>NC_141686.1:21940133-23140133 GCF_964263255.1 Lissotriton vulgaris | reverse complement strand
CTGCATTACAAGGAGAATTATTTTTGTGCAGGAATGAATACCTTCCTGCACAGAAACAATCCCTTGAGGCATTTCCTATGCAGCACACATAAGAAGAGGAAATAAGGAGAAACGTTTTTCTTCTCCATACGCCATCCTCTGGGAGGCGTATCGATTTCACTCAATCCCATGTTTATAAATCTTTGTACATCTGGGAATGCATGAAATCTATAAGTGGATGCATGGGACCTCGCATGCCCCACCCATGTGATTCTTCCCAGAATTAAATGTATTGCAATGCAGCGCAAGTCCCTGCGTTTCGTTACATTTCTTTACAAAGCCATGCAAGGTGGTGCAAATCGCTATCTACTAGCTTTTGCATCCTGGCTGTGGTTTAACCATAGCACAACATGTTAGTAAATCTGTCCCAGAGTCTTTTAAAACCCGTATTGTGAAATAAGAATGTTTTCTTTCATAAAGTTAGTGAGTTTTTCCCAATCCATCCAAGTATTTGTCTTTTTGTGTTTCAGGAACATTAAAAAAAAAACGGATACAGATGGGCACAATAATCATATCCAGTACTGTGAATACAAATCCTCATAACATATTCCATGCACCTTACCACCTTAATATTGTAGTCATTTGTTGGTAAGCGCTCTTTCAACTTGGGTCATGCAGGATCCTTGGAGATTCCACTGTTACAAAGAGCTACAACCAAGTAGCCCTAGAGCGTGGACACAAACGTGCAGGATGAAGCAGAACGAATAATGTTGGATAGAAAATCGAGTAGCAGTGAGTATTAAACCTATTCTTAAGAACGATAGTGGACATGGCTGTTCCTTTGGACATGGCTTTTGCAAGCAGCTGCGTACGAGAACAGTATTGCTATCATGGGCAGCTTCTGGGTGTGGCATATCTGCTCCACATCCAGTGAGTCAAGGCAGCCATGAAACTCAGTCAGTGAAAATAGACATGTGTTCAAGTGGCGGGCTGGTGGAGGGGGCGCATTGGAGCGTGGGAGGGGGAGCGTGCGTGGGGAGGATAATAATACATGTTTTCTAGCCCCTTCCCTGCCGGGCATATTCCATCGCTGTGCTGGGGGGAGGGGAAGCACGCGCAGCGCCCCGGTGCTCATGACGATCTCAGCTTGTCATGAGCCACGGTGGTTGTGCGCTCATGACGAGCTGGGCTCGTCATGACCACACCCGTTTCTTTAGAACGCTCGCACAGCAGGGGAATTTTCCCAGCGTGCGAGCATTCCAACTGTCATGAAGAGCTGAGCACACGAGCACCGTGGCTCATGACGAGCTGAGCTCGTCCTGATCATGGAAGGTGTTAAAAAAGGAGCACTTAACTGGAGCTGCTGCACGCCTCATGGTCATGCAGCATCGTTCCTGGTTCCAGCAAGCACTAGGGCCACATCACAAAGTCTCTGCAATCCCCTCGATGCTCTCATGTGAGAGTAGCGCGATGATTGGTCTGAGCGGGCTGGAAAGATGAACGCCAAGACCAGGGAGTCTGTGAGGGTTTCTCCAGCCCGGCTGTTTAACCGCATGCGCGCTAGCGGAATTCCGCTCCTGCGCTGAGATTTTTAAAAACGCATGTTACGTGGCGAGCTGGGCTCGTCATCAGCGTGCGAGGAGGCTACGCCATGACGAGCCCAGCTCATCATCAGCGTGGAAGGGGTTAATGCAGACGAGCTGGAGAAACCTAACTGTTCGTGTGTCCAAACACATATGCACACTTAAGAGAGTGCACATAACACTCTTCCCCCCATTGCCCCGCCCTGCGCAAGCTGACTCAGAGCCGGCAAATGAAAAATAAAACAATAACATAGCTTTATTTTTCATTTGCTGGCTCTGAGACCGGCAGTGGGGCAACACTTCTCTGCCATTGCAGAGGAGCTGCCGCTGATGCGTTCACTCAAACTCTACCAAACTTACCTGATAAAGGTTCAAGGAGACAGCCAAACCTGACAGAAATAACAGGTTTATTTGTATGGGTACTTCTCACCCTATCCACTTAGAGGCATTTATCAGAAACCAAATAAATGCATAACATATGTAGAATGATAGAAGGTGACAATAGAGACTAACCAAAGATGGTGACAATAGAGAATATAAAGATCAACAGAGGGAGGAGAAAGGGAAACGGGAGGTTGGGACTTCACATCTGAAGGGAGCCCGCTAGTTTTTGGAGGAAAACTTTTTTTTAAAGGGACTCTCACTCAATGAATGTTATTCAGAATAGTCTTCATCATCAAGTTCTTCTCGATATTCAGAGGATCGAGCATGCTATGAACCTTTTTCCTTACAAGGGAGCACTTTATCAGGCAAAGGTTGTGGGATCTATATGAAGAGATGGTTATAAATGCCTAGGTGGTGCCCATGTCAGTGTTTATTCTGGGGTCCGTCTGGCAAGATTAAAAACTGGAGAAGACAGGTTAAATGGCGTTACTCTTTAGCCCTAAATTTGAGAAACTAGTTTCTGCCATGTACCCCAATGCAGTGGCTTTTGTCAGGATCTGTGAGTCCCTATTAGTACCCTTCAGGAAGTGGTGCCTGGTTATCTAGTTATCATTCATTCCAGGCCACCCACATCCACATGGTATACTATTGTAATATAGTTCATAAAAGTGGGACCACCTAAGGATAATAAAGCACATTAGTGGAGCAGTGGACTATGGGTATAGTCCATAAACACTTATAGTGTGACCTATACAAGCAGAAAAAGCAGATAGGTACTGTTTGTACTGTGAAACCATAGCATTAACTTAGGAGCAGGTGTGTGTGTCCTATACCATTACAAATGTGCTGGTCACACTGCAAACACCAGCAATATGTGAAAGGTTCCTTACACACAACAAAAATACATATATGTCCCAATCTATTTAGGATGATATTAGAGATTAAACGTCTATTTAATTAGTGGACACCTGATGCCTCATAGGGATCTCCATAGGGTAGTTTGCCCAGTAGTCACACACAGTAGATACAATTAGTATTATAATAGTTAAGCGATAGCCAGACAAATAGGTACTCACTCCAGCTACTTCGGATTAAACAAACTTGTGTACTCATTTCAGCATGAGTTCCTACTTTTCCCAACACCCAGTATCCACCCCTGGAGCTTGCATGTTAATGAATGCATGGCATGGCAGAGTTTAAATGCAACCTCAAGCCCTAAGGAGCAGACAGGTTCCGGGTAAGTGACAGTCAAAATGGACAGCACACTTACGACAATAGAAAATATGTAGAACGTAAATATTAGGAAAAGAGAAAACATGGTATTTTTGAAAATTTCCTTTCTTACTGAGTCTCTACTAATAAGAATTACATCCATTAAAATATGATGTTATAAGAATTGGAATATTTCATTACTTACCTGTTTTTTAGGTTGGACTCCCCTCATCCCAGAAGATGTAGTCTGTCAGAGACAGATTTAGTAGCTAGTGTCCTTGAAATGAAAAACATATTGATTGAGTCTCTCAATCAATCAGTCAGTAGATTTGTAGAGCGCTATTTGTCACTTGTGAGGGCTTCCAGATGCTGTCCGTGTCCAGTTGATTGGGCGAAAAGTCAGGTCTTCAGGGATTTTCGGAACTCTGGAAGAGATGAGGATATCCATAGTTGATAGGGTTGCTCATTCCATGTCTTTGCTGCTAAGTAGAAGGAGTGACCTCCACATCTACTACGTCAGATGCGGGGGTGAGGGTTAGAGAAAGGGACGCAGAGTGGAAGTGTCTAGTGGGCTAATGGAAGTTCAGGCAGTGGTTCAAGTAGGCAAGTCTGCCTTTGTGTAGGGAATTGTATTCATGGGGCAGGAGCTTGAACTGGCATCTTTTGTGTACAGGGAGCCAGTGGAGTTCCCTGAGGCACAGGGTGATGTTAATTCATTTAGGGAGATCCAGGATAAGTATGGCTGCGGCGTTCTGTAAGGTCTGTATGAGGAGGTGAGCTGCAATCCCTGTGTAGAAAGGGTTGCCATAGTCCAGTCAGCTGGAGACGAGGTGTGTCTTGAACTTTGAATATCTTACGAAGCATGCGGAGGATGAAGAAGTAAGGAGGAGGAGAAGGAGTTGACCTGAGTTGACATGATTAGCTTGTTGTCCAGAAAGATACCTAGGTTCCTAGTGTGGTCAGTGGGGATAGGAGTAGTGCCGAGGATGCAACCTATGGTGGCTTTTGTTTCAGAAAATCAGTACATCTGTCTTGCCCGTGTTAAACTTTAGGCAATTGTCCTTCATACAGTTGGCAACATCTATTATCCAGTTGTGGGAGTTAGTCTTAGTGTTGGGAGTATATTCAGAGAGGGAGAGGATGAGCTGTGTGTCGTCAGTGTAGGATATGATGTTAAGTCCATGGGTTTTGGCAATGCCTTGAAGAGGGTGATGCTGAGCGAAGATTCTCGGGCCCTGCAGAGATGATTCCATTGAGTTTGGAGGTGAAGGGGGGAAGTTGGACTTTTTGCGTTCTTCCAGTGAGAAACGAGGCATTTCATCTGAGAACAGGTCCTCGGATGCCTATGTTGTGCAGCCTTGTGATGAGTTTGTGGTGGGAGACTGTATAAGAGGCTGCCAAGAGGTCTAGGAGGATCAAAGTTGAATTCTCTACTCAGTAGAGTAGGGCTCAGATGAGGGCTGTCTCAGTGGTAATTTCCGGATCTCCCTACTCGGGGAACTGGAGCAGGGAGATCGGTTGGTAGTTGTTAGCTGGAGTCTGCTGACGGTTTCTTTAGTAAGGTGTTGTCTTCTCTGTGTGTCCAGTCCGCAGGCAAGGTAGCAGTAGCAATTGAGGTGTTGTACAAGGTGATGAGTACGTGGCTACTTCGGCCTTGCCTAGTTTGAAGATGTGGTGAGGGCATGGGTGGGTTGGGGCCATGAGTGGAATGCTATTCATGATGGAGGTGGTGCCCTGTGGGGTGAGCTGGCTCCATTTGATTAGTCGGATGTCTTTGGTCATAGCAGGGTTGTTGTGTTGCTTGAAGAAGTCGGGGGCCTGGGGCTGGGGTTGGAAGTTTCCATAGATGTTGCCGATCTTGCTGTGGTTGAACTTTACAAGGTTGTCACAGAGTTCCTGTGAGGGGATAATGATGTTTGTTGCTGCTGAGAGATAGGAGAATTCTTTGACGATGTTGAAGAGTTCTTTGCTGTTATTGGAGCTTGATTCTATGTGTGAGGCTAAAGCCTTTCTCTTTGATACTCTCATCTGGCTGTGGTAAAGGTTGAGGGCTGTCTTGAAGACGGTCTTGTTGGTTGTGTCCTTGCCGGTGCACCATCTCCTTTTCAGTTGTTTACAGTGTCATTTAGCGATTCTGAGGTCTTCTGTGTACCAGCTAGCCTGCTTGGTGGACCTGCTGTGGGTGATGTTGCCAACAGGAGTGACGCAGTCAGTGCAGTGGTGATCCAATTGTTAACGTTTCTGACGTTCTGGTCTAGGTTGTTGTAGGGGATGGGTTGGGTGATGTTGAAGGTATGGATCCATGTGTCTTTTGAGACTTTGCTGTAGCTGCGGTGGGGGGGGACGTTGGGCAGACTGGGGGTGGAGGTCCGTATGCTTATAATATCAAGGCGAATGATGTAGTAGTCAGTCCCTGTGTTTTCCCTGGTATGGCTGTATCTGATACGGTCACAGGAGGTGACGATGTGTTCTAGCTTGTGACCTGTGGTGTGCATGAGGTTGTGGACCAGTTGGGTGATCCCGATATTTATGCTGTTGAGCAGGTTGGTGGTGTTGATGTCAATATGGTCGTTCAGATGGAAGTTGAGGTCGCCATGGAAAATGTAGTCTATGGCAAGGGGGTGATGAAGTTGGCAATGAAGTTGCAAAAGGTTGGACGTGGTCCTAGAGGACGGTAAGCAAGGGTACTCCTGATGGTGGTTTTGCTGTCTGTGTGGAGTCAGAATTTGAGGTGATCCCTGGCTGCTGTGATGTCATCATTTGTGGTGGTGCATTGGATGGATTTCTTGTATATGATGGCGATCCCTGTACCAGGCTTGTTGGTGTGGTTGCAGTGGGTGATCTTGTATCCCTCAGGTATTGTAGTGGCAATGTCGGGCACAGAAGTGGTGTTGAGCCAGTTCTCAGTGAGGAAGAAATCACCGGGTATGAGGTTGGAGATGAGCTCCCAAAACGTAGCAATGTGTTTGCATAGTTAGCATGTGTTGTGAAGGGCACATGTGAGCTGGTGTTTTTGTTCAGGTGCTGTCTGTGGTGAGTTTGAGGTGGGATTATTCAGGGGACTGTTATGTTTGCTGTGGAAGGTGAAGTGTCTGTGGATGCAGGTGAAAGGTCCCACTGTTGAGCGTGGATCTGTGCAGGTGCAGTGTTTGTTGCATCGTCAGTGGTTGGGTGTGTAGAGCTCGGCGATGGTGCATCTTCCGGGGTGGGAGGGCCAGACGTCATGGCAATAGACATGGATGGGAGCAGACGAGCTTGCCTTTTGAGCGAGATGCCCTGTCGCTCAGTGACCTGCATTAAGTAGGTCCTGGGGTGGATGGGACCTTTGTTGGCTGGAAGAATGGTAAGTAGAAAACCCAGGCAGTGGAGGTATCATTGGATCAGGCTGGAACAAGCAGGAACTGGAGGCCAAAGGCAAGTGGCAGACTAGGTGTCCAGGTAGCAACTGATGCAGTCGTGCTGCAGCCTGCATCAAGTAGATCCTCGGGTGGGCAGAGCTTCTGTTGGCAGGAAAACGGTGAGTGAGTAAAACCAGGTATGAAAATCTGGGCAGTGGCGGTGTCACTGAATCAGGCTGTAACAAGCAGGAACTGGATGCCACAGGTAGGTGGCAGGCTAGGTGTCCATGTGCCCAATGGGGAGAGCAGGTCTTCTTTTGACGGGAAGAACAGTAAACCGGAAAACCCGGGCAGCAAAAGTGTCACTGGATAAGGATGGAACAAGCAGGAACTGGAGGCCATAGTCATGTGGAAGGAAATCGCGCTGCGCCCTGCATTGAGTAGGTCCTGAGGTGGGCAGGGCTTCTGTTGGCAGGAAGAATGGACGAGGTATCCAGGTGCCTACTTTTCTCTGACTCGGAAAGCTGAAGGTGTCCTTTTTGCACTGTTTTGAAGGAAGACAATGAGAGGCTGCTTTTGTGATGTCTGATGCAGCATGTGGAGAAATGTATAAAATACTATATATCTAAATAACACATTATACATACATGAATGAATACAACACTATTATAATATATAAAACATAAGCCATACATTGCTATATAATGGTCTAAGTAACGCAAAATAGCAACTTACAATAGCAATGAATTGTCGGGGCCTTAGACAGCAGTGAATTGTGGGGGTAAGAAATCAAGTTTTGTATTTTTATATAAAATCCATAATCAATATACTGTATTTCTCTTCCTGAGCCAGTCACTGACAAAGCCCCATATCCAGCATATAAACAGATTTAGGAAGCAGGTTCTTTGCAGGTAATCGAGATTCCATGAACAGCTATGAGTATCTGCAAGTAAAGGTTAGGACTCCCTGAGGTGTAATTATTGGATATTAAGTGGCCTATAGAAGCCAGTTCATGTTATCAAACCAATAGATTTCACTTCCCCATGGAACATCTGACAGTTTTCTACTGGTATGAAACCATGCATGGTCATCCTTTGCCATGCACAGAGATTGTTTAAGGTTTTTGATTGAAATATTACTAACATTTCCCCACTGACATTCCAAGATAATTGCACATCCAAAAATTACTTCCTTTTTTATTTTTTATTTTTATTTTTTTATTGATTTACATTTGATATGAAACAATGCAGTCATGGCATTGAATACAATAATACATCAGATTATAAATCAAATTTCATTTTCAAAGACAGTAAGAAACAAATCTCTTGAAAAGTGAAAGAAAAAGAACAGCGAACAGCAGACTTACATAATACACCAAAGCCTATCAAATAATCTAACGTATGATGGGGTAAAAAGTACCAAGGAATTAAAGTGAGGGCTAGACAAGTGAGCCTACGCAGAGCATTCCATAATACTACAACATTTTACAATGGACCAGTGTAGCCTTATAGGGATCCTAACATTTTATCCACTCCTCGAATGGTGCCCAAATCTTAGAGGCCAACTTCCGCCTCCGCTTGCCCTTTAATGAAAATACTGAAAATTCCAGCTTATAGATAGCAAGCAGTCTAGCTCTCCAGTTCATAAATGTCGGTGCTTCGGGAGATAACCATTGCAAAGTTATGCACAGACGAATCATGGACATGGCTATGAACAAAAAAGCAGAAGTATGCCACGAATTTCCAATTATCCATGAGTCATAGCCCATTATCACCATTTCTGGGGTCAGGATACACAGGATCTTAAGCATACAATTAATAAAATGCTCAACATCAGATAAAAAGTCAGACAGGCTCGGACAAGATTAAAACATATGAATAGCATCTGCTGCAAACAGCCCGCACCTTGAGCAATGGTCCCCCTTTCTGCTGACCCATTTCGCAATTTTTGACGGCGTGTAATACAAGTCAAACAATGCCATATAGCTTAGGGTCCTAAGGCTTCCAGACACCAAAATCTCGCTGGCAGACTCCAATGCCGGCTTTAAGTCAATACCCGACTCTCCCAATTTGCCTTCCCACTTAACACTTTGGGCACCCAAATCATCCGGGAGACTAGACAATAATTACCAATACACCATTCATATTCTGGCTTTCTTTTGAATTAATTCAAATATGGGTAATGTATCGAACATTGCGGGCATTCCCTCAAAATATTTATGCACAAAACTTTGAACCTTGAAGATATTTTAAAAAATCGTGGGAAAGCAACTGGAATTTTTCCTTCAAAGAGACATAGGATAATAATTGTCCATCCCCGACTAAATCCCCTATGACCCGTAGGCCATGTGCTTGCCATCTATACATTGTCTGATCCTGAAAAATGCAAGGTAAGAGTCGGGCAGCTTTAAAGGGAGTGTATATGGTTAGATTAGGAATGGACAGTTTCCGCCTGATTTTCTGCCAAATTAAAAACATAGATATAATTACTTTAAATCTAGTTCTTTTAAAGTAGCTCAGCTCCAAAACCTCCACCAGAATACCCTTAGCAGCAGTGCCAAGACTGATTTCAAAAATAGTAGGTCGATTGCATAATGCCACCTCAACATTGTCCCTTAACATTGGCACTCCTAGAAATTGCACCATCACCTACCAGTAATATAGTACAAGATTTGGTACAGACCAGCCGCCTCGATCCCGGGGCAGGCATATCCACTTAGCTGCCCTACGTAGCGCCGGTACCCCCAAAGAAACCTATAACAAATCCTATCAGCCTTTATCAGGCTGCTTTGTGAAAGTTCTAAGGGTGTCGTCCTAAAAAGATATAAAAACTTCGGGAGTACTAGCATTTTAAGGACACTACAACGACCATAAAGGGAGAGGTGTAAGTGGTCTAACTGTTCAAATTTGGTGTTTACTGCATCTACTACCGGAAGAATATGAAATCCAGAATAGTTTTGACTGCAGCGGTGATCCTAACCCCTAGGTACATTGCTTCGCTGACGACTGGAGCCTCACAGTTTAACATATCTGGTGTTTGAACAACCTGAGTTTTGGCGACATTTAACTTTTACCCCAATACTGAGCCAAACTGCTCAGCGGACGCCTTAAGTACCCGGAATGCAGAAGAAACATCCGATGTTAACAATACGATATCGTCCGCGTAAGCCAAGGCCGGGTACTCTGTATCACCAATCCTTATCGGTGCTATACTCGGATGTCCTTCAATTTTGCTCAGAAATGGGTCGATATATAGGGAAAACAACAAGGGCAAACACGGGCACCGTTGCCAAGTGCCCCTACTAATATTAAAATACCCGTCTGTTGGCCTGAAATGCTGCTTCTGGGGAGGCATACATTGCCTGAATTGCCTGGATAAATTCAGTGCTAAAGCTAAGCATGGGCGAATTTTGCGAATCTCGCGTTCGCGAATTTTGCGGATTTGCGAACTCGCAATTCGCAAAATCCGCGAATTCTCGCGAATTTGCGGATTTTTTTTTGTGTGTTCGCGCGGGTTTCTGCCAGTTCGCGAGGGTTTTGTACAATTTCGCAAACGCGAACTTACCTGTCGGGTTGCAAGTTTCGCGAACTTGTTGTTTCTACGTGTCCAGCCTGTTTGGGACACTCTTCTTCATCACTGCCACTCTCTGTCACCACTGCCACTCTCTGACTACTCATGCCACCCTCTGACTACTCATGCCACCCTCTGGCCCACCCATGCCACCCTCTGTTTCATCACAGCACCCTCTGGTTGTCCAGTCAGTGTACATTATTGTGGCAAAGCAAGCACACCTTCCCTGCCTCAAGTGACCTGAATTAATTTGGGGCTGATTAATGTGTCACAGAATATTTTTTTAGCTAGCACCTGCTTCCTTAGTGCTTCCTGATTAGTGATCTTTTGCACTTGCTTTCATTGTTGCAAAATTAGTTACAACACCTGCCCTGCCCCAACTGACAATAATGAATTAGGGGCTGATTAATGGATTTGAACTTCCAGCCTGGCTCCTGCTTGTCTCCCTTAGCTGTAATTCAGGACCTTTGTGGCATATGTGTAACTATTCTGAGGTTCAGAGCAGGGTCACATAATAGTTGCAACTGGCAACTGAACTCTGGAGGGGCCCCTCAGGAAGCACTACAGGAAATGGCTACTAATGATGAGCCTGAACTTTTGAACCTGGTAAGTAGTTTCAGTTTTGCTAAGATCGTATTTCTGCAATTTTGCGCTTATTCGCGGGGCGCGAAGTTGTACTGGGAAGCCGCGAACTCACGCGAACAGTGCGAGCAAGCCATAAAATCCGCTGCTCGCGGATTTGCGGATTTTGCGGGAGATTCGCGAATCTCGCGGATTGCGAATTTACCGAAAATCCGCGAAATCCGCGAGCGAAACGGATTTTCCGCCCATGCTTAGCTAAAGCCCCTCCACCGGAGCACGGCCCACAAGAACCCCCAGGAGACCCTGACAAACGCCTTCTTAGCATCCAACAGGATCAACCCTGAAGGGAGAGGCCGTGACCTGAGCCCAGTCCAATAAAGCAATGACACGCTGGACATGGTCTGCAGTGTCCCTCCCCGAAATAAATCTGTGTTGACGCAAGGATACCAATGGGACAATCACCTGAACTATCCTAGATACTAATATTTTTGAAAATATTTTAGAATCACTATTAATAAGAGAAATTGGTCAGAAGGATGATGGACTCAACTCCGGCTTCCCCTTTTTTTTAAACAAAACAATTATAGTCTGTCGCAATGAGTCAGGAACCATACCTTTCTGTGCAGCCCTAAGCACAGTAAAGAGATCCTGTCGAATCTCCCCTAAAAATGTCTTATAAAACTCCAAGGGCACCGCATCTGCGCCAGTGGCCTTGCCATTAGCTAAGGCTTTAACAGCTGTCACTACCTCCTCCCATGATATAGGGGCGGATAATAATTTGTTCTGCTCATGCAAAATCTTGGAGGTATCCACTCCCAATAAAAAAGCCTCAATCTCTTACTCTGTCTGAACACTCAGAATATCTTCCGTATACAACTCGGCATAATATTTTTGAAAAACCCCATTCACTCCCTCCTGAGTATCCTGCACAATCCCATTTTCATCCTGGATTTGGGTGACAAGACGCTGTACACTTTTCTGATGGAGGCTCTTTGCCAGTACCCTGCCAGAATGTTCACCATAACCCACCAAAAACCCACCCACCTACAGCCACCCATCCCTTACAACACCCTTATGTGGCAATAGGACCTAGGTCCTTGTGATGGGAAGAGCTGTTACACACTCCCGCCCGGATTCCCTCACTCCCTCAAAAATGGAAACTAAAGGCTAGAGACGATTACATTCACAAACTTTCATAAACTGAAAAAAAGAAATAGAAAGAAGATAGGGGTACATACCCCATACAATCACACTTGCGATTGCCCCATCTCTAGCCATAACTTGCAAACTAGACACCTCTGAAATGCTAACCCCGCCTTAACAATATCGTGCCCAGAAATTCCTTGGCCTGATTTTCAGACAAGAAAATCTTGTCTGTCCCTGATAAAGAATTTTCAGCTTGGAAGGGAAAAGCAGAAAGGCCTGTGCACCCTTTGCCTGGAAAGGAGAAATCAACTGGCGGAGCTGCCACCTCCGCTCAACTGTGGCTGGACAGAAGTGCGGCCAGACAAAGAAATCACAGTCTTCCCCCTGCCTCTTTCTGCCAGGTCTAGCTATGTCATATAGCTTCTCCCTTGCCAGGAAATTGTTGATGCATATCAATATAGCACAAGGTTTGTCCCCTGATGTTGTAGACTTTTGTCCCAGTTTAAAGGGAAATCGATGGGCACACAACACCTCCAGCGGCCAGTCCCACTGTGTTACTTCAGGGAATGCCTCACCAAACAGCTCCACGACAAACTGCCTCACATCACCTCCTTCACGACCTTCAGGGACCCCTAGGATCCTAAGATTGTTCCTTCTGGCCCTATTTTCCAGGTCAGTCAGCTTCCAGAGAATGTCTTCTTTCTGCGCACCAATCAAATCAGTTGCACTCTTCTGTACTGCTAGGGCATCCTCAAGATCAGAGATCCTTTCCTCGGCCTCTCCAATTATAGTTGCAATATCCGTACATGTTTTGGTAACTCTACAAATGGAATTCTGGACTCTACGGCAGGCCCCCTGAGTACGAACATTCTCTTGACGGACTCTTCACGATGTGCCATGATCGTCTGATAAATAACTGCAAGTGTAATCTCCACGGTGGCAAATCGGACAGATTGAATTACATTGTAGAACCTGCAGCTAACGTGCCCGCCCTAGACCATGCAGAGCAGAGAAGGAGTTATCAGTAAACGAGAGTCCATGCACTTCAGGACCCTCTCTCACAGGATCCCAAACATTTTGTTCCTCCACTTTACGTACCGTGCGACGGCGGGATACCTCCACACTCAGAACCTCATTCAGCCGCCAATCCCCAGTGTCACTGCCATAATCTGTCCATTCTGGATCGTTCTCATCCTCTTCATCCATAGATGAACCTGTATGTTCAGAAAGAGAAAAAATGTATCCCCTTCAAGTTCCTTAGAGGATTCTGGAACTAGCCCGGTTGCGGGCTGAGCTTCCATCTCCGGACGCTTTTTCACCACTCCGCCCTGCCTGCAAAGTTTTTCCTGTATTGGTCATGGCCTCTGGGCTTTTCACTGATGCCGCGGCAGCAGCAGCCGCCGCCGCGGACCGAGCTCTCGCCACCAACGCCGTCCTTGACACAATCTTCGGAGCCATACCGCCACTTGGATGCCTCCAGAAGCCGCGCACACCGAGGGGGGAGCACTGACAAGTCGCCGGTAGGTACAGAGCTGGAGAACGCCAAAGCTGGTAGGTGCTGCAGGATTCCCGGGTCGAAAAGCAGGTAATCACTCTAAACATGCCACTATTTCATCCAATTCACCAATTTTCCGGGGAGAGATAGCCTGTAAATCATACTTCAGAAGGGGTGATTCATCCGGGCGAGAGAGACACCAGCTCACACTGCCAAAAACCTTGGCCGCCATCTTGCCTATGCAGTATGTGCTTATCTGAGTGCAGCACTAACCAAAAATTACTTCCAATTAGGTTTCTGTATCGGAATTAGGCACTTGCTAACAGGTATGTTGACTTCACAGCTGTTTATTAAAAATCCCATCCTCCATCCGACCCACAGATGGTGGAGAGGTTTGGTGCAGCGGCCATGGCAGCTGACTTTGGAGCACACGGCTCACAGTTCGATACCCAGCTCCGGCGTCAGCTCAGCTCAGCACCATGTGGCAATAGCTCACTTAATTTCCCCAGCGCCTTGAGACCGGTAAGGGTGAGTCGTTTGCGCTTTTCAAATACGGATTTACATTTACAAATACGGATTTACAGATGATACAGACCACTCAGTCCTAAGAAATACCCCTTGATTATTCCCTGCCCTCCTTGGTGTCAGAAGACACCACATGACCAGCCTAAGGAGAAATGTTCACTATTAGACAAAACCAAAGCACATAAGGAACTATTGAATTACCTCGAAATCTCTATATTTCCTCCTTGAAAGAAACTCATGAACGGCAGCTAGACAACGTAAAAGGACATTGAAATGTTTGTCAAATAATTGTCAAAATCTCAGTCCTTCTGAATTTGTTGTATCTATTTCACATAGTTTACTATTGTTGAGTACTTTTCTTTGTAACATGTTGTGACAATTATTTTTATACATGTGTGACCTTTAACATTTGGTGAAGGGAGCATCTCAATATCACAGGATGAATGAGACATCAGTATAATGGAAATTTATGATTAAAACGGACACTAGTTCATTCAAATGGGCACCTCGAGTTTTACGTCCTGCATAGTCCCCTAAGGGTCCATACTTTCACCTGTCATATTTTACTTTTGCATGTAGATGCTTGGTGGTTTACTCACAAATACCAGCATCAAGATTTGTAAATATGCCACTGATACACAACACTACTTGAATTGAAAGTGTCCTGTACTTCAGACATATAACCCCTCAGACTCTACCTGACCAGCGCTTACCAAGCTCAACCCAGCCAAGACAGAATTCCTGTTATTTCAGAGGAATAATAAATCTCACACATGTATCTCAATAACATGAACCTTGTTGGCTTTGAACACCAACTTTCACTGAATGGCAAGTCACTTGGATTCAACCAGTACACCAACATGAAACTCATGGACCATATTTCCAAATAAAACCAAGACAGGCTGCTATTAGTTGTCTCTCCTGTAGAAACTGAAATCATTTTTTCCAGAAAGGGACTTCTATTCAAGCCCTTGTAATCTGGATGGTAGTGACGACCTATACAAGGCCTCCCAGAAGCCACACTGGCATCCTTTAAGGGCATCCTACACACTGCAGCACTTCCAATCCAGTGGCTCAAAAAATATATTCACATCACCCCGATTCTGATGGCACTTCATGTGTTCTTCTTAGCAACGTGCACCATCGTCAAACTAGCTGCATCATTTACAAAACCATCACAACTTGCACCACTGCTTATCTTGCTGACAAGCTCCCCATCTCTAGTGGTTCTCAGCACACAAGCAGCTCTGACACCATCAGACTGCAAACTAACAAGTATATAAAGACAAAACAAGGCAGCTGGCCTTTCATATAATTGCATCCAGGATCTTGAACAACATCCCCGTATCGATCAGTACCACCCCATCGCAACTACAATTTAGGAACGAGTTTAAGACATATCTATTTAAAGAACACTAGATCACAATGCATTAGCAGTCCATTATTCTTATTCTTAATATTTCACTTTATTTGCCTGCCTTTTGACTTCATTCGAGCAATAGATGTACTCCACCCTTACATTCACACATACAGTCATACCAGTACCTTTGTTTAGCATAAAGTATCAATGTTATTTAACATGATCAATTATCTAACAAAATATTAAGGAAGTAATAGAGCTATATAATTATCAACTTGTATCATCAACATTTTGAAGAGCATATTAATCTTTCACCAGTGGTGGAACCTTTTTCTAATACCTTTAAAAACCACTGAGTCCTTCACCCATTGAAACAAATATACAGTATGTATTAGACCCATCATTTCATCCTCAAATTAATCTCTATGGATGGAAGCCTAGCTGTACTTGTCACCCTGATTGAATGCAGAAGAAGAATTCATGACTGTTAACCTATTAGGCATTATACACCTGCTTTCAGCTACCTTTTTTTAAGAATACGTATTTTGTTTGTTTTTGTATGATTGTATATTATGTTGGTTTTGTGGAAATATAATAGTGGATCTGTTAGTGTATGCTTGTGCGTTTTGAACTCAATTATGCTGCTTTTGAAGATGATTGTTTTTGGATTTGTTGGCATATGATGGTAGTTGTGTGGAATGTTATGGTGGTTGTGTTTGCATACCACAGTATGTGTGTTGATGTATGACAATGGGATTGCTGTCATACGTCAATGAGTGTGTTAAAATATGGTTGCTGTGATGACATATGATGTGGGTTGGTTGTGTGAATGCATGGGTGTATGTTGTTGGGTGTTTTGATGTATTGCAGTAATTGTGTGGTTATCTGAAGTGAGTGAATGGACACATGATGATGCTTGGGTTAACATATAATGGTGGATGTGCTTGTGTATGATGTTGGTTCTGTAAATATATGATGTGATTGTTTTTATTAAGTTAATTGTGTGCACTTGTATTGGTGGTTGTGCCCCCACCTCCTGCAATGACTCTGTGTGCCCTCCACATCATTAAAAGCTCCCCTATGCGCTGCCTGTCCCTCTGTGAGCTCCCTAGTGCAGCTTTTGCATCTATACCCGATGCCCACCTTTGTCTCACCACCACTCCTCTGTATCCACACTGACATCAATCTCCACTGCAATCCATGTGCGCTGGTCAGACCCACCTAGGTGTCCCTTTGTGTAGCCTTCGCCCCAAGAGCTATTTTATGTTCCACTTCTACCCTGCCTTTACTATGCATCTCCTGCATATGCCCCCACCCACTACAGCCCCCCGTTTAAGCCACTGCCTTTTCTCTGTGTGCCACTTTGCCTGTCCTTCCAGTCCTGTAACATTAAGAAAGTAGAAAGGTCTGGCTTTTATTGCCTTTTTCAAATCTCCTGCATGTTCGAGAGTGTTGGAAGCGAGTTACAGCTCATATTCATAAACTACCATAGTTAACTTTTAATTCCAAAAGGCTTCTTCTCACAGCTATCAATGAAGTCCCAGCCCTCACCCTCATCTGTCTTTAATATAATTTTAGCTGAGTAACCATTGCATAGGCAACTAGGCTACAAGTTGAATGCTTTAAAAAGGCTCTTGTAAACGTAAGTCATAAAATATTGAAGTCGGCCTGCAGCCACACTGCTTTAAATATCAATCATCAATTTGTGTTTTCTAAGCAGAGGAAAATTTGGGCAGAGATATGTCTACATTTTTTAGATCTCTCTGTGTATGTGTGTATGTATATAGTTGGCTTTGTATAGGGTGATCTTTAGCTGTAGAGCAATGGTACATTGCACAGGGGGCAAAGTTCCCAGGAGGTACAAATGAAGGGAGAAGGTCAAGGGAAGAAATGTAGGGTGGGATACTGTTGTTTTAAAAAAGTAATCTTCATTTTTTTGCTGAACTGTAGGTGGGTTGGCACTGTTCTGATGTCAATAGGAATTTTGTTCAAGATCCTTGGAGCATGAATGGGAAAGATCTGAATTCTGATTTTTGTTTTTTTTATGTTGTTTTGTTTACAGTCTGAGGATGACCTGGCTTCTGGTCTTGCAATGGGTACCTGAAGGAGTTAATTTATCTTCCAGGTAGGTAGGTGTCTTGTCGTTGAGGACTCCTAACATATGCAGCAGGTCTTAAAGGTGATTTAGGCTGGCAGTGGATACCGTTGGAGATCATTAAATATAGGTGGTGGCGTGGTCAATTTATTTTACTATTTTTGATTAGTCATGGTTTAGCATGAAGGATGCCTTTCAACAAAGCTATGATAGAGTCGGGGAGACTATTGAGCAAGGTGTTGCCTCTGTCCAAGTGGATCAGGACTTTGACTTGTACTGTTGTTTTGAAGTCGTCTTCTGAAAGAAATAGGGTAAGGTCACTCCAGTTGTAATCTCTTCTCTCGTCTTTATATGCTAAATTTATTTTCGCTAACTTCTTGAGTGTATTATGGGGTTGATGGTTTAGGATTGGTGCATTGGGCTTAAGTGGAACATGGCATTTGTGCATGTTCTCATAGTGATGTTGTGTATATCAAGGAGGGTGTTGACATCTGTGGAGGATTGGAAGCGGTCCAGCAGGGTTTTTAGTTGTTCCTGGATTTTTTCCAATTTGATTTCCTTGAGGGAGCAGATGATAGTTGTTAGACCGGGCATCCTTGGCGAGGTTTGCTCCTAGCTTTTTGCCTTAAGACTTCCTGTTATGCTGGCTTGGTTTTTGCTGGCCTTAGGACGCTGCGCACTTTATCACTGTTAACCAGTACTACAGTGCTCACTCCTTACAATGTGGTAAAATTGGCTTATACCCAACTGGCACATTTAATTTACTTGTAAGTCTATTACCTGCAGCCCATGGCCTGTAAATTAAATGTTACTAGTGGGCCTGAAGCATTGAATGTGCCACCTTCTTAAGTAGCACTTTTGCAGCCTGTGAGTGCAGTTTTAAACTGCTATGTCGACCTGACAAAATAATCCTTTGGGAAGCATAAACCTTCCTTTTTAAAACATATAGGTAAAAAGCTGACATGTACTTTAATAAGTTTTACATGTCTTGGTAGAGAAAAACCCCTATCTCTCGCATAGGATAACACTGCTGATGCCTTGTTAACATTTTATAAGTGTAATTCTAAAATGTAAATAGGTAACCAGTTTATGTTTGGTGTCTTTGGAGTTGTATGAAAAATCCTAACCTATGGTAAAGTCAGATTTTAAAATACAATGTTGAATATGCGACTTTTAGAAAGTTGCCATTTTCCTGCATGAGCCATCTGGTACTTGCAACTTCTCTTTGAGTCACATGTCTGGGTGTAGGTGACAGTTGGGCTTTATGTATTCCTCCTAGACAACCACACTCACTAAAGGGAGCTGAGGTGTGCCTGGATGGGCCACCACTGGTAGGATGAGAGGAAAGAGCTGAACCCAGCCCCACCTACACTTTGAATAGGCTGTGTCCTGCCTCCACACAAAGGGCTACATACCCCCTGTACTTAGTCTGGAGCCAAGGCTAGGAAGGCAAGGCACCTGTGCACTTCAAACGCATGCCTCTAGTAGCTTTTCCCCACTTCACATTCACAACTGGGTATTAATACTGGACCTTAAACACCAACTCTTCAGTACACTTCTGGACCTGTGGATACTCTGCCAGGAAGACGAACTGCTATGCTTCCTGAGAGAACTGCCATTCTGCTGGACTGCTGCACTGAAATTTTGCTGCCCCGCTGTGCTGACCTGCTTCCTGCGGCTCTCCTTTATTATTATTATTATTATGTTTCTTATATAGCGCCAGAATCGACCCCCGAAGGGGTATCTCCACGCTTGCCTTGGGAACCCGTCCTGGCTTTTCCCTGTGAGATAGCCCCTACAGGGCATCCCCAAGGTGAAAGCCAGGCATCTTGCCGCGGGGGGGCCGTTGTGGAGATTAAGCAAGCTTAATGCCCAGAGTTGCAGAGTGTGAACCCATGATTAGGTCAGGCACCGAAGCGAGAATTATCGAGTCCATGGACATTTGAGCTCAAGACCCTGCCGCGTCGGGAATTGAACCCTGGTCCCGGGTCTGACCTCTGCTTCAGGGTTTGCCTGCTCTAACCAGTGAGCCACACTTCTCCACTCCTGCCTGGGTGAGAAAGACTGGACCTGTATCTCTTGAACACAGAACTCAGAGTGACTCCAAGGATGAATTGGTTGGCCTCCTAATCTGAAGCCTCAGGGACACATTAGGCTTCCAACAACCTTGCACCTTCACCTGTACTCTGCCATCTGTGAGTCCACCTTGCCAAGTGGTGCCACCCCAATCCTGAACACTTGGAAGAGGGCTTAAGGTGCTGTGCCAGCCTATATGGATCCAGTGGAACTGATGTATCTCCTCTGCTGCCCGGCGCATCCCCCGAGCAGAAACAACATATCTTTACTGATGTGTAGATTGGACCTGTTGCAAAGATCTGCATCGCCTCTGCAGCCCTCAGCACTTTAGAACTGCTGCTGCACGCTGCATCATCAGTGCAGGCCCTCGCTTCCCTCATCAACTGCAGCCTCAACGACAACGATGCACTTCGCATCGCAGCCTCGCAGCTCCTCAGAACTGGCACATCGCCCGAATGCATGATGCATCCTCGATGCTGGACTTCTCATCGCAAACCCGCGTCAATGGGATCTATGACACAGTCCCTCCCATCACAGCCTCGCCACATCTCTTCCACTGCACGATGCTTCTTTGACACAGATCCCCCCAGCGCTCCATAAAAATAGGATTTAAGGTACTCTTTTTAGCGTGCCTGACTGGGTCCCTGTAGGTGGCCTGCCCCCCATCGCGTTCGGCCTGAACTTGTGATTTTGTCCCGGTCCAACTCGACCAGATAGCCACAGTTGATGCTTTGTGCTTTTTTGTTGCTATTTCAACAAAAACCTTTAAAACTGCATATATCCAGTTCTACTGATTGGATGTTTGTCATTTTGGTCCTGTTGCATTTATCAAAGAAAGTTCTATTTTTGTAATCTGGTGTGGGGTATTTTTTGTGTTGTGTTTTCATTTTATTATAGTTCGAAGTGTTGTACGAATACTTTCCACACTGCGTTTATCCTAAGCCATACTGCTCTGAGCCAAGCTACCAGAAGGTTGAGCACAGGTTAATTTAGAATTGGCTTGTGTCTCATCCTGGCAAGGATTGTGGTTGCTGCTTCGCAATGGCTCATAACCCAGTTTCTTACAATAGTTTTTTCTTCTTTTACTTAATGTTAAGGTTTAGTCTAAGCAATGGTGAAAATGATATTATAGTGATTGGTCTACTACAGGAGAATCAGAGTCTGGAATTTGATAGTACATGATGCTGATATGATAAGGCCCAATGTGTTGCCTTTGAAGCAGAATGGGTTGTTGATGAGTTGTTGTATTTCTAGCTTTTTGAGAAGTGTGAAAAGGGCTTAATGTATGGTTTGTATATTGGTGTAGCTGGGGAGTTTGAAGTCACATAGAACGTGGGGTGTTTAGGAGAGTAGGGTCTGCTTCCTATGGTCACACCCCACTTTTTGCTGTGATTCTCTGTTTTTTTTTACTTTAGTGTGGCTGTGAGCCTGCTAATCAGACCCACAGCCCAGCTGTTCCTTCTCGTTCCTTCTCTAAATGGATGTCATGTACTTTAGGTACCTACCAGATTGGGTATTGGGTCTCCTTTGTGAGTCCCTGTATAGTGTACCATAGGTACCCAGGGCATAGGTGCATCCAAGGCCTACCAGAGGCTGCAGCATGTATTATGCCACCCCTGGCTGGCCCTCCAAACTGACACCACAGGACTGTTCACACAGCATGGATGAGGTGGTGTAATCACCCCTTACTTAGATATAGTATACCTATATCTACCTATATATATAGACACAGAGTAACCCATAAGTCACTTCTATGGCAGGCCTTAACAATCCTGGAGGCAGAGTGCTTGTTTTTTGGCAAGAGGGTGCCTTAGCATGAGTTGCGCCCCTCTGCAGCTTTCAGAACCATCTCCTTATAGCTGTTCTATGATATAGCCATACCATATACTCTTAAGGGCATTATAATCCTCGCGGTTAATGCTAAGTTTGGTTTGGCTTTATCGAAACATGTCGTGTAAGGTGTCAAACACTTTGGTATAATACCCCCGCCAATTCTGGTGGCAGGGGTAGCATTCCACCCTTCTAAAGGGAAAAGACATGTAGCTTACTCATTTACCAGGATAAAGTTAAACAGAGCCTCAGCTTCACAAAATGGATGCTGCTGCCACAGACACGAGTCTGACCTCCTGTTGCTGAATGAAACTCTGGCAGGGGAGGCCTGGACAATAGGTTTCCTGTCCAGGGAGCTGCTGGCACCTCCCCAGACAGGGGTTTTGTGTATTGGGGCAGGGAGGGCTGCATTCAGTGAATGCATCTAGACACTGCCTGGGGAACACAAGGTGCTCCATGCATAGCCCCGTTCAAACCAGTTGCTGGGGCACTCCAGCCCAAGCTCTGGCACGAAACTGGACAAAAGGAAAGGGGTGTAACCACCCCCTTCTCAGGTCCACCCATAGGAGGGACCTAGTCAGGTAATCCAGCCCCCCTTTCTTAGTAAAAGTATTGGAGCTGTGTCCCTGGGACTTTAGATTATCCTTGATGAATCTTTGAAAGACATATCTTGGACCTTTGACATTCCATTCTGACTGGAAGACGAAAGACATCTCCCTTGTGGTTGCCAAAGCGTGTTGGGTCCAATCTGGATACCGACACCGTAGTCATCTAGATCCATTGTGGGACAGCTCGAATCCAGCGCCTGGTGATCGTCGATGCCTCCTGGACCCCGTGACTGAAGAGACAACCTCACCTTCTTCACCTTCAAGCATCCGAAATCGCCTGGTTCCTTCCTGGTACCTTCCTGGTCACGGGCTAGTGACCCAGACTCTGTCCCATGGGATTTCAGGTTCTTCACAACTCCGATCCACCCTTGGACCACCCTTACACTTTTGCTCTGGTCGCCTGCAGCACTTCTTTGCAGCTCTCCATAGAAAACGACGACGAAACCTGACACGAAAAGACACCTATGCACCCGGCTTCCCTGGGTGTACGAGTACTCCGGTGCTCCCATGGGTCTTGACTCTCGAAGTGTCCTAGTTTAAAAGGGTTCCATCCTAGTCCATCCGGAAGTGTCCTTAAATTGCATATTTGTAACTTCTTTGTTTTCCATAGAAAGTCAATGGTAACTCGCGACTGGCCTCCTACTTCCTAACCTTTGGTTGTTTAGTGTAGCCCCAGCGATCGTATATTAACTGCGTTACTTGTATTGTATTTTGACCTCTGACCTCATAAAGTGCAGAGGAGTTGTGTTTAGATTAAATACATATATATTTGATATATACCTTGTGTGGTGTCCTTTCATTTGGTATTCAAGGTATTATATATGGTCAAACAACTTACTTAACTCACCTACTGAAGTCTTAACCTGAAGACTGCTGGTTCATGCTACCACTAGAATAGCTTTCTATAAGGTTGACTTCCCAACCACCATCAATAAGGGTCAATTAGACTGGTGCAAGGTGCCCAGTAGAACTAGTGGACATCATATGCCAGGCTAACTTCTCACAGGTTGGATCTATTGAAAGGAGGACAATGTGATGAGGCCTGAGATTTTTTTAGAAAGAGCATATTGGTCCCAGGTTGTCTGTAGATCAGATGGATAGTAAATGTTTTGAAGGCTGAAACTGGAAAGTGGCAGGAGAGAAGCTCAAATGATTTAGATGTGGTGGAGTTTCTAAGTGTGGAGGTCCAGGATTCCCTGTTAATGAATGCAAGTCCTCTTTCTATTCATAGTATATGGTCTATGTGTCAGAAGCTATTGCCGGTGGGGATTAGAACATCCTATATATATGTGGAGGAGAGTGTGAACCAGGTTTCATTGATGAAGACTTCATCTGGGTTGGTTGTGCTGGGCGATTATGTTGCAGATGTCTGGAGCACCTATGACTGCAGAGTGTGCAATGATGAGCATCAATAGATGGTGCTGTGTTGTGGGTGTAGTGTGAGTTTGGGTTAGTGGTATGGGGATGAGGCTAGAGGAACCAGATGTACAAACATCATGAATGTGTTTGTGTAGTCGGTGAATAACTTTTTAGGATGGACTGTGAAGAGGTTTTTTGCGGCTCACTCATGTGCAGTAGGACTTCTGGCCCTAGGTACCTCTAGGTTCAAACGGGTGCAGCATTTGTTTTAGACACCCTTATCTTTGAATGCTCAAGCTATGGGGTTCTCTGGAACACAATACCTAATGCCCCCTCCAAAGCAGGGCTGTGCTCCAATTGGTAGTTGCTGCTGTTGTGGTAAGGTGACCCATTGGTGGTGTTTTCTGAGGCACTTCTATAAACTATAGACCAAAGAATATTCACTGTTGCAGCTTTAGGCCCCTTGAAACCAAGAGGTGTTGAGGCAGAAGATGCCAATTGCTGAGAAGGTCACCTCTACATGCCACAGATGCCTCCTGTTTCTATTTCTTCTGAGACATTAGGGAAGTCCCAGGTCATATCTGGACTTGACAAGTGTACTTACTGAAGAAGGCTATTATTTCCTCCATGACATTGATACTTTTCACTTGTGAGGGGTCTGCCGAGGAGCAAAACTGCACACAAATGCTGTCTCAATGCTCCAGCACTCCAACAACTTGGGTGATATATGCTGTCACCCAAGGACTTTATAGTAAAGCCAAGCACAAATCCATATTCGCAAACTCTATTGTATTGTACATAAAGTAGTAGCAGAGTAGTACAGTACAACAGGTGTAATGTAATCTATGGGGGGCATCTTGTTTCAGGTCAAATGTGTATTTTTATTTCTAGGAGAAGTTGAACTCACAATTTACAAATGCGATGTGTCTTTGCTTACTTTCTCATGTGAAATGTTTTCCTTTATTTGAGAACTGCGAAATATTTTAATTAATTATTACAATGCACCTTAATTAATTGTTACGGTGTACCTGCACGTGTCCAATGTATCTTGTTATGTCAAGTTTGAAGGACTACTAGAGAAGCTGCATTGTGGATCATTCTGTGAAACTAATAAGCCTTAAATCTGTGTGCCTTAAACTGATCAGAGTGTTTTATGGGAACCATGTCTAGGTGCAAATGTTAGAATTATGCAATTAAGCTAGTGCAGAGACATAATGCAGGTATGTTTCTGTCCACTTTTGAGACAGCCTAGAGAAGAGCAGGGGCTCTCTTTATGGGAGAACTGAATTACTTAACTTTTTTTCTTTGAGACAACTTTCTACTGATTGGTCTTCTTACCTATATGATTTTGATAGATTTGAATGTCATATTTACTAAATGCATTAATTTCCTGATTACTGCTTAATGCTATTTTGATGATTTTCAATCTGTAAACAATTTTAACCTTTAGTAATTTGAACACTTAACCTCTCCCCGTCTTCCTTGTGGAGCCTAATGTGATTCAAGGTACTTAAATGCATTGATTTGTTGACTAGCTTAAGTTGTATATTTCAATTAATCAGATATCGCAAATTTATGGGCCCCAAATTTGTAATCAGAAAGTACTCAATTGCTATAAATTGGTATTCACAAACCAACATGCGGAGACCTATATCTACCCTATCTTTTTTGGGCGGAGATCTCTCTTCTGCACAGGTAGATATAGGTTGTGTAGTAAATGTGGGAGGGACCAGGAAGCAGTGGCTGGAAAATGTGGAAAACGTACTGAAAATGGAAGGAGATTAGGGAAATTTATGAAGGTGTTTAAGAGAGAGTAGGGAGGTGTTTAGGGAGGGACAATCCAATACAAATATCTGGTAAATGTCGTTTACAACGCGGTGTTTACACCTCACGACCTTTACCAAGTTACTTCGACTTGCGCTAGTGATTAAGGAATATTATAATTTTATATTCCAACACCTTCCCTACTGTTACATGGACTGGTGTTGGAATATAAAATTATAATATTCCTCAATCCGCGGCCTCCAACGCAAGTCGTTGTAACGACTTGCGTTGTAAAATCCGCAATGTAAAGTTCCGCGATCAAAATGATCGCGTTGTACCTACATACATCCCAAATATCCACCCACAAGTGTAAAACCATTGCTACTCACAAACTACGCTTTTAAAGTTATTACAACCCAAACAGGTAACAAAACTGTAGAAATTGTAGCCCAGTTCTAAATTAAAATTTTCAACTTTCATTAAAAACAAAATATTAATTTATGTTACCTTTTACTAGTAGTTTCATTGTATTTGTTTTAAAAACTGGCATTTATAAAATAAATTAATACATTGAAATAATTTACTTATTTAATAAACATATATTGTCAAAAGTTAATGTGCTCTAAGATTTAATTTTTTTAGTTCTAGGGTAATACATATTCTTGTTTATATTACAGGCATATTTTACATTAAAACATACTTCCTTAAAAAATATTTTTTCCTATACTATCACCTAGTAAAATCTCTGCCACCAATGATTGAAAAGTCACTCATAAATTCAGTCTTAAATGACTTCACTCCCTGAACTGAAGAGCTGGAGGCATTTAATTCTACCCTTGGAAGAGGTGACTAAAGAAAAAGTGTAGCCTTACGCGTAGGTGCAGGAGTAGATTTACATATGAGTAAATATATACATGTAAATTAAATTTTATGAATTTTCCCATTGTGTGGGAGCATTCTATCAAACCAACGGTAATCACACAGGTGGCATTCATCGCTTAAGTGGCGCTTTCTCTTTTCACAAGTCTTTTTTTGCATTATGCACTTTGCACATATGTGTAATAAATGTCATCTTTTATCTTTTAAGTCCATGGCAGTGCTTTATAGTCACTGTCAGAGAATGTATACCAGTATAGTTTAGTACAGGTTCTGATACGTTCCATTAAGTATAGCAAAGATTGGAATCAACAGCAACAGCCTCAAGGACAATCTTCGAATTCTTTTTTTAGGAAGAGGCCAACCCAGGTCAAGAGCCAAAACAAGATACACGCAACCGTGGGAAATGACAACCCGCCGCCAGCATTACAAGAACTAGCGATTTCTCCTATCTTCAATTTATCCCAAAGAACTCTAACTGAGGCTGAAAAAGTGTCCTTGCTAAAGGACTTTCATTTGTGCCATCAAAGAAAACAAACTTTGTGAGAATGAAAACAGAATTTATAGAGTTCTGCCGCAAATTGAGGTTGACTACGTTTTTTGCAGATAGTTCATCGACTTTGACACCTGAAGTGACAGGATTACGAAAAAATCGACTTTTTGCCCTCCAGGCAACAAGATCTCAAAGAATTCATTGTTTTTGAAAAAACTGTACTATCCGCAATCTCTGAGATGGAAAAACAAAAGAAATGTGTTAAAATTAACATCTCAAAAGAAGAAACAAATACACTGACAACTTTACAGAATGATCCTACCATTACCATAAAACAATCGTACAAAGGTTGTTCAATTGTGGTCTGGGATACAACTGAATATACGTCAGAGGTCATGAGGCAGCTCAATGACCCAGCATGTTATCGGAAAATCGAAAAAGATCCCACCACTGACTTACAAAACCAACTGTTCTCTCTACTTAAAGAGGGCTTCAAACAAGGCTTCCTCTGTCCAAAAGAATATGATTACCTACAGAATAAACATCCAAAAGTCCCAATGTTTTAAATTTTACCAAAAGTTCACAAGAACCAAACCAGCCCGCCCGGAAGACCATTGTGGCGGGTTGTGATTCTGTACTAGTGCCAATCGCGAAATACGTGGAGTGCTTTTTAAAACAATTTATGAACCAAGTGATTTCTTATATACAAGACACCACTGACTTTATCAAAAAACTGGAAACTATTAATTTTTCAACAG
This sequence comes from Lissotriton vulgaris, assembly GCF_964263255.1. Classification (NCBI taxonomy): domain Eukaryota; kingdom Metazoa; phylum Chordata; class Amphibia; order Caudata; family Salamandridae; genus Lissotriton; species Lissotriton vulgaris. The sequence continues at coordinate 23,113,100 of NC_141686.1, read as the reverse complement.
GGAAATATTTGCTAGTCACAATGGATGTGACTTCCCTTTATACACAAATACCCAAGGATGAAGCAGTGGCAGTGCTTTCCCATTTCCTTGATTCAAGACCCAGACCAGTTCAAGTTCCCACACAATTTTTGGTTGACTTGGCTTCATTTGCCCTCAAAAAAAACTACTTTTGCTTTGGGAAGGAAGTCTTTTTCCAAACTAAAGGGGTAGCTATGGGGTGTCCTTTTGCCCCAGAGCTGGCAGTACTGTTTATGTCACTCTATGAAGATATCTACGTTCATAACAACAATCCGTTTTCTGAGTATATTGAGACATGGCTTCGTTTTATTGACAACGTTTTTATGATTTGGTCGGGAGGAGAAGAAAAGTTGGTACTCTTCCACAATCGGTTAAATGCCAGAACCATCGATATACAGTTCAGCATGGTGCATTCAGACAGTAGAATATCTTTTCTGGATGTTGAAGTTTTTCCAGCCGAAGGGAAATTGGCAACTTCACTATTCACCAAACCAACCGATAGAAACAAGGCCTTACTGTTCTCCAGTAATCATCCTAGGAGCCTTAAAGAAAATCTGCCTTACGGCCAATTTCTACGCGTGCGAAGGAATTGCTCTTTGAATGATGATTACAATGTACATGCTGGTAATCTGGTCAAAAAGTTGTGTGAACAAGGCTACCCGAAAAAACTAGTCCGAAATTCTATGAAACGTGCCAGATGGACTCCCAGGGAAAGCCTTCTCGAATGGAAACATAAACCCCAACTGAAACGTCAAGTGTGTGTCACCACTTTTTGCCCTAATGCCAACAAACTTAAAAAAATCATTGGACAGAATTGGCATCTAGTGAGGAACTTGCATGACAGCCTACACGAGTCTCCCCTATTTGCATTCAAAAAAGAAAAGTGTATTGCCAACTATGTAGTAAGAGCAGCCATCCCTAAGGATTCACAGCCCACCTTGAGACAACTTATGGGTTTGACCCCCATTACAGGCCACCATAAATGTGGGACATGCCTTTGTTGTGACCTGACTGTGGAGGGTGCACTCTTCCAACATAAAGGAATTTCGTGGAAACACGAAACATTCAGCAATTGCAAATCTAAATACGTTGTCTATGGAATAACATGCCCGTGTGGACTCCTGTATATTGGTAAAACCAATCAGGAAATCCGCCAAAGGATTTCACAACATAAATCTAGAATAAAACAGAAAGTGGAAACTGCACCATTGGTCAACCATTGGAACAGATCTCAACATCAAATTAAGGACTTGAGATGGACAGTCATCTCTAAAGTAGAAAGAGACCCCCGAGGTGGTGACTGGGACTTGAAACTATCTAGAAGGGAAGCCCTCCTAATTATCAAATTTGACTTGGCTGTGTCGGGTCTGAATGAGCTGTCCGAGATTTACAAGCTTTAAAATTGCGTCTTTTGGGGAGCCCTGTATTATACCAGCTGTCGGCCTTTATTTTGGCCCTTGTCCCCCAAACTTCTTTCCCATTTATTGTGAAAATAAAAAAAAAACTCCGCCCCCCCCTTTTCCCATTTATTGTGACACCCCCCTTTTCTTATGAATTATCAAAGATCAGGTTCACTTCCGTTTTGGACCCTTACACGTTGTATTCAATATTGCCGTCCGAAATTACATGGTAGAATAGATTCTTATTGGCTCGCCACCCACATTGATTCCAGCTCCGTGGCCTGTGAGACTACATTAACCAGCACCCTGAGCTCCGCGCACGTACTAACTTCTGGCAAACTGAGACTACATTAACCGGCAATCCAAGTTCCGCGCATGCGCAAAAGTCTGGCGCACCGCGACTGACGAATTGTTTACCCTCGGCGTTAGGCCCGGCTTCCTAACGGTAAGAATCGGCTTCTTGAGATCATCCACGTACTTGCTAACTCACACCAAGGCCAATTCGATTCTAAATTCGGCGACTGCCGGCTTTGTTTCCGCAGTACGGCGTTTCGAATTTATCTCCGACGCCGTGAACACTAGTCAAGTTTGTTGGAACCCCTTTCGGAATCAACTCAGGAACTCCGCCCGGTAAGCAATCCTTGATGGCTCCGGTTGGAAAAACGTAGGATACTGTGAATGTACGAAGTGTACATCTTTTAAATCATGTGCATGTTGTTTATTTAGGTCACCACTGCTTGCTGCACCTGAATTGAGGACTATATCATTGCCACACAGGGACACTTGCCTCTCTCTTTTGAGGTAATTCACTCGGATACATGATACCTAGGACGTGCATCATTTACTTATAATCCAGGAATGTTACTAATTTCCCCTTTTCTTTGATTTGTCTCTCTTTTCCTGTGCTTCTTCATTTCTTGTCACTTCATGTAGGAGCCACCCCACCTCTCCAAAACTCCTCACTGTTCTTCTGACTGGTAAGCTGGAGCGGAGGTTGCTGTGTAGTAGTACTCTTGAGGTTTTTGTGGTGTTTCCTAGCGAATTTTAAACTGAGATTTGGTCTTTGTTTTTCTTTACTTTTGTCTCCGCTGCAGAGCGTTCTTTGGTCCTGAAGAGAATCCTGTCATTTATAACGGATTCGAAACACGTAGACCGTGTAGGGTCAACTTTGGATATGCTGGTGCCTAGTCATTTGGCACACAGTTTTGTTTGTATACACCCATATAGTGTTATAGGTTTCTGAGAATTAATCAACAAAAAGTGAAATAACAGTGGTGTATATATTTTTTGCAATCTTTCAGAATTTTTGTTTAACCTTATAGTTGACTTGACATTTCTTCAACTGGTTCACTCATTTCCAGTTTGTTTGTATTTTATGGATGTTTGAATAAAAGTGGTTTGAATGTGATATGTCTGAAGAGTGATGATTTGGTTCATGTATTTACTGTCGTTGTGTCCTAACTTTCAACACTGGTTATGAATATAACCTGAAATGGCGCACTAAAATATAAATGGTGTTTATTTGTGAATAATTTTGAATAAACAGCTATTCAAAAGCCACCCGAGGTATTGAACTTTCGTCTGTACCTTGGAGAAAATAGTGCTTGAAAAGAACACATCAGTATTGGCAATTTTCTTTTGTTGATTGTACTGAAAACAAATATGGCACATCATAATCATTGTACTGCTCGGTTTCATTTCCTGTTGTCACTTTTTCATTTTTAGGTCGTGCCTAGCGGCAGCGCACATGCACTGCTCGCTCTGCGAGCAGCTTTAGTAGAGTATGGGAGAGAAGCCACGCTCACTCTCCGCCCATATTTTTCATTGGCTTGTGTCATTGTCTTTCGTAAATGCTGCCTTCAGATTCGTTAATTGGCTTGTTATTCCCTCGTTAGTAAGGCCTTCTCTTCATCTGTAACTTCCCATGGCTAGTGGCCTCTTTACTTCGGTTGTTACACAGGATTTGTTATTTAGTCTGTAAGCACTATTTACTTTATTGAGTTTCTCTTACTGCAGGCTGGACATGCGCTGCTTCAGCTGAAAACGATTTTGTCTTTTTTAAGCAGCACAGCTGCCCCCGTAACAAGCACGCCCGCTTTCAATCACTTTAACCTGGCAGTATCTTGTGTATGTTTCAACCCCCAAGTAAAATGGATTTAAAAATGATTCGCAAATTAAGTCATGTGAATTCCAGGTTCACATAATCATGTGCTAATGGGCTGAAGCTGACAACATCACATCTGTGTTACATGTCATCTGCACTAAAGCCACCTGACGGGTTGTTTTCAAAAGTCTGTTTTATTAACAACAACAACAACACCACCAATACCATCACCAATACCACCACCACCAACAACACCAGCACCACCTCCATCTCCACCCATACCACCACCAATACCACCACCTCTACCAACACAATCATCGCCAATACCACCACCACCAATGCCACCACCACAAAAAACACCAATGCCACCAAAACCAATACTACCACCACCGATACAACCACCACCACCAATACCACAACCACTGCCAATACCATCACCACCAATCCAATACCACCACAACCAATCACACAAACACCACCATCAATACCTCCACCACCAATACCACCAACTCCATCATCACCCATATTACCACCACCAATACCACCACAACCAATACCACCACAAACACCACCACTACCAATACAATCACCACCAATACCCCCACTACAAAAACCACCAATGACATCAAAACCAACACCACCACCACCAATACAACCACCACCACCAATACCACAACCACCAATACTACCACCACCAATACCACCACCAACACCACCACTACCAATACAATCACCACCAATACCCACTACAAAAAACACCAATGACATCAAAACCAATACCACCACCACCAATACAACCACCACCACCAATACCACAACCACCAATACCACCACCACCAATCCAATACCACCACCACCAATATCACCACCACCAATACAACCACCACCAATACAACCAGCATTACCAATACCACCAACACTAATACCACCACCACCACCAATACCACCACCATCACCACTACCACCACCAATACCACCACCAGTACCACCACCACTAATAACACCACCAATACCACCATTAATACCACCACCAATATCACCACTACCAATACCACCACCACCTCAATACCACCACCACCACCAATCCAATACCACCACCACCAATAACACCAACACCACCATCAATACCTCCACCACTGATACCACCACCTCCATCACCACCCATACCAACACCACCACCAACACTACCACCAATACCACCACTTATATCAGCATCACCACCAATACCACCACCACCACCACCAATACCCACTACAAAAAACACCAATGACATCAAAACCAATACCACCACCACCAATACAACCACCACCACCAATACCACAACCACCAATACCACCACCACCAATCCAATACCACCACCACCAATATCACCACCACCAATACAACCACCACCAATACAACCAGCATCACCAATACCACCAACACTAATACCACCACCACCAATACCACCACCATCACCACTACCACCACCAATACCACCACCAGTACCACCACCACTAATAACACCACCAATACCACCATTAATACCACCACCAATATCACCACTAACAATACCACCACCACTTCAATACCACCACCACTACGAATCCAATACCACCACCACCACCACCAATAACACCAACACCACCATCAATACCTCCACCACCGATACCACCACCTCCATCACCACCCATACCAACACCACCACCAACATTACCACCAATACCACCACTTATATCAGCATCACCACCAATACCACCACCACCACCACCAATACCACCACCACTACCACTACCAATACCACCACCACCAATACCAATAACACCACCAATACCATACCCCTAAACCACCACCACAATACCACCAATACCACCCCCACCAATACCACCCATACCATCACCAATACCACTCATCCAGCGGTTTAACAGCAACAGGTACTCTAATACCATATTCTCACCTAGGCCCATAAACACACATTCACACAACCTGGTAATAAACCACTGTGGTCAATTGTTTATGATTTCTTTACCATTTCAAGATTAGTCCCTTCTTATCTCAACTAATCTTTCACTGATCAAACCGTTCTTTCTCTGGTCAATGGACCATTAGTTTAACTAGTTGATGGTGAAATGACATAGAATAATCTTTTTACATTTGATGAAATGACCAGACTCGGTACATTTTTATCTAGATTAATTTCATGTGAACCACTTACAAAGTACAGTACAGTCCTCGTCACTCATAGGAAGGAAGATTCAATTAATCAACCATAAGACACAAAGATTATATATATATTACAATGACATGCTCAGAAAGGAGATGATAGAGAGAAAAGAACATTGGCACATACAAAGAAATATAATTGCCTAGGATGGTGTGAAAACCAACCCCCTGGCCAAGGACCTGGGAAGGTCCCCCAGGGAAAGATCAGGCGACAAAGGCTTCAGGATAGGAATCAGGACAGGATAGGTGACCTCTCTACCCCAGACGCTTGAGCAGCAACCCTCTCTGACACTCTTTTCCTCCTCGAGATTCTTCTGCAATCTTTTTCGATGTATTTTATTTTAATATAAAATGGTTCTGCATTTGATTCTTCTTCAGCAATTTCTCGTCACTCCAACAGCCCCCCAAGCTCTGCAGCCTTCAGCAAATCTCTGTCTCATCTGGGTAGCATCTCGGTCTCATGCACCCAGCATTGACGTCTGCATCTCCCTCCTCTGCAATCTCGCATTTCAAAAATCTCCCTAACTAACTAAGAACTACCTCAATTACACCCTACAATTTTCATGTACCTCCCAATATTGTTTCAATATCATGAAACTACTAACTCTGAGTGGACAGGCAAGGGGGGGATGATCATCACACCATGCTTATTTTCCAATTCAGTCTTTCGGTCCATTGTTAAAAATCCCACCCCTTAATTTCTATTCATCAATCTTTATATCCCACCCGTATTCACATCATATTTAAAACAAGTGTAATATTTCTCAGGCATTTCTATTCATCCGCGGGGACTTGAGTACTAATTCCAAGGGTATGGATCCTTTTTGTCCTTGGACTGTGTTCAAGTGTCACGTCACTTCTTCCAGCTCAGTCACACTACGCATGTGCGAAGATCAGGTGGTTAACAGACTTTAGACTCATAAGTAAGGCCCAAAGTGCGCACTAATAAAAGTGTTAAAAGACATATGTTCATTTAAAAAATAAATGGTTTCACTGTATACCACCTATTTCTACTCTATAGCCATTTATTTATGAATGCTTTCCCTGCATTAGCATTAGTAAAATAAGCTGTTTTAGTTACAGCAAACCAGATGCTAAGCATGTGAGCTCTCAAGCAGCCATTTTAATAGTGCCTGCGCTTGTGCAAGAAATTCCCTCCAATCGATAGTTCGTCACACTGCGTAGATGCAGCTGACGCATGCGCAGTACAGATTTCCCATTAGCGGCCATTTTATGATTTCACTCGAGTTACTTATTAGTAATACATGTAGGCAAGCTTCTTTCTCTTTCATGTGCAATGTTGTGCATATTAATTTTACACAATACATAGTTAATACAATATTAGAGGTTAAATGAGAGGATTGTCTCAGAGCAAGTCTCTTTTCTTTGAATCCTTGCTCCATCAGTCCCCTCTAAGATGGCATTTTTGAGCCATCACAAAATAACCCATCCCAACCAGATGCCAAATTTAACAAATCTCATTTTATTTCCCTTTTGTGTTCTTGTTCTCATCTTTGTTTTTCAAATTTTTCATTTTATCATATAATTTTTCCTTCATTTCCTCTAACTGTATCTCTTCATATTTTCTTTTTGTTCCTTTTCTATTTATTTCATATCTTCTTCTTCTCAATTTACTTGTGCAACATTTACACCATATTACTATTGTTAAGACTATTATAGTTATACCAACTAATGGAACAACTACTTGACCTAAGAAACTTTTCCCAAGGTTAGAGAACCAAGTACATATTGAGGAAATACTCTTTGTTAGTCTTTCCCATACATTGTCAACCTCCAGTGGTTTCAGTTTTTCATGAAGTTTTGTAATGTTTCTAATATATCCTCTAATTTCTTTACTTTTATCTGGTATGTAAGTGCAACAATGTTGCACTTTCTATATTTTACAGACTCCACCCTCCCTTGCCAATGATATATCAAGCACAAGTAGATTCTACAAAACCTTTGACTTAATTACAACCATTTCTGTTTTAATCATTAAGGAACCTCCAGCAGTATCAGTTGAAAGACAATCAACTCCTGTTGACAACTGACAGATTCTATGTGAATTTAGTACAACTCCCTCTGAAGGTATCAATGCACTAAATATGTCACCAATTATTTCTGAAAAACTGGATCTCTTTCTTCATGTTTGTTTATTAGTGTTTTCATTGCTTCCAGTGAATCTCTTTACGTGATACATTTTCGAAAATACTATTCAGAAGTAGCAACTCCAATACCACCATGCAGGCAGCTTATAGTAAGCTTTATTCCCACACACATAGTAAGCTCCAGGAAATACTGGATCTGTTCCCCCTTTTAGTCCCCAACTTCCCAAAAATAGGAAGTTATGTTCAAATTCACTGGAACCAATAAATACATTGTTATAGTCTGTCTTTAATCTATGGAGGCACGTTTTCTCTGTCTTTACATAGACTAGGGACATCACAGCATGAGCCTTGCCAGCTGTATAAGTTCCCTCTTTCTTTGCCCAGGGTGGTATATCGGTTTTCTGTTCAGCAGCCTTTCTTTGGAAACCCTGTCTCCTTTCTTCAACCAAACTCAAAATCACTTTTTCCTCTTCACGTAATGAGCATATAAGGTTATTCTTGTGTACCTTCACTATATCTAATGACTTCATTGTTAAGAAAAATTCAGCCATAAAAGGGGCATCTAAACTACTAAGCACTGGATTCACATTTTTTCGAATAGAAATCTCTGTAAATACTACATTTAGATTTGAATATTACTATTGAAGCTTTTCTGTTCTACAAAATAAGCTTGACAATATGCTACATGAAATACCATATGTTAAAGGCAAATGGTGATATGTGACTTTTCCTGCTACTGAAGCTGGTAGTTTCATACAAACATAACAATCACTAACTTCCATTGTGTCTACGTTATAAAAATATAATTTTGTAAATACATTTAAAGACGTGTGATTATCGGTTACTGTGTGATGTAAACCTACCTCATCTGTTGCTTCTAATTCTACTCTATCTCCTCTCATATTAGCTGTCTTTTCATTAGTGTCTTTATCATTCTTCTTGTCTGTTATTATAAGATAAGGTACTGCTATTGTTAGAAACAGCCATACTATGATCACTAATAAAATACTACATATGCAAAACCTACAGCATTTCGTTATACAGTTTTGTTTTGGTCTTTCAGCAACCCTGTCTGCAGCCATTTTGACTGAAGAAGGGTTCTCCTCTTTCCTCGTGTTATGAATCAGAATCGTTAGTACTTCAAGGAGGTCTCACTTCCCCTTCATAAATCTGTTCTGCAATTATTTCTTCATCTGTATCTTCATTTAAATCTAGATTTTCAAAATCTTCTAGTATTATATAGGTCCATTCAGGACCCTTGAATTTAATGTTCAAGACTTTCAATTTTGGCCTTCTCCAAATGTTTTTAGCAACTGACTGTTCAGACTGAAATTGACTAGTAACTTCATTCACTTGTTCTGGGATTTCATTTACATTTCTCTATCGATAATTTAGCCTTTTGACTCTTCCTGGCCAATTATCACCTTTTCTGACCCTTTTAACTTGCACTGCTCTTTCACCTTCTTTGTCTTTTTCAAGACTTCTTTTATTCTCGTTATGTTGTGGCACAGCCTGATTTTCCCTTTCCTCAGTATTGCTCTCTATCTGTCCTGAACCAGGGCAATGCTATTGTGGCTTCTTATACATTCTTCCTCTAACTGTTCCTGTTTGGGTATTCTTTCAGACTGTTCTTCTTCAGCCCAACCTTGTTCTTCTTCTCCTAACTGATCCTGTTTAGGTCTTACTACAATTGGTTCTTCTGCCACCTGAATGTGTTATTCTTCACCTGTCAGTCAGTCAGTCAGTCAAAACACTTTATTTGATTAATTAAAATCATAAAAGACAGTATAAAACAATTATGAAACATTTTAAAATAGTTTAAAACACTCTCTATCACATTTAAAACAAATATACCTAAAATCCATACAGGTACAAAAGTTAAAATTCATATGTGATCTTATCGATGATAGAAAAAGGCATTAAATATCAATATAATATATACAGTCACAGTTAGCTTGTGTGTCTGCCCCTTCTGTTTTTAAGCCTAGCAGCGGCCACCAGAAAGCTAGCCACGCTAAAAATGTCTCGCGTACTCCTTAGCATTAGTAAATACATCAGAGCCGGCCTAACTTGAACAAAGCCCTTCTCTCTCAACAGGGGGATTAGAAATGTCCTACGTGGCTCAGAATAAAAATCGCAGAATATTACAAAGTGCATGGAGTCTTGTTGCGAAAAGTTATCGCAGGCACATGGTTTTACCATTACTGGTTTTCCCCAGGAGGGGTAATCCCCCAGAGTTAGGTGTATCAAATTAAGTCGGAACCTGACCAGCAAGTAGCGATGAAATGGCTTTGTAACAATTTTTAAATATGGTTCCATCTTAAGTGAGGTTGTCAGCAGATAATTAGCTTTGGCACAAGGCTTTTCTAACTCAAGGTTTTCCCGCTCCACTTCTAGCATGTTCCGGTAGCTATGCTTGATCCAACTTATGTCTTTTTTAGTTATACGGTCGGGTGATCAGAACAATTCAGGACGTTCTAGTTTGATGCACGCCGCTCTAACGTACATCAGCCAGGGAATCCTGCTTACCATATCCAATTTAAGACAATCCTCAAATATTAGGTGATTTAGAGTAAGTTCATCATTAAGCCATATAAATGCCCAGGCAATCAAAGGTGCCATTTTTAAGGAATCTGAAATATACCCCAGGCCAAGTTCAGTATGTAGGGAATAGGTAGGGGTCGATTGGGGCACTGACAATAGAGATCTAAGGAACCTATTTTCCACCACTTGTATCTTGGATGTTGGCGTGTAACCCCATAGAGAAGCACCATAGGACACAATAGCCAAACATTTGGATTTATATATCTTTAATATTGCCTCCATTGGTCTCCCTCCAAGCCGCTTACAAAACCCCAAAAGAGCTGTTGTTGACCTAGCTACTGTATTGCTTTTCAACTTATGTTGGGGTCCCCAGGTGCCCTTTTCATCAAAAAGGACCCCAAGATAGGTAAAAACTGGGACTCTTGATAATACAGAACCGTTACAGGTAAAGGGTTTTGTCTTGACCTTCCTCTTACTGGACCTTGCCACCATGACATGCGGTTTTTGGCATTTAATTTTAGGTCTAAATTGTCCTTCACCTGCCTGTCCCAGCTCAGGGTTTTTGGTTGCTTGCTTTACCTGAGTCTGTTCTTCTGTCTCTGTCTGATCCTGCTCAGAGTCTTCAGTAGCTCTGTATCATTTCCTTAGCGTGTTCTTCTACACCTATCTGATCCTCTTTAGTATCATGTCTTTCTAATCTTGTTCTGCTTCTTGTTTGTAATGACCACCTCAGGTATATCAACCACTGGTATCCAGTCCTCCTGACTTGTGCTTGTTTGTTCTTTGTCAGTCCCTTCAGAATCTACTCCTCACGATTCTTCGACTGTACAACCTTCAGCAGACTCAACTGTTCTAGTCAGTTGTGGTCTCTTTTCAGCAGGAGCTGGAACCTTTTTTGTGTGGCTGGCATGGATACAATTGGGCAAACCTGCATACTTCACTGTTGTAGTAGTGACCAGTATGACTTGCCGTGGATCATCCCACTGGGTGTTAGGCACGACTTTCTGGTGTGTTTCTTCACTACCACCCAGTGTCCAGGATTCAAATCATGCGCCAATCCTTTGCAATATTCCAATAGTGTAATAAAGAGGCATGAGGTGGAATCAAAACAAGGCATTTGGCAGCTCCGCCAGTGGACCCCTAAGATGAACTTTGAGCATCTGCAATTATTATTATTATTATTATCATTATTATTATTATGTTTACAGATTAAGCACTGGCTCAAAGATACTTTAGTAGCACTCTATAAAATAGTGATATTTTAGCCATCCATTAAAAAGATGATGAGGCAGACTCCTGAACGCTCTTGGAACAGAAGTTGAAAGAATTAGGGTTAAATGACAAAACTAGCCCAAAACAATGCAGCACCTAGAAGCCTTCTGACATGGACCTTTTCCGCGTTCTTTCTGATGAATCCCAGGCTCAGTATGTACCTGAACAAAGTTTGTCTGAAGGAGGTATTCAGCTAAATTCTGGAGCCACACTTCTTGACGCATTGTTTTGATGTTTTTTCTGACCATACAAGATTTTTTTATTTATTTTATTTAAGGTTTTTATAGAGCACGTAGTCACCCGTGAGTATCCCAGCGCTATACCTAGAAAATCAAGAGGGGAAGGAGTGGAGGGAGAAATAGGAGAGTTTAGGGGAAAAGAAGGGTTTTAAGCGATTTCCTGAAGTGAAGGAGGTTCGGTTCTGTTCTTAGTTTCAGAGGAAGCGCGTTCCATTGCTTCGCTGTTTGCACCGAGAAGCGGCGACCTCCTGCGCAGGCTTTTTTCACTCTGGGTACCACTATGAGGTTTTCGTGGTCCGATCGGAGTGCTCTGGTAGGCCTAAAGGGGGTAATACAGTTTTTGAGGATTGGTGGGCCTTCGTTGTGGAGCAATTTATGTGCCAGGCAGAGGGCCTTGAATACCACTCTTTCCCTGACAGGCAGCCAGTGCAGTTTCTTCAAGGCAGGTTTCGCTGATGTTCTGGCCGGGGTGTTCGTGAGCAGCCGGGCAGCGGCATTCTGGATTTTCTGTAGGATGTGGAGGGTGGCTTCAGGGGCTCCCAGGTAAATGGCGTTACTGTAGTCCATTAAATCAATGGGGTGTCACCCATAGAGTCAAAGGACCTGGGTATAAATCAGTTAAAGAAAAAACAGTGGTCCTCGACTATCGATCAAGAAACAGACATTACATGAAACACATTTTTTGATTCTGAAAATGCAAATTAAATCAGCATACTTTGAATTTAAGTAGGAAAACGGGGGAGATATATATCTTGTCTCAATTAGTTCTATATGTATTGAATGAAAAAGAAATAGTACCCTAGTATGTCAATACAAGCAATAAATTGTCACCACACTCTGGAAATGTACTTCAAAAGAAATTGACATATTTATTTACAATTACCAATAAAACAATAGTTAACAGAGGACGGCGCAAGGACTATTAGCTCAAGTGATTAGAAAAAGAGAGGAAAAAATCAGGTAGATAATTTAGCTATTTACAATAGAAACAAAGTCCGCACAATTTATTTTGAAGGGTAAGGCCAGGGAGGGGACGTTATTGGTACAGGCACATTGATGATAAAAGCGTCGACGTTTCGACCCTGATGCTCATGGGAAATTTGGGCCTCGGCGGCGGGTCTTCCTCAGGACGGGGGGGGGGGGGGGGGAGGGGGGGAAGTGGAAAACACTGGCTTGGCCGTTGTCCAATAAATGATCTGGATCGGACACCAATAGGGCTGGTCAATTGGGTATTCAATTCAAGTTTCCAGGGTATGAGTCACCTGTGGAGTCTATTGTCTTGGGAATTGATTCACCAATTGGATTAGTCTGTGCTTTATTGTGATACCCAGTAATGGAAGTGATAGGGCAGTCCTACCGGTGCCCCCTCGGGCAATCCGGTGGCTTGGAAGAAGTTTCGCCTCTATCTTGGGTTGTAAATATTTGGATCACCTGAATTCTGATAATGTGTGCCTCGGTGACCACGGGCAGTATCTAGCGCAAACAGCATCTAGCGCGAGGAGCAGTGGCTTCGGCTCTGCAGAGTACAGCGGTCGGTCTCGGCTGAGGAAGACCCGCCGCCGAGGCCCAAATTTCCCATGAGCATCAGGGTCGAAACGTCGACGCTTTTATCATCAATGTGCCTGTACCAATAACGTCCCCTCCCTGGCCTTACCCTTCAAAATAAATTGTGCGGACAGGCACACAACAATAGCGGAAGGTTGCCCGCTTTGTTTCTATTGTAAATAGCTAAATTATCTACCTGATTGTTTCCTCTCTTTTTCTAATCACTTGAGCACCTTCTATCTTTTCACTGACTATATCTAATAGTCCTTGCGCCGTCCTCTGTTAACTATTGTTTTATTGGTAATTGTAAATAAATATGTCAATTTCTTTTGAAGTACATTTCCAGAGTGTGGTGACAATTTATTGCTTGTATTGACATACTAGGGTACTATTTCTTTTTCATTCAATACATATAGAACTAATTGAGACAAGATATATATCTCCCCCGTTTTCCTACTTAAATTCAAAGTATGCTGATTTAATTTGCATTTTCAGAATCAAAAAATGTGTTTCATGTAATGTCTGTTACTGTAGTCCAACCTGGACACAATCAGGCCTTGGATTAACAGTTTCCGGGAGTTGAAAGGAAGCAGGGGCAACACTTTCCTACATGACCTAAGAAGGCCGAAACAGACACCGGCCGTCTTCTTTGCCTGCGTTCTAAAGGTGAGATCTTTTTCTAACCATATTCCCAGGCTCTTGACCTCCGTCTTGGGGGTAAGGGGTTCACCAAGACAGGCGGGCCAGATGTTAGGAGGTAGAGAGAGACCTTTTTGTCCCAGGAGCAGAATTTCTGTTTTTGACCCATTAAGCTTGAGGGCTGAGTCGTTCATCCATTGGTGAATTTTGGAGAGACAGCCATGTAGGTTGGAGGGTTCTTGCTTGGGGTGAGAAAGAGTTACCACCAGCTGGGTATCATCAGCGTAACTGATGATAGTCACTCCAAATGGGGTGACCACCTCCTCCAGTGGGGCCATGTACACGTTAAATAACGTGGGGCTTAGTGACGAGCCCTGAGGCACACCACACTGGAGGGGGATGGCAGGGGAGCGGCTGTCACTTTCCCAGACTTGGGAGGAGCGTTGGCAGAGAAATGATGAGAGCCATTTCAGAGCTTTGTCCTTCACTCCGATGTGGTGGCTGACAGTGTCGAAGGCCGCACTGAGATCCAGGAGGATCACTGCCACTGATCCTCCTGTGTCAAGAATGTCTCTGGCCTTCTCCACTGCTGCAAGGAGGGCGGTGTCAGTGCCCTGACCTGGACGGAAGCCCGTTTGGGAGTTCTTGAGCAGATGGTTGGTTTCTAAGAACTGTGACAGTTTTTTGTTCACTAATTTCTCAGTGACCTTACCAATCCATGGGAGGAGGGAGATGGGTCTATAGTTTGCTAGGTCCTCAGGGTCTAGGGAGGGTTTCTTGAGAAGTCCTTTAACGACCGCCGCTTTCCAGCTAGGAGGGACTTCACCTTGGGATAAGGAGGTGTTAATAAGAGCGGTCAGCGGGGGCACTATGGTGTGTGACTTTTTTGAGGAACCGTATGGGAACGGAGTCACTGGGGGCACCACTCTTGATTGAGGCAAATGTGGTGGCTACCTCCTCTGTGGTAACCGGGCCAAAGGAAACCAGGTGAGGGGCAGGTGATTTCAGGGGGGAGTTCATCCGCGGGGGAGAGTTGTCCTTATCTCCTTCAATGAAATCGGATTCGGTGGGGGGAAGAGAGGCGAGAATCTTTTTGATTTTTTCATCGAAGAAGGTTGCTAGTTTGTTACATTTGTCCTCCGCTGCCTTGGGGTCCAGATGTTTTTCTGGGGGGTCGGGGACATGGAGGAGTTCTTTGAGGTTAAGGAAGGTTTCCCTAGCAGAGCAAGACGAGTTTTTTATTTTTTCCTCATAAAAGGCACTTTTGGCGTTACGGAGTGCTAGTTTGTATGCTCTCATGGATGTCTGGAATACGTCTTTTTTATTAGCAGACTTGTCCTTCCTCCAAATGCGTTCTGACTTTTTGCATTCCTTCCGTAAAGCGTTCAATTCAGGGATGTACCATGGGGCGGGATTGATCCTCTTGGTGTGTTTGAGAGTGCTAGTTCGGGGAATGAAATTGTCTAGGGATTGGGTGAGCCAGTCATTAAATTCTCTATCCGCAGTTTTGGGATCCAAGGAGGGGAGGGGGGTGGATTCCCTTAGCTTACCTTCCCAGTCCTCAGGTACCAGCTTGTGCCAACGTCTAACGAGGGTCCTGGCTTTGGGTGGTTGAGTCGGAGTGATATTGAGATGCCAGTCCATGGGGACCAGTAGATGGTCTGTCCATGGGAAAGGAATGGGTGCCTTGGTTTTAAAATTTCGAATATTCGTAAAAATTGAATCCAAAAGATGGCCTTTTTCATGGGTGGCTTGTGAGTTCATGAGGTGCAGGTCAACTGACGCGAAACCTGTCAATAGGTTGGCTGCGGAGTTATCAGTGGGGTCAAGGAAATGGAGATTGAGATCCCCTAGGAGAAGGAAATTAGAGGCAGTGGTTGCTTTTAGTGTGACGTGATCTATCAGTGTACTGGGGAATTCCCCGAGTGGGCCTGGCGGCCGGTAGACTAAGAGTCCGGAGAGAGAGATTGCAGGCGAGATCTGTAAAGTGAAGTTGCAACTTTCACAATCTTTGATGTTGCCATTGTCAGTCCTGCAGGTGAGGTGGTCCTTGTATAGGATGGCTAGCCCACCTCCTCTACCAATAGGTCTGTTTAGGAAGCGTATTTGGTAGCCGGGGGAACGGCATTGACCATGTCAGAGTCGTTATTCGGCGTCAGCCATGTTTCTGTGAGAAACAGTATATCCAGCGTAGAGTTTTGCACGAGGATATTTATCTCGTGAGCGTGTCTGACAAGAGACCTGCAATTGAGAAGGCCGAGTCGGATGGTTTGTGCATGTGCCTGCGCCTCCGGCGGGTTGCAGAGGACACATCCCGTAAACGAGTTGTCTTCCGTGAGGATGTATTTACAATTGGGATGTTTATTCATGTTCAATGCTCGGAGCCTGTCTTGGAAGTATGTCATACAGCTTTGAGAATCGGGCATGGTGCTTGGGCCTAAGGCCGTCTGGGCCCGGACGGGCCCAGACGGGCTTGCCTTAGGCGCGCCCGCTGCGCCCGTCCGCTGCGCGTCCGGTGGAAACACATGTCTATATGGGAGAATCGTAGGGAGTGGCCTCAGGGGCGAGGGCGTGTCCTGTACCGGGATTCCCTCTCCCGCGTCAGCGCTGACCTCGGCTGCGCGGGGGGGTCAAGTCCGAGTAAGTGCCTAAGAATATAGCAGCGTTTTTAGTGAAGCAGTAAGTAAAAACACAGTATACAACAATTTAAAAGCAGATTGTTCTAACGATTAAAATCTCCCGGCTGTGCCTCAGGAGTTACCAGGTATCTGAGCGTGGCTCGTATTCAGCGCGTTAAGTACTGGTGGGGGCGTGGCTTAGGTCAAGGGGGCGTGGCTCCATGGCAGGCGGGAACTGAGCCTGCACCGGGATTCCCTCTCCCGCGTCAGCGCGGACCTCGGCTGCGCGGGGGGGTCAAGTCCGAGTAAGTGCCTAAGAATATAGCAGCGTTTTTAGTGAAGCAGTAAGTAAAAACACAGTATACAACAATTTAAAAGCAGATTGTTCTAACGATTAAAATCTCCCGGCTGTGCCTCAGGAGTTACCAGGTATCTGAGCGCGGCTCGTATTCAGGGCGTTAAGTACTGGTGGGGGGCGTGGCTTAGGTCAAGGGGGCGTGGCTCCACGGCGGGCGGGAACTGAGCCTGCACCGGGATTCCCTCTCCCGCGTCAGCGCTGACCTCGGCTGCGCGGGGGGGTCAAGTCCGAGTAAGTGCCTAAGAATATAGCAGCGTTTTTAGTGAAGCAGTAAGTAAAAACACAGTATACAACAATTTAAAAGCAGATTGTTCTAACGATTAAAATCTCACGGCTGCGTCTCAGGAGTTACCAGGTAACAAGAGAAATCAAATGCATGCAGAAATAGCATTGATAATGGACATCTTGCAGTTGCCTGAATTTTTAGGAACATTTCAATGCATTTTCATTGGAAATACAATTTTGTAGATCTGTAGCTGTCAGCTCTCAAGTTGTCCATTGCATTACAGATGTACCATTATTTAGTCCTCTCTCTTCCTTGTCATATTCCTCACAAGTATGAGAGAGAATGTGTTTCTTGGCGATTGGGAGGCCTAGATTAGTCTTTCTGCCCCTAAGAAAATATTAATTGACTCCACTCCTCTCCTGATCGTGATTTAACAGTATTGACCCCTGACCCTCAACACACATATTATTTGCAGGATCTCATCTAAACTAGTGTCCACTCTACGCCCTGGCACTGTTGCGTCCTAAAATAGCCAGGGGACTCAGCAAGTAGTCAGGTCAACTCCCACTGGCCTGATGATAAGGCACCCAAAAACTTAGCATGCTGAACCCAATGCAGTTAATTATGATAGATGTATGATACTTCTTTAAGATTAGTTCCAAAGTGTCCAACATCAATAAACAATGATTCTAACTTCATTTGGAGATGCGATGTATGGAATGTCACCTGCTGAGGTTCAAGAAGCTTTTGGGCCTAATTACAATGTTGGTTGGAGTTGCCTCCGACCGACACCGTTTCGTGGAAGGAACTGCCCAACATTAGTTCAGGGTTTCTGACCATGCAATTAGGATGCAACCGCAAATGGTGCGGGCGCAAACTTCCATTATTTAATGGGAGATTATGCAGTGGGCTGACCGCCCACAGCACAAGCTCCCATTGAAAAATTGAAGGTTTTTAAACATCCCTGCACCGTGTGGCAGGCACCTCACACGGTGCAGGGATGTTTAGGGCCGGACGTAGAGGGCTAGGGGGAAGGGGTTCCTGCAAGGGGCCCCAAAGTCAGTTTCTGACAGTTAATCCGTGTCGGAAAGGCTGGCATGGATTGGCTGTTGGAAACGCCGTCCTTAAGAGATTAGGAGGGCTTTCCGACTGACCGACAGGCTCTGTCAGCCCATTGAAACTGCGTCAGATTCCCTAGCTTGTTTAAACTCCAGCTGCCATCATCATAATACGGCAGTCGGACTTTAAACCTACAATGTCGATCGGAAAGCCTCCGACCAGCGGTCAAAGGCTTTCCGATTGACATTGTAATTAGGCCCTTTGTGTGCACAAGCAAATAACCCATTAATTTTGAAATCCTTAAGGACTGGGTTACCAGTGCTGCTATTGTCCACTGTATCAATGCCAACATCTAAATAAACAAGCATTTGTAAATGCAATATGTTTCACCTATGTGATTAAAAATAAACTGTGTTTTGTTGTAAATTGTAACTTGGTGAGCAGTTGTGTTAAAGTGTTATGACTTGTTTATTGAGAAAGGCAATATATGGTGCTGTTACTGGTGGTACTATAAAGCAGGAAGATTAGGTGAAGGGCGGACGGGAAAAGGGTTAATTAAAAACAAAACACTGGCAGAGCCAATAAGTCTTACTGTATTGGCATACTGGCTTTGCTAATTATTTTTTCTGAAGCACTGCAGCATCAGCAAAAAGCTAAAAATAAAAAAAAGTGGACGGGGGAAAAAGACATTTTGATGTGGGTGCTATCACTTCTTTTTCCCTAAGTGTGTGCATGCATTATGACATACACATGACCACAATTATTTTCTTTACAGGTCCAAGATGGAGAGTATGGGTGGGGCAACGGAGGAGGACCCAGTTATTTTAATGGAGCAAACACAAAAAATCTAAATGGAATACGTTGTATCACTGACAATGTCAATAACTGTCAAATATGTTTAGGGCAGCATGTGCTCCCCATAACAGGATACATGTATTGCGGCGCTGGTTAAAACTGTCCGTTTGAAAGCGGTACCAAGATTGACTTTTGTTATGGATGTTACCTTCAGTATAGAGGATCTAATGAATAAAGCAATGCACCTGAAGTCATTACAATCAGCCTAGACTGATATAAACATTTTCACCTTTCATTTTGTTTTTTAACTATTTCTATAGTCGGGTTTCTTCTTGTAAAAATGGTCAACACATTGCCTCAAAGAAAGAGAGTTTGATAAAATAAAAAAATGTAAAAGGAGCAGATCGTCCTGGTTGTGTGCATGATATCAGAAAGAAAAATGGCTACCTTAATTGTATAAAGATGTTTGATGCAACAGTAATTTGCTGTTAGCCATAGCTGTCCTTTGCAATGGCGTTGCAGCTGATAAGTAATGCGGTTTGAGGGGCATGTAGTGGAAACGAAACATCGTCCTGAACGCTTAACAGAAGAAAACATTAAATGCAGATAAAGATACGCGAAAGAAGTCACATTATTTGTGGGTTATACAAAGGGACGATCTTCACCTGCTTCCGGTATTGCTCAGTGTGGATGGTGGAATACGCATGAGTATTCAACAGCTATAGAAAAAGATTGTTAATGTCTGGTGGGATGCAGGAGCTTCAAGGCTCTGTTATGTGCATTTTCGACAGTAAGCAAATGTGACCCCCATCATAGTATTCACATTTTTAAAAAAAACGTTAAAAACACTTGCATATGGTTTCCTGTTGTAACATCATCTACACGATCATTCAAAGTATTGCCTACAGATTTTCTAGAGGAAAAACGGGAATTCGCCTAGAAATACCTGAGAGTCTACAATTTTAAAGAACCTATGAATATTTCAGGAGGGTCGCTCCAGATAAGCTCATTTTCTAGCAAAGAACTAAAATGCTAACTTTAGGAATGGAGGATCGAACAAAATAAATACAGAATGCAGATTGCTGGGCCGTCGCATGAGTGATAGCGGGCTGCCAACTTTACGGATTGCCTGTACTATGTCACTGTAAAGTAGTTGCAATTAGTTTATGTGTGACTTTCCAGTATCATACTGGAAGATTGTTTTACACACAAGAATGCAAAACCTTTTAATAAAAAGTTCAACAAATGCAGATGAAAATATTACTTTGGCTAATGGGATACTGATAAGAGAAACATACGAGGAACAATAGACTACAACCAATAGAATTTAAGGAGAAGTAAGTGGCAAGCACACGAGCCAATGAAAAGCGAGGGAGGGATGTAAGCCTGTTTTCAGATTTATTTTAACAATAGATTTCACAATCACAATGCACGCAGTGTGAAGACAAAACCTAAAAAAGGCCTAGGTACTTAAGCCATAGTCACTTGTTTATCACAGACTCTAACAAAACCCTGACAACTGATTCAGAGTGTGAGAATTGATTGCTAATGTGACATAGCCATTGATGTTTGATTTTATCTGAAGAAAAATAAATATCGTTAGATAAGAGGTGGCTGCTGGCAAATTAAAGTGATAGGGCGAATATTTAACCCACTGACAAGCACTGACAGAAACCAGCAGTGCCTCTATGCTCAATGCCGAAGATCCCAATCATAGTCTGTTTTAAACAGTGTTTATAACGGGTCATGATTAAGTTAGCGGGATTTGAGGCTGAAGACATTGCGAGTTTCTCACAGTGCCTGTCAGTGTGTCAATTTCAAAGTAAAAAAACTAAAAGTGTACTTACCCACTGGCTCCGTTTTCTTCTCCATCTCAACAGTCCAAGCCTCCCAGCGCAGGCTCCATGAGTCAACTCCCCTAACCAATCTCGACTCTGCTCTCATGCAGTTAAGAATATTAATCAGCATGAGAGAAGCGCAGGATTGGTTGGATTGTGTTGACTCTTCTCTCCTTTAGGCCCTGGGGGCCTGTGCCTGCCCTCCACCCAGCTGTCTAACACAGCTTGGGTTGGAGAGTTTCAAAGTGGCGTATGTAAGGATAGCTATCACAAGACAGCCAGCCAGAGTGGCATGCGTACTTTAAACTGTAGGGCCCATCGCTCCTCCCTGCTGCCAATCAGCAGCAATGGCCCTGTCCTACACTTGAATCGTTTGCAGCATGAAAAATAAAATGGTAATAAATTAATTTTACTACCATTTTATTTTTCACATTTGTTGCGCTTGCAGCAGGGGGCGACACTCGTACGCCTTAATGAAGGAAGTGCTATTGTGAAAGATGTGATGGTCATATCATACTTACATCAGGTTTACACTGATATGTCTAAAATCAGGTTTCTATACAAAAATAAAAGGAGGGAAACCCTATCATGCTTAACCTATCTCTACATACCTGCCCAAGGGATTACCCCTACGGTTTTTGAAAGTACTCTCACCTATTGGAATCCCAGTTGGCATGCTTCATTATACCTAGTGTATCTGAACAGGCTCTCCCTTGGTATTTAAGGGAGCTCTTTGGTTACTGGGTGAGATCGTAGATTTAAAATAGTCTAGGCTGGAAAGAGGGAACATTTTATTTTCAAAGGGCACCAGATGGAGTTAAAAACAGGTGGGGATGCACTAAGGAAATGAGTGTCCTCTGTATTCTTGGGTCAACATCTTTCAACCATCACACCAATGCTTCACTGGGCTATTCTGTTAGTATCCAATTTGTGTGCATTCAATTCTGAAACTTCCATTCACCATACTCATACATAGAGACCCATTTGGTCCCTATGTTCGCATTTTTTCTTAGTAGCGTCATATTTAGAGCTCCATATGGGTAAGGAGTCAGGTAGACCTTGCAGTCAAACTTTCATCCAAGTCCTCCTACTGTCCGTGAACCCTAAGTTTGCTGCCTGGTATAGGTAGGAGCGGGGAGTGGCAGCCGATGGTCGACTCGTTCCGGAGGGGAGTCTGGCGGCAGATGGATGACCCAAACACCCCACCTCCCCTCCCTAGCTATGCCACTGTATCTTGGTCAGGCCAGGTCAGGTGTCTTCTGGAACATTCTGAGTGCTACAGTGTCCTTTACAGATGTTTCATCAACCGCCCACATTATTCTTTTGATGCTATTCTACAGTAAAAGTAGTTGTTTGGTATCTTATATTGCACAGCTTAAAAATCTTGCCGAAGGACTAATACATTGTATTATGTTGATGCTGAGTGGTACTGTCTGATGGTTAAAGTTGTGTTGGACTCCAAATGTTCATACAACTCTCTCATGGTCTTGCCCATTGTAGTTTTCTATGGCATTACCATCAGTCCCGAATTAACCACTGCTGGTAAAAGCATGCAACTCAGTCCCCAAAAATATGACAGAGATAATCTAAAAACACACAATGTAAATACAATCTTTCATTGCGCCGTCTACGCGGGAAAATAACTCTGAGTTAACGTTGTATTCACAACAAGGCGGTAACATGCAATACTCTCCCGATAAAGCGGCAAATGTCCGCGATAAAATCACCAGGACCGCGATAAAAATGTGAACCCGAACGTGAAATAATTTGCAATGGGTCCAACTGCAATAAAAAATGCAACAATAAGCAGCGCCATGCGTGCAAGTCCCACAAGTCAGGCCATAAAAATCACGATAGCAACAAAAAACACAAACAAAACACATACAACTGCGAAGCACCATGGAGGCAGCCAGAGCAAATACAGAGGACAACCAGACTCCCACAACCCCCATGGAGGACCGGCCTGGGACCATCATTGGGGAGACGGTGGCAGGAGTTGGGGGACCGGACACTGCACAAAAGGACCTGAGCCAACAGAAATAGGATGAGTAACGATCAGGGACTGGGGGAATGGGGGGAGATGGGCACAATGGCACACAAGTATAGCACATCTGCAGACAAACCATGCCCAAGAGTCACAACTCCGACCAAGAGCCCAATATATAAGCAAGTCTGCAACATCTCAGCACTGTATGAGCACAGACGTGAAAGGCACACTGCCTGAAAGGGATAAGGGCCAGACAAATCAGAGCCGAGGGGGCAACTCACCCACAATGCAGCACACACACCTAAGATGCAGAGCACCCGAACATTGATAACAATGTGATACAAACTGCAACACTTTCACAACAGAACAGAGGACACAACTGCTGCTGCTTGAGTTTAGGACATGGGCATTTGCATATGGCATAGCAGGAAACTGTGAGATGACAATGTACAACTACAAAAATCTCACATCCCTGATGGCGTAGAAATGCCAAGTGTCCCACTTCAAAAAGGCGTCTCCTCATAAACAGTCTCAATGTACATTGCCATGCAGTCTGACGGTAAACTTGTACAGTGTGTGAACATACATGTGAACACAATGTCAATCTGCATTTCCCCTTCACCTTGCAGAGGGAGAATCAACACCTCTTGCAGAGCAGACCCATCAACTCAGTACTGATGATGAAGAGGACCTCCCCAATATCTACACCGACGCACTCCTACAGCTAAGGGACAGCTCTGGCACCCCACCTACAGGAGCAGGGCAGCCCAGCTCCATCCATGAGACCCCACCCCCTGCACAGACCACACAACAGGAATCACCCACCACCACAGCTGTCTCCCAGGACCCCCACAACCAACACATGGCCTTCCAACACCATGGGTTAGGGTGCCAGGAGGAGATGCCGGACCAGCCTCCTGGCAGCCAAACTAGGTGCCACACGTGGGTGTCTAAGTCCCATCAGGGACCACTCACAGTCCCTAATGGACACCCACTGTCCGCTGCTTGCTCTACAACAAGCTATGGCTGACATCGCTGGAGTCATGGCTCTGTGCCAAGAACAACTGTCTAGTCAGAGTGGCCCCAGCAATGTCAGCAAGGAGTTGAGTCACATGCGAATGATCATGGAGAATATGGAGCAGATGCAAGCCTCACAAATAGCTGCCACGGCTGCACACCAGCGAGATGTAGCTGTGATCTTCCATGCCCTGCAGATTCTCGCCATGGCATTGCCACCACAAGGCCTGGCGCTGATGGATGCTGGTGCTACCACTCCATCCACATCTCCTCCCTTGGAAGTGTCAGTGCCACACAGTGCGGCAGACATTTCACCTCCGGCTCCTGATGTGTCACTGCCACTCAGAGATGCAGAAAAAACACCACCACCCGCATGTGAGGCACCTGACACATCAGAGGACGAAGATGATGATGAATCTGGCTTTGTGGTAAGAATGAAGTGATAGCATTCATCTCCGTCATATGGCCGGTTTCAGCTTGGTTCTGCCCTCTGCATCATGCCCTGGAAAAACACCTCCCACTGTCCCCCTATACACTGAGCGACACTCACCTTGGACCTCGACATGGACTGCCATATTTGGTTTGGTTACCAATGACACAGCAATCACACTACGGACTGTAGTCTTCCACTCCCTATGAACTTGTCAATCCCAAAAAGACTCTGGCTGGCCCTCCATGGGTCAACAATGTACAGTGGGATTTGCATGGCCCTGTACTGGTCCAGTTTCAACACTCCACTGAATGTGAATAAAACATTCCAATTCACACAGATGTGTCATGGCCACAATCAATCAATCAATCATAATCAATCAATGAATGTAGGGACAGTGATTCCACAAAAAGGTACTCCCTGGGTAATGCTATCAATGCACAGGTATGGCTGTGACCCAGATAGGCATTGAGACACACATTGTTATTCAAATCAACACTAATCACAGTTGAAAATAAGTGAAGGTGCGTAGACTTTATTAGTATATTCGTGTCAGTACGGGCCCAATAAGTGCCACAACATGCAGACCAATGCAGCAGTATTTCTAAATGAGGAACGTTGCAAAGTGCCGTTGCCCACTCTGGGGGAGTGCCTTACCTTTCACAGATGTGTGTCAAGCCGAATTGTTGTCCACTCATGTATTCGGAGTCCAGGCGAATGCAGCCATGTCCACTGTTGTCGTAGGATGTGTGACCAGATCTCCAAGATGCAACAAGGTGTCAGGACATGTGCAATGTGTTCCAGTCTGTTGTGGCTGCAGGTACATATGTAATATTTCAATCATGAGGTCGTTGTTAACTTCACCAAACAGGACAGCGAGTCCATCCATTAGCAGGTCCTGACAGATATGCTGCGTCCAATCCCTGTCACCAACTTGCACTACAGCCCAATAAGGGAGCGGTTCAGTGTAGTCAATGCACACGAGGATTTGTGCAATCTCCCAGGTCCAGCTGCCAACCTGTATGCCAAGCATCAAGGCATCCCATAAATGAGTATCACAGTGACACTCCTGATCGTGTGCCAACAGGGGGCGCACACACATGTCAAAATCCAGTTAATCTACTGTCCTGTTGGATAGGCAGACATCCATGCACCACTCAAATATGCACGATCGACAATGCAACACAGGTGGAACGCAGTTGACATTGGCAAAGCGGAAGCTTAGTTGATAATTGATCTGCATCACAGCCAATGGCAGTGCCTCCAGTAAAAGCAGCATACGTGCACAGTAGAGTTCCACGTGACGGGGGTTGTGCATGTGTCCGGGATGTTCTGCCATCGTGTCAATGGCTCTGGTTGAAGCGGCACGGTTCGGACCTAAGCCAGTTCTGTGGATGAAATGCCACCGCTCTGATCAATGAGTTGATTTAGTGTGCAACGCTTGTACGCCTGAGATGGTGTGGGAGTAAGTGTGAAGGCCATTCCATGTAAGATAACTTTGAGCAAGGACTTCTGTCTGTGGGGTGTGTATACGTTGTTCCTTCATCGGGCTGTGCGTAGTGTGGGAGTCATCATCAGCTGCTATGGTATCTGTCAGGGGGTGCCGGGCACATGCAGATCTGATGTCGTAGGAGCAGATCTGCTCCCGCCTGTAAGGATCAAACAAAGGAGCTTTCATCCCTAATGTTAGTTTGTCATCTGCTTGCATTCAGGAAATGTAATGTGGCTTGTTGGGGTGGCCTTATTAGATGTGTGCGACTTTGGGATTAATGTTTGACATGTCTTGCATGTGGCATATGAGCGGCATCACTGTGTGTTACGTTGCCTCACAGCTGCTTCTCCCTCCCCCGAACCCATTTGCTCACGTGCGCTGCGTGATTGCATCACTTGCACTCCTTTGGCACAGTATTGTCACGCCTGTCTGCGCATGTCCATAAACCTGACAACGACACTGTGATGTTGGCCATTGAAGGTAGTGGGCCACATGAGTGTAGGCCTATGGTAAGGATAGGGCGGACACAGATGTAGTGTACATGCCTGGCTGAACTGACGCTGCTAACGTGGCTAGGCATTTGGCTCATGCTGCAGCAATAGAGATACACACAACACTTGGCATGTATGATCCTGTACACCGAGTGGTCTTGCGCTCCTTCATTACTCCGTTTATGAGAGCCTGCTCTCCGGGTGCATGCTAAATTGCAACATGGGGGGGACATGTCCAAGCAATTACCCACTGCCTGAGGTGACATGGTTGTGTCCGCAGTACGTAACTTAATCATAAAGGGTCCATGGGTTGTGGTGCACAGAGTTAGTGGCACCTGCGGTGCTCAACGGGTGCGCAGCCTGTAATGATGCTTCATCTGTGAAGGTCAGGAATGGATTGGATGTGTGTGAGCCTTGCTGATCGCAGTGTAGGCCGGAGGCAGAGGTCAGCAGGGGCCCACAGCCACGTAGTGTTCACTTGGGGTGCACTGAGGTAGGGACACCTGAAGCGCTCAGGGGGTGCACAGCCAGAGATGATGCATCATCCATGAAGGTCAGGAGTGGATTGGATGTGTGTGAGCCCTGCTAATCGCAGTGTAGGGCGGAGGCAGAGGTCAGCAGTGGCCCAGAGCCACGTAGTGTTGACTTGTGGTGCACTGAGTTAGTGGCACCTGCAGTGCTCAGGAGGTGTGCAGCCAGCGATGATGCATCATCCGGGCGGGCTTCACTGGGAGCAATGTCTTTTGCCTAATGGATTCAGCCTCAATAAGGCCATGCGACGTTGACTTGTGGTACACAGAGTTAGTGGCACCTGAAGCGCTCAGAGGGTTGCGCAGCCTGTGATGATGCATGGTCCGGTGGGCTGCACTGGTAGCAATGTCTGTTGCCTCTGGACTGCGTCATTTGCAATCGTGACTCGATCTGAATTGTGAGCCCTGCTGACCACAGTGTAGGTCGAAGGCAGTAGTCAGCACAGACATAACTCTGTGGTGCTGTGCTCCTGGGTTTGCTGGGTGCCTGTGTTGAGGAGGCCGGCGGTCACAGTGGCGGCCTCATGGCAGGGTGAGGGCCACCGCCCTGGCAGACACGTTGGCCTTACTGGAAGTGAACCACACCCAGAGTCCCGGCCTATTTATTCACACTCCTACACTGGACTGGCGTACGCCGGACCGGCCCACTCCGCTTACGCGTACAGGGGGGTCAACACAGCTACATGACCGAGGTCTTGCCCACTGCCTGAGGTAACATGGTTGCGTCCACTGTCCACAACACTATGAACACCAGCAGTATATGTCCACATGGACAGGTCTGTGCTCTGCATACTGAGGTCTGTCTAGCACATCACCCCCACACTTGGCTTTGTTCATTCTTATTCATGGGTGACTTGCCTCCTTCACACATACTTCTTTCCCACCTCTTCCCACATTCCGCTATTGTGTGGCTGAGGGGCCATGCTGTTTCGGAACATCCACTGTCCTGTCTGCGCTGCCTTAGTGGTAATCAGGGAGGTGTGGTCTGGGGGAAACATGGGTGTTTTGGTGGTGGGTGTTGTGGCCCTCTTGGGTCTCCGAGCTGTGTCTCCATGACATGTGTTGGTTTTCAGATGTGGCTCTGGGCAGGGCTCCCTTTCAAACAGTAGGTAGTCGTCCTGCTTAACACCAGTAAAAGGCAGGTGTTAAATCCCTGATGCTATTGCGCCTTATCTCCTGTTTTTGGATCACATTGCAGATCTGGCAGGTCATTGAGAATATCGCGAAGTTGTGTTTTCGTGTTTTTTTGCACGGGAACGCCTACTCTACATATCATTAGCATTAGTTGTTGCTCTCAACCGTGTCGATGTTTTTTGCGGAAGCTGTCGCTGGTAAACCGGCAATATCGGCACCTTGCACCAGCTTGAGAATGGGGTGATAATTCTTTCGTCACTTTTGCTGTGCTAAAATGCTGATAACTCGGTGATAAGTCCTTGAGGATATGCCCCTAGGTGCAACTACACTCACACATGCAGAGTGCAGGATACCTTGCCTACTGATAGTTTGCTCCTCAGAGCTGCATAACACCAAAGGCAGGCTAGTGCTTTGTCCCCTACAAAGAATGAAATGGTCTACTTGATTTGACAAAGCCTTTCTGACCTCTATTACTTTTATGAACAAAATAAGTAAAATGCTTACTGCAACACAGTAAAAAACAAACACGAATAACGTAGACAGGAAATAGAGTTCAGGAAGCAACAGGGAGGCGTATAATGACAATCATTGAGCAGTTAGATTTTTCACACCTGACAGGTTGTGTTTAGCCAGTTAGGCTGCTCATTGTCACTAATACTGTGTGAACAGTAGTCTAGACGTCTCACATCAGACATCATTTTGTGACCACCGTCCAGACTTCCCATATGAGAGAATACTGTGTGACTTTCATTCGAGAAATCCCACATCAGTGATATCCAGTCCAGATGTCCCACACCAGAGATCGAAAAAAAACAAATCTGTATGTGAGCTCCAGTTCAGTCATCTCACTGTGTTATCAGAGATCATTGTGTGATCTCCAGTCTAGATGCAGCACATCAGAGATCACTTTATGATCACCAGTCCAAATGTCTCAGATAAAAGATCACTGTGTACCCTCTTGTCTAGGCAATCAAGGTCACTCACAGTTCATTCAGCAGCTCTCAGTACAAAGCACTAGTTATGACTCAGAATTACTAAGCCCTAATCTCTCTTTCACATGACTGATGTGTATGTATGCATGCTCAGATTTTACACACACAAAACCATATATGTTCCCCAGTTATAGTTATCTGAAGTTACTATAACTTGTGCCCTAAGGTAACTATAACTCGGGCCCCCAATGCACAGTTTTCTCATCAATAATAAAAAGATTATCAATGTTGTCATAGAAAATGTCGTGATGATGTAATATGTGGGGTAATTAGCAGTGCATGGCAAGGAAGCAAGTTACAGATACATTAGGGCCTGAGTTATAGTTACTTGAGATAACTACAGCTGCTGAATTTCTATGGTTAGGTTGTGTAAAATCTGAACCTAACTACAACATCCCTTTATCCTTTGTTTTTTCAGTGGATTTCTATGTTTTCTATTTCCTCACTATATCACCTCTGTAAACCATGGTTTTTAGGGAATGTCTTAGTTTCATTTATTCTATTCCCTAACTATAACATCTTTGTAACCTGCATTTGTGAATCATTGTGGAACTGGCTGTGTGAGTGTGTGGCGGGTATGTCAGTGTGTGTGCGTGGCTGGCTGATGGGTCTGCGAGTGGGTTTGTGAGTTGCTTTGTGGGTGTGAGCGTGGGTGTGTGAGTAGCTGTGTGGGTGTGTCCACAGGTGTGTGAGTGGATGTGTGAGCGCCTCTGTGGGTCTACAAATGGGTGAGTGAGTGATTCTATACTGTTCTGAGAAGGCATTTGAGTGGCTGTTTGAGTGTGTAAGTAGGTGTGTGAGTGGCTGTACAGGTGTGTGAGTGGATGTCTGGGTCTCTGAGTGGGTGTGTGAGTGGCTGTATGGGTGTGTGAGTGTTTGTGTGGGTATGTGAGTACATGGTTACTATCTGTGCGGGTCTGTGAGTGGTTTTGGGGGACGTTGAGTGAGTGTGTGAGTAGCTGTACCAGTGTGTGAGTACTTGTTTGGGTGTATATGTGAACGTGTGAGCGGGTGTATTTAAAAAAAATGGTATCTGGGTCACAGGAGCCACGCTGAGCCGCGTAATAGACCCACAGATCCTCACACACCCAAAAAAAAACATTTTTAGATACTTTCTTGCCCATTAGGGGTCCCTCGCAGACCCCTCCATCAGTCCAATGGGATCGAGATACCTCTATCCTGACCCCGTATATCCTATTTACACTTTGTACCCCCCCTTCCCTGTCCCGATTGACAAGCGGGGGCCAATGAAAAAGGATGGAGTCTCAAAATGCATTTTGCTTATGTAAAATCCCATGGGACCTTTATACACGACTACAACCCAAACTACTGAATGGAATTGCACCACATTTGGCTGAAAGGTAGATGTTGGTTCAGGAGAGTGCCTTTTGTGATTCAGTGTAAATTTGTTCAGTAGTTTTTGAAATAATGTAATGCTATAGGCAATTCTATATTGGGAGATCATGTATTGACCATTGATTCAGTTTTAACTGCATTTTGTCAGCATGGTTTCATCTTGTTTCTGCCTGACCCTACCTTTCAGCTGCAAAGGCAGGCTGGCTCAAGTTACTTATGTGCACACAAAAATGTTTGTTTTTCACTTCACCGAATGGGAGAGATAAGTTGCTAGCACAGACATTGTGGACTGCGTTACCCAAGGATGAGCAAGTGAAGAAACTTGCCTCAGCTCTCATCAGAGCCTGGCCAGCTCAGATGAAGGGAGGGGGAGCTTCTAGAAGCCTCTCTCTGTGTTAGTAAAGAGTATAAAGATTGAGACCTCTCGGCGTTGTGTCAGGAACTCTCATTAAGGGTGCATGCACCACTTAGAGACCTTTTCCCAGTTGAGAGCTCCTACCAAAACTGCCGCTGGGTTCCCCAGTTGTACTGGCAGGATGATGCAAGACAGACAACCGGTGAAATATTCCATGTTTCAATTTCCTCATTGTTATGTACATTCAGTTATATTTCTATGCATTTATTCTTGTGTATGAATGCATTTATTTTATATGTGCATTATTGCTATTTGATATTTTGAAACTTGTAATAAATATTCCTCTTTACTTGTCAAATGAGTGGTGAGCTCTATTTATGTTGTACGTTGGTATTCTAAAGGGGTGTAGAGTCCTATTTTGAAGAGTATTCATGTTGAGTCCTGGTGTTTTGAACCCTTGCTTAGGTGTTCTAAAGAGAAAGCAAGACAAATAGTAAAGAAAATTCAAATTTGGATACATAGGGATGCGGAGGATCCATAACCCCTCCCAATCTCGTGCTCAGATCTGATTGGCTGCCAACACTTCAAACCAGGAAGTGTTGACCACCATCTTTTGACTCAGCTTGAACTGAGTCACAGAAAAAGTGTTAAAGAAAAAGAGAAGGGGCAGGGTAGAAACACCCTGACCCCCTAGGCCTATTTGGGGAGTCCCACAGAGACCCTGCAGGGCCCATATGCATTTTTTAAAATAATTCCCAGGAGTCATGGGACCAATGCTTCCAACCGAAAATGTTGAAAAAACCAAAGGGCGGGCTTCCACACTTACTTTCCAATTGGCCCACAGGTGGGCCCGGTCCTGGGGGAGTCTTAACCACATTGCTGCGGCGGTAATTTTTCCGCTGTGCGGCAATTTACAAAAACTCGCGTTTCATGACGAGCTCAGCTCGTCATCCGCACACGACCACCGTGGCTGATGACGAGCTGAGCTCGTCATCAGCAGCGAAGGGGTTAATAAAGGGGGGCACAGGGGCCTCCCTTCTTGGGGCTTATTGATGCCTTGGGGACAACCATCTCCCCGGGTCTTGTTTAAGCATGGGCGGAAAATCCGTTCTGCTCGCGGATTTTGCGGATTTTCGGTAAATTCGCAATCCGCGAACGCTCGCGAATTTACCGAAAATCCGCAAATTCGCACGCAGCGTATTTTTTTTTCTTGGTGATACAATTTTGCGGCGTGCGGCATTCACTTACCGTCATTCAGCATTTGCCGAGTTGTTTTTCTCTATATTTTGCGACTGCTGCGCCATTTTGGATCTTGCTGCGGGATCCCGCAGGAGTTTGGCGACGCATCACGAGAGTTCGCAATTGCGAACATGTAGGTGCGGCAGGCAGCAACAATCTCGCACTCGCGAAATTACAAAATTTGCAATTCTGCACAAGAAATCCACTAGCAAGCAGCATAGACCTTCTGAAAATGATGATTTTTATCAGAATAACTCCTCAGGTTGACATTTGCCTGCACTTTTTTGGATTTGAGTACTTTTGACTCTCTTTGGATCACTTTTGGATTAGAAATCAACTTTCATAAGTAAGTTTGTTTGGGGCATTACAGTTGCTGTTCTGCAGAAAGCACTCAGCAGGTGCAAAAGTTCACTCATCATTAGTAACCATTCCCTGTAGTACTTCCTGAGGGCCCCCTCCAGAGTTCAGTTGCCTATGTTTGTTTGGGGCATTACAGTTGCTGTTCTGCAGAAAAACGAATTTTGCAAAACTGAAAGCACTCAGCAGGTACAAAAGTTCAAACTCATCATTAGTAATAGTAACCATTCCCTGTAGTGCTTCCTGACTGGGGCCCCTCCAGAGTTCAGTTGCTAGTTGCAACAATTGTATGACCCTGCTCTGACCCTCACAGCAGGCTCATAGAATAGCTACAAGTAGGCCACAAAGGTCCTGAAAAAAAAATTGCACTGCAACAGAAAGCAAATTACAGATAAGGAAGCAGGTGCCAGACTGGAATTTTAAAACAGTGACACATTAATAAATCAACCCCAAATTAATTCATGTCAGTTGAAGCAGGGCAGGTGTGCTTGCTTTTCCCCCCATAATCTACAGTGATGATGAACCAGAGGGTGGCATTGATGTACCAGAGGGTGGCATGGGTGAAACAGAGGGTGGCAGTGGTGAAACAGAGGGTGCTGGGAACCTGTGATAATGAACCAGACGTAAAAACAACATAGTCGCGACCGTTGCGAGCCGACAAGTAAGTTCGCAATTGCGAACTGGTACAAAACCCTCGCGAACTGGCAGAAACCCTTGCGAACAGAAAAAAAATCTGCAAATTCGCGAGAATTCGCGGATTTTGCGGATTGCGAGTTCGCAAATACGCAAATTCGCGAACGGCAGATTCGCAAAATTCGCCCATGCTTAGTGTTGTTTAGAAAAGATGCGGCCCCGGGAACCACCACCTCCTCGGGGCTAATTTATTTATAAATAGGGGGTCTCTTGGAACCTTAAGGCTCCCACCGCAGTCCCCATCAGTGGTGAGTGGGTGCCATAGGTTGCACTAGGGTACCCACAATAGATATAAACAAGAAAAGGAGTGAAGAGGTTCAATAGATAGTAGACTCACTCTCCTCTGTAAATTATGAAAAAACAAACAAAATCCAGCCTTAACAACAGGAATAATATTATCCTTCCTTGTTCAGTATTTAGGAGGACTGGTTAGTTTTCCTAGGTTTGTATAGGAAAAACACACTGTTTTGTTCAAATAACCCTCACCCACCAAAGGGTCCCTTGGTGGCATGCTTCATCATCGGGTTCTTCCCGCCCAGCTGCGGGACGGGGCGTCTGCGACCGACAAAGACGTGGGAGCACTTATTAGTGAAGTGATACTATGTGTGATGTGAGAGTGGAAGTGTCTGAGTGACTATAGTGGGATTAAAAAATACCTGGCTGAGTGGAAACTAAAATGTAATACTATTTATAGTTGTTATTATTAAGAATGAGGAGTAGAGGTTTGTATGCTTTATTGGGCTACTACCTCCTAGTCTACATGTTTCAAAGCCAACCCCCTGGCTTCTCTTCAGGACCAAAAAGTGATGTCTGTATCCCTGTATGTTAGAAAACAGCCATGTGGTTTGCTTGCTCAATGTTGCAGATGTTGGTGCATATAAAAAAATGCACTGATACAATACCCAATTGGTATTTATTTATTTTATTTATGAGATTTATTAAGCGCAAACAAATGCCCAAGGGCATCTCAGCGCTCTAGACGGAAGCAGCTCAAGGAGAAGGTGGGGAGAGTTATTGGTTAAATAACCAGGTTTTTATTTTTCTTCTGAAAACTGTGAGTGTAGGGCAGGATCTGATGTCTATATCGAGCGAGTTCCACAGTTTTGCTGTGGCGACGATAAAACGGCAATCACCCCATGAGGCTGTTTTGGTCCGGGGCACGGTCATTAGCAAGGCATTCATAGATCGTAGTGCTCTGTTGGGGGCATAGAAGGCTAGGGATTTTTTTAGAAAGTGTGGCCCTAATTTGCGGAAGGCTTTATAAGCTATGCAAAGTGCCTTGAATTTAATTTGATGCTTCACCGCTAACCAGTGATAGTTTTTAATCGTTTGGGAAATGGGTTTGAATTTTGGAGTACCCGAAAGCATTCTCGCGGCTGCATTTTGTACAGATTGTAACTCGTGAATGACTTTCTGTTGGGCATTGATGAAAAGTCTGTTGCAATAGTCAAGGGATGACATGACAAAAGCAGTAACGAGAGTTTTTCCTGAGTTGGGGGGAAGAAACGGAAGGATTTTCTTATTGGACTTAAGCTTGTAGAATGCGGTTGACACAACGGAATTTGCATGTGTAGCAAATGTTAGTTTTTCATCTAGCAGTATTCCCAGATTTTTAACTTTGGTAACTGGTGTGGGAGGTGGGCCTAGTTCAGTGGGCCACCAGATGCCTGGCCAGTAAGGGGAGAGGTTTCCTATGAGTTAGTTCTGAAAGGATAGAAAAAACATGATTAATGACAGTGATATTACAATTATAAGACCACATCACCAAACTCGTGGGAGGTCTACTCAGTGATATATTTGTCATGTGCATGACAACTCATGATTCAAGTTGGTGCCGTGCTGCCCTTGATTGTCACGTACAATACATTACAAGACATAACCATATAAAATATAAAACACACACTCTAAATGGTTGGTATCCATAGCATTTGAAACTATGTGTATAGCTCTTGTTCCTTTTTTTTGTTGCCTCTATGCAGGAGAGAATCATACTGCGATGTCTGGGGAAATGCTCAATATAATGAAGTACAGAAAAAAAGTGTAGCAGAGTTTACATACACTAATGTTACCAAAATATAGCCCCAATGAGCTTTTTCACGGGAGGGAAGGAGCGCTTGTAGTCACACACTGTAGGAGGCCAAATGCAAAGTAGAAAGACAATAAAGTTTTGTTGAAAAACAACATAAAATAAAAAAAACTTTAGAAATTGACTAAAAAGAACAAAGTTTAAAGGAATGCTATAGTTAGGCTCAGGTTTTACTCATATAAAACAAGTAAAATACAGCAGTTATAGTTACCTGAGCTAACTATGGCTTACGTCCCCACAATGCACTGCTTATGACCTCACATATTACATGACTCATGACATCATCACTCATGACATCATTTTGACATCATTCAAATAGCAAAACAATCAAAACACCACACCAAAAAATGCCACGCCTACTTAGAAAAATAGTCCAAACAAAAATCAAGTCAGTAGAACAGGAGCCATGAATTTTAAAGACTAAACTGTAAAAAAGCACCTCAAAGCATAAAGTGCTAACCACAGCTATCTGATTACACTGAACTGGGTCAAAGTTATAAGTTCAGGCCGACCAGGATGGAGTACAGGTTGGATACAGTCCCAGATTAGAACCAGTGAAGTTTTACCTTCTCATGTTTTGTATCATGAGTCCTGTACGCATTGGAGAGGGTTGTGGCACGAAGAGCAAGCTGGTCTTCGCAGACCAGTGGGCTGGAGCTTCATGTTGGCTTCCCCATCCGGGCAGTTGATGCTGCTGTGCAAAGAGACGGGCTGCCAACTGTTCGCTCTGGATTTTTGTGTGAGTGGCCCAGTCTCGGTGCAACCAGGCCCGTTTGCAGTTAAAAAGAGCCCTAATGCTTGTGTTAGGAGCCTTTTGAGCCACACCAAGACCTAAGTGGCACCAATTGGGGGTCAGGAACTCACTGCAGCTGTGTCAAGGAGCTGGTTGGGGAAACATTTATGTCCCGGAGGCTCAGATCAGGAGGCCAGCAGACTAGCCATTGGTGTCACTCTGTGCTCCTGGGTTCAGAATGATGTTGCAGGTCTAGTTCTTCTTGCCCAAGCAAGAGAGCAGCAGGCAGAAAGTCTGCACAGCAGGCTAGCAGTCCCTTTAGAGCAACAGACCAGTAGAGTGGCAGTCCTTGTAGCAGCACAGCAGTCCTTCCTGGCAGAGTATCCACAGGTTCAGAAGTGTACTAAAGTGGTGGTGTCTGAGGTCCAGTATTTATATACAGTTGTGCCTTTGAAGTAGAGAAAAGCTTCTAGAGGCATGCCTTTGAAGTACACAGGTACCCTGCCTTCCTGGCCTTGGCTCCAGACCAACTACAGGGGGTATACAGCCCTTTGTGTGGAAGCAGGACACAGCCTATTCAAGTGTAAATAAGACTGTGCCCAGATCCTCCATCCCATCCTGCTAGTGATGGCCCATCCAGTCACACCTAACCTCCCCATTGTGGGTGGCTGTCTATGAGGAATACACAAAGCCCAACTGTCAGCTACACCCAGTCATTTGACCTAGAGACAGGCAGCAGACACCAAATGGCTATGGTAAGCATTTTCAGAATTACAGTTAGGATTCTAAATTGCAATTCCAGAGACAATAAACATGAAAGAGTACCTGTTCCCATTTGGAAATTACACTTATAAAATGTAATATGGTATTTCCAACATTATCCAATGGGAGATGTAGGCCTTGCAGTAGTGAAAAACTAATTTAAGAGTTTTTCACTACCAGGACATACATAACTTAAAAACACATGCCCTGCTTTTTAAATATGTTGCACCCTGCCCTCTGGGATGTCCAGGGCCTACCCTAGGGGTGACTTATATGTATTAAAAAGTAGGGTTTAGTCCTGGCAAAAGATTTACTTTGTCAGGTTGAAATTGCAGGTTAAACTGCACACAGAGGCTCTGCAATGGCAAGCCTGAAGCATGTTTTAAAGGGATACTTAAGAGGATGCCACAATCAGTGCTGCAGTCCCACTAGTAGCATTTCGTTTACGGGCCCTGGGCACATGTTGTGCCACTTTACTAGGGACTTACAAGTAAATTAAATGGGCCAATTGGGTAAAAGCCACTGTTCCCATGTTTTAAGGAGAGGACAAGGACTTTAGCACTGGTTAGCAGTGATTAAGTGCACAGAGTCATAAGGCCACCAAAACCAATTTCAACAAAAAATAGGAGGAGTTAAGGCAAAACATTTGGGGATGACCCTTCAGAAAGGGCCACGTTCTAGATAGATAGATAGATAGATAGATAGATAGATAGATAGATAGATAGATAGATAGATAGATAGATAGATAGATAGATAGATAGATAGATAGATAGATAGATAGATAGATAGATAGATAAATAGATAGATAGAGTATGTTTTGTATACGGTATGTCTATAGTGCTAACCTGGTCAAAAGGTAACAGTCTGAATAACAGGCGCACTCCTCCTTTGTGGCTCTACATCTAATTGAAAGAACTTTTACTATCTTTTGTCATACCAACGAATAGTCTCCTTCTTTATTTACAAGTAATGCTATGTGCATGCATGTTTTAATTGTCTACAGATCTTTACCTCTCAGGACATTGTTTCTTTGTTGCACAAAAGGTAGCAGAGCATTATATGTGGTCAAAGACAAGCATAAAGTCAACGAGTAATCGGAAAGGAAGCTGGGCAGTGGACACTTAATGCATCATGATATAATGTTATTTAAAGAGGTGAGTTTTCAACTCTTTTCTAAATTGAAGCCACGTCAAATATTCCTGATTGACATGAGAAAGCTGTATAAGATCCTAGATACAGAGAAGGAAAAGACCTGTTTCCCTGATTTTTCTTTTTCCTACTTCTTCGTCTGAAATATGATAGTGGCCTGGCTGCGAGTGTACTGAGAATCACCAGAAATTGTGAGCTTGTCTGCAAGGCAAGCAGTGGTGCTGGTCGTAATGGCCTTGTAAATGATGCAGCTCGTTTTGAAGATGGTCCAGGCCAACATGGCAGAGCCAGTGATGTTCATCAGGATGGGGGAGATGCGGTCATATTTCTTCAGGCCCTGGATGGGATGTGCTATCACATGTTAGAAATGGGATTTCTGGTTGGCTAAGGTTTGCAGTGCACCAAAACCAGGCAGAAACCACCACTCTAGTCAGGATAAGGGAGTTACACTCCTAAAATAACCCCTGCTCACACCCTTGGTAGCTTGGCACGAGCAGTCAGGCTTATCTCAGACGCACGGTGTAAAGCATTTGCACATAACCAACAGTAATACAGTGTAAGCACTACAAAAGGACATCACACCAGTTTAAAAAAATATTCAATATTTTTATATACTCAAGAAAAGACTAAATAGGATACAAATCCACAATACAGTACTTTAAAAATAGTTAATACACCAGATGTCTTTAAATGGCAAAAATACGTTGAAAGCACAGTTTGTACGAGTCAGTAGCTCGGTCCGAGCCTACTGCGATGCTGAAAACAACAGAGTCTCGCAGTTCCGGCTGACCGTGTCGATACGGGCCAGCAACAGCTTGAACAAACTCGTTAACAGTACTTTTCTTAGTGCGGCTCACACGGAGGTGCGAGTCAGTCTTGGTGTCTGTTGTGGTTGCGATGCAAAGTGGGAGTAGTGCACGGTGCGGTGTCCTCTCGATGTGGTGCGAGCAGCGGCTCAGTGACAATTGAGACGGTGTCGGTGAGACCAAGGCTTGCGGTGCAGGACGAGATGGTGCTCAATGCGATGCTGGCAGGTTGCAGTGCAGGTGGCAGAGCGGTTATGGTGCAAAGTGGAAGCGGTGCAGGGCACGGTGTCCTCTCGATGGGGTGCAGGCAGCGGCTCGGTGACGATCATGCAGACCGCGTTGGTGAAACCAAGGCGTGTGGTGCAGAACGAGACGGGGCTTGATGCTGTCCTGACAGGTTGCGATACAAGCGACAGAGCCGGTTGGCAGGAATTGGCGCTGGCGGAGCCGGTCAGCTGTGCGTGACGAGGTGGTCACGGGTGTCGAGCCAGCGGCGACTGTGTTGGTGAGACCAGGCCAGCAAAGTGAAGCGAGGCGGTGCAGGCTGCTGTGCCTCTCGATGCGGTGCAGGCAGCGGCTCTCTGACGATCACGCAGATGGCGTTTGAGACCAAGGCTATCGGTGCAGGGCGAGACGATGCGGCCTGCGGTGCCATCAGGACACAAGGCCAGCGACAGAGTCGGATAACAGAGTCGGCCGTGGTTCCGTCTTCTCTGTGGCAACTGAAACAGCGGTTCAAGGAGCAGTATCCAGAGAGTGGTGAAGTCTTTGCAGTCCCTGAGTATTCTTAACAGGAGGCCAGCTCAGTTTCAGGCCCTTGGAGATACTCAGCACAAGTGGAGAAAGTTCAGTCCAGTCCTTTCCCTGCCAAGCCACATGCAGCAGCTGCAGGTCAACCCAACAAAGCAACAACACAGCAAAGGGGTAGTACTCCTCCTGGCAGCTCTTCCAGCTGTTCTTCTTTGGCAGGTTCCTTGATTCCGGTGAGTTCCAAAATCTTGGGGTCTTGGCCCCAATATTTATACCAGCAATTCCTTTGTCCGCTGAAGGCAGTGGGTCCTGTACCTAGTCCAAACCAGTTCTGGTCAGTCTTAGAGCACTTTTTTTACAAGACTCCTGCTTTTCCTTTAACAGTGTAGGCCAGGGACATCAGACGCACCACAGGAGGTGGAGCCAGCATTGTGGGAGGTAGGCACAGCATTATTCAGACCGAGGTGCTACTCCTCACACCCATCTATGTGCAGATAGGTCTATTCAGCCCTGTACTGACGCACCCTGTCTCCTGGAGTCCCCCCAGCTCCTGTCACTCATAAACCAGACAGACAATACACAATCTCGCAGAGGCAGGCTTGATGGTTAGGCAAGAAAATACCTACATTCTATAAGTGGTATTTTCAAACACAGAATGTTAAAAACAACTTCCCTAAAAGATGTATTTTGTCATTCTGAGTTCAGGCATACTAAACTCGAATTTCTACCATGTTCCCTGAGTCAGTTAGGATTATAGGATGTTATAATCAAACTGCCCACTCTGGCCTATGGGAACAGGAAGCCTTGCAATGGTGAATAACGAAGTAGGCTGTGATTCACTATCAGGACATGCCATACACACCAGGGCATGTCCTACCTTTCACATACAATGCACCCTGCCCATGGGTGTACCTTAGGCCTACCTTAGGGGCGACTCACATGTAGAAAAGGGAAGGTTTAGGGACTGGCAAGTGTGTGTGCACTTGCCAAGTCGACATGGCAGCCCCAGGCTGAGCACAGGCTCTGCAATGGCAGGCCAGATTTACACTTTACGGGCTGTTTGCGTGGGTGGCACAATCCAGGGCTGCAGCCCCACTAACAGCATTTGATTTATAGGCCCTGGCACTCGCAGTGCACTTTACTAGGGACTGACATATAAATCAAATAGGCCAATCATGGAAACACCAATCCACAACACATTTTACAATAGGAGCACTTGCACTTTACCACTGCTCAGCAGTGAGGAAAGTGCGCAGAACCATTACACATAATCAAAACCGGGAGGTCACAAAGCAAAAACTCAGGGGAAACATGCCGAAAGATGCCAAGACTAACACATAAAGGATACCCCAAAGAGGTGTGGAGAATGGGATGCCATGGAGATGTGAGAGTACAAAGGTGTAGACAGCAGCTCTGAAGTTGCTTTCTGGAAGAAACAGTTTAACTCTCTTTGGAAGAGAGAGCTGGTACCAGGACATGTTTGTGTTATTGGCAAAGTAGTCGTAGAGGGCAAGGTTGGTGTTCATAGTCAATCCAAGTAACTTGGCGTTCAGTGAGAGTTGGGATACGAAGCTGTCAAGGTTCATGTCATTAAGCCAGGTTTGTACTGTATCTTGTTTGTTTTCATTGCAAATAGCAGGAATTCTGTGTAGGTTGGGTTGAGCTTCACAATGGTGCAGGACATCCAGGTCTGTATGATGTTAAAGCAGTGTTTGAGGAGTTGGATGTCTAAAGCAGAGAAGTCTTTCAAGTAGAGTTGTGAATCATCGGCATATTGGTGAATCTGGATACTATTATCTGTGAGTAGGGCACCGAGTGGCTTCATGGAAACATTGAAGATGACATGAACCCTAGTGGATAGGGATCTTTTGTGACCTGTAGATGCCCTTGTGAACAAATTGGTGTTGGCTGTAAAGGTAGGAGGAGAACCAGTGAAGGATATTGCCAGTGAATCCTATTCAAGACTTCAGGGTGTGTATGAGGATGGGAAGGTTAACTATGTGAAATGCAGGAAAGAAGTATAAAAAATACGAAGGATTTCTTGGACATGGGTGTAAGTGGAACCCATTAGAATATGCCAAATTTGTTGTTTTTCAAATTGTTTTGCTCCCTCTAAGTCAAGGTATCCTTCTTTGTCATGATGAATGAGTCACTTAAGTTAGTACAATGATGTAGTGCCCTGGTCTACAAAGGGGTTAGAATTTCCCACACTTGTGTTCCATCCCTTGCATGTTTTGACCTACTTTAGTTGACTTTTACAGGCAATGACAATTCATACTGGCAATAGCTAGAGAGCAAATTGGCTATCAAGATTTAGAAATACCAGTGCCTAGACATGCTTCTTTTGTCCCTGGGAGATTTTTGGCCCGAAGAAGAGACAATATAATATTACATGAAACTGGTGTGAGTAAATTTCTTATAGAAGCATTCAATGTTATATTAGACATAGAAAATATAAACAGTTTGCTAAAGTTACTATTAGTGTCGAGGTAGCATGTGTTTGTAATCTTTTCAGTCGGAACAGAGCCAGCAGTGGTCTGGTAAGATAATACTGCATTACTAGGGGTGATTCCTGGTTCTGTGCAACTGCCGCAAAAAACATACATTTGTGGTTATTGTAACTGCAGCCTAGTGTTAAGGGAAGGGTACGGCGGAACTGGGGTTGTAGTTACCAGTGTGGATACATGTGAGATTGCTCAAATGAATTCTGCCATTCTCTGCCCCTAAATGGTGCACATTCTATCCTTCTGGGAGCAGGTTGGTGAATTTTAGCTCACAGGTCGTTAAACCGCTGCCTAGGATTGCCACGCAGTTAAAAACAGCTCTGCAAACTTCAGTCAACTAACAAGCCACAAGGTGTTCAAAGACACTCAGAATCAATATTGATGTCAGCAGAAGACCGTCCTACCTACATCATACACACTTCCAATCACAGTGTGCAACTAGACGTGCATGGTACCCTAAAAGGGCAATTGCGCATGGTTATAACCATATTTGCCAATGCCCGCTGAGCCCTTAGGGAAACAGGGTAATTTGCACACAATTCACTCACGGACATGAACCGAAAATAAATCATCACGTGCAGTTGCAGTAGACAAGGAGCAAACAGCAGCCAGTTCTATGAGCCAAAACTAGGGAAGGCACAAGCAGCACCGAGTACTTCACAACAAACACCAGACAATGAAAACTACATGCAGAGTTACAAATAGCCTGCAAGCAAACATGGAAAACACGTATAGCTCCGGCTGAGAGGGAGAAACATGCACACACTACACAGCATACAAAGTGACGGTTGGCATCTTTGTGCCAATGGACACGTTGATGCAGTAGACTAAGAGAAGAAAGGAAACGTGCGCATAACACAGGAACCGAAACTGTCAAACTGCTTACATATATACATACATCAGATAAGAACAATTTGGAAGATCACAGCTCCTTAGCTACCATGATTTGTAGACCTGGAGATGCAGTTTTAATTATAGTCCTAAATGTGTCACGTGACATAAATTCCTCCCAGGTCCTCCAATAAAGTTTTGCATATTAACAATAGCAATAATACCAGCACTGGAGAGGTGAAATCTGACACTAATTGTAGCACACAATGATTCAGAAGGCAACAATCTAAGTCTGGGAGTATAATTGAGGAAATGAGAAAAATATCACTCCCACATTTCAACACCCCACCATCAATCAAGCACAGGAGATACCAGGGGAAAACTGAACATATTGAGTGTGCAAAACAACTCAGTCCAGCGAGGCTGTAAAAGTTTACATGATGTCATACCCGCACAAGAAAACAGCCTACGAAGATCACGGGCCAAAGCACACAACAAACTCACTGCAACAAAGACGAGAACAATAAGGAACTGGGTATGTGTGGCAACATATGTGAGAGGTGACATATGAATCATGTGCATACTAGCACACCACACATGTTGCCGCAGCCCCCAGTACCGGTAGCAAATAACAAAATAACTGACAAACCAAATCACTGGAACACTATACATTAACAGAATGCCCTCATATAAAAAGTATTATTTAAAGAAAATGCTGTCGAGAATCTTTGAAAAAGGTCCCCTCCGAATAATAGTTTGCAACTGTTTGTAAATAGCTAATAATCTATATTTGGAGGGTAGAAATAAGTCGCACCCGTATTGGAAGGCTTACCTGCGAAACTCAACTTGTTCATCTAAACAGATGATTTCGGATTTTTATGGAAAAAGAATTCCGGCAGTGGGACGCCAGTGTGGCTGGCTACAAGGTGGTCGCACTCCTGTGAAGAACCTTGCGCTGGGTATGCAAACAAACCTCATCCACCCAAACAGGGATACCTGAAAGCCATTTAGTGACAGGGAATTTGTAAATTCCTGTTCCCTGAGACCCATGATGGGCTTTATGGCCGACTAGTGGGTGTATGTGCAGCTCCTGAGACAGCCGAAGGCCAACTGATGGCCTCAACAAAATGGCGGGTGCTGAGTGGAGCGTGGGCTCAGACTGACTGCCGCACATCCTGCAGAGCTCTGGT
Organism: Lissotriton vulgaris; assembly: GCF_964263255.1. Classification (NCBI taxonomy): domain Eukaryota; kingdom Metazoa; phylum Chordata; class Amphibia; order Caudata; family Salamandridae; genus Lissotriton; species Lissotriton vulgaris. The sequence continues at coordinate 23,069,251 of NC_141686.1, read as the reverse complement.
AGTGCTGCTGCGCGCAGTTAGATGCAGATCCTGTATGAGCCTGGGTGGCTGGCCAACGGGGCCCTGCAGGAGATACAGGTGCCTCGGACACGGGCCCAGGTGCTAACATGGTGGTGCCCTGCTGGTGAGCCGCGGCAGCTTGAGAGGAGAGGTGGCCTGGATCCTGCCATCAGTGGTTGCGGCTGGGGCACCTGATGCTGTGACGTGGAGAGCAAATGGCGGCCTTCCTGGGAGACTGACTAGGCGAAGCTGGGACTGCACGTGTCCCCACTCCCCAGTGATGCAGAAGGAGGCGTCGGAATCCAAGAGAAGGCACTGCAGTGGATAATCTCGAACCTCGCCGGAGGAACCCAGAGAGTCCGCCTCCCCCTGTTCAGATCTGAGGCCACCGAAGTCACCTGCGGCGTACCACAAGGATCATCACTCAGTTGAGTAGCGGGCTATACAAATTTCCTGATTGATTGATTGATGGGCACAGGGATTGTGGAGGTGGGGGTGAATAGGGGTCTTTCTGACCTGATGGCCATTCCGAGGGTCTTGCCCCCTCAATGCTTCAAGGTGCAAGCTGTGATCAACTAGGACCATTGCAGCTGAGATTGGACAGGGGCTGGTGTGGCTGAAAGGTCTTGGATGTCAATTTGTTGTTGTGCCTCCCACTCTGGACGAGGTCGTTGATGTAACTTCGAGTCTCCCCACCTGCAAGTCTTTGGGAGGCGACAGCCTCCCTTCTGAGCTCTGCAAGGCCTTCTCTATATTGGCCCCCAAGCTACTTCAAGTATACAAAAGGTGATCTCTTTGGGCGCCTTTCCCCCGCCTTTCCCCCGTCTTTCAGAGAGGCGACCCTCTTCACCCTGCGGAAGCTGGGAAAGCCCCTACTCAGTGTGACTTGTATCAACCATTATCTCTCCTTAATATTGACGTAAAAATACTTGCAAAGGTACTAGCCAACTGGATATTGCTGATGCTTCCTGACTTGGTACTGTCGGACTAGGCAGGAACCTTGCTCAGCCTCTTTATCCATTTGTGGGTGTTGCACCAGCTGAACCTGGGCCTGAAAACTGTGGCTGTCTTTTAAATAGTAAACACACACAAAGGATGCTAAAGGTCTAGATAGAGCTCAAGGTATCTATACACTCCTAAGTAATGTATGGACAGCTAATCAATGTGTTTGAAGTAGAGAAGGAAAGAATACCCATCAGCCCACCCATTGGTGGAATCTCATCATCTGGGTTTTTTGGGAAACTGGTATCCACTAGATCCTTCACTGATTGTATTGTGAAGAGTACTAGTATAAGATCCACCAGTGAGAGAGAACCAACCAGATCAAATAGTGGTGCTCATAGTTAGAAAGAAAGGTTACAGTGCACGAAGAATTGTGAATAAATCAAGGGGTGATTAAAATTGCCTGTTATGATGCCAAAGGTAAGACTTTATTAGAAGGATCAACATAACGGCAAGATTAAAAGCAGAGTGATGATAGTATGTCAGCAAATACTACTATCAGTGAATGGAAATTATATGGTCGACATGTTTCAGCCTCACAAGGCTTTCTTTAGGACCTGTATAAATAGCACTACTGCAACAGTGAAAAATAATATAGCTGAACCATGTGAACAATGACCTACCGTTTGTAGGCTAAGATCATGGTTAGAGGAATTCTCTTCCTCAAAGTTGTGTGGAACAAGCCTCACCTCGCCTGGCACTCGCTCAGATTTTTTGAGGCCCCGCTCTGTCCGTCGTTGCCTCAGGCTACTAACTGAGCCGACAAAGCATTTGATTCTCTTGAGTGGGGCTTCCTCATTGCTGTCATCATGAGAATGGGATTCCCTACCAGTTCTATAGACTGGATAAAACTTCTAAACCACGAACCTGCGTCCAGGACCATGCTGAATGGACTTTTATTCGCCCCTCTGCAAATACACGACAGGGATGCCAACTTACCTCTTTTCTATATGCCCTGATGACAGAACCCTCAGTGTGCTAGGTCATACAGCTATTTGCTGAGAGCGGGCTATATTTCTTAGAACACCATTTAATCATTTCGCTCTATGTGGATGACATTACAGTTTATCTGTGCAAGCCAGCCCATAACCTCAGCCTAGTGGTTCGGGAGCTCAGCTTGTTCGGCCTGTACTTTAGGATCTTCACCAACTGGAACAAGTCTACCCTATTCCGCCTTACTTCATGCACCCCTATGGGCACACTGGACTACCCTCTCCCATGGGTTCTTTTTTTTTTTTTTTAAATATATTTTTATTGCAGGAATTAGCCAAAGTTACATGTCGGATCAGCAACACATTTGCAGGAATAAAAGGGTAGATACATCCGATCCCCCGTGAGAAAACATCGTGGATACACAGCCATTCAGCCCACAACCCAAGGGTCGGGCGGCGTCTTCTTATATAGAACACAGGTGGGGATCTGGTAGAACGTCGAAGCTGATCCGGATAATCCCACGGGCTTCATCTGCTTTTCTAGATCAACCTAACAGAAAAACTCCCCCCCAACAGTCCAATGATTCAACTCCCTCCCCCCACCCAACCCCGCCATCAGTGTGTAGTGGTATGTGTAGGAAGAGCTTATGGGAAAAACCCCAGATGACTGTATTTATATCCGTATCGTGAACGTCTATCGGGACTCAGGTTGAGCTGCAAAATCACTCTCGGAATCGCTGGAAGCGCAGTAATCTCTAAGGGCCTGCACTGTTGTCTCCCATTCCAGTGCTGATTCTAGCGCCCTCTCGTTGTGCTGCCGCCTCGCCAGTTGGTATCGCAGAGTGCTCTCCCCCGCAGCCCACTTCAGAAGTTCGTTATGCCATTTAGCTCCCGTTGGACCAACTCTTGCCTTCCAATTCCTGGTTATCTCCCGTTTAGCGAGGACAAGCCCTAAATCAATGAATTTGCTCGAAATTTTATTTTTAGGGGTATGCGGGAACCAGTGTTAGAGCCCCACCGCCGCGTCGACCGACAAAGTTCTCCCCGTTATCCTATTTAGAGTATCCTCAACCAAAAGCCAGTATGAGGACAGCGCCGGGCAGGACCACAGCATATGAATGAGGTCTGCCTCAGGCGCTCGGCATCTGGGGCAATCCGCTGAATCCGTGGCGAAGTACTGCTGAATCTTCGCCGGGGTCAAATAGGCCCTGTGGAGTATGTAAAAATGAACCAGTTGGAACCGGGCATGGCGTGCTCCCTTCCAGGCTCGGCGCATGAGTTGTGACCAGGTCGTCTCCGGTATCTCTTTCCCTACGTTGGCCTCCCAACGATTCCGCAGTGTGGTGAGGGGGGGCAAGCCCTCGTTAATCAGTCTGTTATACAGGCACGTGACTGCCTTGACCGTCCCCGCGGACATCATAACGTACTGGCACACCGGAGACGTAGGCGGTTCCTCTAGCCCACTTTTCCAGTACGTCTGAATCGCTCGGACCAGAGCCGTGTGCAGGAGGAAGTCGCCTCGGGGAACATCGAAACGGTCTAGAATCTAGGTCCCCCACCAATTGCAATCCCGCGTCTTCTCACTGTCCTAGGCGCGACCAGTCTCCCCCATGAGGCAGGGCCATCAGCATCCCCAACGGTATTTCTGGTGCATACGGAAGCCTCAGCCGTCCCCGGGCGTGGGCGCGATTCCAGCATAATCTAATGGTCTTTTCTTCGAGCGTCAGGTCCTGCAGGGCCAGATGCTGGCGCAGTGCGATGAAGGAAATAACATGCCTAGGCATTCCCGTACCCCTCCCAATCTCCGGGCCACGAAACTCCCTTGCGATTTCCTGGGTGAAGGTCTGCAATTGAGCTGCCAGATAATATTTCTCAAAATACGGCACCGCAAGGCCTCCCTCTGACTTTGGTCTCATCTGTGTCTTGAGAGCCACTCTCCGGCGGCCCGATCCCCAGAGGAACCCCACCACCATGGATCGCAATAGCCGAAAGGTGGCCGGCGGGATCCAAATCGGAAGCGCTCGAAAGTAGTATACCAACCGGGGAAGTGCCACCATTTTCAATAGTGCAATCCGCCCTGCCACCGAAAGCGGCAGGGTAGCCCAAAATTCCATACTACCACGCAACGCGCGAGTACAGCGGGCTATGTTGCCATCCATGAGGTCGGCGGGGGCATGGTATATGTATACCCCCAGGTACTTGAGGCAGCTAGGTTCCCACCTAATCTCTCTGCTGATGTCGGGTCTGGGCGTTCCCCTGCGAACCGGGAACAGACAAGTCTTGGCCCAATTCACCCGAAGGCCCGAGACCTCCCCAAAAGACGTCAGTGCCTCAGCAGCCCCATTCAAAGCGGTATTCGAATCCTCGAGGAAGAGCAGCAGGTCATCAGCATACAGCGAGATATAATGCTGGCCAGATAAGGTCTGCAAACCGCCGAAAGAAACTGCCAGCGCCAGTGGCTCCACCGCTAACGCGAAGAGCAATGGGGACAGTGAGCATCCCTGCCTCGTTCTACTGGATATTGTTGGGAGATCAGCGGGCCTGCTCTCACCCTGGCCGACGCCGAGTCATAAAGCACCGTGGTCCACCGGACAAAGCCCTCCCCTAGACCAAAGCGCAGCAACATTCTGCGCAGGTAATCCCATTCCAAACTATCGAAGGCCTTTTCCAGATCGACCGAAAGGACCATCGGGCACAGGGCCTCCGTGTGCGGTTCCCCCAACAAGCGAAACAACCTGCGAATATTCATGGTCGTGTTACGCTTGGGTATGAATCCTGCCTGGTCCTCGTGCACTAAAGAGCGCATGTGTCCTAGCAGCCTCGATGCCAATATGCTGCTTAGGATTTTATAATCGACCGTTAACATTGATAACGGTCGGTAAGACGCCGTGTCAGTTGACTCTCTACCAGGTTTGAGGAGGGGAACTACTAAGGCCTCACACATCGAGCCGGGGAGACGTCCCAAACGCTTCGCCTCTCTGTAGACTATCAACAGTCGGGGTGCCAATAGGTCTAGTCTACGTAGGTGGAGTAGAATTCAACCGGGAGTCCGTCAAGGCCCGGGGTCTTATTCCTCGCCATCCCCTTAATGGCGCTACGGATTTCCCCTAGTTCGATGTCGGAGGCCAGGGCCTTCGCCACATCGGGCTCCAGCGCTGGCATTTCCAAGGGTTGCAAATACTCATCAATGAGGGCGGGGTCTCTGGTCGGGTTACTGCGATATAGCCGTTCATAGTAGCGCTGGTAACAGCCTAATATCTCCGGTTGGGTGTGCACCTCAAACCCCTCCGCTGTGCGCATGGACGTCGTCAGAGAGGTCCGGCGCGTGGGATTGGCCAACCATGCTAGCAGCGCGCCCGACTTATCTCCCTCCGTGAGCGACCTAGTGGTGTAGGCCTTATAATCGAAGCAGCGCAGTCTTTCGACTTCCGCCGCCACCGCCTCCCTCCTGGAGTTCCGGATGGCCGGGGCGGCGAAGTTCCATTTCACGGAGCTTCCGATCAGCCGTGGTCAGGTCATCAAGGATGACACGTCTCATTCCCAACTTCTTAGAAATACAATAGCCCCTGACCACTACCTTAAACGCGTCCCATTCTGATGCTCTCGATCCAGCGGTGCCCCCATTGGTCGCAAAATAATCAGAGATTTTGTCCTCCAGGTCCGCCCTATGGACTATGTCCTCTAAGATCTCCGGGCGCAATTTCCAGGTGGGCACACTAGGGATCCCGGGAAACCAACGGAAGTCCGCTAGGAGGGGGTTGTGGTCCGAGATGGTCCTAGTCAAATATTCAGAGCGCACCGCTGCGGACACCAACTCCGCCGATCCCAGAAACCCATCTAGCCGCACGTGCAATTCGTGTAGGCCAGAAAAATAGGAATAGTCTCTAGAGTCGGGGTGCTGCGCTCGCCAGATGTCCGTGAGCCCCCAGTGCGTCTGCCATTCCTTCCTCCCTTTAGCCACTCGGCGGACTGGAGAGTCCGGGAGGGGGGGGTGAGAGCGGTCGGCCTCCACGTCCACTACTTGGTTAAAATCACCACCTAGTAAGAGGGTTCCTGAGAGAAAGTGGGCCAATGAGCCTGATAACCCGGAGAGGAAGGCAAGCTGGTCCACATTAGGTGCATAAACACAACAAATATTCAGGTCCCTACCCCCCAGTGTGCCGGAGATAGCTACATAGCGACCCTCCGGATCCACCACCGATTTTGTAACCTGCAAGGGAACCCCAGCCCTTATCCATATTAGCGCCCCCCTGCCGTAAGCTGAGTAGGAAGTGTAGTAGACCTGCCCTCTCCATCTACGTTGCAGCGCCGCCCCTTCCGCCTTGGTGAGATGAGTCTCCTGCAGCAGCGCTATCTGCACCCCTCTACGCACTAGATAAGCGTGAACCTTGTGACGTCTGGACATAGTGTGAAGCCCCCGTACATTCCAAGTGATGCATTTCACATTAGCGATCTCAGCCACTGTCCCACATTGTCTGTCCCGGGCTTTCCCACCAATGCTCAAACAAGAAACAAGCTACAGTCAAGTCAACACTGATGGCGGCCATCTTCCCCAACAAAGACCCAACACCCGTCTGAAACAAACCCCATCCCACCCACCCCAGAACAGGACCCAAATAGCTCCATCTAGTTCCCATCCAAACCGTGTCCCCAGCAACCCCCCGATCCCCGACTAATCCTGCGGTCGCCACCGCAGGGAAGCCTGAAGGGCTAGGTGCGGGCCGGGCGCCAGTAATGGGCCTTCGAGTCTCGGACTACCGAGACTAATTCGAGCCCTAAGTCAAAAAAGCGTCAGCCCGATCGGGGCCCCCCAACCCCCCCAGCGGATCATGGCATTAATCGCATCCTCTACAACCCCCGCTGTAAACCCCCGCCCAAATGGAAGTAGCTCACCCAGTCATCCCAGCCCGTCCAGCATGCCCTCAGCCGAGTCTGGAGTAACCACTGGCAAGTGAACACTATCGGTCTCTGACTCCTCTGTGTCCGTATGCGCCCCCTCGCCACCGGGTTCCGATTCTTCAACCATGGGGCCGCCTTGTGAACCTGACAGATTAGAAACCATCTCCAGTACTCCCCGCCGCTCCGCCATAGTCTCCACAGTCGAAGGCTTGCCTGGTTTGCCGCGGCGGCTTCGGAGTCTCTTGGACCGACGTTGTTGTCCAGGTTCCATAGCCAACTGGGATGATGAGCCGAAACCATCTTTGCCAGCCCTATATAGTTCGAGCCAATTACAGACTTCCTCCGGGGTATCAAAGAACTGGGTCTTGTCGTCAAGGATAATATGGAGCCTTGCAGGGAAGAGGAGCGAGTACTTGATACCCTGGCTCCGGAGCTCACGCTTGACCGCCAGGAAAGAGGTCCATTTTCGTTGGGTCTCATACGTATAGTCCGGGAAAATGTTCACCTGGCTATTCTCCACCTGATAAAGGCCATTGTGCCTGGCGGCGTTAAGGAGCAGGTCCCTGTCCTGAAAATGCAATAAACGCGCCACCACCGGGCGTGGGGTGCGACCTTGTTGCGGCGGCCTCGCCGGCACCCTATGTGCTCGTTCCAGGGTGAAGAAGGAGGACAGACCCTCTGGAGCCACCGTGTCCCGGAGCCAAGCTTCTAGGTAGGCCACCATGTCGCCATCTTCGATCTTTTCCGGCAGCCCCACCACCCGAATATTGTTCCGTCTGTTACGCCCTTCAGCGTCCTCCGCCCGTTTTTCCCAGGCATCGATCCGGGACAGGGCATCCTTCATCGTCGCAGCCAGAGTCTTCTGCGCTGGCTCCAGAACCTTCACTGAGCTCTTTACCTCCTTAACTCTGTCCGAGAGCTTGCCGTGGTCCGCCCTGAGGAGGCCCAAACTCGTCGCAACCTGGGCAATGTCTTGCTGCAGGGCTGATCGCGTATTTGCGATCGCCTTTAGGACTCGGTCAAATTGTTGTTGTAGATGGGGACCACCAGAGCTTTCCGGGTCAACTCGGTCGTCCTTATCCGGCGCCTCCGTGTCCGAGGCGGCCGGGGTGGTCCCTTTGGGCCCCCTTGGTTTCCCCATGGCGGATGAGTCTTGTGGGGGAAAGTTCGGCAGAGTCACTACCAAGTGTGGGCGTCGACTATAGCACTCCTGGTACGTGGCCGTTGTGAAGAGGGCCTTCGATCGTCTTCGCCAAGGCCTACCACTCCTCCGACTCTTTGGGACGTGCCACCGCCGTGTCACCGGAGGCCAACGAGGGGGAGGCGGGGCGATCGGCGCCAATCCGGGTGGGCCCGTCGGGTCGAGGAAGACCTCGAATGAGAGTAACCAGTGCTGCCGGAGACTCTATGGCGCCAGGTCGCCGTGCTGCCCATAAAGTGCTCGGGGCTCCGGCGAGTTCAGGCACGCAGTGGGGAGCAGCCGGGCGTTTCTCGTGGCATCGTCGTTCCGCTCACGGCCTCCGACCATCCATGACCTGCCTGCGCCGAAAAATTCGATTAACAATCCTTCCAGGGATGGCCATGGTGCCCAGACTCTTCCAAACCATCAACCGGACAATCGCTTCTCGGAAAGATAGGATGTGGAGAAGATGCATGTAGCTCTGCTAGGCGTCCACGGGTCTGGGGTCTCGGCAAAGCCATTGAGAAGGTCCGGGCGCCATCTTAGGCTCCGCTCCGTGTTCCTCCCAACTTCGCTTTTTCGTCGGAACAACTGGTTTTCGAGTGTCTCCGGGTGTCTCAGCAGGTCCCCTCCGAACCGATCTTCGGTTTGTGGGGGTCGGGGTGCCCCACGGTCCCCGATCTGCAGGATAAAAGCGGGCTCAGTCCCGGAGCCGAGCTCTCAGGCGACCATCGCCATCGGCGTCCAAGCCACGCCCCCCCACCCTCTCCCATGGTGTACAACATTGGTAAAATATCTGGGGGTCTGGGCTAACCATGAAACTCATGTAATTGTATCTGAAAACTATGGGGTAGTCATAGTGCAAATTGAAGACCGTGTGACTAAGTGGAAGACTCTCCCAATATCTCTAGCCAGTACAGTGGCGTTGATGAAAATGGTCATCCTGCCTAAACTTCTTTATCTATTCTATAATCTTCTGATCATGCTGCCACAAATGTTCTTCAAGACACTCAAATACCACATGATAACTTTAGTCTGGGCAGATACACTGCCTAGAATCTGCTGGGAGGTGATGACCTTGCTGTATGAACACGGTGCACTAGGTACCACTGACTTATCAATCAATCAAGCAATCAGCATTTGTAAATCGCAGAGCTGTCACCCCTAGGGGCATCTGGGCACTGGGGTGCAAGGTCTCTGTTGCAAAGTCTGGTCGTGAGGAAATGGCGGGAAGAGGGAAGAAATTAGCAGAAAATGGGGAAACCAGAGGGCAGAAAAGTGAGCAAGCAGAAAAGAGAGGACAGAAAAATGTGCAGAAGAGGGCAAAACCGAGGTCAGAAAAACAAGCTCAAAAGGCCAAACCGAGGGTAGAAAAACGAGCAGAAAAGGCAAAGCCGAGGGCAGAAAATTGAGCAGAAAAGGCAAAACAGAGGGCAGAAAAATTAGCAGAATAGGCAAAACAGAGGGCAGAAAAATGAACAGGATAGACTTGGAGCTCTATTATAACAGTGCACAAGCACAGTTCGCTCACTACAAGGTGCACCTGTGCTGTTTTACACCACAAGTGGAAGAGAAGTGCGATATGGTGCAACTTCACATACTCTGCTCGCTTGTGGGACTTCCTTCCAGAATTTGCCATGCAGAGGTTAACACGGTGGACTGTGTGCTGTGGGCCTGGGACAGGCTACACAGGCATCTAGTAGACCCCATATTACATTCCCCAAGCCAATCACTACTGTACTACCTACTTATACAGCTCACAGAAGATACAGTAGCATTGTGCATCTGAGGACCCAGGGCTACTCACAATCCGTGACCTCTTCCAAGAGGGTCAGTTTCTGCGGGACCCAGGTGCGAGGGAGGGAGAGACCTGATCGGCAATGGACACACTAGTATACTGCAGATTACGGGTCCGATATAGGGCTCACTACTCCTCTTTTCCACGTGTAAAGCGTTAGGGATATCAAAACTAGCAGACACATAGTGACGACCCTTTATAATACAATCCAAATGAAGGATCCACTTGTGTCGCCCAAGGCCAGAATACACTGGGAGCGGGATCTGGAGTCGCAGTTCACAAACAAGGAATGGAAATATTGCTGCAAACAAATAGGAGAGTTGTCCCTAAATGGCAGATTACGTCTTATCCATTTTAAGTTCCTACATCAGTTATATCACCCCGCCCCCCGGGAATGGTAAAATGTGGGGGTGGGGGGGAGCTGACTCTCCTTGCTGTCACTGTGGGACCTCGGCTGCAGACTTCATGCACTTGGCCTGGGCCTGTGTACCTCTTAGGAGACTCTAGGCTGACGTGTTCATTCGGCTCTCGGACATGAGTAGTGTGTCGTTACAACGCTCACCGAAGATGGCTCCGCTGGTGTGCACCCTGGAGGTGTCAACAGAACACTGTAGCTTTACTTCCGTTGTGCTATTGTTGTTGAATAAATAGCTGAAAAACAAGGTTCCCAGCTGCAACTATTTAACACTACGATTCCTGCAGCCAGCAGGCCAAAGGACTTTTGGAGCCTACTACAGTCATACTGACTGACCACTGCGGTGCTGAAGGCCAAAACTGGACCAGACCCATCTGCAAGTGAGAGGGGATGTCCACTTTGACTGGTCCACTGCCAATGTGCTGGCAGCCCCCCTATGCACTTGCTGGTATCTATGAGCACGGCCTGAACAAGCACGCCTGTCTGATATTTGTCCTCTGCTGTACGAAAACGGCTATCACTGCTGCTTGTCTTATTAGTCTCTCTTCCCGTCATAGATGACCTCATCGTTGATGTGTTTCTCTTTCTTACCTTGTTATCTGGTTCATGACACAACACCCCTACTGGTGGGGTTTTGTTATGCTGTACGCCTTTACTTTATTCCAATGAAAACAATAAAAACTAATTGCAGCACACACTGTGAGACTGGCTATTTCCTGTCTGTTGTCACCCATTAACCAGAGTGCAGGAGTTACTAATAGGAGGTGGTCTTTATTGGTTTGTAAGTGTCTAACAGAATGTTAGTCACCTGCTTCAGATCTTTCCTTGGGAGGCAGAACAGCACAAATTGATTGGGAGCTAAACTGAAGGCCAGTAACTGCCTCGGTTATATGATCAATTCAATTCAAATAACTTTATTCTGATTCTTTTTTTAGATCCATAAAAGTACATTATTGTTAGACCTGGCACCATTGGCGTGGGTCTCCTTTCCATTTTTCGCATTTGTCTCCTCTGTGTTTGATGGTGTTAGATGTTCTGGGCGCTGTGCCACTGCCATTCAGTGCCACAGCGCGAATGCTCCCTATTGTAAATTGATTGTATGAATTGGTATTCCCATAATTGGCGCATTTGGTTTACCTGGTATTCTACAGTATAGTGCACCGTGCGTGTCCAGGGCTGGTAGACCGTATACTGCTTGTGGGCCTCCAGCGCTGATTGCGCCACCCACAGAAGCAGCTTTTAAAGTGTATCCCAGACGTGCCATTGCAGAGTCTGTGTGCAGTCCAGAACTGCCGTGCTGACTGTGAAGTGAACCCACTTCACAGTCACTAAGCCTTCCCTTGGCATCATGTAAGTCACCCCTATGAAAGAGTGCATTGTATATAAAGGGTAGGACATGCCTTGGTCTGTGTAGAATGTCCTGATAGTGAATTACACTTCATTTTGTTTTTCACAATTGCAAGGCTATCTGTTCCCTTAGGTCATGATGGGCAGTTTGATTATTACATTCTATAATCCTAATTGACCCAAGGAACATGATAGGAAAGTCAAACTTAGTATGCCTGAGCTCAGAATATTGAAGTACATCTTTAAGTGAAGAATATTTTTATATTCTGTGTTTGAAAATACCACTTTTAGAAAGTAGGTATTTTCTTGCCTAAGCCTTCCAGTGTGCTCTGCTGTTATGTGTTGGCTATTTGGTTTTGGAGGGACTGGGCAGGCTGAGCCCAACCTGGATTGAATAGAGAGATCTGCAGTTGGAGTATGGGGAGGGGTGACCCTTTGATCTGAGCAGGGCTGTCCCTGGCAAGATGAATGATGGCTCCACCTCTCACTGTGCATCTGATGGTATTCCCCCTCTACTAGAAAGGCAGGATGCAGCCTTGTAAACCAAGTGCTCCAGGATGAAATCAAACTGGTTCTGGCTGGGTTCATGGGTTTTGTGACTTTTGAGAACAAAGACTTTTTGGGGGATAAGTATCTGTGCAAAAACTGTGCAAAAACCCCTACAGTATGTTACTTCTGGATATCAAGACAAACCTCTGTCCGTGTAACTAGAGGGAAAGGACTTTGAAACTTTCATCCATCCTGCTGAAGAAACTACCCAAGGGCCTGATTTGAGCTTGCCTCCTTCTGAAGTCTCAGGGACATTAGACTTCACCCATCAGCTGTCTGGATTCCTATTTGAGGGGGATTCTACTTGCAGGTGAGGCCTCTGTTGAGAATTCCAGAGCCTCTGGCTCTACTGCGGGGAACGGGGCTGAAAGTATTCGTATCGCTAGCGCGAGCCATCGCAGCTGAGGAGCTGTTGCTGCTGAGAGCCCACATTTGCCTGTGTTACCAAAATCATCGTTATCGCTGTTGTGGGCCGCCGCAGCTGAGAAGCGGTTACTGCTGAGAGCCCGCATTTGCCTGTGTTACGAAAATCATCGATATCGCTATTGTGGACTGCTGCAGCTGAGCTGTGACCGTTGACTGCCCTCATTTTCCGCCCTACGAGAATCATCGCTATCGCTATTGTGGGCCGCTGCAGCTGAGGAGCTGTGCTGCTCAGTGCACGCATTTGCCGTCCTACAAGAATCATCGCTATCGCTACTGTGGGCTACTGTAGCTGGGGAGCTGTGCTGCTGAGTGCCCGCCTTTGCCATCCTACGAGAATCATCGCTATCGCTATTGCGGCCCGCTGCCGCTGAGGGGCTGTGCCACTGAGTACCCGCACTGGTCACCACTTCAAGGATCTTGTCACCGCCTGCGTGTGCCAATGGGTGCCCGCCTTTAAGCCCCGTCCCAGGATTATCATGAGGGCACGCCGTGGTCCACTACAGCCAGGAGCTGTGGCCGCTGCATGTCCGACTGTCATCACCGGGGCTTCCTTGTGAGGCTGCGTGCCGTGCCCCTTTAAATCTCAGGTACATTTTGCATCACCGGTTCGCGTAGACCCCAGCCATGAACTAAGTCCATTCCACATCCTTTTCGAGTGCCTTTATTGCTTTTGAATTGAATCTGTAATTATGTGCATTGTGGCTCCTTGAGTGCTTTTATCCTCGTGCTCAGTCTATATAAAGATAACTATTTTTCTATAATTACTTGTGGTGTCCGTTTGTAGCGTCTCTCCTGAGTTATTGTGGATGGTCATAAATACTTCACACACTGACTCTTAGATAGGCCTGTCTGCTCGTGATACCTTACCACAGGGTTGAGCAGGGGTTATCAAAGGGCGTAGCCCCCTTACTTTGGATCTTGGCGCCAGCCGCTGCAACTAGAGATCCCCATTTCTAACAGTTATCAAAAAGTTGTATCATAGGTTGATAAAAATAATTCCATACGTTACTAATTTAAACATTTCTTACAATAAAATGGTAGCTAAAATTCCTCCCTAAAAATAATCTCAAAAAGGTAAAAACTCATCATCCAGATCCTAGCTTTCATTCACCTTTGTAAACCAATTTATCCAGGTTTGAAAGCGATTTCCTTCTTTTTACAGCCTGAAGAATATAACCTGAAACTGCTTGATAGACTCATTTTCAAGGCTACATATAAATTATGTTGTGTCCTTGTAGACAAAAGGTTTCTTAGTTACAAATAGTGATCCTAGGAATGTTCCTCTAATATCTTGATAAAACCTGAAAAAGAGCATCAAATGTACCATAGACTGTAATATTTTCCCACAACATGGGCACCTAGGGATAGTTTTCTTCCATGTTTCATAATTTGGAAATGCCACAAGTTGGTGTAATGTACTCAATTGCAATATCTAGTCAAATGAAATCTTTCTTGCACATTTGTTACTTTAACTAATTATTCTGGTGGACCTGGAAGGGTTGGGCCAACCACATCTTTTTTCCCTTCTTTACAATCTCCATCATGGCCCTGTTTCTCCAAGAAAATCATTTTCCACTCTTTTTTGCCATATTACAATATACTCTCAGGGTTTGTAACTGACAGATCTTCATTGACGTCTATAAGTAACTTGTCCATATCAGCTAGTCACAGGATTTTACTGTAATGTTCCAGAGCTAAGCAATCCTCAATTGTTTCCCTGGTGAACTTTGTACCCTTCTTGCACCAGATATTGTACCAGGAACGTATGGCTCTCACATGTAATGTGTCAACAACATAAGGTACAATCGGTTCTTTAAGTAAGATATACACAGATGTGGACCTTGGTACAGCTAACAGACGACAAAGAAATTAATTTTTACAAGTTTGTAACATGGAGACATTGGCATTACCCCACACAGTTGCCACATATGTTGCGACCGGGAAACCCTTGCTAGTATGTAATTTAAGCATGTCACGTATAGGTCTGTTACATATCTTACTAGATAATCTAAAAATGACCTCCACAACTCTAGTTAGTTTTAATTTTGTCACTTCTATGTACAGGCCCCAGTTGCAGTTATTAGAAAAAAGTACACCTAAGTAAGAGAATCTTTGGACTTCGGCCAGTTTGAAGTCTCTCACAAAGTGCTTCTTTTTCTTGGCCCTCCCCCGTTCACAACACTCACAAATGTTTTAGTCAGATTTAATTTTAAATCCCTCTGCTCCATGTATGTGACAAAGACAACGATCAGCTGTTGTAGACCATTTCCAGTTCTGGATATCAGAACTGCATCGTCCACATACAGAAGCAGAGAGTTCGGAAAAGGGCCAATTTTCAGGGCATTGGTGTTCAACTCTTGCAAGATTTTGTCTATCCCATTTATATACAATTAAAAGAAGAAAGGTGCAAGGCATTAGGCTTGTCTAATACCCCTAGAGACCTCAAAACTTGGAGTACACTCACCATCCATCACAAATCTTACATGTGCAGTCAGGTTGAATACAGTTGCGACAAGTGAGATTTTATGGCAGCGGGTTCCTCATTTCGGTTATAGTTTCCCATAGTTTAGCTTAGTTTATGCAATCGAAGGCACAGCTTAAATCATCGAAACAAAGGTGGATATTTTCCTCCTTGGCTAGCGTGTGTTTGCCAATAAGGAGGTTCAGATTAATACACTGTTTCACCATCCCTATATCCCTCTTGAAACCATATTGGGAGTCTGCTAAGATGTTGTTATCCGTGGCCCATTCGTCCAGTCTTTCGAGTACTATCCTCCCCATTATCATAACAGAAGGGTCCAGAAGGGATATAGGGTGGTAGCATCTGACATCCCCCCTCTCGCCATTTATAAAGATTGGGACAATTATACTATCCATCTATGTGAGTGGGACACAGCCTTGGGGAGCTGCGTTACAGACCTGTGTAAGTATTGGCACCCATAACGTCATGTGTTCTTTGCATGTGTCTACAGGGACCCCATCGGGACCTGATGCTTTACCACACATTGTTTTATTTATTGCCAATATGAATTCATCTACCCTAACCTGCTGCAAAGGCGTGGAGTCTTTAGTGGACCGATTCTCCTATATTTTTGCTTGGGGTATTTCGACCCTTGGATCTTGATCTTCTTTCAAGAAAGGTGAATTTCCCACCTTCCAGAATAGTATAGGATCCCTTGTGTCCACCGCCTGGTTTCTGTAGCACACATAAAAAGAGGAAAACACCTCTTGTGATTGTTTTTGTGCAGGAAGGTGCACAAAAACAATAATCCCTGCAACACAGGCACCCTTGCACCATTGTGAAAGTGTGCCTGCTTCCGTGCATGGTAGCCAATTGTGCTAGTAGTAGATATGACGCATCCCTGTGCTTTGAAAGTGACTCAGTGTGGCGCCGCCAAATGGCTTTCTTGTAATAAGGCCCAAAATCTCTGGACAGCAGCTAGACAGTCTGTGCCCCACTCATACATTTCATGAGGTATACTCCAAGGTCCATTTAGAGCTACAAGTATGAACTGCTGGGCAGAAAAGGTGACTAGTACAAGAGCTCTCTATGTGAACAGCTGTGTTTGATTCCTGCTACTGAGGACAAACTACCTAGTACAGGTGGAAAGAGGCTACACGGAGTCAAATGAGTATTTTATCGATTATACTAGCTGTCTAAACCTCAAAAACATTGCGCTGCTCCATAAAAGGACCACTGTTACTCCTGATGTCAACTGTTGTGTGAGCAAAACTAATGCTCCTGGGAGCCCTGATGACGTGGTGGACAGGAATATGGCTTGTGGTGTTATTTGGTGGATGTGGCTTTGAATATCATGTGGTGGGTGGTGCTATGATGAACAGCTTTGTGGTGAGCAGGTCATTGGCTACTCATATCTTGCTGTGGTTGGCATTTTTACTTTTGATGTGAGCCGAGATCTGTCTTAAAGAGTCGCAGTATGCATACTAATGTCATTTGTGGGGAATGGACTTTGGAACCTCATGCTAACTCGGGGTTGAAGTTCTTTTGATGAGGATGATAAATATTTCTAATTTTATATGATGGGCAAACAATCAACCCTTCAATTGCAACTTGTTCTTGGGGCTGATTTGCAATGCTGTGTAGAAAGTGGGAAAAAGAGGGGGTCTGACTCCATTGTGACTGCATAGGATTGAGGTAGGACTTCTAATTGCTTGCGTTGGGACAGTGACTATCACTCCTCCTGCCATTTGTGGTGTGCAAGGCTTGAACACCTCATTTTTCTTGAGGCTGTGGAGCTACTACTCCTGTTGTCACTTGTGATTGTTGGGCTATGATTACTAAATTAAGCTATAGTGGGTGGAGTTGTGGTTCCTAATGTTGGCTGTGATGATTTGTCTATACCATACTCACCATGTCCCTCTTGGGTAAAGTGATTTGTGTCTATACGCTCTAGGCTAGTCCTCTGATTACCATAATCTCTTAGGATTTTATGCTTTGCACTGTCAACTAATCAAAGCATGGCGGCCTCCATGGCTCCAGTTCCTAGTAGTATTCTAATGGACCCATTGAAGTATGACCCAATATTTTGAGAATCTGAGCTTACACCGTTCTTCAACTCAGTAATGGGCTCAAGTCAAATTCTACACTCATAGGACCATATTTACTAAGGGCTTGCATTGCCCTTGCATCACGCAAGGCGACGCACAGCAACACAAGCCCTTAAGTGGGATTTACTAAGCCGCGCAAAAAACCCCTAATGGCTCTAACGTAACTGTAGATTTTGCCTTTTGGTTACACTAAACTTAATCAGTACACCTATGATTCAACTCAAGTGATACTTATGGAGGCCTCCGATACCAATCTTGGAATTGAAGCCTGTGTCCTACAGGTTACGCATAGGTGCCTGCAGAAGACACTGTAATTACACATGACCCCAAATACAGGCACACACACATTGTGCACTGAGAAATGTGAGCTTTAAAACATTCTTTATTAAACTGGAAGGCAGAATGTGACATTTCTTTACTTCAGATTATGTGTAATTTAGTTTTTGAATAGCGCCAAGTGCCAAGAATGATTATATCACAGCACTAAGAAAATAAAACAATTCATCGTTCACGGTATTAATTTATTTGTCTTTAGAAGCACAAACGCCGTCTGGTGTAGACCATTTCTGTTGGAGCGTCTCTCTTCATTATATTGGGGTAGGAGCTTGCTTTCTGTCTTTTGTAGTCGTGTCAATGTTGCAGAATACTATGGTAATTAATGGTGGAGATGGGTGTCAGGACAGCAGCTTTTGCCCATGCTAATTCAAACCTTTCCCCAGACTCTTGAAGTAGTGTAAAGCCATTGCTAGTTACCATGCATTTCAAGAGCGCAGGCCTCAGGCCCATCGAAGCATTAAAAAACAGAAGTTTGTCCAGCTGAGAACAGGCTCTGGGTGTCCAGAAGTCTCCCTTGGTGGGGCCTGGCCTAACTGGCCTTCTTGACAGAACCAGCCTTCATTGAACTGCAACTGTGGCTTGTGTGTCGAGTCGCGAGTGTGGTTGTGTGTGTGGTTGTGTGTGTTGTTAGACTGTAGAACCTCCTGAGGCTCAGCCTGGAGTTGAACAGATCGTATTGCTTTTTTTAAAAATTATTGCTTTGTATTGCATAGAATTTTAATTCACTTACTCACCTCCTGGCACCAGATCTTTTCTGGGCAGGCCACTCCACTTACAGCGGATTTAGCGCTGCAAACCGAGTCTTGCTACATTCTCGGCCGCCATTCCCCTCGCCAAGCCACGGGACACGCCCACTTGCGAGGCCACACCCCCAACACAGGTATAAAGCGCGCCGATTGAAGAGCGTCGCTTGTTAGACTGTAGAACCTCCTGAGGCTCAGCCGGGAGTTGAACAGATCGTATCGCTTTTTTAAAAATTATTGCTTTGTATTGCATAGAATTTTAATTCACTTACTCACCTCCTGGCACCAGATCTTCCTGGGCAGGCCACTCCACTTACAGCGGATTTAGCGCTGCAAACCGAGTCTTGCTGACATTCTCGGCCGCCATTCCCCTCGCCAAGCCACGGGACCCGCCCACTTGCGAGGCCACGCCCCCAACACAGGTATAAAGCGCGCCGATTGAAGAGCGTCGCTTGTTAGACTGCAGAACCTCCTGAGGCTCAGCCGGGAGTTGAACAGATCGTATCGCTTTTTTAAAAATTATTGCTTTGTATTGCATAGAATTTTATTTCACTTACTCACCTCCTGGCACCAGATCTTCCTGGGCAGGCCACTCCACTTACAGCGGATTTAGCGCTGCAAACCGAGTCTTGCTGACATTCTCGGCTGCCATTCCCCTCGCCAAGCCACGGGACACGCCCACTTGCGAGGCCACGCCCCCAACACAGGTATAAAGCGCGCCGATTGAAGAGCGTCGCTTGTTAGACTGTAGAACCTCCTGAGGCTCAGCCGGGAGTTGAACAGATCGTATCGCTTTTTTAAAAATTATTGCTTTGTATTGCATAGAATTTTAATTCACTTACTCACCTCCTGGCACCAGATCTTCCTGGGCAGGCCACTCCACTTACAGCGGATTTAGCGCTGCAAACCGAGTCTTGCTGACATTCTCGGCCGCCATTCACCTCGCCAAGCCACGGGACACGCCCACTTGCGAGGCCACGCCCCCCCCGCACTCGTCTCCGTCTTCACTTATAAATATGTGCATCTATAGGAAGCGCAGCGGACGAGCGCAGCGGGCGCGCCGTTTGCGCGCCGAAGGCAAGCCCGTCTGCGCCTGTCCGTGCCTGGACCGGGCCCAGGGCCACCCCCCCCACCCGTTTCACCACTACCAAGCCCGCATCTACCATTAGATATAACTCTGATTACCTCCACTCGCTAAACTCCTCCGCGCATCAATGCCAGCGTCTCAATCTAGCGAAACAAACACGCCATCTTATTTCTGCCCCAATTGCCCCTTCATCACTAACAACTACCGACCCTCACCTACAACGATCTCAAACAAAAAGGCACTGCCTATAGCATGCATAGCCGCACTGATAAATGTGCGCTCTCTCCCTAAGCACAAATATGAAATCTCCAATTTCATCGAGAGCCACAACATTGACCTCCTCTTCATCACCGAAACGTGGGGCGATCTCTCCTGCGGACCAGATTTCGTTACTGCTACCCCTGAAGGATACGTTAATATCAGACTGGACAGACCTCCTCCAAAGAAAGGAGGCGGACTAGCCATCATACACCGTGGAAACCTTACAGTACGAACTGAAACTATCCCTACCCTTTGCTGTGAAGCACTGGCTTTCTCTATTTCCATCCCAAATGCACCCCCTTTCAAAGGTACATTTATCTACCGCCCTCTTGGACCTCGCAGTCTTTTCCTCGCTAGTTTACCCATGCTTCTTGAACCACTGGCAGGTGAAAGTCAGTACACCTTTTTGGGTGATTTTAACTTCCATCTTGAACTATTGGGCAATCCTGATACCTCTGCCCTGCTATCGGAATTAAACACCATAGGACTCCCACAACTTGTCACCGGTTCCTCGCATACTGCGGGCCATCTCCTGGACGGTCTATTCTCTAACGAGAAATCCTTAGTGATAAAAGATCTCCTTCCCTTCACCTGGACGGACCATTCTGCTATTCTTTTTGACTTTACTTTACAACCTACCCCCCTCCGAGTTCACACTTCCCCTCCCTTGAATAAATTTAGAGCCTGGAAAAGTATTGACATTCCTGCCTCACAATCCTCACTTCTGACCTCCTTACCGCCCACTGAAGCTGATCCTGAACTAGCGGCCATTAACTATACCACTTGGATCCGAAACACTGTCGACCAAACAGTCCCTCTTAAGAAACAATCCTCCAACAGAATTATCAAGTCCTCCCCCTGGTTCACTGATACTCTTAGAACAGAAAGACAACAATGTAGGCGCCAAGAACGCAAATGGAGACGTGACTACGACCCAGAGCAAAAAGTTCTCTATAAAACCATGCTCCTTAATTACAAACAATTAATCATCAAGGAGAAAAGTAAGTTTTATAGCAATCAAATTATTCTTGCTCAAGACTCAACCAAACAACTCTTCCAGGTAGTGACGCGTCTCTCTGGACAAACAGCATCCACCCCTATTACATATACCCAAGAATTATGTAACTCTTTGGCAAACCATTTCCAAAAAAAAGTCACGGACATCTTCTCCCAATTTAAAGCTCAGGATAAAGGCACTGGACACCCTTACTCCGTCTCTAACGACCAAACTCCGTTGGACATCAACTATATCAACCCCCCTCGAACAAACCCTTCCAGTTCCTTCCAGGATTTTTCTCAGATCTCCTCTGAACTGGTGTCTCAGCTCTTATGCACCACGAACTCCGGATCTCCGGAAGACCCATGTCCCCCCGCCATTCTCAAAAATTTCCACGAAATTATAAGTTCGAAACTCACAGACATTTTTAATGCTATGTTCTTGTCCACTACTTTTCCTTCCATCTGGAAAAAAGCCATCGTCAAACCACTTATCAAAAAAAGCTCACTTGATCCGACGATAGTGGCTAATTATCGTCCAATCGCCTGCCTCCCACTCCCTGCCAAAATTGTGGAAAAAATAATGAATAAACAAATTTCATATTTCATAGATCAAAACAACTGCCTGGACGAAACACAATTTGGCTTCCGGAAGGGACACGGGACGGAAACTGCGCTTATTAAAGCCACAGAAGAAATTAGGAAGTCCCTAGATAATGGAGGATCAGCAGTGCTCATTCTACTGGACCTGTCTGCGGCCTTCGACACGGTCGATCACTCCACCTTGATCGACCGTGTCGAAACGGCAGGCATCACGGGTGCAGCGAAGGAACTCATTGCCTCTTTCCTCGCTGATCGAGTTCAATCCGTTGCCTTTGGCAACTACAACTCACCTCCCTTCACTCTTCCTTGTGGTGTTCCCCAGGGGTCCTCGCTGAGTCCCACATTATTCAACATCTATGTGTCAGACTTAGCGAGGACCATAAAAATCCATCACCTGGCGGTTACATCCTATGCTGACGACACCCAGATTGTCTTGGCCATAAATAAAAGCGGAGATGAAGTGGCCGCCAACTTTAATCTGGGAATGTTGGCAATAAGTAATTGGATGACAAGAAACTGCCTGAAGTTAAACTCCGATAAGACGGAGGTGATGCTGTTTGGCAATCTCTTCCCTGCCTGGTCTCCTACATGGTGGCCTGATGCCCTGGGACCACCCCCTTCCCCGGTGACCAAGGCTAGAAATCTTGGAGTTATACTGGACACCAAACTTACCTTCATGCACCATGTTAACGCAGTAGTTTCCTCCTCATTCTATACCTTGAGAATGATAAAAAAACTTCTACCTTATCTTCCCATGAACATGACAAAAACGCTGATCAGCGCACTCATCATGGCCCGCATTGACTACTGTAATGGTCTGCTAGTCAACGCTCAAGAAGGTGTCTTAAAGAAATTACAACTGGTGCAAAATGCGGCGGCCAGATTGATTACTGGATGTCCTAAGTATGCCTCCATTTCTGGGACACTCCGAGAGCTTCACTGGCTACCCGTAAAGAAGAGAACTAAATTCAAGGCTCTCTGTATTGCCTATAAAGCAATTCAAGGGCAAGGTCCAGCGTATTTGAAAGACTCCTTCTGTCCTTACAAACCTGCCAGATCCCTAAGATCCTCAACCGCTGGACTCATGCAGGTTCCCAGGACCAAGAAAGCCTCCTGGGGAGACAGATCCTTCATAGTCACCACTACAAAACTATGGAACAGTCTTCCTCAGCACATTAAAGCCTCCACCTCTCTTCTCTCTTTCCGCAAGCAGTTAAAATCCTGGCTGTTCACACAATAACTCCTCTTGGAGGACCAGTTCTTTCACTCAGCGCAGAGACACCTACGGGTAATTGAGCGCTTAACAAATCGCCTAAAATAAAATAAATAAATCAAGGAACAATTGATACTACTGATCTGGAGCACAAAATCCGCATCCTGTGAAGAACAAATGAAAACAATAGGGAGGTGGCGGTGTTGGGAGGTGGCAGAGCACTACAATGTTGGGAAGCATAGTAACGACTAGGTGGGAAACAGGAGTAGAGAATAGGGTGACTAACCGTCCATAATTTTCACGGACTGTCCATGAATTTACTGTCATGTCCGTTGTTCCTAATTTTAGCCTTGGTGTCAAGGGACAAATGTTCAGCAGTTGAGAGGGCTCATCTCAGGAAGAAGGGGGGGTCTCTTGCGCAGTGATTCAAAGGGAGTGGCAGCCAAGGTGTTGGACTGCTTCAAAGAAATGTAAATGTGGGGACTGGTTAATCTGGGCATGTAAAGACTGCATGAATGAGAAATAAATAGGTGTTAATTGACCTAAAGCTGCCTGAGATTAAATATTTCCATTGTATTGTTAAGCTGTTCCAAGCTGAGCTGTGAAGTGTGTGCTTTGCAACTACAACTGAGGTCACAAACCACTGTTACATTACATTGCGACTCACAAAGAGGATGCATAATAGCGCTTTCATGCCGTCTCATGTTTACAATTCGAAAGGTGACGCAAAACCACTTTCACAATTCAGAAACACTTTACTCACTCTTAAAACAGGTTCTGTGCATTGTAAAAAGAGGTTTTGCTATCAGAAGCTTATTCAAAGACTTTGCAACTAAAACAAGCATTGGCATAGTCAATAGGTCTCGCTTTTGATACCTTATAAGTATTTAGTTATGCAGCGCAATATCCTTGGTGCAACAAAGTCAACTGTTGCATAGCTAAACATTTATAAGGTCCCACAGGCAAGACCTATTGGCTTTTGAAAACAACCCGTCAGGTGGCTTTAGTACAGATGACATGTAACACAGATGTGCTGTTGATGCAAAAAGCCGTTCTTTTGAGTGGCTGCTGTAACATGAGTATTTCAATGTAGATGACTGCTACTGGGTGGCCCACATGGTGGGAGTTTAATGTCTGGGAGCTGGTATTGGGTGGTGGATAAGAGCAGTGGATTTTGAAATTGATGATGCACGTGGGTTAAAACATTGGTCACAATTGGGTTTCAGTGTGGGTGCTCTGACTGGTGCACTGGGGTTGTATGTGTGTTTGATTAGACTGGGGGGTGGAACATGAGTATCTAAGTGATATTGCTGTGCCTGGGTGAGCATATTGCTCACTATTTCTGGTCTCTAATCACCGTTGAAAATAATAGACCTTAACAACACTTTGACAGGAGATATGATGTTGCATCTAGTAAAGTTTTGAGCTCTACTAAAGTTAAACTGATCTCCAGTGGATCTCACGTGAAATTGAAATGTACTCCCTGGATGTTGACCGAAACATTAGAAGACCCATAAATTAAATACATTGGCACTACATACCAATATGACAGCCCTGGCATCTAACTGACTGAAGGAGTAGACTTTCTGGGGGTGGGTAACCCACTACACTTGCTCACAATTTGGGGGTAATTTACTAAGAGTTGGTCACATGTAGTGTTTTTGGCATGTGCGGTTTGCTCTAAAATTCTAAATGCTTCCATGCTAATGTCTCAAACAATACCATACCTGTCTACCCACCGGCATTTGGCTGGTATAACCTGCTTCTGTTATTCATGCACCTGACAAAATGACTAGATAGATTCAATGGAATTACTTGCTTTTGCAACCTACATCACCCTCCCAAAAAAGTGTATATTCCCTATTGACCGTAGTGGGATCGCCCTCTGAAGCGCCTGACTTCACCTACATTTTTTAGACAAAAGTCTGACAGGCAGTAACGCGGTTTCTCCTGAGGAAAATACAGTAACCCTAATTTATAACAGTAGGGCTGTAGAAGAACACTAGTGTTAATTTACAGGTTGGTGGAGAGAGTAGGCTTTGTGGGCTTAAAGGGTGGTCATGTGTGGTATATTATTCCTAGAGTGCCTCTGTTGGGTTTACCAATACACTTCTCACCAACTGTCAGATGAGGCTGTGCAGCACTTTTCACCCCGCCTTGGTCTGTCTTGTATAATTTTGATTTAGGCTGATCTGGTGAGCAGATTCACATGCCTCATAGTTCTGTTGATTTAGGACGTGGGCAAATATTTTATCATGTCAGAGGAAACAACTGCTTTGGCCCGGGTAGGGTGATCAAATCTACATGACCAATACATTAATATGAGCCAAATGGGGTTTAAAGTAAGAGATTACAAATCACATCAAATATCATGCCTCGTTGCAGTTTTCCCAGCACACACTGTCAGTAAACCGAATTCCTAAAAATCAAATGGAAGTTGCAGAACAGAACGAGAACTGTGATAATACATGAATTAGGCGACACCCCAGCGGGCGATTAGCGGGATACCATGAATGGATGGTGCGATGGGGGGTTATCATCTGCAAGTACTGGGAGCTGCACTACTGCATTCATATTAATGTATTAATAAGGCCAACAGCACTGAATGCCGGGGATGGCATGCAGTCTACTATTTGCTCAACAACTCCACCCCCCACGCCCCACCTCCTTGTGTGAGCTTGATAACATGACTGTTATGAATAATCAACTTTTTCTCTCCCTTTAGAATGACTGCCGGAAACAGGCATGGCAAGTGTGCAAGTTTTGTGGGGTTATGTTTGAAAGGTACTGACGTTAGCCTTGCAAGGCTTTTGCGAAAGTGGTATGTTTAGGCCACCGAAAAGTCCTCATGTAAAGATCCGTAAACAAAGCGCAGATTGGAACGTTCCCTAGAGCTGCAGCTCGTGCTTCCTGTCACGCGTAAATGCCCCTGTTGTTTACCTACTAGCAGCTGGGCGCGGAATCAGCATAAAAGTAGTTTCTTTTGCTGAGCCATTCGCACTGTAGCACAGCATGTCTTCCCGCCATCGAACCACCTTCTCGGCCCCAGCGATACCTTTGCCAATCGCAGCGATGTTCGCTTTCTCCGGTAAGCAATTGGTGACCTCTGTGTTGAAGAGTAAACGACCACCCAATGAGAGAAGGCCGGTTGTACCTGCACATTCTAGAAAGGGTTACAGCGTGGGGCGAGAACAATGACATCGACCTGTAGAATGAGGGTCATGGGCGACAAGGAGGTCAGAGGTGGGTGGAGGGGCGGGCAAGCGTGTTTGGAGGAAGACTGCAAGAGAAGTTCAGAAGGATTGTGTTTGCACGTGTGCGACTTTAAAACCAACCACTATTGTCGACAAATGCCTTTAAACTCGCCTTAAGTAGTAAAACAAGCGCGCGCGCCTCGCGCTGAAAGTGAAAAAAACCCACATTTCACGAGTACAGGAGGAGGCAGCAGGGGGAGGGGAGAACGGAGGAGGCCTGCACCTGTTTCCCTTGCGGGAGCGATCAGGAACCATCTGTTAATTACAAACAGATGATTTCAAAGCTCTCTCCAGCAAGGGAATCGCCAAATGTGCACGCGTTGCCATTGAAAGCATTGCAAAGCGTGCACGTTTTTCGCAGAAAAAGAGAATCGATTACTAAAGGTCTCCTCCTATGTAGCGCATGAGCGCTGCGTAGGCGAGACCTAAAAAAACCTTTATGACATGCGGCCCCAGGGTGGATAGACCTGTCGGTATTCTTCTTGCATTATACAGGGTTTTTTTCTTCTTGCAATTTTCACTGTGGAAATGCAGGCTCTGGAGAGTGATAGTATATAAGCTGCAGTAAATATACATATATCAATGTCACCTTGCAACTAACATCAAAATAAATCACAGACTGGGTGTGATATTGTGTGTGCCGGTGCCTCTTGAATCAGGATGCTTTACTGGATCAGGCCTTTAAGTGGGCCTGGTCCTGTCTGTGCTAAGCACCAGGTGCAGTTCTAAAAAGCAGGTGATGTGATGGGTCCCTATCTGGCTCTCAATCCTCAGGGTGAAAACAAAATTTGAACTCTGCAGCAGTTCCACCCTACAATGCCTTTGATGAAACTTCAAAGAGACTGGTTACAGTACTTTCAGTCTCATAATTTTAGAACTGAAGCATTTTCAATGTTATTTACAACGAAGCCAAAGTTGTTGCTTATTTGTCTTATGCAACTAACAACCATTGACAAAGCCAATAGTCCTGGCTTGTTCGAGGTGGAATGTTACTTATTGTGTTATTTATCTGGATGCACTGACAGAAGCAGCAAATTTACCAGTTGGGGGGCAAAATATGCTAAGCACAGATTTCTTAGCTTATGTGTTTTTAAGCCACACCCTTAGTTACATCGGCCAAGCCCCTTTGACAGACCCTCCCAGTTTTTCCATTCCACTTACAGCCCTGTAGTAAATACTGTACATATGGCTCTCCTGTAGCTCTTCTTCATCATTTTACTACAGCAGTCAGCAGAAAGATATCATGCCCCATTTAGGGTCATTTGTGTCCTGCAAGCTAGAGTCACTGGAGACGTAAACCTTAGGGTTTTGCATGATATCACTTCAGTACAGCTTCTAACATATAAAACAAGCTACAAGGGAGGGGGCATGACACTTTAGGCTATACTGCCCCTCCTGTGATCCCCAGCTTCTTGGTATAACTATACTGCTCTCCTACCTTTACCCTACTTTCACCCACTCTTCTTGCTTACGCTCAGATTTACTAGTGTATATCTTGCTGGCATCTTTTTGGACTGGACTTTTTATACTGTGGACATTTCAATAGCTCAAGGTTAGCATTGATCAGGCAATTCCCTTGTCTGCTTTCATGTCATACACCGTCTGCACATCTATATAGACATGCTACAATGATTACTGTTTCTAAGCTCGTGTCATACTTCTAAATGTTTACTCCTGTTATGACAACTCTTTATATGGTGATCCGCAAGTTGTTTCTCTACACTCCTGCCATTGTGAAATCTATTGTGTAGTGCGCAGTAATAGTTTCATCATCTGCTTCCCCTACCCTTCCATATTCCTTTTACAGATCTCTCAAGCTGGTTTGAGTTGAGTCTGCACAACTGAAAAAAAGAAAATAAACTGTTAGGCTAGATATTTTACAAAGAGAATGTGCGTGTTTAATTTTTTTCCCAGAGTCTGCTTTCACTTTCTCATGCACAATGTATGGATTTAAGGCAAAGCATACTTTCAGTGCTCTGGAAATAGGAACGCACGGGGCGGGAGAGATGTGGTACTATCCTTGTGCTCTCTTCTGCTGTATATGCGAAGAACAGCAGTTCAGTGACTTGGTGCAAATTTCAAATTTCAGACTGGGGTGGAATGTCATTGTCATTAACAGCAAATGTACATGCCCATGGACGTTGGCACAATTTATTAGGGCTCACATTAGCCAAGATCTTTTGATTTTGCGAAAATTATATGTAGAATATATTCATCTTACACAGAACTGGTCACTCGGAGGTTTGCACTCTGGTCCAGCAGTGCAGGACCCATTTAGCTTCATCCTATTCGTGAAGCATTACATCTCACAGTGGCACTCAGATATGAGATGCTAGTAATAAAGTCCATCCGAGCAGATCTTCCTGACCACTTCTCTCACCAAACATGCATGCTCAGGACCATGAACTGTAAACGAAATATTAGACTGGACAACCCAGTGCAGTAACCATATAAATAGATTATGATCATATGAAATACCACAAAATGACCTGCAGAGTTGCTCAAAACTGCACGCATACCGAAAATACGTGAAATGCACGATTGTCTCAAACTAATATAAACTTATTTCGAATTGTACTTATGTTGGTTGTCTATTTACTTACTTATATACTATTGCGTGACCTCCTCTAAGTTTTAAAAGGTAATTTTTTAAAGATGAAAAATACAAATTATAATAAATGATTGAGTGACCTCCTCTGATGTGTATGTAAAACGTGCCTTTAGTTGCGAATTTTTTATCCATAATTATGACCTTCTGACCTGAATTTGTTTACCATAATTTTGACACTTAGTCCTGAATTTTTACACTCACGGTCCTGAATTTGTCCCATGCCAGTTGGACACCTGCCCTGGTGTAGAACAAGTATGCAAAGCGGATTTCCCCCAAAACAGCAATCCGTTCTATCTAACCTGCCGAGGCTTGCTTCTCGTGCCTGCAACCAATCGCTTCTACATCTTGACGTCATTACGTCTCGCTGTCCCTAGGGGCGCTCGTGCCGCCATTGCAGCTGCATCGGTTCAGTGGCTGATATAGAGTTTCCGGAGAACAAGTGGAACGTGAGAATCTATTTTCCTTCTGTGCTGGCAGCCTCCCTGGTATTGCCCTAGCTGTCAAGCTCAGCATATCTTTGCTCTGGATAAATGCAGGAATGCAGGTTTCGCTGCTGTCACTAGAGCACCTCCCACGAGGACAAAAGATGGAATGTGGAATGCGCCACCGAGCGTGCCATATGGCACCCTGTTCCACCACATTCTAAAGCCTGTCTGGTGATGTTAAACAATGCAAATTGTTAAGCAATATCGGCCCTTTGTCCTGGTTATGATAAACAAATAAAAGTGCATTTAAACCAAGCACCTGTGGAAATGAAAAAAAAAGATTAAATAATTGTAAGCGGAATACAAACATGGGAGTCTCACTTGGCAAAGCTCTGGTACTCAAACGAAATCAGTCTACCAGAGCCAGGGAAACAGCAGTGCTATGCGGAAGAGAGGATTTTGTTTCAGTGTTGATAATTCTCCTAAAGTAAGTTAAAAGATTATTGCGTACACTGACAAAAAAGCAAAGACGCGGCCAAACAGGAGTGCTTCAGTGTGAGACTCAATCATATAATCACGGAAGGGGGGTGGCGGAGGGGTTCAGCAGACAGTTTATTAAGACCAGCGTGCTATATATCTCAATTATATTATCACGTTTAGGAACGTAGGTCCAATAAAACACGTTGGCGAGAGGCTGTGGGGCTAAAGGGCACTTGACTTTGGAACTGGGGAACCAGGTTCGAGTCTCGGCTATGGCTCAACAACCTGTGCAATTACTTAATCTTCAGTGTCTAAAAAAATACATCATTGTGTTATGTAACTGGTGTTCAAAGCGCTCCAATACTTTCAGGCCGAGTTCGCGCTATGTAAAACTGCAAAGATGATGAAAGAAATAGCTGCATTAAATGTGTATCAAGGTCACTTAACGTAAAGACAAACATCCCTGTGAGTCTAAAAACGCCTGGTGAGTCAAATGAGGAGACACGCACCTGCCAACAGGAAACTGTCCTGTGAATTATCAGACGTAAGGGACTGTATTGGAGCGACTGAAATATGCCAGCAAAGACCACCCACCCCACATCAAACTTACATTTGCATCATTTCTGCCTAGCGCGACATGAACGGCTCAGCGACCTCTGTGTGCTGTGTATCAGGTAGAGGTGGGCAAACCACAGAAAAGGTTGAGCCAGGCTCGAACCAGATGCCTGGGTCTGGCTCAGCTCCAGGCTCTCTCTGAAGCTCGAGCCCAAAAGGAGCCAAGCTTTCACAAGTCGAGGGGCCTCGTGGCTACAGCATACAACCTTGCAAAATGGGGAGCTAGGTTCGAATCCGGCCTTGGCTCAGCATCCTTTAAATTCTGTCACATCTCCCTGTGCAGGAAAAAAAACAAGTGTAACGTGGTCTGTGTCTGTTCTGAAATACTTTCATGTCTTTGACCAAGGTTCATGCCCCGGTTACTTACCGGTAATCTTCATTACTCCGAGTCCATGTCTTCCTCGCCACAGTAATATACATATGAGCCTCCGGCTCCACACAGAACTCCAAGTAAAATAAAAGAGCAGCGCTCTAGTCTCCCCTCCCTCCTCCAATATGGCCCCAGAGGCTTCCACCAATCCCATAAAAGGACACATATCAAGCAACTCTGCCTGAAAACCAAGCCGCAGACATGAAGCCACCACCAGGGCCGGGAGGGAAGGGAAACTATACTGTGGCGAGGAAGACATGGACTCGGAGTAATGAAGATTACCGGTAAGTAACCGGGGCATTACCTCCTCGTCCTGTCTTCCTCGCCACAGTAATATACATATGAGCCGATACCAAAGCAATCAGCTTCATGTAAGGAAAACAGACCACAACAGCAGTGCAGCGAAACATATTTTAATATACAGAGGCACAACAACCCAAAAAATGGACAACCTCTTAAGGCACCCCAGCAGTCAAAACAGAAGAGGCAAACGAAACAGAACCCCCACCCCTAATCTGGAGGCGGTAATGGGACATGAAGGTATGCGGAGAAGACCACGTAGCAGCCCTGCAAACATCCTCCATAGACACCCCTTTGAAAGAAGCCCAGGATACAGCAACAGACCTGGTGGAACGACCCTGAACAGGAAGAGATGGAACCACAGACACCAAAGCATAGGCCAAAAGAATGGCTTCCTTAATCCACCGACTGATCGTGGACAGGGAGGGCTTCATACCCTGACGCGACAAACCATAATTTACAAACAAGCAGTCAAACTTACAAAAGGGAGAAGTGCGAGAAATGTAAATCAGTAAGGCACGCCGAACATCTAAGAGGTGCAAAAGGGACTCCTCAGCCGAGGAGGGATCGGGACACAGAACCGGAAGAACCACCTCGGCAGACCGGTGAAAAAAAGAATCCACTTTAGGAACAAAGGTGGGATGAGGGCGCAAGACCACACGGTCCGCCAAAACCAACAAAAACGGGGCAGAACGAAGGAAAGCACCCAACTCCCCCACACGCCTGGCAGAGGCAATCGCCACCAGAAACACCACCTTGAGTCAAAAACTTCAGGTCCACAGACTCCAAAGGCTCGAACGGAGCCAACTGCAAGGAACGCAAAACTAAAGGAAGGTCCCAAGGAGGAGGACACATGATAGGACGTGGCCGCTGGAAAGAAAGAGACTTAAAAAGTCGCGCAACCAACGGGGAAATGGAAACTAAAGGCAGGACATGAAATGCCCGAATGGCGGCCCACTGAGCCCGAAGGGTCGAAATGGCCAAACCCAACACAAACCCATCGTTCAGAAAGTCCAGAATGCGAGCTGGATCCAAAGAATCCAACGTCAGCCCACGAGCAACACACCAAGAAGCAAAATGATCCCAATGCTTGGCGTAAGACTTAAGCGTAGAAGGCCTCCGTGACTGCTGAATGACACCAGCCACAGCCACCGAACAACCGCCACGTATCAGAGACTCCCGCTCAAGAGCCAGGCCCGCAGACCCAGGGAACGGAACACAGGCAGCGGAAGAAGAGGACCCATCAGAGGATACGGCACGAACGGCAAGGGCCACCCCGGAGACACAGCCAATTCCCTCAGAAGGGGAAACCAAGGGCGACGCTTCCAACAAGGTGCAATCAGAAGCACCAACGACCCCTCCCTCTTGATCTTCTGTAGCACAGCTGGAAGCAGGGGAACAGGGGGAAAGGCATACAGCAGACCCTCCGGCCAAGGGAACGAAAGGGCGTCCATCCTCCAGGCGTCCCGGCAAGGCATAATCGTGCAACAACAATGGGTCTGGGCATTGTCCTGGGAGGCAAACAGGTCCACAATCGGACAACCAAACATCATCCGCAACCTCCTGAACATCCACCTCGTGAGAGACAAGGATCCCATGGAAGGAAACACCCGGCTCAGACAATCCGCCCCAGTGTTCTCCGCTCCAGGTAGGTAGATGGCAGACAGGGACATCAGATGCACCTCTGCCCAAGAACCAATCCGACGAGCCAGGCAACTGAGGGAGCGAACCCTGCACCCCCCTTGATGGTTCACATACGACATCACAACCTGATTGTCCGTCCGGATCTGCACGTGGTGACCCTGAACAAGAGCTGAGAATTCCAAAAGACCCAGAAGGACGGCCTTCAGTTCCTCGAAGTTGGAGGAACATGACAAAACCGACTGAGGCCAAATCCCTTGAGCCGCCGAAACCCCCAGAGTAGCACCCCATCCCAGCAGGCTGGCATCGGTAGTGACCACGCGGGTGGGAACAATCAGAAAAGGGCGGCCTTTGGACAGATGACCCTCGTCCAACCACCAACCCAGGACCACCCGAACCTCCTCCGACATAGGAACCAGAACATCCATATCGAGGGAACAGGGGTCCCAATGCGATAAAATGTGGGACACCACCGGGTACATATGAAGGCTAGCCCACGGCACCGTCAACAAGGAAGCCGACATCAGACCCTGAACACGCAACCACAGGCTCACAGGATGAGAAACCCCCACCAACAGGGAGCGAACAGCAGACATCAGGGACAAAACACGGGGAGGGGGCAGGAACACCATCCCCAACTGAGTCTTGAACAGAGCCCCAATGAAAGTCAATTCTTGTGCAGGCACCAGGGAGGACTTCGGCACGTTCACGAGGAAACCATGATGCGTCAGGACATGGCACACCTTCTGGACATGCAACTCCGCCTTAGGAAGAGAAGAAGCAGAAATTAGAATGTCGTCCAGATAAGGAAAAACACTAACTCCCTCTCCATGTAAATGTCCAATAAGAGGAGCCAGAATCTTAGTAAAGATCCGTGGAGCAGAGCAGAGTCCAAAAGGCAATACCTGGAATTGGTAATGACGACCCCGCACACAAAACCGGAAAAACTTCTGAAAATCCGGATGAAGAGGAACATGAAGGTAAGCATCCCTCAGGTCGATCGAAGCAAGGAAATCCCCCTGAGAGATCAGAGGAAGGATCAAAGGCAGGGAAACCATCTTGAACCGTTGGTGAGGGACGAAAGTATTCACCCACTTCAGGTCCATCACTGGTCGAAGATCCCCTGTGCGCTTGGACACCAGAAAAGTATGGAATACACCCCCTTCCCCACTTGATCGCCGGGGCACAGGAACCACCGCCTTTTTCACCACCATGGAAGCGATGCCTTCCAAAAGCGCCAACCTTTTCACAGGATCTCTGGGACAAGGAGTGGCCTTGAAACAGTCTGGGGGCGTCTGGGCAAATCCAATGCGCAACCCCTCCGAAATCACGCGAAGCACCCATTGGTCTGACACAGTCTCGCGCCAAGAGTCCATGAAGCAAGAAAGTCGACCCCCAACCGGACCGACACCAGGAGCGATCCAGTCAGGATTTGGAAGCAGGAGCGGAGGAGGCAGAAGCGCCGGAGAACCGGGACTTATCAAAGGAGGGAGCACCCCGGCCACGCCCCCGTCCACGAAAGGGCTGACCAGCCCGACCCCTCTTCGAGGTACCAAAAAACCGCTGGGAACCAAAAGCACGGAATCTGCCAGGACGGTCAGGAGCAAGCAGTTTACGGTCCTCCGCCGTCTTCTTCACCATGTCGTCAAGAGACAAACCAAAAAGTTTAACCCCAGAGAAAGGGATTTTCATAAGCAAGTTTTTCTGTGCCGCATCCGCTTTCCAGGAACGGAGCCACAACTGACGCCTCGCAGCCACAGAGGAACCGGCCGCAGAAGCAGCAGCCCCCAGCGAATCAAAGGAGACATCCGACAGCAGACGGACCTGCTGCTCCATCATCGCCAGGGTAGAAGAAACATCCTCCCCTTGGTCCAACAACTCCGACAGAGACTGAAAATCCTTGAGCAAGGACTGGATAGTGTAAGATGAATAGGCCGCCGCCCTGATAGAAAAATTTGCAGCCGCAAAAGTGCGTTTCACAGCACCATCCACCTTACGGTCAACCGGGTCCGCAGGAGAAGAGTCCTCCGAGACAACGGACCCATGTGAAGACATGCTCGCCAACAAAGAGTCAACCTTCACGGAGGCAGGGTATTTCACCGCAAAATCCTGAAGAGGGTACCACCTACTCAAGAAACGAGGAAAGGAACCTTTGTCCACATCCTTCCATTCATTCTCCAGGACCCTCAAGACAGAGGAATGGAGAGGCAAAGAATCAGGCTCGGGACGACGATATTGCGCGAACAGATCGTCTTCCAGAGGCTCCACAGAAGCAGGGAACACCAAGTTTTCGCGAATGTGGCCCAGCACCTCCTTCAGGTCGGTACCTTGCACAAAGCAACCCCTGACATCAACCTCCTCCTCATTCGCGGAATCAGCATCAGCAGCATCGCCATCAACCCTCGCCTTTTTAGGAGGAGGGACAGGAAC
Organism: Lissotriton vulgaris; assembly: GCF_964263255.1. Lineage (NCBI taxonomy): Eukaryota > Metazoa > Chordata > Amphibia > Caudata > Salamandridae > Lissotriton > Lissotriton vulgaris. The sequence continues at coordinate 23,034,769 of NC_141686.1, read as the reverse complement.
ATGACCCCGCAAAGCAGCAGAAACAGCAGTATTTATCATCTGCTGCAAAACTTCCATAGAGGGAACCTGCACCCCTGAACCTCCATATTGGAGGAGGGAGGGGAGACTAGAGCGCTGCTCTTTTATTTTACTTGGAGTTCTGTGTGGAGCCGGAGGCTCATATGTATATTACTGTGGCGAGGAAGACAGGACGAGGAGGTAATGCTATTTAAACTGAAAAAAATAAAATGTGGATTCTGCCCATCATCTATACTATAATCTGTTACTCCAAAAATTAAGGACAATCTGTGATGTTAGAGATACCCATGTTGTGAAACGGAGGCAGCACCCAATTGCAGACCAGTGGAAAAATATACTCTTCACTTGGGAACACCCGAGCCACCCTAACAGTGCAGATGAAAATAGTGGAGACGAGACGGACTAGAACCATAATGAATGATAGAGACACGCTTAGCCTGCATTTAACGGATGTGAAAGGAGACCTTTGGATAGAGTCACATAGGCACGTTACGAACAAACCCAGGCAAAAACTACCTCAACATCGCTCAGGCTCCCCCGTACACTCCCCAGGAATTGAGATACTCTCTTCAAATGTACAGATACATCTCTCTCCTGCATCAATTCAAGTATGCTGTTCAAGTTGGTTTTTTGCCAGTTTTAGGGCACTTAAAATGGCAACACAACACCACTTGCCCAAAAGCAGGAATATTTTATTTATTTATTTATTTATTTTATTGAACTTATATTGCGCACAGCTACCCGCAGTGGGTTTCCCGGCGCCAGGGACAGACTGGAGAAGAAAACAGGAAACAAGTAACTGCAGAAAGGAAGACACTAGACCGGAGGAATCTAGAATCTAGAACAGGAGAGTCTTCAGTTTTTTGCGGAAAGCCAGAAGACTGGTTTCTGTTTTAAGCGCCAACGGGAGAGCATTCCACATCTTGGGTCCTAGATATGCGAATGAGCGGCCTCCCATTTTAGCCAGTCGGATTCTGGGAATCACAAGATTGCCACTATTGGATGACCTCAAAAGGCGGCCAGGCTGGTATGGCTGCGCAAGATTGTGCAAGTAGGCCGGAGCAGAACCTTGGCGAATCTTGAAGAGGATGCACAAAGTTTTGAAGGCCACTCGATCCGAGATTTTTAACCAATGGAGGTCACGTAGAGCCTGCATTGCGGACGTTCTCCGTGGGACATTACGCAGCAGGCGGGCAGCTGAGTTCTGTACAACCTGGAGTTTATTGATTGTAGCTTTATCTGCTCCTAGATAAAGCACATTGCCATAGTCGATATGGGACATCACAAGGGCCTGTACGACAGTTCTACGAGTGGACTCAGGCAGCATCCATATGATCTTCTGCAACCAGCGAAGGGTGTTAAAGCAGATCGCAGCGACCTTAGTTGCCTGCTGCCTCATCGAGAGTTTGTCGTCGATTAGGACGCCGAGGTTGCGAGCGACAGGCACGGGGGTAGGCAGAGGACCCATATCACTGGGCCAGTGTCTTGGACCCCAGAGATCTTTTTGTTTGCCTAGTATGATCACCTCGGTCTTGTCTCCGTTGAGCTATTGCTAGAGACATTCACTAAATTTTGTGGCGGGCAAAAGCAGTCAGGACTTATAACCACCATATACTACATGGATAAAATGGGAACAGTTCGACCCCCATAGAGATCCCTGAACCAGCAGGGCACGAGTCAGTGGTACACACGGGTGAACGGCGTCCACCCACTTTTTAAAGAATTTGACCGCACTGAATCATGTGCTGAACTCGTCCCGGTGTAATTTGCAAACACCAGAACACTTTCAGCAGCGCCTGTGTGTTGTCTGCTTTCCTTCTGCAACAAGCAACAACGTGCAGGCAGGGACGGGGCTTTCTTATTTAAGACTCCTGCTGGGCCAATAACAAAGGCCGAATTTGAGGGGCCAACAGACCTCCTTTTGTTTGAGTCTCTGGGATAGGAGCAGCCAGGAGCCTCTCACCTGATACAAATGAAGCACAGGGGAAACAAAGGCTCACACCTTGTTAGCCCTTATCACATACTTAGGAGAGGCCGCTTTTAACTTTGTTCAGTCCCTGTTTAGGAGATATGCATGCACTGTAAGAATGTCAGATGTGTTGTTTTTTCCCAGTATTTTAACGAAGCAAATTCCATTTATATAGAGCTTACATCCCCTGAGGAGGTGTTGAAATAATTTAAGTACCACTATTTTTCTTGTATAGTCCTACTCATTCCACTGCAGGGTGTCAAAGCGCTTTCCATCAACACGTGCATATTACATGTACATGTAAATTATATAAGTTCGTAAATGAATGTACAGTATGTGTTCCATAAAACCTGGGGATTGCAAGGTGTAGAAGTCACATATCATCTTCCATAGCTCACTGTGCTATTATCCTCGCAATGCGCTCAAACGTACACATGATAGACCTGATAAACATATATGTGAGGGCTTTAGATCTGATGTCACATCTTGTGATGCCACTTCCTGTAAAGCTGTGGCTTGTGATGCCACTTTCTATGATGTCAATTCCTGTGATGCCATGAGTGATGTCATGCTCCGTGAGGTCGTGCACCTTAATGTCATGCGCATGACGTTGCGCACCATGATGTCGCATGCGGTGATGTCACTCGCATACTGCCTAACTAGGTTGGTACGCCCACTTCTTTCATTAAGGTTTTGTGCCCTGTAAACCAGTATGAACAACCTGAATATGAGTACTCACCCATTAAATGCAAGATATATAACGTTCATAAAGGATTGGACTCACTATATCAAAGAAGAATTTGTTAATATGGATATTGGTGAAATGTCTTATGTTTGAACAAAATGCCAATAAAGGTAATACAAAAAAAAGAGAGATACCCATGTTGTGGTTGGAAAGTATGGCATAAATTCTAATATCCCTGCTTGACCAAATTGTGTCATTATAGGCAAATACTTTATTACACCTAGCCTCAATTTTTGTAATTTATTACATACAGAGCACCTTCAAATACATTAGTTCAGGATGTGTGCTGTCCAAAAATGTCTCTAATGTTTGATTTAAAGTACTATAATGTTGCACCATCTACAATAAGAATGTAGACAACATAGAGGGTACACGACTACCGACTTGCCTCTTAATTCACTAATAGCAGTGCCATCAGGAAAAGGGCAGGAATGTTTCTTAGTTTGGGTCCAGAAACTCTCACTTATAAATATTTTATTGAGAAAGAGGGTTTTTAGGATGGGGAAATACCGGGCGCACAGCTATTAATTCACTAATAGCAGTGCCATCAGGAAAAGGGCAGGAATGTTTCTTAGTTTGGGTCCAAAAACTCTCACTTATAAATATTTTATTGAGAAAGAGGGTTTTTAGGATGGGGGAAATACCGGGCGCACAGCCCCTGTTTAACGCATAGATGTGATGTGTTAAAGGTGAAGGCGGTGGTGCAGATAGGCAAGGGGATAAGCCCTCTAACCCCTCAACAAGTGTTTAGTGAAAACCACAAGCTAAACAAAGACAAACGAATGCCTATTGCACACACCAAAAGAAAGAGTACAGAATTTGTGCCCTGATGGACACCTAAAAGAACAAATCACAGCTGTCAGGGAGAACACCAATGTCTTTTATGATCCAATCTTCATTTAATATTCTTGATAGCCAGCCGACACGTGTTTCGTCGCATAGGAATGTAATGATTCCGCAACTCCTCAGGGCTGAAGGATTTAGGTGGCGCACCACAGGTCGCCAGGCCGGTGATAATTCCAACCCGGCCCGCTCGAGACCAGGTAATCAGAAATGGGTCCTGATTGCAGTCTGCGCGTTTCTCCAGGTGAGTCTCCAGGTGAGTCCGCTTGTTGGTTGTTCGTCACAAAGATAAATCTATGGCAACGCAATCGGCGTAAGAATCTTCAAAATTACAGTTTTTCCCGTGTTTAAGTATGAGGTAATCGCTGTCCTGTATGACAGAGGATATGGGTCTCGGAGTGCGTAGACTTTATGTCGTTCTCTTGCCCCGGTCCGGTGAAGTTTCTTTCGAGCGTGTTCTCCGTCGAGGAATGATGAGCCTTGTTCCGGGTTCGGCGAAAAATTCCTACGCCGATTTATGTTTGTGACGAACAACCAACAAGCGGACTCACCTGGAGAAACACGCAGACTGCAATCAGGACCCATTTCTGATTACCTGGTTTCGAGAGGGGCCGGGTTGGAATTATCACCGGCCTAGCGACCTGTGGTGCGCCACCTAAATCCTTCAGCCCTGAGGAGTCACAGAATCATTACATTCCTATGCTACGAAACACGTGTCGGCTGGCTATCAAGAATATTAAATGAAGATTGGATCATAAAAGACATTGGTGTTCTCTCTGACAGCTGCGAGTTGTTCTTTTAGGTGTCCATCAGGGCACAAATTCTGTACTTTTTCTTTTGGTGTGTGCAATAGGCATTCGTTTGTCTCACTTATAAATACTTCTCATTACAGTGATGTAATCAGATACACTAAGGTGAAATTCTTCAGCATATTAAAGAAGTATACTTTTTTGAATTTTGAAAACACTATCATATTTTACATGATGTTTGTTGCATGATTTAAATGGCAAATATTTTCACAGGCTTGGCTGATGAACGGGCTTCTATGTGTGGTGTACAAAGGTCACACCATGGAGCCTGACAGTGACACAATGTGCCTGCACAGGAACTTGACACAAGCACAGTGCTCACACACCAGAGTCTAAAACAACACCAGAGCCTGATACAAGCAGTGTTTACATCTTGGAGCATGACACAGGTATAGAGCTTATATCATAGAACAGGGCCAGACTGGGAACCCACAGCAGCCCAGGCAAATTTGTCGGACTGGCCCTGTGGGTGGGAAAGGGTTGGGGGAGATTTTATTCAAGCTAGCATGAAGCACTTCTGCTTAACAAAAGCACCTGAGCACTGCTGCTTTTGTTACTGGGGGTCGATATTGAAGCATCGCTGCAAAACCAGCACCCAGAGACAAAACCAGCCCCCACTGTTCCATAACTGCCCACACCCTTCCTGCCTCCTGGGCAAACGTCCGATGCCTGCTACGGCCAGTCCGGCCCTGCCATAGAAATTGATACAAAGTTGATGGAGAAGGGGAGAAACAGAGACTGGCTGGTGGACACTGAAGATGGGAAACACGGGGAGCCATGGCAGGGAAGTGAGGCGAGTCAAGCCTGCTGTGGTTTGAAGAGGTGACAGTGGGGAGAACTAAGTTGTGGATCGGCTGCCCAGGGGGGGCAGGTCACCCATCACAGAAAGAGATTGCAGGGAGAACTGAATAGAGCACAGACTACCTCCTTTTCCACACATGAGGCAGAGTAGGATGCACGGCACTGGATTCGACAGAGAGAAAGAGCGGGGAGGATGAAAACACAAAGAGAGAGATAGTGGGACGGGAAGCATGTGATGGCCAGCTACCATGAGACGGCTGATGCACTCACTCCCATCGAGTGATAAAATAAAATGATATAGAAACAAACAAAAGGAAACATAGTTCACTGCCATCACTAGTGGAAGGATACACTAATGCACTCAAAAAACAAGGGAAAACCGAAATATTTCAGAGGTGGTACAAAAAAAGAATAGGGCGGACATTGATTGAATCAAGAGCAGAACATTGAAATGAACAAGGAACATGTCCAGGGGCAGATACAAAGCCCTCTCTTTATATGTTAAAGTATTGGCTACAATGCTGTTTGTAGTAGACAGCTAATGCTATCTCTAGTGAGGCTGCAAAACACAGAGACACCTTCGACTCATAAGTACCCAAACTATGAAGGAAGCTACCCCTGCATCCCAGACTATCCACTTCCGGTAACACTTATGGAAAGCAGTACCACCTACAGCCTTCCTAGGTTGCCCACTAGAGGCTAGACTGCCTTCCAGCCTGCCTTCCTTTCACCCCCACCCAGATCTCCATTGAACTTCTCTTCCCGGGGGACTTCAATGTCTTCCCTTGCTGTTTAATGCTACATATGGCCTCAGATGATAAGCAGGAAATGTGATAAAGTAGATCCCCCTTAGCACCCATAACAAAATTTTCTGTGCAACTTTGAGGGTTTTTTTTGGAGAAGAGAAGAAAATAAAGAATAGGACCATGCCAAGAGCACCAGAGCGTGGCCACAAGGGGAAGAAACTCACTCCCGACTGAACAGTTATGTTTTTAGCTTTAGGTTATATCTTCCCTGTCCCCATCCTTTAAAATCACGTTTTACATTTGTCCCTTGAACAAATAGCCATCGTTTATATGTTCAATGTTTAGAAAACATACGTTTTCTTCGGCAAAAGCCTTGGACATTGATTCTACGATCCACTAATTATGGGTAATTGAATGTCTGTTATTTTCATAAAAAACACTGACATTGAAATCTTTCTAGGCGTTTGGTTGAATTTAATGTTGGATCTAAGAGTGCAGAAAGATACACAGCATGGCATTTGCTTCCACTATTTCCTGCAAGGCACTTCAGCAAGGTGGCTGCCAAACTATGCTCAAAAGAGCTATGCTACGTCCCACTGGGGATTACACCAGCCATGCATTCCTACAGCTAGCAGTGCCATCATTTCAGAAGTTTCCATTTTTCTGTGAATCTTAACATTTCACAGATGCAGCCAGTACAATATTATTTTAAGGAAACATAACAGTCTTGTGAAGTCATCGACATTGACCTTCGTCCAAAACGTGCCCAATCTCTTTTTTTTAAGTTGCAAAGAACTTCGAAAATGTGGAATCCTGACGAGAAATCCCAAACTATTTTGTGGTGAAATTGGAAAGAAAACGAAAACCAGATACAGCCCCTCCTCCTACCGATTGGTTCCAGTGATAGCTGCCAGCTGTCTTTATGTGGAGGTCTTATACACGCCTCTGTATTGGTATAGCAGGTTGTGATTACCGAACCCTGTTCTTAAGGCTGTTCCATCTATATGGTCATATGCTAATGGGGCATAAAAGCAGCAGGCTGCATGCAGACACTTACTTCTTTCATTCGCCCGGCTTCCCTGTGAACAAGTTTCAAATGTTGGCGGATGTGCTACGGATGTGTGGTCACCATAACTCCTCCGACCCAGAATGCATGATTGTTCCAGCAATTGAGACTCTTGCAGAGCTGCAGCTTTCTAGGCCAAGCCACTACGCTGACTAAACCCAACCCGCCATTTACCTAATGATTAGTGGCTCTTAACATGGATGCGATTCAGTCAAACTGATTGTATTCCCTTCATCCATTTGCTTTATTTTTTCATTCTTTCGGGTTCTATTTCTCTATTGTTTATTAGTTTTGTCTGTCTTTTTCTTTCTGCAGGCTTTTTCGTTATGTTTTCGTTCCGCCCATGCTTATTTTTTCTTTTCTAGCTGTTTCTAACGCGCTCTTTCTTTTTTGTATAAATATGTTTATTGAGTTTTCATTTAACAATGCAAATTCCGCAATGATCATTCGCATATACACACTTCAGAAGAGAAGCGCCAATGGAACCTTACTATACACATGTAACATTCTTGATTATCCGCTTAGGTCTTCCATACAGCATATTGTTCGTGGTAGGGTTCTGAGTAACAGGAAGTTAAAACTGTGTGTAAGATCTTCACAATCAACAGGGTGGGGCGTTAACTGTCCCCCAATGTATTGTCTCGCCGCCCGCCAGTGGTACGTGCTACCTCTGCACCCAGCCGCGGTGCGTCCATTGGGGCGTAGCCCCACCAGCCACCATGGACCCGCATCGTGGCCGCCGGCCGCAATCCTAGTATCACTATCTTCTAAATAAAATACAGCCACCGGCGGGAATTGCGCAGGGGGGGTGGCCTGCTGCAGCTTGAGTGATAGTCCACACTCAGGCTGCAGCAGACAGTAGTGCGCAGTGACAGTCCCGCTGGGGAACTTACAGTGCGCATGCTTGGGAAAGTTGGCAACTTTCTCAAGCATGCGCACTGTAAGTTCCCCAGCGGGACCCAGGGGTGCTTGTTTGCTGCCACAGCCTGGGTTTCCAAAGGGCGACAGGGCGAGCAGCAAATGTGCCCCCCTAGCCAATCCTGGCGCTGCATGCAGCGCCAGGATTCGCTGGTCCACTGCGCAGCATCCATCATTGGATGCCGCGCGTGGTGGGGGTGGGACATCCTGTCAAGGAAGAGCTCTGTCTCTGTCGCGGTCAGCGTCTCTTTCGTGTGCTCCAGACGCGTGGTTTAAACAGGTAAGTTGTTCAGAAATACTAACCCAAGTGAACTCACCACGGTTTAGATTTATATTGTTTCTGCCCCTACTAAATGTAAATATCAACTTTATATTTGCCATTTGATCACTTTTAAAGCAGGGACGAGGGTTGGAAATAGCGGCCATGCCGCGTGTGTATCGCCCAGCGCTAATCGCAAGTGTTAACCCCTGCTCAAATGGTGGACGAGGGGCCAACACGTGCCAGGAAAGAAGAGTGCGCGAGTCTCAAGGGGAGGTGATCGGAAGAGAGGATGTGACAGGGACGGCCCTGAAAGTGCCAGCCAGGCATTTAACGGAGATCTAAACAGGGTCATGGAATAGAGAGGGATGGACCCGAAAGTATCCAGAGATGGTGCGAGGAGAAGAGGACTCTCGATAGATCAGAGCGAAACAGAAAGAATGAGCCGCGCTCAGAGGGGAGACGGCGAGACAGGTCCACAGCCATCCCTGTGAGCCCCCCTCCTGCAGAAATGTACGTGCGTGCGACCCTCAAGTGGCACGCGTGGGCATCCGCGCAGACGCCGCGGTGATCTGCCTTTCCTTTTCGTTTCACAAGTTTTGGCCGCCGGATCAAAACTTATTGGGTCAAAGCGCCTGTTGCAATGCCCTAACCTTGAGAAGGCATCGAGATAACTCGTCGGATTAACCCACCTTCTGCAAAGATCTGTGTGACTGTCGTGTCATAGATCAGATACCTTTTAGGGTAGCTCATGTGATTGTCGCACCTGCTGGGGATCTCTTTCGATCTCCTGCAGAGCACAGCGTGGTGGATCGCTGGCACAGCACGTGCTGCAGAGGTAGATTTGCGTGCAGGACGCACTGCCACGATTGACGGAGTCTAAGAAAGCCAGCCGAGCGGGTTACAGTTTCTGTTGCCATTGCCTGCGTGTAGGCTTCAGGCCAGGGGTTCAGATCCCAGCAAGTTGGTTCAGAAGGTTAGCATAGGTGTAGGTATAGGTAAGATCATCAGGTGAAAGGTTACGATCCAGTAAGACAGCTCGGTCTGTTAAAGGTCCTGTTGGATAGATCTGGGTCTAGCCTCAGTGTCCCACGTGGGGGCTGCAGATTGCTAGCTGAGCAGGTTAATGAGCCTGCTGTAGAGACCTCCATGTAACTTCCAGGCCCCTGAGATGCCTCAGCTGGTAGTGCCTCTTCTCAGACGAGTGCCTCGGTCGTAGAACTAAAAATTGATGCTTGGAATTACCACATATCTAAGTGCTTGCAATATTGAAAGATAATGAAAAGGGAAGTAAGTATGTAAGTGGTAAATGTGTTATTGGAAACCAAAAGCCGGTCTCCTCTACCCACAAATCAGTAAGCCCTCTCCACCCCAACTCACACACTGGTTTTCTGACAGTCACTCTTTTTATGAATTAGTGTTTTCTAGTCATGACTATGAAAGAGGGGCGAGGAAAAGAGGGGTAAGGAGTGGAGTTTGAATGGAAAGGGAGCACAGACTGACGGATTACAGCTAACAATGCTTTTTAACAGCCAGATAGCGAGCCTACACTTTGTCTGCAGGATGATTTGAACTACGCAATGTCGTGCTCACTGCACTGCGTCTGCCCTCAGCTGCAGCCCCAGCATGCACTGCTCCACTCGCTGCACTCTCTCACCCAGCATCACATCACTACCTTTGCCCTAACATCGTCACACTGGATTTACCCATACACACTACCCTTGAACCCAAAACACCCTTGCTCCAACCTAATAGCATTGCGTCTTCACCAGTTCATTCACTTACCTATTTATCCATCAGCCCATCCAAGCATTTACTCACACAGTTATCTGTGCATCCATGGGCTACGTTGTCCATCCATGCACTGGATCTCCCATCCCTTCGCTGCTCCTGCCCCTTCCATTGCCCCTTCCTACACTGACATCCTTGTAGTTCTAGCTTTAATACCTCACTCTTTTTTGCCACTATTGCCTTGCCCCTCACATTGCTGTTGCCTCTCGCATTGCCGTTGCCAGCTACACACTGCCCTTATTTTTAGGCTTTGAAGCACTTGCCCATTCATCTAGCCTACCATTATGCACTCTCACACCTATTCAATCATTCATTCAATCACTGAAACATTCTTGTATCCACACACTCCACTGCCATCTTAGGCACACAGTTAATGAAGAGGCACTTTCACTTCTAAGCCGGGTCTAATGGCGCTTTCGGGGTTTACGTTTACACTCTGACAGAGAAGAGTTGCATTGCTTTGCTTTGGAATGGGAATGTAAGGAATAGATGACAGGCACTGCTGGAGATGAACCCCTTCCAATGGTGGGAATGAATCCCTATACACGGTGGAAATTGAGAAGGGGACATCCTCAAAATGTAATAGGAGCATAGGTCAGGAGGTTTCTCCTTGTCGAAAAGAAAGTATTTTAAAGTATAAATGTGTATTTCTAAGCAGTTAGAGCTGCATAGTGAAAGGTATGCCTTGTAAATGTATACGTTTAAATGCTTATGCATGCAAGCACCTCTGAAAAGCTGCAATTGCAGCTTTTCTGAAGTACGGCTGGTATTTACCACAGCCCTGCACTACTTGTGCTGCATGTCAAGACTGGGGGTAAACGGCAAAGAACTCCAAACCACGCAACCGGCCTGCCGCCTCACTGCCCACTGAAGGGACCCACCGGCCGTGCCCCTGCCCTGCTGGCACCTCCCTGCTCCGGAGTGTGGGTGAGGCAGGGCTCTGTCATCAGACAGCTGGCACTAGAAGCAGGACTCAGGCTGTCCAATGGCCAGACACCAGGGGTCCCCTCCAACACCACTGCGCTATTACCCAGTGAAGTATTCTAGGTTACAGCACTGCACACAGGCAAATCCCTGCTGCTCAGAAGACACTCTGCACCTCGGCAACGGGAAACATCTGGAGAGCAGGTGAGGACAGGTGTGTGCAGCCAGAGTAAAGTGACAGCAACCACAGAGAGAGAGAGATAGAGAGATGACCACCATGCCACCCACGCAGGGACCTGAAGTGCTTGGATTGTTCTCTCCATCTACCCACAGCCCACCCACACATGGACCTGAAGTGCTTGGTTTGTTCTCTCCAACTCCATGCAGCCCACCCATGCATGGACCTGAAGTGCTTGCTTTGTTCTCTCCATCTCCCAATACTTGTACCTTTGCAAATGTAGTTGCCATTTCAACAGAAAATGTACTTTCTGTAAATAACAGTGCGCTACCTCTCAAGCGCTCCAAAATGCACTACCAGCTTCGTACCACACTCAAAACATTCTCCTGCTGAACGGGCATGGCACATTTGCCACACTTGTTTTTTTGTAGGACACTCAGATTTTTCAAAGTTCCTAGTATGCGGACCGGGGTCATTAAAGCATGGGGGAGACGGGCACAGCATTGGTGGGGGCAGACAAGGTGCTGGGACAGAAGGGGTTAACTTAAGGTCATAGATTGTGTGATATTGCACCTGGCGGATATAGAATGAGCGAGGGCACAGAGGGAGTGACGGGACAGGATGTCCTACCGACCTTGGAGCTGGGGAATCAGGTTTGGGTCTCGGCTTCGGCTCAACAACCTGTGATTCTGGGCAAATTACTTAATCTCCCCGTGTTTATCGAAAATGATGTGTATTGTGATTGGTGTTCATGTAAAGCGCTGCAATACCTTCTGGTCGAGTTTGTGCTATATAAAAACTGCAACAACAAAAAAAGCGGATGAAGGCTCGAAGATGGGGTTACAAGTACAAACGGAGTGGTATGCGCATGGGGGAGTGTGACGCAGTGGTAAACGGTGCACAGGGCATGGCTGCCATAGAGTGCAGGAGGGCAGAGAGTCCATCATAGCTCAGTGAAAGTGGGAAACGTCGCAGAGTGGGCGTTTTGTTTTGTTCTGCTTTAGAATATGCTGTAGAACCTTGCATGGTCATTCTGTGGTTATACTGAATAAGCAGCTACCTATAATATGCCATCTATTAATGTAATAACTGCACTTTCACAATTGCTTTATTAACCTTCCTGCGTTCTCAAATTTGCTTGAAAATGCATGATTTTTCTACTTTTTTTTCAAAATTTTCTTGGGGGGGGGGGGTAAGCCCCCAAACCCCCCTTTTGGAGTTCGGGCACGCTCGCTGCGCTCGCCCGCTATGGTGCTGTATGCAAATCACTTTGCGCCCCACCACTTTGAAATGTCACCCACCGCCCCTGTCTGCACCTGCATTGTCTGTGTTTTGGGGTGCCCGTCCGTACTCTGCAGATAATTATATTTTGACCTGGGTGTGTATGTGAGGTGCATTTAGGGTGCTGTAGAGACCCTGGGTCTGAGTTGTATATTAGCGTCCGCCTCACTTTGTATTCATTATTTGCGCTCATGTCTCGTCTACCTCTTGGGATATGCGCAAATCCTGAAGTTTTGCATCCCAAGCTGCTGCACGGCTGTGCCTGCAGTCCTACTGTGCCTTCGTGGCGCAGCGCTACGCTTTCCGCCTGGGCCCAGCACAGCAGGGCTTGGCACCAGGCTTCCATTGGCAGGGGTTCTGAGGACTTCCAGCGCCTGGTGATGTTGAGGGGCTTGCCTACAATGAGTTCGAGGTCTGTAATACCAGACATCAGTTGATTTTTTTTGGACCTCTTAAAAAGCCCAGGAGACATACTTCCCAATTACACTCTACTGTGCGCCCTGTGGGGCATACTAGGTGCATTGCGATTGCTTCCCAAAAGGTGGGGAATGTTGGCAGGCCCACAACATATGCGGGAAGTCACCACCCATTCGCCTACATCTGGGGTAATGGGCATCATTACGACCAAAGTACTGATTAATCTTAGCCGGTGTCATATAAACTCTTTGTAGTATGAAGTACTGTTTGAAGCGGAACCTGGCGTTCCGGGGGATATGCTTGGGCCTCTCTAAAATGGCTACCCATTTGCGCTGAGTGCTCTGTTGCTGTAGATCTGTGTCTTAGCGTTGCCTAAGCGTTGCCAGTGGATGTGCTGGTGTACTTGCAGTGAATCCGTGAACCATCTAATGAGGTGTTGTCCTGCGTACATTAAAGGAAGATACTGTACTGTGAGGTGAGTTGTGGGCTCCTGCATCATATCTATATCACAGTGGCCTCAGTGCCTGCTTTAGCGCAGCGTGCAATAGGAACTGGCCTTGTGGCAAATCGCATCCTTCGACTAGCGTGCCAAACGGCATAAGCTGTTTGTCTTGGTATAGGTGCCCCAGGGTTAGAATACCAGCTCCAGCCCATGAATTGAGCTCTGTGGCAATGGTTATATGATTATGTCTAGGTGTGCCGAGTATAGGCAGAGAAGGTCCATGGGATGGGGCCACTGCTTTTGTGAGCCTTAGGTGGGGGTGGGGGAGTGAAAGTATCAGGCCGAGCCTACAATAGGTTTAGTATGTATGTTGGCCCTGTAATAGAACTCAAATGTACACACTGTGCACTCTCCATTGTGTAGAGCAATGATCCTACACTGGGGGCAGTTGAAGCTTGTGCTTATGGCTGGGTTGTAAAGGTGTGTGCTGTATTGTATCAAGCTAGCTTATGCAGAGATAGTGTGTAGTGCCTTCACATTAACATTCATTTATATGAGTGGCTGAGAATCTCTGTTTGGTGTCACAGTAAATCATTTGCTGTTTGGGGCATCACTGCTGGGGGCTTCTGCAAGTTATTGCCAATTGGCTACACAGCAGATGAGCAGTCTACGCCGAGGGATCTTTCAGAGGAAGCATCTGTGTCCCTATGGTTCGCGAGGCCACCCATTGTTGCCACCTATTGCAGGTCTTCCCACCCCTCTTGCTACCCTTGCTCCAGAGCTGCGCGGGTGATATCCTAGGCCGCCTGCAGTTTCATTCTTTGGCTTCTGTTAACGACCGGAGTCTTTCTGAGACTGTTGTTTCGTCTGCTCGGTAAAGTAAGATGCCCTGTGGTTTCAAGGCAATCCCACGCTTCTTCTGCCATGTTGAAAAACTGGGTGAAACCATCTATGACAAGACGCAGGTGGGCCGGGATTAGAAGCGAGTGTCCAATGTCCGCCAGGATGGGTCTCTCTGCTTCTGAACTCCCAAGGCATAGTCTGGAAAGAAGAGGACTGGTGAGTTGTCTATACTGATTTACCCCATCTTACGTACTTCGTAAAGGACTGAATATCAATCCTTATAGTTGAGAAGGCAAAACAAGAAAGAGTTAGGCCCAGTGCCCAGTGATGGGCGGCCCGAGGGCATCCTGTGGGCTCTTTCGACTCCAAAGAAGGTGGACAGTGTGTCTGCTGACAGTAGGGACTTCAACCTCTGCTCCGTGTAAGTCACTGCATCCCGTCCCTCCGTTCCCTCGAGTAGGCCCACCACTTGAACATTGTTGCACCTGGAGCAGCCTTCAGCATTATTCATTCTATGTTCCAATGTGCGGATCCGGGAGGTGAGTTTTCGCAATTCATCAGATGTGGTCTTGGTGACCGGGAGGACCTCCGCCAACTCTGCCTCCATATCATTGACCCTTTCCACTGATTTACAGTGATCTGCATGCAGTAATGTGATGTTAGTTGTGATTTTATCAATGTGCTCCACCAGAGATGTGAGGGTTTGCATCAGGGAGACTCTGATTTGTGCCACCGTCTGAAGCACTGAGTCTATTTTGGATTCCAACGTGCGGGCTGCGGGGGTTCCGATATCTCATGATTTTGCCCTGATGGCTTTGCGTTTGCAGTTGGGTGTGGGGTTCCCGTGCCTGCCACAGGCACTGCCTGCCCGTCTTTGTACTTTTGCAGGGAGGTGCCACTTTCTCGATTCTGGGTTGCACACTGTGCTATGTCTTTCCTTTTATTCCGTAGTGGATTGGTATTTTGATTTGAGTGTTCAGAGCCCGTGTTCTGATGGTCACTGAACACTGGGAGGTAAAATGATGTGTTGCGAAACTGCATCTGCAGGTAGGGAGGATTTGGGGCGATCAGTTGGTGGGTCCTGCTACTTTTGGTATGGCGGCTTCTTTAGGATGAGCCCCAGTTGCCTGCTCCGGCACCTTCCTCAGTACCAGGGAGCCCAGGCCCCACAACTACTTTCACCCGTGTCCACAGTCTCTCCTTCACTGCTGTTTGTCGATGCAAGAGCCACTAATTTGGGTATCATGCTCTTGAAACTTCTTGTCTGTCTGCTATGGCCCCCACACTGCAAGGTCCTCCCGCAGGGGATGCAGATAGGAGGGCAGGAGTACTGTGTGCCTCAAGGCATCCTGCGCCCAAATGGACCTAGGCCCGGCTCAGGTCAGTGCTTAGTTTAGGAACAGCACTTGCCCCCAGTCTCAGGTCCGGTCTATTTTCTGAGCCACTCTGTAGTGCGTCAACCTGGGATCCCACGTCACCTGAGGCCCCACCGCCCAAAGCAACCTGTGCCTACTGCTCTAATTGGCTCCCGGGCCCTGAGTCACATCTCACCATCCCGGTGGTCTTGAGTAGCTCCACTGTGCAAGCGCTATATTTGCTGGGTGTGCCAGAGACCCATTTGTGCACCAGATGCCTCGCGTATGTGTCCTCTCATACACGGGCATTGTCCCCTGGAGCAGGCCTGAGTACTGTGCCACGTCTCAGGTGTGGTTTCTCGCCAATTAAGCCCCTGCCATTGCCGGGATTTATCTTGTGTGAAGCGGCCTGGCATTGCTTGCATTGCTTGGCTCCCATTTCCTGCGCACATAGTGAATCTACCTTCTTCTTGACTGCTTAGCTCACTGCAGTCAACCTCTACAGGAGTCCTGTGGGTGCATCTGGGCTCGAGACAGTCCCTGGTACCGCCAGTCATACCTTGCTGCAAAGGGTTCAACGCGGTATGAATGCCATTACAACAACTTGCTGTAGGGGTGTGATGGACTTAGGAATAGTTTAATTTACTATTCCAACTCCAGTTTATGCAACAGTAGGGAAGGTGTTGGACTGTAAATCCAACACCTTCTGCCCCCTACAACGAGTCGTTGTAACGATTTGCGATGTAATTGTTTGCAATGTATCGCATGAGATGTAAACAACGTCTCCCGCTCCGAGCTGCCCCAGGCCGGGGCGTGCCAATCCACCGCTCCTGCAGAACGCTCAATGGTGGGCCTAGACTCAGAGCAGCCCCCCAGGTCCCACATGTCGCTTAGCATGAGGGGGGGGCGCACAGCCGGGGTCCAGGCTGCCACAAGTTAATGTGCGCTATTGTTCGGGGATTTCTCGCCAGACTAAACTGCTAGACCTGCCTGAATGTGTACCTGCCTCACCCACGTCTCTCACTGCTCTACCAGGCAACAGGTCCTTTCCGCCACTGCTCCCACAGCAGGGAGGTAATCTCCCTGTACAACCGCTGCCAGAGATCTCCACCCGGGGTGCGGCCTTGATCGTCCGTTGGAGAACCGGGCCTTATGGGGCGGGCGGCGCAGGGCACGCCTTAATCCCCAAGTTCACCTGCCTTGTAAAAAAATAGAGACACGAGATACTCCGTTGAGCGTGGAAGCCAGGTTTATTAGCTGCAGCTAAGCACAGTTGTCCCAGAAGTTACACACGAGGTGGGTTCTAAGGAGACTGCCACTTCAATCCGTGGCGCACAATCTTTTATAGCAACATATTTACAGCATCTCACTTCTTACACATACAAAACGAACCAATGAGAAAAGTTGAAAAACAAGCTATTGGGTGTCTCAAATACTCCCCTCTCTCAGACCCCGTGTACTACCCCTCCCAACAAATTAATCAGTGATGGCGTCGACAATCCCCTCTTGTAGGTGGCAGGACGTATTTGTGTGCCGCAAAGGATGGTTGTGCAATAGGAGAATACAAGGAGAGAATAGCGAAGGCCAGTCGGATAAGATAGTATAAGGAAAGAATAGGAGAAGGCAAATAGTCGGTCGAGGCAGGGATCAATCGAGCCAGACATGGATTAACGAACTAAGCCACACCCTGACATCGGGTTTTGTGGACAAGGGTAATGGAGTTACTTTTTAACTTAAAGGACACATAGCAGCTGGAAACGCAAAAACACATCGTTCGCCGTGCTGCCTGAGTGAGGGCAACACAAAATGGCGATGAACCCCAAAAAATAGCGGCTAGATACGGGACAAAATCAGAAATCGAAGATCCTCAGACCCTCCTTTTGCCATTACTCAGGCAAAACACCAGGGACTCAAGTCAATCTGAGTCGATATCAATGGCCATGAGGTCATCGAGCTGTTGCTGTAGCATCATTTTAATATTCTCTGTTTTCTGTGACACAGGCTTCGGGACACACATAGTGGCACAAAGACCACATATTGCAGGTCCACACTGTACACAGAGACAACAAGAGAAAATGATGGCCAAAATCATTCCAAGGAAAGTTGGTATTTTCCATCCCCATGTGCACAGTAGTCCCCAAAACCATCCCATCACAGATCAATCTCCCGTGTCCTGATGTATAGACTCGGAGATGATATGTAACTTAGAGATAGCTTGGTATACTGTAGGGGCATTATCAGGAATGTAAACACAGCAACTAGACCCGATCAATTTACAGACTCCTCCACGATCTGCAAGGATAATATCTAAAACTATCCGATTTTGCAACGTCATAAGACGATCCGCCTGAAGTTCTGCTGTCAGATTACTCAAGGCTCCAGAAGTTTCATTTATGGTAGCCTCAACAACACAAACTAATTGTTTGACGTCTCTGCTATTGGCCATTGGGCCCCAGAAAGGAAGCAACCCTTTAATAAAGTCACCTCCCTCCTGTCCTGCTGTGTCTTTCTGATCAATAACTCCCCTGCCATGTCTCTTCCTGAAATGACCTGAAGGAGCAGTATACGTTGGGGGAAGAAGAAAAGCCACATAACAAGTTCCTGAAAAATAAGTAGGAAGCCATGTATAGGCACTGTCGTGACAGATGCAATATGTGCCTTGTGATGGCACTAGTGGTGAGGGAATCTGAGGTGTATAGACATAAGTATGAGAACAGACACTCTTTTCCTGCTGATTTCTAACATTTTGGCCATTAATTTGTAAACAGAAATTACCTCCATGAGGTATAGTCCAAATTGGTGGAGAGCTCCTTCGCTTAGCCTTTTCTGTGAGGCTAGTAACATATTGTGTTATATTCCATCCATCATATGCTCTTTTCTCATCTATGGGAATCTTACTAATCTGAGCAATTTTAGCCATATTCACTATTCCCTTAATCAAGGAACTGTGACTGAAGTCTGCTCCACCACCATATGGACTACCAGGAGGATACCGTAGCTGATTCTGATAAATGTTAGAGAGCATAGCCAAATAAGCCCAGGCCGAACCTTCATAGGAGAATGGAAAGACTAAATACGGCATACCTCTCTCTGTATTATGAGGCATGAGCCCACAAACCCAACAATCAGTAGTATTCATTACCAGTTGGTGCTGATGCAATAACTGAATAAACGAATTATTGAAATATTCGGTTCTCCTAATCTGTTCGTGTTCTGAAAGCGTATGAAACCGATGTGGGGAGGCAGTAGTAGGAAAAGATAAAGAGACAGATGTTGGAACAGGTGCTTGCTGCTCAATATAAACCACCCAGCTTACACAGGCTAATGAAATACATAAACATATTAAAATACATAAAATTATACCACATGGACTAACCATCAGTCCTTTAAATTTTTTTTATCTTTACATTATTATCATTATTTCCCACTTTAGTATCCATTACTCTAAAGCGTTACTCACGGTAATCTTCCTAGATCACTAAGCTGTGGTTGTTAGCCATCCTATGACACTGCAAATACTGCAGACCTATGTCACTACTCAGGTCACAGATTAAGACTCCTACCGTGACCCTGCAACTTGATGGATAGTGGAAGAAAAAACATTAATGTCTTTCAAAAAGTATAATCAGAAAAATCGGAAAAAGAAAAGTTCAATTGTCTTTGATCACTCTTGGCCGTAAATTATATAGAGTCTTATTAGGGATCGTCTGGTCCTTAAACAAAGCTTCTGGATTTGCAGTGTTCAAAGGCAAATATAATGGCACGGCTTCTTGTACCACGTCGTCGTCTTCTTTCTCAGAATTCGTTTGGTCCAGGCGTGCACTACTGAACGGTACAAATCTAGGTACTTTTTCACTTTCGCTGTCGCTCACGCCCTTACGAATCCATTGGTCAAAGGGTAAAGGCAAATATAATGGCACGGCTTCTTGTACCACGTCGTCGTCTTCTTTCTCAGAATTCGTTTGGTCCAGGCGTGCTCTATTGAACGGTACAAATCTAGGTACTTTTTCACTTTCGCTGTCGCTCACGCCCTTACGAATCCATTGGTCAAAGGGTAAAGGCAAAGGTACCCTTTTGCAATGCACGCCGTGAACCCAGTTCTTTTTCCCAACGACTTTCACTGCTGTACGTGTCGTTAATAAAACTTGCTGCGGCGTACCCCAACGAGGTTCCAGATTCTTTTTCCGCTGAAAGTTCTTCACGCAGACCCAGTCGCCAGGTTGGATGGAATGACTTGGATCTGCGGAGGCCTCCGGCATAGCGTTTTGACCCTGTTGATGAAGAACACGTAATTTAGTGGTGAGGTCATGCAAATAGTCAATCAGCATTGGGAATGGAATATCAGAATACTTTTTAGGTCGAGGACTCCCCAGGCATTTGCTGGGCACCCAAAAACGACCTCATACGGACTCAGACCTAAACGAGAATGCACTGTAGTTCTTGTGGACAGAAGTGCTAATGGGAGGGCGTCAGGCCAAGCGAGACATGTGCTCGCCTGAATCTTTGCCAATTTAAGCTTGAGAGTGCCATTATAACACTCCACCAATCCTGCTGACTGAGGGTGGTTTGCCGCATGGAATTTCTGTTTAATACCGAGACCTGTACACACTTTCTGCATAATTTGGCCTACGAATTCACTCCCATTGTCAGACCATACAGTGCGCGTCAAAACCAAACCTCGGGAAAAACTCCTTCAAAAGGACTTTGGCAGTAGACAAAGCAGTATTGTCCTTTAGGGGGTAGGCCTCTATCCATCTGGAAAAGGCACAGACCACCACCGGAACATACTTGAGATTATTACAACGATCCATGTGAATATAATCGATTTGTAATAACTCAAAAGGATACGTAGGGGGAGCAAAATTACCTGCTGGATTTGGGGTTCCCTTTCCTGGATTATGCATTAAACAAACAATGCAATACTTCACCACGTTTTCTGCACATTTAGGAATTCCTTCATTCTGCCACACTGGAGCCAAAATCTTACATATGCCTTTTGCACTGATGCGGGCTGGACCATGCGCCATAGTAACTACAGGTAGTACATAGGTGTCTGGTAACAGCCATCATTGATGTTCTGACAATTCCGTCCAACATCCAGTCGCGTCCAACATTCCCGTACTTTCTCTCCACTTACTCAGTTCTTTCTCAGTAGCCTCTTCTTGAATCATTCTCACACTTTCTATTGTGTCCTCACACATTCCTCCCTCTCTGACCCACCTTGCCGGGCCCGCAACACACATACGACTTGTAACATCTCTCACTGTCTCCTTTGCTACTTCATCTGCAAAAGCATTCCCACGACCCTCATCATCAGTAATCTTTTTATGAGCACTACACTTGATTATTGCTATTTGTGTAGGCAAAGAAAGTGATTCGAGAAGGTCAGTCACCAACTGACCATGCTGTATTTTAGTCCCATGAGAAGTAAAGAATCCTCTTTCCTTCCATAAGCGACCGAAACTATGAGCCACACCAAAAGCATATTGGCTATCAGTGTAGACGTTCACTCTCTTTCCTTTTGCCAACACACATGCTCTCGTCAAAGCATTTAATTCAGCTGCTTGTGCTGAATATTGTGCAATGCGCGCTGTCTCTACTACTGTATGTAAAGTAGTAACAGCGTAAGCTGAAGTTGCGTCACCATTTGGAAGCTTGAAGCAAGACCCATCTACACATAGGATCCCATCCGGATCCTCAAGTGGTGTGTCTTTTAAATCTATCCAGCCTTTCATTTCCTCCTCTGTTCGGAGAAAGCAATCATGCTGTACTTGAATGCCTTTCTCATCCGGGATAGGCAACAATGTTGCTGGATTCAAAGTATTACACCGCTTGATGTGTATATGGCTAGCCAAGAGCGTCAGCTCATATCCAGACAAACGAGCACTCGTGAGGTATTGTGTTTTCGTTCTGTTCAAGAGAGTATCTACTGCATGTGGTACCATAACAACAAGAGTGTTGTCCAATACCAATCCAGCAGATTGATGAATAGAAATCGCTGCCGCTGCTGTAGTTCTGAAACAACTAGGCAATGCCTTGGTTACTGGATCCAACGTAGCCGAAAAATAGGCACATGGTCGTTGTTTGTCTCCAAATTGTTGCGTTAAAACTGACAACGCACAACCTTCTCTTTCATGAACGTAGAGTGTGAAAGGCTTACTGTAATTTGGAGTACCTAACACAGGAGTAGAACACAAAGCAGTACGTAAATCAGAAAAACTCTTTTGGCATTCGTCAGTCCAAGGGAGAGGTTGTGGCGTATCTTTCAACGTAAGTGCCAGCAAAGGTTTAGCTAACAAAGAAAAAATTGGAATCCATTGTCTACAATGAGAGGTAATGCCCAAAAAGGCACGTACCTCTCTTTGTGTGGTTGGCTCAGACATTTGTGCAATCGCTTGAATTCGTTCTGGGGTCAACCGTCTTCCCTCCTTCGACAAGAGATGACCTAAATAGGTAACCTCTTGGCGGCAATATTGCAACTTAGAATGGGACACCTTATGATGCAGGTCAGACAAATGACGCAACAAAGAAACAGTCACATCCTTACAAACATCTTCCGAATCAGCAGCAATCAACAAATCGTCAACGAATTGAATCAAAGTGCACCTGGAGGTAGAATGAAAGCATCAAGCTGAGATTTCAAAGCCTGACTGTAAATGGAGGGACTTTCACAATAACCTTGAGGTGCACGCTTGAACCGAAAACTTCGGCCTCCGAGGGAGAAGCCAAAAATATCCCTACTTTCCTCAGCAATAGGAATACTAAGAAAGCATTCTTTAGATTGATAACAGAAAACCATGCCGCTGAGGCGGGTATCATAGTAAGCAAAGCAGTGATATCTGGGACAACAGGAAACTGGGGGACAGCAATCTTTTTGACCTCCCGAAGATCAATCACGAAGCGATACACAGGAGACTGAGAAGGATCTCTGCGTTTAAGAACGGGGAGAACAGGACTGTTACAAACATTACCTCTCGTTTCTTCGACCACACCCTTCTGAACCAAATCATAGATAATAGCCAGTAAAGCTCGTTCACCATCATTAGAAATATTGTGCTGTGGAATACGTGGCAACTTAACATCAGGCTTAAGAGTAACCACATAAGGAGGAATCTGCAACAAACCAACATCATTCGGACCTGTAGCCCAAAGTGTAGCAGGAAGAGATTGCAACTCAGGCGGAAAGCTATCTTTCGATAGGTATGTAGGAGAAACCAATTTCTCACCCAAAGTAAGTTGCCCACCAGAGGGGGAACAATACAACGTTGCATGAAGACGTTTCAACAGATCCAAACTCAACAAATTTTCTCCGCAACCAGTCGTTAAAATAAGTGGAGCTTCCAAATCGAAAGGACCAATCGAAAGAAGCAAAGGACAAGAAAAAGGGTTAGCAACTGGGGCACCATAAAATCCTACAGAAACGTTTGTTAAACCAGACAAAGGTGCCCCAGGGAGTTTCGAATGAATGATAGAACTTCTCATTGCACCAGTATCCAAAATAAATGGCTCTTCAAAACTCAAAGCAACTTCCTCAACATAAGGTCCATTCTGATCCACTGGCACTGATACGACTCCCTTACTTTGTCCATGGCTGTCCTAACTAGAATGAAAATCCTGAACCTCACCTTCAACACAATAATCATCAATCATCATTGTAATATTGCGCAGACTGAGTATTCTGCTGATCAAAATAATTCGAAGAATTCTGAGGGGGAAAGGAACACTGCCCTTGAGGCAACGCACCTCGCCCTCTACCCCTAGGTGCTGATTGAAAACCACCACGGCCTCGCGGTCCTTGAAATCCACCATTACGCTGCAATAAAACCGGACAGCTATTCTTAAAATGGCCTTTCTCTTTACAATAGGCACACTGATTAGGACCAAAGTAAAGGTCGCGGAACAAAAGGCTCAGGTTTCTGTAGCAACCTCTGAAGCTGAGGAGGTTGCTTGAAACTGACACTGACCAGAACGAGGGGGATAAGCCTGCTGAAGAAGAACCTTCATTTTTAAATCCTTAGTCTTCTTCTCAGCCTTATCTTTCTCTTCTTTCTCCCTATTATTATTATTTATTATTTGTGTATTTTGTAGAGCGCACAGCGGCCCCAACGGGGCGTCCCGGCGCTAAAAACTCTGAAAATAGAGGCCATGGGGTCAGATATCCAGTTTAAGAAGAGAAGAGATGGGTCTTCAGGGATTTACGGAATGCTGATTCTGTCTGACAGGTGTGTAAGGCTAGTGGGAGCTTGTTCCAACACTGAGTAGTACAGACCTCAAAAGTTTTTCCACCTGCACGAGAGCGTTTAAATCGGGGGGTTTCCAGGAAATGAAGGGTATTGGAGCGTAAAGTCCTGGAGTTGACGTAAGGTCGCAGGGTGTTTTTCAAGTGTGCCGACCCACTGCCTTTTGATGCTCGGAAGGCCAGTGTCATGGCCTTGAAGACATATCTTTTAGCTATGGGCAGCCAGTGCAGTTTACGGAGGTGTGGAGAAATATGGTGTCTAGCAGGGATCCTCTCCACCAGCCGGGTGGCGGCGTTTTGGACCGTCTGAAGTTTATGGCAGAGGCCTGCTGTGATACCAAGGTAGAGGGCATTGGCGTAATCAAGATGGGATGTTATCAGTGCCTGGATCACAGTCTTACGGCAGTCCGCCGGCAAGTAATTGATAAGCCGTTTAATAGTTCTGATCTTTGCGAAGCAGGAGGCTGCTACTGTTTGTACCTGATTGTTAAAGCTAAGTTGGTTATCCCAGCGTACTCCTAGGTTTCTCACCGAGTCTTTGGGGGTGGGGGCTAGGCTCAACTCTTCTGGCCACCACAGACTAGAATCCAAAGGGGATGGTGAGTTGAAAAACAAGATCTCCGTTTTTTCAGCATTGAGTCGGAGGGAGTTGGCATCCATCCAACTCAAAATGTCCCTAAGGCAGCATTTCAGTGGATCAAAAGCTGAGGCGGAGGGGGAGTCGAAAGTGAAGAGAAGCTGAATGTCGTCAGCGTAGGAGGTGGATTTGATCCCAGTCTGGGCGATCAGCTTGGCCAAGGGGGTGAAATACACATTAAAAAGGAGCGGGCTCAGGGAAGAACCCTGTGGGACACCCCATTTGAGTGGTCTGGCGGGGGAAGTGTAGGGAGGAGTGAAGACCTGTTGTGTGCGGTCTGAGAGATAGGATGAGAACCATTTCAGAACAGCGCCGCCCAACCCTAGGTCCTCCAGCCTTTTCAGCAAGATATTATGAGAGACGGTGTTGAATGCTGCTGAAAGATCCAGCAGCACTAACACCACCCTCGGTCAAGCGTCCATCTCACCGAGTCAGCCATTTCGATAAGGGTCGACTCGGTGCTGTGGCCCGACCTGAAGCCGTGCTGGGAGTCGTGGAGAAGCCCATTGGATTCGATGTAATTCGACAACTGAGAGTGTACCAGCTTTTCCAGGATCTTAGCTGGGGCAGGCAGGAGAGAGATAGGCCTGTCGTTGCTGGGGTTGTCTGGATCCAGGTTGGGCTTTTTAAGGATGGGGACTAAAGAGGCATGTTTCCATTTAGCAGGGAAACTGCCCGTTCTGAGGGAGTCATTCCAAATGTGGTTCAGGTAGGGAATAAGAAGGGGTGCAAGATTTTTATATTGCTTGGCTGGCCAAGGGTCTTTTGGAGAGCCTGATTTGCATTTGAGTAGTTCAGCTGAGCAGTGGCCAATATCTGTGCAGATGAAGAAACAGCCCAAGAACTTTCCGAATCTTTCAACTTATGCGACAATTCTGGAAGTAAATTAAATACAAATGTATCCACAAATAATCGCTGTCCACCATCAGTACTCATATCCTGACCACTATGATCGATAAATGTCTCCTCAAACCAAGTAAAGAAATCAGAGACACTCTCATCTTTCTTCTGCTTACACGCAGCTAACTTATCCCAGTTAACGCGTAAGGCAGGCATTATCGTCTTCATTAAAGTGATGATCCTACCAGGCAACTGCGCAATCAAATCATCTGGTTTAGCACCACCCACTGGTGCTGCATCTGCGGCAGTTTTAGCAGCCCAATTACCCCCTAAAGCTTGGTTGTGATCCTCTCTACGAATCCGAGCCCACAATGCTTTTGGAACCACATTCCCCATCAACATAGCAATATCCGCAAAGTTCATAATACATGCATCAACAGTCTGGGACAGCTCGTTATAATAACCAGCAGGGTTTTTACGAGGGTCCGGCAAAGACTGCTTAAGTGCTAAAACTTCAGCTCGTTTCCAAGGGACGTGTACCCATATACGCTGGAAATGAGCAGGGACACCTTGAACAGCGCCCGCTTGCGGAACTGTTTTCTCCATACTGGAGGTACTTCCCTCATAGGATAATTCTTCGTTCTCTGTCTAACTGCAGGATCAGGTTCAGAAATAGTCTGGGAAGAATATAAGGACCTAAAAGTAACAAGTGTCTTTATAGCACCCTCAACATCAGGACTCGCAATGAGTCCTTTATCAAACCTGTCCTGTATATCCAATAGACCATGAGGAGTTAAATCCAACTCCATATCCTCCCATCCTTTAACAAGTGCGTCACACATGACATTAAAAACGTATCTCTGCGTAGGCGCATTCCAGTGGAGAAAGGTACTCAATATATTGGGTACACTGTACAGTGGACCATTCATCATCCATTTATGAGCGAGGGAGTCAAATACAACTCGTTCCTCAGAATCTGAAATTTGACTACGGGATTGCCTTCAGGAAAAAGCAGGAGTCCTATTAAACGGCCCAAAGAGGGGGGAGAAAAGACAAGAGACAGTATCAACTAACCGATTACGAATCGGAGAAGATGAAGGGAGTAAAACTGGAGACGCAGTATTAAGCAAAGGAAGAGAAGAACTAGACGTTACAAGAGAAACGGAAGGCGAAGGAGACTGATGTACAGAAGTTGGTGGCAAAGGAGGTGCTGGCGGCAATACAGGGAGAGGCAATTGCGTAGGAGGCGGAACTCCTGGCTGAACGACAGCTTGCTGCACAGGTGGCAATAATACAGGTGCATTAGCACCTGGCGCATAAGGCGGAGGTAATTTCAACAAATGGGACATTAAGGGATCTTCATCAAGATCTTTGCGCTGTGGAGGTAACACGGGATAGGACCTATCAATTGCCATCCAATCTAAGACCTCAATTGCTCAATCAGTCTCATCGTCTTTGAACTACTGGGCAGCCTGTATAACAGCCATATCTTTCATTTTCTTATCTATTTTTGCTTGTTTAATTTCTCTCTGTTTGGCTTCCTTACGCCAAAGGCGGAAAGAGTCAAACATTGCCGGCCGGGCTTTTCTTTTCAACAAAATTGATTCCAAATTATCTAATATATCGGGCTCAAAACTACCATTTTGTGGCCACCGCAAAACACCATCTTTCTTCGTGTATCAGATCCATGCCTCATTAAAGGCAATGGGGCCAACACCATGTTTGGAATAGAGCTCCTAAGTGGGAGTTCCAACCAGAGGAATCGGACATGAATCCTCGAGCCGGGAATCCCTAGTACAGCAAAAGCAACAAAATTTCCTAAATCTGCTCAGACCAGGCATTTTAAGCACACCGATCTGTTTACTAACTTCAAGGAGTAAAAGCAAAGAACATGGTACAAATGTACTCACCCCTTGGCTTCGGCTATTGCAACAGTCGAATAACAAAAGTAAAAAACAAAACAAAGAAGTGGGCGCTACCCACGAATACTTAACTATGGTTATGGTTTTTTATGTACCTTGAAAACCGAATAAAGATTTACTTACTTACTTACTAAATGGTCTTCTCACGCCAACAGAGGTCCGTTTAACGTCTCGCAATACCAGTCATCACCAGAGGGTCCAAGGCAGGGTGGTAGTCAGGGCAGCAGTCATCAGCAGCCGTCGGAAAGGAGTAGCTGCGCTGCAAAAGACCTTTGGTCCACTTCGACATACAGGGGTCGCTTGACGTGGCTCGTGAATCCTTCGGAATTTTCCTACGGGGCTTCTCACGACCCTCGGGGTTAACCGCTACCACTGAAACCGCCCCACGTTGGGCGCCAGTTGGAGGGTAGGGTGTTTAAATATCGATTACAAAAATATAGTTGACAAAAATATAGTTGTATAAATATCGTTTACAAAAATATCGACACCCTATACCTAAACAGGTAAGTACATAAATATCTACTCAAAAATATCGATGTAATAAATATAGATGTAAAAAATATCGACTTTTGAAATTAATTAAAATTACATTAAATAATTAAAAAATATAAGTACTATTAACAAAATACATTACATTACTTTTATATTTTAACTATTTATAACAAATTAACTACACTTTTTCATTATAAACTTAATAAATGTGTACATATACATATATTTAACACATAAATTTATATAACAACAATAATACATACATATAATTAAAATATAAAAAATATTATTAGTTAAAACATTTGATAGCGAAGGGGTAAAAATTACTATTTCCACTCCAGAGGGTGTAACAGTAGGGAAAGCGTTGGATAGCGTAGGGGTAAAAATTACTATTCCCACTCCAAAGGGTGCAACAGTAGGGAAAGCGCTGGATAGCGTAGGGGTAAAAATTACTATTCCCACTCCAGAGGGTGCAACAGTAGGGAAAGCGTTGGATAGCGTAGGGGTAAAAATTACTATCCCCACTCCAGAGGGTGCAACAGTAGGGAAAGCGTTGGATAGCGTAGGGGTAAAAATTACTATTCCCACTCCAGAGGGTGCAACAGTAGGGAAAGCGTTGGATAGCGTAGGGGTAAAAATTACTATTCCCACTCCAGAGGGTGCAACAGTAGGGAAAGCGTTGGAAAGCGTAGGGGTAAAAATTACTATTCCCACTCCAGAGGGTGCAACAGTAGGGAAAGCGTTGGATAGTGTAGGGGTAAAAATTACTATTCCCACTCCAGAGGGTGCAACAGTAGGGAAAGCGTTGGATAGCGTACTGGTAAAAATTACTATTCCCACTCCAAAGGGTGCAACAGTAGGGAAAGCGCTAGTTAGCGTAGTGGTAAAAATTACTATTCCCACTCCAGAGGGTGCAACAGTGGGGAAAACATTGGATAGCGTAGGGGTAAAAATTACTATTCCCACTCCAGAGGGTGCAACAGTAGGGAAAGCGTTGGATAGCGTAGGGGTAAAAATTACTATTCCCACTCCAAAGGGTGCTACCGTAGGGAAAGCGTTGGATAGCGTAGGGGTAAAAATTACTATTCCCACTCCAGTGAGTACAACAGTAGGGAAAGCCCAGGAACTCTAAAAAAATAATAATCCATCTGTCAAATTTAGTATAAAATTTAATGTAGATTATAAACTTATTTAATATATACATTTATATATATTATTATTAACAAACACCTACACACCTAAAATTAATTACTCAATTACATTTAATATTTACTAATTAATTATTGATTAGTATTGTATTTTCAAAATATTTACATAATTAATTGTTTGACAGCTTTCACACCATATACACTTATAAACACAACAACACAAACTAAAATGTATTTACTCGTTTAAAAATAAAAATTCTTTAATTATAATTAATTAATCATTAATTAATTAATTATTCAATTAAAATGTAATTACTTCACTACATTTTCACTTAAAAATTCCAGTACACACACCTAAAATTAATTAAACAATTAACATAATTAATTAACATAATTAATTATCAATTAACTAATTGAAATTAATTAACTAATATTTATTACACTATTTATATTAAATTAACACATTAATTAATCAATTATTTTATTATATTTAAATTACTTCCCACCCTATTCCCCTATAAACCCACACCCCGCTACGGAACTATTAACACTAAATTCAACATAAAATACATTATTAACTAATAAAATGCTAACAAAAATACTAATTTGACAAACAATACTCATTAAAATCACTAAAGTACTTATAATTATTTAAAAAACGATATTTTTGTAAACTATGTTTTTGTAAACGATATTTATTACAACTATATTATTGTTATCGATATTACTTACTTGTCTGTCGATATTCTGGTCAAACTATATTTTTGTCATCGATATTTCTTCTTGTAGATATTTCTGCGGCGATATTAAGGTTATTCAATATTTTCACGACGATATTCCCGCTCTACACCAGTTGGAGAACCGGGCCTTACGGGCCGGGTGGCGCAGGGCACGCCTTAATCCCCGAGTTCACCTGCCTTGTAAAAAAACAGAGACACGAGACACTCCGTTGAGCGTGGATGCCAGGTTTAATAGCTGCAGCTAAGCACAGTTGTCCCAGAAGTTACACACGAGGTGGGTTCTAAGGAGACTGCCACTTCAATCTGTGGCGCACAATCTTTTATAGCAACATATTTACAGCATCTCGCTTCTTACACATACAAAACGAACCAATGAGAAAAGTTGAAAAACAAGCTATCAGGTTTCTCAAATACGCCCCTCTCTAAGACCCCGTGTACTACCCCTCCCCAAAAAATTAATCAGTGATGGCGTCAACAATCCCCTCTTGCAGGTGGCAGGACGTATTTGTGTGCCTCAAAGGATAGTTGTGTAATAGGAGAATACAAGGAGAGAATAGCGAAGGCCAGTCAGATAAGATAGTATAAGGAAAGAATAGGAGAAGGCAAATAGTCGGTCGAGACAGGGATCAATCGAGCCAGACATGGATTAACGAACTCAGCCAGACCCTGACATCGGGTTTCGTGGACAAAGGTAATGGAGTTACTTTTTAACTAAAAGAACACATAGCAACTGGAAAAGCAAAAACACATCGTTCGCCGTGCTGCCTGAGTGAGGGCAACACAAAATGGCGACGAACCAAAAAAAATGGCGGCTAGATACGGGACGTAATCAGAAATCGAAGAACCTCACCGGCTAGCACGTTCCGTTCTTTTGGGATGGCTGCAGTCTGTGGCAGCAGAGAAAGGCACCCGTAGGGTCCAGAGTCGCCTTGGACAGTCGACCAAGCAGCCTCCCGCTGCCCGCTTGCACCAGCTGTGAAGAGAGCACGACCAGGAGGTGAGATGGTGCCAGTGGTCGAGGTTTTCAGATGATTAACAGAGTCATGATGCAGAGTCGCTTCAAAATGCGACCGCCATCATGGCTAGTTAGCAACGGCCCCCTCTAACGTGCTATTTCTTATGCTGTTTCTGTTACCATATTACCAAGTTTTGGTCTTTATTCAGTCATTTTTTGTTTGTTTCTTTATTCATTTTCCTTTCAATATTTTTCTTGTTTCATTTTTCATTTTTTACCTTTCACTTTTTATTTCATTCTTTATTTGTCCTTACTTATTTTTGTGCCTGTTCTTGCTTGCTCTTCATTTTTAAGTTGCTTTCTTTTATTTACATCTTTCTTTTTTAATTTAATTATTTCTCTCATCTTTCATTTGTTTCTCTTTCGTTCTTTCACCATTCCCTCCTTCTCATTTCATGCTAAGCCTTTTTTTACATATGTTTTTGTTCCCACACAATGAATAATTCTATCACTTTTGTTCAAGCACAGCCAGATGGACATGCCTTAGTTTCTTTTTTTTACCTTACTGCACCTTTGCATTTTAATACTTGTTCTCTTAAAAGGGCAGGACGTTGAAGTCAGGCTCTAGAGTAGAAGCTTTCGTAGCAGTTCTAGCCTTCATGCTGAGGGCTAGCATTAGTTGGACAATGTACCCTACAATCAAATCGCTGGCAGTCATCCTTTTTTACATTTTAGTTAATTTCAAGGCTGTTCCTTATTTTTTTAAAGCTTGTGTGCCTTATGTTTCATACTAGTTTCAGCATATTTTCAATAGAGTGTGTAATATGGCTTATTTTTCTAGCATGAAATAATTTGCTTCAAAGAGTGGAAAATCCATGCCACCAAGTGGGTTTTCAAATGGACAAATGATGCCATTTGCATTGTATGTCATTATGATAACACCACATTAAAATATGTGTCCGTGTTTATCATGTTGCAGTATCCCATAATATCATGATTACAGTGTTTAGCCCACACTAGTCCACTCTACCTGAAAAACTCAAGGAATATTAGATCATGCCTACTATTACCCATTCGTGGAGATGCCTTTAATACAGTTTGTGAGGTTACCATATAAATTTGTACTATGGCATGTATAGCAAATAACCACAAAGAGTGATAGAAGAGGCACAAAATAATAAGGGAGGGCAATTTGGAGGCATTAGCATTATGTCACAGCAGATTGCAGATGTCTCAAAAACTGGGAGTAAAAATAATAACAAATGGATCTTCAGCTAATTGAGTCTGTCATATCCAAGGCATGTTCGTGAAAGTTTAGCAGTCCAAGGAAAATGAATGGAAGCATGCTTCTGTATTGATGTCTCCCTGCAGCAATACCCTCTATGTGCCAATGGCCAATGTAAACGTCAGATTGGAAGGAAGGCAGGAGGCTTGTTCCATCATTTAGTTGCTTAAACAGTTTTCTCTTACCACAACATTGTATTTGTTTATGACCACTAGGTTTGGGTTAGCAGAATTCTTGCCACGGTGTACTGTAGTATCATGTCAGGTTTAGGAGGGTCTGTTCTAGCACAGTGGATTCAAGGAAGCCCTTGACCATTTTGAAAAGTTCTATTGTCTTCAGGGTGGTTAAGATCTCACCTTCTTGCAAGATTTTTTGTAGGCATTTATAGGCCTCACAGTATACTGTTTGCACAGATTTGAGTGTGTCTTTGTTCTGGTTTGATTAAAATTTGTTCCAGTGGGTCTCTAGTAGTGAGAAGGTTTTTTGACGGTTTGTGAGTTCAGGCTGACATTAAGACAAGTGTGGTTTTAGCTGTTAACTGTCTGTGGAGGCATTTTGGGCAGTTTAATGAGGAAGGTATTGTATGCGAGGTCATGTAACAATGAAAGGAGGGGTATTTACAAGATAGTTTTTGGGTCTGTGTAAAAGATCTATTTCTTGAGTCTGAAATGTGAGGTGGGGAGATTGGTATTTGTGTAGATGGAGAAGTGTGGCTCACTGGTTAGAAGCGGCAGACCCTGAATCAGAGATCAGGCCCGGGACCAGGGTTCAATAACCCGACGCAGCAGGGTCTTTGGCTCTATGTTTGTGGACTTCATAATTCTCGCCTCAGCGCCTACTCTAATCATGGGTCCCACGCTGCAACTCTGGGCAATAGCTTGCTTAATCTCCACAACGGCCCCAACAATGCTGGGATGCCTGGCTTCACCTTGGGGGTGCCCAAGAGGGGCATCTCACAGGGAGAGCCAGGAAGGGTTCCACAGCGTTATATAGCGCCGGCACGCCCCGTTGCTGGGGCAGCTGTGCGCTTTACAAGTATACTACATTTACATTTACAAGAGAAGGTGACTGAGGAAGTTTGAGCTAGGATTTGAAATACTTCACACAAGAAAAAATAAGTCTGTTACTGCTGTCAAAATTCAAACACCTAAACACATTAAATCTATAGAATGCAATGCCGAAATAATGTCATTTTGGTGTAAGCAGACCATCTTAAGTCCAAAAATGGTGAACCTAACAGTTACCTTCTCAACTAGCCTTTGGACTCCATCTTCTTCTGTGATGTTTCATTGTATCACAAGACTAGACTTACAATTTCATGTCTTACCAGAATATAGCCTTATAGCCTGCCGAAGCGGGCTATACCGGCTATTAAAGGCCAGCTGAATCGTTAAAGGCCTGAGCCGAAGGCGAGGGACTTTAACGAAACAGCTGGACTTTATTAGCCGGTTTAGCCCTGCTACGAATGGCTATAAGGCAATTAGAAAATTCTGCCACTAGAGGGCAGAATGTTCTAACAAATTAAACAAAGGGTTCTCGAAGCTCGAGGGGCTATAAATCCCCTCGAACTTCGAGAAGCCTTTGTAGAACATTGGAATGTTGCTCTGCGGACCTTTACCGGCCCGTAGAAGCAGGGAGTACTCCATTGTCTGCAATGGATCTCCCAACATTCCAATGTTCTAATACAAATTAAACGTGTTTCACAATGAAGGATGACGACTTTCACAGACTATTAAAAAAAAAAGTATACACATTCTAGGGTAAACCAAACTGTCTTAGTGAGAGTTACATTTAATTTAACTTTTCGTTTCATGTGTAGTACCTTGCTTGTAAGAAACTCAATGTAGAATAATTATGAGAAACCGATCAAATATATTAAATTGTATTTTAGATCGAAGATTTTAGATTGTAGATTGGAAAGCTGCCAACTTTGGTAAACAGATTTGTTACTAACACAACCAGCACAATAATTGTGACTAACACATTTTTTCTTGAGATGCAAGAAATGATAATCCAAAACTGGCTTGCTTTAGACATACTTCTTTCAAAGGAAGGCAGAATTTTCAAGGTAGTGCCTATATTCCTAGACTAGATAAACCAGAAATTGGTGGATTAGGTTGTTATGACTGTTGCCGTTGCCCCACTAGGAATTTGAATCTAAATAATTTGTTTGTGTTCTACAACTTTTGCCAACAACTTGTCATCTTTTCTGGATCCAAGACTGGTGCTAGACTGTTTAAAGTTCTGCATAGCACAGATGTTTGAAACACAAATCAGAAGAGGTTTGCGTGAGTGAATATTCTTTTGATTGCCATCTACTAAAACTTTCATTACTAAAATTAGAAGGATACAGTTGGTGGGCCAACGGCTGTGCTGAGGACTGTTTTAACTCTACACACGTGCAATTTCAGAGTATCTTTACTCTTGTCAAGAGGCCATCAGGTATAGAAACAAGCGTCAAATGGTATCAGCGGCCTGCTTGGTACTGAAATCCACTTGCGTTTCAGTTGTTTGAAGCTGCAAAGAATATGAGTCAAACAGCGCCAGGGCCATTTTAGCGGGAATTTTTTAAATTTATGTGAAGCAAGCGCTTCCACCACGAAGGAATCAAGCATCTAATGGCATCAGCGGTCATTGTAGCAGTAATACTAACACACATGTGTTTTATTTGGCAGTGAAATAAGCTGAATCGATTACAGATAGTGACGACCAAAGACAGCGGCTATATTTGAAAGTTGGAATACATATTTTGGTCTACTATGCGTTGTACTGCATCACTGATTAATTTTGTGTGTCTATACTATATTGCTATTGCTATATTGATATGATTTTCTTCTGTCCAGTTTAATTCTTTTGCAGGTTGAAATACTTGCCTGTTAGTGACAGGCACACTTTGAGGGGGTTTTCCTGCACAGAATGAAAGAATATGCGGTACAATTGTGACATGCTCTTAAAGTTGCAAGTTTTTTTGTTTATAACTTCATATCATCAGTATGCAACCAATTAATCTCCCAATCATTTTCTTCAGTTGTCTGGTAAATCACCAATCCATTAAAAGAAATGGTTCAAAGCCGTCAATTCTTATTTAGGTGCTACTGATGCTTTCAAATTTAAACCAGACAGGAAAAGTTGGCTTTTAGAACACTCTTGAGGTGTGTTCCACTGAGTGTATGAGATTAATTTTCTAGCATATTGGTAAAGATATGCAAGGAAGGAGTTATAGAGCAGATTGAATCATTTTTGTGGCTTTCATCCATTGTGGTGGCTCGTATGAAAGATCAGTTGAGAATATGTATTGATCGACATAGCCTTAATAAAGCCATCTGGGTTGATGGACATCATTTACTCAAGATGGATGAAATGTAGGCATGGGCAGTGAAATCTACTCCGTTTATAGATTTTTGTACACCCCGTGCTCCGCGGAGCCTGGGGTGTCTGGAAAAACTCTGCGTAGAGGAGTTTTTTCCTTGCTCGTGCTCGCCAACATCAAGTTGGCAAGCACAAGTGGGGAAAATTCACCTCCCGGTGAGATTTCACAATGCTGGCGGTTGCGGATGGTCGCGACCGCTCATGTTGAGAGACCTTCAGTTCGCATTAGGAAAGCTGCAGCTTCGGTAGAAAATCTACTCAAGCGGGCAGAAAAGAAGTATCACAGTGGAGTTTTTGGTCACTCTCGCAGTTCGGTTTAGCGGAACTCTGCCCAGGCCTAATGAAATGGAAACAACACTCTCTGGGGCTAACAATTTTCCAAAATTAGATTTACGATCAGCTTATCATCAAGTAGTTCTACCTGAAGATTCTTGACAGTTTAACAGCATTTGTAACTTCAGATGGTGTTTTCCAGTACCACAGGATGCCTTTTGGTCTTGCATTAATGATGGCCTTATTTCAATGGAATGTCTGACTAATTATCGACAGACAGAATATCGATATACAAAAATATCACAATCACAACACAAATATCGAGGGACAAAATATCGGGATTCTATCTTTAAAAAGGTAAGTACCAAAATATCAGAAAAAAAATATCGAATGTAAAAAATATTGTTTTTTGTACAATATCTTTATATTTTAATTAAATAAAACTAATATATTAACAAAATAATAATTATGAATGTAATAAACATGTTTAAAAATATAATATATTATGAAATATTAACAATTAATGTAAAAAAAGAATTATTATTAAATATATAATACACAGTATATTTTTCATTAATAATAACTCTAAATTAATTATTTTAATAACTTATAAATATCTAAAAATATAATAATATAAATATAAATGTATATACATACAATAGTAATATAAATTACAATTAATAACAACATAAAATTACAAAAAAAATACATACATTAAATATATATAAATAATTTTATAAACATAATTTAATTTTAAAAATAACAATTTATAACAACATAAAAGTAATAATAATAAAATTATAAACATAGATAGTGTATGAGTACAAATTACTATTCCAACTCCAGAGAGCGCAACAGTAGGGAAAGTGTTGGATAGCGTAGGGGTAAAAATTACTATTCCCACTCCAGAGAGTGCCACAGTAGAGAAAGTGTTGGATAGCGTAGGGTTAAAAATTACTATTCCCACTCCAGAGAGTGCAACAATAGGGAAAGTGTTGGATAGCGTAGGGGTAAAAATTACTATTCCCACTACAAAGAGTGCAACAGTAGGGAAAGTGTTGGATAGTGTAGGGGTAAAAACTTACTATTCCAACTCCAGAGAGTGCAACAGTAGGGAAAGTGTTGGATAGCGTAGGGGTAAAAATTACTATTCCCACTCCAGAGAGTGCAACAGTAGGGAAAGCGTTGGATAGCGGGAGGGTAAAAATTACTATTCCCACTCCGGAGAGTGCAACAGTAGGGAAAGTGTTGGATAGCGTAGGGGTAAAAATTACTATTCCCACTCCAGAGAGTGCAACAGTAGGGAAAGTGTTGGATAGCTTAGGGGTAACAATTACTATTCCCACTCCAGAGAGTGCAACAGTAGGGAAAGTGTTGGATAGCGTTGGGTTTAAGATTACTATTCCCACTCCAGAGAGTGCAACAGTAGGGAAAGTGTTGGATAGCGTAGGGGTAAAAATTACTATTCCCACTCCAGAGAGTACAACAGTAGGGAAAGTGTTGGATAGCGTAGGGGTAAAAATTACTATTCCCACTCCAAAGAGTGCAACAGTAGGGAAAGTGTTGGATAGTGTAGGGGTAAAAACTTACTATTCCAACTCCAGAGAGTGCAACAGTAGGGAAAGTGTTGGATAGCGTAGGGGTAAAAATTACTATTCCCACTCCGGAGAGTGCAACAGTAGGGAAAGTGTTGGATAGCGGGAGGGTAAAAATTACTATTCCCACTCCAGAGAGTGCAACAGTAGGAAAAGTGTTGGATATCATAGGGGTAAAAATTACTATTCCCACTCCAAAGAGTGCAACAGTAGGGAAAGTGTTGGATAGCGCAGGGGTAAAAATTACTATTCCCACTCCAGAGAGTGCAACAGTAGGGAAAGTGTTGGATAGCGTAGGAGTAAAAATTACTATTCCCACTCCAGAGAGTGCAACAGTAGGGAAAGTGTTGGATAGCGTTGGGTTAAAGATTACTATTCCCACTCCAGAGAGTGCAACAGTAGGGAAAGTGTTGGATAGCGTAGGGGTAAACATTACTATTCCCACTCCAGAGAGTGCAACAGTAGGGAAAGTGTTGGATAGCGTAGGAGTTAAAATAACATACTTATAAATAAAAAATAACATTTGTTAATCAAAAATTAAACTATTACATAAATAATTACCAATTAATTAAAAATAATTACCAATTATTAAAAACTATTTAATAATTCCTACAAATTATTACTTAATTTAACTTAATTAAATTACTTCCCACCCTATTCCCCTATAAACTCACAACCCGCTACAGAACATATTTACCTATTAATCAATATTTATTGATTAATCAATTAATTAAAAATAATTACCAATTAATTCAAATTATTTAATAACTCCTACTAATTAATACTTAATTTAACATAATTAAATTACTTCCCACCCTATTCCCCTATAAACCCACAACCCGCTACATAACATATTTATCAATTAATCTATTAATTAAAAAGTATTACCAATTAATTAATATTAATTACCAATAAATTAAATTTAATTATTCATTCCTACTAATTAATACTTATTTTAACATAATTAAATTACTTCCCACCCTATTCCCCTATAAACCCACAACCTGCTACATAACATATTTATCAATTAATCTATTAATTAAAAATTAATACCAATTAATTAAAATTAATTACCAATAATTAAAATGAATTATTCATTCCTAATAATTAATACTTATTTTAACATAATTAAATTACTTCCCACCCTATTCCCCTATAAACCCACAACCCGCTACTAAACTAAAATGCTAAATTTAATTAAATTACATAAATAAATACTTAAAAACATATTATATACATTATAATATACAAATACATTATTAGAAAATCGATATTAGTAACATCGAAATTATTTACATCGATATTACTACACATCGATATATTTAACTTCGATATTACTGATATCGATATTAAATAGTGTCAATATTACTTACCTTCGATATTGTGTTACATGGAAATTTAAACTTCGATATAATTGTATATCGATATTTAAATTTCGATATTATGTCTGTGTACCATTTCAATGACTAATGGAACCAATTTTGATTTGGAAGAGTGGTGTTTTGGCATTTCAATATTTTGATTTTTAGTGAAGATGAGAAGGAATATTTGGAAAACATTATAATTTTTTTAATGTTTCAGAATAGAGGGATAAGATTTAGCAAGAATAAGTGTGTTTTTGGTGTTAAGCCTGTTGAGCATATTGGATATGTGATTACTGGTGGAGGAATCAAACCAAGACCTGGATTGCTTACTGCAATTGAGCATGTACCTGTACCCAAGAATAGTGATCAGTTGTTGGTCTTCATGGGCATGTGTGAATTTTATGCTACATTGATAGACAGTTTTGCCAGAATTGCTGTATCCATGTGTAGGCTGTTGAAAAAGAAGGTTCAGTTCAAGTGGAATGAGGAGCAAAATGCTTTCCTGTTGTTCAAACACCTTCTTAAACATGCACCCATTTAGAGACCTTACATTTCTGGGGGGAAAAGTTACTGTTGGTGTTAGTAATGTGAGTTTGGGAGCTGTTTTGTCACAAAGTAAAGATAGCAATGACCACTCCATTGCTTTTGCTTCATGCACGTTTAATCCTCACAAACATCAATGCTTTGTTATAGAAAAAGAGATGATCACCTGCAAGTGGGCTGTTGAATAGTTCACACCGAATGTATGGGGCATGACGTTTCTTTTGTGTATGAATCATAAGCCTTTAGTAACCAATTTTGAGTGGCAGTAATGCAGGCTATACGAAGAATGCTGCCAGATTGATCAGTTCAACATCAAAGATTTTGGAACATCATTTTGATGTTGAGCATTTGCCTGGTCGCAGAAACAGTAAAGCAGATTGTTTTCCGTGTCTTCTCATTATTGATAAGTCTAGTTGTTCTCAAGTGGCGGATGATGAAGACATTGAGTGTCTGGTTGAGAATGGGTAATGGATCACCATAAAGCATGTAATTTAAACTGAGTAGAGAGATGAATTATCCGAGAATCCTAAACTCACAAACGTTATGACTCATGTAGTGAATGGATGGTCATGCAACATCTGTTTGTTACAGATCTTCAACTTTATAGCAAAGATGAGCTTTCTTCGGAGAAGGGTTTGTTCAGTCATATTGAGAAATTAATCAGGAAGAGGCTGCCCTGCATATACAGAGTGCTATCGTTTAGGAGCCCTATGTGATGGAAGTTTATCTTAATAAAGAGCATATAGGATGGGGAGCGCTCGATAGCTGTAGCATTGACCGAGGGTGATGACTAACTATGCAATGGAAGCTGAAAGGGAGCCGCTGAGCTCAATGCTGCATAATACTATATACTGATGGGGTCATAGAGCCACGGGGGTGGGGGCAGGGGGGAAGGGGTTTGGTTTGATATGTATTTCATTCATTCTCTGGCCATGGAAATGACGACTTTATGCACCAAAGACACAGCATTCTTAAAATGAATAATGTGCACGTACAGCTTAGGACGTCCCAAAGGCTATTATGGGGGAAAGTATCCTGGTTGTGTAATGCTTATGGGTGGGGGCGTGCGTCGCCCATGTATGCAATGTATAGTGCAATGCTTCATAATGTACTGTGTCGTTTTCCTTCCTTCAATAAAATGTGTTTTTTTTTTTTTAAAAAATCAGGAAGAGGCCGTTGGTAATTTATCATGAAGGACACCTGGGTATGACTGCTAATAAGAAAAGACACAGAAAAGATTCTGGTGGTTAGGTATGGATAAGGTTGTTAAAGATAAAATTATCTTTTATTTAATATAATATGCATTTAACATTATAATATGTTTTTTTAAATTTGTAATATTAAATATATTTGTATTTTAATTTTAATATATTTATATTTGATTTTATTTATTTAGCTTTTAAAATATTTTTGTTGTTAATATTTTTTGTTTTTACTTTTGAACTGACTGGAGTGGGAGTAGTAATTTTACCCCTCCGCTATCCGACACTTTTTCCTACTATTGTACTGATTGGAGTGGGAATAGTAAATGTTATCTGCCACATTCAACACTTTCCTTACTATTGCACTCACTGGAGTGGGAAGAGTAAGTTTAACCCCTCTGCTGTCCAACACTTTCCCTACTGCTGCACTCACTGGAGTGGGAATAGTAGGCTTTACCCCATTGCTAGACAACACTTTCCCTACTGTTGCACTCATTGGAGTGGGAGTTGTAATTTTTACCCCTACGCAATCCAACACTTTCCCGACTTTGGCACTGACTGGAGTGGGAATTGTATGTTTTACCTCGCCGCTATCCAACACTTTCACTACTGTTGCAATCATTGGAGTGAGAATAGTAACTTTTACCCCTCTGCTATCCAACACTTTCCCTACTGTTACACTCACTGGAGTGGGACTAGTACCTTTTGTTGTAACGTATCTAGGGCTCTAGTGTAATTTTCCCGATTCATGCCCTTATATAGGTATAACCTATCATATCCTTATATGGGCATAAGAATCATATCCATATTTAGACACAGCCAATGCAGTCCAAATACGGCATGGCTACTTCCACTAAGCTCCTAGAGTACAACGAGTTCTTGAAGACAACCAGCCTTCAGCAGTACGGGACTTCCCCATGCTTCAGTATTGATTTGGCCCAGAACTCCTGGAGCGTGTAAAGAACTTCGAGTTCTTAGTGACGTTATTATGTCCACCCTTACGTCAAACTCGGCACCTTCCAGGTATAAATATACCCACATCTTCCCTAGCAAACACACAGTGGTTTTGGAGCAGATCAGCTAACTACTTGCACGACGCCCTGCTGTAACGAGTGCCGAAGGAAGCCGACCCTCCAGCTGACGCACTGAGAGAGACGCTGTCTTTTCTCCTGCCGAGAAATCCAGCTCCAGTGTTTCCCTGCTACCCTTGCGGGTTACTGGGAGATCGAGTCCTGAGAGAGAGAGATACAAGACCTCCTTCATTCTATAACAAAGGTACAGAGCTGATTAGACCCTTAGAGAATTCTTGGATAGATTCTTGGCAGAAACTATTTAACTCAAGCTACATCTCACTTACTTCTTCCCTTGTACTAGGCCTAGGTTAGGTACACCGGGGTAGGCGTATTTTAGATGCACCAGTTGAGTACTTTTAGTCATTATTTATCATTGTATGTATTTTATCTATTTTAAGTATCTATGGCTAAGAAACCATACAAATGCTTTTACAGTATTATTTCATATTACTCCTTTTACTGTATGCACTTTACTTCATAGCAAGTATTACGATTGTTGCAATTAACTTCTCTTGCATGAGAAAGAAGACTGCTCAATAAATAACCTTTTTATTGAAAAC
Source organism: Lissotriton vulgaris (assembly GCF_964263255.1). Lineage (NCBI taxonomy): Eukaryota > Metazoa > Chordata > Amphibia > Caudata > Salamandridae > Lissotriton > Lissotriton vulgaris. The sequence continues at coordinate 22,993,127 of NC_141686.1, read as the reverse complement.
GCCCATCTCTATTTCTCTGCACTTCTGGTGAAACGAAGCATGCACGATTGACTGAGTGAGATAGCCATCTATTGTTTCCGCGACTCTGGAGATATATTCTTGGGGAACAAAGTTGTCATGTTATATGGTTGTCAGAAACTAATCCCTTCTTGTGTATTCGAGAAAGTTTCTAGTGACCTCTGAGCTAGCTGGCATTCACAAGTAAGTCTAACATACTCAATAGAGACCTAGTTGACTTCAGTCCTACGTCTAAACTATCGTTTATGTTATTCCAATGCGCAGAGCCTAGTGGGAATATAGGAACTACACTACATGGCGCCCAACGTTTGGTAAGGCGATAATTTAACGCTAGATACTAGAGTAACTCAGTCGTGCTTTTCACACAGACCCCTTTTTCCGTAAAAACTCCAATAGGCGTCTGGAGTGGATAAAAGGTTAGTATCCGCCAGAACTAAGTAGGACGAGAATCCTATGTATTAGTCTTTTTGGTTTATTCAACGTTGAAGGATACAGTATTCCAAAATATTGTGCACTCAATCTTTGTTTCCTTGAAAACATACTCTGCAAACTTTCTGTCAGCAAAATGACGGAGAGCGATGACGAAAGGGAGAGAGCTACAATAGCAACTCAACTATTAGCAGAGGACACAAGTCTTCAGCAAAATAACCCGGATGCAATAATCATCCCGGTAAATGTAAGAAAGAGTGTAACTTACAAACAAATAAATGATGGAGTATCATCGAGAGGTGGTACAGTCATATTTGTGGTAGAGGCACATGAGTATCGGCAGACAGAGGTATTCTATTCATGGATAACTTTTCCAGCAGCAAATGCTGTAACACGTGAGTTCCACTATTATACAAATCAGAGGAACCTCCAGCGGAATACGTTCCTTTCGAGGAAGTTGAAATTCTACTAACTTACCAGGAGCATCAGCTCTGGTTTAATGGCGCCCTAAAATATAAAAATCACATTACCAGGCTTGGTCCACTAGGTAGACCAGGAGCCACATGGCCGGTTCTAGCCAGCTATACACCACATCCTGACATTGAAGAAATGTCAGACAGAGAACTGTTAGTTCAACTAAAACAATTAACAAAAGCATATAGACAATTAGTTCAATTGACGGTACAACCTGCCGCCCAAAATGAAAAGAAACAGATATGGCAGAACAAACTTTTGAACTTGCTAGAATAATTGAAAAATCCTATGAAGAATTAAGTAGAGATAGTTTGGGTGGGAAACCACTAAAACCACAACTAACAGAAAATCCTGAAAAAACTTTCATTAAAAATAGTTTAATTACTCCAAAAAAGAAGTGGGAGAGTAATAAACAAACTCTTCCTAGAGAAAAATATTCTCAACCCAGAGGAAGGTCTCCCCAAAGTTGAGATAGATCTCCAGAACGGGGGGGGCGTAGGTCTCCACATCGGGAGCCCTCTGAGAAAAGATATAACCTCAGAAATAGGGATAATTTGAAAAAACATGACAGATATCAAGATAATGATACACGTCCCTCTCGATATTTTCAGACTTCCTCACAGAAATCGGAAAGAAGATGACGGTCAGAACATAAAGAAGAGCGCGTCAAGTCCAAAGACAAGGAACCCGCTCACAAAACTAAAAAATCTCAATTTTCCAAAAAGAAGGTAGCAAGCATAAAGATGAAACATGCCGAGGATCCTGAGGACACAACTCAAGAACGGAGAGTGGGCCCAAACAATGCTAGACAGCGCAGCAGAAGTGACCATAGCTCGCAAGATCCTGATGAATCTTCTGGAGACAGTGGACACGAATGAGTACATTCAGGTGGAAACTGCAGACACCAGAGTTAGTTTACCCCATAAATTATATGAAATAACATTGCTGATGGAAGGGTACATAACTATGAAAATAAGAACTCTCTTTTGGGAGAAGCTATCTAAGGGCTATGATATTCTTCTAGCTGAGAAAGACTGGCCACCAGAATTTGTTAGGGAGTGCCCACATGGCGAAGAAATAATTATGCCTGCCTTCTCAAATCATATTCCAATTCATAAAAAATACACATATGCAAGAAAATGGGCAGTGGCCCAGGCACCTGCATTATATAAAAATCATGTAGGATGGGATGAGGAATCCCCTCACCATAAAATCCAGTTAAAAAATCAACCTACTGCACAAAGGCAGTATCCTGTTAAGCAAGAAGCTAAAAAACAAGTCAGGGAGATCTTAGATCAACTTGAGTACTAGGGGGTGATTGAAACATGCACCTCACAAATGAACAATCCTTTGTTTCCTGTCTCCAAACCAGACAATTCATATTCAGTCTGTAGTCCAATACTAGACGATATTGCCTCTGGGCCCCCATACTTGAGAAAGCGGTCAAATACCTGCTTTCTGGTGCAATGTTTTGACAGAAGAAACCATTTGAAATATCTAATGTCGTTTTATATTTTTTGCGCACGATGTTATTAATCAGTGCGGCACTGTGTGAATTTTGTACTGCAAATGTTTTGCAACAAGAGTTATTATTAAACTCTTGTTGCAAAACATTTGCAGTACAAAATTCACACAGGTATTTGACCGCTTTCTCAAGTATGGGGGCCCAGAGGCAATTTTGCCTTCTCTCCCAGGGATTCAAGAATAGCCCAGGATTATTTTCAGCCAGAGTAACAGAGTTACTACAAATGTATGATGATGAGGCATTATCTTATGTCGATGACATCTATCTAACAGACGATGATTTGGACAGGCACTTGAAAAGAGTGAACACCATTGTACTTGGGTTCGCATCTGAAGGGTACAAATTCAACTTTAAAAAATCACGGATTGCCCACCTCACGGTCCTATTTCTAGGATATGAGTTATCAAGTGAAGGGAAAAACCTAGCAGCCAATTTCTTAGAGAAATGTGCACTGCTCCAAGCACCAAAAACGCTGAAAAACGTACAATCAATTCTAGGTTTCCTGAATTTTGGAAGAACTTATGTTCTGAATTACGCAGAGAGGGTTAAACCTCTCTACGAATTAATGAAACCTGATTTCAAACAAACTAATTGGACTCAGAAACACCCAGAAATTTTACGTTCAATACAAACAGACATGTTAGCTAAAACAAAGCTGCAAACACGCGTAAATGTACGCAACCTTGTAATCCGAGTCAACCCAGGAAGATGCGGATTCACGTACCTAACCTATAACGAAGGTGAAACTGTACCAATAGCTTACAAATCACACTTGTACACACAAGCTGAAATAAAATTCACTTCAACTGAGAAAATTCTGATAGCGGTTCAAACTGCTATAGCAAAAGAAAGAGCCCTGGCACAGGGAAAACGCATATCGGTCGATACACCTGTACCTGCCTTAGATGCAGTGACAAGAGCGAGCATTCCAAATGCTAAAGCTTAACATCCAAGATGGATAGAATGGGTTAATTCTCTTGCTGCAACAGACGTTGAATACGTTTTTGACCCTAGCTTGAAAACACAAGAATTTCTCCAATACGAGTACGAATGTCCTCTGCCGGCCAAAATTCTGCCTCTTGAACATTATGGCTGTATAATATTTACAGACGAATCAGCACAGCCTGCAATTGGGGGTAAACAAGCCTATAGTGCTGCGTGCGCGATTGTAAAAGGTCGCTGGCGCGAAGGTAGATTCAGACCCATGGTCACAAAAACTCAATCACTCGTAGACTGTACAGCTCAGCAAGCTGAACTACAGGCTTTCAAGAAGGCGCTTGAGAATACCGATTGCAAATTCCCCACACTAATAGTGTGCGATTCGTATTACTGCGTCCAGTCTTACAATGAATACTTGTAGAACTGGGTTCAAAACTGTTTCAAAGATGCGAAAGGTGGCACAATAAAGCATAAAATGCTTTGGGAACAAGTAGTTCTTTTACAGAAAGAACTACGAAAGAGTCACGTGATCCATATACTGAGTCATCAACGTGATGGCGTTCACGTTGCAGGGAATTCATTGGCTGATGAAGCCGCAAAGGCAGCCGTCCACACGGCTTCCGTAGCTACAATTAAGCGTTCAAAAAAAAGAATAGACGGTGAAACGCTACTAGCAGTAAAAGCCTCAATGAAAGGCAACTATGCGGCGTTACCTCTAAATTATCCACTCGGAAATACATACATAATTGATGCAAACTCCGTTCCTTTTGCTCAAATCCCTGGAGTGGGGGACAGAGTCATTCAAAACAGGAAGCGGAGAGTTTTTTTGATTCAAGAAGCACACATGGGAGAGGGTCTGAGGCACCAAGAGATCTTAATTTGTCTAATAGATTTACAACTAAAGTACTGGTGGCCGGGAATGAGCGTGCAAATTTATAACTTTGCAATGGATTGTGAGAACTGCAACAGAGATCGCAGTCATGAACCGGACTAGGCAACTGACAATAGCACAGTCAGTGTATACACTAAAAGAGGGGGGACGGGGAGCTCAAATATGAAACTAGAACAGGAAAGTTACGTCCAGTGCCCTTGCTCCCAAGGTCAAATGTGTCAGCACAAATAGGGTCGAAAGTTCCTCAAGGGGAGTATACCTAAATGTAGGATGCACCAAAAGAAAGAGTAGAGAAATAAAGATAAGTATAAGGGAATGGTTTTGCTCTTGTTCTGGACTTCCAGGTGGAGTTGTAAGAAATGCGTGGAGTGAAGTGAGTGCTTCTCCTTGGTAACCTAGTGCCCTCAGACAACCTTACGATCGCCCTAGATCATCATTGGGCGTTGCTCCTCGTGTGGGCAGCGCTGCAGTCCCTCATGGGCCCCACAAGGGGGCTCTTTGGCGGAGATCTTTTTTTGGAGATGCCGAAGTTGTGCAAGGGGGTCTGGGGGCCTAGCAAAAATTAGTAGTGATTGTGAGGAAGTTAAAATAACCGTACAGTACCCTCAAACTAGTTTAATTCAGGGGTCTGGAAGGTTAATTAAAAGGGGGTGCACCCTGGAGTTTCCCTAAGTAACAAATAATAGGGGCGGTTGTCTAACTAAACGCTGCTCTCAGGGTAAGTGCTCAAGTGGGGGTAAACAAATTATTCGGTCGACATGTTTTGCGCGTCTAGTGGTCCCTAGTGGATCCAATCGCGCTTCTTCAGGACCATATGATGTACAAAAAACAATCTAGGTTTATTGTTGCAGGTGCCAGGCCTATTGCCCGTGTACCCGCTGTACCTTCGTCGTCAAGGTGAACAGCGTCTTATCGCTGACTGGTACGGTCACTAATGGTACCATAACCCAACCTGTGAAGAGAAAGTCTTGTGAGCAAAAGAGCAAAACCGGCTGTAAAGTATACATAACTGTAATGAAACAACAATGTCATGCCATGCTACAACATTGTAGTTACTCGGCCCTTTATCCGAGTTGCGTGGATCACAGAGCATACATCTAGCAGCATGCATTTGGCATGTATGCAATCCATGGAACGACTTTAAGCTTAATCTGGTTGGTCTTGTGTTAAAAAAGATCTACATAATGCCTGGTCTGGTCTGGCATAGGTACATATAAAACCAAAGTGCGTGCAGACAGGGACTAGGTAAGCTGCAATTGTGCCTACGAACATGGTAAATGTAAAATAAATCGTGACTAATTCCCACAAGTGCAGAGATGTATGGGGATGGAGTAAATAACATAGACCCTGATAGATTGTGGTACGAGGTGCCTCATTATGATGAGTCATGCTCAGGCGTGTGGTCACTCTCTCAGCATATTGATATCAATGTGCGCATTCAACTCGTTTATAGTGTACCACACATGCTGGAAATACGCCTGTGAATAAAGTGGATGACGCAGTCTAGCAATGGTGTGGAGCAGGCATAATAAAGATGTGCAGGTCGTATTTAAACTAATAGCAACATACCCAATCAGCCTAAGGTCTGGGCCCCATCGACGTCGGCTTGCCTGTTAAGCGAGGGAGCACTGCGGAAACAAAATAGGTGTCACAAAACGGTAACCTGTTGTCAGATTGACTCTTAGCCCATTTTAAAAAAGGAATTCGACATGGCAGTGGTATTATTCCTAGTGGTAATCATCGTGGCACGTAGTGCCTCCATCAGTTAAGTGAGCCGCATGAAAATTGCATTCTCAAGGGAGGGGCAGGGGGGGGGGGGGAACGGTGATATTGGGGAGCACGAGGACGGGAAGTCCCCGTACCGGTACTCACAGTTGTCTGAGTCTCCCTCAGCGGGCGTCTCTGACTCCTACCCACGGCAAGCTCCGCGTCGGAAAGGAGCAGGTCTCTCTCCTTCCCGCGTATTTATTCGGTGTTAGTGTCGGTATCTTCCCGTGTCAGCTGATCTGGGGAACGGGTAATCACAATACCCGGATGTTGCTAGAGCGTGACGTCATAAGGGTGCCAAACGTGGCGGCCATCTTAAGGAGGGTTTCTGTGAATGACTAATCGGGTAATTCCTTAATGCAAAGTACTGTTATGCATCACTAAATCCTCATTAGTTCCTAAACGGTTTTAAAATGAGGACATTCTCGTTAAAAAGGGTTGTATTAGTCATCCGGATATTGATGGGGTGGGACGACATCTATGTGTCAGGTGTGGCGGCAATCTTAAGAAGGGGTTGTTCGGACGTTTTATCGTTTTGACTTGGTGCCAAGTACTGTTATGCATGCCTGTTCTAAGTGCCCAGATGGTATGGGAACTTGAGACATGATCGTTGAAGAGGTAAAATGATCTTATGTTTCAATTATCTTGCTAATTCAAGTTAACCCCTTGTTCCTAATGGTGGGTCCTGTTAGTTCCTAAGGCATTGCCTCAAGGTAATTATCCTGGGGAAAGGGGACAAGGTGGCCTACTGAATGGATACCCCTTACTGCCTGCGGGGTTGTTCTTCTTGTCAGTGGACCTGTACTTGATGTGTCTCCATCTGTGTAAGGCCCATCTTCATTAATCAGACAGTTTCTCTGGATTAGTTCACAGAAGTTCCACCCAAGGAATTTCCTCATTCAGACCCTCCTTGTCACACTTCAAACGGTAGACCCACCTTTGTTCGTACCTGAACAAGGTTTTTAGGGACCAAAGAGGGTTGGAATCAATCACTGTCCATTTAATACTGGTGGCTGGATGTTTCTTCTCAGCAAAATGGGATAACATCTTCGTGTTAGTTTTTTCCTGTACGTATACGACTTTTGTGCTCTCCTATCCGTTCTTTGACCTGGCGTGTCGTCATTCCAATGTATCTGAGCCCACATGGGCATAGGATCATATAAATGCAATTTGTAGTGTTGCAATTGTTATGTCTTGTTAGACGCCATGGTGTCGTCAACCCCAGATCTATTTCTTTCGTTGCCTGTGTCTCAGGACATGAAGCGCATGTGCCGCAGGGGTGATGTCCCACCACTGGGGGTATTGTCCATAAGGTGGGTCTCTTCAGTTTGGTTTGTTTGGGGCATGTATGGATCAGGTGATCTTTGAGGTTCTGTGTGCGTTTGAACGCAAAAAGGGGTGGTGGTCCTGCTGAGAACTTGCCAGTCTTTAGGATGTCCCAATGTTTTCTCACTATCTTCTGTATCGCGTTAGAACTGGGTGTAAACGTCGTGACACAAGTTATAATGTCTGATGTGGGTTTTGTATTCACCTCTAGCAGGGCCTGGCGTTGATTGTTCCTGGCCCTCTTATGCGCTTGGCGTATGATGTTGGTGGGATAGTGACGTTTCCTCAGGTTGGACGCCAGAATCTCTGCTTGATACTCAAATGCCCTCATGGTATCACAATTCCTGCAGAGGCGCAGGAATTGACCCACCGGCAGATTGTCCCTTAGTGCTTTAGGATTCTGACGTCCAACCTGAGGACGACGTTTACACCCAGTTCTAACGTGATACAGAAGATAGTGAGAAAACACTGGGACATCCTAAAGACATAACAGAACTCTTTCATCAACTTGGAGAAATATATCTGATTTCACCATGGATTGAATTGTGGATTGTGTTAGGTGTACTTTTGCTCCTGCTCTGGCTCATTTTGGTTTTAAGCTTGGGAAGAATGATTGATGGAAAATACAGTACAATGGACACAGCAAGTCAGAAAATCAACTTGGTCCTAAAACCTCACAAGTCATCTCATGTTAAAAAAAGAGACCTGCCATCAGTAAACATCACAGCCATTCCTATACCTGGTGGTGTAGCATGGGACGCTACTGATTACGACATCTATGGCCTGGTGGAACTATTGAAGTATCCTCATCAGTTCAAGGTTTCTTTAAGTGACTTTGTCTCACCGAGCACTTTCTCTGATGATTGGGACTTTGAGACTATTAATATTATGATGTCTGATTTAGAAATGTCAGCAAAATTTACAGATCTTGATTATTTAGAAGGTTCATCTGATTATGAAGAAATGTATTGCTTTAATCATTTTGGGCACCACTATTTGCATAAATCTGCAAAACCTAGAAATGTTTTAACTTATAATCAATGGGAACATTGTCCAACACCGCCAAAAGGCAGCTCGAAAACATTTTATGAGAAATTTCCATACTTCAGGGTTTAATATCACAGATCCAGAAATGTTTTATTTCAAAAATGTGAATAAGACAGGAATGAAAAATATGTTGACCAATACAAAACAGATATATTCTGCAAAATTTTATGAACAATTGTCTACATTTGGTTTTGAATTCTGGAAAGATAACATTGAAACAAAAACAATCTGGGGTTCAAAAGATTGGCAAGTACAGGGATTAGAATCATTATTCAGAGCCTGCATGATCCCAGAACAAATAATGTTCCTGAATGACACCATTCAACAAACAACCTGTCTTGGCCTAGCCAAGATAAAAGATTTAAACAACCCGTCTATACCAAAACCTGGCCTGGCAGTTTGGGCAGGACTGTTTCTACTGGAGCAGGGTCAAGGCTGATTTGCACATAGTATGGTCTGGTCGGCCCCGTCCTAACCTTTGTGTCATACTGAGGCACTATTGGGTAGGACTGAATAAGTGACTCAAGTTTGTGCTACAATGCATGTTCATATGCTGATAATGTTTAGGGATGACTTCAGCCGGAAAATGGGAATTTTAAGTCATTATGTTTTTTTTTTTAGGTTTGTTGTGGTCTGGTGGATTTTTCCCTGCACCATTTAGGCTGTATCAAGAGCATTAAGAAACTACCATTATTGAGTAAAGGCTGTCTTTGGGAAAAAACTGCAAAGCAATAGGTGCAAGAGGACAACCAAATAATTTTCTTCATTTTATTTCTTTTGAATACTTGGGGTATACTTCCATTTACCAGACACCTATTGTTCTTCTTCGGGGACACCACCTGAATGGAGAAACCATTGTTCCTTTCCTGAAAAACAAGCAAGAATTAAAGTGGGCCATGTATGCTGTGAATGTTTGGTTCCCTTTCTAACCATATACAAAGGCATACATTGTAAAGTTCACAGAGTTAGTGTTTATCAGAAAACTGCCTTTTTTTAAATGTATTAATACATTCACACTCAGATAAAATGAATACTGACAGAGAATGTGCACCGTAATTTTCATTTTTTTCTGCTTAATTTAGATAACCTTGCAGTATAAGTTGGTCCTCAAAGCTGCATACACCTAGTAGCCGTGACATTGTTAAAGCTCTGCAGACTGGTTTGAGGGATGTCATTATGATGATGAAATTCATATTTCATAGGTAACTGTGAAATATTTCCAATATTGCACATTTTCAAGTGAAATGTGGTCTTTTGTACTACTGCATTTTGTGCAATAAAAACACATGTAATCTATTTAAAGTAAATAAATAAATATCTTGTTAGATACGTTATGTATTTTTTTATTACATATTTTGGGAACTGTATGTGTTATACTGGACTATTCTATTTAGTTGCCTGCAGTCAAAAGACGAGAATAATACTTTAATTATGCATCGCAGATTGGTATCGGTGCCACCATCTCCATTCAAGGGACACTTATGATTTATTCACCTTTTAAGATGGTGTAACATTAATCTAGTTCTCTGACATGGTTCAGGGGGATGAGCTACTCTTTTGAACAAGGATCTACCTCTTCATCCTCCTCTCCTCACTCCACCAGCATATGACACTATCTGCCAATTCTTAATGTAATTCATTGGCCTCCTTAGAGGGTGGGTGCATCTGTTTCATCCACTACTCTCCTTTCTAGCAAGGTTTTCATGCTCAGAACATCTGGATAGCTTTCATTTCCAATATATGTGCTCACCTCTCAAAATGCTGATCATGCCCTGTGGTGCCTGTGGCTTTTCCAAGATGATTGCTGTTGCATATGTGACCTTGTCCCGAGCTGTTTCCTCACTGGGTCCAGAAATTTGGTGTAAGAATGATTACACAGCCCTTGGTCTAGCATCCTGGCACACTATCAATACCATTAGCAGTAAGAATGGGTCAGAGTGTACAATTGTAGTATGGTTTGGAGGGCCCACTCTAATCTCTGTGTCATATTGTGGCACTATTGGTTAGGACTGGATAAGTGACTCACGTTTGTGCTACAATGCCTGTTCATATGCTGATAATGACCAGGAAAGAGAGAAATCGCAACAGGAGCAAGCATTGCCAACTGCAATAGGTCTGGCTTACTGCTAAGGTAAACGTTTGTTAATAGTTTGACGATGTTGTGTGTGTTGCCTCACAATGACATAGAAAGATAATTCCATAAAGAAGCAGCTACATGAGCTACAGCAGTATTGAACCTAGGGGTATGGCCCCTTTGCAGAATATGCTTCTGAGAAATTGGGTTACTGGTTGTGGGGAGTGAACCCTACTCAAGCAGCAACCATAATCAGGATGAGGCACAAGCAAACCCCAAATTAAACTGTGCTCAAATCTCTGGCACAGAGCAGTCAGGCTTAACTTAGAGGCAATGTGTGGGAAATTGGTGTATTCGTTGTGTGGCCTGCTTACGTAACAGGTCCACATTTCTGCTTACATGGAACCAAGCACCTCATTGTAGCACTTGACTCTCACAGGGTAGTGAAGCAGAGCATTCCAAGGTCTACACAGGGGAGGTGGTATGGGCTAGTAATCACAGTTCACTGGCACACAATAATAACACTCAATAAATGATTGACCAGTCAGTACTTTCTCTTTAGAAAAATGAGAAATACATTTATTACATACACACTACGAAATATTACGCAGTATTTTACAAATATGTACATTGGTAGATGGGAAATTCCATAGCTACCATTACATACCTACCTTTCTGAAAATTCTTTAGGGGGAGCAGTTGCACTCCTGTAGCCCCCCCCCCCTTGTTTCCTGGAGCAGGTTGGTGGTACCCAGTCACCCTGGACCACCACAAGAGGGAAAAACACATGTAAGTTAAAGAGCCCTGCAGGGCATTATGGGTGCTCCTCCGGGAGCAGTGAATATTTTAGCAGTAGCTCTCTAGCTGTGCTGGGAGAGCTGCAAAGTCTTTTGTTTGTGTTTTCTTTTGTTTTTAGGGGATGCCCAGTTCCTCCCCAGCACCCCATGCCTCCTCTTATGGGAGCAGCTTAGAGGCCTACCCCATGCTGCCCCGTGACTCCCACATGGCCCGCACCTCTGAGTGCGGCCATGGGAGTCACCAGCTTCCATCTCGAGCAGCGTGCCACCTTCTGAAGTGGCTGCCTCGCTCCCTCCTACGAAGGGATGGGGAGTGGAAGAGAGGTTGTCATGGCTGGGAGGGGGGTGAGACAGTATTCCCCTTTCTCCTATATTTTGAGGTCCTGTAATGGGGTCCCAGCCCCTCTTTTTCATAAACAGCCCAGAGGATAGGGCCGGGCCAGTAGAGAGTCTGGGGAGTGGGCCCCAGGCATGCCTCCTCCCAGAGAATAATTAATAATTAAATCTTGAGCCAACAACCTGGGTCCTGGCCCACCTCAGGGGTAAATTATTAAACAGTGGCAGAGCCACACGCATTTCGCTGCAAAAAAGTTCAAAGGTCACCAAATGCGATAACTCCGGCCCAGTTGGGCTAATTTTGAGGATCTTGGGGTCATTTTAACACTGGTGATAAACTTTAGCCACCAGAGGCAGTTACAGCAGACCTCATTACCTCCAAAGTGTTGCAGTCCTCAGGGAGCTGGTTCTCCTGGCTTCTTGCGCCAACCTTGCTCCTGGTCTTAGTTGCTGGGCACAGTAGTCCAGGGCTTTACCACAACTGTTCCTCAGGGGGGTGCAAGAGGGTTAGCCTCACTGGTCCTTGGGAAGATCCGCTGGTCCGGGGCCAACTAGACAAAGCCTTAGTCCTTTCCAGTCATCAGGGTGTTCCTCCTTCCAGTTCTCCACTGAGGTTTCATGGTCTGGCAGCAAAGCACAGAGAATTTACCAGACAAGAGAGTCTCCCCCTTTTGTAAGAGTTTTTAAAGGGGAGTGGAAGATGCCTGAAGATAAGCACCTCTGGCCAATCCTAGGGTGCCATGTCAACTCTCCACCTCTGTCCCAACCCTCCTACACAGCATGTTGGGACAATTCAAAATGGCATCACCAAGAGTCACAAGGCAAATTTCCTCTGGGGTCCTTACTGATATCACTGCCAGGGCCTGTCTCCATAGATTTCAAAGGGGAACCCCCTTCCTGTGTCGGATCCAAAGGTCTGGAGCTCTCCTTTGTTCAGAGGGCTTGGGCAAGCCCATCCTAGGAACAGTGTGACAGCTGATTGATTGGTGTAGATAATCCCGCACCTCCCCGTGCCTCCTCAGGAGCTGAGTGAAGCACTGTTAATTGCTCCCTTGGTGTAGGTAAGCCTTTTTTTCCTGCTGTTGGAGAGAAATGTAATTAACCTGCCATAGCACGGTGACAAAAAGCCTGGGCTCTGATCCTGAGCTGAGCCAGAAAAATATGACAATTCTGGATGACCCATAAGTTGTACAGATATCATTGTGGAACTTGCAGATTTGATTAGGTTACACCCTACTTTGATACGTCACTGGTCTCCAGAGGTAAAAGAAGGCAAAACTGCACTCTAAGTCAGTTCTCTTCTTATGTGTATAATAAGCATAACTACAGACACACAGTACATTACACTGACTTGCCCTATTAGTGTACACTAACATTACACGTCCTACCCCAGGTCAGTATCTAATTCTACAGAGTCATCACTAATCCACTGTGCACAGTTACCGGGCTGCAGACAACAACAGTCTCCCATGTGCAGCCCACACATGTGCGCACATGCGTGTGCACACATGTTCACGTGTAACCAGTCAAGTGCCCCTTACCCTTGCTTCATCACAGCAGCCTTATCTTAAAAGGTGGACACTGGATTTAAACACAGGCAGTCCATTTGTCATGTGATTACCGTGGGTGAGACACATTCAGGGAGACTCACCCGCAGTAACAAGTCCCAAACCGGGTAATCCCAAAAGCAAAAAATCTGTGTGTACTAAGTGGGCGGAACTCAATTGCAACACAATGTGTAAAGTATTTATGAAGCCTTTCAAACAGTGATAAAGTGAAAAGACAACACAAGAAAAATCCCACATTGATTTAGAGAAATAGAGGAATAATGAAATAAATACATTAAAGACAAAAATGACACAAATCCAATCAGTAGAACCACATATATTCAATTTTTAATATTTAAGTAGTAATAGCTAAGAAAAGTTCAAAGCGCCACTCGCAGTTATCTGCTTGTACGAGGCCGGGAGAAAGTCTCAAGTTCAGGCCAACTGCGAAAGAGCTCGAGTCGGATACAGGGACCAGGTTAGTCCAACTGAAAAGTAACCTTCTCAGTTTAGAGCAAAGAGTCATGTTCATGTAGGCCTCGAGGAGCAGGGAAGCGGTGAGGATGGTTGACTTAGTTCTAAGTATGCGCGCAAAATCCGTTCCGCTCGCGGATTTTGCGAATTTTTGGTAAATTCGCGATCCGCGAACTCCCGCGAATTTACCGCGAATTCGCAAATCCGCGAGCGGCGGATTCCGGGGGCAAAAGTTGAAGCCTGGCTGGCCTGTCAACTTGTAACTATTTTAGGATGGCGCTGGCAGTTTGCCGGCACCATCCTAAAATAGTTACAACATGCCCTTCCTGTGAGCCCAAAAACAATCGTGAGCGTCGTCGAGGCAGGTGTGCCTTCTTCACAAATCTACCATGGAAAATCAGCTGTGATGCTGGATAGAGGCTTTTGCATCCTTGACTTTCACGATCGCAATACCCGTGCTGTTTCTGTGACCAGGAGCTTATTTCTCTTCATCTGCTGAACTGATCTTTCTCTGACCTTTTATACACACAAGAAGCATGTGTGAACTCGCATGGTAGCCCTGCCCGTTTGGCCCCGCCCACACACTCGCGGTTTGCACCGTCTTCCCGCCATTCACCCACTATGATGGACAGCTCACTCAAGGGACACCTGCGCCCTTCGGGGCGATTGCATAGTAACACACACATGGACGCTCGAACTAGTTGATGCTCAAATTCAGTGACTGCACTCGCATGGAAGCCCCGCCCCAACTCCGCGGATCCGCAAATCCGCAAAATCCACGGATTTTGCGGATCCACGATCCGCAAATCCGCAAAATCCACGGATCGTGGATCCGCAAAATCCGCCCATGCTAACTTAGTGCAAAGAGCAGGCCAGGTGTCACAGACGGTAATGGATGTAGCGTGAAGATTCTGTTGTTGTTGCGGGTAGTCAGACCGGAGCTTCGCGTTAGCACTTTCAACAAGCAGTCGACGCTGTAGCTTGAATGGTTGGGGTGACAGAGCTTCACGTTGGCAGGAAGTGAGGGCGGCATGGTTTTGGCATCTGTAGGCCCGTTTTCAGTTGAAAAGAGCCCAACAACTTCAATTCAGCTTCTCTGAGGCCACGCCAAGGGTCGAGGACCTGAGGGGCACAACTTTGTGGTCAGAGGCTTATTCCAGCTGGATATGGGTACTGGTTGTGGGGCGTCAGAGCCTGTTATGTCCATGTGGCTCTGAACAGGATACCTTCAGACTACCCCTTGTAGTTAGGCTGGGAGTCCTGGGCTCAGGGGCAGGTCCAATTCTTCTGACACAGGCAGGAAGGTAGCAGGGGAGCAGGGCAGCAATCCAGAAAGGCAGCAGTCCAGCAAGACAGTAGTCCAGCAGGGCAACAGTCCAGCAGAGTGTCAGTCCTTTCAGCAGCACAGCAGTCTTTCTTCCTGCCAGAGTATCTACAGGTCCATAAGTGTACTAAAGAGTTGGTGTCTGAGGTCCAATATTTACACCAGGTGCCTCCTTTGAAGTGTAAGAAGCTTCTAGAGGTTTCACTTTGTAGTGCACAGGTTTCCTGGCTCCCCTACCCTGGCTCCAGACTAACTTAAAGGGGTATGCAGCCCTTTGTGTGGAGGCAGGACACAGCCTATTCAATTGAAATTGGGGCTGTGCCCAGCTCCAACCTCCCCTTCTGCCAGTGATGGCTCATAGAGGCACACCTAAGACCTCTACTGTGTTTGGCTGCAAGAAAGGAGGAATATACAAAGTCCAACTGCCAACTACACCCAGTCATGTGATCCAGTGACAGGCTGAAGACACAATACTGGGTAAGGCAGGAAAATGCCACCTTTCTAAAAGTATAATGAATGTTGGCCGTGATGCACTTGTTTTTTTATTGTTTTTTGTTACCATCCGACAGTTTTACGCCCGATCGATGAGTCGACTGGGCAGAAAAGCTTTTAATATGGTGGAGGTGTCTGTTAGACACCGTCATCCATATCAGGATGCATGTGGAGATTTGCTGTCTGTAACATTGGGTGTCCGTAGTGGGCCCCCAGGGATTCTTGGTGGTAGGGGGTCACATGGGGGTACCTATGGTACCCCCCTGCATTTGCATGTACAACGTGGCAGGCACTGTCACGTTGTGCATTCAAATGCACAACTTGAATTTTTGGCACCGCCCGCCGCAATGTTAATAATGCGGGATGCGCCCTCTAGTGTGTCAGGCACATCCTAATTGTATGTGCCGGACCGCCGCATGTATTGCGGGCAGTCCCATTTCCCAGCACTATGGCGGGCATACTAACGACCCCTTTAGTGTGCACTTGGGGAATGAGCTCCACCCTAGCCCCTGTCATACAAATTAGGAATTTATAGAACCTCTGGTCTAGACGCTGTGTGCACTACTGAGTCCCCCTTTGGGGTTTCTTCCCAATGCAACTCGGTTAAACGTTTTCAACAATAGTGAAAAACAATATTAACAGAACATGGAGCTATAAAACGTTCCCAAAGTATACGGATCAAACAACAGAAGTCCAATAAATTATACTGCGAAGGTAACATAGTTGTTGATAATTCATCCAATTAAATGATGTTCTTATATTTTCTTGAAGATTGGCACATCAATTCAACCCAATGCCTTTCGGCCCACTACAAAGCCCTTCATTACGGGTGTCTACAAACAAAAATACATCATAACTACTATTTAAAAATTATAACCTCATATCGTGAGGGACATCACTTAATCAAAAACCAATGTGGTTTAAACCATGTCCTAGCAATCAAACTAGTAGAATATAATGAGAAGCAGATGAGTTATAGCGCTTGCCCCATTTCAAACTCCTATTCACATGAAACACTGGTTAAGCTTGTGCCACCAAAAAAAACCGTAAGCCTACTAAACCATGCTTGGTGCGTAACTAAAAGTACCATGAGTGCTCTCAATCATGCGAAAAAAAGCTAATGCATGATGTTAAATCATATAACCACGTGAGTTTTTCATAACCAGTGAAAGATATGCAAGTTATCTCATGCTATTAGGATCCAAAAACAAAAGACCACTCTTCAACCTTTTAGCAGTCATGATTCAACAAATGTAATAAGCATGAAGCTGTAGTCTTAAAGCTTCCGGATCACTGACTAATAAAGAAAATGAAAGAACACAAGAAAAACCCAATCAGGAAGTGATGCAAAGACCGGTCAGAAAATAAAACCAAGAACACTGCTCTTAAAATATCCTGTTTGTCATGATTACAAACTCTTTAGTTGTACTAACCTTGTTAGTCCTGACTCAGAGGGCTTACGCGATCGTGTTTCATGCGAGTGCCTCAATGAACCACACGTGAGTGCGACATAATGTGAGGGTGACGTGAAATCATTCTGGGTAACATACGTGTCCCGACATGAGACAGAGAAAGAAAGGAAAGCCAGACTTTACAAAAACAATGTTCAGTCTAATTTAACAATAACATTTCAGAAAAGCCCGGCAAACTAGTGAATACATATTCTTAGTTTAAAGTGTCTTACAAAACAATTCTATTACAACATATCATTGTATCTTTCTCATAAAACCGTCTGTTCAAAAGAGTTACATAAACAAAAAGAAGCTATTTACAATCCATGTACAAAAACCTCTAATTCATGAACTGTAGTTACAGTACAAATGTCATGAAATAACAGTCCATTAACTGTTATGTAACTCTATCCACATACTTATACTTTGCAGCTCAAGGCGTATCAAAATATGTAGTTCTGGCAATACTGTACTTAATGTCTAGAACAGACCTTTAGCAACATCTCTGTTTTAACATTGTTTAAGATATTGGATCCTATGCAAGCAACAATATACTAAACTTTGTCGATAAGTGGATTCTGATTGTAATGGAAAGAGCGTGATAGCTAGACATAGAACTTATGTCATTGTTGCTGTGCTATCATATTGACATTGTCTTTTTAAGTCGACCTCACGAGAAACTATGAAGAAAGAATAACGTAATTTGAAATCAAGGTAAAGTATGTTTGGTTTTCAATGTACTATTCCAACTACTCTATTTTATAAAAAATGAAGAGAAGAAACAGAAATGTATATAGTGAATATAACAGTGGGACGTTTAGCAGTCTGAAGGGTGCGGAAAGGAATTCTTATCCTCTTGCTGTTACAAAAATTCAGAAGAAACATGAAAATTCTAATTTATCATTCAAACCTTTGGGGTTCGATGTTTCCAAATGTCTAATCCAATAGGATTCATGTTGTGCTAAGGTCTTTGCCTGGTTTCTGTCATAATGACGAGTAATGACTTCGAGGACAGTGAAATGTAATTGAGCGATTGTGTGGTTATTGTCATTCCAGTGAACAGCCAAAGGTGAATTCAATGTTTCCCCCTAAAACTTTTTACATCCGACTTTACCATAACATAGGATTTTTCATTGCAATTCTAAAACACCAAACATGAATTGGGTACCTATTCCCATTTTGAAGTTACTGCTTATTAAATGAAATAAGGTAATTCCAATGTAAACCTATCGGACAGATAGGCCTTGCAGTAGTGGAAAACAAATGTAAGAGTTTCTCACTCCCCGGACATGTAAAACTTAAACGTACATGTGCTACTTTTAAAATATTCTGCACCCTGCCCTTTGCTCGGTCCATGGCCTACCTTACGAGTGGCTTATATGTATTAAAAAAGGAAGGTTGGGGTCTGGCAAAAGGTTTTTTTTGCCAGGTGGAAATAGCAGTTTAAAACTGCATATACAGGCTGCAATGGCAGGCCTGGCTCAAGTTTAGGGCTACTTAAGTGGGTGGCACAATCAGAGCGCAGGTCTACTAGTAGCATTTACTTTACAGCTCCTGGGCACCTATAGTGCCACAGTATTAGGGAGTTACAATTACATGTAATATGCCACTTGGGTATAAGCCAATTCTACAACATTTTAAGCAGCGAGCACATGCAAATTATCACTGGTTAACAGTGGTAAAGTGTGCAGAGTCCTAAAAGCCAACAAAAACGGGTTCAGTAAACAGGAGGGTGAAGGTAAAATGTTTGAGGATGACCATGCAGAAAAGCCAAGTTCAACATGGCTGTGTTAATGAAATTCAGCTATATCCTAAAAGAAGAGTTATGAAAAGAAGTCTGATGATGACGTTTGCCTTGCAAGTGGGAGACCTAAAAGCATTCATGAATGCATAGCGAATCATTTTGATAAAGGGCCAGTATATTGCTGTTTCTTTCAGAAAAAAACCCTCAATGCACATATTTACTTTTGGAACACATTTTTTTAAATGTTTTCATCATAGGAAGTAAAATTAATAAATGCTCAAGGGTGATTATTTAATAGCAATGTGTCTCTATATCGGGCTAAGGCAAGGCATCCAAAAAAAGACTCTGGGCCTGATTCACAAAGGAAAACCTACAATTTGTTTAAGTTTATGATTGTTGCGTATTTCCAAAGGGATTCACTAGTATTATCTTTATGGGTGAGAAGTCTCCGCACCTAAAAGGATAGGACTGTCCTATCTTTTTTCATATGCGAAGAATTTGCACTCTTCACAATACTACTAGTATATCCCTTTGTGAATACCTATCAATCGTAAAGTTACACAAAAGTTCAAGTTTACCTTTGTGAATCATCCCCTCAGTAAACAAAATAAAGCATAAACCAACAATAAAAGCAGTCATCAAATGTATTACTTTAAAGAACATACACTCTCTCTAGGCTATCTTAAAGATGTTGATGCACCATCACCAAAACGGAAATCCAAATTGGTTAGAATGTGACCCACAAAATGCCATGGTCTTGATGAAAAAAGGACATGCAAGACTGAAGAACATTAACCCAAAGTCAGCTCTCTCTATATACTTCTTACTAGCAGCCCGCCCCGACGTTGTCTGGGGGCAATGAGGCTTCAGGGCCAACCGCCCGCCTCGACAGTGTCGTGTATTTTAGATCTTCAAGGCCAAATGTGAGAAGGTTTGTTTGCCAAGTCACAGTCTAGGGAGAGCATGCACTCTAAGTAGAAAACAGACGGAGTGGGAACTGTGAGATGGAAACCCAAAGGGCAGTGTTCTGCTCTATTTCTCACTCACCAGATCATTCTTTTTTTCCGGGGACATAGTCAAAACTACCCACTATACCAATGAAGCAAATCTCTCAATGAAACCTTACATCACAGTTCTATTACCTACGGACAATAAATCAGCTCTTGTCGCGTCATGCTCAACCAGAAGGTTGGTACCAATTCCACAAGTAGTGGTACATCGCTAGCATCTACAAAATATATAAAAAACAACACACAATATTTGGGAATCTCTATGACCATGTAAAGAATTACCACGTTTGACATAATGCAACTTTCAGAGAGGATGTGGCGATGTAGCTAGAGCTGCCGACTTTGGAATTGGGGGACACGGTTGGAGCCCCGAGGTCAACTCAACAGACTGTGATTCTGGGCAAATCACTTATCCCCTTGCCTAAAAAAAAACTGACCATGTGTAATGTAACAGATGCTCATGTAAAGTGCTATAATACCTTGGAGCGACTTTGTGCTAAATAAAAATGCAAAAGTAAAATAAAGAGATAAGATGGGCGATGAAGTCATAAGGTTCGTGGGATTTGATGGGCTATTCTCTAAAGAGCTTTCCTTCTGTGGCTCTGGGCAGTTTATACATGGATTCACAGTGTGCTAACGAACACAAGTCATTCTTGTTTACGTCAGTATTTTTTCACATTCAGCACATCTATGGTATGTATCTACAGAGCAGTGGAGCACTGTACATGGTTAAAGGCAATCTTACATGCAAAAGAGTAATAGGAGAAGAAGCTGAGTTGTGGACTGTCAATGAATTGTGATGTTTTGTTCTTTGAAGACGTGAGTCGTTAACTCTTTCCGAAATTGGAGCAGTGTTGTGGGGGACCTGATGGAAACGAAGATGGTTTTCCATATCCTTGGTGCTTAGCTGGAAAAGGCCTGTTGTCTTATTTATTGTTTTTCTTCTTTCTGCACTATGATGGTGTTGTGCCTGCCAGTGTGCCAAGAACCAACAGAGATGGGGAACTTGTCTGCAAGATAAGTGACTGGTTGTCATGGCTTTGTAAATGATGCAACTGATTTCGAAGATGGCATGGGCCAGGGAAAGAGTTTCATCAGAACTTAGGGGCAGGGTGATATGACCATATTTATTCAGGCCCTTAGGCACATGAATAGTTTACAAATAAATCTACCAACATGAAAATGCCCAGGCCCTCCCTTGAAGCCCATGACTGCAGTATGTTCTAGTCACACACAGAAATTTGGGGTCCCCGATAGGGTCAGAGCTGTGTATAGGGCAATTGGGGAGTGTCCAACAGGCTGTTCTGAAAGGTCAGTGTGTGAGCTGCTTTTTTGTCAGTTTGTAGGCATGTTTTATAGTCTAGTGGACCAGTTTTTACTGTGGATTTCCCAAATATTAAAACAAACACTGCCGGCAGTAAGCTCAAATCCATGTCCTCTTCCATACCTTGCAAAACACTTATACAACGTGTCTTTACAAGTTCAAAACTGCCTCAATTTTCAAACATGGGCCAACTTTTTAGCTATCCAATTCACTAAGTAGGTCCACTTTTATTTCAGTTCCAGTCCTATTTTCAGTCCCAGCTACCCAGGTTCCCGAAATGTGGTTTGGAGTCGGGTACGTTTTACATTTTTAGGCAAAGGGTGATTACTTGACATGATTTTCAGCCAAGAGTCGAGGCTGGTACATAAACTCAGCTCTCGTGCTAAATCGGCAGCGGAACCAGCCCTCAGATGACTTGTCCCTCAAAAACGGTATTAGAATACCTGAAGTATAAATAAAATACCAAATGCACATTTCTCAAATTGCTGCACAGTACATAAAAGGCAGAATCTACTGATACCGTGGCCGAAGACTTCACAAGACAATTTATTCTCGCAAGATAATATGTACCTGGCCCACACCATGGAGTCAACGGTCCTCCCAAAAAGAGGGAATAACACCTCCTTTGAGTGAAGGGCTCAAAAGGCGTCTCTTCACGCCGTATACATTGCTCTGAGGGATCTTTTTCTATAGCACTCTGCGGTTCGATGCTAAAGAGCAACCTTGCTTTGATAATAGGCTTGTTTGCCTCCTGAACAGGGGGCTCGGAGGGTCATGAGGGGGGCCTCAGGGGTGCCTGTTGCCAGATGTGTGACAGTAAGATGCTCTCGGGTTTACTTAGTTGGTATGCCTTGCGGTTTGCTGTGGTTTCACGTGTGAAAGCCACACTGCCGAGATTGGTACTTTCATTTTGGCTGAACCGTCGCTCATGTAAAGGACTGAAAATTCCCTAATGACGTTTTAAATCGGCACATCAAAAGTTCTTGAGCTGTTGGCCCGAACTATCGGCCTAGACCTTTTAACAGATGCAAATTATTGGTAATTCAATGTTAAACATCTGTGCGCTGACGCTGCCCAGCTCAAAACGGCTGATAGTGAGCGCCGGCTGTGGCGAGAAGAATGTCATTATATAGAATACCCACACAGTCACTGAACCACGAGGCAAAGGACACGAGGAAATAGAAATGAATATTGGTGTGCCTGGGGAGGGGTAAAACCAGCGGGAAATTGGAGGTTCTTTACCCTGTGTCCTTCTTAGACGAGTCGGAATCTTAACTATTAAGGGATGTTTTTTTTACAGTATTATATAGCACGAACTCGACCCGAAGGTATCGGAGCGCTTTATATGACCACCAGTTACATTTAACAAGGACAAACATTCTTTTTTGGTAGGCACCGGGAGATTAAATGATTTGCCCAGAATCACAGGATGTTTGACCACACCGAGACTCGAACCTGGTTCCCCACCTCCAAAGCTGGCAGCTCTGGCGTTCTAGAGATCACATCCATAGAAGGGCGCAGATGACAGGGTTGAGACAAGCACAATTTGGCACAGTGCAGACTAATAGAGATGTGAGGATGAGTTTACCGTTTCATTATCTGCACTGGGGAGACGGGCTAGAAGGCATCATAGAGACATTTGCCCTTCCATGGTAGTGAACATAGGACGTCGGGCAAGTGGTTTTTTATGGGTGCACACTTGGGGCTAATTAAATGAGAGGGGATGGATTTAGGAGTAAAGCATCTTTTCAACAGGGGAAAACTGATCAGCGTGCACAATTCAATTGATGAGTTTCTTATACAGCATTCAAACCCCGAAGGTACCTAAGTGTTAAAAATAAACAAACATCATGGGCCTGAATTCGAAAGACATTTGAGTACCTAAATGAAGTGTAGGTGCACATATATGAACATTTACAAAGGGAGAAGTCAGTTCATGATTCTCCGAATGGATTTGTGGACAATTCAGGTGGGCTCCACTTGTAAATTTGTTGGACATCCACAAGCTAACAAGGTTGTGTGCATTCACAAACCTTTTATAGGTAGCTTCCCACCCTAAAAGACGAATATTTACTCCACTAAAGTAAAGGGGTATACAGAGTTCAAGCTTGGGAATGGGGGAGCAGCATCCCTCTCTCCCTCAACTGATGAGACAATCGGGGAAAAGTGGTTCTCAACAAAGAAAATAAATCCCTGTGGTGAGAAAAAAGCAAAATTAAGAAGTTCAAAATTTGGTTCTCCATTAACGTCTGCGTAGATGGATATATACACCTGTGACAGCCACTGTGTCCCAGAAGTACTCCTGGAAGTCTTTGAGGTGTCCTTCAAAGTCAGAAAGACACTCAAAAAGGTAGATAGGATTCGAGCCTCTGAGTTTACATTGTGAGTGCCAACTCCCATGCCTTTTCAACTAAGCTGCAAAAAAGAGCGCGACACCAGCAGCAGGCTGGGCTTAGTAGCCTTCATCTGAGGATGCAGGTGTGGGAACTATCACAAACAACGTGGGGTGGGGGAAAACACAGAGGACACGGGTGGTGGGAAGCAAAACAGAGGTTGCAGGTGGGTAAAGTAACACAGAGGGCGCGGTGGTGGTACAGTAACATGGAATCAACCGGTCGGAGAGAGAAACATGCAGCGGGTAGGGGAGAAGCACATAAGAGGGTGAGCACAACACGGAAAAGATGAGGGAGAGGCACACAGGCATGAGCAACAAAGAGCAACACTGAGTGCAGCTGAACTAGAGAAGTATATAAGGGAGAGCTGGAAAACACATGCACTATGATGGAGTGCTTAACCCAAAAGAGAAAAGGTGGAGCTCGAGGAGCAAGCAGTAGAAAGAAGAACACAAGTAATGTGCCCATGCTTCAGGGGAGGAACAAACACAAGAGGTTGAAGGCATGTCCACACAAGCTAATGAATGAAAAGCAAGCAAATGACAGTGAGAGGAAAGCCAGGGTTGTCTAGCATTTAACCCTAGCAGGTGACGTTCTACCCCAAATTGATTACACTGTTTTTGTCCTTTGCTCAGTTACCTGTGGATCTTTGCATGCTATACAGGTTGCACGATCCCTGTTAGTTCAAGAGCATATAGTTAGGACTTCTATTATGTTGTTTTATTTGATCTCCCTGTGCCCATCTGCACAATACAGAAAAGTCAATGGTTTTAAACTGGTTATAATACCCATATTTTTAACCTGCTATAAGCATGACTTTTAGACTTGTCTCAGTGCGCCTGCGACCGGGACACCAGTGCTTAGATTGCCTGAAGTACAGATAGATTGATTTTATATGTAAGGTAATGGTACTTGTGATTATGTTTTGGATTTTATTATGTTTATGGTTTTTATTAACTAATAAACTACATTTTTGATTTGAGCAAAGCCAGCCAATGATAATAAATTATTGGGCTTTAAGGTCACTGTAAACTGACAATAGGTTTTTTCGCCAACATTCAGCTTGTGCTGTATGTTAGGCGAGACCTAAAAGAAACCCAGATAGAAAAGTGATCACATTACAAGTTAAAAACAATGTTAAGTGTCTCACTCTTTGTTCCAGGTGAGGTTGGGCAGAAGGCTTCCAATGGGAGAAACCAATGGGATCACTTTGCATTCCCAATTCACTGAATGACTACCATGAAAGAGAACCGAACTTCAATTCACCATGCATAAGGAAAATGCAAAATAAATATTAAGAAATAGCAGATTATTACATTCAATTTTGATCAGATCAAATTCAAAATCTACTCATCATGATCACTGTGCTGTTTGTGATCACTGAACAAGCACTGAAAAAAGATGGCCTTCGTTGGTGCGACAGTTAATTTTGTTTGGTAATCCAAGCATGTCACAAAATGAAATGATAAAAACAGGCATCCACCTAAACATGGCTGCCATATGCTCACAATAAAAACATTATGGGCTTATTTACAAGTTCTGTGAGCCACGGAACCACCCTTTTTGTGACATTTTGGCACAGCACAGGGCTTAGTCATGTCTACAAGGCCACACAAAGCCACCCTGCATGGCTTTTCATGGCCTTGTAGATACTGAGTAACACAAAGCAACACCTTGCCTTACTCTGCATCAAAGAGGTGTTCCATGGGTGTTGCTTTGGGTGTTACCACGCAACACCCTTGGACTTTGAGGCTGCCCCAGATTTACAATATCTCGTGCACCTAGGACAGGACCAGAACCTTGTGCCTTCCTAGAGCAGGGGTAACAAGGAGAAATGTTTACATTGCCCCTCGTTTTTTTCCTTTTTGCAAGTGTGCTGCATTGTGCAGCAAACATGGAAAGTAGAAAATGCCGCTTGTTATTGTTTTTGTGCAGGAAGGTGTCCATTGATGCACACAAACAATCATGCCAACAACACGGACACCCTTGCACAATGGTGCAAAGTACCTGCGTTGGCGCACAGCTGCTAATTGTGCACCTTATCATAGAAACTTGAAAAAAGGAGATGGAAAATAACTCACTATGTAACCGGACACCCAAAGTGCAGGCAAACAGCTTTGTCATTGAAGGGAAAGAAACAATTTTTAGAGGAAGAGTACAATGTGCTAAGGCTTATTACAGTCACTCAAAGTGAAGGGAGCCAAAGGGTAAAGTGGTCTGACCCATGACCAACATGCTGCAGGTGGGAGGCAACAACATGTGAATGACCATTCAACAGCCCAGTGGATGAAGCTCACAGACCAAAAGTCTCTCTATGTATATATATGTTTGATTATTTGGAACAAACAATAGTCTGGCAAAACAGATAAAACTGTCTCAAAGGCCAGACGTAAAAAAAGGGTCACAATCCTCCCTCACAGGAAACAAAGGACCAATGTTATCTTTCAGAGGAGATCTAAATACAATTCTGCCCACAAAAAATATGGCTCCTATTGTGGTGTTTGTGATCTCTTTGCTGGTCACATCCCTAAGTTTAAAAACTGTAAATTCTTAAATACAATATATGTATTTCAGATCACAATTTTCGCATTTAGGATTTTCCGAAGGTCTTTAGATCATACAGGCCTGACACATCTCCAGGTTTAGGGTTAGGGTCTGCTAGGGAACGAAATCCTTGATATTTCATAATACCAGGGTGCTAGGGTCCTATAAGGACCATCATGGAGATGACCTATGGAAGGAAGAAGCTCTGCTTGCGGAGGTTCACACTTACATTTACAGTATGCAGTTACAGCTTTGCTGTCTTTTCCTATGCCGATGACACACAAATTGTGGTGTCCATATCATCTGACGTTGAAAAGGAAGCAATAAACTTCTGCTGCTGCATGTCTCACACAGCCAAGTGGATGCAGAAAAGTTGCCTGACGCTAAACTCATATAAAACTGAGGTTCTTCTCTTTGGGAATCACATCTCTTTTTGGAACACATCATGGGGGCCATATGATCTTGGTCCCCTTCCTGTTCCTGTTTAAAAAGCCAGAAATGTGGGCATAATTTTTGATACCAAATAATGTTTCTCTGAGCAAATTAACCAAACTACATCGTCATGATTTTTCCGGCTTAGGTCGCTAAAGAAAATTTTTCCTTTCATTCCGGTGGAGCTACAAAAAAACAATGACATTGGCACTTGTCATTTCAAGGATACACTACTGCAATGCCCTGTACCTTGGTACACAAAATCAACCAGTGAAAAAACTTAAATCTTTGCAAAATGCAGCAGCAAGACTGATTCTGAAGGTCACCAAATTTGCCCCTATCACTCAGGCGTTGCAAGAGCTGCACTAGCTTCTAGTGAGGGACAGGATCAAGTTTAAGACATTGCGTCTGATTCATACGGCCCTGCATTGGACTAGAATATTTTCAAAAAAGTCTTCTCATGGCATGCTCCTAATCGAATCCTCAGATCCAATTTAGTTATACTGGCAACTGTTCCCAGAATATATAAAGCTAGATGGAGTGGGAGAACCTTCCCCTTTAGAGCAGGTAAACTTTGGAACTCCTTGCCTTTAACTTCGAGATCTCAGTCCAATCCGCTGCAGTTTAGAAAACAGTTAAAAACACAGCTTTTCGCTAACTACATTAGGTAGGCTCTATGCTCCCATTTTATCTACTGACTCTGCTGTCAAACCGTTAGCGGTAAGACACCTGAGAGCAATTGCTTGCTTTATAAAGCAAGTTTACATTACAGGGAGGAGGACTTTGGTTGTTCTCCTGCTTTCTCTGTCTCAACAGAATCCCTGCAGATCTGGTGGAGAAGTAGCCTTTTAAAAGTTCTGGAACTGGGATTCAGCGTATGTACAGAGACCTTGACAGCTACACTAAAGCCTAATTCAAATCAGATCAGGTGTATCGAGTGAAATGAAAATACCAAAAACAATTGGGCTGATTTTTTTGCTTCCGGAGTGGCTGGGCAGAGCAGAGTTGTCAGTATGTATTGCATGGGTTGGCCATCCATTCCATTTCCATTCCCATCCCACTTGATCCCAGAGCCCTACATATTCTGCAAAGATAGGGCGATGCTGTTATTCTGGAGGAACCAGGGTGTACATATGTCTTAGTATACAACAGTTTATACAACTTATTGTAAAAATATTTTGATACTTAGCCACATCAAAAGTGTTCGCAATGATTTGCCCATGACATGTCCTTCATCCTTGGGCTCAGAACCTAGGGCAAAGGTCATGGCCTATATCAGTGCCCTATGCTGCCTTTGTCTGATACCAGATCCCACTGGGCACAATTTTAAGCTGCACTCTTTGTTCTTGGCAAATAATGTGGCCATAATACCCACTCTCTCTCCCCCAAATGCCCAAGGGGCATGATCTCTAGCCATGCCTTATGCGCCCAAGGCACAGGGTGTAGCGTAGAACAACACCGTTTCCCAACTCCCACTGCTACCACAGTCACTTGGAATGGCCTTCAACTATGCCTTTAAGGGTCGAAGCCCTGAGGTGGCCCATAGTCATACTGGGTCCTCTCCCCAGCCCTATACCCCGCAGGGCATGACTTTGTGGCCACTACCCCTGCCATAGTGCCTGTTTGGTATATTATTTGCCCACAGCCTGAGTGTTCTGGGAAGATGGCATGGTACCAAGCCACATATCTTCCCCACTCCACCTTTCCCAAGTGAACACTAGGGATAACCTCTGCCCCCAGCCCGAAGGTTCTAGGAAAAGAACAAGAGTCTTATCCACTTCCCTGTCTCCAGTTGACTTTAGCTGTGTCTTACAACCATGTCCAGTACAGTAGGAGCATGGAACACAACAGGGCGTTGTAGTACCCAACAACGATTGTCAGTGGACTTCAGAAACAAAGCATGGTCTTAGGTACTCTGTATCCAGTTTCCAATCCTTTAGAGGAGGTTGCACACAGACTATACAATTACAAGAAATCTATGGGCATGGGATATAAGCTGCTGGCATGCCCTTTATACCCTTTAACCACTTCCTCTCCACATAGGACTGCCTAGTTCTTAGAAAAAACATACCTGCCATTTGTATACATGTTGCTATTCTGGAACAGCCAAAAGCTGGCAGGTGAAAAATATTCTGTGTTAAATTGGCAGATACATTTTCTAACATCATAATTATTAATCTGTTTGCTCTACTAATCATTCTTGAATATGAACTGCTCTGAAATATTTACCAAATTATTTACTTATGAATCTGCTGTTTTAGGTTTATGTTTCACAAGAGTAAATATAAAGGATTTCACTGCTTTTCTCAATATTTTGTACTGGGCTGGATTTAAAAATACAGACCAAACCTGTAATAACCAACCATGTGGCAACTCATCTTAAACAGAGATAGACACAGCTTTTGGTCATACCCAGCGAGATCTGGGTAGAGGGGTTTGGCCTTTTCTTACACTCAATCCACCTGCCTTGTTAGTCACTCCCTGCACTAGCTATCTTGCTACTAGAACGCACAAGGCATGGCTTATAGCTGTTGGCAGCTGTATTTGAGCAAAGGGTGCTGCCATTGGTTATGCTCGGTACCCAGACACCCACTCCCAGAGAAGATGCAGCCTTCAGAAGCTACAAGGCATGCATTCGAATATGTCCGTAATGCTCTAGAGTCTAGACAAAGGACTTGGCCTTCAACCAAGACCTGATTGGTAGCTTTTCCAAAATATGCAAAAAAGGAAATATCGCGGGAAATTATTTTTGAAAACGTATGCTTTTAAAGTTGGCTTTTGGGTTATTTAGGCTTTTTAGGAGTTTTTGGCTTTTCCTCTCTTTTGGGGTGACTATCCATTGTCTTACAAAGACTCTTTCCCTTTATTTCTAGATTTTCCATTGAAATGCTATTGGTACTCTTTATGAGTTTGACCCTTGTTTTTCTGCCAAGAATTGCCTCATTAGGAATTTTTACTACGTTTTATAACTTTGTATTTCTGTGTTCATACTTTTTTTCTCCCTACTGCATTTATTAATAATTCTGTAATAAATACAATTTTTCTGCCTTGATTTTGATCTCGAACTCAGTTATTAAAGCTGTTACATTTATTCTGTTTTCCTTTGTTAAATTGTGTATTTTTCAAGGTGGAGTGTAGTCTCTAACAGCAAGATTAGTGGGATCCGAATTGATTAAGTACAATTTGGGGTGTTTAAATTATGGGGATTCTGGTCATTATTGGGGTTTGGGTACCACACCTGCATCAAATTCTCTTGCCTCCAGAGCCAGCAGTTTCCAGTGGGAATTAGGTGGAGAACTCAGTAGACCCTGCATGGGCTTATTCTTTCATCTTTATAGTTTAGTCTACAGAGTAGAACAGGGAGGGCATTGAATGCTTTCTGTAGTTTCACCCTTGCAAGATAGTGGCAGCTGTCTGGGCCTTAATACTCCTCCCAATGCTGTTTTTGACAGGTGGAGGACAAGCAGGGCAGCGGACTGCTATCCCAGCCTCACAATCAGATGTAAGGGTTCCTTAATCCAATTAGATCTTGACGGTCTCTGTCTCTGAATCAAATTATGACCTGTCTGATCAGCTTGGGGTCGGGATTGCTGTCTATAGGTCTAGGTACTTGACAGCTGTCCTGGCCTTCTGATAAGGTCAGACGGCTCCTTACTCCCAGTCAGAGTATAAAGCCTTTGGATCAGAGAATGAGTACTGAGGCTTCCCGATGACTTTGGAAGGATGGGGTTGCTGGCAGATGCATTTGCCAGGTTTTCTGCCCTTCTCTTGCAATTAGGAGGCCTAATCCGATCACTGGGGGAGAGAGTGGAAAGAAGGAGCTGGCAGGTAGCGTATTGGATGTTGTAGGATCTAGCACATTGCTCTCTGGCTTCTTGGCTCAGCTGAGATGCACATGCCTACCTCCACATCCTGGGCATCCTGAAGCCCTTTTAACCCACCACAGTCTGTAATGCAGCAGTGCAGTGTTTCTCTTAGTAGGCAATAGCGACAACAGAACCTAGGGCTGCCACAGTAGTATATGGCGTATGCAGGCTAATACAAAGTCCATTAACCAAAGTGATACTGGAGGGGGGCGCTAGAGGGCGCACTGCGGGATGGCTGCCTCTTGAGACAGCTCTGCCGGGCAGGTTCTGGATATGTAGTTAACAGCGTTTTGCAGACGAGAAACCAGCAGCAAACAACTAAACTGGCAATCGGAAGGTGGTGCCCATAAGATGAGAGCAACAAAACTGTGGTAAACTGTGATGACAGCTGGTAAACGGTGAAGGTTGCTGAGAGCTGGTCCCGCGCGGACAAGTTCAAGATGGCGGCGCCCAAGCGAGAGATGAACGTAAAGGCAAAAACGGAACTGCAATCGAGCGAACAGCGTCTTACAGTAAGAAACCAACTAAATTAATAAGCGCTAGAGCAAGAACACACTGCGCCCACCTAGCAGGTTCCGAAATGCTGATTAAAGAATCCACATAAAGTGCTGTTGATAGCGGCTGGGTACACTGTATACAAAATGGCGGGCGGACAAAGAAGCAACAGCGGTTAATATACATTGCGCGCAGTAAGGGTAACAAAGCGCCGCCTAACACTGCTACGTGTGAGTAATAGGACTTCCAGCATACATGGAGTTGTAAAACATAATCGGCGAGGAATGCCCCAACGACAATAATGCCACAGCCCATACCCGCTATGTGCAGTCCATGAGGACAGATTCTACTGCGTAGCGTTCTGCAGATGCGCTTTGATGAGTGAGAGCACTGTAAAATAAGCGGAGACTGAGCGCGCTTAAAAAGATGGTGTAGATGCCCTGCATAAGTACACACCAGGCTACATTACAAATGATGACCCCGTTACTGATTGCCAAAATGCGACAATAAGGTGCATGTGGACACTAGAGAGCTCTTGGGTGAAGGTCTGATAGCTTGAACAAATTATGGTGTGTGCCTGATATGTACGCTGTGGCCGGAAGATAGAAATAAACCTTGGATGTGTACAACGAGTACCGCAGGTATAGTGCATTGGGCATTATTGAAAACTGCTCTGATAAGGTGACGGGAGAAGTGGAATCCATAAAAGGCACTAGAAGCGACCTGATCACTGCAACTACACAAAATAGCGTCCACAAGTACCAGAGACCAAGTGTAGATTGTGAGAACGTGAGGCGGTGTGGACCACGTGCTCTAAGGGAGAGTAAATTACGACACTTGCACTCCACCAAGTGGGCATTAAGTATATAAGCTGTACTCCCATCCTGCAACTGAGACACTTCCCTAAGTGACAATGGGTAAACCGGACAAACACAAGACCAAGCTACCATTTGAAGCGAAAAAAAAACACCAGAACTGCGACGGTTAATTGGGACACTGAACAAGACGCTGAGGTGGGTTCTGGTACCAGCATGGAAGGGGTGTTTCAGGCCATTCAACAAAGTCTACAGGATATAAATAAAAAGCTAGATACCATCACTTTGAGGGTCGATAATATGGCAGCTAAATTGGACAAACACGGTGAACGTCTGGTGGAGGCTGAAACGCGTATATCTGTGGTGGAAGACGAATCACACGATACAACCAAAAAGTGCACAGAGATGGAAAAACTGCTAGATACTATCAAAAACAAAGCGGAAGATTTAGAAGCGCGGTCGAGGCGGAATAACATTAGAATTGCGGGAATTCCGGAGTCCACAAACACGGGCCGAATGGAAACATATGTAGAAGACATGATCCAGAGTGTGTTTGGAGCGGAACATCTCTCATCGGTCTTCCTAATAGAGAGTGTGCACTGATCCTTGGCCCCGAGACCTAAACCTGGTACTGTTCCATGACCTATAATAGCTCGAGTCCTCAATTATAGCGACTGAGATGCGATCCTGAGACTGGCTCAAGAAAAACAGCAAATTATCTATCAAGATTACACACTAGAATTTTACCCAGACTTCACAATGACAGTTAAACTGGCAAGAAAATAATTAAATCGTATGAAAAAGAAGCTACGCGAGATGGGAATGGAATACGCTATGCTATACCCGGCCAGATTGAGGGTTACACACGAGGGTCGATCTCCAAACGCCAAAGGCAGTGCAGGACTATATAAAGAAACTTAGCACCAGGCGGAAGGAACAACGCAGAGCCGAGCAGAATCAAGACTCGGAGTTAAAAACAGCAGTGTTTCACGGGCACGAGGATTTGCGGATCGGTAAGATATAAGTGCGCACAGGAGTAATAGACTGTGTTACAGAAAGAACTGTACAGAATTATAGACACGAGACGTGACAACTGTCTGATATCCCGGTCACAAATAACTTTAACTGCTGTACACAGGAATAAATAAGAAGTGATTAACTTCTATGGTTCATCAATGTTTGCATATTACTCACTGCACTGAATGCTGAAGAATGATCAAACACTGAAAAATTACATGGACAACAATGAGTCATTAACCTCTGTAAATGCATGTTCATGTACAAGACTATAGACAGGGTGCTGAAGCCAGAGGTGATTCATGCATATCAGATTGCTGTAAATATAGGCTTTGAACTGTGAGGACAGATATGTCTATATTGCCCCACTGACCTCGATTGCTGGACTATAATGTGGGCTGTGTGAAGTATGCTTTAAGATACAGAGCATTTTGCTATATATGTTATAAGATTCCAGTATGAAGTATGGTAAAATTGTTAAAAGACACCTATTGGTTGCGACAAAGGTAACGTCTGCAGCACTAAGGTAAACCTGGCCACATCCAATAAGCTGGATGGAGTTGTGTGCACTCGGTGGACCCCCTAGGCGTAACTATCCCATTCAATGTTAAGTTATGTGGTCAGTTTTTAGGGGACCATGTCTTTGGCATAGTTGGGATGCTGAAGTGGGTGGGAGGAGGTGGGAGGGTTGTTGGAAATTGTTTTGCAGATCAATGAACTTGAGAGACATCGCTGAGATCCAAGGAAATATCACAAAGTGTTATACTAAAAGATTTACTCTGGGAAATAATGATGATGAGTACTATAGACACTACGAGTTAACAAGTAGGATAGAAATGGTAAAAATGTCCACTGAGAGATTGCAGCCTAAACAATTGAACTTATTAACTTGGAATGTGAGAGGGCTCAACAACCCTAAAAAGATCAGACAAGTATTTGCGTATCTAGACAGACAGCAGATAGATATTGCACTCCTGCAGGAGACGCACTTAGCACCTAACACTAATAACAATATAGGACATAGATGGGCAAAATCAATACATAAGTCATCATATTCCTCATACTCTAGGGGAGTTACGATATTGATTAAGAAAGGAGTACAATTTCACATAGATACCACTGTCTCTGATGAGATGGGGTGTTATGTGATAATAACAGGTACATTGAGGGGTCAACCACTCGCTATAATTAATAATTATGGACCAAATATAGATGACCCTGATTTCTATAGAACATTGGAAAGAAAATTGAATGATTTACCAGACATCCCAATAATTTGGGGGGACTTTAATATTGCGTTGCATGATGACATTGACAGGTCAGGAGCCTCAATGGAACCTCACAAACGTGCACTGGGTAAATTACAAGATATTTTGACTGAAATGCAATTTACTGATATCTGGAGATCCTGTAATCCGGGGCAATGTGGGGCCACACATGTGTCGGCAGCGAATAATAGTTGGTTGAATATCGACTATTGGCTGGTTTCTGATGATCTTATGATATGGGCAAGATCGGTGAGGTATATGGCTAGGACACTGTCAGATCACAATCCGGTAATGCTCGCAGTAGATATACCACACGATGTGCCACCACCGTACAGTTGGAGGTTTAACGCGAAAGCATTGATAGACCCGGTATACACAGACACAATCAACCAAGCTATTACTGACTACTTTGATTTTAATCAATCTTATACTGATGATACTGGGCTTTTATGGGAAGCCTTTAACGCCACGATTAGAGGTATCTGTATAAGCACCACTGCTGGTATTCTTAGGGATATAAGAAGACAACTCTCAATGCACAAAGAACAACAGTACACTGGAACACAAATATGAGCGCACAGGATCTACAAAGATACTGGGGGATATTAGAGTTATTCTGTCAGAATACCAAACATATGCAGAAGATGAACTCAAATATGTAATGAAGCGACAAGGTAGTGAGATCTTAACGGGAAGGGGTAGACCAGGCAGAGCACTAGCTGCAAAAATATGTCCAGGACATGCACCCCAGATGGTAAAGGTGGTTAGAGACATAAACGGGAACCTGAAACACGACCCACAGGAAATACTACAGGAATTTATGTACACATATGGGAACTTGTATGCTTCGCAGCATTCAGTTCCCTCAGAGGATATACTAGCCTACCTAGCAGATGTAGCCATAGCATGGTTATCTGATGCACAAAGAGAATACCTGGTGTTACCATTTACAGTAGAGGAGGTGACAGAAGTAATAAAATTGTTGCCCAATGGTAAGGCACCAGGCCCTGACGGGTTTACCTGTGACTTCTATAAAACCTTTGTAAACAAACTGGTGCCTCATTTGGTAGAACTGTATGGAGATGCACACGAGAAATAGCTATTACCACCAACAATTAGAGAAGCAGTGCTGATTGCCCTTTAAAAACCAAACATAGATCCGGAATACTGTGAATCATATAGAACACTATCCCTAATCAATGTGGATGCTAAAATTCTGGCCAAAATACTCACCTCTAGACTTCAACCACTGATGACTAACTTAATTCTGCCAGACCAATCTGGGTTTATCCCATCACGCTCTACAGCCCACAAAACTAGAACATTATTTGCACTGTCCCATTACCTGATTCCTAATACTAAAGCAGCTGCAATTCTTTTAGATGCTGCTAAAACATTTGATTCTATTGAATGGGAATATTTACACACGGTACTAATACGAATGGGTTTCCCCCCAATTTTCCTGCAATGGGTGAAATTACTGTACACAGCCCTAACGGCACATATTAAAGTCAACAAATACATGCCTAGTGCCATACCAATTGCCAGGGGGACAAGACAGGTTTGTCCGCTATCACCCTTGCAATTTGCGATAGCACTAGAACCATTGGCCTGCAAAATCAGAAAGAAACATCATTATTCGGCACTACAATTCCCGCAAAGAACCTAGCATATATCACTGTATGCGGGTGACATGATGTTGTATGTGTGTGATCCGGAAACCCACCTGAACCCTCTTTTGAGAGAATATATTAGATTTGGGCAAAACACTCAGGTCTGAATATAAACTGGTCTAAGTCACTAATTTTACCATTAACGGACACTACACACTCACATCCCACAGACTACCCAGTGGAATGGCAAGAGGAGCCAGTTCGATATTTGGGGGTTTGGTATCACCGAGACCCGGAGGTTGTGATCCGCACCAAATATGGAAGAACCATTAGTATATTGGAGGAGAAAATAGGGAGGTGGATCCAGTTGCCATTGACATTAGCAGAGCGCTTAGCCATAGTAAAAATGGTAGTCCT
The DNA here is from genome assembly GCF_964263255.1 of Lissotriton vulgaris. Lineage (NCBI taxonomy): Eukaryota > Metazoa > Chordata > Amphibia > Caudata > Salamandridae > Lissotriton > Lissotriton vulgaris. The sequence goes on along the minus strand of NC_141686.1, from coordinate 22,957,277 downwards.
GCCAAAACTACTGTACCTATATAATAATATCCCGATCAAACCTCCTGCAGCAGTATTTCGTAGAATATACACCATGGTGATTAAACTAATATGGGCGGGTAAACATGCCCGAATTAGGTTACATAACCTGACTCTACCTTACTCCTGGGGAGGGTTTAAGGTACCAGACTTTTTACACTTTTATCCATGTGCCCAAGCACAATATGCATATTTCTGGTACCACACGATCCCATATCTAACGCATGTTGCAATTGAAGAAGGAGATGCTGCACCCATTCCTTTGGACGCCATCTTAACCCACTGTAGACCCCTGTTGCATAATAGAGACATAAATACTATAGACACAACAAAGAGTGCATGGCAAACAATCGGCTGTTAGGCAAATAAGATATGCTCCTTCTGTGCCACTGCACTATCATCCGGAACTCTCGGTTACCCAGGAAAAGGTGGGAATGGCATTGCTACAGCAAGTCGGCATAGATACAATGGGAGATTTATATTGTAATGCTGTTCTTAAGGCAATTGCGGACCTTTCATATACAAGTAATCAAACATGGTTGTTCAAGTTTACTTATTATCGTTTGCAAGGTGCGATCAAACAGCTATACCCGTCCTATCCTGCTGAACCACCACAACTAGATACATTACAGCTGCTGATTACCACTCCCAACGCTAAACACATGGTGTCTGAGCTAAAGGTTAAACTGCAGGAAGAAATAGCGGGCACTACGCATGAGGCAATGGGGAGGTGGAATGATTGTTTGGATGAACAACTGGCAGGGGAGGAATGGTATATCACTTGCTTGTTAACAGGTTTGCTAACACCTAATGGGAACTTACATATGTTACACTATAAATATTTTGCACCAAACCTATTATACCCCGGCAAGACTATATAGGTACGGTTTAAGGACTGATTCTAGATGTCACGTTAACAAGCTGATAAAGCAGATTTCTTACATTTAGCATGGTCGTGTGCTGCAGTGGCAACCTTTTGGGAAGAGGTAACTAAAATATTGGGGGCCATGTTGGACATTGATGTTGATTGTTTTGTGCGTACATGTTTACTAGGACTGGTGCCAAATGTACGAGCAACTAAGCGAACATTTTGTGTAATTGCATTATTACTAGCCAAGTGCAGAATATCAATATGCTGGGGTAGTAAAAAGACCCTAAAGGTTAAACAGTGGATCATAGACCTGACATATTGTAAAGATACATTGAAGACATATGAAGAGGAGCTGCCCACGGGTTTGAAACCTAGAGATTACTGGAATTTCCTGGTTGCATATTTACAAACGCATCAAGTGGACTAACTATGTGTAATAGTCATGTTATACTGATACATTCATAGAAGTTAATATATATGGGTACCTGGATGAAGGATGTTGTTGTGCAACGACCTGTATGTTTACTACAAGTTAGACATTGTATGTCTTTAAAAAGCCAATAAATAAATTAAATTTAAAAAAACAGAGTGATACTGAAAGCAATGTGGGCCAGGCGTCTGCCATCTGTCATATATGCTCATCTACTATTCCCCCGACGCTAGTTTTCGAAAGATTTTTCGTTTGCCAAGGAACATCTCAAGCGTGCAAAAAGGGTTGGAAATTTGGCTAATTCGCCAAAGAGCTTGCAAGCAAAGCAAACTTTTGGGAAATACGGCGATCTCGTTAACAAAGCAAAGAAGGGAATGTTGAAAGGAATCATTAAACTTCTATTTGGAAATAACTATTCTCCTAGGTATCTGCAATTCATGACCTTGAAGCAAAGTCAATTTGGGAAAACAGCATCTCTCAATAAGCTTTTAACTCAACTATAAAAACATCAACCATGCTGCTAAGCCGTACTGCTGACATGATGTAACGAACAAAAACTAAACACTTCAACTACATTATGGACCCTTAAAATACTGTGGCCAATCAGTTCTATCTAATAGAACCAATACATAAAAACATGTGAGATTGCATATCCTTCTCATGCACTTTATGCTTTTTCCTGTAAAAGAATCCGGATTATCCTGGTCAGGTCCACAATTTACAAACCTCAGATACAGACTGTGTGTCTATAAAAGAGAATCAATACTTCATCTTCTGTGTTGTCGTCAAGAGGTATTGTCTGAGAGGCAAGTAAGTATGGGCGAATTTTGCGAATCTCGCGTTCGCGAATTTTGCGGATTTGCAAACTTGCAATCCGCAAAATCCGCGAATTTGCAGATTTTTTTTTTATGTTCGCACGGGTTTCTGCAAGTTCGCGAGAGTTTTGTACAATTTCGCAAATTGCGAAATTGTACAAAACGCGTGCGAACTTGCAGAAACCCGTGCGAACACAATGTGCCCAGTAGGGTATGTGCCTCGTCTTGTGGGAATAAAAGGTCAGAGAAAGATCAGATCAGCAGATGAAGAGAAAGAAGATCCTGGTCACAGGAACAGCACGGGTATTGCGCTCGTGAAAGTCAAGGATGCAAAGCCTATCCAGCATCACAGCTGATTTTCCACAGTAGATTTGGGAAGAAGGCACACCTGTCCAGCCTCGACGACGCTCACGATTGTTTTTGGGCTAATGAATGAGTCACTGAATTTGAGCATCAACTAGTTCAAGCGTCCATGTGTGTGTTACTATGCAATCGTCCCGAAGGGCGCAGGGGTCCCTTGAGTGAGCTGTGAGCTGTAACTATTTTACAATCGCGCCAGCAAGCTGCCAGCGCCGTTGTAAAATAGTTACAAAGTTAGCTTGCACAGGAAGCACTTAGATAAAATAAAGCAGCACCTGCTTCGTTTTATCTAGTGGTTCCTGTGCAAGCTAACTTTGTAACTATTTTACAACGGCGCTGGCAGCTTGCTGGCGCCATTGTAAAATAGTTGCATGAGTGGGGGTTCAACTTTTGAACCCGTTACGCTCGCGGATTTTTTTTTGCGGATTTTGCGGGAAATCCGCAAAATTCGTGGATTGCGGATTTCCCAAAAATCCGCAAAATCCGCGAGCGTAACGGATTTCCCGCTCACACTTAGAGGCAAGTACTCCTCAAGCATCTTTTCCTGACAAATAAAATTAGACATTGCAAGAAAGCATTAAAACACTGCATCAACCTACAGAATATTTCAGAACTCTGCAACAGCTACATTTTTTCAAGGGATTTTTAAGAAACCTTTACTACTTCCGCAATAACAACATTTGTTTTCATTATTATTAATGATGTCAGTTTTACTAAGAATAACCACTAAAGCATTAGAACGGGATTATAAAAAGAGACCTGACACATACTCAAATGATTCTTTTAGCTCTGGGTGACTTGAATGTAAATGGGTTTTAATATGTGAATTCTTATTATGGAGTTATTTTAAGTCATCAAACATAACAAATGACTACTTAATATGCGTTATAAGGACATTTATGGCGTAATGTAAATCTTTCTTGATTGATTAATAAAAATCATTACAATGTTTTGAGCAATAACAGCTGTAATCACAGAAGTACAAAGGATCAATTATAATCAAATGTATAAATAGATTAAATTAGGAAAGACCACTTACATTTCATCATTTTCAACAGATATTAGGGATAACATGTTGCACTAGAACATTGATACCACGTAAGCATCTTAAAAGTAGCTTGTCTGTTGTCTATAATTATCAGTTTCCGTGGTGATTACCTTACTAATAAGATATCTCCATTCTTGCACACGCTCATTGTCTTATACTTTTTCTGACCTCCACATTGGTAAAGTAACTACATGCTTATTTCCCTGTGCTATGACCAGTTTTAAAATAAATGGATAACATTTCTCAGTGCACATTACTTTTGATGCAGACTTGTTAAAGTGCCTCTGAACAGTAAAGTACTTACGTGCAGTGCCTTAGTGCTAACACAAACTGTATTTCTATCAGGTGGTAGCATGTCAATAAAGTACTTCTGATTGTTCTGATAGAACCTGTTCTCCATTTAATTACGATTTTTTTTCTGCTATAAAGATATACTTGACAAATTGTCTAATTAAAAGGATTAATTTCTCAGAAAGGCATAGGATTATTGCTTGAGGACATGTTCTCACCCCTTTGTCATTGAAAGTGGGATTCAACAGTGCTTGTCTTTCCTTTATTAGGCAAGGGCAAGTACACACATGATGTGTTAGCGTTTCACGGGCAAAACTACAAAGTCTACAGTTCAGCGTTGGCCAATTGAATATCCATCTTGGGGTTCCATCATTTGTTGGATATTTGCCAAATCTCATTTTTTAAATTTGTCCCTAATAAATAGCTGAAGTTGAAGAGTAGATAAGGTTGGAGCTCCTTTTCATTAAAATAATTAATGATCCAGGCATGTTTTTTTTAGCTGAAACAGTCTCCTTATACAGTATCAGGGACTAAATGTTCATTGATCAATTTAAAAGATGTTTAAAATTATTTCTATTTCTGTCCCAATTATCATAAGGTTGGGGGTTAAATGTATTTAAACTCTAGTTAGGTAAGATGTCCACCCAGTTGCATAGACAGATTTAATCAGTTCTTGCCAAAACAAATTTGCGAGGCTGCAAGAATCAGATAAAAACAAGGAGTATAGGCTTTTTAGGAATGATGATTCCCTTACCAGTGATTGGCTTGACATGCCAAACTCCAATCGGATATCTGCATGTCCAACATTTTAGAAAATCCTAAAAGTAAATTTAAAAACCTTGATTTGTAAATTATCTAAAATTTTATAATACTTGCCTCTGGAAATTAGAGACCCGTAGGCCAAGGCCCAAATCGTCTTGGTCTTCATAAATCTAACCTCGGCCTCTTGATATACTGCAGCATTTCTTAGCGCGGGGACACACTGTCATAAGTGTAACCAAGCGCTTTATAAGTGTTTTTATTATTATTATTATTATTATTAACCAAGTGCTCATGACTGGAGAAAGCGAGTTTTTCTCGCAGGAATCTAAAAGTGAATGCAAGAGATGTAGCTTTGGATTTTAAATTAGTAAAATCTGGTCCTTAGGCTTTCCATACATCCCTACCATGTGTAGTTGACCCCGTCGTCATAATTTAGTTTTCTTATATTCAATTGTAAGCCATTTGCTAAAATATAGATGTTAAAAGAACTTATTAGTCATAGTAGACCTATAGGGATGTGGCTAAGCAATACCGTGACATTGGAATACTGCAAGTAATTTATGCTTGCTCCTTAAAGATTTGGTGAGTGGGCATTAATATTCTGTAAATAAAAAGGCAAATCTGCCATAAAAAGATTTTATAGGCAAGGAGCTAAAACGCAACCTTGCTTCACCGCTAAAAGTTTTAATTCAGCCTGCGGTGCAGGTGCCATCTCCCATTTTCACTTGGACCCAAGTATTTGAATATAACAAACCAATCATGTCCAGCAGTTTTTTTGGTATAACCCAAGCTGCCAGCTGTTTAGAAAGTATGTTACGAGGGACAGAGTCAAAAGCGGTTTTCAAGTCTATGAAGCAAATATGTAACATTTTTTTTTTTTTGTTTAGCTTTCTACGCTAACAGCGTAAGGGATATTAGAACAATGCAATGTTGGGAGCTCCAGTGAAGACAATGGAGTGCTCCCTGCTTCGACGGGTCGGTAAAGACCCGCAGAGTAACATTACAATGTTTTACAAAGGCCTCTCGGAGCTCCATGGGATTCAAATCCCCTCGAGCTTCGAGAAACCTTTGTTTTATTTGTTAGAACATTCTGCCCTCTAGTGACAGAATGTTCTAATAGCCTTATAGCCCTTCGTAGCAGGGCTATACCGGCTACTAAAGTCCTGGTCCCTTGTTAAAGTCCCTCGCCTTTGGCTCTGGCCTTTCACACGGGAGCGGGCCTTTAATAGCCGGTTTAGCCCGCTACGGCAGGCTATAAGGCTATATTAGGTTGGTGATCGTTGTCTGGCCTCTTCTAAATCCGTTTTTTTAAATCGGAATTACCTTTAGTGGGTCGACCCAATCTTCCAAATCCTTAAGTAAAAATGTTGCAAAGATTTTCCCCTCTACATCAGTTAGAGATATGAGGTGTTAGTTAGCAGGATTGTCAGGGGGACCACTCTTCTAGATGGGTTGGATAATACTCCCCTGCCAAGAGTCCGGGATTACTTTGTGCATGACATTTTCTTTAAACAGTGGTATAAGGATTCTTGCCCACAGATGTGATTTGCTCTTGAACACCGCCTTTGGAATTCCATTAGGGCATGGCGCACTATTTGATTTAATCCTACATATTAGCTTCATAGTCTCCTCCTCTTGCATAGAGTCCAATAGAAGTTGGTATTCATCATAGGGTTTTTCATTCGTCTTCTCCCCTCGAAAAACTGACATTTTTTGTTTAACAATGTTTTCAGTGTTTGTTACTAGTGGGTTACCATACAGTTTGGAGAGGTAAGAATCTCAACTTAATTCTGAGATATACCCACTGTTTGCTCCCCTACTACCATGCTCTAACTCATAATTGTTACCCAAAAGGCTTTTGAGTTGTTAGTTTTACTGGCATAGTGCAACGTTATCCATATTTCTTCATGGTTAGCCCTTTTTGCCTTCCAGATCTCATTCTTATAAGTTTTTCTCCCGGTTTGCCAATAGTTGCATTCTGAGATCTTTATGAGCATAATAAGGTTGCTTGTATATTGTCCTTGTTGCTTTATCAAAAGGCCTTCTTTTGGAGGTTTAATTCATGCCTTTACCACCTGTTCTTGTTTGGCCTAATTGACTGCAACCGGCATTTGTTTTTGGGGGGAAGAGGTCTGTTAGTGAGGAACATAGACGGGCCAAATTACGACCATTGGTTTTCCTACTTGGAACTCTTCGAGAGCCAGTTCTAACGTAATTTCCGCAAAGGCGAAGATGTCTTATTGGTTTGTCAGCATGCCATATCGTTCTTCTAGGTCAAATGCAGTTCGGCATTGGTCGAGAATTTTTGTCTTCAGTTGGTTATCAGGTGATAGAACTAATGATGTTATTTGGGGATTATGCGTGCTTGGAGAGCAACACCATGGTACCCATCAATTCCAGGTGTTAATCGCCTAGAGACAATGGTGTAGTTGATTATTGAATTTTGTCTGGAATTTTTAAAAGTTGCTACTCCTACTTTATTTGGTTAACTCTGAGTTATATAATTCGTTAGCTTATCTGAAAAGGACCTATTGACCATTTGCATGTTGAAATTGCCTGCAATGATTAGGCCCACATTAGGGTATTGATAGGTCAAAATATCAATCACTTTCCAGACAGTACTACGCTGCGTTATTTTTATCTACTTTTTTGTGCTTAGGCACATGTTTTAGAAGATTATTGGTAATTGAAGGAATATTTTAATACATTATAGCCATGTGAGTTGAAAGGCAATTGCCTCATGTTTTGTGCATAGTTCCAATGAAATCTATGTAGACAACCCGCTTTCTGCTCGACCAAAGATTGATGAGCATGTTGCGGTGGGAAAATATTCCTGAGAATTAATAATCACTTCCTTGTCCATTTTCCATGTTTCTTGGAACATAAGAATTTTGAAGTTTTGTAAGAAGTTTATTGTTTCTTGAAAGGCCATGTACATTCCTAGAACAAATATTGATGGTGGATTTTTGTGGTTTATCCGGGGGTTTAACCTTCAATTACTCTCTATAGATGTTCTTTTAGTAAGGTTAGTAACCTCTGTTGAAAAAACAGAACAAACCATCCACAGATTTGACTAATATGCGGCCCATCTCCTTACTTCCTTTCCTGGGCAAAGTCACGGAGCATTTAGTGCACGAGGAGCTTAAAACCTTCATAGAAGCCCATAACATCTTGCACCCACAGCAATCGGGCTTCCGCTCCGGTCACTCGACCGAAACAGCCTTAATCGAGCTTGCTGATTCTATTAAGTTCCTACAGGATGAGGGCAAGCAAGCTGTCCTCATCCTGTTGGATCTTACAGCGGCATTCGACACCATCTCGCATGCTATTTTAATCAATCGAATGCGAGAGATTGGCGTGACAGACTCAGCCCTAGCCTGGATTTCATCGTTCCTTTCAAATAGGTCCCAGACTGTGGCACTAGGACCACATCTTTCCAGCGAAAAGCCAATTACATCTGGAGTGCCCCAGGGGTCCATATTGAGCCCCCTATTTTTTAATATCTACATGGCACCCCTCTTAGCTGTGATAGAATCACATGGGATCCTGGTCACGTCCTACGCTGACGACACGCAATTGGTCGTCACCATTGACAAACAGCGTACGGACGCAGAGCTCCGCTTTAAAAACTGCCTCTCTGATGTCTTTGAATGGCTAAACACTAATCATCTTAGATGCAATAGCGCAAAGACAGAGATTATCCCAATAGGCAAAAATCCTTCTTTTTCTCCTAAAGATTGGTGGCCCACAGGATCCGAGGCCCCTCCTAGTGCAGTTACATCAGCCAGAAATCTGGGCGTACAATTTGACTCTTCCCTTACTTTTGACGACCACGTCAAGATCACTGCCGGTCGATGCTTTGGACTAATAAAATCTCTGAGGAAATTCTTTGATTTCCTCCCAATTGCAGCCAGAAAGTCAGTCGCGGTGGCTCTCTTACTTTCCCGACTCGACTACTGCAACGGCCTTATGGCCGGGGTGAAAAAATCTACCCTCAGGAAGTTGCAGAGCTTACAACATGCTGCAGCTCGACTGGTTCTACAACTCAAAACCAAAAGGAGAAGCGTAGAGGTATTGATAGAATCACCCTCCAAAGTAAGCTTATATAACCACAGAGATTCTATCAAAAAAGTGAAATGAGTGATATTATTTTTGTGAAGTTTTTGCTATAGGTGCTAGGCTCTCTCTTACACGTGGGAAGATGGGAGCACAATGTGCTTGTTAAAATACCCCTCACACTCTAAAAAACCAAGTAGAGTCATGCTTCATCATAGGGGTCTTCCCGCCCCTATAACGGGACGGGGCGTGCTGCGACCAAACGGAATACGCGGGAGCACTAAGATGTGACAGAGGCTATGTGTGGGTGTATGGGAATCAGTGAGGTGTAGGGACCTACCACTAGTGAATGTGCAAAAAGTGAGAAAAATGGAAAAAAATGGTTAAAAATTCCCTGGCTTGGTAGAAAAAAATAATTTTATTAACTTCTCCAGCTGGGAATATTAAGAAGGGGTTGTGTGGTAGGGCATTAGCCACTACCTTGTCGACATGTTTCGTAAGCAGTCCCCCACTGCTTACTCATCAGGACCAAAAGAACAGTCCCTACTGTATTTACTCAGTTGCTAACAAGTAATGCCTACTGTCCTATAAACAGCCAAAAAAAATCAGTTGGCTGTTTAGGCCTCTGGGCATGAGTTGGCCCAAGTGAGGCAGAAAAAATCGACCTATTGCGGTCTCTGCAAGAAAAGAGGGAAGAGAAAAACCAAAATAAATTTATGCAAAAACATTGTTTCCTAAATGACACACAAACGAACAGGTATTTGCCTTTCTGATAGGGCATTTGTAGTATTTCAAAGGATTCAAAAGCGGTTCTTTTTCACATAAAAAACATATAATAACGTTTCTCTCGGTTTCCCAGCCCTTTGTGGGGGACACCAGTGGTACCGTTTTATGTCGGGACCTTCCTTGTAATCTCACACATACACAACAACAATCGTGACTCAATGCATTTCCAACAAACTAACAAAAGAGAGGGGAGGGGGACCTCCTTGCTAATGTTTCTAACAGTAGTAATATTTGACATACTTATCTCAGCAGTTATCTATGCCCCATGAGGTTTTGCAGGCGAAGGGTAATCTGCGCAGTTTTACTATGGAAAACAAGGTTTTAGTTCAGGTGTTTGATCAGAAATGCCACGAGGTATTCTGTGCGTTTCATCTGCCCCTGCGACCCGTTTATTAAAGACTCAAGGTCGGAGTCTATTACTTACATTTCTGCGGCAAAAAGAAAGCATTGTTCCTACCCCCGTGCACCTCCGAGGATTGCCGGACTCGAGTGCCACGGTGTTTTGAAAGCAACTATGCTTCCGCCTTCGTTGCGCGTTGGGTGCCGCCCCTTTACCAACGCTAGAGCGTTAACAAGTATGGCGGTGTGTTTTCGGCACAGCCGAAGGGCCAAGGAGGCGGGAGTCTTTTTTCTCTTTCTAAAAATCGGCTTGACAGTATCTAAATAACGCGATTATTCTAGCCCTTATTTTTAAGAGGATACCATGTGATTTGCAAATGGTATAGTTCGTTAGTACATGTTGTTACATCGTGATGATAAATATAAAATTTTTTTTAAAAAGGATGTTTTTAGAGAGAGGTCAGGGGTTGGGGTTGAGATGCTAGTTGTTGCATATATACTTTCAGAGTTTTATAAGCGCTTGGCAATTCATTATAGCAGTGAATCAATAGATGGTGATCATTATAGTTAGATCTCCCCTTAGACATAGACATTAGTTATAAGATGGAATCCCAAGGGGAAAGAAAGGAGACTGCTGGGAGGGAATTTTGGCTAGCCTACAGTTGGCTCCATGGTATATCATCGTTCAATCCATGCTTATGTGACTGAATGGGAAAGACCCACCGTTGTTCTTTTTCCAACAGAAATCTCTCATTTTTTACTAGTTCTATTACCGTCCACTTGATTTCATCGGGTTTGTGGTTCATTTCCAGGAAATGGTTAGTCAGTTTTGTACTTGATTTCCTGCATTTGATTGTACTTTTGTGTTCACCAATCCTTACTTTAATTGCTCTACTTGTCATGCCTACGTATTCCAGTTGGCATGGGCAGGTTATTAGATATACCACATTCGTACTGTTGCAGTTACTGAATGCTCTCTGCTCCCAGACAGTGCCATTCCTGAAAGTTATTTCTTTGCTTTTTCTGGTTAGTCCACATACCTTGCATCCACCACATGGGTAGTGGCCCTGAACAAAGTTGGGGTCTCTTTGTATATTAATGCTCGATTGTGGTCTGGTATGAACCAGGACATCCCTCAGGCTTTTCGCTTTCTTGTGTGCGAACATGGGTTTTGATATATCTAACCCACCACTGTTCAGGATTTTCCAATTTTTGTTAATGATCTTAGTTACTTGATTGGAACTGGTGTTATAAGTAGTCACGCAGATCGGACGTTTTTCTTCATCTTTTGCTGTTTTTTCTTCCAATAGGCTTTCCCGACAGTTGTTCCTTGCTCGTGTGTAGGCCTGATTGATAACATGGTCAGGGTACATCCGTGCCTTTAGTTTCTTTTTCAGGTCGCTTGCCTGGGTTTTAAAAGCCTCAATCTCAGTGCAATTCCTTCGTAAGCGCAAGAACTGCCCATATGGTAGATTGTCACGCAGATGTTTAGGGTGGAAGCTAGTGTACATGAGAAGGCAGTTCTTAGAAGTGCCTTTGAAATGAGTCGTGGTCATCAGTTTTCCATCTTTAGGAAAAATATTTAGATCAAGGAATACCAGGTTGCTCCTGGATACCGTGCTGGTGAACCTTAGGAACTCATCTTGCAGATTAAGCCAGGTTAGAAACTGTTCTGCACCCTTTTCATCTCCATCCCAGATGATAAGGATATCATCGATGTAACGTTTCCATAGTTTTATCCTTGGTCTGAATGGGTTGTTGGGGTTCAATATCTTTGTCACCTCTAGATGGTGTACATACAGACCAGCTATACTAGGGGCAAATGTACTTCCCATGCTGGTCCCATGCCTTTGTATGTACAGGGTACCTTCATACTCAAAAAAGTTCTCTTTCAAAGCTAATGCACAACAGTTCATTACCACATTTCGCGGTGTTTGGTATTCCCAGAAGTCCTCAAATAAGACATCCTCAATGATGTCTAGGGTGGCTTGATGGGGTAGGCTAGTGTACAGACTTTCAACATCACAGCTGATTAGCAGTTGGGTTTTTGGGTCAAACTGTGTCTCTTCCAGAAGGTTTAGTACTTCTTTTGTATCTTTCAGATACGTGGACGTTTTTTGGACCATTGGTCTTAGGAATGCGTCCGCGAACCTAGAGACTGGTTCCAGGACCGACCCAATGCCTGAGACAATTGGTCTCCCTTTTTGGAAAAAGGCCTGGGATATGTGCCGACAGCTAACATGGACAAATTCCATCTTTGTCAGGAAGTCCAAGAGTTTATGCGACGTTTGAAACTACAAGTGTTCTTTAAAGACAAAGAGAACACCTCTGAACAAGGGGATACAAATTTGAGACCGAAATCTAATTTCACGCCACTGGACAGCACCCTTCCTGTCGAACTTCTCGCTTTTGAAAAAGCGGTAATGAAAGATTTGGAGAACATAAACCCAAAAGAACAACGCATCTTTCAGAATACTACCAGTGAAGAGAGACAAGCTCTACGCGACCTGAGCAACAACAGAAGACTAATAATAAAACCTGCTGATAAGGGTGGTGCAACGGTAATACAGAACGTGGAAGACTACGACAAAGAATGTAGAAGGTTATTACAGGATGAAAGGAACTACAAAGTCATCCAGAATGATCCTACAAACAGTATACAAACAAAGATAGGCACTATGGTTGAGGAGGCACTGTCACATGATTGGATCACTAGGAAGGAGGGGGAGTTTCTTATTCAAAAGAATCCAAGGACCCCCTACCTATACACGCTACCAAAGATCCACAAAAACCTCCAGAAGCCTCCAGGGAGACCAATTGTCTCAGGCATTGGGTCGGTCCTGGAACCAGTCTCTAGGTTCGCGGACGCATTCCTAAGACCAATGGTCCAAAAAACGTCCACGTATCTGAAAGATACAAAAGAAGTACTAAACCTTCTGGAAGAGACACAGTTTGACCCAAAAACCCAACTGCTAATCAGCTGTGATGTTGAAAGTCTGTACACTAGCCTACCCCATCAAGCCACCCTAGACATCATTGAGGATGTCTTATTTGAGGACTTCTGGGAATACCAAACACCGCGAAATGTGGTAATGAACTGTTGTGCATTAGCTTTGAAAGAGAACTTTTTTGAGTATGAAGGTACCCTGTACATACAAAGGCATGGGACCAGCATGGGAAGTACATTTGCCCCTAGTATAGCTGGTCTGTATGTACACCATCTAGAGGTGACAAAGATATTGAACCCCAACAACCCATTCAGACCAAGGATAAAACTATGGAAACGTTACATCGATGATATCCTTATCATCTGGGATGGAGATGAAAAGGGTGCAGAACAGTTTCTAACCTGGCTTAATCTGCAAGATGAGTTCCTAAGGTTCACCAGCACGGTATCCAGGAGCAACCTGGTATTCCTTGATCTAAATATTTTTCCTAAAGATGGAAAACTGATGACCACGACTCATTTCAAAGGCACTTCTAAGAACTGCCTTCTCATGTACACTAGCTTCCACCCTAAACATCTGCGTGACAATCTACCATATGGGCAGTTCTTGCGCTTACGAAGGAATTGCACTGAGATTGAGGCTTTTAAAACCCAGGCAAGCGACCTGAAAAAGAAACTAAAGGCACGGATGTACCCTGACCATGTTATCAATCAGGCCTACACACGAGCAAGGAACAACTGTCGGGAAAGCCTATTGGAAGAAAAAACAGCAAAAGATGAAGAAAAACGTCCGATCTGCGTGACTACTTATAACACCAGTTCCAATCAAGTAACTAAGATCATTAACAAAAATTGGAAAATCCTGAACAGTGGTGGGTTAGATATATCAAAACCCATGTTCGCACACAAGAAAGCGAAAAGCCTGAGGGATGTCCTGGTTCATACCCGACCACAATCGAGCATTAATATACAAAGAGACCCCAACTTTGTTCAGGGCCACTACCCATGTGGTGGATGCAAGGTATGTGGACTAACCAGAAAAAGCAAAGAAATAACTTTCAGGAATGGCACTGTCTGGGAGCAGAGAGCATTCAGTAACTGCAACAGTACGAATGTGGTATATCTAATAACCTGCCCATGCCAACTGGAATACGTAGGCATGACAAGTAGAGCAATTAAAGTAAGGATTGGTGAACACAAAAGTACAATCAAATGCAGGAAATCAAGTACAAAACTGACTAACCATTTCCTGGAAATGAACCACAAACCCGATGAAATCAAGTGGACGGTAATAGAACTAGTAAAAAATGAGAGATTTCTGTTGGAAAAAGAACAACGGTGGGTCTTTCGCATTCAGTCACATAAGCATGGATTGAACGATGATATACCATGGAGCCAACTGTAGGCTAGCCAAAATTCCCTCCCAGCAGTCTCCTTTCTTTCCCCTTGGGATTCCATCTTATAACTAATGTCTATGTCTAAGGGGAGATCTAACTATAATGATCACCATCTATTGATTCACTGCTATAATGAATTGCCAAGCGCTTATAAAACTCTGAAAGTATATATGCAACAACTAGCATCTCAACCCCAACCCCTGACCTCTCTCTAAAAACATCCTTTTTAAAAAAAATTTTATATTTATCATCACGATGTAACAACATGTACTAACGAACTATACCATTTGCAAATCACATGGTATCCTCTTAAAAATAAGGGCTAGAATAATCGCGTTATTTAGATACTGTCAAGCCGATTTTTAGAAAGAGAAAAAAGACTCCCGCCTCCTCGGCCCTTCGGCTGTGCCGAAAACACACCGCCATACTTGTTAACGCTCTAGCGTTGGTAAAGGGGCGGCACCCAACGCGCAACGAAGGCGGAAGCATAGTTGCTTTCAAAACACCGTGGCACTCGAGTCCGGCAATCCTCGGAGGTGCACGGGGGTAGGAACAATGCTTTCTTTTTGCCGCAGAAATGTAAGTAATAGACTCCGACCTTGAGTCTTTAATAAACGGGTCGCAGGGGCAGATGAAACGCACAGAATACCTCGTGGCATTTCTGATCAAACACCTGAACTAAAACCTTGTTTTCCATAGTAAAACTGCGCAGATTACCCTTCGCCTGCAAAACCTCATGGGGCATAGATAACTGCTGAGATAAGTATGTCAAATATTACTACTGTTAGAAACATTAGCAAGGAGGTCCCCCTCCCCTCTCTTTTGTTAGTTTGTTGGAAATGCATTGAGTCACGATTGTTGTTGTGTATGTGTGAGATTACAAGGAAGGTCCCGACATAAAACGGTACCACTGGTGTCCCCCACAAAGGGCTGGGAAACCGAGAGAAACGTTATTATATGTTTTTTATGTGAAAAAGAACCGCTTTTGAATCCTTTGAAATACTACAAATGCCCTATCAGAAAGGCAAATACCTGTTCGTTTGTGTGTCATTTAGGAAACAATGTTTTTGCATAAATTTATTTTGGTTTTTCTCTTCCCTCTTTTCTTGCAGAGACCGCAATAGGTCGATTTTTTCTGCCTCACTTGGGCCAACTAATGCCCAGAGGCCTAAACAGCCAACTGATTTTTGTTGGCTGTTTATAGGACAGTAGGCATTACTTGTTAGCAACTGAGTAAATACAGTAGGGACTGTTCTTTTGGTCCTGATGAGTAAGCAGTGGGGGACTGCTTACGAAACATGTCGACAAGGTAGTGGCTAATGCCCTACCACACAACCCCTTCTTAATATTCCCAGCTGGAGAAGTTAATAAAATTATTTTTTTCTACCAAGCCAGGGAATTTTTAACCATTTTTTTCCATTTTTCTCACTTTTTGCACATTCACTAGTGGTAGGTCCCTACACCTCACTGATTCCCATACACCCACACATAGCCTCTGTCACATCTTAGTGCTCCCGCGTATTCCGTTTGGTCGCAGCACGCCCCGTCCCGTTATAGGGGCGGGAAGACCCCTATGATGAAGCATGACTCTACTTGGTTTTTTAGAGTGTGAGGGGTATTTTAACAAGCACATTGTGCTCCCATCTTCCCACGTGTAAGAGAGAGCCTAGCACCTATAGCAAAAACTTCACAAAAATAATATCACTCATTTCACTTTTTTGATAGAATCTCTGTGGTTATATATGGTTCTACAACTCCCCAGAAGGTCATCTGCATCTGCAGCCCTGAATTCACTTCATTGGATGCCACTGCACAAAAGAATCTTTTTCAAACTGCTTCTCACAGTCCATAAAACCATGCAAAACACAGGACCCCGTTACTTTGTAAATCGCTTCAAGCGCTACAACCCTTCGCGCTGCTTGAGATCTTCTGGGACAAACCTTGTTCAAATCCCCAGATTTAAATACAAGACCAGAGGAGGAAAATCCTTTAATGTTCTGGCAGCTAAAGCCTGGAACACATTACCCATCGACCTTAGAGCCATTAACAATGAGAACAATTTCAGGAAACTTCTCAAGACATGGGTCTACAAACTATCAGACTCCTCTGTCCTGGCTGCCATTTAGCTCTATCTTTCATTCACCACTTTTTCCTCAGTTATTCCTCCGCAACTCGCCCAGCGCCATGATGCTCCCCTGGGAGCGAACGCTTGCGCTTTACAAATACCCACAAAATATCAAATATCAAATACCAAGCCCAGCCCCCTTCTATACCAGACTTCTTTTATATTGATTTGCAAGTACGAAAGTCCATGATACCGCTTGTGATAGTAATACCTGTTGTTGTTGCTAGATTGAATAATGGACTAGTAGCCCCTTTTAGGATGCTAACTTGCCCACCATAATGTTTGGGTGGTGTACTATTTTCTGAGCATTCTATTTTTTTGCCCATGGCTTTGGGATCAGTATGGTCAGATAGTTGCTTTCTGCGCATTTCGTAATCTCTATTCCCCATTCTTTTAAAAGGAACATATATTTTATGATTTTATTAACCATCTTTTTGTTATGCCAAATCATGCATGTGATTTCTCGCGGGGAGATGGTGGGATCATTTTTAAATTGAACTGAGTCTAAAGCATTAGTTGCTAGATAGCTTAGAGCTGGGATAGCTGTTAGTAGTTTTAATATACTACTGTAGTTTAGAATATCATGTGTACCCCTTGAGTTGTATTGTGGTATAAACCAGAGTTGTGTGGTAGAAGCTGGGCACATTTCCAGAATTTTTGTCAGGATTTTCATATTAGGCGGATATTGATTTTGATATTGAGCTGTGTGTCCACCATCGCCTGGGGCAACCTTCTACTAGGAATGGTATGACCTGGCTGCTCTGGTTAACACTGGGCTAACTTTGCAGTTGTTGGAGACTTTTTGCCGATGAAATAGAGAGAGGCAGCATTAGGCATGGTGATTTTAACTGCTGGAAATTTTAAATTTGCCAGGCCTTTTCCCATCCACTCCCAGCGACATGCATGTCTACACTGTCTTCACATTGCCCTTGTATGTTCTTCACAACTTGAGGGTGACAATTTGGTTGGTTTCGTATAGATTTATTCTACTGATTGGCTGTTCCTCCTTATTCTCCAAAATAACAGGCAAGTTTTGATCGATTCTTTCCCCAGTCGCCTCTTTGTCTACTACTCTTTCTTGGTTAGAAGATTTTAGGATAGGTTTGAAGATTGGATAGTTTTCTTTTGATCCGTCAATCATACTTGACCTGACTGTGCTTTTAGTTTTGTTTATTTTATTGTGCACTTTCTTTTGCCTTTTCCTTGCTCTTTTAGTTAAAAAGTTTTTTTCGTGGTAGAAAATGTGTTTAAGTGGTTTATTGTTTAGTTGCCTCCGCCATCTTGGACTGATAGTTTCTGAGTAACTTTAGGTTCATGCAAAGAGAGGACTATATGTTTAACTGTAGCAGTTTTATCTATTTCAGGGTGCAATGTGAGGTATGGAGTTATTTCCACTTAGCCCACTTTATCTTGAGTCATAGTGAGATGTGGGATTTCTTTCAATAGGCCAGGCATTTCATGTTCATAGGTCCCTGTATGTTTACATATTTGGACTGCTGATTTTTTTTACATGAAAGCATTGGCTTTGACTGTCTTCTGTTGTAGGCACTGGCTCCTTCTTTTGATGTTCAGACATACGCTTAACCTCGTCAACATGAGACCTCACCAGACTTGGAAGTTCTGTCATTTTATCTATAATATGAGCACATGGGCAGGTAATCATTTTATTGCCTCTTTCGGTTTGTACCTTTGTAACTCGGTTTGTGAGGTTGAGTAATTTTGAATCAATCCCAGCTACATATATGACTAGGATGTTAATCAACTCCACCTGTATGTTTAATTTATCTGAATGGTAGTTGAGTGCTGTAGTTATCACATCCACAGTGTTTAGCATTACACCCCAAATACCAGTTTGCGATGGCTCATGATTTTTTTGAAGAGCTTGCCTCTATAGTGAAGTTTTGATCATATTTCGCCAATGGAGAAAAGTCAGCTGCCTTTAATTAATTATTCATGAAATCTGAGTTTTCGGATTCAACTTGTTCCTGCGAAGGAGGTGTAATCTCAGTAATTTGTTTTTACAGGGGCCATAATCATTTTTCAGTCTTGATCAGTTCTTCGTATAACTGGCATAGAACTAAAAGGCTCTATTTCTCTTCCATCCTTTAGATCATTAGGAATTTAAGTTTCATGGAGTTTTTTGTATACAGGAACAGTGAAATGCTGTGGTTTAGATGACCCTTTTGGGTAATTTGCCAGATCGATCATAAGGTACTTTAAATTTAGGCCAGAATCTAGATTTATAGTATCATGGTAGTTCTCAATGTTACTATCTGCAGATTTTCCTTCATTGGATGGGACTTTTGATAGAGCCGTCATTGGTAAATTAAATCCTGTTGGGAATCCCTTCTGAGCTTTCAATACTTCTCCCATACTTGATTTCTCATTTGGTTGAGCCGCCATTGTTAAGTTGCAGTGAGCATGAAGTGATGATTTGACAAATATTGGGGCTGGGCTTACACTAGCAACATTACATATTGTTGTAGTTTAGATCAGATCTGCTTTTGTAACAGGTTCCTCCTTACTTTCTGTGGAGAATTCAAAGTAATCTGTGATAGTTGGCTGCAAAATGTCCTTGGTATGATGATTTAAAGAGCCTTCTGCAGAATGAGAATGAGGATGAGAGTGTGGAGAAGTCGTCCTAGTAGTTGCCTCTTCAACGAGGGGTAGGCTCAAATCGATATCTACTCCCTTTAGCACCATTTTAGATTTATTGGATCTTTTTTCGTTGTTTAGGTTGCTGTTGGTGTTGCACTACCCCACACAAATGGCCGGATCTCATAATTAGCTTATATATATTAATGTAGTCCTTATCTCTAAGCAAGGGTGATGATGGTGGAGTGGGAATCAGTAGGAAAATATATGCAGATACAATACAATAGTACCGCTGCAAGCCACACCCGTTCCAATCAGGCGCTTCTGCAGCTAATTCAGTGTGTTTTTTTTAACACATACAACATACAGACTGCTATTATTTTAGTGCCAATCTCTGTACTGCATGTGTGGCTCTTTATGACTCTTATTATGCTTTGTGCATAAATAAGCCTAAAGTGTACATTGAAAATGAAATGTTGTCCAGGGGCCGCCTTGTTCAAACAGACCAGTAGGCCTCAAATTCCATACCACTCCTCACCCTCCCAACTCCTCCTCGGGATTTGCCTCAAGGCCCTACAGGAGTTTGTGAAGTGACAACTACAACGTGGAGTCCTCAGAGCACAACACGGCACAACACTGCACCTCTCCCAATCGCTGCGCTATACCCCACAAGGTGCCCATGGGGTGAAATATGAGGGCGGGGCAAAGGGCAGGGGCGAAGGGCAGCTGATGAGTGGGACACACTGGGCAGTACCAAAATCCGCACCCGGCTCTATTCGGGCTGCCTCCGTGGACCACCTGGGTCACACACTCTGCAGCCACCAGCTACGGCAGCCGCACTCAAACTCGCCACGCTCGACACCTGTCGGACTTGGCTGGTCCTGGATGGGCTGAGCTGGACTGAGCTGCTGCCCTTGTGGGGGACCTCGGTTTCCCTTTAAGGCTCCGGGGTCCAAGGATCGGGGTCCGGGTCTGTGCTCATCCGCTCTCTGCTCTCAACCGCTAAGCATGTTTCCTTGTATTCTTCATAGCATAGCTGCTTATGAGGATTGGAGTTAGCATGTAATGCAGGCAATGCACCCAAAACAGAGGCCAAGCATTGCCACGTGTCAAGACAACGCCAGACCCCAAGTGACACTAATACCATGCATGGCATTCCCAATGCCCTCCTCGGCACAGACTGTAATCACAGACACATATGACCTCCCTCTTGTATATGTCATTTGCCATTAGGACTCGGACCTCCAGGTTGGCTCCCGGCCACGCCCCCATCCAAACCCACAAATCAATACTTGACGACCAGAGCTGTGAGTAAAAGAGGCCATATTTATTACAAACATCACACAAACATGACAATATATAAATCATACAATTTGATATTATATGTATTTATCAAATTCAATAGCTAAGCAATATTTACATTTAAATTGACCATAACAGCATAATCCATCAGCAAGTCGGACAGCATTAAATTTATATACACAAAGAATGTTGTCTATTGCTCCAGCACTATGGGGCCTTCTGGGTCGCCTCCCCCAACCAACTGAGAACCACGCAAGGCACAACCCACTTGTGCCCTTGAGAGGTGAGCCCCTGCCATCTGGTCCTTGCCTTCCACCTGAGTGGCCCACCCTTCCACCACCAGGCTGCCCATCAGGGTTCGTAGGGAATAACCAGGGGCAATTGCCCCATGCCTTAGTTTGTAAACTAGCGCCCTTGTCCCCTGCCGGTGTCTCCATTTTTTCTGGGGTGAGCTTACCATCTCTCCCCCTCAGTGCTGGCCTAGGGAGTATGCAGGAGGACTCCCCTTAACAATGTAAAGGCAATTTATGTGGCCTCCTAACTGCCACAAGGGGGACCAGGGCAGACCGCCCTTCACCCTTCCCACCACAAGGCAACCCCTGAACCCTTAAGTTCCCACCAATCCCCTGGCTCGGAGTCTTGTCGGATTCAAATGCCCGGATTTATCCTTCTGGGTCCCAGGTAAACCTGTGCCCCCCTTTGCAGTGAACCCTACGATTCCCATGCTCCAATTTGTGGCTGAATCGACAAGCAGGCCCCTTACCCAGGGCAACGCTAGGCAATACCAGCCTTCCTGGCACTTGGCTGAAATTTAACAGGGCATCTGTCATTAGTCATGGCTCTTAATTTTCTCCTGACGTTATGAAACCGCGCTATCTTGGAAAACCTAACCAAATATGGGCAAACCCAGACCGAGCTCCCTCGAGGCCCATTGATCTATGTAATAATAATATCAACAATGGTCCTGTCGGGTATGAACCAAATTGCTTCAAATTCTGTACATATCTCCAAATATAATTACGACATAACTGTGCTACTTATTATGCCACCTCGATCAAATCATTAAGTGCAAATCCAAACAAGAAGAAGGGTCAGTAAATGTTTTAATCATTGAATTACTTTTCATTCATGATTTGTTTTTTGTTTTCAACTGACACCTTGATATATGCATAGGAATTATTTACAAAATACGGCGCATCAATTCAAATCAGTGAAAAATGTGACATAAAGTGAAATATTGTGACTCAGGGACATAACAATTAGTGATCTATATACATGTGAATGGGGGATATTGATGGGGGAGAAAATTGGAAAGCCGGTCTCTGATTTAGTGGTACTCCAATCCAACACGCTATATTAGTTAGCTGTGGTGTGTTGGACTCGGTTGACTGGTCCTTGTGATATTTTTTCGACGTTTCGACCCTATAGACTCCTTATTTACGGGTCTCTGGCGGGTCTTCTTCAGGACGGGGGCAGGGAAAGTGATATTGCGCCTTAGGTCCCTTCATAAGTCGGACACCTTGGAGTTATACTGGCTAGGGTCTCATCTTCTGTATTGATTAATCGAATGAGAGCAGATTTTTGCCTCTGGTAATTAGCTTGATTCAATCTTGTCAATGGCGGCGTTAGCTCGTTTTATGTTGATCGTCTGTCAATTACTTCCAACGATCATTAAGTAAGGGTCTCGGTATCACCTCCGTTAGTATAAGAAACAATTCAATGTCATGGTCTCACTGCACTCAGGGTATCTGTTAATGATTTCGGCAATCGTGACTTGAAAATCTCATTGTCCCATCCGGGAGTCTGAAAACGGTCACCGTCCGTTGAGCTCTATCAATCCTCATCCTTGATCTATGTAAAGCAAGGAAAACCAACTCAGAGGACGGAAGTCCCACATGGCGTCTTCCGCCAGCTGCCAATGTGTGGGTCCTGAGGATCACCCGAGTCACTCACCCGAGGGGGATCATCTCACTGCCCCCCAGCTGCAACTCGCCCAGCTGCTTGCCAAAAGAGCCATGCCGACCCAACACACGGGCAAGCGACCCAGTAACTACCTTTTTTTATGCCAACATATCCATTCTATCTTGTCTGGTGAAATATCTGGCTTATTGCACATATTGCAACCCCACTTCGGATTAGAGTGCCCAACTACCCTGATCACCCCGCTGTCAGAATTAATCTAGTACAAGATATGCACTAACTATGCACAAGTCTGCACCTGATAATGGAGGGCATGCATGCCCCCCTGAGCATCCACCAGCTGCTAGAGTTCCCTTCTTAATACGCTCAGGTCTTAACCTCCCCTAGGGAGTGAGTCTGTCTACCTCAAAAGCCAGTGGACAGGAACTGCAGACCCCCCCGTTGATGAGTTTTGGTACTGTCGGTTTGAAGTGAGCAAAGAGGGTCAGTGGCAGCTTCCTCCCGCGCTCGCATGGTGGCTGAGGTGATTCCTTACTCACGCTCACTGACCTAATGCTATTTTAAATCAGGAATTGGAACACATTTTAATATGACATTTTAGCCATTTTAGTCATTTTAGCCTGTGCATTGCGGTGATTACAACTGTATTTGCACTCCTTGGCGCTCGCCTTACCTGAAGGGGCTTGCCTGCACTCAGTGACCTGTCCCACCCACCCTGGTGCGAGTCGGTAACTAGTACCGTTGCGCGGAGGGCGTGGTGGGTAGAGCCAGGCACTTCTGGTTTGGTGGGTCAGCGTTTTAGCTGCAGGGGGAGAATGGGCCATAAATATCGCTTGGTCCTGCGGCGGCGCTGTGAGCAAAGCTTCCTCCCGCACTCGCTTGGTGGCTGAGGTGATTCCTTACTCGCGCTCACTGACCTAATGCTATTTTAAATTAGGAATTGGAACGCATTTTAATGTGCCATTTTAGCCATTTTAGTGATTTTAGCCTGTGCATTGCGGTGATTACAACAGTATTTACGCTCCTTGGCACTCGCCTTACCTGAAGGGGCTTGCCTGCACTCAGTGACCTGTCCCACCTGCCCTGGTCCGATGCGGTAACTAGTACCGTTGGGCGGAGGGCGTGGTGGGTAGAGTCAGGCACTTCCGGTTTGGTGGGTCAGCGTTCTAGCTGCAGGGGGAGAATCGGCCATAAATTTCACATGCCCCAGCGGACGGGCCGGCAGCGCGCCAAAGGCGCGCCAAAGGCAAGCCCGTCTGCGCCCGTCCGCGGCTGCCTGGGGCCTGGGGCCAGGACCCCTGCTCGATCGCTGACAGATCTATGCTACTCTCGTCAGGAGCTACTTGATATGCGCGTAGGTACTGAGTCCAATTGCAGGCATGAAGGGGATCTCAATGTAGATGGCCCAGGGAACACATGCAGATGCTGTGGTTATTCATTTAGCCACTGGAAGAATCTTAGAGGATTCAATAGAAAGCTCAATTGCGCATTAATCAATTGTAGGTCCCTTAGGAAGCATAGCATGGAAGTACGAGATCTACTTGAGGACAACAAGTTAGATATTCTTCTCGTCACCGAAACCTGGTTAGACGAAGATTCGGCCCCTGAAGTGCTGGAAGCTCTCCCCCCGGACTATGGAATACGCAGGTTAGATAGACCTTGCGGGAGGGGGGGAGGAATTGCGGTGATTCATAAGGGCGATATTGAGTGCACCATGGAGACTACCTCGGTATCTGACAGCGAGACAGGCACCTTCTCCATAACTGCTAATAATAACTATATAATTAAAGGCCTCATAGTGTATAGACCCCCTGGAAGTAGTAGCCAGTTTGCTGCCAGTCTTATACAAAACATATTATCCCCGGCTATGCGCTATGAGAAATTCTTGTTGTTAGGAGATTTTAATTTACATTTTGACGATGCCTCGAGTACCCTGGCCCAAGAGGTTCGCAATGAACTGCTAACCCTGCAATTAGTTCTGAAGCCTGAATTACCCACACATCGGCTCGGACACACATTAGACCCCATTTTTTGTAACTGGGATACTCTTAAAGTTAATTCCCCAGAACCTATGGTTTGGACTGACCATTTATTTTTTGGTGCCATTTCAGATCAATTGCTCTATGAGAATCAACCCAGGGAAAAAAGGGGTGGCACTTCTAAGAAACAGAGGAGATGGGCTAGGTTTTCCCCTGCAGATTTTAGGGCCAGGTTGGTGCAGGGGGGATCACCGGAAGGACTTGGCTCAACTATTGATGGGGCCTGTGAAGCATTAGACCTTCGTATTCAGGCTGCCCTTGATGAAACTGCGCCTTGGTCGAACAGGGGGCCCACGCGGCGTACTAAATCCGCAGCGTGGTTTAACGACGACTTAAAAAGGGCTAAAACAGCCAGTAAGCGCTATGAAAGAACTTGGAGACAGGGGTACCTGCCAGACCATGAGAGGGCATATAAACTGAGCCTCAGAGGGTATCATGCCTTGATAAGGAAAACTCGTGCAGCCTACTACACTGAGCGGATTGACAAGGCTGAGTGCTCTGCTAAAGAACTTTTTGTAGTATATAAGGAGCTATCCTCATTGGTCTCTCTGGAAGAACGAGTGGTGACTTCTGTACAATCCTGCAATCAGATTGCTGACTTTTTTCACAATAAGGTACAAGATAATTACTCTACTTTTCCCAGTATGGCCAGAGCATGTTCAAATGGCAAAGTACCGCTGGTGGAGGGACCACTGGACTGTTTGCTTTTATGGCCCCGGACGTAGACCAGTTGATTAAAGTGGCCGGAGGTGTTAAATCTGGCTCTCCAAGAGAACCGGCCCCAGACAAAATTTTAAGAGGCAACATGGAAACGTTAGCGCCGTATATTAGGCATCTTCTTACTTTGTCTTTTGACTCTGGTAGGGTACCGACAGGTTGGAAACAAGCCGTGGTACTCCCACTTAAGAAGAAACCACAGATCAGTATGACTCTAATGAGTAACTTACATCCTATCTCACTCCTTCCCTATATTTCTAAAATAGCGGAAAAACTGGTTAATCATCGACTTACAGCTCACATTGAAACCCACCAACTGTTACATCCTACTCAGGCAGGGTTCAGCGCTCTCCACTCTACGGAGTCGACGTTACTCTACTCCACGGAGATGCTGCGGAAACATGTGGATGAAGGTCAGACAGCGGCACTGATTCTTCTTGATGTCAGTGCCGCGTTTGACATGGTGGCACATCACACTCTGCTTCAGCGCCTGAGGGAGGGTGGATTTGTAGGTAAAGATTGGCAATGGCTGGAATCTTTCCTCCACGGACGTAGTTTTTGTGTGTAGCAGGGGCCTCATAGGTGTAGGGCTATTGCCCTGAACCAGGGAGTCCAGCAGGGCTCCAGTCTGAGCCCCACCTATTCAACCTTTATGTTGCTCCGGTGGCATTGATCACGGAGAAACATGGGGTTGATGTGGTGACTTATGCTGACGACACTCACCTGGTTGTGGCTTTGTCACAGCCAGCTGAGCAGGTAGCCGGTCGATGTGCGTCTTGTCTTCAAGACCTGGCCAACTGGATGTCGAATAACTGTCTCAAGTTAAACGGGGACAAGACGGAGGTGCTAATTGTAGGCAAGTCTCCGTCTGTTTGGACATCTGCCTGGTGGCCCCAGACCTTGGGTCCTTTACCCGAACCTAAAGATCAGGTCAGGAACTTAGGCATCTGGATGGACTCGAAATTATCTTTCGAGTATCATACTAGACGTGTAGCTGGAATGTGTTTTGGCATTCTCCGCTGTCTGAGGAAGACACTCGATTTGCTCCCGGTGTCAGCTAGGAGGGCCCTGGTCCATGCCCTGGTTACTTCCAGGCTGCACTACGGGAATGCCTTATATATGGGAGCCAATGCAAAGTGTCTCCAGCGACTGCAGCATATCCAGAACGCTGCTGCACGCCTGGTATTGACGCTGCCTAAAAGATCTCCCTCCAAAAAGGCCTTGGAGGCGTTACACTGGCTGCGGATCAGGGAGCGGATCCAGTTCAAAGTCCTATGCATTAGCCATCGGATTGCGCATGGGAATGACCCCAGTTTCCTGCGGAATCTGCTCACTCCGTACAAGCCCACACGGCTTCTGCGGTCTGAGGGTACTGGCTTAATGTGCATCCCAAAGACCAGTAGGGCTAGGATGGGCGGCAGATCCTTCCGCCTTCTGGCGGCCCGCAGCTGGAATGCTCTCCCCCTTAGACATCGAACAGAGCCTTCGGAAAAAGTCCTCCGCATGGAACTTAAAACATACTTGTTCCCAAAATGATAGTTGCATTAGCTTTGCGAGCTGTACTGGGGGGTTGCTTAGGCCACTGAATAGCGTGGGGACACACTGGCTAGTGTAACCAGGCGCTGTATAAATTCAGAATTATTATTATTATTATTATTAAGTAGAACAGGAAGACGAACCAATCATGCATGATTTGTTTGGCCCAGTCCTAAATTTCCAAACGGCCTTCATCATTTTCCCAGAAAAGTCACCTGGCCGGGACCTGAGCGACACAGAAAATAGTGATGCATTATAACTGAAGGTGTGCTGAAAGCCCCCTTCGCCCAAACCTCTGTTTCCAGAGATTTATATAGCGTGAACTCGAACCGAAGGTATAGGCGCACTGCACATGAGCACCAGCAGCGTTATGTAGGGACACAATCAATTTGTTATGCATGATCACATTTAGGGGCAGGTTTCCAACCCCTTGCGCCATTTTTGCGTCACTTTAACAAAGAAAATCAATCATATTCATAAGGAAGGATTTCTGGCCTGGCAATCGGAAGCTCCCTGGAGTCATGAATCACTAACGGGCCTCATCCGGTAGTAAGCTGATTGAAAGAAACGCGGCATCCGCAAATCTGCCTTATTGGCTGCCCTAGAGACTCAAAACTGTATGAAGAACGGGTCACCTGAGAGTCTATCCAGTGCAGTGTTACACTAAAGGGAAGATTTCTAGCCCAGCCACGGGAAATTAATTCAAGCTATTATTCCCAGCCAAGACTGCACCTGAAGTAAGTGCCAAACTACCCGACCTAGAAGAGGTGTGGCTAATCATCAAAAAGTTCCATGATGCCTACATGGGTGGTGTTTCAAGGACACCCCCCCCACCCGAGTATCCTAAGAAAGGTACGCAGCCTGCTGGTATTCCGAAGGTGAACTTAGGTGAATCCTGTAGCCTGAACAAGCTGCAAAGAAGCCCTATTTTTTGCAAGCCTGATCCCTGGCTGTACACTGCAGACGATGCGACACATGGTGGACTCAGTGATACGGATGACTGACTTATGACAGAGAAAGGACATATTTTTCCAGTCCAACGAACCTACCAGCATAAGGTATACAACGCCACCCGCAGCCCATGAACTTTCTCCCTTGGAAGGAGCAATGCAGCAGAGGGGCAGGTGACCCAGGGATGGAAATGGGCAGAGAGCCTTAAGGCAAAAGCTATCTCTGCTACCCTCAACATCTTGTCTATCAGAAATGGCCACCTTGACCCCATCACGCTCTCATTCCGTCCGCGCCTCCTCTAAGCAGGTACAACTATGTCCCCAATACCAGTGTCATTTCCCAGTGTAGTCAAGAGGCATAATTTCGGCCCATCCCTTTCAATGGCCGTATTATAAGCCCCCTTGAGGCATACATTTAGGACACCATCCCACTTCATCACTCCCGAGCTGTGTTCTAGCATGAACATCCCCTTAATCCTAAATGTCTTCTCGCTTCCACCCCACGCGAGGTTCATGAAGCCCTACCACTTCCGCACACGCATCCTGCGCTGCAATATTAAGAGCCCCTACTGCCTATTTCCCTACGCGCTTGAACGATGCCCCCATGCTGCTGGCGACGCCAGCTCCCTGAGGACTAAGGCACAAGATGCAACCCAATCTCAGAATATTAATGGGAGCCTCAGAGCACTACACAAGAGCTCTAATTCTGTTATAGCAGAACTCACGCCATGCTGACATTAAGCGAGTCCAGCAGTAACCGCATTGAAACCTGTGGCGCTCTAGTGTTTCGCGAGTCTCGGCGGAGACCCGGAAACAACTCCACACATTGTAGCACCTGCTGGCCAGGTGTGGCCAGAAGAGTATAAATAAAAGTCCAGAGGTGGCTCGAGGCTTCCGGTCCAAACGACTAAGCTGGTGGTCTGTATGTGTTATTCATGGTCCGGAATAGATAGGCCCCAGTTTGCATATGTTAAATGTTAAATGTCGTATACTTGTAAAGCGCACAGCTGCCCCAGCAAAGGGGCGTCCCGGTGCTGTATACCGCTGGGGAACCCATCCTGTCTTTCCCTGTGAGATGGTCCCTCCTGGGCATCTCCAAGGTGAAGACAAGCATCCCCGGCGCTGATGGGGCCGTTAGTAGAGATTAAGCAAGCTATTGCCCAGAGTTGCTGAGTGGGACCCATGGTTGGAGTAGGCACCGAGGTGAGAATTATCGAGTCCGCTGACCATGGACCAAGACCCTGCCGCGTCGGGAATCGAACCCTGGTCCCGGGCCGACCTCTGCTTCCGGGTCTGCCGCCTCTAACCAGTGAGCCACACCACTCCACATATGTATGTGACCCTTCCTCCCTTACACTGGCGACGAGGGTGGTTAGCGATTGCCTGCTCGTGGACCCCAAGAGTGGAGTGGCGAGGTGTCACAACCGGCGCCTTTGTGTCTGAGCGGCGGCTGGTTATATGCGGGGCCGAGGAGGGACAGCAGTACCTGGTGCGGTGGCAGCCGCGCCGTCTACGGTGGCCGGTAAGCAGCGTGAGCTGAGCTGCATGTGGGACCGGCTGACGGATTGCCCTGTGGATGCGGGTGCTGCAGCGGCGGACCGCCGAGGTGTGTAGAAGGCCCAGCGGTGAACCGGTGTCTGAGCGCATGCGCTGTGTGCGCGGCACCAGCTCCGCGTTTGAAGACGCGAGGAGAGGCCTAGCCCACTGCACGTCTGCGGGAGACATGGGACAGAGGCGCCTGAGTGCGCGGCAGCAGCGTGTGTAGCCGGCGCGCTACGAATTGGCTGGGGAAGGTCCCGGTGCCATAGGGGACCCATCAAGCATTGGCAGCTACAAATAAAAAAAAAATTAAAAAAGGAAAACGAATTACAACAAGGGGAAAAACAGAAAATAAAGACCAAACAGGGAGGAGGACAGTATAAACTGCATACAGAGACACTAGGCAGGCAGTAAATGACAATCACTGCACACAAGGAAGGCCACAACAACAGCCATGTCATTGGTCCAAGACCCTGCGGCACAAAGAGGCACACAACAAGCGGCAGCCCAGGCACAAGTAGCAGGTCCAGCTGGGCCAGCAGCCATGCCAGTCGTCCAACAGTCTCCACACTCACACATCAGCCCTATTCCGCCGTTTAGTGCGCTGATCGACCCAGGGACAGCAGCGCCCAGGTGGGCGATGTGGCTCAGCAGGTTGAACAATTACTTCACCGCCACCAGGGAAAAAGACAATGAGGTAAAACAGTCACTACTGTTGCATTTTGGCGGGGATGAGCTACACAAGCTGTTCACGCACTTACCTGACACAGGGGCGGCAACGGACTATGATGCAGCCGTAGACGCGTTGAATGCGCACTTTGACCCCCAACTAAACCCCCACTATGAGCGATTCAAATTTCGACAGTCACGACAAAAGGAAGGTGAAACCATGGACGCTTTCCATGCGCGGTTGAGGGAGCTGATCAGTACATGTCCGGATGACGACCAAACCAAAGAGGTAACGGCGCAACTCATTCAGGGCTGTAAAAACAAACACCTCAGGACACTAATATTGAGGCAAGATAACATTGGACGAGATACTCATGTTAGCCAGGTCCCATGAACTGTCTGATGTGAGAGCCACAGCAATGGAAGCGGCCATAAACCCAACAGCGAGTGCCGAAGTCACTGTCAAGACAGAAAGAGTGGACGCTGTGCGGAGCGGCAACCGAGGAGGAAGAGGAAGATGGCCGACTAGGATGCCACGCCGCACGCCATGCGGTTACTGTGGGTATGAGGAGCACAATCAAGATGCCTGCCCAGCGCGCGGCAAGGTGTGCGCCAAGTGCGGAGGACTAAACCATTTCGCCAGCGTCTGCAGAAGTAACTCCCGAGGAAGTGGGAGAGGATAAGGGGCAGCAGGAAAGAAAATACCCACGAGAGCGGTCAGACAGCTGAACCTGGAAGAAACGCACTAGGCGAAAGGTGCGAGGACGCAGAGTCGACAGCCGCAGAGGCTGGATGATTCATCAACAGACGATGAAGACGAATGCTACTATGTCTCGTTTGTAAGCGAGCTCAAGAGGAGACGGAGACCACAGCCGAAGTGTCAGATTCAAATAGACGGATCTACTGTAACAGGACTCATAGACACTGGAGCCACAATCAATGTAATGGGCATTCAACATTACAAGGCATTGCAACCGAGGCCACAACTAGTACCGTCGAAGGCTCGAATCCTCACGTATGGCAGCAAAACACCCTTGCCGTTACGTGGGAAAATGACGGTCCAAGTGAGAGCAGATCAGGAACTAACCACCACTTTTAACGTCCTCGATAGAGAGGCAGACCTGCTGATTGGAAGCCACACAGCTGAGGACCTTAAACTAATAGTGTTTGCCAACGCAGTCAAGGCGCTGCACACGGAAGAGCTTCTGCAAATGTTTCCGTCATTGTTCCAAGGGCTTGGGACCATCAAGAGGCCGCCGGTCAAATTACACATTGACAAAGCAATCCAGCCTGTCGCGCTGAGACATCGGCGGATCCCATTTCACCTTCGGGCTGCTGTCGAGCAGGAGTTACGAAAACTAGAGGAGCAAGGGGTGATAGAGAAGGTGACAGGGCCGACACCATGGGTATCGCCAATGGTAATTGCCGAGAACCCAAGCAATCAGGCCAAATACGCATATGTATTGATATGAGGATGCCAAATAAGGCGATCAAGAGGGAGAGACATCTTACGCCTAGAGTCGATGATATTTTAACAGACCTGAATGGAGCCCAGTGGTTCTCCAAACTGGATTTAAATGCAGGTTACCACCAGTTGAAGCTGGCTGAGGAGAGCCGCTATTTAACAACGTTCTCCACGCACCTAGGTTTACGGAGATATAAGAGACTGAATTTCGGAATAACCTCTGCTGCAGAAATCTTCCAGAATACAATTAAAGAGATCTTATCCGGACTACCGGGAGTACTAAATGTCAGCGACGCACTATTAATTCACGCAAAGACTAGCGAGGAGCATCACAGAAGACTGAAAGCAACGCTCAGGAGGTTGGCAGAGTTCGGGGTTACCCTCCACAGAGAAAAGTGCCAGTTTTTCAAACAGACAATAGAATTCTTTGGGTACGTGTTTGACTCAGAGGGGGTCAGAGTAGATCCCCGCAAGTCGTCGGCCATCAAAAGTGCTCCAGCCCCGACAACAGCGTCAGAGGTGCGAAGCTTCATGGGGATGGCACAATACTGTGCGCGGTTCATACCCCAACTGGCAACCATAGCCGAACCCCTGAGAAACCTTACGAATAAAGAGAGTCCCAGGCGGTGGACCCAGGTGGAAGCGGAGGCGTTTGACAAGGTGAAGACAGCATTGCTAGACAGCACCACAATGGCGTATTTCGACACCTCGAGACAGACTAAAATACTGGTGGACGCGAGTCCGGTAGGCTTAGGGGTGCTCCTGACCCAGGAGGCAGAACCAGGAGTGTGGGTACCGTTGGCGTTTGCCAGTAAAGCCCTTACTGCCACAGAGTCCAGATACTCCCAGATTGAGAGGGAGGCATTAGCGGTGAAGTGGGCCTGTAATCACTTCCACTTATACATAACCGGCCATCCGTTCCGTATGATCACAGATCATCAGCCACTAGTGCCACTGTTCAAGGGCACGACCCCGCATCCCCCGCCGCGGATTGACAGGTGGGCCATACAAGTCCAACACTACCAAATGGACCTGGTTTACAGACCCGGAGCGAAAAACCCAGCGGATTTCCTGTCCAGACATCCACCTAGTGACTCAGAGGCCGGGATGGAGCAGGAGGTGCCTTTGGAGGAGTTCGTGGATATGGTCTCTGAACTGTCTTGCCCCCAGGCTTTATCCGCAGAGATGATTGTAGCCCAATATGAAAATGATGCAGTATTAAGAAGGGTGAAGGACGCCATAGAGGCGGGGTCGTGGGAAAACTTCCTGCGCAATGTCAGCAGCTGGAGTGACGCGGACCGCACAAGGCTATCTCAGGTTTGGAAGGTACACCACGAGTTCAGTCGGGCTGGGAATGGACTGATATTACGGGGGTCGCGAGTGGTGATCCCGGCCTGCTTGCATGATCAAGCGACAGCATTAGCTCATGAAGGACATCAGGGGACGAGGAGGATGAAAGCGCGAATTTGGGAGAAAATATGGTTCCCCAACATGGAGGAAAAGGTTGACATGATAGTCCGAAACTGCCAAGCATGTCAACCCACCAGTCCCCCGGAAGCGCCGGCGCCAATCGTCACCGACGACCTAGCTCCGGCACCATGGACCTGGCTCAGCCTGGATTTTGGCAGCTTCCCGGATGGGAGAGTGACAGTGGTTTTGGTGGACAGCTATACCAAATATCCCTTAGTGGAAGTAGCCCCGTCGACCAGCTTCACAAACATACAACCGATACTCAGCAAGGTATTTGCAATGTTCGGAATTCCTCACATGATTAAAACGGACAATGGACCGCCATTCCAAGGTGGTGAATTCAGAGATTTCCTACACAGCCTGGGAATCACACATAGGCGGATCACACCCCAATGGCCACAGGCAAATGGGGACTGTAAACAAAATACTAAGGATTGCCATAGCCGAAGGGGAGGACCCAGAGAATGCACTCCAGCACTTCCTAAAAGAATACCGAAGTACTCCACACAGCACCACGCAAAGATCACCATGGGCATTAATGTTTGCAGGGCCTCAACGAGATCTATTGCCGATGGCAGATGACTGGGCACCTAAACTATATGTGCCTGCGGCCACCCAAGAATGGCGGAGAAGGACCAATGCCAGGGCAAGCCAGCGGAGGAGAGCCAAAGAGAGACAGCTGGAGCTTGGGGATGCTGTGCTGATACGAACACAAAGGCCGGGCGGGAAGTTCCGGACCCCATATGAACTCGAACCGTGGACAATTAAAGCGACCAAAGGCACTGCGGTGACTGTGCACAGAAATGGAGGAGAAGTCACCAGGAATGTAAGAGATGGACCAAATTGACACTACTGAGGATCCCGGCGTGGAGGACGTACCGGAGGCCGCGCCGTCTTCTCCAGCAATAAGAGAAGCGGACCCGGCAACAGGTCAAGGCCAAGGTCATCCCCATCTACAACCAAATCCTCGACCAAACCAAAGGCTGGCCGATTTCATATGTTGACTGTGTGCAAAGATCCTTGAACTTTTACCAACTTGGGAAGGGATGTGTTTCGCGGGTCTCGGCGGAGACCCGGAAACACCTCCACACATTGTAGCACCTTCTGGCCAGGCGTGGCCAGAAGAGTATAAATAAAAGTCCGGAAGTCGCTCGAGGCTTCCGGTCCAAACGACTAAGCAGGTGGTCTGTATGTGTTATTCATGGTCCCGAATAGATAGGCCCCAGTTTGCATATGTATGTGACTCTTCCTCCCTTACAAAACCCATGTTTTTTTCTGGAAATGCCATGTGACATTCCAAGCAGCATTCTATTCCTGCTGTATATAATCCTTCCTAGCGACAAACCCTGCAGAGGCAGAATGGAATCCGCCATACAAACATACTTAATCTGGGACCGCTTCGTTCCCCTTCCCACCCTGAAAGAGGAGTTATGCCAGTCCTTGTTTGGGGGTAAATCACTGAACATTTCAAAAGAGCGATTCCCGAAAGCTTACACATCGCCATACTTATATGAGTTAAACTGAATTTCCTTTAGGATCAAGCCCAAAGCGGATTCAAAGAAAAACTAAATTTACACTCGTATTTCAGTGTAGAACTGCAAAGGGAAATTTAAAACTGTCTTCGTAAATTGGGCTGCCATTTTTTAAAAATTTTAAATTAAATAAAAGTGGAACAAGGCACTCCAAAGCGACCTATACCGAGCACAACGTACAAACTGTGCAGCCCACAGCAGTATTATCTTGCATAGTGCTACCCGTTTGCTATGTACCACAGTACAATTACTTGTGGTCTGAGCAATTACCTAGGACCTGCACAATGACTTAGGGCCTGACAATGACTTAGGGCCTGACCCGACCTCTATCAAGCCTTGCCCCCATCATCTACAGCCCCTTCGCGACACTGGAGAAGCGCGAACTATCAGGACTATCGCTAAACATTTCAAAAGAGCGTCAGAAAACCTAAATTTACACTCCACCAGGCCCTCTAAAGCGCCCTGTACTGAGCACAATGTGCATGCTGTGCAGCCCACCGCATTATTTTTCTTACACATTTGATATGCACCACCGTACAATTACTTAGGGCCTCGCCAGACCTCTATCCAGCATCGCCCCAGTCATCTACAGCCCCCTCAGCTCTTTAAAAAGGAAGCAGTAACAACAAAACCCGATTTGAATACCCACCAAAGCGATCCCTGTACCCCGTGCACCGTGTAAGCGAGTATTTCCCATAAGGCTGTGTGAAATTACTTTATGTGGTTCAAGGATGAATGTAACGCCACTTCTGGAAGTCATTTGGTATGGATAACATGGTGACCCTAAGAAGTTTAAAATCGATTATGAACACAAATTAAGATGGCCGGGAATGAGCTTGAACGATGCCCCCATGCTGCTGGCAACGCCAGCTCCCTGAGGACTAAGGCACAAGATGCAACCCAATCTCAGAATATTAATGGGAGCCTCAGAGCACTACACAAGAGCTCTAATTCTGTTATAGCAGAACTCACGCCATGCTGACATTAAGCGAGTCCAGCAGTAACCGCATTGAAACCTGTGGCGCTCTAGTGTTTCGCGAGTCTCGGCGGAGACCCGGAAACAACTCCACACATTGTAGCACCTGCTGGCCAGGTGTGGCCAGAAGAGTATAAATAAAAGTCCAGAGGTGGCTCGAGGCTTCCGGTCCAAACGACTAAGCTGGTGGTCTGTATGTGTTATTCATGGTCCGGAATAGATAGGCCCCAGTTTGCATATGTTAAATGTTAAATGTCGTATACTTGTAAAGCGCACAGCTGCCCCAGCAAAGGGGCGTCCCGGTGCTGTATACCGCTGGGGAACCCATCCTGTCTTTCCCTGTGAGATGGTCCCTCCTGGGCATCTCCAAGGTGAAGACAAGCATCCCCGGCGCTGATGGGGCCGTTAGTAGAGATTAAGCAAGCTATTGCCCAGAGTTGCTGAGTGGGACCCATGGTTGGAGTAGGCACCGAGGCGAGAATTATCGAGTCCGCTGACCATGGACCAAGACCCTGCCGCGTCGGGAATCGAACCCTGGTCCCGGGCCGACCTCTGCTTCCGGGTCTGCCGCCTCTAACCAGTGAGCCACACCACTCCACATATGTATGTGACCCTTCCTCCCTTACACTGGCGACGAGGGTGGTTAGCGATTGCCTGCTCGTGGACCCCGAGAGTGGAGTGGCGAGGTGTCACAACCGGCGCCTTTGTGTCTGAGCGGCGGCTGGTTATATGCGGGGCCGAGGAGGGACAGCAGTACCTGGTGCGGTGGCAGCCGCGCCGTCTACGGTGGCCGGTAAGCAGCGTGAGCTGAGCTGCATGTGGGACCGGCTCACGGATTGCCCTGTGGATGCGGGTGCTGCAGCGGCGGACCGCCGAGGTGTGTAGAAGGCCCAGCGGTGAACCGGTGTCTGAGCGCATGCGCTGTGTGCGCGGCACCAGCTCCGCGTTTGAAGACGCGAGGAGAGGCCTAGCCCACTGCACGTCTGCGGGAGACATGGGACAGAGGCGCCTGAGTGCGCGGCAGCAGCGTGTGTAGCCGGCGCGCTACGAATTGGCTGGGGAAGGTCCCGGTGCCATAGGGGACCCATCAAGCATTGGCAGCTACAAATAAAAAAAATTTAAAAAAAGGAAAACGAATTACAACAAGGGGAAAAACAGAAAATAAAGACCAAACAGGGAGGAGAACAGTATAAACTGCATACAGAGACACTAGGCAGGCAGTAAAAGACACAGGGCGTGCCGATAATCCCGTAAAACAACCAACACGTTCCACTTGAAAGGGACTCGTTCATCCGTTCTATACGGCGCAACTAAAACTCCAAGACAAAGCCCACCATCGCTACCTCCACAGACGGACTCAATTGCAGCAGCCTAAAGAAACCCTCCTGCATACACATTGTGCCACGCATCTGCAAAGGGTCTATGTACCACAACAAACGCTGCCTTCATTTTCCTGGCACTCATTAAACTTCCAGTAGTACCCGCAAAACTTTGAATGGAACGGACACGGTCTTCTAAATGGCAAGGAAATCCACTGTTCCTGAAACATGTACTAAACATTATTTACCCTTTGGACTCACACCACTATTATACATATAGCACAATCACATACTTGGAATGACTCCTAAAGGGGGGATAGCCAATGATATTGCAAATGTATTCTTTTATTGCCCAAAACAAAGAATCTTAAATAGTGCACAATAACAAATCAATACATTTCAATATCAAAAAATTGGGTATAAAAGATCCCACAGTAAAAATATGATTAAAGATAATAATTGCTAAAGAACATTACATAAATATACAATTATAGCAGCAGACTCACACACGGAAGGAACAAACAGAAAGGCAACACCAGTCCGTCTTTACTTGATTCATCTGAGAAAACTAAGAGACAGATCAAGGGACAGTAATATTTGGCCTCTATGCTTCTAGTCCTGTTACAGATTTAACAGCATTCATTGCGTCATGTACGCCAAACCACCAAGATGGGACTCTAGCTCACGACCCCAACTCCGGAGACTGATGCCTAATCCCTTCAGCCACTGGATTAACGTAATTAGATAAGGAAAGGGGATAAAAGCAATCCAAGTAATAAATGCCATGACCACTATTAAATCAGGCTCTGCGAATGATCCCTGTCCACCTTCAATACTTCTCTCTGTTGCTGAAATCATAGCCCCCCTACTTACAGAAATATTTAACTCAATGTTTCGCACTGATATCTATCCTACCCGTTTGGAAAGACACCCTTCTCAAATCCCTCTTGAAAAAACCCTATCTAGATTCTGAAGACACCAAAAATTACAGACCCATCGCCAGTCTGCCTTTTACGGCCAAACTGGTAGAAAAACGAATGAACACCCACATTTCCCAGTATATTGAAGATCACTGCCTACTGGACGATACCCAGTTTGGCTTTCGCAAGAATCATAGTACTGAGACAGCCCTCATTAAAGCTTCAGATGAAATAGGAACCATTCTTGACCAGGGAGGGACGGCAGTGCTCATTCTGCTGGACTTATCAGCTGCCTTTGGCACGGTCGATCATAACACCCTGATCGACCGTGTCAACACCATGGGCATCCAGGACAAAGCCAGAGACCTACTCTCCTCCTTCCTCTCCAACCACACCCAGACGGTTACGTTGGGCAATTTCAACTCTGCCCAAATGACACTACCATGTGGCGTCCCTCATGGCTCATCCCTAAGTTCAACGCTTTTTAACGTTTATGTAGCAGACTTAGCGATCATCATGGGATGAGCCTAACATCTTACGCGGATGACACTCAGCTGGTACTGGCTATAAAAAACAACAGAGCGAGAATAGCAGCCAATTTTCAGCACAGCATGTTGGCCATCAGCAATTGGATGGCCACTAATTGCCTTAAATTAAACTCCTAAATAACGGAATTGATGATTTTTGGCAAGCTTTACCCGACTTGGTCAAATTCCTGGTGGCCCACAGATCTAGGTCTTCCGCCTAACCCTGTTACCAAGGTCAGAAACCTTGGAATACTACTTGATGACAAATTGACATTTGCTGCTCATGCAAAGACCATCGTCTCAGCCTCCTTTTACAAACTCAAAACTACAAAAAAAAAATCCTCTCCTATCCTCTCCTATCTCCCCCCTAATTCAGGAAAGAAACTGGTTACAGCTTTTGTGATGTCTTCACTGGACTATTGCAATGGACTCTTTATTAATGCCCAACAAAAAGTCATTCGAAAACTGCAGTCTGTGCAAAACGCCTCAGCAAGAATGCTTTCAGGAACTCCAAAGTTCATTGCCCAAGTTATTAAAGGCTAGCACTGGCTCGCGGTGAAGAACCAAATAAAGTTTAAGGCACTGTGCATTGCCTACAAAGTCTCCCGCAAGCAAGGACCACACTTTCTCCTCAATTCTCTAGCCTTTCATGTCCCCAACAGATCACTACGATCTTCTAATGCACTCCTGATGTCTGTGCCACTGACCAAAACCTCCTCCTGGGGCGATCGTCGATTTGTTGTTTCCACTGCCAAACTATAGAACTCTCTGGATAAGGACACCAGATCCTGTCCCACACTGATGGCCTTCAGAAGAAAAATAAAAACTTGGCTGTTCAATCACTAAACCCTCTTCTCCCCCCTCTTTTACTGCCACGTTCACAGCGCCGAGACGCCCTTTGGCATTTGTTGTGCTTTATAAATTTCACAAATAAATAAATAAAATAAATAAAGGCAACTAAAGCAGACACTCCTTTCCCGCACGTTTTAATTATGCGCACTGGGCAGCCGCCGGGACCATAGGCGTGAGGGGGGTCACCTGATCCAGCCCCCCCGTTTTATCACAAAAAAATCAAAAGCCCCCCCGTGACTGCCCTGTGACATAACCAAAGGCCCCCTCCCTTTACCTCTGTGCACCACCAGTACACTACTGCTAAATCAACTCTTCCCAGGCTGCGCCGCACTTCCGGCTGTATGGGAACTCCACTGTTCTCCAGACGGTGAGGCTATTACAACTGCTGTCCATAAAATTCGACAAGCGCCGGTCCTCCCAACGTCGGGTAGACTTGAAGACCTGCATAAACGAGACAAGAAAACAGAAGCACGCAATGATCCGAAGATTCACGGAGACCCCTGCATCTCGGAGACGGCGCTGTAAGGAAGAAAGGGCAAGGACCAGGGCAAGTTGCCCTAAATAGGCCCATGGCCACACTTCCCCCTCGTTCTTGATGGCTCCGGCCGGAAGTGACGTCACAACGTTGCCCCGGAAGTGATTCCTGCTGCATTCACGCCCCGGCTATCAATGAAGACCACAAAGGGGGGTGTGACCGGGTTCTCGGGGGGCCGGATCTTAATGGCGCGCTTCATTATATTTTGCGCTTTTCCAGAGGCCCTAGTGCCCTGCAAATGGAAAGTCTTAACCATCAACTACAGTTCAGGGTAGCAAACCCAGGGCATGGGTACATACTGTGGTACATATGTGCTTGTGCTATGAGGAAATACTCATTGAGTTTTTTTAGTGCATGTACTAACATTTAGCACCCTCATGGGGCAATAGCTGTGACAAAATGGAAGCCAGAGTATATCAACATAGCACAAGCACATATGGCATCACAAACTGTGATGGATGGAAAGTTTGAAATAATCTCAGCCAGTAGTAAGCAATCTTATATTGTTGTGCCATTACAAAAAGTGACCAGAGATTCGAATGTCACTCTTGGTCTAGTCCCAAAAGGACAGTCCAACCCGAATTGCTAGGCCAAGTCACCTTAGCTCAGATTCAACTCTGTTGGGTCTAATCAGTGAGGTACAGCATAAGGCTAATGGCACAGTGAGTTTGGAACCCAAGTCTAGGGACACCCCTCCTATCAAGGGGTGCTCCTTTAGCACAAACAGAAATGGATGCTTGAACTCATATCAATCATTCTGGGTCACATTGAATCCACTCTATCGTTGTTTAGATCGCATGCTCCATTATGAGAGTAAACAACCATATGGCCCATTTAGGGTTGCGCCTGCCACTGAAATGCATATGTGTTGTTCCCTATTACCCCCAGGTCCCTTATGTCCTCGTCCCATTCATTACAAAGTGGAGATAACCATCTCCCGACAGAAAAAAAGACAAGAGGAATGCTGGGACCCTAATACTGCTCCTCCCACCGGGAGTACATAAGCAGTACTTACCCAGCATCCCGCCTGTTCTTTTTTTCTGTCTGTCGACAGAATGGACTTGACTGTGCTGGTGCTGCTCCTGCTGGGCTGGCCTGGTGGTGCTTCTCTTCTTCCCCTGCCCTGCTGCCTGGCTATGCGGGGTGGGGTTTCCTGGACTGTCTCCTGGCATGCCGGGCTTTCTGGGAGTCAGTTCCTGTTGGAGCCGGAGTGCTGTTTGCTGTTCTTGGCCTTCCGGCCCTTCGCGGCTGGGGCTGGATTTCCCGGTTTCTTCCGAGTCACGGGCTCGTCTTCCCGAGCCTGGCCAGGAGGGCGTGCCGCGTTTGTTGGGCTCCTGACGGTCTCCTGGTGTGCTGGCGTTTGGAGTGGGGGCCTTGTTCCTGTGGTTGGCTCCCGCTCCGGTTGAGTGCCGCTTGACGGTTTTTCTTCCCTTAGCTGCTTCTGACGTTGCAACTGCGCGAGTATTGATTCTTGCACTAGCATTTCTACCTTGTTCCACTGTGGTTTGCTGTTTGTCATGCTGTTTCTTTCCCCAATACAGTGCCACATGGCGCAAGAGATGTGCAGGTTGGCCTCGATGCTGTGGTCGAAGTTATGAGGACTCGACTTCTGGTTCTTTCCGGAGCTTCTTTGGCACAGCTCCGCTTAGCCTGCCTCTTTCAGCTGGTCCCTCCTGCCTCCTCCGGTGGGGTGTTCGGGATCATTGCCACCGCACGCTTCCTTTTTTTCCACTGCTTCCTACTGTGCGTTTGTTCTCGTGCAGGTAGGGGTTTACTGGCTTTGCGGGGGACTTGTGCTTCACGTGCTGTTCTCATTTACCCCTATGCGGGCTGTGGCTTGCCCGGTTCTGGGGCTGCTCCTCGTGCTTTGCTCCGTGGGGTTTCCTTCCGTCTTTTCATGTTCCATTGGCGGTGGGGGCCTGGTTTTCTGGTGGCTTCTTTGGTGCTGGTGTGCCTGGGTCGTGTCTAGTATGCCTCGGTGCCTTGACTTGCCGTTGGTTCTCTCCCCGTGCGTGCCCTTTGGTGGGGTTCCTTTTCCCTTTGGCGGGCCCCTCTTGGTGCGAGTGGTCGGGCCCTTTTCCCACCTGCTGTGTGCTTTTGCCCTCTGGTGTGCTGGCTTTGGTTCCTTCTGTTGCTCTTTTTTCGGCGGCGTGGGTTTGCCTTGGTTGTGGCGCTTCATGGCAGGGCAGGGTGCCCCCTTTTCTCTGCTGTTCGAGCCTTGTTTTCAGGGGGGAGGGCTGGTGCGGGTTTGTCGCACTGGGCTATCGGGCCTGGTGGGTACTTCCTTTTGAGGTGCTCAGGGGGCTGTGCGCTGTGAAGGGGTCCTGGTGTGAGGGCTCTGCTGCTCCCTTTGGCGGCTTTGGCTCGTTGGGGTGCTTGTCTGGTGCTGGTGCCTCTTGCCTGATTGCGTGCGTTCTGCCTGCTGCTGCTTGCTCTGCGGGTTGGAGTCTCCTCTTCTTTCCTTGGATGCGGCTTTCGGGGTACGCTTCTGGTCCTTCCGGCTCTGGGCTCCTCCTTGGCTGCCTGCCCCCGGGCTGGTGGTGGGACGGTGTTCCTGCTGGTTTGGCCGATTTGTTGGCTCCCCTGTGTTCCCGTTGGCCTGCAGGGGTCTGCCCTGCTTTCTTTGCTGCCCCGCTTTCTTTGCTGCCTCTGTATGCATGCCACTGCTCTGGGGCCTTGCCTCCGCTGGGGGAGGCCTGTTTGGTTGTGGCCTCTGCTCCGTTTGGGTGTGATGGGTGTTCCCCTCCGCTTCATTTGCTTCTGTGTGTTTGTTCAGGGTTGGTGCACGTGGGCTCCGGGTCCCTGGCTCTTGTCCTATCATCCGTGGGCTGCACCTGGTTTCCCTTGGGGTTTTCCTGGTGTCGTGCCGGATGCTTTCTGTGACGCTCTGCCCTCTCTGCCTGCGGGTCTGGTTTGTGTTTGTGTTTTTTTCAGCTTACGCCACGTTCTGTGGGTTGGCGTCTCTGTATTCTGGGGTTGCTCCTGCTGCTTCCTGTGCGCAGTTCTGTTCTCCTCTGCTCGAGCCTGGGGTTTTTGGGCGTTTGACCTGGGGCCTTCTGTGTGCTTGGTTGCTCCTGGGGTCTGGCTGGTTGGTGCTGTCTCCGGCTGTTTGCCTCCTCTTTGCTGGGTGCTTCTGTCTTTGGTTGCTCCTGCCCTGGCTCTCGCTGTGCTGGAGTTGGGCTTGCTTCGGTGTTCCTGGCCGCCCCTCTTGGTTCTGCAGCGGTTCCTGCTCTCGTCTGGTCTCTGGGGTTCGGTTTGGTCGGGCCTGATTTGTTCCTGGTTGGGGCCGCCTGGGGGTGCCTTGTGTTGGCTTCTCTGGTTGGTGTGGTTGGGCGCCTGCTCTTCCTTCCTTTGCGCCCCCCCCCCCGGGTGTTCCGGTGGCAGTTCGCCTTTGGTTGCTGGTTTTTGTGCTGCTGCTGTTTGGGCCTGGCTGTCTTTCGCTGCTGCTGTGTCCTTGACGTAGCTCCTGTAATGTAATGTAATGTAAAGTACACTTTTATAGCGCTACTATCACTCCAGGGAGAATCTTGGCGCTCAAACCAACTCAGATGACATGGGTTGGGGGAAAAAGAAGGCAAACTTAGTCACAATGTACCTTAGACCAGTGCTCTACAAGCAGCATCAGTGAGGGAGAAAATCCATGTTTTAAGTGCTTTTCTAAAATGGCTCTCATTGGGCATCGATCGAAGCTGCGACGGGAGTTTATTCCAGGCCTTGGCGCCTTAAAGGAAGAGAGATTTACCACCTTTGGTTGCTAGCCTAAATCTGGGTAATACCAACAGGTTCTTATTTGCAGACCTCAGACAGCGCGTGGGCTGATATCGTTTGAACCCATTGGACAAGTATCTAGGCCCTTGCTGTTGAAAAGCTCTGAAGGTAATCAGAAGGATCTTAAACAGGACCCGTTTACAGATCGGTAACCAATGAAGTGC
This sequence comes from Lissotriton vulgaris, assembly GCF_964263255.1. NCBI lineage: Eukaryota > Metazoa > Chordata > Amphibia > Caudata > Salamandridae > Lissotriton > Lissotriton vulgaris. The sequence goes on along the minus strand of NC_141686.1, from coordinate 22,914,237 downwards.
CTTGAGCGCTGCCGAAGCAGATGACTTGCGGTGCCAGCGTAACACTAAATGGGCAAGAACGGACTTGTTTGCTCCCGCATACAGGCCATTGCAGTAGTCCAGTCTGGATGTTATCAGAGCAACTGCTACCGTTTTCCTTGCTGACAGAGGAAGAAGATCAAAAAACTTCCTCAAAGATCTAATAATGTGGAAACAAGTGCCGGCCACAGCCACTGCTTGTTGTTTAAAAGACAGCTGCTCATCGAATTTGATGCCCAGATTTCGGGCAGAAGAGATGGTGTTAGGAGGGGCTTCAGCATCATCAGGCCATCAGTCTTTCGGGGAAAACAGATTTTGAGAGCCGAACAGCAAAATTTCCGTCTTACCGGAATTACATTTGAGGTGATTGTTAGTCATCCACTCAAAGGTAGCCGTTTTTTCCTCGGGCCCAGGCAATTCTCTATCTAGGACCAAAATAAGCTGTGTGTCGTCAGCATACAATATTGTGCTAATCTGGTTGGAAGCGATTAGCTCAATCAAGGGCACCATGTACAGATTAAAAAGTACAGGGCTCAAACTAGAGCCCTGGGGAACCCCTGAGCTGACTACCCTGGTTTCAGATTGGAACTGGCCCAGTACCGTGACTTGGCGCCTGTTGTTAAGAAAGTTTCTAAACCACGCCAGTGCTACTCCTCCTATTCCTGCGTTAACTAAACGGTCCACTAAGATGGTATGCGAGACCGCATCGATGGCCGCTGATAGATCGAGTAAAATCAAGACGGCCTTCTTTCCCTGATCCACAGCCATTCGTAGGGTCTCTGCCGTAAACAGCAGGGCTGACTCGGTGGAATGTTTCGAGCAAAACCCTGATTGGTTGGGGTGCAAGATGTCATTCTCTTCCAGAAAATTCGTAAGCTGGTTATTGACGAACTTTTCCGTAAGTTTAAACACCAGGGGGAGCAGGGAAATAGGGCGCAGGTTAGAAAGAGTGGTCGGGTCAGGCAAGGACTTTTTCTGGAGAGGCTTGACCCGCTGCAAGCTTCCATTCACTGGGGATTTCTCCCGTGGCCAAAGATGAATTGATGATGCTGTTGATAGTGGGATTAACTGTCTCCACTAAGGCCTGCAAAACAAAAGGTGCGCAAGGGTCAAAAGGGGATCCAGATTTGCTTGCTAAAATAGCTTTGTTAGTATCCTCTAAAGAAATCTGAACAAATGAGTTCAAACAGGAGGAACTCATAGATATCTTACTTTCCTCTGTCTTTCCCAGATTGCTAAAGGTGGAAGGCACAGGGGGGAATACCTTCACAATATCCAGAATCTTGTCTTCAAAGTACTTGGCAATGGCATTACAGAGATCTTGGGATTGGGGGATTTCCTGCGAAAGGGCTCACGGGTTAGTAAAATGATTTACTATCTTAAAGATTTCTTTTTGGCCATTTCCAAGGGTAGATATCACTTGCAAATAATAAGCTTTTTAGCTAGCTTAATTGCTACATGATATTGTCTTCTGGCAGACTTATAGGTATTAAGGGCAGCTGCCTCGTAGTTCCTACGCCACCTCCGCTCCAATGCTCTCACTTCACCTAGTTCCATTTTCAAGGCTAATGAAAACCATGGGGCACTCCTTTTACTTTCCAAACAACCTTGATTTTTCTTACGTGTTGGAATTAAGAAGTTCCCGCTGTGGTTATCCAGTCACAAAACTGCTGATAATCCATGGAAATGTGACCTGTTGGGGTAGGCTTGTTGGCTTTTATCTTCTCTACCAGATCTAACCTTGTGGGTAAGTTCCTCCACACTGGTTTGCCAACGGCGTTTATTATTTTCCTACTATTTACTGGGGCATTATGTTTAAGGAGGAGGTCAAATGGAATTAAATCATGGTCGGACCATATTTGAGTACAATGGGATTTAACTATTAGTCTCTCTGAATTAGAACATATACAGTCTAGGACATGCCCTGCTAAATGTGTGGGTTCCAAGGTGAGAAGGGTAAGGCCCAAGACCTTAACAATGTCCATAAAGCAGCTTACTCCCGGCTCTTTTGGAGAATCCAAATGAAGACTCAAGTCCCCTAAGACTGTAAAATAAGAAAACCTGGACACCAGGTCGCTCAATACTTCTCCTAGAGTCTCTAAAAACTCAGTGGGTGGGCCAGGGGGGCGGTAAATTAGAGCACCAGGGAAAGTAAAAGAATAATGAATGCCTAGGCAGAAGGCCATAGCCTCTGCCCCTTTCATGTCTGGTAACTCATATGTGGAGCACTTCAATGTGTCACGGTAAATAATTGCTAAGCCCCCACCCCTTTGCTGAGGCCTGTCTAAACGTATCAGAAAATTCTGCGGGAGGGCTACAGCTAGGTCCGGATTACACCAAGCTTTAAGCCAAGTTTCAGTAATTAGGAGCCAATCTAAATTTAACTCCGTGATCAGATCATTAATATTCAGGGCATTTTTACACATCGACCGGGCATTAATAAGCCCTCCTCGTAAAATAGAGGGTTGTGAATTTACTACAGGAGTAGGATCAGAGGTAAGCGTTACCTTGCACTTACCACAGCAAACAGATCCATACCATATGTCTGGTTTGACAACCTCATGGCAGTGCGTGGAAGGCCTATTTAGGGAGAATAATAGATCTCTAGACAAACCTGGCTTTCCGGTACATGGAGCGTGACAAGGAGCATCATGCAGTGCCTCCTGCACCTCCTTAGCGCTGACGACTCCGGCACGAGTCCGGCACGCCCGCTGTGCGTCTCCTATTTCCCCTCTTCTGTTCTGTGGTTCTCCCGGTTGGGGGTCCTTCTGGGCTCTGGGTGCGTTTGCTCCCTGAGGGGTCCTGGTCTCGTGTGGTTCCTGTTGTGGGTGCCTCGCTGGGTGTCTGCTCCGGCTTTCCTGCTCCTGCGGTTTTGGTTGCCTGTTGGTCGCCTTTGTTTCGACTCTGCGTCCTTGCCTGTGCTCTCTCTGTGGGTCCTGGCTGGGTGGTCTGCGGTTTGATGCCGTGTCCTGATGGGTCCTTCTGGGCTTGCTCCTGGCGGTGCTTCTCTTCCCGGGCTTGGTTTGCCTGTGATTGGGTTTCCGTTTTCTACCTGGTTCTGGGGTTTCCATTGGATGCTGTGGGCTTTGGGTTTGCCTCTTGCCCTGGTGCTCCTTTTTAGTTGTCTTCCTCCTGGGTTGCGGTTTCCCTGTTTGGGCCTGTACGGGGTCCTGGTGCTCAGTGCTTCTAGGTTGGAGTGTCCTGGGTTGCCTCCTGTTGCTCCGGTTCTGCCGGCCTCCTGCTGGCTCGGGGTGGCCTTGGGCTGTTCCTCCTTGGCTGGCTGTGCTGTCGCTTTCGGTCAGTTTTGGGGCTGTGTTTTGCTGGCCATTCCGGGTTCTTCCTGGTTCTGGTGTCCTGGCTCCCTCTTGTCTTCACTCGCTTCCCCGGGCTCTGTTCCTATTGTGTGTCTGTTTGGATGCCCCGCCTTCTCTGGTTGGGGTGCGGTTCTGTGGTGTTCCTCGTGCCTCTGTGGGGTCCTCCCTCTTGGCTGCGGGTTGTCTGGGGTTTTGCTGCTGCTTGGCCCTCTGCCTTCTCTGCGTCCTCCGGTTTCCGCTTTGGCGGCTTCCTATGTTTCTTTGTCTGGCCTTCTGTGTGGTCCGGCGGTGGTGTGCTGGGGTTCTTCGCCCTCCTGCCCCCTTTTTTGATTTTGCTTGGGTGCTGCGTGGGCTCCTTCCGGGTGTTGGTTGGGCCTGCCAGTCCTCCTGCATCGGCTGGTTGCTTGACTCTGGCCCTGGCTTCCTGGCTCTGTGGTTCGGCAGGTTTGTGCCTGGTTGTTTCCTGGTTTGGGAGCTGCCGGGGGGTTGCTGGTTGCTCTGGTCTCCCGTCCTGCCTTGCTTGTCCCTCCCTTTCTGGGGTTGGGGGTCTTTGGGGGGTTTTGGCCTTTGGCCCTGTCTCCTCCTTTGCTGGTTTGTTCTTCTTGTTTTCCGGTCCTTGTTGGCCTTCCCGTTGTTGGTCAGCTTTCGGCTGGTTCTTTCTGGGGGCTTCTCTGGCCTGTGGTTTTTGGGTTGTCCTCCTATACCCTTTCTGTTCTGGGTTTTGTGGCCTTCCTGGTTTGGGTTGCGGCCTCCTTCTCTGTGGGGCTTTTGGCCTCCTGGGGCTTCGGGTCTCTGTCTCCTTCCCTGTCCTTTTGGTTTGGTTGGGGTCTCGCTCCTGTTCGACCCCTGTGCTCTTCCTTTGGCTCCTCCCTCTGGACTGGTTGCTGGTCATTTGGTGGCCCTGGGGGTGCTGGTCTTTTCTTTCCTGGTTCCTGGTCCCCTCGGCGGGGTTTGGTCTGTGTCTGGGTGGCTGCCGGGTCCGGTCTGCTTTCATTGTGGTTCTGGGCTCGGCTGCCTTGTCCGGTGGATTCCTTTGCCGTGTCCTTTGGGTCTTGGTCCTGGTTGCCCTGTTTCCGATTTCTCTGGTTGGCGGCCTCCTTGTTGGGGTCCCTCCTGTCCTGTTTTGGGTTGCGGGCCCGGTTGCTTCCTGCGGTCCCCCTTTCCCTCCTTCTCGGTGCTCCCTTGGGTCCTGCTTGTTGTGGTTTCCTGGGTGCGCTTGTGGTTTCGGAAGGCGGTTCTCTGCTTGGTATTCTCCACTTTGTAATGAATGGGACGAGGGCATAAGGGACCTGGGGGTAATGCTCTATTACTTACTGGTAATCTTCATTACTCCAGGTCCGGTTGTCCTCGTCCCATTCATACGCCCCTCCCTCCCGCCCGGGCGGGGGGCCTTCCTGTTTGGGCTTGGTTGTACAGGCGGGATGCTGGGTAAGTACTGCTTATGTACTCCCGGTGGGAGGGGCAGTATTAGGGTCCCAGCATTCCTCTTGTCTTTTTTCTGTCGGGAGATGGTTATCTCCACTTTGTAATGAATGGGACGAGGACAACGGGACCCGGAATAATGAAGATTACCGGTAAGTAATAGAGCATTTATATTGGCACAAATGGACTAAAGCTATAAACTGGAATTCAATGCATGGTAATTACCAATAGCTGAGATTATTTCCAACATTTCACTCATGACTTTTTGTGCTGCCTACAAGCAAGTACTAATGTGATGCGTCCTGCAAGAAATGGTACCACGAAAAAGCATAAAGGCCCATGTGCAGTCAATTCACAAATGTGTAACAAACTGTAAATTGTAAATACAAAATATAACCTTCACACTAGATATACATACTCACTATCATGTTTATTTAAAAGACACACAACCATTAAGTAGGCGATTGAAAGACAAAGGACCTTTGACAGAAAAACTGGTTTTAAAACTCAGAGGTCGCACACAGATCAACACAGTCACACTTTTGTCCTCTTCTGATGGGCCAACGAATAATACTTTTCATTCATACAGAACTTCTTGCCTTTATAATGCAAATTATCCCCATGGCGAGGACAGGCACAAACATTTCGGTTGAAATGCCATCATTGTAGCTTCCAGAAATGTCAAGGTTCTTGCCAGAGGTGACTGGCATTAAAGGAATCGGGTAAATATTTATGATGTGCTGTCTTTTAGACAATCGATACATTTCTAAATAATCTGCGGACCAAATTGAGGCACCTTTACGCCCCTTAGTATAGCACTCATTTCTGGGTGATGGGACCAAGCCTCATTTCAGATAATGTTAATTTCATCTAGGCCAAAGTGAGGAAAAACATTATTTATCGTGACTCAATGGCAAAACGTCAATGCAATCGATCTAATTTAAAACTCATATATTCTAAAGTGATTTGATGAGCTCTGTCTGATTCTTAATCTGGCAGCGGTTCCAACCTAAAACGAAAACAACATCAGCAATGCAGCTGGCCGAAACCCCAGCCATTGTCTGGAAGTCGGCTTTCAGCAACCCGCCTGCGCCTGGACTCAGCCCAGCAAGCACAGTAATTGGTTCATGTCTTGGACTTCCAGTGGCTCTTCATTCACTAAAGGCATATTAAAAGTATCTCCTTTGTGGCTGGCTCTTTGTGCGGAAGGTCATACTTGAGCTGTTCGGCCTCCCCTGGTATGAAGTGGTGCTTTGAGGGTCTTTCTTTGTTCGGTACTTGGTCTTAATTTATTTTAGCTGGAATGTTTTTAGTCTTTACTTCAGCTCTCTCCAAAAGCCAGCTGGTGTCCATGGTGCTAACACGAAACACAGCAACTCAGTGATGCAACGCCATTGTCCAAGCCATCGTCAAAAGGCCTGGATCCCTAATTCTAAGCATCGGTGCGAGTTACAATCGGGTTAGCTTATTGCTGGGTTTGAAAGACAGTCACGGGGATCAGACGCTGGGCGCTCACACTGACATTAAAAGTATCAGAAGAATTACAATGCTCTGTGGGGCCTGATTAACTGTCTCCAGAGTAAACACAACATCTGACAACAAGAGGCTTTCACTCACCCCAGGACTCCGGATTGGAAACATTCGCACATTCTCTTTGTTCACCACCAGGATAGCAGGCAGGTTCAGCCAAAGGAGACGGACTTAAGTGACAACAAAAACGGAGTTAGAAGATGTTATTGTTGTGGGAATGTTGAATGACTTCACTGCGGCCTCACTGCAGGGGGCGTACACTAATCACATTTCGGCGGAGAGGCTTTCATGCACAGATCGGGTACTGGGAATTGTGTGTAAAAATTCTCGTCGCCAGAATGAGGTATCTGGACTGAAAAAGAGTGAAGTGAGGATAAAGGCCGAAGTCTGTGCTCACTGAAGATGCATAAAACTGCTTGCAGAGCCAACGCCTTTCCAGATAGAGAAATTGAAGTAATGCTCACAATTTTAAATTGTATTAGGAGGCATTTTACAAAAATCCATAAACCTTTGCCTTATATTTTGAATTGGTTTTTCCACTAGTCTTAGGATCTACGTTGTATGAAGAGGGTTTCCAATTTCTTCTGGGTGTGCATACTTCGAGTGTTAGCTAAGTGTGATACTCATTGCCCTGAATTGTCAACAAGCAGCTCCTGTACGTCCTTGGCTTGTTCCATTTTAAGGAAGGCCATCTTAGTTTTATTCTCGGGTTGTCTGCAGACTGCTTGCTATGAGCTCTACTCTTCCTGGTCACCAGCCCAGCAAATCTATCAGCCGCGGTGGGTCCATTGGGGCGTAGGGGCGTAGCCCCACTAAGCCTGGACGCACCAAAAATATTTTTGTGAATTGCTGCAAATAAATTGCTCAATATAAAATAATTAGCGCTGCAGCGCTTCAATCCGGGACACACCCGATTGAATCCGGAGACTAGTGCTCAGGGGCAGAGGGTGGGGCTGGCTGGTCTGCTGCCTGCGAGTTGAGTGACAGTCAGCCAGCAGCAGCAGCAGCAGTACTGCGTATGAAGATAGCAGGCTTGCACCTAGCCTGAGCATGCGCGCTGGTAACCTGACAGTAGAGGGACCGAGGGGGTGCTGCTTTAGCCGGGCCGCAGCAGCCCCCGGGGTTTCAAAGGCGTCCAGGGCGAGTAGTCAGTGTGCCCCCCTATCCAATTCTGGAGCAGCATGCAGCGCCAGGATTGGCTGGTCCCACTCGAAGAAGGGCAGGCAACCCATTATTGGATGCCACGGCGTGGGCAGTGGAACACTGCCTCACTGCACTGCATATGGCCAATCACTGTGACTTCAGCATGTGAAGTCATGCAGTGATTGGCTATTCGGGACGTGCACCCGCCATGACATTTCTGTAGTAGTTTTCACCTGGTCTGGACTGTTCTAGGGCCCGAGTCGCCACGTGCAGCGGCTAGCTAGCAGCAGACCCCTGCCTCCGACTGACTTCGACTTGAGCCTGGTTGAGAGAGTCTAGCCCATTTGAATGATACTGGGTAGTGGGTATTTATTTTTATCTTAATTAAAGGCTTAAGCTTAATTTACCATGTTTGCGAATTGTGACATTTTGGAATTGTCCGAGCGACGGTTCTTAATATTTTATACGAAACGACGTGCCCTGCCCGGCCCATCTGTAAATGTCCCTTCCTCTGGTGCCCGGGTCCCGTCTGCGATCCTTGACCCAACCTTTCTGACTATTAACTCCCAAACTTCCTTTTCAAATTTCCCAATTCTTTTTAGCCAACTCCCCAACTAACAGGAGGAGCACATGTCCTCTATTCCCAATAACAAATCAACTTTTCTAATCCTCTTCCATTATTCTATCTCAACTCAACACATTACTAGACGCACAAGAACTAGAAGGCACGAATTTACCTCAACGAATCAACTATTTAACTCTAATCTTGGGATCCAGAGTAGCGTGCTACTCGCTCCAAACTGCTTGCTACATGGCCTCAGTCGTCAGGGGTAGAAACATATAAATCAATTCTAATCCCAAACACATTTGGAACACGATAAAAATAACAGTAGCTCATATTTCTCCGTTCTTAATTGGTCACAAGAAGACAGCATTTTAAGATAGCATGGCACTTGGTACTACAGAAATCTATATTGGGAATATTACAAATAACATTATTCGGGTGCTTTCGTCTCTTGCCGCAGACGTGTGTGTAATCTTCGGTCACAGGGTTGCATCGGTAAATGGTTGGGGGTAGATGTATCTATTGTATATGGGTCACACCTTGAGACAACCTCAGCCTTCTCATCTGGATCAGTCGCAGTCCGCATGTGGGTCGGTTGCTGGAGAGGAAAAGAATCCCCCGCAGTGGAGCGAAAAGTACTCAGCTGCGTGGCATGAGCCGAGTGCTGAAATGTATCTGCTGTTTCTGAACTTGTGTGGCATCCTCCTCCCTGGTTGTGTGAGCCTCTGATCACTTCAGTTTTTCACTCATCACCCTATTTGTGCCAGACACTTGTGGATCATATAGTGTCCACTCGGACCACTCCCCACTCCATGCTACCTTCGCACGCTGTGTGGAAAACAGTCTAACATGGAGTAGTAGATGTCTATGTGCATTGCCAACTGAAGGAGGAGTCACTTAACCTTGTGACTCAAAAGGCTTCTGCAAAGAAAACGTTCAAATGTTCAAGCCCAACCATAGACGAGGGCCTCATCTATGGTTGGGCTTGAACATTTAAACGTTTTCTTTGCAGAAGCCTTGTGGGGAGTATGCAGAGCATGTGAAACTACAGCACTACACAGTACACTACGAACAGATGCCTATGGGGTCAGTAACATTTTCCTTACATACCAAGAGTGCCCACCAAAGGACCCAGATTAAGGCTCTACCAGTTGTCAACATCACTATGCTCAGGAGAAATTGCCTGCAAGGGTGTATTTTACATTCAGAATTACAAGATATGGAGCACAGATTTATAGGTAACCGTTATCCGACTTGCATATTAGAAAATACTAGACATAATATTCCCCAGAAATGAAGGAAAGGCCTACTTAAAGCTAGAGTACAAAGAAGACCAAATAACAAGAGACTGTTACTGCTGATTTTAATAGGAATAGTCTTGTGATATACATAATTCTGAATGAACATTGGGAAATCATGCACTGGAATCCCAGTCTTTTTATCAGGTTATACATTTCAAACCCTCAATTATTTACAAAAGCGGGAGCATTATTAGTAATTTGGATTTCCGCTGGTCTACCACTTTATGTTAAAATCAAGTACAAGTCATGCTTACAGGAAAGAGCACTTGCAAATGCCCACGAAAGGTCCCAAACACATGTATTGTTTTATCCAGAAATGTACCCTAAGAATTGAGTCCTACTTGGATGAGGTTGAGCCCGATCTAACAAAGGATTTGTGTGTTAAACTTAGGTATGGCATTTTACCTTTTAAAATGTTACTTTTCTAAATAGAATCCTTGATTTGGTCAGAGTGTTATAGTTGTTCTAAGTGCTAAGTAAAATATTTTCAGATTGCTTGTGTTGTCTGCTATTCCAAGGGTCTGATGGCTCTGTCACCTGATGTGAAATCTGAGTGTTTTTGGCAAGTAAAGTAGCAGAGCACAGCGCTGGAGGTGAAAGTAGTAAAGGAAGGCAGAACCTCAGGGGTAGAAAAGTAGTATGGGCTTTACAAAGCCTGACACTAGGATGGACGTGTAGAAGATGGCTTGCAATTAAAGAAAATTCTTTTCACGATCGGTATTACTTGTGAGAGAGCGCAAACTGAACGAATTGTACAAGTGCAGCAAACTTACACGTAACATGCACAATCATGAGAGAAATGCCATGAGTGCCGAGAATATATTCATCTATACCTCGAAATGTGTAGTTAATCTAGAGATTTTATATAGAAGTGGAACTAATGCAGAAATGTGTGAAAATGTATAACCTTATTAGACGTGATTAATCCTGATCCATGTCGTGTAGCTGCTAAAAATGTAAGAATGACATGCTGCAAGCACAGAACGGAGTAGGCCTCAGGGCCAGAGCTGAAAGGGTTGGGAAAGGTACTCATTTGCACGACGTGGATTGCACTAAATGATATTTAGTAATTCTGTTTTCAATAGGTTTATATTTTATAGATGTGTTTACATAATCATAAAGTAGAGTATTAACATGATGTATTGATTAATGAAAGGATTAGAAGAATATAATCACTATGAGAAATGTTGTAGGCCTGAAATGTTTAACCATGCTTGATTTACACGTATTAGTATGAGCCAAGTTGCGCCGAGAGATAATGTTGCAAACTTCTGTTAGAAGTTTATGAGAAGTGGGATCCTAGCTGCGGATGTCTGTCTGCGGGTGTGAGGAGGGATCCAATTAAATATTGGATGAATAGGATTCTGTTCAGGAGAAGGAAACAGACATGGAGGAGGGTTTAGGAATGTTTGAGGGGTATCGGCGGGCCGGAGAAGAGTCTGAGAAGCAAGGTCAACTCTAACGCACGAGGCCCCAATGAAGATCATCATGGAAAAAGCCAGAAGCAACACCACGTGGGGGGCGTCTCACGAGGGGCGTCTCAAATGAGATTGTGTTTTTGTATTAGGGACAGCACCCCTGGGTAGATTTAGAGCAGATGCCTGAGGACCCTTTAGAGAGCGGATGGGTAGGCAGAGAGGGGTCATGACTGGAGATCATAGGTTTCCATCTAGAGACTAAGAGTGAGTGATCTTCCTAGAAAGTCATTCACCACTGACACCTTTGTTAGGTGTGATTCTGTTAAGTAGGGATACCATCCAGAACAGGGTAGGGACAGCCTAACCTGAATCTTTCTCCTGCTGTAAATGACGGAGAGATCACAATACGTGTCTATGCTTGCAGCCCTCCTAATTTTAGAACTGGTATTGGTAGTTTTCTTTGCTCGTCTGAGGGCATTCAGAGAGCATATGTATGTAGTTGTACCCGTATACCTTTTGAATCTCATCCTGAGATGCCTGTATTTGCAATTGACTCTAACCTTATAATAAATCTTTGAAAGCTAGAAGTAGTTTGTGGTTCTTCCGAGCGGAGTCCATTATTGATTGAACTAACCTGGTATAAGATGCACTTTCTTTCCTCAAAGACAGGCAATAAAGATTCAGTCGACCAGAACAAGGTTTAGATCCCGAGTGATAAGATAGAGATCTGAAATCACGCCCCAGCAGTTGGTAGCAGAGGATGGTTGCCTTCTTGAGGAAGGTGATCTAGGCCAGGTTAGATTACCCTAAGGCCCCTAGAGATCGATGATCGGAAGAACCGCCCGCCGAAGAAGGTCCGGATGACGTGAGACAGAAAAGCAGCAGTATCGGTCGAGAGTGAGTATAAAGGGTCATGCGTGTTAGATTGCGGTGTTTTTGTGTTGTATCTATGTTGTAATGTCTGGCGGAGTTGAATGCCTGTAGAGCGACTGTGGAACAGGTTGTGAGCGCGCGCAACCGGTGAAAATCTTAAGTTCAAGGAGAGCTTAAGTGGTTCGGGTGTATCGGACACCCAGAGTAATTGTCAACCAGAGTGAAGGGGGTCATGAGGTACCATTGATCGCCCGCGGAACCGAGATAGGGGGAACGTAAGAGTGAGTGTGTGAGTAACGGACGCTGGTCGGAAGTTACTGTGTGTAAGCAACCTATCAGAGGGACGGAGGACGTTTCGTCAATTGTTGTGACAATTACAAGTAGACTGTGGACGTACAGTCAAGAGAAGTGACGGCTTGGTCGGAAGTAGTCATTTTTCGGTGTATGAATGGGACGCATGCATGACCGGGAGACGAGCTGAGAAAGGAGGGGTGCTGCTGCGAAGCGGAGACGAGTGACGTCAGAAAGTGCCGCGCTGGGATTGGCCGGCCGGAGCAAGACCGCGCTGTGATAGGCCAGTTAGCAAAGCCGCGCTAGGATTGGTGGATTGTCATCAGGAAGTAAACAGAATAGTGAGGCTGGAAATTGTGCGTATAATCATGAAGTGTTTTAAATGGTTAAGAGCGGCGTTTAAAAGAGAGAGGCGGAGATCTTATGAAGGGGAAGAAGCCCCGCCGGAGGGTACACCAGCTTACTATATGGCAGCAAATGTTGGGCTGCACACGATATTGTGGATTTCAGAGTGGAGTAAGATTACAGAAGGAAATGAGGAACTAACGTTCCCAAAGTACGGGACGTTCAGATTAGAGGTGCTACACCGATTAAAAGCAGTCATGACCTCAATGAGACCTATGCCTAGACCGACCCAGTTTGAAGCTCTCAATGCGTGGATTAGGGCAGCGCACGAGAGGAACCTGAATAGACGACAAGAAAGGGTGAAACGATCGGTAAGAGCAGTGCAGGATGCCAAATGGGATGCGGATGCTAAAAGATGGAGAGTGCATAACATTGAAGTAAATAAATTGTACCCAGTATTAGAGGTGACCGGAAACAAGAGCCCATTAGAGGAAGATGATGAGAGTGAGACAGAGGACAGCCTGATAAATAGGTTACTGACAGATAGGCCACCCCCGTATAACAACGAGACAGGAAATGGTGAGACTAGTAAAGGGGGGGGGGCCAGCATCGGGGAGAATAGACCGCTTCCCATTACCGATTGGGATCCCACTGCAAAGAAGGAATTGTCCCAACCTAGTCCGGTGCAGCAGGTGGTCGGAAGGTTTGTGGTACAACGGGTGCCGGAAACGGAGTGTGCCACATCTTACGCACTACCAGACGCCCTGAAAGTACCTGTTACTATAGGCCCTATAGTATCGATTTATGACCCAGAAAGAGAGAGAGAGGAGGAACAGGTACGGAGGGACAGGGAAAGAGCAGAGATGGCAAGGAGGAATGACATGATCAATTCTCCAAGTCAGCTGCCAAGGCCAAGGGATTGGAGCACCCCGGTACACACAGCAGTAGATCCAGTAGGGGATCCGGGGGGCCCTAGATGGCCGGAGGATCTGAGGGGATCAGGACGGAAATCCTTCCAGGAGCTAAGTGAGTACATGAGGAAATGGGATGAGGCAGTAGAAGCTCACAAGAGCATCATAGCAGCAGAAGCTGGAAGGGAAAGCCAAGATAGCAGGACCCGGACTCACTGCGGGGCTGAGGAAAGCAGTCCGGAGTGGGACGGGAGGGGTCAGGACAGCAGTGGAGACACCCATCATTCCAGGGGTGGAGGTAGACCAGACCTGGAAAATAGGAGCCCTGAGTGTGGGGGGGTGTCCCGCCCAATACACAGTGAAGGAGACAGGAGAACTCAAGAGTATAGAAACAGTTTCAAGTGCACCCACTATGTGTCTGGGAATAGTGGCCAAAACGGGAGTTGCGAGAGGCCTCGCCATGACTCCTGTGATTACGGAAATGAACACAGTCCGGGGGATATGGGGAGCCGAGAAGGGTCTTACCAGATACTGAGTGACACTAGACTACGAGAGAATAAGGACAGGGTAGAGAACCACAGAGAACCTTGCCATGAAATGAGGGGAGCCAGAGAGAATGGACAAAATGGGAAAGGGGGAAACAGGCCCGTGTTTCATCATCTTCCAAGGCAGGATGGCCGACCATGAGACCTGGAGAGATGGGAACAAGGGAGGACACTCCTTAACTCCCCTGAGCCCAAGCGTAGGACTCGGAGTTGGGATGGTAGAGAGACCAGTGAACCCCTTAAGAAAGAGATATTACGAGCCGAGATAAAAGCCAAGAGACTTGATGTCGCCAGTCTGAAATCAGATCTGGATGACATGGTGGATGGTACCTTGCCTCTAGAGAGAATGGAGATGTATGAACAAGATGAGATACTGTTCATGGCAAAGGATATCACTCGGAAAGCGAGAGCGGCACATGAGAAATTAGTCGAACTAGCAGGAAAATATATGGTAGACCTGTCAAGGACCAAAGCATTACAGGGTAACCATAGACTCCATTATTCCGATCAGGACCTGGATGAGAGAAGAACAATAGGATTAAAAACACATATAAGGGAACTGATAGCGGGAATAAGGACATGGAGGGCGCTTGATAAATGGGAAGAAAGGTGGTCCAAGAAAGGGACCGTCAGGAGAAGCATGCTTGGGATGACCCCGGAGGGAGGATTGCAGAGAGTAGAAGCATACCCTTTGCGGGAGGTTGCAAACGGGAACTATGTACATGTGCCATGGAGCAGGGGGGACTTGGCAGCCTTTACCAACTCCTTCCCAAAATTGAGGGAGAACCCAGTCGAGTGGTATAAGCAGGTAGAGAGGTTCGTGAAAATCTCCAAGGTACTGTGGATAGATCTGAATACCCTGTTTGACATTGTGGTACCGGGAGACTTGTGGACAGCATGTAAGGTTAGCGCTGAGTGGCCCACAACAGAGCCAGAGAGAGATGCAAGGACTAATGGGCCGTCCGAGACAGTAATGATAAAATACGAGAGAGTGATGACTTGGCTGAAAGACAAGGTGCCAATGCAGGACATAGATTGGGTCAAAATAGATCGGACTAGACAGGAACCCAAAGAGACTGTTCATGAATATTACGAGAGATTGCTGAAAGCGTTTAAACAGTATAGCGGGTTGGATGTAATGGACCCGAAAGACATAGGGCAGTTCGTGTCTAAGTTTGTCTTGGGTTTAAGACCAGATATTAGTTTAATGATTCAGCAACACTTGATTTGTTGGCAAAATAAACCTTTAGATGAAATTCTGAGATATGCCAGGTACTGCTGTGATGAGATAGACTCCAAGGCAAAGAAGCTAAAAGAGAAACTGATGGTGGTACAGATGCAGTCAGCTGGTAAGGGTGGACAGCAGCAACAGCAACAGGGAACAGGAACTGGGGGTAAGAAACAGTATAGCCAGAACAAGGGCAATGAGGAGAACTCCACCTTTAGACCAAGGGTGGATATAGCCGCATTGAAGAAAACGACTCGATGCCACCAGTGTAACGAGGTGGGGCATTGGAAACGCGAGTGTCCCTACAACGTTGAAATTGGAGAACAGGAGGTAGAGGAGGAAGAGGTTCAGAGTACTCCGGCGAGAGGGGTAACACCCTACCAAGGAAAAGTGCTCAAAGGGGGGACCCCACCCCCACGAGCCCAGTTCCCCCAGCCACCCAGAGTAGGGACCATGGGTAAGACATATAGACAGATGCCTCTGTTTGTAGGAGGGGAAGAATGCTATTACGTTGATCCATTAACAGGACAGAGAGTGGAAAGAGAAGACTGTACCCTCGGGGCAGCCTTAGATGTGGACCAAAGGGGACCCTACGTTGAGGCCGAAGTGGCAGGGTGCCCCACGACATTCCTAGTGGACACAGGAGCCACTCGATCCACGATAAGATCAGCCGCAGTTCCAGGCCTGCCCATGTCTGGAGAGACCATACAAGTGGTGGGGGTCGCAAACAGGAGAATGACTAGCCCATTGACAGAACCAGTGCAGGTGAAAATAGGGAAATACAGCGATGAGCATCAGTTTGTGGTTTGCGATTCTAGTCCTGTATGTCTGTTAGGAAGAGACCTTTTGTGCAAGTTAAATTGTACAATATATTGCACACCACAAGGAGTGGAGGTATTGACCAATGATGACGATGCTGACTTCAAGGTCGCAAATTCGAGAATATGTGTGGAGCTGTATCCCACTTTGACAGTGGATGAGCTCCCATGGGATCTGAGAGAGACTGTGGCACCAGAAGTGTGGGATTTCACAGGGGAAGAGATGGGACTGGTCAAGGGAGTGGACCCAGTGAAAATTGTAGTGAAACCGCATGCCGAGTTCCCAAGAACACCCCAATATAAATTGACTCCAGAAACGATTGCAGGCATAAAGCCCGTGATTGAGTCCATGATTAAGCAGGGAATATTGAAGGAAATCGTGGGTAGTCCATGCAACTCCCCGATTATGGGTTTGCAGAAACCAAATGGGAAATTCAGGATAGTGCAAGACCTCCGAAAGATTAATAATATAGTTGTCTCATGTTGTCCAGTGGTACCGAATCCATCAGTGATACTGTTTCAGATACCGTTTCAAGCCGAATGGTTCACTGTGATAGATCTTTGCCAGGCTTTCTTTTCGATCCCATTGGACGAGGACAGCCATTTCCTTTTCGCTTTTAAGCTGGAAAATCGCGTATTAACATGGTGTCGTATTCCCCAGGGGTATACAGAGAGCCCATCGATCTTTAACCAGCTATTGAAGAAAAATCTTGAAAGTCTAGTGCTGCCCCAGAAGTCAGTTCTGGTCCAGTACATAGACGACCTACTTGTGGCGTCAGAAACTGAGGAAGCTTGTAGGGAGGGCTCCATTGCTTTGCTAAATCACCTAGCTGTAAATGGGCATAAGGTGTCCCCGGGAAAATTGCAGTACTGCCTGACAGAAGTGCAGTACTTGGGGCACCGAATTGAGAAAGGCAAGCGAAAAGTGTCACCAGACAGAATAGAGGCGATCATGAAGATGAATGCGCCTAAAACACAGAGAGAGGTCAGGATGTTCCTAGGGATGGTGGGGTATTGCCGACAGTGGATAGCCAACTTTTCACTGAAAGCAAAACCCTTGCAAAAACTGACGCACAAGGAGGTGAGTGATCCGGTACCATGGGACAAGGACTGTTTGATGGCGTTCCTGCAGCTGAGAGAGGACCTATGTCGTGCTCCTGCTCTGGGAATGCCTGATTACGATAAAACATTCTTGCTTTACTGTTGTGAGAGAGAGGGTTGTGCGTTGTCTGTGTTGGTCCAAATTCATGGGAATGCCCGTAGACCAGTTGCCTATTTCTCGGCTACTTTAGACCCAGTAGCCGCAGCGTTGCCCGGATGTCTCAAATCCGTTGCTGCAACAGGTGTCAGTATCGAGCGTTGTGAGAACATCGTGATGGGGCACCCGTTAGAGGTGTATGTGCCCCACTCTGTTGAACTGTTGATGACCAGGACCAAAACACAGCATCTGACCAACAGTAGGCTCACGCGCTATGAGCAAGTCATTCTTGCTGCAGAGAACGTGACCCTCAAGAGATGCTCTGTTTTGAATCCTGCTACCTTGATGCCTCTCCCAAGTGATATAGATGAGGATGAATGTACAGACCATGATTGCCTTGATGTAACTGAACTATGCACCAAACCAAGGCCCGACATCGTGGATGAGCCACTGACTGACCCCGATGAAATTTTCTTTGTCGATGGCTCATGTGTAAGAGACGAAGTTGGGCAGTTGAGAGCAGCCTATGCTGTTTGTACAATTACTGGAGTTGTAGAAGCCGGATGCCTGGAAGGAGTACACTCCGCTCAGGTAGCTGAAATTATTGCATTAACGCGTGCCTGCCTGGCAAGCAACCAAATTCGAGTCACCATATACACCGACAGCCAATACGGTTACGGGGTAGTTCATGATTACGGGCAGTTGTGGTCTCAAAGAGGTTACATGACGTCTTCAGGCTCTCCCATTCGAAATGGAGAGTTTGTGCGTCTACTGTTAGAAGCTTTGCAATGTCCAGCAGGGATTGCAGTTGTAAAATGTACCGCTCATACTCGAAATATGGACTTCGTGTCACAAGGCAATAGGTATGCCGACGAAGTTGCGAGATACTGCGCAGAACAAGGGTACTCTTTCACTGAGGTGGAGGTGGGCGGAATAAACGTAAGAACTGAATTAGCCATGATATTGGAAACTGTCGACACTTGGGATGAGCTGAAAGGCATGCAAGAAAACGCACCAGACTTTGAAAAGCAAACATGGGAAAAGGCAGGGTGTGTGATGGGCGAGGCTCATTTCTGGGTTTCCGCAGATGGAAGGGCAGTGTTACCCAATGAGATGGTGAGCCCCATGGCTAGGCAAATCCATGGTCCAGTACACTTAGGAAGAGATGCTATGCTGAGAGTATTCAGACAAACCTGGTACAATCCTAAGTTCCGAGTAGCAGCCGAAGCAGTGTGCCAGCGTTGTGTGACCTGTCAGCAGTTAAACGTAGGAAAGAGAACACCAGTTGCGTTGAGTCACATAGGGAGGTCTGGAGGTCCGTTCAATAGAATGCAGTTAGACTTCATCGAAATGCCAAGGTGCAACCGCCTCCGTTATGTCTTGGTGGTTGTCTGTGTATTTTCCAGATGGGTCGAGGCATACCCTACACATAGGTGTGACACCCTCACAGTAGCCAAGTTACTGCTTAGGGAACTCATCCCAAGATTCGGGGTGCCGGCCTCTTTGGAATCAGATAGGGGAACGCATTTCAACAGCGAGCTTATGAAGATGATTTGTGCGGCCCTGAACATAGATCAGAAATTGCATTGTAGTTACCGACCAGAAGCTTCGGGAATTGTAGAGCAGATAAATGGCACTATCAAGTCCCGAATTGCAAAAATGTGTTCATCAACGTCTCTGAGTTGGCCCGATGCTCTGCCATTGGTCCTTATGAGCATCCGTAGTACCCCAGACAGAAGAACGGGACTATCACCGCACGAGGTGTTAATGGGGAGAGCAATGAGATTGCCGTCTGTACCAACTGCTGCATTGTTAAACATCACAGATGATATGATCCTGGACTATTGTAAGGGGCTGTCTGACGCCATTCATTCTGTGTCCCTTCAGGTGCAGGCTGCCGAGGTTCCGTCGTGCCAGGACCCGTGCCATGACCTGTACCCTGGTGACTGGGTGCTTGTGCGAAAGCACGTAAGAAGAAGCTGCCTGGATGTTCATTGGCGTGGGCCCTACCAGATCATCCTGATCACGAACACTGCAGTGAAGGTGGGAGGCCTGCCCAATTGGATCCACGCGTTGCATACGCGGAGGGTTCCAGCACCTCTGGAAGAAACAGCTCCTCTCTCGGATAGAAGTCCAGCTGCGGACCGAGAAGCCATAGAGGGGGCTAGCCAAGCTGTAGAGGTGCCAGAAGAAGCAGGGAACGAGTCTGATCAGCCTGAGGACGGTCAGTACAACAGCGAAACAGACGACGCTACTGAAGGAGAAAGTAGCTGGGAGTACGAATCAGATACTGACCAGGCTGAAAGAGAGCGAGAACGAAGCAGAAGGACAAGGAGCAGGAGGGTAAGACGTGGAGAAGCCAGCTGGCCTCAAAGAAGGAGTTCAAGCCTGAGGTCGACTCCAGAGAGAACCCTCCCTCCAATATCCGAAGATTCAGACCAAGAAGAAGGTGCTCAGGGCTATGAAGCACCAGATCTAAGAAGATCAAGAAGAGTACGTGTGCCTAGCAGAAGATACGCCACCCCTGAGTGGACATATCTGGCGACAAATGTCTTTGGAGCGGGAGACAGGGAGGATACGAGCGGTGGTGGTGTCCAGCTCTGAGCCAATCATCACAGTGGAAGTACAGCTGTTAGTACCCGGAGTCGAAGCAGAAGGGTCACTAACGTTCACACTCCCCAACCCTCCCCGCTTAAGCAAGTTAAAGCACATGTTTTTCACCGAATTGCAATTCCCCGACTTTGGAACAAAGATAACCAGCCATGAAGAGCACACTCTTCGCCTGGAAATATTGAACTATGCTATTCAAGCCGCAGGCACGAAACTTATTGTGGATGCTTAAAGACTTTTGTAAATAAGCAAGAAGAAGAAGATTACCTAGCGCCTAGGAAGCAGAGAATCTTAGGGACTTTCCTATTAGTTGACGGAGAAGGGCTAGGGTTGTCTGTGTTGAAGCTTTAAAAGACTTTTGCAAAGGAGTTGCCAGCTTCCAGTTGTGGGGTTCTAAAAGACTGAAGGAACAGAAGAGACTGTAAAGGGACGAGAAGAAAAGAACTTTGCGTTGGAATAAGAAAGAGAATCCTACTGTCTGACGAAATGGAAGCCGGCACCCCGAATCGTAGAGCCAAATGTATAATAGGCACACTAATAGTAGGAGTGATACTTCTAATAGCTTTAGTAGTTACAGTTTCATATGTAGTGGGACATGAGAGGGAGGCAAGGGTATCAGACGAGAAGTCTGTAGTGACACCAAAACCCACTGTTGCTGGTAAGAAAGGAGAAAACATACAGGAGGAAGCGTTATTAGCAGCAGAAGCCCGTAGGTTACATATGGATGAGTCCCAAGGTGACTTTAGGTCAAATGCGTATGCCAAACTTTTGTATGAATACGTGGATGCCATGGAGGTTAAGGACTGTTATGTCTGCATGCAGTTGCCGGCGTCTGTAGATGAAGGCATTAGATATCATCACCTCCTGTTGACTTATGGCATTACATGTAGCTTATTGCTTAGCATATTTTATGGGAGAGATAGTTTTGAATACTATTTCTCCAATTATGATTCAGTGTTACCAGAAGTCCCAAATTATAAACAAATGAATAAGTGGGACTACTGGAAGAGTGAAGACAGATTGGCCAAGTTCTTCATTCCTTGGATTACCTTAGATACTTCACATGCCCGCAGAAATAACTTGACATGCAAGGTGTCAGAAGTCGAGAAGAAGTTTATAGGGCAGGTGGATGATCGATACAGAAGGCAAAAGATTTTGAAACAATCAGGACAATGGAAAACAGATTGGACCGAGGAAGAGAAGGCACACAAGAGAAAGGGTAGTAGTGGTCCAATAGCTTTAGATAAAACGCAGAGAGGAAAGTTATGCCTTCACAGAGCTAAAACGTATTACGAAAATGTATACGTAGGAGAAGTCAGTTGTGAACATGCTTTCAATTTAGAATATTATACAAAAGATTTCCTGAAAGGAATGCAAGTGATTCCAAATGTATATTTTGTGTGTGGAAGAAATGCCTACGTGAGACTGCCTGACAACTGGTATGGATCATGTTACTTGGCAATTATCTTCCCCAAAATATACCATGCCCAAGACTTAGAGATCATCGAGGGCAAGGCTTCAGCGAGGGGGAGAAGAGACCTAGGAGATGCAGAAATGGTTGGAGATGTATTTGGAGCTGTATTTCCTCTTTTAGGACTGATCCTCAATGATGTCAAAATTAGATGACTGGCAACAGTCGTAGACAGATTGTCTGCCAGCACCGCTAGGTCCTTAATGCTGGTGGAAGGAGAGATGCAATCGATAAGGGCCATGGTGCTTCAGAACCGTCTTGCATTAGACGTCCTGCTAGCAAAAGAGGGCGGAGTCTGTAAGGCTTTGAAGGTCCAGGAATGTTGCACTTACATTCCAGACAATTCAAAGCCTCTGGAGAAGGTTATCATGAACATGACTAATATCCACAAAGAGATCGAAGACCTGAGTAGAGAAAATGTTTGGGAAAAAGTAGGCCATGGAATGGGTGAAGTTGGAGGTTGGTTCGCCAACTTGGGAAAGAGCTTCGTATGGTATGTGCTGAAACCTATCATCATAATATTGATCTGTGTGATCATGTTGTGGGGATTGGTAAGGGCATACAGATGGTATAGATCAAAGAGATTGGAGAGAGCCCGGAGAGAACAGTTACAGAGACTAGCTGCAATACAAGACAATCAGTATAGGAGCCTGAGGGCTCTAGAAACACAGAAGTGAGGAACACTAGCAATTAGTTCAGTTTAAATGTTGGTGATGACCCCTAGAGGTCATCAAAGGGGGGAACTGAGAGAGCGCAAACTGAACGAATTGTATAAGTGCACCAAACTTACACGTAACATGCACAATCATGAGAGAAATGCCATGAGTGCCGAGAATATATTCATCTATACCTCGAAATGTGTAGTTAATCTAGAGATTTTATATAGAAGTGGAACTAATGCAGAAATGTGTGAAAATGTATAACCTTATTAGACGTGATTAATCCTGATCCATGTCGTGTAGCTGCTAAAAATGTAAGAATGACATGCTGCAAGCACAGAACGGAGTAGGCCTCAGGGCCAGAGCTGAAAGGGTTGGGAAAGGTACTCATTTGCACGACGTGGATTGCACTAAATGATATTTAGTAATTCTGTTTTCAATAGGTTTATATTTTATAGATGTGTTTACATAATCATAAAGTAGAGTATTAACATGATGTATTGATTAATGAAAGGATTAGAAGAATATAATCACTATGAGAAATGTTGTAGGCCTGAAATGTTTAACCATGCTTGATTTACACGTATTAGTATGAGCCAAGTTGCGCCGAGAGATAATGTTGCAAACTTCTGTTAGAAGTTTATGAGAAGTGGGATCCTAGCTGCGGATGTCTGTCTGCGGGTGTGAGGAGGGATCCAATTAAATATTGGATGAATAGGATTCTGTTCAGGAGAAGGAAACAGACATGGAGGAGGGTTTAGGAATGTTTGAGGGGTATCGGCGGGCCGGAGAAGAGTCTGAGAAGCAAGGTCAACTCTAACGCACGAGGCCCCAATGAAGATCATCATGGAAAAAGCCAGAAGCAACACCACGTGAGGGGCGTCTCACGAGGGGCGTCTCAAATGAGATTGTGTTTTTGTATTAGGGACAGCACCCCTGGGTAGATTTAGAGCAGATGCCTGAGGACCCTTTAGAGAGCGGATGGGTAGGCAGAGAGGGGTCATGACTGGAGATCATAGGTTTCCATCTAGAGACTAAGAGTGAGTGATCTTCCTAGAAAGTCATTCACCACTGACACCTTTGTTAGGTGGGATTCTGTTAAGTAGGGATACCATCCAGAACAGGGTAGGGACAGTCTAACCTGAATCTTTCTCCTGCTGTAAATGACGGAGAGATCACAATACGTGTCTATGCTTGCAGCCCTCCTAATTTTAGAACTGGTATTGGTAGTTTTCTTTGCTCGTCTGAGGGCATTCAGAGAGCATATGTATGTAGTTGTACCCGTATACCTTTTGAACCTCATCCTGAGATGCCTGTATTTGCAATTTACTCTAACCTTATAATAAATCTTTGAAAGCTAGAAGTAGTTTGTGGTTCTTCCGAGCGGAGTCCATTATTGATTGAACTAACCTGGTATAAGATGCACTTTCTTTCCTCAAAGACAGGCAATAAAGATTCAGTCGACCAGAACGAGGTTTAGATCCTGAGTGATAAGATAGAGATCTGAAATCACGCCCCAGCACTTGCAGAATGGTCGCTAGCAAGAAAATAAAGTAATAATCATCACTTGCATGTAGAATGCTCTATATATGTCAAGGCCATTGATGTGGGGGTTTTGTTTGCAAAATGTCTATTGGTGGGATCACTTTTCTAAAAACGATCCTTCCTGCACCAACAGGGATCTTTTGGTATGGCAGGTGTCCACCTGCTTAACTTATAACGGGCCCCTAAATCCTAAATCCCAAGGACGCATTAGCTACCAGGCCATAGCTCCTAACCATCTCCAACTGTGTGCATAACTATGGCTTAGCCAGTGATACTCAAAGTACGACCCGAGGGCCGACCTTTACATGCGGCCCCCTGGTGCACAGTAGCACAAGCTGCTGTTTACTGACTAAGCACTAATATTCGGAAAACAGGTTAAATCAACCAGCAAGCATGTATTTGCAGGTTAACTAAAGTTAAGAGGTGCAGCCTGCACCTCTCAACTTTAGTTAACCTGCAACTAAATGCTTGCCCATTTATTTAACATTTTGTTAGACCTCCTTGCACAATCTCAGGAAGAAATAATGTAAGAATGCTGTAGGATTCACTTAGTAGACATTAATTATTTCTCCACAGCCCGAGGCAAACTCGCCGATGATAGGGCAGTAGTACCAGTGCATGGGAACCTGCAAACCCAGTATAAAAAAACCTCTAATTTTCTTACAACTTTCTAATTGTGACATCATTACTCACCTGTAATAAAACAATTACATTGTTAGCCTACTGTGACACAACGTTACAATTGAGCTGTGACTAAAATGCCTCCTGCCAGAGGCAGCAAACTGTGAGACATCCAGCTCACTGCGTAGAACATTTAAGAGTCACTTAAACAATTAAAAGGAGGATCAGCTTTTTTCCTTGTCAAGGCCTTGTCACACAGTAGGGTTGATGCATGTGCATTGTTTCAGATGCGATGTGACAGAGGTGAAGTCAGTGTGAATTCCATGAAGGGGTTGAGAATGAGATGGCGTGGGCTAGGGAGAAGCACTAGCTTAATTTTAATTTTCTTGTCAGCAATTTTCTACGCCTTGCCGAAGTTGCCGTCTTCCGGGTTACTGTGTTACACGCACCATGTTCCTGGAAGCCTGGCATCAGCCTCACATCCTGTCCTGTCGGAACCTAAATACACTTAATCACTATTATGTTAATGTTGCAGCACTTTAATCTCACTAAAGGACACACAATGGCTGCCACAGTGCCACCATATTTATGTGGGCCCCGCTGCTACCATCTTTCCCTTATCCTGTAAAACTGCACTGCTCCAGAGTTGGCCTTGCGACAATATTTATGGTTTTGCGGTTTTGCTGGTGGGATGTGCTCACTTTTAGGGTACATCTAAGATGTAAACAAAGACGGACTGTAAAAACTGTCTACAAGTACTTAGGCCTCAAACAACCTGACTGATTTAGTTTACAAAAAGTGAATGCTGCTACTTGTTTGTTAAATAAAAAAAATACTGTGAGTGAGGTACTCAGAAATGCATTGTTATCTCTGTTTTTAAAAGTTTTCTAGTGTTTGTTCTACTTGGGGACTAAACAGATTTTACTGATCAAATGGCATATTATTAAGTACATTATTTGCACTTAAACACTATAAACTGTGTGAAAGACATGCGTGATAAGGTTGCATGCGTTGTAATGGAAACGTGGTAAAGGTAATGCGTGGCCGTGGTTCCCAATGCTTTGTGAAGGTTGTTTCCAAACTGCTGTGCAACTTCTGCTACTCTTAGAGCTGAGATTTTCATGAAAGTCTTATAGTCTGAATTCAGCAGCGTAATAGGACGGAATGTATGAAGCTCTGTAGTTATACTGAATAAGCAGCTACCTATGTTATGACATCTATTAATGTAATAACTGCACTTTCAAAATTGCTTTATTAACCTTCCTGCTTTTTCAAATTTGCTTGAAAATGCACCATTTGTTCACGCTTTTTAAAACATTTTCCCCCCGAAACCTCCTTAGGGGGTTCGGGCTCACTCGCTGCGCTCGCTTGCTACGGTGCAGTATGATTATCATTTTACGCCGCACCCCTTTCAAATGTCACCAGCCGCCCCTGAAATCTATCGGGAAATGGTAGGTGATGAGAAACAATATTCATTGCCAGCATTACATATACCTGTCTGTTTTTTAATGAGAATCCAATAACCTTCTCCAATTACTCTGGGACTAAGCTACATAACCTGCAAGTGGTAGACCAGAAACTGTTTTTTACCCGAAATTGTAGATGGGCAAAACCATCCTCAACTGTACACCTCAGCTGCAACACCCTATAGTTGTCGTCAGCCTTACGAAGGTGGACTCCACCTGCATAGCTAATTTCACACCTGACCACGAATAATAGTGCCTGAGAGAGGCAGCGGCAGGTGCAAATGTTTCCGGTCCAGATTTTCCAGAGAGCCCGCTGTCTGTGCTGTGTTTTCGAAGCTGCTGCGGTAAAGGAGCCCACTGCTCTCTGCTCTGCCGGCAGTCCCGGCGGCGCTCCGCTGACCCTCGAGTCGAGGTGCGGAGGCGTGGAGCCAGAGTCTCGAGCCTCTTCCAGCCCGCTGCGGACTCCCCCTCCCTCCTTTCATCTTCCATCCAACGGCGGGGGGGCAGCAAGGCGGTGAAGGCAGTGAAGGCATCGAGTGCCTGGGGGCCAGGGAAATGCCACAGAAATGCTACTCGAACGCTGATCGAGAACTGGGGTAACGAGCACTGAGCACTGAGATCACGGAAAACGGTGAGTGCAGTGAGTGACTCTCAGCATCCTCCATTGACCATTGCAGGAGCGCCCAGGCATCCCAGAACAAAGGAGGGGAGGTTGGCGCTATCTGGAAATCAGCTGGAATTGGAATTTTGCTGGTATCGCTAATAATTTTCATCCTCTGCTGGCATTTTGTACCCTTGCTGGCATTCTTCAGCTCCATATATCATTTGTACCCTTGCTGCCATTCTTCTGCTCCACACATCATTTTGTACCCTTGCTGGACATTGTTATTTTTTGTCAGTATGCCGAGCGGCTGTGTTTGGAATTGATGTTTGTGTTTGGATTTTGTGGCCGTACAGGAGCTGCGATCGGAGTTGGGTCGAACCGGGCCGATCGACAAAGGTGAGCGGAGCAGCGTCCCCCTGCTCCTGCCCCCTTGCTCTCTCCTTTCCTCCTTTCGCAGCCAAGGAGGGCTCCATCTGTGAAACGAGTGCGGTCCGGAATTTCCAGAGCACCCACTCGCCTTCCAGCCAATGCTGAGGGGGCGTAGGTGGCTCTTCTGCCACTTACAGCTCCTGCTCCTCGCCGATTTTTAGCGAGGTGAGTGTGCGGGGCAGTGTGGGGAGTTGGGTGCTGCAGGACCACAGAGGAGCGGCTGTAATTTGCGGCTCAAATGTGCACAGCTTGTATCGGCTACGCGACCACCCAGGAGGGCAGACATTGAGCACGGTCGCGCGAGAGCCGATCTTTTGAGGGATGCAGGAGTCCCTATGCTCTCAGTAGGGCTGCAAGGGGGAGGAGGTGGATATTGGCTCCGCGACCGCCCAGGAAGGCTGACATTGAGTCTGGTTGCGTGGGAGCATTTGAAAAGCGAGAATAGTTGGAGCATAAGCCGTGCTTGCTATAGTTATTAACTAGAGTGAAGGATTTCTGTACAAAGGTTGGTTCATGATGTTGTAGGGGCCAGTGGCCAGAGTCCAGATTTTCAAACCCATTGGCGCATTGGAATACAAAAGGGCGCCTATCATTATTCAGAGGGTTTATCGGAGGACCCACAAGAGGTCTGGCGAGGCTTGTGTAACCATTTAAAAAAGGAATTTGATATCTGGAAAAATTTGACAGACGTCGCTAAATAAATCAAAGAGGAGTGCTTCAAAGAAAGCCTCAAATGCAATCCCTAATAAAAGGAGAAGGAGAGAAAAACTAAAATCACAGGAGAGATAAGTGTCAGCCCCCACTCCAGAACAAGCATTCTTCAAGTTTGGGGAAAAAATTGACAAGCAGCAATTACATTTTCTAAAAGGTCAAATGGCCACAATTTACGCTTTTGACGGAGGTTTAAGTTTTCCTAGTCCAATAATTTCGAACAAAACAAGTGAAATAAGTCATCAGGAGTTGGGATGTATAAAAATTGAGACAAAACCACACCAACCAGTTCAACAAGGGGAAAGCCCTAAATCTAAAAAGAAACCAGGCCAAGATTCAAGCCAAATTGATAGCATAAGTGAGGTTAATAGAAAAGAGGAGCAAACAAATAAAGGGATGATAAAAATAACAGCGCTGGTACATAGGCCCATGGATTCGCCAGATCAAAAAAATGAAGTAAAAAGCGGAAAAAATCATAGTATATAAGGGGCCTCAGGCAAGACAGGAGAACAAGACAAAGTTCAAACGGATGAATGGGCTGGGTCATTTTCTGTATCAAATAAAGGTGACCTCATCCAAGCTCTGGAACTCAACACACAAAACAAAGAGGATGATCTCTCCCAAAATAAAGGGGAGGCTCTTATTCAAGATCAAGGCGACTTTCCTATCTTCATTTTACCGCCAGATCAGAAAGAAAAGGAGACAGGGGGGGAAGCTTCCACCCCAATTAAAAAAATTATAAGAGTGGAGCAACAAGAAGGTATCAATACCACTCAAAATGGTTATCTCTTGGGGAGACAAAAAGTCCAGTCACCCCCGATTACAATTTTATCAGTTAGTGGATTTGAAACAACCGTAGGGATGTTGGCACCATCTATAGATTTAGCTACAAGGAGTGAAACTTTGTTAAGAACCCTGCAGCAATCGATTGATGTCCTAAATTTTCAATCCAATAAATTAGATGTCCAGATGGATCTAATGAAATTAATTGCGGTTCATATCGCAGATATTAAGTCAAAACTGGACACTATAACTGTATACATTACAAAAAAGCACAATAGTAGTGGTCATATGTCAACCACAAATTCAAAGTGTGGATGCGGTCGGATAATTGATAAACTAGAATCGCTTCCAGAAATTCTAACGGATATTTTACATGCTGTAAAACCTGTTCAAAATATGAAACTATCGGCCAAAAAAGAATTAAAAGAGGTAAATAAAGATAGAATTGGTCTGGAAAAAAACTCAAGTAATTTTCGACAAAATGAAATCAGAAAACAAAATGAATCTATGGTTAAAAATAGAACAGGAAAACAGCAAATTATTCAGCAATCAACATCAATATTTCGTTCATCAATTGGTGTCCAAACCAAAAGGCAAAGAAAACGAGCACGTAAGGCAAGGAACAACGCATGCAAACAAGTAAACCAGGAAGACAGATGGATCTATCCTTTATTTCTCCAACGGCCAAATGATAAAAGTCAACAAAGTAAAAAGATGGTAAAAGAACAACAAATCAGTCCTAGGTTACACTGGCAAGATTCTTGCGAGAGCTCTAGCAAATCCATCCAAAGTTTTTCATCTATAAGCCACCAGGAAAACAACAAAACACATCAAAGTGAAGACTCTAAAAAAAGCAAACACAAAAAAGAGCACCCAGTAAGTTTATTGGAGATAGTCGACATTCTTGATACATCTGTTGATTGCGTTGAACCTGGTTGTGTTTTAGAAAAAGATAAAAACCCACAAAATGAAGGGTTGATATCAACAACACAGGAGAAAAAGCATTTAGAAAATATAATCTGTTGTAAAGAAGAATTAAATAAATCTCTTAAAACCGAAGGACAAAAAAAACAAAAAAAAGAGCTTGTCGAAATATTAAAATCGAATCATAATTCAATAGTGAAAATAAAAAATAAAGAGGCTGAAAATAGTACTCGCATGAACTTACAAAGTACGCACTAAATAAGTGAAGTAAATCGAAATCAACCCCAAAGGGTAACACCTAACATAAAAACACAAGAAGATGTTAAAATAACTCAGGATAATAGGCCATTAACACCTACGGATGAGGTGCTGGGAAATTATATGGGCATCACGGAAATAGAGCCTAGAAGACTAATAAAAATCTCCCTTGGGAAATCAGGACGGGAATGCAAATTACCATCTGTAATTCCCACAACACAAGATCATACTAGGCAAGCAATACGCCAAAAGGTAGTAAATTCAGAAGGAGAGATTATCAGCAGGGGTAAATCGAATTCATTCAATCAATATAGGATTACTCCTAAAAATATAGTTCAGAGTAGAAACACAACTGGTGATCCTCTAAGCGCACAAATTTGTATAAACTCAATCGATTTGCAACAAAGAGACCTAGAGAAATTACTCACAAACTTATTTTTTTTTTTTTTAAAACCTTTATTTATCGTAAACATAGTACACAGCGTCTGCCTACAACCACTGCGGGCCGGCCGCTATGACAATGTAAAACATTCCAAGTTACCTTGCGCTGCAATAAATGACAGAAATAACAACACTACGATGTACTGGCAAGGAACTACAGGAAAAGGATAAAGAGGGTTTCATTTTGTAATTTTGGCGAATCGTCCTAAAGTCAGACCGGGTAGCTGAGAGGGCGAGCCACATAGCAGGGTATCCACAAGTGAAACAGCGTCATCAAAATACTGGCGTAAGTCATTACAAGCAGGATACACAAGCGCGGAAGTGCATGTCGCCCCAGTTAGCGCCCGCCCAATCAGTATATCACCTCAGGACTTGCGATCTAGCTTGTCTATGGTATACTAGGATGTAAGAGGGTTCATTCTATAGCATCAATGAAAGGATCCGACGATCTACAAAAAAGCATATATTACGTGGGACAATTCGTAGACAGGATATGCGCCCTCAAACAGAAGTATAGGAGGGAAGGAAAAGCAGAATATGTAATCATTCAGTGACTATGCATTAAAATCGATATCTTAGCCATAGAATCAATAAACCATGCGATAAAGACATAAACGCAAAGCGCAAAAATCATCCCGGAAAGAACCAGACCCTGACCCCCCGTCTGACCCAAGATATATAAGAAAGAAGAAGAGAAACAAGAGAAAGAACAAGAAAAAAGAAAAGGCCATAGAAACAAAAAGAAACGAAAATCAAGCCCCAGCCCCCCCCACCCTGCACGTCGAAGAGGCTACGGCCCTCCCCCCAAACTAATGTGCCTGTCGCCCCAGGAACACCCACATAAGGGAAAAGACGGGGGAAAGCCAACACAACCAGACTCCCGCCCCACCCCACCCGCACAAAGCAGCTCAGGCTCGATCACAAACAGACTAACAGGTCGACAAGCAATGGCGGCGGCGTAGTATAGGTCAGCAAAGCGTCCACATCATAATGGGTGACCGGGCATCCGTCCTGCGATATATAGAGGAAGAGTTCACCCCTGTCCCAGCTTGACCCTTCCGTCAATACGTAGCCACTGGAAGTTTGCAATGGAGTGCAGCCTCAGACGAACAGGGTGGCCAGGCAGGTAGAACAAAGTCAATTCCGTGAGAGACCCCAGAAGCAAGGGGCTGAGAAGAGATCTCTTCCAGATATGTAGGCACAAAAACAGGGCTCCGGGCCAATCTCTCAGATTGCGACACATCAGGGACAGCGCAAGATGGCTGGGTAGTGGAACAGGCCCATGGAGGCAATCCGCATGCGTTGCGGCACCAGGCCCCGATGTCACATTCACGCGGCCGGTCGAGTTGGACCTGCAACCAACACTAGCCAGGGCCCTCCACGGAACCACCTGTAGACACGCAGCAGTTGCACTCAGTGGCGGTAGAGATCCGCTTACGACACCACTTCTCTCCGGATCGCCGGAGCCCTCATCTCTTGGCGGGATGATAATAGCGTCTAGCCGTCGTCCAAGGTCCCTGGCCCGGTCCACCCAGGCAAGACGAAGGGAGCTCAGAGCCTCAATGAGGTCTCGAACCGTAGGTTCCATCCTGCTTAGCCAATATAAACTCTCTCGCACTCTGTGTATCTTCTCCCCCAGCCAGTGTCAGTAGCCCCCACAGCACCACCTAGCCAAAAGGCTGGTATGAAATCCACCAGACGGGGGCCGGAGCCACACCCAGCTGCTACGAGCAATCCGCCATTTCCCCTTGCCTGTACACCGATCACTCAGTCACAGGATGCCCCATGAGAAGCGCGGGCAGTATTAGCGCTGTGTGGCACAGAGTCTTGGTAGCAGGGACAGACCCACAAACTGTGTGCAGGAGTGCCGACCTCCACATCTCCGAGGTCCGAAAACGATGTACAGGTCTGCCCCAGATCCGCAAATACCAACAACGTTGCGCCCGTTCCAAAATGGCGACCCCAGCCCGTCCAGTCGACCCACACACAGCATAAAGAACAAAGGGACAGTCTTACTGGGCGGTGGAATCAAATCTCCAGCGTGTGCGTCCGTATCTGGGGCAGCGCTTACTCACCAGGCCCGTCTGGGTGGGTGCAGTGTACCTCCCGCAGCTCCAAGCTATGGGCTTCGTGGCCCGCAAAGCCACGTCCTCGAGTGGCATCCGCGGCCGGCAGCAATATCCGGTCCCTCAGCCAGCAGTCGGACGCCGCCACGGCACCAGGCAAAAATGATGAAAGAAAGGGCTGCCGGTCATGGCCAGACACCGGAGTTGCCGCCCGCTAATCCCCGTGACTTCCGACGCCGTGTCAGCTCGGCCCGAGCTTGTGCAATCCGGGGAAGGCAGGATATGAGCAGGATTAATGCCGTGGCGAGCGGAGCTCGCGGACTAGGCGGCCATCTCGCTCCGCGCTCGGCCACGCCCCCCCCCACAAACTTATTTTTGAGCCGAAATATGAAACAAAGGGCAGATTGGACACCCTTAACAGGGGAAATATTTTGAGACTGTTCCATGAGATACCAGAACTATGCAACATTGGAACAGCAAATCTTTTGGCAGTAGAATTTTTGGAAAGGCATAAGAGTCCAGATTTAGAGTTGACCCAAACAACTTGGTCCTCAATTGAAACAACTTCCCTGATATATTCTAAAAGGGAGGTCTTTGAATCCTGGGGCATATCAATAGCATATCCAAAACAATTGAAATATCCATTTCCATTATTATTAGATACAGTTGCCGCACATTCATCGGGACAAGAGCTACGTCCTAAATCGTGTTTAAGGGGGGCAAGAAGTACAACTCCTAAAAACATAGGCTTGTTGGGTAACAAGTTGGAAAGCGTAGATCAAGACGTATTACAATTAACACAACAACCAGTAGATCTTCCAGATTGGTCATGGGTCCCTCACATCCTGTGCCAACAACGATCCTGATGTAATTGATACCACCCAAAGTAAACAACACTCTGAGGTATCTGCAAGATATCCCACGGAAACTCAAATAACGTTTTGCTCTTGGAACATTCACGGTTTTAGAGAAATGGGCCAGGATCCAGAGACCCTAGGTTTCTTACAAGGTTTTGATATTATATTACTGCAAGAAACGTGGAATCTGACCCCAAAAAGAATAATTGGTTACGAGGAAAGTCACATTCTGGCAGAAAAAAATTGTAAATATGGTCATCCGAGGAGGGGTTTGTCATTATATGTCACAGAAAAATTGGACTGGCATATGGAAGAACTCGATATGGGTGAAAATTGGCTGCAAGTAGTAAAATTGGAGAGTAAAAATGTAGTAATTGTAAAGCCGTGGCAGTTGTTGATTTTAAAAATATATATTCATCCAAATAAAAAGGAGAAGAAGAAGGATAAATTGTCTCGCCTGATAAACTTGCTAAAGGTTTTGCAAACCACCTTCCAATGGAGGGAGCTGATAATTTCAGGCGATTTTAACACAAAAATGAGGGGGACCGCTCTGAAAAAAATAGTACGTCGACAGCTTCATGATGTAGATAATCAAAGGTATGAATTGGAAAAACTTGGTCTATATATCTTAAATGGAAAAACAAAGGGAGACCAACCTGCCTGCATTACCTTCTTAAGTGGAAAAAAACAATCCACAATTGATTACACAATGGTAAGCAATGAATTACTCCAGGCAGTTGACCAGTTGAATCATTCCACATTCAATCTCGCCCTGAAAGCGACCATTTCCCGCAAGTCCTCGTTGTACATGCAAACCTGAGACAGAAAAAAGTCACCAAAACTCTGATTGAAATGCCAGTAATCTATATTTTAAAGAAGTTAAAATGGCGTGGTAAGAATATTGAATTTATCATGGAAGCAGTGCATAAATATGTAAATGACAGCAGTTCGCCGAGGGATCAAACTTTGGAGGAAGCTTGATAAATATCAGGTAAATCCCTGGTAAATGAATTCCCTGTACCCCCAGGACGCCCAGGGTCGCAAAGAAGAATAAACGAACCATGCTACACTATCCAGCTTTGTGACCAAAAAAGGGAAATAGCCAGGGAGGTGAGAAAAAGAAGTGGTGAAATGAGAGTGGAAAAAATAGTAAATAAGTGCCACATCAAAGATATGAGGAAGATATACAAGGAGAAGTGCAGGGAGGCAAAAAAGAATACATGAATAATCTCTGGGAGAAATTACTATGGGCAGCAAACGGCCAAACAGTAGCGAATTTTGGGGCATTCTAAACAAACTAATAAAGGGAACAAGAACATACCAAATGGCAGGAATAAGTGAGGAAAATTTGAGGCGACACATTCAAAACCTGTATAATCATATAACAAATGATGAGCAATCTAGTCTGGAAAGTGACCTGAAAATAGTGCGGGAGGAAAAGCAGCATCCATTCACTAGGGGGTCCATTATGATGTTGGGCGGATTGCCTCCGCCAGGCTGGCGGTAGCCACCGCCGGCCTGGCGGAGGCAATCCGCCCGACATCCATTGCCAAATTCCCCCCCGCCATATTAGGATGGCGGGGGAGACCGCTGCGGTAAAAAACACCGCCCGGCTGTTTTCCGCCCCGGTCGCCTTGCTGCCGGGGCGGAATATGTTCAATATGGTGGCGGTGTCTGAGAGACACCGCCAGCCATATTACAATTGGCATTCTGTGGAGCCTTTCGGTCCTAAGTTTGGGGGCCCACTGCGGGCCCCCCCTGGTGATGGCCGAGGTGTACGGTGCAATGGGGGGGTACCTATGGTACCCCCCCGCATTTGCATACACCAAGCAGCAGGCACCGCGGGGTGCCTGCCGATTCGTGTATGCAAATGCGTGCATTTGCTTTGCAGATTGTGGTGGGCGGTGCAGTGAGCACCGCCCGCCACAATGATAAAATGAGGATTGCGCCCGCCACTGTGGCGGGCGCATCCTAATGCACATTTCGGGACCCCCGCCCTCAAGCGGGCGGTCCCGTTTCCCGATAGGGTGGCGGGCGAGCAAAGCCCTCCCGCCATCCTAATGGCCCCCTAAGTGTCTACCTATCTTGGAAAATGGGCACTTTGAAAAAGACTCTAAGGAAATATGCCACATCGGATCAAATCCTTTAACTAACAGCATATTATTAAAATAAGTAATAAGAAGACTGAAGACAGAGGGTGCAGCTGGGCCCAACGGCCTCCCAAATGCACTTTTCAAGCAAGAGCCAGACTTTTGGTCCCAATATCTTATGCCATTATTTAATCATTTGTTTGCCCAAAATAAGACCCCAAAATCGTGGAAAGAAAGTATATTCCACCCTATTTATTAGAACGGAAGTCGTAATGAGCCTGGGAATTATAGGCTCGTTGCCCTGATGGATGATGGTGGCAAAACTCTACGCATCATGCATTCTGTCAGATCTACAAGCATGGACTAAGGCAAAAGCTATGATTCCCAAAAACCAAACTGGCTTTAGTTAAGAAATGGGCACGATTACAAACTTGGCCGCGTTAGAAATTCTCACGGAGAAAGCTGCACTAAGGAAAACAGGACTTTTCACATGTTTTATCAACCTTAAAATCTGCTTTTGAAAGAGTTCCAAGAGAACAACTATGGATGAAACTAAAAGACTGGGGCCTTCTGCAAAAATTATTGGACGCCATAGTAGCCCTACATACCGAAACCTGGGCAAGGGTAAAGTTGGGTGACGGTAGCATCTTATCTTCCAAAATAAACATTCATAATGGCCTGAAACAGGGTTGCGTTTTGGCCCCAAGCCTTTTTAACCTGTATCTTGCTGACTTGCAATTTTATTTGTTAAATATAAACAGGCTTCCTCCAAAGTTGGCAGAAGATCATATACAGGGGAAATATTTTGAGACTGTTCCATGAGATACCAGAACTATGCAACATTGGAACAGCAAATATTTTGGCAGTAGAATTTTTGGAAAGGCATAAGAGTCCAGATATAGAGTTGACCCAAACAACTTGGTCCTCAATTGAAACAACTTCCCTGATATATTCTAAAAGGGAGGTCTTTGAATCCTGGGGCATATCAATAGCATATCCAAAACAATTGAAATATCCATTTCCATTATTATTAGATACAGTTGCCGCACATTCATCGGGACAAGAGCTACATCCTAAATCGTGTTTAAGGGGGGCAAGAAGTACAACTCCTAAAAACATAGGCTTGTTGGGTAACAAGTTGGAAAGCGTAGATCAAGACGTATTACAATTAACACAACAACCAGTAGATCTTCCAGATTGGTCATGGGTCCCTCACATCCTGTGCCAACAACGATCCTGATGTAATTGATACCACCCAAAGTAAACAACACTCTGAGGTATCTGCAAGATATCCCACGGAAACTCAAATAACGTTTTGCTCTTGGAACATTCACGGTTTTAGAGAAATGGGCCAGGATCCAGAGACCCTAGGTTTCTTACAAGGTTTTGATATTATATTACTGCAAGAAACGTGGAATCTGACCCCAAAAAGAATAATTGGTTACGAGGAAAGTCACATTCTGGCAGAAAAAAATTGTAAATATGGTCATCCGAGGAGGGGTTTGTCATTATATGTCACAGAAAAATTGGACTGGCATATGGAAGAACTCGATATGGGTGAAAATTGGCTGCAAGTAGTAAAATTGGAGAGTAAAAATGTAGTAATTGTAAAGCCGTGGCAGTTGTTGATTTTAAAAATATATATTCATCCAAATAAAAAGGAGAAGAAGAAGGATAAATTGTCTCGCCTGATAAACTTGCTAAAGGTTTTGCAAACCACCTTCCAATGGAGGGAGCTGATAATTTCAGGCGATTTTAACACAAAAATGATGGGGACCGCTCTGAAAAAAATAGTACGTCGACAGCTTCATGATGTAGATAATCAAAGGTATGAATTGGAAAAACTTGGTCTATATATCTTAAATGGAAAAACAAAGGGAGACCAACCTGCCTGCATTACCTTCTTAAGTGTAAAAAAAAAATCCACAATTGATTACACAATGGTAAGCAATGAATTACTCCAGGCAGTTGACCAGTTGAATCATTCCACATTCAATCTCGCCCTGAAAGCGACCATTTCCCGCAAGTCCTCGTTGTACATGCAAACCTGAGACAGAAAAAAGTCACCAAAACTCTGATTGAAATGCCAGTAATCTATATTTTAAAGAAGTTAAAATGGCGTGGTAAGAATATTGAATTTATCATGGAAGCAGTGCATAAATATGTAAATGACAGCAGTTCGCCGAGGGATCAAACTTTGGAGGAAGCTTGATAAATATCAGGTAAATCCCTGGTAAATGAATTCCCTGTACCCCCAGGACGCCCAGGGTCGCAAAGAAGAATAAACGAACCATGCTACACTATCCAGCTTTGTGACCAAAAAAGGGAAATAGCCAGGGAGGTGAGAAAAAGAAGTGGTGAAATGAGAGTGGAAAAAATAGTAAATAAGTGCCACATCAAAGATATGAGGAAGATATACAAGGAGAAGTGCAGGGAGGCAAAAAAGAATACATGAATAATCTCTGGGAGAAATTACTATGGGCAGCAAACGGCCAAACAGTAGCGAATTTTGGGGCATTCTAAACAAACTAATAAAGGGAACAAGAACATACCAAATGGCAGGAATAAGTGAGGAAAATTTGAGGCGACACATTCAAAACCTGTATAATCATATAACAAATGATGAGCAATCTAGTCTGGAAAGTGACCTGAAAATAGTGCGGGAGGAAAAGCAGCATCCATTCACTAGGGGGTCCATTATGATGTTGGGCGGATTGCCTCCGCCAGGCTGGCGGTAGCCACCGCCGGCCTGGCGGAGGCAATCCGCCCGACATCCATTGCCAAATTCCCCCCCGCCATATTAGGATGGCGGGGGAGACCGCTGCGGTAAAAAACACCGCCCGGCTGTTTTCCGCCCCGGTCGCCTTGCTGCCGGGGCGGAATATGTTCAATATGGTGGCGGTGTCTGAGAGACACCGCCAGCCATATTACAATTGGCATTCTGTGGAGCCTTTCGGTCCTAAGTTTGGGGGCCCACTGCGGGCCCCCCCCTGGTGATGGCCGAGGTTTATGGTGCAATGGGGGGGTACCTATGGTACCCCCCGCATTTGTATACACCAAGCAGCAGGCACCGCGGGGTGCCTGCCGATTCGTGTATGCAAATGCGTGCATTTGCTTTGCAGATTGTGGCGGGCGGTGCAGTGAGCACCGCCCGCCACAATGATAAAATGAGGATTGCGCCCGCCACTGTGGCGGGCGCATCCTAATGCACATTTCGGGACCCCCGCCCTCAAGCGGGCGGTCCCGTTTCCCGATAGGGTGGCGGGCGAGCAAAGCCCTCCCGCCATCCTAATGGCCCCCTAAGTGTCTACCTATCTTGGAAAATGGGCACTTTGAAAAAGACTCTAAGGAAATATGCCACATCGGATCAAATCCTTTAACTAACAGCATATTATTAAAATAAGTAATAAGAAGACTGAAGACAGAGGGTGCAGCTGGGCCCAACGGCCTCCCAAATGCACTTTTCAAGCAAGAGCCAGACTTTTGGTCCCAATATCTTATGCCATTATTTAATCATTTGTTTGCCCAAAATAAGACCCCAAAATCGTGGAAAGAAAGTATATTCCACCCTATTTATTAGAACGGAAGTCGTAATGAGCCTGGGAATTATAGGCTCGTTGCCCTGATGGATGATGGTGGCAAAACTCTACGCATCATGCATTCTGTCAGATCTACAAGCATGGACTAAGGCAAAAGCTATGATTCCCAAAAACCAAACTGGCTTTAGTTAAGAAATGGGCACGATTACAAACTTGGCCGCGTTAGAAATTCTCACGGAGAAAGCTGCACTAAGGAAAACAGGACTTTTCACATGTTTTATCAACCTTAAAATCTGCTTTTGAAAGAGTTCCAAGAGAACAACTATGGATGAAACTAAAAGACTGGGGCCTTCTGCAAAAATTATTGGACGCCATAGTAGCCCTACATACCGAAACCTGGGCAAGGGTAAAGTTGGGTGACGGTAGCATCTTATCTTCCAAAATAAACATTCATAATGGCCTGAAACAGGGTTGCGTTTTGGCCCCAAGCCTTTTTAACCTGTATCTTGCCGACTTGCAATTTTATTTGTTGAATATAAACAGGCTTCCTCCAAAGTTGGCAGAAGATCATATACAGTATCTGCAATATGCAGATGATATTGTGGTGTCACCTCCTGCTCCCCCAGGTCTTTGTCTCTGGTTCCTGGGAGCGGCACACACTCCCCAGCATAAGGTCAGACTTCTGTCTTGGCCGCAAACCTTCAAAAAAGCCCGCCAAGGCACAAGAACACTGGGTTAACTTGGTGGACACTGTCTAAATGGCCACCTAGCTATATGCTGGTTAAACCTCGACACCACCATCATGTCTGGGGTTAAAAAACACAGTGTTTGAAACACAAAAGTAATTGGCCAGGCCATCATGCGGCTGGACATATAGGTAATGCCTACATTCCACCCATGTTATCCGATGACCGTCAGTCACTTGTAGTAGAATTACGTTTAGAATGCTGTCACAGCGCAATATATGTTTGCACGTATATTCCCACACACATAATATAATGAGCCCTGCCTCCTGGACTATACGAGGCCTGTTTTTGGGGTGACTGACATATATTAGATGCAATGAGGTGACCCTTGTCCTTCATCCAGTTGGTGGCGTCTGTCATGCAGTTGTGAAAGTTAGTCTTGTTGTTGGTGGTGTCTTCAGAGAGGGGGAGGATGAGTTGTGTGCCATTGGCATAAGATATGATGTTAAATCCATAGGTTTTGGCGATGCTAGCCAGAGGTGTCATATAAGTGTTGAAGAGGGTGGGGCTGAGCGAGAATCATTGGGATACTCCAAAGATGATTTATTTGGGTTCTGAGGTGAAGGGGGACAGCAGACTTTTTGCGTTTTTCCGGTGAGGAAAGAGGAAATCCATCTGAAAGCAGCTCCATGTACGGCTATGTTGTGTAGCCTTGTGAGGAGTGTGTTGTGGGAGACCATATCGAAGACTGCCGAGAGGTCTAGGAGGATCGTAGCTGCAGTCTCTCCTCGGTCAAATGGGGCTCGGATGTCGCAGGTAGCCACAATGAGGGCTGTCTCTGATATGTGGTTGCTGAGGAATTCGGATTGGAAGGAGTTAAGTAGGATGTAGACAGAGTCACTCCTGAGGCGGAAGCCGGGAGCCATAGAATTGATACCATCGTGTTTTTAAAAAACTGTGTGCTGTGATTTTAAAGCTGTTTCATTCATTTACCAAATCCTGACACCCACCTCAGCTACGCCGCTCAGCTGATTACTTGCTGGAATCGGAAAAACGCTCGTTTCTCTGCCGCCATTTCCACGAGCGAGGAGCCTAGAGACGCGCCCATCTCTGTTGGCCACGCCCCCTTCACAATATAAACAGAGCGCGCTGACCACTAGCGCTGCCCTGTAGACAGAGTCACTCCTGAGGCGGAAGCCGGGAGCCATAGAATTGATACCATCGTGTTTTTAAAAAACTGTATGCTGTGATTTTAAAGCTGTTTCATTCATTTACCAAATCCTGACACCCACCTCAGCTACGCCGATCAGCTGATTACTTGCTGGAATCGGAAAAACGCTCGTTTCTCTGCCGCCATTTCCACGAGCGAGGAGCCTAGAGACACGCCCATCACTGTTGGCCACGCCCCCTTCACAATATAAACAGAGCGCGCTGACCACTAGCGCTGCCCTGTAGACAGAGTCACTCCTGAGGCGGAAGCCGGGAGCCATAGAATTGATACCATTGTGTTTTTAAAAAACTGTATGCTGTGATTTTAAAGCTGTTTCATTCATTTACCAAATCCTGACACCCACCTCAGCTACGCCGATCAGCTGATTACTTGCTGGAATCGGAAAAACGCTCGTTTCTCTGCCGCCATTTCCACGAGCGAGGAGCCTAGAGACACGCCCATCTCTGTTGGCCACGCCCCCTTCACAATATAAACAGAGCGCGCTGACCACTAGCGCTGCCCTGTAGACAGAGTCACTCCTGAGGCGGAAGCCGGGAGCCATAGAATTGATACCATCGTCTTTTTAAAAAACTGTATGCTGTGATTTTAAAGCTGTTTCATTCATTTACCAAATCCTGACACCCACCTCAGCTACGCCGATCAGCTGATTACTTGCTGGAATCGGAAAAACGCTCGTTTCTCTGCCGCCATTTCCACGAGCGAGGAGCCTAGAGACACGCCCATCTCGGTTGGCCACGCCCCCTTCACAATATAAACAGAGCGCGCTGACCACTAGCGCTGCCCTGTATACAGAGTCACTCCTGAGGCGGAAGCCGGGAGCCATAGAATTGATACCATCGTGTTTTTAAAAAACTGTATGCTGTGATTTTAAAGCTGTTTTATTCATTTACCAAATCCTGACACCCACCTCAGCTACGCCGATCAGCTGATTACTTGCTGGAATCGGAAAAACGCTCGTTTCTCTGCCGCCATTTCCACGAGCGAGGAGCCTAGAGACACGCCCATCTCTGTTGGCCACGCCCCCTTCACAATATAAACAGAGCGCGCTGACCACTAGCGCTGCCCTGTAGACAGAGTCACTCCTGAGGCGGAAGCCGGGAGCCATAGAATTGATACCATCGTGTTTTTAAAAAACTGTATGCTGTGATTTTAAAGCTGTTTCATTCATTTACCAAATCCTGACACCCACCTCAGCTACGCCGATCAGCTGATTACTTGCTGGAATCGGAAAAACGCTTGTTTCTCTGCCGCCATTTCCACGAGCGAGGAGCCTAGAGACACGCCCATCTCTGTTGGCCACGCCCCCTTCACAATATAAACAGAGCGCGCTGACCACTAGCGCTGCCCTGTAGACAGAGTCACTCCTGAGGCGGAAGCCGGGAGCCATAGAATTGATACCATCGTGTTTTTAAAAAACTGTATGCTGTGATTTTAAAGCTGTTTCATTCATTTACCAAATCCTGACACCCACCTCAGCTACGCCGATCAGCTGATTACTTGCTGGAATCGGAAAAACGCTCGTTTCTCTGCCGCCATTTCCACGAGCGAGGAGCCTAGAGACACGCCCATCTCTGTTGGCCACGCCCCCTTCACAATATAAACAGAGCGCGCTGACCACTAGCGCTGCCCTGTAGACAGAGTCACTCCTGAGGCGGAAGCCGGGAGCCATAGAATTGATACCATCGTGTTTTTAAAAAACTGTATGCTGTGATTTTAAAGCTGTTTCATTCATTTACCAAATCCTGACACCCACCTCAGCTACGCCGATCAGCTGATTACTTGCTGGAATCGGAAAAACGCTCGTTTCTCTGCCGCCATTTCCACGAGCGAGGAGCCTAGAGACACGCCCATCTCTGTTGGCCACGCCCCTTCCTACACCTAAGCTCCTACTATAAAACCATGAATCCTTGCCGGAGGCGCAGCGGACAGGCGCAGCGGGCGCGACGATGGCGCGCCGAAGCCGTGCCAAAGGGGTGCCAGTCTGCGCCAGTCCGCGCCGGACCCGCGCCCAGGGCCCAAACTCCTAGCCTGCCTCCACACCTTCCTAGTAAGTCACTGAAATACTCTTCCTCCGACCTGACAGAGATTCAAAACACCATGTTTTGCCAGGACTGCCCACTTCTTAACTTAGACGAGCATTCCTACGTGATTCATATAGCTTGCCCTAAATGCAATTTTAAACTCATTCACCCCCTCACTCAGATACCCCTAACTCCAGGGGCACCATGTAATGAGACCACAAGCATTAAGTG
This sequence comes from Lissotriton vulgaris, assembly GCF_964263255.1. Lineage (NCBI taxonomy): Eukaryota > Metazoa > Chordata > Amphibia > Caudata > Salamandridae > Lissotriton > Lissotriton vulgaris. The sequence goes on along the minus strand of NC_141686.1, from coordinate 22,872,074 downwards.
CGCACTGGTGAATGCTAGATCTATGTGTAAACATAGAGAAGAGGTGGCCGAATTAATATCGGCACACAAACTGGATATTCTGTTCATAACAGAGATATGGGCCGACTTGGCTTCTGACCCCGATCTTGTGACAGCCGTCCCTGAGGGCTATTATATCGTCAGACAAGATAGACCGGCCGGAAAAAAAGGAGGCGGCCTCGCCATAATTCTACAGCGAAACCTAGCAGTAAAAACCGGAACTTCAGACACCATCCCTGCTGAAACATTATCTTTCTCTATCACGCTCTCCCCCACCCAAGTGTTCAATGGAGTTCTGCTCTATCGTCCCCCAGCGGCCCGAACACCTTTTCTCCAATCCATTAGCACTTTATTAGAAACAGTGCCAGAAGTCTCTGACTTCACAATACTCGGAGATTTTAACTTTCATTTAGAAAACACATTAGACCAAGATACTCTGAGCCTGATTGAGGATCTCAAGGCCGCTGGCCTAGACCAGTTGGTTACCTCACCCACGCACAAAGCAGGTCACATTCTTGACGGACTGTTCACGAATAACCCGGCCATTGCCCCCCCTACTGTAACTCCCATTGTATGGTCAGATCATGCAGTGGTGATTTTCTACGTTTGTGTCAAGAAACACAAAAATCAACCCTCGACAAAAAAGCAACAGAGGCCCAGTAGGGATTGGAAAAATATAGATATGAACACACTAGCCGAGATTCTTGAAAATACTAAACCACCCAAAGTATCAGACCCTCAACTAGCAGCAAATAATTATAACCAATGGCTTACAGATACCTTTAATCAAATAGCGCCTCTAAAGAAAGTACGGTTAAATCGTGCAACACCATCAGCCCCTTGGTTCTCTGAACTGCTAAGAATAGAAAGACAGAAATGCCGCAATCTAGAAAGGCGCTGGCGAGTTAAGTATGACAACAACGACAAAGAAAGATACAAACAAGCGCTATCAGACTACAGGAAGACGCTAAGACTGGAAAAAAGCAAATATTTCTGTGAACAGATAGAAAAAGCACAGAACTCCAGTAAGCAACTATACCAGGCAGTGGCTACACTAACAACTATACCAACAGCCAATACCACGGAGACTTCCCAAGACTTCTGTAATAAAATGGCTGACTTTTTCAGGACCAAGGTAACAGAAATCTTTGATAAATGTAATAACATCACGACTGGGGAACTGTCAGATAGCACCAAGAACGTAGAATTCACATCCTCATCTCTGAATGAATTTATCCCTCCATCACTGCCAGAAATAAAAGTTCTCATTAAAACTACTATGTCAGGTTCCCCTCTAGATCCTTGCCCACCAACCATCATCAAACTAACATCTGATGTGGTAGCACCAATCCTGGAGAACATCTGCAGTACCATCTGTGAATCAGGAAAATATCCTCAAAATTGGAAAACTGCTATAATAAAGCCACTTTTAAAGAAACCAACCCTTAACACCTTGGAATTAAAAAGTTATCGCCCTATAGCAGCCCTTCCTTATCCATCAAAAATACTTGAAAAAGTCATAAACAAACAGCTGGCTACCTACATTGATCAAAACAACCTGTTAGATAACACCCAGTTCGGGTTCAGGAGAGGACATGGAACGGAGACGGCGCTCATCAAGGCTTCTGAAGAGATCAGCAGATCATGGACCAGGGCGGTTCGGCTGTTCTGATCCTGCTTGATCTATCAGCGGCCTTTGACACGGTCGATCACAACATCTTAATCGACCGTGTCACAGCCATGGGCATAAAGGGCAAGGCTGCGGAACTTCTGGCCTCTTTCCTGGCTAACAGAGAACAGTCAGTGAAGATGGGGAACTTCTATTCACCAACGTTTGTGCTGCCTTGCGGAGTCCCCCAGGGATCCTCGCTGAGTCCGACACTTTTTAACATCTATGTGTCAGACTTGGCGAGGGTCATTAAAACCTATGGAATGGGAGTGACTTTGTACGCCGACGATACTCAGTTGGTGTTGGCAGTACATAAGAACGGGATCGAAGTGGCAGCCAACTTTCAGACGGGCATGAGAGCCATCAGTCATTGGATGGACAGTAATTGTCTAAAACTAAACACTGATAAGACCGAGGTAATGGTGTTTGGAGACCTAAAACCATCTTGGTCTCCGATCTGGTGGCCACCGGAAATGGGCAATCCACCTATCCCAGTCTCAAAGGTTAGAAACCTAGGAGTGTTGTTCGACAACAAACTAAGTTTCACTAATCACGCCAACGCAGTAGTCTCCTCTTCCTTTTTTACGCTACGGAAAGTGAAAAAGCTACTACCCTACCTTCCACTATCTGCAGGGAAAACCCTGATGTCCTCCTTGGTGTTATCCAAGGTGGACTACTGTAATGGGCTTCTGCTGAATGCTCAGGAGCAGGTCTTCAAAAAGCTACAAATGGTGCAGAACGCCGCGGCGCGAATCCTGACCAAAACTCCCAAGTTTGCGCCTATCTCATCAGTCGTTTACCAACTGCACTGGCTCCCAGTAAAAAAGAGAACAAAATTCAAGGCTTTGTGTATTATATACAAGGCACTGAATAACCAAGGACACGACTTTTTTAGGGAATCACTGCAGCTGTATGTTCCCAAAAGAGCGCTAAGATCTGCCTCATCCGCATCCCTATGCATTCAACGAGTGAGAACAGTCACCTGGGGAGATAGACGCTTCTTGGTGGCTGCCTCGAGGCTCTGGAACTCCTTGCCCCATCACATAAAAACCAGCGCTTCACTGCTGCTCTTCAGAAGGCAAGTGAAGACCTGGTTATTCACTCAATAATGCACAGGAAGTGCCTCTCTGTCTGCCCAGTGCCGAGACACCATTCGTGGTATTTGTTCGCGCTCTAGAAATTTAGAAAATAAATAAATAAATGTTACATTCCAGATGTGAAGAGAATTGTTGGTTCATGGCTTTTTCTAATCATTTGGCTTGGGGCTGGAGTAGGGAGATTAGTCAGTAGTTGTTGAGTTTGCTGGGGTCTGCTGATAGTTTCTTTAGTAGGGCGTTGACTTCTGCGTGTTTCCAGTCCTCGGGTAAGGTGGCAGTGGCGACTTCGATGTTGAACAAAGTGGTGAATGCATGGTTGATTATGGCTGTGGTGAGGGCATGGGTTGGTAGTGGCCCCTGAGTGGTCCGAGTTCATGAAGGAGGCGGTGTCCTGTGAGCAACTGGCTCCATTCGGTTAGTCAGATGCCTGTAGTGGTAGCGCGGTCATTGTGTTGCTTGAAGAAGTTTGGGGAATTAGCTTGGGGTTTGAAGTGTCTGTAGATGTTGGCGATCTTGTTGTGGAAGAAGTTTGCAAGGTTGTTGCAGAGTTCCTGTGAAAAGGTAATGTTTTTTGTTGCAGTGAGGGGTTAGATAATTATTTGATGATGCTGAAGAGTTCTGTTATTGCAGCTTGATTCGATGCATGAGACTAATGCTATTTCTTCGATTCTCTCAACTGTCTGTGGTAGAGGTTGGGGGATGTCTTGAAGGTGGTCTTGTCAGTGATGTCCTTGCTCCTGTGCCATCTCCTTTCTAATTGTTTACAGTATCATCTATTGGTTGTGAGGTATTCAGTGTACCATCTAGACTGCTTGGTGGACTTTCTGTGTGTGTTATTGCCAATGGGAGTGACCCTGTCACTCTGGTCTGGGTTGATGCAAGAAATGGGGTGGGTGGTGTAGAGGGTGTTGATCTATGTGTCCTTTGAGACTTTGATACAGCATTGGTGGTGTGCGTTGGTCAAACTGGGGCTGGAAATCCGTGAGCTGGTGATGCTGTAGTTGACAATAGAGTGGTCAGTCCATGTGAGTTCTGTGGTGAGGCTGTACCTGACAGGGTCGCTGGAGGTGAAGATGGGGTCTAGCATGTGGCCTGTGGTGTGCATGGGGCAGTGGATGAGTTAGGTGAGTCCAATGTTGTTCATACTGTCAAGGATGTTGCTAGTGTTGATGTCATTGTGGTCATCAAGATGGAAGTTTAGGTCGCAGAGGAAAATGCAGTTATTGGAGTCTATGAGGAGGGGGGCGATAAATTCGGCAATGAAGTTGCAAAAGCCTGGATGTGGTCCTGGAGGACGGAAGGTGAGGATTCCCCTGATGGTGGTTTTGCTATCTGTTTGGAGTCGGTAGTTGAGTTGTTCCATGGCTTGTGTGATGTCTTCATTTATGGTGGTGCTTTGGATAGATTCCTTGTGAATGATGGCAATCCCAACGCTAGGTTGCGGTTATGTTATGTTATGTTACGGTAGTTTATATAGCGCTCAGCTACCCCAGCGAAGGGGCGTCCCGGCACTTTGCAACAGAAACATGACTGACTTCAGAGAAAGAAATAGAGCATAAGACAAGCAGGATTCGTTTCGGGGAAAGAGGTGGGTTTTGACAGCCCTTCTGAAATCCAAAAGGTTTTCCCGTTCACGTATATGTGTCGGCAGGGAGTTCCACAATTTAGCCGCTAGGTATCGGAAGGAACGTCCTCCCGCTCGGCGGAGCTTGATCCGGGGTATCTTGACCAAATGTTGGCCAGCAGAACGCAATACGCGAGTCGGAACATAAGGGGTGAGAAGATTGCAGAGCATTTTAGGGGTGGCAAGTTTTAAAATTTTAAAGGAGAGGCAAAGTGTCTTAAACTGGATACGCTGAGCCATAGGGAGCCAATGGAGTCTCCGGATGGTATCAGAGATAGAACAGAATCGCGGAAGGCCCACTAAGGCTCTGGCGGCTGCACTTTGAATGCGCTGCATCCGGCAGATCTCGGCTTGATTAACTCCCAGAAGCAAGTAACAGGCGTAGTCCAGCCGCCTTGTAGATGAATCAAAAAACTCATGGACAGGCCTTAGGCCTCGTAGAGTACCGAAACATGTGGCCACAACTTTCTTTGTCTGGTAGCAGAAGCTAAGGGAGGAGTCTAACCACACAGCCAAGTTTTTAACTTCTAATTTGGGTTCCGGGGCTTTACCCAGGGCAGTGGGCCACCAATGGTCCCCCCATAACTCGACATTCTTTCCAATCAGTAGCACCTCTGTCTTATTTGCATTTAATTGCAGACAGTTAGATATCATCCATTGTGCCACGGCAGCAAGGCCACTTCTGAACCTGGAGACGTTTGGAGCTACTGCCTCAGTCAAAGCAACCACCAGCTGAGTGTCGTCAGCATATGAGACGATGGCAAGGTCCCACTGGCTGGCGACATCAGCTAGCGGCCGGACATACAGGTTAAATAAAGTTGGACTTAGTGCCGAGCCCTATGGAACACCCTGCTCAATTGGGTGAGCCTGAGATAAAAAGGGAGGGGTGGACACGCGAAAGGACCTCTCGGCCAGGAAAGATCTAAACCAGGACAAGGCCAGATCGGTAATCCCCGCCTCCTCAAGCCGGCGAAGCAGAATCTTATGGGAGACAGTGTCGAAGGCGGCACTGAGATCCAACAGGATCAGTGCCACCATTTGACCATGGTCAAGAATGTTTCGTAGATGTTCCGTCATGGCCAAAAGGGCAGTCTCGGTGATGTGGCCAGCATGAAAGCCATGTTGCGTCTCATTAAGGATGTTATTAACGCTCAGAGTGTTAGTGAGCACGGTATTAACATGGGATTCTGCCACCTTCGTTATCCAGGGAAGGAGAGAAATAGGCCTGAAGTTCTCAGGCTTTGTAGGGTCCAGATTTGGTTTCTTGAGAATCGGAGAGACCCACGCCTGTTTCCATTTCACCGGGACAATCGCGGATGAAAAGGAGGCATTGATCAGTTGGTGTAGCGGGGGCATACATATCAGAGAAGAATCTCTGAACTGCACGGGTTTAAGTGGGTCCGCTGGAGAGCCAGATTTAATTTTCCCCACAAACTTACTGAATTCTTCCCAGGAGATCTCAGGGATAGCCATCAGGTTAGAGGCTAAGACAGGCCTGGTAAAAATAGAAGGGTGGGCATAGCCGTAACAGGGAAGGAACGATAAATGGCCCGTATTTTTTCAACAAAAAAAGAGGCCAATGTCTCGCATTGGGGTTGCGATGTAGATATGGACACCGGAGCTTTTCTAGAACTGAGGTCTTTGAGAATTTTAAAGATGATTTTCGCAGGATTAAAGCTCATTTTGATCTCAGCAGCATAATACTCTGCTCTAGCCCTACATAACGCTGTATGGTGTGTTTTAAGTTCTGCCAGGTAGCGCGCTTTGTGTTCGGGGGCATAGTCTTTCCTCCATTTGCGCTCATATCTTTTACATGCCTTCCTAAGGACGGTCAGGGAGTCATTATACCAGGGGTTAGAGTCATATGTACGACCTCTAATCCATGTTGCCGGAATCAAAGTGTCCAGTGCCCGAGTAATCCAGGCACAGAACAAATCATATCCCACCTCGACATCAGTCAAAGGGCCTAATGGATCAGCTCTTAAAAGAGCATGAAAGTCTTCCAAACGTAGCTTACGCCACGGTCTTTTATTTACTGAGCGTTGCATGGTATTCTGTGGAGATAAAGGCAAGGGAAGGATCATTTCAACCAAGAGATGGCCAGACCAGGCCATGGAAATGGGTGTCAATGCTGTGGCTCCTTCCATGTTGGTAAAAATGGGATCTAGCGGATGGCCTCCTATTTGTGTAGGGCTTTTCACTAATTGGTGTAACTGAAATGCAGCTAAATCAGCAAGCATGGTACAGATTGTCTGGTCCTGGTCCAGGTCAAAATGGAAATTAAGGTCGCCCAAAATGCTAAAGTTGGAGGCAGATGATCTTGTATCCTTCGGGTATCGAGGTGGCGATATCAGGAGAGCACAAGCGATTGGTGATTTTGCTCTGGTGGTGTGTTCAGGCTGGAGCTGGTCGGTGGTCTGATGTGTGTGCTGTGGCAGGTGAAGTGGCAGGTGGTGCTGGTGAAAAGTACTACCGTGGAGTTTCGATCAGCACTGTGGCAGTGTTTTTTGCAGCATCCGGCATCAAGGGTGTAGAGCTTGGAGATGGGCAGGAGGGCCAGGGGCCATTGCATTGGGTGAGGTCCAGGCGCAGACAGGTGCAGACAGGCTTGCCTTTGACATGCCTTTGGTGCGTTAGAAGTGCACTTGCACTGCAGCCTACGTCAAGTAGGTCCTGGGGTGAGTGGGGCTTCTGTTGGCGGAAAGACTTGAGGGGAAAGCCCGATCAGCTACGGTGTCACAGGATCAGGCTAGAACAAGCAGGAACTGGAGGCCTCAGGCAAGTGGCAGCATCGAAGTCCAGGTGCCAACTGATGCAGTCAAGCTGCGCTTCAAAATAGTCTGTTAGGGGAGTTACTTTGGGTTCATGTCTTTGGTAGCAGCGTCATTCTATTCATAGGTTTTATTGTTTTTGCTACTTCAGTTACTAGGAAAAATTTAAGGGCAATTAATTTTTAATTATATGGGCAAATTTGGTGATCATCACTTAGTGTGGATTTTTGGAGAAGTCTCCATGTACTTTGATTATAATTAGGGCTCCCTATTTTATGGTATTTATTATTTTGCCATTTCCGTCTGTATTTATCCATATTTATTTTTTGGGCATTTTATTTATATTTATCTACATAAATTTTTGCTGCAATCAAAAGACGATGCTGCAGGTAGTATTTTCCACATTTACTTAATCCTTTCGGCGCTCATGACGAGCTCAGTTCGTCATGAGGCACAGTGGAGCTGTCCTCATGATGAGCATAACTGCTGCGGAACGCCCACAAGGGAATAATTCCCCTCCTGTGCGGGGCGTTCCATTGAGTGGGCGGAGTCGTGACGAGCTCAGCTCGTCATGAGCACATCTCCGCTGTGCCGTGTGATGAAATGAGCTTGTCATGAGCACCAAGGCGCCGCACGCGGCCCCCTTTCCCCCCGCACTGCGGGGGAAATAGTCCCACGGGGAAGGGGTTAAATAGATAATGCACACATGCACTCGGTTAATATTAATTAACATGATACATTCATCTGAAAACTTAGCCATTGTTATACAAGCACATGTGCATTTGAAGAGGCTTTAAGGACATTGAGGCTCTTTCTGGTTTGTTAATGAAATGAAGACCAACCAGTTCAATATTTGTTGATGATACTGGAATGGCCAAAAGATTCGAAGAAAGATTACACAGTCTTGGCCACAACTTGGTTCTGAGAACGCCAGTACGTAGTTGCACAGATCTCTTTTTGTGGAATATTATGCATTAAATATTTGTTGAATTCTTCTTTAACAACATTCATTGTGTCATCAGAAGCTCCAACCAACATGAATAAATTGTTGTAATCATTGAAATCTTGACTAAATTGAACTTTCATGAACAGATCCAAGATTGTAACCCGTTTCCAAAAACAGCTGTAACTCATTTGCCCTGTTATGTTCCTAGCTAGGACAGCATCCCACTTGTTTTTCAGTGCATTTTTAAAAGTAATCATCTCTTTTATTAGGGCATTTGCTTATTTTTGTGGTAAATTTTGCTATAAAGTGGTGATCATTGGGTCTTGTGTATAGTCTTGCTCCAATGCCAAAGCTGTGTCAACATCTATGACTGCATATATTTGGTGGACATGTGTTTCTTCTGACTCCAGCTTCTTCTGAATGTTGATAATACCAGTGAAAGTTTTAACAATGAAATGTACCTTCACATAGAAAGATTGGTGGTTTGCATTGTTGAGGCTGAGTAGTTTTATATGTGATCCATTTAGGAGCCAGTGGCTTCTTCTTTGTTTACTAAAAGAAAGGAAGTAGTGCCATATTTCCAAAGGTCTTACTGCTCCCTCACACCAGCTGAACCATTGAATCACATCAACCGCCCTTGGACATTGCATTCCCTAATCAGCTCTCCATTTGGATCATCAGTCTGGTGAAGTGAAACACCACCTTCACAGAGAGTTTTCACAACCTCATGAGGGATATCGGCAGCCTCTTCAATATTTTGGCATGCATGAGTTGTGCACTGCTCCAAGGTCATTTGCTCCGTACGGGCCTTCTTTATGACTGGAGTTTTACTCCTCAGGTGCATTTTGATATTATCCGCTGCTCTGTTTTCAAAGTCAAAAGTTGGTCAACATGACTTGCAGGTGAACATTTTTATACCTTTAAGGGACACAGATTCAAATTCTGCATACTCCAGTATGTAATCATCAATGACCTTATGTTTGCAGCCCATCTCTATAAATATAAGGATAAAAAAATTAAGCAGCCATTGGGTTGATTTTAAAACACTGCATGTGACCAGGACAAAACACTCAGCCTTTACCTGCACCGCGGAATTGGATACAGATATGTACATTTTTCGTTGAAAATAATTTTTAGCATCTTATTTATCAAAATATGTCCATGCCTTTCAAGATACCTAATTCGATTTCTAGTTTTCAAGAAGCAGAGAGAAACCAGCGCAGTACAATTGCAGATGCCAAAAATATATTTGCATAGATCAATAGTTTTAAATATCAGCTTAAATGAAAAATCTAATTCACTAGACATATTTATCACCTGAATTTAGTTAAAGCATGTATTATGTCTTAACACAAAAGATATTAAAGTGCTACATTAAATGGCATGGAAGTGGCACTTGCAGTCAAAATATTATTTTTCCTAGATATGTGTTTTTACATTTTAATAAGATTGTTATTATTCTGACACGTATTTCACTAATGATTTATGAGGCTATCAACAGCTCTGTACTACCACAATTTATTTTCGCAGTTTAATCTAATATGAACTTACAATAGTGTCAGTTTGGGGAAATCAGCCTCAGTCATGAACTTGCCATAGCCTTTAAGTGCAGTTACAACGTGACAGCTGCCATGAGATATAGAAGGGGCCGTCATGGAGAAACTAATTCTCATAATATGTACTCTTTTGCAGAGACCTGCCTTAGTTGTGTGGAGCTAACAGAGATGAAGGATTGGCCCTCACTTGTACATAGGGTGGCTTCTGAAAAATGTAAAAATATTAATTTCAAAAGACTAAAAATGCACACATTAATAAAGCTTCCCTTGGCTGTGAACACGCAGCGGCTGGAGTGTTTGCCGAGTTTGTGGCCGGATTGTTCTTGCAGCCACGTGTTGTTGTTGCAGATTTATATAGTGCGCACTTGACCCAAACGTTTTGGAGCGCTTTACCTGAGGACCAATTACGTAACACAAGGACACATTAATTTTTGGTAGGCTGGGGGAGATTTAGTGACACGTACACCGTGTACTGCACTGCAAGAACAGCCCAGCCACAAACTCAAAAGCAAAAGTTCTTGAGACAAGAAACAAAAGATGTTACCACACTAACATCATAAATACAATAAATGATTAATAAAACATGAAACCAGGATTTTTTGTTTGTCTGAAAATTAATTTTTGAATTCAAGGCAAAAAGATTTCTGTACAAAAAATGAACATTAACATAGGACAGGGTACATACATAGATATACTTCGGATATTTAAGGTGTTGGTTACTTTTCCTATAACATATCCAAAAATACAGTCCAGACTGCGGGACACAGTATTAAATTGATTTCAACTGTCAATCAGGAGAAAATCAAAAGTTGATATGAAACAAACTATGCAGAATTGGACTAAGCAAGTTGACGTTTCGGTCTTTTCTCGAATTTTCCCAAGACCATCATCAGGACGAAAAAATGATATATACAATTGATGACCCTCTGTAAGGAAAATAACATAATATTATGGTATGTTCAATTATATTTGAGTACCTGGTTTACTAGCTCTAAAACTTAGAGTTACATATTTATTAAACAAATCTATTCACATTATTAAAAACAGTCGGTGTGGCGACTGGGACAATACACATTTAGGAAAACAATGGTAAATCAAAGGAATCCAGGTAATAATTACGATGATTCCTACTTGCTAATCAATTTATGTTAGCTTGCACTCACTTTTTGAATCAGAATCACGTCAGTTTGAAGTTTATGACGGCATCCGCATCTTCATTTATGGCGGGCAATGAGCTGAATCAATTTTATATAGCATACACTATAAGGAAAAGAAAAGCAATTCTAAGCTTTTATCTTTATTAAAGTATGACGCATGGATGTTAGCGTTTTTTTAAGGGTCAGCCTAGTTTGCAGGAATTTACCTTGTGAAGAAAACAGTGCTGCAGTGAACAGGTTTAGTATCACTGTTCCAAGGCGCTCGAGTTTGTCTAAATAAAAAACAATGCATCTATGTTTTAATGGTCTAATTTTTGGTCATGAGTTATTAATACAAGGCATGTTTATTTTGGCTGACAGCTTTTAATCATATGCCAGCATTACAATATTAATGATAATGTGGGCTGATTAATATTCATAATGGTGTGGGCTGATTAATTAAGCAACACCAAAGTCTCACAATGAGGCAAAACGATTTAAACACCAAATGTTTGCCCACAGGTCCAATGTAGGGGCATCAATAGTGCAGTATTAGTTAGGAGATGCTGGCAATACAGGCTAGTCTTTTTACTAAACGTAGATCCCCAAGGTTGCATTACATGCAATGCGTTAAAAACAAATGTTTAGGGCTCAGGATAGAGATTTGTAGCCAAAAACAAGTGCAGTTAAAAAACGGCAAAGTATTAACCTGGAGAGGTTAAAACTAAAGAGATCTCGGGTTTGCGAGCGTTACCGGCACATGAATTTTAGGTTACTTACTTGCAGGTTTGGCCACAGGACGTCAGTTCAGTACGATCCGGGTAGTAACAGTGTAGCAACTTGGCAGTGTTTATATACCGTTGTTTAGCAAGTGATAGATCACGTAGTATCGCGATATTACGCACTGGCGCTTGGAAGATGGAAATTGGCTACATAAAGGGCAGCCATCTTAGCGCATGTTTGTTAACATTACACGGCTCTTGCAATTGCCACATAGTTTGTTATTTATGGATTTTTCATGTATTAAAGGTGATGGTGTTTTATTTAACTCGATCTAAATTAGCTCACGGTTTAAGAAATTATTTAAAATACGTATTGTTAATTGCTACGAGTGTCATTAAATAGCACTTCTTAAACCGTGAGCTAATTTAGATCGATTTAATAAAAACACCATCACCTTTAATACATGAAAAATCCATAAATAACAAACAGAATCAACTGCCTGATCTCCTAAGGAAAAAATACCTTCTGCGAAGATTATGTTCAGTGTATTTTATTGTGACAAAAATCCAAGAACAGAAGTGAAATATTAACATCTTTTTGTGACATTTGTAATAAAGCTTGAAACATTGAGAGAACATATTTGAACCAGTTGTTGAATGGTTGCACAGATTGATGCTGTGTTGGCACTGAGTGATGTGGTGGCGACGAGTGATGCTGTGGTGTTCAGTGATGCTGTGGTAACGCATAGTGATGTTGTGGTGCCCCTTAGTGATGCTGTGGTGGTGCTGAGTGATGCCGTGGTGATGCAATAGATAGATAGAGTGAGGGACGATAGATAGAGTGATGGCAATAGATAGATAGATAGATAGATAGATAGATAGATAGATAGATAGATAGATAGATAGATAGATAGATAGATAGATAGATAGATAGATAGATAGATAGAGTGAGGGCGATAGATAGAGTGAGGGATGATAGATAGAGTGATGGCGATAGATAGATAGATAGATAGATAGATAGATAGATAGATAGATAGATAGATAGATAGATAGATAGATAGATAGATAGATAGATAGAGTGAGGGCGATAGATAGAGTGGGGGCGATAGATAGAGTGAGGGCGATAGATAGATAGCGTGAGGACGATAGATAGAAAGATAGATAGATAGATAGATAGACAGACAGACAGACAGACAGACAGACAGACAGACAGACAGACAGACAGACAGACAGACAGACAGACAGACAGACAGATAGATAGATAGATAGATAGATAGATAGATAGATAGATAGATAGATAGATAGATAGATAGATAGATAGACCGATAGAATGAGGGCGATAGATAGAGTGAGGGACGATAGATAGAGTGATGGCGATAGATAGATAGATAGATAGATAGATAGATAGATAGATAGATAGATAGATAGATAGACCGATAGAATGAGGGCGATAGATAGAGTGAGGGACGATAGATAGAGTGATGGCGATAGATAGATAGATAGATAGATAGATAGATAGATAGATAGATAGATAGATAGATAGATACAGTGAGGGCGATAGATAGAGTGGGGGCTATAGATAGAGTGAGGGCGATAGATAGATAGAGTGAGGGCGATAGATAGATAGATAGATAGATAGATAGATAGATAGATAGATAGATAGATAGATAGATAGATAGATAGATAGATAGATAGATAGATAGATAGATAGATAGATAGATAGATAGATAGATAGATAGATAAAGAGAGGGCGATAGATAGAGTGAGGGACGATAGATAGAGTGATGGCGATAGATAGATAGATAGATAGATAGATAGATAGATAGATAGATAGATAGATAGATAGATAGATAGATAGATAGATAGATAGATAGAGTGAGGGCGATAGATACAGTGAGGGCGATAGATAGAGTGGGGGCGATAGATAGAGTGAGGGCGATAGATAGATAGAGTGAGGGCGATAGATAGATTGAGGGCGATAGATAGATAGAGTGAGGGTGACAGATAGATAGAGTGAGTGAGGGTGACAGATAGATAGAGTGAGGGCGACAGATAGATAGATAGATAGATAGAGTGAGGGCGATAGATAGAGTGAGGGGCGATAGATAGAGTGATGACGATATATAGATAGATAGATGGAGTGAGGGCGATAGATAGAGTGAGGGCAATAGATAGAGTGAGGGAGATAGATAGATACAGTGAGAGCGATAGATAGATAGAGTGAGGGCGATAGATAGATAGAGTGAGGGCAATAGATAGATAGAGTGAGGGCAATAGATAGATAGATAGATAGATAGATAGATAGATAGATAGATAGATAGATAGATAGATAGATAGATAGATAGAGTGAGGGTGACAGATAGATAGAGTGAGGGCGACAGATAGATTGAGGGCGACAGATAGATTGAGGGCGACAGATAGAGTGAGGGCAACAGATAGATAATGAGGGTGATAGATAGAGTGAGGTGGCCTCGTGGTGGACATGGTGGTGGCTGTGGTGGTGGACGTGCTGGTGGTGGACGTGGTGGTGGTGGATGTGGTGGTGGTGGACGTGGTAGTGGTGGACGTGGTGGTGGTGGAGGTGGGTGTGGTGGTGGAGGTGGGTGTGGTGGTGGACGTGGTGGAGGATGTGGTGGTTGTGGACATGGTTGTGGTGGACGTAGTCGTAGTGGATGTGGTGGACGTGGTGGTGGAGGTGGTGGTGGTGGACGTGGTGGTGGAGGTGGTGATGGGTGTGGTGGTGGATGTGGTGGTGGTGGTGGAGGTGGTGGTGGACGTGGTGGTGGTGGAGCTGGTGGTGGACGTGGTGGTGGTGGAGGATGTGTGGTGGTGGACATGGTGGTGGTGGATGTGGTGGACGTGGTGGTGGAGGTGGTGGTTATGGACGTGGTGGTGGAGGTGGTGATGGGTGTGGTGGTGGATGTGGTGGTGGTGGACGTCGTGGTGGTGGACGTGGTGGTGGTGGATGTGGTGATGGTGATGGACGTGGTGGTAGTGGACGTGGTGGTGGTGGATGTGGTGGTAGTGGACGTGGTGGTGGTGGACGTGGTGGTGGTGGTGAACGTGGTGGTAGTGGACGTGGTGGTGGTGGACTTGGTGGTGGACTTGGTGGTGGTAGTGGATGTGGTGGTGGTGGCGGACGTGGTAGTGGCCTCGTGGTGGATGTGGTGGTGGCCGTGGTGGTGGTGGTGGATGTGGTGGACCTGGTGGTGATGGACGTGGTGGTGGATGTGGTGGTGGATGTGATGGACATGGTGGTGGTGGACGTGGTGGTGGTAGTAGTGGTGGTGGTGGAAGTGGTGGATGTGGTGGTGGTAGTGGTGGGTGTGGTGGACATGGTGGTGGTGGACGTAGTGGTGGTGGACATGGTGGTGGTGGTGGATGTGGTGGTGGTGGATGTGGTGGTAGTAGATGTGTTGGTGGTGGTAGTGGACATGAGGGTGGTGATGGTGGACGTGGTGGTGGTGGAGGTGGGTGTGGTGGTGGTGGTGGACATGGTGGTGGTGGATGTTGTGGTGTTGGAGGTGGTGATTGTGGACGGGGTGGTGTTGGACGTGGTGGTGTTGGACGCAGTGGTGTGAAACATTGGAAATAGCTAGAGGCATAGAGAGATCTGTTCTAGCACCAAGGAGTTTGGTAAATCCAAAGTGTATTTAGCAGAAAGTGTGAATTCAATCTCATAAAACCAAACCTTCTTCAAATAATAAGGTAGAGTTTAAAAAATAGGACAACAATTTAACATGTTTCCAATGAGGATCTAAATCTCACGCTGCCAGTTCCAATATTTTTCCGGCAGTTGGTAAGGCCTGCGTAAGTGCAGAAGAGTTGGCAAGTTTGCATGTGTGTGTCAAAACTTACAGAAAGTCATGTTGGCAGATACACAGGATAATTTTAATTCAGGCTACAGTCGAGATGAAGCTGATTTTAGAAAAAGATTAGTACTGTCTGTTAACATGTTATCAGCTTGTACTCAATCCTTATCTGGAGGGACGGAAGAAAAAGGTGGCGATCCTGTTTGAAATGTTTGAAAAGTTAAAAAATTGGAGAAGTTTAAACCAGGGTCCCTGGAGAATCAGTGTCCACTATCACGATCATATCAGACACACTATTTAAAAAAAGCTGCTGAACTTGCTGACTTTAAGTCGGACTCCGTGAAATTTAAAATCACAGAGGTGTAATTCAGGCAATTTTGTGAATTTCACATTATGCCTGAAATTACACTGTGCTTAATTACGCATCATTCATGGTAAAAATTTGCTGCAAATGCGCCCTTCGTGGTAAATGTTTACTGTGGTAGCCAAGGATCAACAGAATGCGATCAGCTGTTGCTCGGGTGTTTTTTTGCACTTTATCCTAAAATGTAAAAATGTACTCAAGTACGCATTTTGTGCTACAACTTGGTATACAATTATAGATTTGCATAATTACTCTTATTTTTGCAATCATTTGCTGCAATTTCACTTAATTGCGCAAAAGCAAATTACACAAATGTCGCTTACACGTAATTTTAAACATTCTATATGTGTGCTACCTGAGTTCGTAGAGGACAAAAGTTCTTGAGTTAAAAGCTGACGGAATCTGTGGTGACATGCAGTTCTCAAGTCTGAATCTTGCCGAGGCCAACTCAGCCTTCCGCGCTTTTAAGGTTGATAAAGGGAGTACCAGTAAGTTAGGTAGCACTAAGCCTATTATTTATAGCAATTACAAATGACTGCAGTTTAGAAAAAAATCATAACTGTGGTTTTAAAGTACAAAGCAACAGCCTGATCATCAGACACATAAACCGTAATTCACCTCAGCCTAGGGAAACTGCGGTTGTCCCGAAAGCTTATAAATTGTTCTAAAGAGACGAATGAAGTTAGGAGTTGTTTTTGCCAGGGCACAACATTGAACCTTCCTATAATTCGACAGTGAAATCATTTCTGACCTGACCTGTAAAAGGTTCAAATAATGATGTGATTTGTTAACTTCCGACACAGGGCAGCATTTGAGAGAGGAAAAGTGGTTACGGGGTCTCCTAACTGTCAGAGGTGAGGAAGTGCTCTTTAGCCTGAGGCCTGGGAGGAGGGAGGGGAGCGATGGCATCCCCATTTCATTTGATTGAAGCAATTAAGACCCCTTCCTCGCTGCTCCTCGGTGCTCTCACATGCAAATTGACCCTAGCTCGCAGGGGTGCTGTGCTTTGTAACTCTCCTGCCTGCCGAGTCCATGCCTTAGAATGGCACAGGCCCGGCTCCAGGAATTTTTGTTTGGGTGGGCCAAGGGCGCATTTGGGTGGGCCACTGCGGCTCAATGTGTCGCTTCTGGAGGTAGCCTACAAATAGAAAAAACTGTACTCCTGCGTGTGATAGAAGGGGATAACAGGAGATTCAGGGCCCTCCATTATTTTCCAAATCTCTTTCTAATCGTTAACACTCTCAAAAAGTGTTTTGATCCCCATGTAAGGTACTTTTGATGGGCAGAGGAGGTTCCTGAGGTGGGAGTATCAGGCAAGTAACACTACTCAGCCTGCCTCGTTGCCAGCCTTCAGAGAGAATCTCTCTTCATTATTACCTCCATCTGACCCCAGACTCTGCAGTACACTCCCTTCCAGGCCTGATCATCAATTTTCTACAATCTCTCTACTGTGCACCTTAACTCACAGCTAACCTTGGTCCCCAGACCCATATCAGGCACCACCTGGTTTCATTCTCCATAATCCCACTAAAAAGATTTGTAAAATCACCTTCAAACTGAAAACCCTGAATATAAGAGTAAATATAATTAGCACACACTTTAAGATATGTTACACAGTGGCCCTAATGACCCAACTGCTAATTAAATAAGCAAAAACATTACAGGGTCTATTATAGCGCTGGTGCAAAAGTATTTATTGGTGTCCCACCACTGACCTCTTACTCGATAGACACCTTTATTACCACCC
The DNA here is from genome assembly GCF_964263255.1 of Lissotriton vulgaris. NCBI lineage: Eukaryota > Metazoa > Chordata > Amphibia > Caudata > Salamandridae > Lissotriton > Lissotriton vulgaris. The sequence continues at coordinate 22,854,612 of NC_141686.1, read as the reverse complement.
TCCAACAGTGCACTTCATCTCTCCTTAGCCCCTTTCAGTCATGACCTCCTCATCAGACTCCCTCCCTACCTGCCCCCCACCAGTGTCCCTCATCACTCCAAAGCCCCTCCCCATGACCACCTCCTCAGACTCCCACACAAATACCCTCCACCAGTGCCCCTCATAGCTCCATAACCCCTCCCCCCATTGACCTCCTCCTGAGTCCCTCGCTGCCACCCTCCACCAATGCCCCTCATCACTCCAAAGCAACTCCCCCTTATGACCTCCTCCTCAGAATCCCTTCCTACCACCCTCCACCAGTGCCTCTCATCACTCCAAAGCCCCTCCCCCATGACCTCCTCTTCAGACTCCCTCACAAACAACCTCCACCAGTGCCTTCCATCTCTCCGCATCTCCACCCCTCATGATGCCCCCTCGGATTCCCTCATTGCCACCCTCCAACAGAGTAATAATGTGAAAGTATCAAAACAGAGCCCATCATCACTCCATAGCCCCTCTCTCATATGCATTTTATTTCTTGTATAGCGCTACTCGTAGTGTAGGGTATCACAGTACTGTACATCACACACACATTATGCAGACACAATGATTCATAAAAGTATCCAAATCAGCCTATAGGGAATGTCACATAAGCTAATGAAGATTACCAGGTGTAGGAATCACATCTCATCCATGCTGCTGGCATTTAAAGCATACCCCAGTGGTTGGCTGTACTGATTAGAAATTATATCTGCCCAAACTCTGTATTGCAACATTAGAATAATGAAATACTGGGAAAATTCGAACTAACTAGCAATACAAAAAAAAAATATCTAATTATACCATTCTGGTTTGTATACACGTCTTTGATCACACTGTCCTATGTATCAAAGGATCTCTGTGACAAAGGCAGTAACCCACTGAGCTATCCATGTTAACTACAGTTCTATTGCATTTAAATACTACAAACCAAAAAAAGAACGCTCTCCAGCAAGATCAACAATCCCCAAGGTTATTTGGACACTTAGTTGTCGTGCATCCTTGCAGAACCACTCATGAATGATACCAACGATTTAAACACACGATGTAAATGAAAATGAAATAAACACGGCGTTCTAAGTATGTCTTTCTCGCAGATTTAAAAAACACAATAGCCACACATTCTCTTACCTGCTCCTTACGAACTCTGTCACAGCCGGATCGGTTAAACAAACAGCTCAAGGGGTCAGGAAGGTCAGGAAAACGAAACGGCAAAACAAACTCCTCTTTACCAGCAGAAAAGAATTAATTATCCACAAATCCAGTTCCAACGAAAGGCTTTGTCCCCTTCGCAGTGCCCCTAATGTACCTGTACGAGTCGGCGGGGACGCAGCCCACCTGCCTAATAGGAGATGCGTGATTGGGGGTGCGAGCCCAGGCCCAATCACGCAACTCCTAAAGAAAGATAACGTTCGAAGAACGTTTTAACTTGCAGTGGCCATATTCTGCTGGCCTTGCTGACGTCACTGCCAGGGCCAAGGGTTATGTTTGGGTGGGCCAGGCCAAAGTTTGGGTGGGCCCGGCCCACCCGGCCCACCCGCTAGAACCGGGCCTGGAATGGCACAGGAGTGCGGTGTCTTCTGAAATCAAATTGTCTGCACAGAAACCTGCTCGCAATTAACTTTGGATCGGCCCGTTGAAGCCTTAAAGAGAGGCAAAAATGTTTTGATGTGGTGCAGAGAATGCAGGATTAGGACCCAAATGAAGTAAAATGAGCATTGGCATCACGACGCAGGAAGCTTGGAACAGAGATGAAGAAAAGGGGGGGGGTAAGGAAGATAGAGGAAAGAGAGCGAGAATTTCTTGATGAGTCTACGTCTTGAAAAAACACAAATAAAAAATGTAACAAACTCATTACAACAGTTAGTTTCTGTGTTTTTCCCGCTAAGTCATCTTTACTAACCACAAAGTGCTTTCCTAGCGTCCTGTTGTGGCATGAACAGAGAAGAATGACATTTTATGCGAACTCCTTAATTTCGATGTCTGTGTTCTCGTCTTTTTAACTTTACTCAAAAGTAAAGAAATAGAAAATACAACTATTTATGTTATTTTGCTATGATCGCGGCACACGCCTTTACGGCGCCGCTAAAGTGAAAAGAAACGTGGCACAAAGTAAAGAAATAGAAAATAAATAAATAAAGGCTTATTGGGGGTGTTTGTAGTGAAAAACGATGACACAACAGAACAAGAGGGGCGAGTAAGCATACCGTTGCGCGCCCTTGGGTTTCACTGGAGATGAGGAGTGTTTAAAATAGCTTGTTCATAGGTGCGACTTCACGGAGCTCAAAACAATAATGAAAATAACAGGCGGAGGGAGGAGAGGAAGGAGAAATAGATGGAAATAGTAGCGGTAGAGAAAAAACAAGAGGAGGGAAAGAATCAAATGGATAGAGCAAAGAAGGACAGCAAGAGAAAGACAAGAGAGGCAGCGAGAAGGAGACGAGAGAGGAGAGAAGTGAATAGGGAGGAAACGAAAGAGCGAGAGAATCATGAGGAAGAGAGATAAAAAGCGACAGAGGAAATTATGAAGATAACAAGTGATCGCGATCACCAAACAAGCAATGTCCTGAGCAAATGGTGGGGGCCTGAAGCAGTGGAGTGGGAGAGGTGAGGGGGGAGTCACGGGGAGATTAGGGTGACAGGGGCACGGCCTGGCGGCCATGAAGTGCAGGCGGGGGAGGGGAGCAGAGCCTTTGAAGATCCAGTTTCACGGCCTGTGGCCGTGAATAAGTGAAGTGAATAATTAGGGGAGGAGAACTGGCAGGCTGATAGGCAGAAGGCTCAGGCAAGTTCATGCACGAGGCGTGCACTTCCCAAAATCCGCTTTTGGGGAGAGCCCTTGGCTGGGGAGAGCCCTTGGCCTTAAGTAGTCTTTTAGCTGCATTAGGGCTCTTTTTCCTATTCCTGCGGAATAGGAAAGGGGCGAGCCCTAAAAAGACCCTAATTGGAAATAATTTGCAGCAGATTTTTTGATTGGAGGGGGGCAAGATGGCGGCCGCAACTAGCGGCTGAGTTGCAGCAATAGCAAGGACGCTGGATCCGATATGATTGTGGGTGTATAGACCTCAAAGAAACCTCCGGAAAAAAAAACCCGAAGGAAAGTAAGGGAAACTAAATCGTAGCCAACAGATGGAGACAACATACCGGATTTCAGCTAGCCTGATTCACGCGCTAGCGGAGTTGCTTGCCGACAGTCCTCTGGCGCTTCTCAGCGGCACTCTAGCCACAGCAGGCGTAGCTCGCAGAGTTCCCGGAGCGGAAGGGCGGAGCAGCTCCAGAGGCTCCAGAGTGACGATAGTTCTCAGGCTCAAGGCGGAGCTTGCAGGCTGGGTGATCACGAAACGGAGCAAACAGAGTGAGAGGCGGCGGCTCTGCAGGATGCCTCCGAAACAGAATACCGGTGGGAAGACCTCTGCCAAAAGGAAAGTGGGGGAAAATACGAATATGAATACCACCACAAATGTGCAAACGAATTCGGATGGCACTAATGTTCAAAACGAGGCAGAAGGAAAAGGGAAGGGGAAAGCACAAGAGCCACCTAAGGAAGTGAGACCACAAGTAGCCAGGACCAGGCTGGCCACGGCTAATCTGAGCATCGTGGACATGTTTAATCGAGCTGGGAAGGAGAAGGAGACTAGAGCTCCAGGAGTCGAGGTAGACTTGGAGGCTGAGGCAGAGGCTGAAAGACTGGGTGAAATTGAACCTCTGGAGTCCACAGTAAGCCAAACAATGACTGGTGATTCTGAGGGCATGATTGTGGGCTCTGGTGTTGCACAAGACGTGGGCACACTTTGTGTGTCAAAGGGCAATGAGAATGATCAGGGTGAGGACCCTGGCAGTGGAAATAATTGTTTAATGGGGGTCAATACCAGCCCAGCACCTGCCCCGCCCTAAAGAAGGTCATGAGCAGTACAAAAAATCAAGACAACGTACAACTATGAATCACGCAACCTAGTGCCATCCTCCAGACAAATATGGATTACGAGCTAGAAAAGGAGGAGGAGAAGACTCCTAGCACGGGCTTTGTCTCAGTGCCGGAGGAGGCGGACTGGTCCGAGGATGAAGAGGTGCAGAGCTCGGACATAGATGGCAGTAATCTAGAGACAGAGAGTGACCCAGAGGGGGACTTGATTACCACGGCGGTTAAAACAATGGCCCCATCTAAAAAACAGACGAAGTTGGCCTGGGACCACTCACCGACGACACTGCTGCAAGGCAATTCGATCCGAGAACATAACTATGAGGACAGCCAGGAAGCCAGCCAACGTGCAATGCTGGAAGCAATTCACCATTAAATAATTGCACACCGGGAAGAAACCAGGCAGGATAGCTTGAAAGCACAAGCGGCCATGAGAAAAATGAAAAGTGTTGTCAGGAAGCTATCCAAGGCCACTGTGAATGTAGGAGACAGGGTGTCAAACCTTGAGGAAAGGGTTGTCGCCACGGAAAATGAGGCCGCTGCCGCCACTATTAAGGTAGAATCATTCGGGCGCAAGCACAGGATGTCCAGTGGAAGCTGGAAGATTTGGAGAATAGGCTGAGGAGGAACAATCTAAGAGTCCTTGGGGTTCCTGAAGGTCGGGAAGGGGGTGACGTTAAAGCCTTCATAGTTAAACTATTTGAGCAAGCCTTTCCTGAGCTGGCCAGCTGGAATTGGGCCCTAGAAATTCAGAGGGCGCACCGGACACCGTTTAAGATCCGCCGGAACACGAAAGAAGGGGATAAACCCAGGGCAATTCAGATATTCTTTGGAAATTTCATCTTGAGTCATCCGTGGCAGAGAAAGCAAGACCGGATGCGAGGAAAACCAGCGAGGGGGTCACCTTCTTCGTTAGACCGGACCTTTGCCATACTACGGAGGAACGGTGGTGGAGGCTACGACAATTAATCAAGCCCTTCCAGGATAAAAAAATCCAGATTTATCTCATAAATCCGGCTCAACTTAAAGTAATACATCTGGGCAAAACAATGTACTTTTCTTCGGAAATTAAAGCGCAAGAGTTCCTGGACTCTATATAGCAATAGTATTAGAAATAATCTAATCACCTAATCATGCATAATTTTTTGGGGGATAAACAGGGTCAGAGCTGGTCGGGTTGGACTAGATTGATATGGAAAAGCATGGATCTCCTACTTTCTCTCCCTGTTTTTTTTTTTTTTCTCTTTTTTGAGATGCAGGTTTATAGGGTAGGAAAGTAGCACAACACTGCACCATGGTCCATACACATTGGGGATAGCGCTGTGGTCACTAGTTATTAGTTATTAGTTATGTACTGATTTTGTCTAATAGATTTCTATTGATTTGTTTTTTTTTTAGGTGTATACTACTAAGTGGGTTTAATAGAGTCCATTGCTATGCTGTATCCATCACATGCACAGACTTAGTCTGCGCGCCTCACCAGGGAGGGTGTGTAGGGTGGGGTCTGAGGGGGGAAGGATAAAGTCAAGGGGGGGGGCTGGATAGAGGGAGGTGGGTGAGGGGTGGGAGGGGGGTGAAAATGTAAAAATGAAGAGAGTTTGTATCGTCAATGTATTCATAAACGCAAGAGTAATTCTGAAACAAAAGTCGTATTTCTATCATGTACCTAGTATTTACCTAGATCGATTGATGAGATGGCAATGTTTGATATATAGGTATGCCTAAACTCAGGATTGGATCTCTTAATATAGGTGGATTAAATGACTGGAAGAAGAGGGGTAGGTTCGAGCAATATCTTCGTGTAGTAGGTTTGGATGTTATATGCTTACAGGAGACCCACTTACCCTGGAAGAAAAAACATTGGCTAAACCTGAAAGGATATGAAACCCTGTCTTGTTCTTCCCAGACCTCTATGATAAGAGGGGTGGCTATTATCAGTAAGGTTGGTCTAGGGGGGGCCAAACGGTGTAAGGCAGATACCATGGGTAGGTGGGCTATCTGTGAAATGAATTTGGGATTTACTATATGTTCGCTATACGGGTCTAACATAGATGACTCAGAGGTTTTTAATCGTATAGAGAAGGAACTGACGGATTGGCCAACTCCTATAGTTTTATGTGGGGACTTCAACATCTCAGCTAATTTTCTGGATGGTATCCGCTATACAGGTAGGAAGCTGCAGGTTTATAGAGCGGTAACCTCAATGATGCAGTCACATGGATTAACGGATGTATGGGGGAATCTAGAGGTAGGTGACCCAGGGTTTACGCACTTTTCGCACCCTTTTAATAAATATACAAAACTTGATTATTTTATGATCTCGGTCACGTATTTAAGTAGGGTCAAAATTACCAAACTCCCAAAAATTTTGTCAGACCATAACCCTCTAGTTCTAACTATGGATATCAATAAACCACAAAAAATCCCTAGGCCATGGACCTTTGATAGGAAATTTTTAGCTGATGGGGAGTATATTAGATATATCAAGTGTTGGACCCAGGCCTTTTTTGATGCTAATAGGTATAGCGCATCCAGGGGTGCAGTTTGGGATAGTTTCAAGGCAGGACTAAGGGGGGAGACCATCAGCTATACTACTCGAATTTGGAAAAGGGCTAACCAAGAAAGAGAACTTCTGATGGGCAAGTTGATTGATGCTGAGGCACAACATAGAAGGGATATAACTCTAGGGGGACAATCCACTGGGAGCCTAGAAAGGGTAAACTCTATAAAAGCAGAGATTCAGAAACAACTGGCTAAAAAAGCGGCATCAGAATATCAGTCGCAGAGGACTAGATTATATGAAACGGGGGAACAAGCAGGAAGAGCGTTGGCACTACGAATTAGGCAGGTGGCTTCCAAGAATATAGTCACACAAATAGAACATGAGGGTCAAACGTATGACAAACCAATTGAAATTTTAGATGCCTTTAGGAAATACTATCAAGCATTGTACCAGGAGGAGACGGAAGCAGGGGTCCCAGACACAAGTTGGTTAGATATGGGCACCAAGCTACATCAGGCCCACATAGATACTTTGCAGCAGGATATGACTATGGCTGAAGTATTGGAGGCCCTGCAAGATCTGGCAAGTGGGAAGGCTGAGGGTCCCGATGCTCTGCCGCTTGAGATCTATAAGAGTTTAAGGGAGGAAACAACTCCGATACTTCTGGATCTGTTCAAGGGCGTTATGAATACTGGAGTAATACCTGAGTCATGGACGGAAACTAATATAGTGATATTTCACAAAAAAGAGAAACCAAAGATTAATTCCGGTTCTTATAGACCAATATCCCTGATAAACAGTGATAATAAACTCTATGCAAAGATCATGGCTACTCGTATGGGGAGGATCATTGCGACCTTGGTTTCCCCCTGTCAGCATTGGTTTATCCCAGGGAGGGGTACTACTGACCATATTAGAAAAGCCATTACTCTATTTGATATCGGGGCTGCCGGGGGGGAGAGGGTTGCAATGATCCTCCTCGACGCGGAGAAGGCCTTTGACCGCGTTAGATGGAGTTTTCTATGGAAGGTTTTGGAGGAAAGGGGATTCGGGCCAAGATTTCGACAGGCAATTCAGGCGATGTATTCCACCCCAACGGCAAGAATCCAGCTGATGGGTGAAAGATCTGGGAAGATAGATATAACAAGGGGTACGAGACAGGGGTGCCCGTGCTCACCAATCCTTTTCGCGTTATATATCGACCCTCTAATTACCCAAATAATGAACAATGTTGCTATTAAGCCTGTAGTTACGAATGGGTTCCAGACCAAACTCCTTGCATATGCAGACGACCTAGCGGTTATCACCAACGACCCAGAATCAGCTATGAGAGAATTAGTCAATATTACTGGGCAGTTTGGTGGTTTGTCGGGCTATCGTCTAAATGTGGGGATAACACAAGTATTGTGCTCTAAAAATGTAGTTAAGCAGGATCCCAGGTATGTGGATTCAGTAGTTTACCTGGGTATAACAATAGATGCAGAACCCAGGAAAATAATTAAGGACAACTTCTTACCGCTTATGAGCTCAATGGAAAAAGATTTAAAAAGGATGGATTCACTTCACTTATCGATAATTGGCAGGGCTAACGTCATTAAAATGACCATGTTTCCTAAGGTCCTATATAAATTCAGGGCAATCCCCTTCAAAATTGAAGAGAAGGCCATCAAGGAAATTGAAGCCATATTCATGAAATTCCTGTGGCATTATGGTAGGATAAGGAGATCAAGCAGATATATGTCACTGCCACAGGAAAGAGGTGGGTTGGGGCTGCCAGATCTTAGGAGCTATCACTGGGCGTGTCTTCTTATTGACATGGCAATTTTACTCCATCCAGGGGGGCCCACTTTTAGACAGGATCATATACCCTCGATTTTCCAGTTAGCACTGGGTACTGAAGCACTTGGTGTGTTATTGAGGAGAACTCAAAAGAGTTATTATAAGAAATTGGGCTATAAACTATTGGAAGATGTATGGAGGGTGTGGTCAATTGTTCAGAAAAACCTAGGTATCCCCAGGTACCACCACCTTACACCACTCTGGAATTCGACACTCTTCCCAAATCCTAGCAGGGATGGACCCTGGCGGCACTGGGAGAGACAGGGTATTGTTACGCTGGGGCAAATAATGGAAAAGGACGAATGTAGACCTTTGAAAGATCTCAAGTCTCGTTACTCTCTACAGGGCTGTCAAGAGCTCAAGTATCTACAGCTGGTTAATGGAATCAAATCAATAAGGCCCCGTATAGTCCTGGCAACGAGCTGTGAATTACTGGAGTATCTGAAGGTGGGAGGCCATAGAATTAGGGATATATGTAAAATATTTATAGAAGGGTCGTCGGATGATATGGTGAAGATTGAATCAGCCTGGTCCACAAAGCTGGGGGACCCGGAAGTAGATTTGGATAGGGCCCTTGCAATGGATAAAAGGTTTCTGCGATCATCTAACTTAAGGGCCCAACATTTTAAAACTTTATTTAATTTGTATTACATCGCGGCAAAACTATTCACCCGGGGGAAGAAGGCGGATAGCAACTGCCCGAGGTGTGGAAAAGGCCCAGCCGATACTACACACATGTTTTTTGGATGTGATAAATTAGACACTATTAAAGCTGAGATCGAGGTGTTTTTAGAGGGGCTGCTAGATGTCAGAATTAATCTATCCCCAACTTTGTTGATTATTGGCTGCGATGTTAAATTGAATTTGAGCATTGAGGTTGAAGCTCTAGTTTTTATAGCTGTAGCAGTATTGAGGATTTTAATCAGTGCAGCATGGAATGATATTGAAGCACCAAACTTTCAAATGTGGATGTGTAGGATGTTGGGTATACATAATATTGAGGAAGCACTGTATGAGCTAAAGGGCATTAAAACAAGGGAAATGGGTCTACGACTTTGGGCACCTGTTGCGGCCTGGAGGGCGGCAAGTGTTTAATGGCTGCTATTCTATCGCAGCTATAATATATGTTTACTATTTTTAGGTGTTTCTGGGAAGGTTAGATCGAGCTTCTCCTTTTATCATAATGCTGAAGAATTTTTATCAATGCTGGTATTTATGTATTTATGTATTTATAATGAAAAGCTTTTATATATTACATTGTATGTTTATGAACTCTCAATAAATAAAATTTAAAAAAAAAGGAAATAATTTGCAGCAAATCACAAGCTGTAAGGCCCTGTAGGTGAGGGACGTGGGGAGTCAACTCGGCTGGAGAACAGCAGCGCGGCAAGATTTGCTAGTATTTTCCTGTTTCTAAATATAAATACAGACAAAGGATAAAATAGTTTTCCATCTGAATTTATATGTAAATATCCGTTTAAACGGAAAACCAGAGCCTTAACACCCTTGAGCTGTATGTGGGTATATCTATAACCATATATTTGTGTTGTAGTATTCTTGATTTATTATGTAGATTAGTGTAAATATGCCGTACACCATGCACTTGCTGCTCTAAGTTAATGTTAGTGGTTCTTGCTAATATCAAATATGATTTTTCTCTGTTCATGATTGGTAATGTCATACAAAAGGAAAGTTTCATTGTTGTGCATTACTCTTAGTAGAAATTTATATCCTCAAATCTTTCTGGAACAGAAGGGTTTATTTGGGGTTGCTTTTCTAGTTGTATCTATGAGTCTTTTTAATTAAGGTATAGACGGGAGTTGACCTGTAGTATAATCAGGAAGACTGGGTAATATATTATAAAAATATGATCATATTGATTATTGTGAGCTCATTCTAGTTTTCCCTGTGGTCTTGCTGTAGATATCTGACTTCAATTTCAGAAATGTGTGGGGGATGATTGTGCTCCTTAACGTTTTCAACAGTTTGTTTGCTGTAGCCCTCCCACAACATGCATTAGAATAGTATTTCATAAATTTCCATTGTGTTTTCCCACTGTTTGTACTTTCTCTGCTGTAAGTATATTGTAAATGATTTAATAGACGTTTTTGTTTTTGAGATTTGATATTTGTCCCATGTTCCGACTTTTTACCTGTGGAGCATAGAATAGTGAAACAATTACTAAATTAAACTAATATTTTTTTGATCTAATATACATTTTTTAATTGTATTACTTGTATTGCTCTTTTATACTTACAAATGAGATGTTGTGGTATTTTTTGGTCTAGGTGTTTGATTTTGTTACAAAAAATGTGATTTGCTATTGTTACAACTTTATTAGCTAAATGGTTTTGGAGATTGTGTTTATTTGAGGTTAATTTTCAAATATAACTTGGTGATAATTTTCTTATTTTATTTACTTATATTTAACACACTTATTTACCTTATGGTTGTCAAGCTTGCTGGTTCAGAATAATCTTGTATTCATTTTCTTTTTCTTGTAATTTATAGTCTGGGTTTATTTTAATTATTTATATTTAAGAAACATGAACAGGAAGCTACATACGACTGAGACCTCTTGGGGTCGAAATGTTTATCTTCATTTTCCCAAATAAAATTGGATTAGGAAACCATTGTACCAGAGTGGCTGGACTTTCTTTCCATTGACTTGTAAGAGGCTTCATAAATATATACATGATGCATAAATATACCCCCTGGGGCTTACTATGTCGGATTCTGACAGCCTTTCTGTGCTGGCCTTTCCGACACAGAAAGGCTGTGAGGGTTCAACTTTGGTGGCTCCCAGCAAGGCCCCCATGGGTACACAGCCTCATGTTGTAGGCGGAGGGGGCACCTATGGTGCCCCCTTGTTGATCCCTGCACCCCTTGTGGTGCCTGCCACGGGGTGCAGGTTTGAACGGCAGCTCCTATTTTACAATGAGAGCATGTATTCCGGCCGGAATACATGCTCCCATTGTAAAGTATAGGCATGCGACCGAACAGTGTTGGGTCCCATCCTAATTAGTTGGTCAGGACCGCCCACTGTCCGGTTCCTTGACCGAGACGATGTTGGGCCTTAGTGTTAAAAATTTAATTTATTGCAGTTTCTGTTTTCTTGAAGTATGGATATGTTATTAAATAATGACCCAATCATTGTCCACTGAATATATTTAATGGTATATGCATATTCTATTTATGTGCAAACCAGTAACTGTAATTTGCATACATGAATTCTCTCCCTTAGGTCAGGCAACCTTGTATTGAAAGAGTCCTGCTAAATCTTCAAATTGTTATCCCAATAGATCAAGCTATGATGCTTATGCAAATTAAGTTCCATATGGCTGAGGCATCCTGTTTAGTACCAATTCAATAGAAGAAGCTCATGGCTTTAGGTGGTGACAACTAAGATTAATGTTGAAGACTAGACTTGGAGAAGTGAAGATTAGCAGTAGTTAATCAGGCCATTACCCTCTCAACTGTCTTCCGCGTCGCAATCTCTACCTTTTCAGAATCCACAGTCCTCTGCAGAATCATGTGCACAAAGGAAAACAGGCACAGAAATGCAGCATCGTCTGCCTAAGGTGTGTTAGAAGTTAAAGGACTTATGCAGATTTTGTGATATTTTTTCCAAAACTTTATTAACTTCACAAAACTATAAATATGTTCACTTTGGGAAGTTCATCTGCGAAACATAGAAATTAGCAGGTGCAAAATTGTATTAGTGGGATGAATTTCTACAGCACATGATAACAGGGACTGCTTTAGGGCTGGTGGCGCCTGGTGCGACAATTTTCATTGGCACCCCCTCCCCATGACCTCCTCCCCGGATTCCCTCACTACCAGCCAGCAAAAGTGCCCCCTCAACTCTCCATCGCCCTTCTCTCGTATACATTTAATTTGTTTTAAAGCGCTGATAAAGGCTAATCCACTCGGTTATCCACATAAAATACAGATCTGTTCTTTGCAGTAGGCATATTAACCCTCTACATTACTTTATGGCAAATCAAAACTGCCACAAGAAACATCAACAATCTCTCGCTCTAGCAGGACCCTTAATCACAAGTGTTATTGTTATTTTTTTTCTTGCATGAAAGCTGGATGCACAAGGAACTCTGCAGCAGGTGCTTTTAAATCATAAATTATTGCTAAACACAGCTCCTCCCACCTAAGGTTGGTGCCATCCTCCAGGTCAGCGATCAGTGCGGCCGGCCCTAGAGGATAAACTGTGTAAGTAAGAGTTTGTGTTTTTACCTCACCAGGCAACCTTTGTCAAAATGTTTTCCCTATTGCCTTAGTTTGTGCATGTCACATGGTGCACAGCTCAAATTGAAGTTTCCGCCACCAGGCAATTCCACAAATTCATATTTCACTAAACAATTTCTTTAGTAGAAATAATCAATCTTAGACTTAAACTTATGAGCGAATCAATAAAGAAGCGTTTAATATTTCTATTTCAGTATCTAAACATTCTGTATGCACCCCAGTGCACTTCGGGGAACCCTTCATCGGGGAGTGCAGAACAACATAATATTCACAATTGAGCCTGTGCTTAGAGAACAATGCGGAAAAACGCTGTCTTTTCTGCTTTTATGTTATCTTTACATTTTTATTGTTTGCAGCCCTGCAACCTTTCCTAACAGTAGAACAACATTGGCTAGGAGAAGCAGCTAGCTAGAGGAGATTCTGAGAATAGGTTGAGGCCTGCTCTTCCACTTAAGGCCGGCTTAAGAGTGAGCTGGAATTTAGGTGTGGAGGTACAGAGTCCAAAAATAGAAATGTTGACCAGCATCTCTGTACCTAAAGCCCGCCTTTATCAGCCTTTATTTCTGCAATAGGAAAACTGTCAGGACCTGGGACTACTAGTCCTTTTTGTAGCGTCCTACTCAGCCTGGATATCCACCAATCACTATGCCACACACGGTATAGTATTATACGTCTTTCTTCGTGTGCTTGTAACTGTGATTGCACCAGATTCTTATCTCTAAATCTCCCTCAGTTATCTCCTGAGAAGTGTAAAGGGGATAAAAAACCAATGCATTCGCAACTAAAAAGCATGGAACAATTAATTTAGGTTTGGAAAGGATCACTGACTCCGAATTCAAATTTAAGGGTTAATTGCAAAGCCAAAAATAATTGAACATAGAAGCACGGCACGACGAGGTTAAAGAAATACATGGGCACTAATACAAAGTTAATCTTACGCACCAGTCTGATCCGGTGTAGCATAAAAAGAATGTGTAACTCCAAAAATACTACAAAGGCTAAGACTGCTTCAACATCTAAATCAGTCTTCATTAGTGGCTGCAAAAGAAATCAGTTAATCGGCCCCTACTCAATCACTAAAGTGGCATCCCTACTTAGCATCTCCCAGGCAAGATCAAGAAAAGGTGTCAGCTTGTGAAGACTTCCTAAGAAGTACACTCACATTGTAAGGGTTAGTAGCCAAAGCTAAGTCTTCCTTCTAAGAATCGATCCCTTCTTCTACCCTCCTAACGACTCCCTGCAAACTCATCCCTCGGGGCACTGTCCCTAATACAAATTGAACTCCTAACAGAACACACCCCTGAAACACCTCCTCTGGCCGGGCACCTCTCGTAGGTAACTTTCCACCAAAACTTGTACTCAGTCCAGCTACCGTGGTGTGTCCTTGGGTCTCAGGCTTCTTCCATTTATCGGCATTCCAGGCTACACTGTTGCTCCATATCCTCCATATCTCCTCCATATCTAACTCCTAAAACAAAAGGCGTCACTCTAACTAACAAGAATGGTGACCTTGCACCTGCAACAGAAGCATGAGAACAGAACAACCTTGCATGCATTTCGCTGACTGCATTTAAATGAGAGCTTAACCAGGGGAAAGTACATTTCGGCCTACACAATTCAGCTGACATGAGAAATACGGATAGGCCTTTCGTAGCAAACGTGAACCTTCATTTTAGGCCTCTACATAATAGGAATTAAACACATTAATAAATGTTGTGTCTGCAAGGACTACTCTTTAACACATTAAAGCACAGTTAATCGTTCCTACATGTGCAACTTTAATATGGTGCACATTTAAATCTAATGCATTACATTTCTCATGAATTACTTCATTAAGCACTTGCAATAAATATCAAGGATTACATAAGTACATTTAAATGTCATTTTTCCTTCTCGACTGACATGAACTCGTTTTCTATCATTATTCTTACACTTTTCGTTATTACCCCACATTTCTAACGATCATCATTTAGTATAACACATGGGTTACACAGTGTGCGGACTATACATGATTATGATGCACCCCTACAACTTTTTAAATTGTGATGACTCTCTATCAACTGAATTCAACATTCTAAATCAGCCTTCATTGTATTTCGCTCTAACACTTATGTAACAGCTCTATGGAGTCCATCAGGAGCCAAGATGGTTCCGTCATTGCTAACTCGCCAGACACTACAGTTTTCTGCATGGTTATACAAGCGCTGCGAGGCCTCCGGGTAGCTGCGCGCTATACAAGTGCAATTTTTCATTTAATTTAATTTCATTATTCCCAACTTTGGGGACTTTCCACTCCCATGAACCAGCTGCTCTGAGCGGGTGGTGAATGGGCAGGAGGGCCGTGATAGGTTGTAGAGTAGTGGGTCAGGAGGTGGTCAGGAGGGTGTCTGTGGTCTGAACAGGTTGTTATGGTTGAGCGGAGTACTGCCGGCGAGTGGTCAGGTGGGGCTGGGCTGTCTGTATTTGAGCCACCTTCCCTGAAATCCAAGTCAATTTTATATATGTTATTGGATATAGAAACAGACCTGGTAAAATTAGGCCCAGTATTCCACCATCTTTGAATTGGCCTGAGCGGTATGCTCCAGTAGACACCTCGGCAATCAACTAGTAATCGGCCCCTGCATGTCATGCTGGAATCAAAGGGAGGAGGAGGGAGAGAGTTTACAATCTCAAGGAATGGATGGCCTATAGCATTGGTCGTTAGTGCGCACAAGGAAACAGGTGTTTCACTACAGTGGCATCCAATAGAAATCAATCAATCAATCAATCAATCAATCAATCAGTATTTGTGTAGCACACTAATCATTCCTGGGGGTTTCCAGGCACTCATCTTGTTTCCTAGTCCTGCTGTCAAGTCCCTATGCAACCTATCCCCTAATTGGGACTTGTCTACCACTTACGGAACAATGCCAGCACATAGTGCAGATGCTGATACACATAGACATCTATGACTAGGGCCCAAGTACTTTTCAAATGTATTCTCTATCCACTGCACTGCAAATTCCATAAGATCACTGATAATGAACCAGGTAAATTCTTCACCTCAATCCAGATGCTTTCTATTGTCAGCAGAAGGCAGGAATCCAGCTTTTCATGTAGTTCCCCATTTTATATTCTATACACCTACCAAGGGGGTAGATTAAGATGTTAGGATACTGGGATACTGCTAATCACCCTCTCACTGTTTGTGTTCTATCCTTAAATCATGGTGCATAAGTGAGAAACATCAACAGACATATTTATCTTTAGGTAACTTTGCAAGATGTGGTATCAAAGAGGAGTAGTGGAGGGCTATTACTGTTCTAGGCAGAGCAGAAGGTCCAGTCACGACGTGCCCAAATGATACGTCTATACAAAAATTATCGTGCTGTTCCTAATGAAAGAAAGAAGTTAATACAGTCAGTGATGCGAATGAATTATGGTAGGGTAGTCAGAAGGTCAACCTGGGAATCCATTTTGTTGGATTTAATGCCCTCACACACCCTTTCAGGTGTCATGCTTCATCATTTGGGCCTGCTCCTCGTTGGGTCGGTGGTGCAATACCCAACGGGCAACACCTCATAGAGGGGCTCTTTAGCGGAGATCTTTTTCCAACTGCCGTATGGATGAAGTGCGGGTGTGGGGCCAGAACTGAGAGGTAGACGTGATGTAGTGGGTTAAAATAAAGCTAGTGGTACCGGGAAAACTTTATTCAGAAGGGCCACTGCCTTAGTTAAAAACGATTATCCTGGAGGAGAGTAATGGAAAATAATGTTTCCAGCTCTTATCCAGGAATTATTGTAGTCCCGTCAACATGTTTCTCGCTACAGTGAAATTTGTCTAGCGATTCTTCAGGACCAAAATGACTAACTAGCAAGTATCTAATGGTGCAGGCAACTGTCTACGCTAATTCCCTAGAGTGTGGTGTGTGTTTGCTCGTATGGCTACCACACTAATGGGTGGAGGGGATAACAATATTATATTACCCTTCTTCAAGTTGTGATTGTCAGTACCTAGAGTTAAAAACAATCAGACAACGACAGTGTCCAGCGGGTAAAGCTTCAGGGAGATCTTCCACCATAAGGTTGGTATTTCCTGAGCTACGCTTTAAGCACCTACCCATCGCCGCAGGAACCAACAAAATGGATTCCCAGGGTGACCTTCTGAGTACCCTACCATAATTCATTTGCATCACTGACTGTATTAACTTCTTTATTTCATTAGGAACAGCACGATAATTTTTGTATAAACTTTGCAAGATGGGCACGGGTGGCTTGAGTGTCAATAGCGCAATGTGTGATGCACTGTGGCTTAGTTTACATGTTCAATGTGGAATCCTAAAAACATGTCTGCAGGCCTGACAAATGTCACTGAGGTAGTGCTAGTAAGGCTGCAGGGTTAACAGGTTATACTAAAATGACATTCGTACGTCTACCTCTGCCATTAAATATGTCAATGGCAAAGTGTGCCTTGAAGATACAGTACTAGCAATTAAATGAGTTACTTTGCATATCTTAATAAGCTGGAATATGTGCATGTATCATATTTTACAGATTTAACCTTTGTGATAGTATATGAATGACTGAAAATCAAATGCTTCAGTTACTTTTTAGTACAATTATTTCTAGCAAGGTTTTTCATTCCTGCTTCCTGGTCTAGACCAGTGCTTACAATTAGCCCTCCCCTGAACCCAGAGCACTGGCACTGGAGTTTTGTAGTACAGTTGGCAACACACTATGCTGCAGAGGTAATGGGGATTTTAGTTCAGCTCTGCTCTCACTATCAGCAAGACAAGGGCCTAGGATTGCAAGAGCTTCCTCTGCTAGCAAACACCATCAATATGCTAACAGATAGAGGTTATCAGTGAAAGCTGCTATTGCATACACAGGCACACAGGATATGCTGCCATTCATACTCATATTCTATAGCCAACATTCTGTTAGAAAAGACCCCTAGTTGACTGGGTGACCAGCTGGGGGGGTTCTCTTAAATGTGGACAGCATATCTTATTAGAATGGCCAGCCCAGGGTGGGGTATGGAGCCCAGAGAGCTGAGCAGGCCCGAGAATTGTTTCTACCATTCTGAAATCGCGCTTTCTAAGGTAGTTTTTAGCCTAAAAAGCAAATTAAGAGTTAGTGGTGCAGACAGCATGGGTAGTCTTAGAGATTGGCTTAAAGGCTATTACAAATCATTACCGGGTCTGGTGGCACAGTGGACTAATGCGTCCAATGCAAGGGCCTGTGTTCGACCTCATGGTCACAGGCTCAAATCATGGTGAGTCCACTCAGCCTTTCATCCATCCTAGGTCGATAAAATGAGCACCATTGAGTTGGGTAACAAGAAACATCTGTTATTCAGCGCCAAGATACCTACGGGTGAACGTGCGCTTTACAAATACAAGTTATGTTCTATAAATCATGCTGCCCATCATCTGTAAGGCAGAATTTTGCTAAACTTGAAGAGACTGTGGAAGCCATACTCCTGTCACTTGAAGAGGTACTGAAAAAAATCCTACTTCCGTCGGAATCTCCAGAGGCGTTATGCCACATAAAAATAAGAACTAATGACATCTTGAACGTTAAACCTGCAGGCCAGTATAACTGGACTCTGAATTGAGTCATTTCTGAAGAGAGTGGTTCAAATATCTGTCTCACTTTGCTGTCTGGGGCTTGTTATCCTAAGAAGATTTCCTGGAAGTTTGGTACTGCCACGCCTACAAAGCTGCACAAAACTGAACCAGCATACTTAAACAACCACATACACTTTCACTAGCCTACTAGACATCTACGCTCAGCCTCACTCGCGCACACCCACCGCATCCACAAAAGCAGATCAGGAGGACACCCGTTCACCCACATCTCACTAAATGCAAGGAATGTCCTCCCACACTTTTTGAGCTCCGCAAGAAGCTGAAGATCTGGTTCTTTGAATAAATCTGTGTGGACCGCACGCCTACACACCTGCTGTAGGGCCTGAATACCCTCGTGGGTGATTAGTGCACTCTGCAAACCAACATACAAAAGCATACCATAATAACATAACATAACATAACATGACATAACATAACATAACATAACAGAGCAGAACAGAGCAGAGCAGAGCAGAACATAACATAACATAACATAACATAACAAACAACTGGCAAATAAGCCTAATTGCTACACGAGTCGGAGCTGGTCTAAGTTCCTTTTTATATCCCAAAACAGGAAGTAAACCAGTGGAAACAAACAGGAAATGATAAGCCACCATCTACTCCTGGGTAATTCAAACAATAAATACTCGTAAGAGGAGATTTTCAACGAAGGTAGAAAATGTGGCATGTTCACTTTGGAGCTTTACTAATTATCTAGATTCTTTTTAATAAGTTGATTTAGGAATGTCATCAAATGTATTTCTTGACATTTTCGTGATGTAAAAATGCCTTAAACCCCATTGGTGTTCTGACAAAAACCGTGGAAAAGAATTGTGAAAGACAAATATTGGGGCTTTAATATTGTAATGTCCAAACTCTTGTGGGTGTGAATATCACAGGGAAGATTACCATTTTGGTATTCTGGCAAAAACCGTGGAAAAGAATTGTGAAAGACAAATATTGGGGCTTTAATATTATAATGTCCAAACTCTTGTGGGTGTGAATATCGCAGGGAAGATTATCAATTTTAAAACTATTTTTTGTATTTTTGTTAAAAATGTAATTGTGTGTTAGATCGTTTTAATTTTTGTAATCTTTTAAGTGTATTTTGTATATCTTTTTGCTTTACCATGTTCTTTTTTTATAAAAAAATATATATTTTGGGAAAATAATTTTAGGAGCAGGATATGGGTTTATAGGGGAAAAGAGTGGGTAGTAATTTTAAGTTTGTTATGTTTAAAATTGTTGGGTTCATTTTTGCTTTTAATGTTTTTATAATAAATTTTTTATGAACTTATATCTTCATTTTTTTAATCTTTTTATTTTATTTCACTAACAAATTGTTGCTTATGTTTTTAACATGGAAGTGTTGTTTACTTTAGTTTCTCTGCCTGTAAAGTAAGAGAATATTGTAAAGTGAACTACCTGACAATCTCGCTAGAGTACAGGGAGTGCAAGAAAGAAAGACTGCAGTATGTAATTTTTTTCTAACATACAACAAAATATATAAGCAGTTATGAAGCATATTGTGTTTTCTAATTCTGAATTTTAATGGAGCAAAGAATTTAATAGGACAAAACAAATATTGATGATGCGCAAACGATAAATATTGTATTGTATTTAACTGTATTGTAGCATTTATATAGGCCTTTGCAACCCTTAATTAGGGCACTGTAGCTCTTCCCTACATGGACATCAAGCTAAGCCATATTGGGTGTGTCGTTGGAAGGATGTTGTCTTTGTTTTGTTATCCTATGTGGGAAGTGTTTCCATGTCATGTGTGATGACCACCGAGGTGTGGTTATTGTGTTATTAGACGCAGCAAGTGGCAGTGTGGTTGATGATGAGGTACAAGAGATAGAGACATGCAGTATATGGTTATACAGGTTGGTGGTGCCTTTATGGTATTTGGTATAATTGTAGTCTGCTTAGCTGGTTACTGCACTGGATTGTCTAACAAGAAATTTTGTGTACGTTGGGAGTCTGAGCGGGCATGGTTAGCTTTTAAAGAGAAGTGGAGAGATATGCAGGAATAGGCATTGTTACTATGATACCATATCTGAGTGTCATTGTGAGAAGGTGGCCACAGTGTATAGATATTTTCAACCTGCAGTGGTGGAGTAGATTAAAGCCCTCCAATCGACCAGCAATGAGTGGCAGGTAAAATTGACCAGCAGTGTATGACATGCCTGTTCATTTGGTGAACATTGGTTTATTGGCCGAACAATACTGTTGATGGGCAACCCTTGCAGCAGATATTTCTTTTCGGAATGTAAGAGGTGTCATTTACATTTGACTTCTGATCGCTTAATGGTATGGTATTAGTATTAGTGTGGGCCAGAAATGCTGTATATGAAATTACATAACTGTATAATACCCCAGTGAACCATGGGCCATCCCTACTTAACTGTTCTGCCTTTCAAAAGTAGTTTGCTGATTGGTTTGTTTTCATTCTGAGGATTATGAGCTGAATGTTAAGTCTGAGGGTGCGACTGCATTTATGGGTTCTGTTGTTAGAATGTGGGTTGGAGCAGTTGTTTTAGAAATAGCCATGTTTTCAACTGTCTTCTGAAGAGTATATGCCCCTAGGTGCTTTGAATGCTGGCAGGTAGTGAGTTACAGATCTTGACCGCTTGTGCTGAGAATGCAGTGATTCCTACCAATTTCTTATGGTGAGGTGTTATTGTGATAAGCAGTTTAAGCTTGGAGCACAGTGTCCTGTGTTGTTTGTATTGCTTGAACATAATTTGTAGGTATAGTGGTCCTTTTCCTTAGGAGGCTCTGTGAACAATGCACGTGCCTTGAACATTACTCTGCTAGCTATATGCAGCCAGTGAGTGTTTGGTAGACTGGAGTTGTGTTCTCTTTGGGGAAAGTGGAGAAGAAGTCTTAAGGCAGTATATTGGCTAAGTTGTATTTTGCATATGATGAATACGGGTGAGCCAAAGTAAAGGCTGTTGACATAGTCAATCTTGAAGATTATGAGTGTGAGAATGGCTTGCAGTCGCTGGGGTAATCCAAGGTATGGGAAGATGCAATATCTGCCCTGATTACCATGTCGTGTGGATAACACTGTTGGGGAATCAGGACCCATGACCTCCGGTCGGCCATCCTGAACGCGTTATCAGGCATCCTAACAGAACACACCCCTGAAACACCTCCTCTGGCCGGGCACCTCTCGTAGGTAACTTTCCACCAAAACTTGTACTCAGTCCAGCTACCGTGGTGTGTCCTTGGGTCTCAGGCTTCTTCCATTTATCGGCATTCCAGGCTACACTGTTGCTCCATATCCTCCATATCTCCTCCATATCTAACTCCTAAAACAAAAGGCGTCACTCTAACTAACAAGAATGGTGACCTTGCACCTGCAACAGAAGCATGAGAACAGAACAACCTTGCATGCATTTCGCTGACTGCATTTAAATGAGAGCTTAACCAGGGGAAAGTACATTTCGGCCTACACAATTCAGCTGACATGAGAAATACGGATAGGCCTTTCGTAGCAAACGTGAACCTTCATTTTAGGCCTCTACATAATAGGAATTAAACACATTAATAAATGTTGTGTCTGCAAGGACTACTCTTTAACACATTAAAGCACAGTTAATCGTTCCTACATGTGCAACTTTAATATGGTGCACATTTAAATCTAATGCATTACATTTCTCATGAATTACTTCATTAAGCACTTGCAATAAATATCAAGGATTACATAAGTACATTTAAATGTCATTTTTCCTTCTCGACTGACATGAACTCGTTTTCTATCATTATTCTTACACTTTTCGTTATTACCCCACATTTCTAACGATCATCATTTAGTATAACACATGGGTTACACAGTGTGCGGACTATACATGATTATGATGCACCCCTACAACTTTTTAAATTGTGATGACTCTCTATCAACTGAATTCAACATTCTAAATCAGCCTTCATTGTATTTCGCTCTAACACTTATGTAACAGCTCTATGGAGTCCATCAGGAGCCAAGATGGTTCCGTCATTGCTAACTCGCCAGACACTACAGTTTTCTGCATGGTTATACAAGCGCTGCGAGGCCTCCGGGTAGCTGCGCGCTATACAAGTGCAATTTTTCATTTAATTTAATTTCATTATTCCCAACTTTGGGGACTTTCCACTCCCATGAACCAGCTGCTCTGAGCGGGTGGTGAATGGGCAGGAGGGCCGTGATAGGTTGTAGAGTAGTGGGTCAGGAGGTGGTCAGGAGGGTGTCTGTGGTCTGAACAGGTTGTTATGGTTGAGCGGAGTACTGCCGGCGAGTGGTCAGGTGGGGCTGGGCTGTCTGTATTTGAGCCACCTTCCCTGAAATCCAAGTCAATTTTATATATGTTATTGGATATAGAAACAGACCTGGTAAAATTAGGCCCAGTATTCCACCATCTTTGAATTGGCCTGAGCGGTATGCTCCAGTAGACACCTCGGCAATCAACTAGTAATCGGCCCCTGCATGTCATGCTGGAATCAAAGGGAGGAGGAGGGAGAGAGTTTACAATCTCAAGGAATGGATGGCCTATAGCATTGGTCGTTAGTGCGCACAAGGAAACAGGTGTTTCACTACAGTGGCATCCAATAGAAATCAATCAATCAATCAATCAATCAATCAATCAGTATTTGTGTAGCACACTAATCATTCCTGGGGGTTTCCAGGCACTCATCTTGTTTCCTAGTCCTGCTGTCAAGTCCCTATGCAACCTATCCCCTAATTGGGACTTGTCTACCACTTACGGAACAATGCCAGCACATAGTGCAGATGCTGATACACATAGACATCTATGACTAGGGCCCAAGTACTTTTCAAATGTATTCTCTATCCACTGCACTGCAAATTCCATAAGATCACTGATAATGAACCAGGTAAATTCTTCACCTCAATCCAGATGCTTTCTATTGTCAGCAGAAGGCAGGAATCCAGCTTTTCATGTAGTTCCCCATTTTATATTCTATACACCTACCAAGGGGGTAGATTAAGATGTTAGGATACTGGGATACTGCTAATCACCCTCTCACTGTTTGTGTTCTATCCTTAAATCATGGTGCATAAGTGAGAAACATCAACAGACATATTTATCTTTAGGTAACTTTGCAAGATGTGGTATCAAAGAGGAGTAGTGGAGGGCTATTACTGTTCTAGGCAGAGCAGAAGGTCCAGTCACGACGTGCCCAAATGATACGTCTATACAAAAATTATCGTGCTGTTCCTAATGAAAGAAAGAAGTTAATACAGTCAGTGATGCGAATGAATTATGGTAGGGTAGTCAGAAGGTCAACCTGGGAATCCATTTTGTTGGATTTAATGCCCTCACACACCCTTTCAGGTGTCATGCTTCATCATTTGGGCCTGCTCCTCGTTGGGTCGGTGGTGCAATACCCAACGGGCAACACCTCATAGAGGGGCTCTTTAGCGGAGATCTTTTTCCAACTGCCGTATGGATGAAGTGCGGGTGTGGGGCCAGAACTGAGAGGTAGACGTGATGTAGTGGGTTAAAATAAAGCTAGTGGTACCGGGAAAACTTTATTCAGAAGGGCCACTGCCTTAGTTAAAAACGATTATCCTGGAGGAGAGTAATGGAAAATAATGTTTCCAGCTCTTATCCAGGAATTATTGTAGTCCCGTCAACATGTTTCTCGCTACAGTGAAATTTGTCTAGCGATTCTTCAGGACCAAAATGACTAACTAGCAAGTATCTAATGGTGCAGGCAACTGTCTACGCTAATTCCCTAGAGTGTGGTGTGTGTTTGCTCGTATGGCTACCACACTAATGGGTGGAGGGGATAACAATATTATATTACCCTTCTTCAAGTTGTGATTGTCAGTACCTAGAGTTAAAAACAATCAGACAACGACAGTGTCCAGCGGGTAAAGCTTCAGGGAGATCTTCCACCATAAGGTTGGTATTTCCTGAGCTACGCTTTAAGCACCTACCCATCGCCGCAGGAACCAACAAAATGGATTCCCAGGGTGACCTTCTGAGTACCCTACCATAATTCATTTGCATCACTGACTGTATTAACTTCTTTATTTCATTAGGAACAGCACGATAATTTTTGTATAAACTTTGCAAGATGGGCACGGGTGGCTTGAGTGTCAATAGCGCAATGTGTGATGCACTGTGGCTTAGTTTACATGTTCAATGTGGAATCCTAAAAACATGTCTGCAGGCCTGACAAATGTCACTGAGGTAGTGCTAGTAAGGCTGCAGGGTTAACAGGTTATACTAAAATGACATTCGTACGTCTACCTCTGCCATTAAATATGTCAATGGCAAAGTGTGCCTTGAAGATACAGTACTAGCAATTAAATGAGTTACTTTGCATATCTTAATAAGCTGGAATATGTGCATGTATCATATTTTACAGATTTAACCTTTGTGATAGTATATGAATGACTGAAAATCAAATGCTTCAGTTACTTTTTAGTACAATTATTTCTAGCAAGGTTTTTCATTCCTGCTTCCTGGTCTAGACCAGTGCTTACAATTAGCCCTCCCCTGAACCCAGAGCACTGGCACTGGAGTTTTGTAGTACAGTTGGCAACACACTATGCTGCAGAGGTAATGGGGATTTTAGTTCAGCTCTGCTCTCACTATCAGCAAGACAAGGGCCTAGGATTGCAAGAGCTTCCTCTGCTAGCAAACACCATCAATATGCTAACAGATAGAGGTTATCAGTGAAAGCTGCTATTGCATACACAGGCACACAGGATATGCTGCCATTCATACTCATATTCTATAGCCAACATTCTGTTAGAAAAGACCCCTAGTTGACTGGGTGACCAGCTGGGGGGGTTCTCTTAAATGTGGACAGCATATCTTATTAGAATGGCCAGCCCAGGGTGGGGTATGGAGCCCAGAGAGCTGAGCAGGCCCGAGAATTGTTTCTACCATTCTGAAATCGCGCTTTCTAAGGTAGTTTTTAGCCTAAAAAGCAAATTAAGAGTTAGTGGTGCAGACAGCATGGGTAGTCTTAGAGATTGGCTTAAAGGCTATTACAAATCATTACCGGGTCTGGTGGCACAGTGGACTAATGCGTCCAATGCAAGGGCCTGTGTTCGACCTCATGGTCACAGGCTCAAATCATGGTGAGTCCACTCAGCCTTTCATCCATCCTAGGTCGATAAAATGAGCACCATTGAGTTGGGTAACAAGAAACATCTGTTATTCAGCGCCAAGATACCTACGGGTGAACGTGCGCTTTACAAATACAAGTTATGTTCTATAAATCATGCTGCCCATCATCTGTAAGGCAGAATTTTGCTAAACTTGAAGAGACTGTGGAAGCCATACTCCTGTCACTTGAAGAGGTACTGAAAAAAATCCTACTTCCGTCGGAATCTCCAGAGGCGTTATGCCACATAAAAATAAGAACTAATGACATCTTGAACGTTAAACCTGCAGGCCAGTATAACTGGACTCTGAATTGAGTCATTTCTGAAGAGAGTGGTTCAAATATCTGTCTCACTTTGCTGTCTGGGGCTTGTTATCCTAAGAAGATTTCCTGGAAGTTTGGTACTGCCACGCCTACAAAGCTGCACAAAACTGAACCAGCATACTTAAACAACCACATACACTTTCACTAGCCTACTAGACATCTACGCTCAGCCTCACTCGCGCACACCCACCGCATCCACAAAAGCAGATCAGGAGGACACCCGTTCACCCACATCTCACTAAATGCAAGGAATGTCCTCCCACACTTTTTGAGCTCCGCAAGAAGCTGAAGATCTGGTTCTTTGAATAAATCTGTGTGGACCGCACGCCTACACACCTGCTGTAGGGCCTGAATACCCTCGTGGGTGATTAGTGCACTCTGCAAACCAACATACAAAAGCATACCATAATAACATAACATAACATAACATGACATAACATAACATAACATAACAGAGCAGAACAGAGCAGAGCAGAGCAGAACATAACATAACATAACATAACATAACAAACAACTGGCAAATAAGCCTAATTGCTACACGAGTCGGAGCTGGTCTAAGTTCCTTTTTATATCCCAAAACAGGAAGTAAACCAGTGGAAACAAACAGGAAATGATAAGCCACCATCTACTCCTGGGTAATTCAAACAATAAATACTCGTAAGAGGAGATTTTCAACGAAGGTAGAAAATGTGGCATGTTCACTTTGGAGCTTTACTAATTATCTAGATTCTTTTTAATAAGTTGATTTAGGAATGTCATCAAATGTATTTCTTGACATTTTCGTGATGTAAAAATGCCTTAAACCCCATTGGTGTTCTGACAAAAACCGTGGAAAAGAATTGTGAAAGACAAATATTGGGGCTTTAATATTGTAATGTCCAAACTCTTGTGGGTGTGAATATCACAGGGAAGATTACCATTTTGGTATTCTGGCAAAAACCGTGGAAAAGAATTGTGAAAGACAAATATTGGGGCTTTAATATTATAATGTCCAAACTCTTGTGGGTGTGAATATCGCAGGGAAGATTATCAATTTTAAAACTATTTTTTGTATTTTTGTTAAAAATGTAATTGTGTGTTAGATCGTTTTAATTTTTGTAATCTTTTAAGTGTATTTTGTATATCTTTTTGCTTTACCATGTTCTTTTTTTATAAAAAAATATATATTTTGGGAAAATAATTTTAGGAGCAGGATATGGGTTTATAGGGGAAAAGAGTGGGTAGTAATTTTAAGTTTGTTATGTTTAAAATTGTTGGGTTCATTTTTGCTTTTAATGTTTTTATAATAAATTTTTTATGAACTTATATCTTCATTTTTTTAATCTTTTTATTTTATTTCACTAACAAATTGTTGCTTATGTTTTTAACATGGAAGTGTTGTTTACTTTAGTTTCTCTGCCTGTAAAGTAAGAGAATATTGTAAAGTGAACTACCTGACAATCTCGCTAGAGTACAGGGAGTGCAAGAAAGAAAGACTGCAGTATGTAATTTTTTTCTAACATACAACAAAATATATAAGCAGTTATGAAGCATATTGTGTTTTCTAATTCTGAATTTTAATGGAGCAAAGAATTTAATAGGACAAAACAAATATTGATGATGCGCAAACGATAAATATTGTATTGTATTTAACTGTATTGTAGCATTTATATAGGCCTTTGCAACCCTTAATTAGGGCACTGTAGCTCTTCCCTACATGGACATCAAGCTAAGCCATATTGGGTGTGTCGTTGGAAGGATGTTGTCTTTGTTTTGTTATCCTATGTGGGAAGTGTTTCCATGTCATGTGTGATGACCACCGAGGTGTGGTTATTGTGTTATTAGACGCAGCAAGTGGCAGTGTGGTTGATGATGAGGTACAAGAGATAGAGACATGCAGTATATGGTTATACAGGTTGGTGGTGCCTTTATGGTATTTGGTATAATTGTAGTCTGCTTAGCTGGTTACTGCACTGGATTGTCTAACAAGAAATTTTGTGTACGTTGGGAGTCTGAGCGGGCATGGTTAGCTTTTAAAGAGAAGTGGAGAGATATGCAGGAATAGGCATTGTTACTATGATACCATATCTGAGTGTCATTGTGAGAAGGTGGCCACAGTGTATAGATATTTTCAACCTGCAGTGGTGGAGTAGATTAAAGCCCTCCAATCGACCAGCAATGAGTGGCAGGTAAAATTGACCAGCAGTGTATGACATGCCTGTTCATTTGGTGAACATTGGTTTATTGGCCGAACAATACTGTTGATGGGCAACCCTTGCAGCAGATATTTCTTTTCGGAATGTAAGAGGTGTCATTTACATTTGACTTCTGATCGCTTAATGGTATGGTATTAGTATTAGTGTGGGCCAGAAATGCTGTATATGAAATTACATAACTGTATAATACCCCAGTGAACCATGGGCCATCCCTACTTAACTGTTCTGCCTTTCAAAAGTAGTTTGCTGATTGGTTTGTTTTCATTCTGAGGATTATGAGCTGAATGTTAAGTCTGAGGGTGCGACTGCATTTATGGGTTCTGTTGTTAGAATGTGGGTTGGAGCAGTTGTTTTAGAAATAGCCATGTTTTCAACTGTCTTCTGAAGAGTATATGCCCCTAGGTGCTTTGAATGCTGGCAGGTAGTGAGTTACAGATCTTGACCGCTTGTGCTGAGAATGCAGTGATTCCTACCAATTTCTTATGGTGAGGTGTTATTGTGATAAGCAGTTTAAGCTTGGAGCACAGTGTCCTGTGTTGTTTGTATTGCTTGAACATAATTTGTAGGTATAGTGGTCCTTTTCCTTAGGAGGCTCTGTGAACAATGCACGTGCCTTGAACATTACTCTGCTAGCTATATGCAGCCAGTGAGTGTTTGGTAGACTGGAGTTGTGTTCTCTTTGGGGAAAGTGGAGAAGAAGTCTTAAGGCAGTATATTGGCTAAGTTGTATTTTGCATATGATGAATACGGGTGAGCCAAAGTAAAGGCTGTTGACATAGTCAATCTTGAAGATTATGAGTGTGAGAATGGCTTGCAGTCGCTGGGGTAATCCAAGGTATGGGAAGATGCAATATCTGCCCTGATTACCATGTCGTGTGGATAACACTGTTGGGGAATCAGGACCCATGACCTCCGGTCGGCCATCCTGAACGCGTTATCAGGAAGCTACCCCACATGGTGCTGTCGCACACTCCCATTTCTCTATGGGAGCTCGTGCTGCAGTCATTAAACGCCCGATGGCACCTGACGGTGCATGCCAAGCGGTACAGGGATTAACAGGGGTACACCATAGGTGCCCCATAGGCCTCCAACTGGAGGCCTCTGTGGCAAGGGGGCCCTACTAGTGGCTCCCAAAGTCGCATACCGACAGGGTTTTTATGTCAGAAAACCCGGCATGAAAAGCCAGTTGGGAACCAACGTTATAATCCGCACTGCATAAATGCCGCACATAGGGGATTGAGTGGACACCATCATACATTAGGAACCTCCCCAGGGTGGGGCAATCCTGTGAATCTATGTTCCTGCCAGTGCGATAACTTTTCATCACAAGACACTATGCATTTTATTATGTTTTGTGATTTCTACTCAGATATTCGAAAGAAATTTTTAATTCCATTGTTGAGGGACAATGGTTTTTTACAAGTTATATCAGCCCTCTTGTATTTGCAAATGCTTACCTCCGCTAGGGATATTTTCTACATTGCTAGTTTTTTAGTCGCTGCTGTACGCCTTAAACGCAGGAGATTTTCGTTACTGATTAATGTTGCCTGATTTTACATATCCTAATGATTAATTGTTGCCCGTATTTTCTGTTT
Source organism: Lissotriton vulgaris (assembly GCF_964263255.1). Lineage (NCBI taxonomy): Eukaryota > Metazoa > Chordata > Amphibia > Caudata > Salamandridae > Lissotriton > Lissotriton vulgaris. The sequence goes on along the minus strand of NC_141686.1, from coordinate 22,825,217 downwards.
TTATCATCACATGAAATTCTCTCACCCACTTACAAACTGCATCGTTTTAAAAAAAAATTAGATTCTTTTTATGTTAAGCAGAGTTTTGCATTGTGTGTTTTTGTGTACCTTTATGATTTTAATTAATCGAATAAAGTGTTGTTGACTGACTGACTGAGTGGCCCCCGACTGGCCAAAGGGCTCCTTGAGCCTGTCGGTCCGACCGCCCGGTTTCAAATCCGACAGCCTTCATCATAATAAGGCTGTCGGATTTTAAACCAATGATGTAAATCGGAAAGACTCCGACCTGTGGTCAGAGGCTTTCCGACTTACATCTTCATTGAGCCCATTGTGTAGTCAGCACTCTGTGAGACATTGTTAAAATGTGGTATGAAGTATAGGTCTAAATTCATGGTTATCTCTAGGTTTCTGACTTCTTCTGATATTGTTGGATGGGTCACATGTTTTTCAGGCCATATAGAGGTAGGCTGGTAGTTTTGCCACTGTCCCTAAACCATGTTAATCATGTTCTTTGCAGTATTGATCTTAAGATGGTTATTCATCATCCATGTGTCTATGGCCTGATGGCAGTTATCGATTTTTACATTGTAGAGATCCTCCAGCCCATCCATTTTTAAAATGATTTTAGTGTCACCTGAATAGGTGTAACAGGTGAGTATGGATGATTTAATCAGTTTGGTAAGGGGGTCAGGTAGATGTAAAATAATAAAGGGGATATGATGGAGGCCTGAGGGACACAGTGTTCTGTGTGAGGAGCTGATGTGAAAGGTGGTACCAACAATAGTGTGCATTTACGGCTGAGAGGCCAATAATTTAGTGGGCATTAGCTGTAGTCTCTTCTAATCTTTTGCTTCTGGTATGTCAAACAAGAATGTGTTGTTTGAAAAGATTGCACCACTGTGCAGGACATTGAGTCATGTTGTTCTTAAACCATCAACGTTCATGATCTTTCCTAATCCTGATACATGGAGAGGTTGTCACTACCTAAACTTACCAGCCATTTCGAGTCTGAAATGATTCAGTATAGCTTGCCATGTCACAAAAAGCTGCTATAAAGGACTATCTATCATTCAACAAGCATTTGCAATGCAATAGGTCTCGCAGTTACGAGAGTTTCAGCTATTGGAATTGTAAATAAAAATGCCTTTTATTTATGTTTATAAAACAAAAACTAAAAGGCATTATTATTTGCAATGTCAATAGCTCAAACTTGCGTAAATGCGAGACCTACTGCATTGCAAATGCTTGTTTACAGATTGTAGCTGCTGTTTGACCAGGGCTCACACCCCAGACAACCAACAACCTCATTACTTTCAGCTCTGGTTTTCAGTGAGGGTCGACTGAACACATTGTTATATGTTACAATGCAGTACTAGTGAGCAGCTTTCACTAGAAAGCTATTTAAATAACACGTTTGATACCGTTTAAAAAATGTCTTTTTATTTCCTTAGTGCCTCGACTGTGTTTCTATATTGATGAACAAAGTTATTTTATGGTTCTCCGATGATGCTGAATTGATTCCTCCTATTTTTTTCTATATCCCGCTTTTAGGCTTCAAAATCCGGTCATCCTATTCTAAGAACCTTTTCAGTTCTGAAGCCAGTTTACCACAATTTCCCCTGCGTTTGTGCAGGTTTACATGACAAACATTTCCAAGGCTTGTCTCCTGCCGGGCTCTACAAGCCAGCACCCACCCCGGCTCCCGCTGTTAACTTGGTATAGTAATGTATTGGTTACTCAATGTTAAATAGCAAAAAGCCTAGAGACGCATTGGTGTGTTAAAATACGAGATAATTTTGCATTTTTAGCATGCTTTATGCCTCTTGCTATGCACGAGGCACGTTATCCCGTGGGGTGGGCGAGTGCTTGGTTGGAGGGAGCTGTACTTGCAATGAAATCTATGTGGGGAGAGTTTTGGTGTTACTGTTTGGGGTTGGTGATGAATGGTGCTCGGATCCTGTCTTAAATCACAGTGCTTAACATTGAGCTGGAGGAAAGAAGCGCTTGGGGTGTACACATGTCAGCAGGTATGAGCTACTCAGGAGGTCCCATGAGATGGTTTTTAGGTGACCACCGACCATCACACACCTCCTGTGCAGAACGCAGCAGTAAGTAAACGGGACCACTCTATATATTTCTGGAGGGTAAGAGGGGGCTGCTGGGGGGGGTCTGCATTAAAACCCCCCATTGGAGCGAGCTTTGAATCGAGGCTGGAACAGAGGGACATGACAGCGTTCACCTCTGTGTTCGCACAGGAGAGAACGGCTCTAAAAAAAAAACAATGACGTACCCATGGCTACCTCCCACATCCGGGTACCGGGGGCGGGGAGCCGGCTGGAGTGTTTCCGGGTCAGCAGCCTGCTACAGGCAAGGGGCGCGCTGGGGACGCCGTGTCCGTTTCCACTCGGTCTCGGCTGTTGGGTGCCGTTTGAATTATGCAATCCAGGCCAGGTGATGCAGCGGAGATACCAGGGGAGTCGCAACAAAAGGGCCAGGTGAGTGGGGGGGTGAGGTGGGTGTGTGCGCGTGTGTGTGTGTGTGTGCGCGTGTGTGTAAGCGTGCATGTGTGTGTGTAAGTGCGCGCGTGTGTGTGTGTAAGCGCGTGTGTGTGTGTGTGAGCGCGAGCGCCCAGGAGAGTCAACCCGCCAGCAGAAGCGCGGCCTCGTGGTGAAATCGCCGAGGTAATGCGCGTAACCACCCCCTCTCAGCCATTCCCAGGAAACCCACAACAATAGGTCTTTCGCTGAAGCAGCGCTATGCGCTGCTAACACCAGGGAGACCTAAAAATGGTTTAGATCAACACACTGAAAATTTAGATCATTGAACTGAATATTGTGGAAACTGTAATCATGGCATCTGAGGCTAAAGGCATTTGAATTAAAATTGACCTCTCTAGACATCTCCACATGACATCAAAATATTCTCATATTTATATATTGTAATCTGAGATCTGTGTAGTACGAATCCCCTTTTTTAAAATGTATTGACTGCTTTGAAATTTTGCTTTATCTTTATCTAATTGATGGTTATGGCAAATAAATTGCTGTTATCAGGTCCTATGTATTAGTGTTCTAAGTTCATAATACTTGGTGAACCATTTATATTGGGAAAAGTATGAGAATGCTAAGTGGTAAGAATTTTATAGATCCTCACAGATTCCAGGTTTTCTTTTCACAGACATATGAAGAAATTAGTGAATTAGTGGACATTTGGTGTTAGCAGGGCATTCTGGGTAAGAAAAGGTATTGGGATCCACGCATGCCACACCACCCCGTACTACCTTAGGTGACTTTTTTCAGATAAGACTAGGCGGTAGGTTACCCTGGGTGCCAATCGAGCCCATGTCTAAATACTGCAACTACTCATATCGGCAGAATAATCAATCTGAAAAATCTTGATGTTTCCTTGTTGCAATTAGGGACTTTCCTTTCACAGGTGATAGCCCAATACCAACAGTGGAGTGCTATTGTTACTGAGAGAAGAGTAGGAACTCTGGTAGGAAATTTGTGGATCTCTACACACACTCTGCTACGCAATACAGCAAAACAAAAACAATCTAATTTAGGATTTGAGGTAAGAATTTTCTCACATTCCGACTTTGATTTTGGTGAAGAAAATATTTCTGTTTTTTTTACCAGAACAAAGCAAACACAAGGAGATGATGGACAGAGCGCTGAAACTTTTCAGACACTCACCTCAAGTCACAGGTCTGGGTTGAATCCATCATCGTTCTTTAGCTCACTTTGCCACCCCAATTCAGACACAGCTACATGCAAACCAGTCTTGACCCTGTGCCTCATGGGGTTTTTACTAGAAACATTTTTTTACAGTACTGTAAAAATGTGCGGGGGATGTCAGTGGGTTGTCTTCTGCCCTAGAGCGGTTAAACCCCTACCAAAAACATGCACCTGATGTCTTGTCCAATGAGATTTGACAAAAAGCTGTAGGTATTTGATGGCACTAACTTCTTTGTTGCATGGTCGTAGTGGACATCTACAATTTGAGATGGCCCCCATGATAGTAAGCTTCTGGGACTGGAGAACAGCAAAAAGCACTGTGGTCCACGAAAGTTGGCAGCTGCTGCTCTTTACCATGCACAGCCTAGAGAAAGTTTCAGTTGCCTAACATGGTGAAGAAATTGGGTTACTGGATTGGGTTACTTCTCAGGGTGAAGTCGCAAGCAAACCCTAAATTAACCTGTGCTTATCCCTTGGGTGGCTTGGCGCAGAGCAGTCGGGCTTAACTCAGAGGCACTTTGTAAAGTACTTGTGCAACACTTCAAACAGTAACACAGCGAAACCACACCACAAAATAAGCCCACAACAGAGTTAAACAAATAGAGTATTTTTTATTAAATAAAACAAGACCAAAATCTCAGAAAATCCAATCAGTAGAACCAGAGATATTCAATCATAAAGATTGTAGGAAAAATAGCTCCATAAGGCGTAAAGCGCCAACTGTGAATATCTGGTCACGCCAAACCAAGACTAAGACACAAATTCAGACTGACCGCAATGGACCGCAATCCAGCCACAGGGATCTAGTTAGGCCCATTGAACAAAGTACCTTCAATTTTGGTTTGAGGAGCGTTATGAGGATCTGCATCGAAAATGGGTTGTGTAGCTGAAGTGATGCATCAGTTCTGAGGTGTGACTTGACTGTGGTGCAAGGTCCTGTTGCATCACAGTCTAAGATCCCATTGATGAAGTCCGAAGCCGGGGATGTGTCATGCAGTCGGAGCGATATGTCGGTTGAGAGGAGCTACGAGGTTGCGATGTGGAGTCTGGCGGTGTGGTCAAGGCTGCCATTGACGAGAGATGTGAGATCCAATGCCAAGGATGTGTTGCACAGTGGTGGTTCCAAATGCGATGTGGTTTGCTGCAGCAATTCCTCAGTTCAGATCTAGATTGTGCCATGCAGAAGAGGAGATGCATTGATTCCGCTGGATGTACAAAGGCTGGCAAAGCACCTTAGGCCCACTTCCAAGCATCCAGGGCCACCCCAGCATCGAGGGCTGGGGTGGCACCACTTAGCATGCTAGACTCACAGATGGCAGAGTCCAGGTGCAGGTGCAAGGTTGTTGGAGCCTTCTATCCCTGAGTCTCAAGTCAAGAGGCCAGCCAACTAGCCCTTGGAATCACTCTGAGGTTCTGGGTTCAATAGATGTAGGTCCAGTCCTTCTCACCCAGGCAGGAGGGCAGCAGGCAGCATGTCAGCATAGCAAAGCAGCAGCATAGAAAGGCTACCGCAGAGTGCATTTTAGCAGAGTGGCAGACCTTCAGCAGCTCAGCAGTCCCCTGGCTGGGTATCCACTGGTCCAGAAGTGTACTGAAGAGTTGGTGGCCGAGGTACAGTATTTACATACAGATGTGCCATTGAAATGGGGGAGAATCTTCTAGAAGGTTCCCTTTGAAGTCCCCACAAATCCTGCCCCCGTCCTGAATCTGGACAAAACTACAGGGGGTATGCAGCCCTTTGTGTGGAGGCAGGACACAGCCTATTCAAGTGTAAGTGGGGCTGAGCCAAGCTCTTCCCTCCCATCCTGCTAGTGGTGGCCCATCCAGGCACACCTAAGCTCCCCAAATTGATAGGATTTAAAGTTGGATTATGGAAAAGTGGTTGAGTGTGCTTTAATCTGTTCCTTAAATAATCCATGTATGCTTTCACATAGAGTGCACCCTGAATATCGCAGCCAGAATATTGATGGCACGTAATATGGAGGAGGGAATATTGAATCCAAAATATCTGCATGTAGGAAAGTATAGGAAGGAAGTTTCACATGCACTAATCTACCAAGTTGCCCTGTGTCATGAGCGCCACTACTAGGTTTCCTGTTTTCTGCACTAGAATTCAGGAACGTATAGGCCAATAAACCTACATTGGTAAACATGAAGTTACTAGTCCCAAAATGTAAAGTGGTGTTTTAAAATCACGGTGTCACACATGACACTGGGCCACTTGGGAGCTCCAGCCATATCAGAATGTAGCCTGATTTCATGATGATCATGAAATATTTCAAAAGCGCAAACTGATTACCCTGAAAGGATGTCTTTCCGCTAACCTGTCTGAAACAAGCTGCATCTACTGGAACAACCAGGTCTTTATTCTTACAGTACTTACATGGATGTTTTTTCTGCCCTTAGGAGTGCAGGGAGGCTGTTCCATAGCTTAGGGGCCAGGGTAGATAAGGAGCTACCACCCTACCTTTTGGGTTTAAATTGCAAAATCGTTCGTTGTAGGGCTTTACCCGATCTTAGCACTCTCCTTGAAATATATCATTTTAACTTCTAAGAAATACTTACTGGTCTCCTTTGGTAAAATGATCGATGGGCTAAGCAAGCTGTTTTGAAAAGCACTGTCTGATTACTGGCACCCAATTTAGCTCCTTCATAGTGCAGATATCCCTTAGCCAGGCACAATAAAGTGGATACATGCATGCAAAGGAAATGTTCACAAGCAAACGGCTGACACCACACAAGTTTTATTTAGAGGATATTATGTTGCAGGTTTCTGTGGTAAGTTTAGGAATGGATTAACTCACAGGCGATCCAAGGGCAGCAAGCCATCGATGTGCCCTAAGTTGACTGCTTGCCTGATTTGCCAGCAAGTGCCAGGAATAAGAACCTTTAGGGTTCACCCACGCGCGCAGCGTTCACGCGCAGCGACCGCGCCCAACCCGCGCCGAAGGTGCGCCAAAGGTAAGCCCGTCTACGCCCGTCCACGCCTGGACCGCGCCCAGCGCCAGACCCCCTGCCCCTCGCGCTCCCCAGCCCTCCCGCATTACCTACGATGCCGCCACCCTCCTAGCCCTTGACCCCGGTCGCGCCCCCAACTGCGTCCAAGCCGCTCCTGGACACACCCATGGACCTTTCTCCTGCTACTCCTGCAAATTCAGCGGCACCGTCAACATCTCCGCTACGACCACACCACAGATCCCCGACCCCAACCACCTACAATGCATCCTTCTCAACACCCGATCAGTCCACAGGCACGCCATTGACCTATGGAATCTACTAGACACCATCTCTCCAGACGTCGCCTTCCTAACGGAAACATGGATGAACGCTTCCTCCGCACCAGACATCACCATTGCCATCCCTGAAGACTATAAGATCACTCGCAAAGACCGTACCAGCCACACAAGAGGAGGGATCGCTATCGTCCATAAGAAATCAATCCGCATCTCAACCAGCTCTGACGCCAACCTCGCCAACTCCGAACACCTCCACTTCCAAATACACATCGACCCCAAGACCACACTCAGAGGCACCCTCCTCTACAGACCACCAGGACCCCGAGCTAAATTCAGTGAAGACATCACGGACTTCATCACTCCACACGCGCTCCCCTCCAAAGACTACATCCTTCTGGGAGACCTCAACTTTCACCTTGAAAAGATCAACGACCGCAACACCGCCACCCTCGTGGACAACCTCGCCAACCTCGGACTTAAACAACTAGTCACTTCCCCCACCCACATCGCAGGTCACACACTCGACCCAATCTTCACCTCCAGCAACCATGTCTCCTTCAGCCACACCACGGACCTCCTCTGGACTGACCACAGCTGCGTTCACTTCACCTACAACAAACCAAAACCCAACATCCACCTCCAACCTACCCTGCAAAGAAACTGGAACAAAATCACCACGGACCAAATCTCCGCATCGCTCCTTCGAAACTCCCCAGCCCTCTCTTCTAACACCAACGAAGCCGCCGCCAACCTCACCCTATGGTTATCCAACACCGCCGACACCTTAGCACCACTGAAAAAACGTCAAAGCAAACCTGGCAGCAAGAAGGCCTCATGGTTCAACGATGATCTCAAGAAGTCCAAGAAACTCTGCCGCTCCCTTGAAAAGGCCTGGAAAAAAGACCCAACCACCAGCACCAAGGACGCCTTCAAAAGCGCCACCCGCACTCACCACCAACTGATCCGAAAAGCCAAGAAAACAGCATTCAAAGATCGACTTGACAACAACGCCCACAACAGCAAGGAACTTTTCAACATCGTCAAGGAATTTTCCAATCCCTCGGCCAACTCCAACGACATCACCCCATCTCAAGCCCTCTGCGACTCCCTAGCCTCATTTTTCCACAACAAGATTGCAGACATCCACAACAGCTTTGACAACCAACCCGGAAACCAACCCACCCTACCATTTGCTGATCATCTTCCCCCCGTGAACACCCTTAACAACTGGAACCCAATCTCCACTGAGGACACCATCCGTCTGATGAATTCCATCCACTCAGGATCCCCCACAGACCCATGTCCTCACCACATATTCAACAAAGCAGACTCCGTCATAGCACCGCACCTCCGAGACGTCATCAACTGCTCCCTCAACTCCGCCACCTTCCCGGAAGACTGGAAACACGCTGAACTCACCGCCCTCCTAAAAAAACCAACAGCAGACCCCACCGAACTCAAAAATTACCGCCCCATCTCGCTTCTTCCATTCCCGGCCAAAGTCATCGAGAAGGCTGTCAACAACCAGCTCGCCGCCTTCCTCGAAGCCAACAAATCCCTCGACCCCTCACAATCTGGCTTCCGAGCAAAACACAGCACTGAGACCGCCCTCATCGCAGCAACAGACGACATTCGAACTCTACTGGACAATGGAGACACAGTCGCCCTCATCCTCCTTGACCTCTCTGCAGCATTCGACACAGTCTGCCACAGCACCCTTTTACAACGCCTCAATAACATCGGAATCCAAGGAAAAGCACTTGAATGGATCACCTCGTTCCTCACCGGAAGAACCCAGAGAGTCCGCCTTCCTCCATTCAAGTCCGAGGCCTCTGAAGTCATCTGCGGCGTACCACAAGGATCCTCACTCAGTCCCACCCTCTTCAACGTTTACATGAGCCCCCTCGCGGCCATCGCACGCCAACACAACCTCAACATCATCTCTTACGCGGACGACACTCAACTGATCCTTTCCCTCACCAATGACCCCAGCACCGCCAAAACTAACCTACATGAAGGAATGAAGGAAGTTGCCGAATGGATGAAACAAAGCTGTCTGAAACTGAACTCGGACAAAACAGAAGTCCTCATCTTAGGTACATCCCCCTCTGCATGGGACGACTCCTGGTGGCCAGAAGCCCTCGGAAAAGCACCCATCCCGACAGACCACGCACGGAACCTAGGCGTCATCCTGGATTCTTCACTCTCAATGAACAGACAAGTCAGCGCCGTATCCTCTTCCTGCTACAACATTCTTCGCATGCTCAGAAAAACATTTCGCTGGATCCCCTCCGAAACAAGGAAAACAGTCACCCACGCTCTGGTCACGAGCCGACTGGACTACGGAAACACCCTCTACGCAGGTACTACCGCAAAACTCCAGAAGAAACTCCAACGAATCCAAAACGCCTCAGCCAGGCTCATATTAGACATCCCACGCAACGAACACATCTCTGGTCACCTTAAAGACCTCCACTGGCTACCCGTCAATAAGAGGATCACTTTCCGTCTGCTTACCCACGCACACAAATCACTCTATGACATAGGACCAGATTGCCTCAACTCACGACTGTCCTTCTACACCCCCTCCCGCCAACTACGTTCTTCCAGCCAAGCCCTCGCCACTGTACCTCGCATCAACAAGACCACCATGGGAGGCAGATTTTTTTCATACCTGGCTGCTAAAACATGGAACTCACTCCCCGCTTACCTTCGCCTTACCCAGAACCACCTAGCATTCAGAAAGCAACTTAAAACATGGATATTTGACAAGTAACCCTCCTCCCCTTCCTAAGCGCCTTGAAACCCTTTGGGTATGTAGTGCGCTATACAAATTCCATGACTTGACTTGACTTGACCCCATTTCTCAGGCGTACAACTGCTCATGGGAATAACAGGACACCATCACTTTCACCCTAGAGCCCTGCTCTAAAGATTCCTGAAGTATTGGCATGAAACACCCTTTGGGTTACGACTTGCTTTCCGCACAAAAATCACTTGGATCGACCTGTAACTCCGCCAAGCCTCAGGGGTGGCAACTAATGGCTCTGAAGTCATCTACCTTTATCTATATTGGCAGCAGACTGCACTGAGACACCCTTGTTGTTACTACCGGCCACCAGGGGTGGCTACACCATATAGGAGGAGGAGCCATTTTATGTTTCTGCTTCTCGCACTGCGAGAAACCAGAAGACAGGATTTGTTGGGGCGGGGGTGGGCGGTCCTGCTCCAGGCAGGGGAGGAGTGGCATATGTACCCCAAGGCTCCCTATGCCCATGACAGGAGTGCAATATGATGTTCCACCTTTCCCTCCTTTGTATATTACTATACAATTGTCGTGACATACTTGTGAATCACTGCTGTGTTGAGTGTTACACTCCAAGTTACTGTCGTATGTCCTTATGCCCATCTCCATCACTGGCAGTGTGACATTAAATAGGCCCTTCGCTGCACAGCATAGCCCAAAGAGGACAACCCAGGGTGTTGCAATGTATTTAAAGTGTCCCCGCCCTGCCCCAGAAGAGACTTAAATGGAGAGGGTGAGGGGGCCCTGTCTCCACAGGTAAGAGCCTTCCCCCAAACCTATGGGGGAAAGAGAAGGGGGAGCAAGGGTGTGCAGACCGGCAGGGCATGCTGAACTAAGCTGCTGCCTAGTGTTACCCTATATGCGAGACAGGCAGCCAAATAGCAGAAGAGACAGAGTCATTTATTCCCTCTTCCAGCTATCTGCTTTGCCACCCAGTCTTGTTCCCTTTGAGGTCTTGCCACTGATTTGTCGGGGAGTCTTAGGTACACGATGTTACAGTAGTCCAGATGTGATCAGAGCCTGGACAACAAGTAATTAGTTCATGTCCAATATTGGATTGAGTAAGAGAACACATATGTCCTTGATACCAATGTGTGCAAGCACAGGCATGAATCAATCTGCACAAGTTTGATAGAGTGCCATGTTATTTGGAAAAACTGTAGGGGTGCACCAAAATCCCAAGTAGTCAGCATCCACATATTCAGAGGACCATGTTATTGTGTGATTTTATAACGTAGTACTAGGCCAGGGATCAGTGCAATATATAGGTGTGTGCTTATATTGTTTAAAGAACTAATGTAGTGCCAGATTCGAGAATATGCCTCAAGTAATGTAGAAAATATTGCTTCATGTTTAAAATGTTGCAGTAGATTGAACGTGCCATATTAAAAGTTGCACGCATAGGTTGCCTATTAAAGAAACGCATGATGCTCTAACATGAAAAGGAATGTTTAGAAATGTAATGAAATATTGCTTCAGAATGGTTTAAATGTAATGCTTCTGTTGTATTAGAAATGCATATAAAATAGTAAAGGCCTGAGACATGAAATTGCCAGCAGAGGCCTAAGCATAACTAGAAAGGCAGGGTTGAATGTTTCCATGGAAAAAGGGTCCGGTTTGTAGTTGAATTTCGAAATGTAACTTAGAACGTGTACAGGATTGTTTCTCGTGCATTTCTCTTGAAGGTGCTAGGCCATGTGGCTCGTTAGGTAGAATAATCCATTGTTTTAGGAGTTAGGTTGGTAGGAGTGAGAACAAAGGGAGTCTACTGGTATGCGAAACTGCAACAGTTGGCGGAGAAGGTGCCTGGGACCCAAGGACACAGCAACGGTTTTGGGAAGAAGATGGACATGTGCTGGAAAAGTACGAGGGAATGCACCTGCCTGAAGGAGGTGTGCCATGGGCGTGTTTACTGTTTTTGGATTTTGTATTAGGGAAAGTGCCCCGAGGGAGGAGAGTCAGTTGCAGTTGTAATGGCAGTCTCAGTCGTAGTGGGGATAGAGTTGGAGTCAGTCTGAGTCCTGTCTAAGGCAGTCCAATTGGAGATAAAGTTAGACAGGGGTCTCAGTGGGACTAGGCAGGAGAAATTAAGGAGCATCTTAGAACGAGCTCAGTAGCTTCAGCCAATTACTTGAGGAAAGTGAATGTCCTTCTTAGGGAGCCTTCACAGCTGACACCTTTTTCTCTTGCCTGGGAGGTATGTTATGTAGGGATGTCACCTTAGAGTTAGTGTAGAGATAGACTAACCTTTTCTTTCCCATTGGAGCAGATGCAGTCAAGACTTCAAGTTGGAACAATCATTGTATGCCTAATGCTTCTAGTACTTACGTTGCTCTTTATTCTGAGTCGTCTGAGACTCCAGCGTAGGATTATATTTGTATAAGTGCCAGTTTATTTCTTGAACCTCTTGCTGAGGTGCTTAAATGTTCAGTTATTTTTGGCTTTGTAATAAATCTTTCAACTTTACTTCGTAGTCAGTGGTCCTTTGGATTGAGATGTATCTGTCCTTTGGGAAATTGTCTTAAGTATGAAAATAGAGAACTTCCCTTTACACTTCTTTGCAGACTAAAGAGATCCAGTCGGCCAGGGATTTGAAGGATTAGTAAGGAAAAATCTGTATGAGAATCCCAGCGTCATCAGTTGGTAGCCAGAGGACGGTTTGTCATTGGAAGTAAGGGAGTTCTAGATTAGGATGAGAGTTTCCCCGAGGCCCATAGAATTAAGGCGATGACCGTCCAGTGGATTACCGGCGGAAGACGGTGTTTCATGGAAATTGACGGAGAGTAACGTTGCGGCAAAAGCAGCAGTTCGTGGGAGAGTGAGTATAAATAGGGTTATATGTTGTTAGATTGCGGTGTTTGTGTTGTGATGTCTTGCGGAGTTGGAATGCCTGTTGTATTAAAGGAGATCAGGCTGTGAGCGCGCTCAGCCTTGGAAAGTCTTAGGCTCAAGGAGTAGCTTAAGCAAACCGTAATTGTCGACCATTGTTAAGGGAATTGTGAGGTACCATCGATTGACCGCTGGACCAAGATAGGGGGAACGAATGTGTGAGTGCGTGAGTAACTGACACTGGTCATGGGTTGCTGAGTGTTTGTAACCTGTCAGTTGAGGTGATTGTCTGGTCGCTTCGTAGAGAGACAGTTGCCAGTTTTCGGTAGACATTTACACGACTGTGGACGTACATTCAGCGAAGCAATTACTTGGACGTACAGGTGATTATTTCAGTGTATGCATGGGACGTGTGTCAGAGTGAGAAGCGAATTTTAAAGGAGGGGAACTGCTGCGAGCGGGGGAAAAGTGACGTCAGAAAGTGCTGCACTGTGATAGGGCGGTTGGTGTGAAGCCGCGCTGGGATTGGTGGATTGTCATCAGGAAGTAAATAAGCGCTGCAAAAAGAGAAGCGCTGGTTTCATTATAAAATGCATTAAAGTTTTGCGAGATTTGTTCAAAAGAGACAAGAATTTAGAGTCCCGGGGGGGGGGGGGGGATGGAGGCTCCGCTCAAGGACGCTCCAGCTCATTAAATGGCTGCGAATGTGGGTTTGCATACTATACTGTGGCTTGAGAATTGGTGTAAGATGACTGAAGGAAATGAGGAGTTCACCTTTCCCAGATATATAACTTTTAGATTGGAAGAGTTATACACGTTGAAATCGATTATGGCTTCTATGCCTAGACCAACACAGTTTGAGGCATTGCATGCGTGGATTAGGGCGGTGCACAAAAGAAACAGGGAAAGGAGACAGGAACAAGCGAAGAGGTCAGTTAGGGCATTTTAAAATGTGAGATGGGATGCACTGGAATAGAGATGGAGGATATAGACAATTGAGGGGGATAAATTGTATCCATTGTTGGTCAAGTCTGGGGATACGCAGATAAAGAAAGTTGAGGATGAAGACTAAGTATGGGCGAAATGCGCGAATTTGCGGTACGCAAATTCATGAGCAAGCGAATTCGCGTTCTGAATAATCCGCTAATTTGTGCAAATTTGCGGATTATTTTTTTTGCGTGTTCGCGGGGCGCTTTGCGTGTTCGCGGGCCTCTTGCAGCGCACTGACCGCAAAGTTACTCATGCGGTCATACATGGGCGCGGCCATCTTGTTTGTGTTGCGTATTTCCATTTCCAGGTGCTTGTTGCATGCTCGCGTTGTGCGTGGGGCGCGATTACGTAGTCGCGTGTGTTTTTGCGCGCTTGCGAGGGAAATATTGCGTGAACTTACCCACGCGGTCCTCAATGGGCGCGGCCATCTTGTTTTTTATTCATTGCTATGGTTCTGGGCATGCTTTTTCAATCCTCCCCTAATCTTTGCAAAAGGGAGTGCCACAAGGCTCGTGCTTGAGTCCTACACTCTTCAATGTGTATGTGGCCCCCCTAGCCAACTTAGCAAGATCTTTCGGCTTCACCCCTGTGTCGTATGCCGACGATACCCAACTCCTTTTTCCCTTTAAAAATCTTACACCTGCAATAAAAAGATCTTTTGCAGATGGCATGAGAGCCATTGCAGAGTGGATGTCATCTAACTGCCTGCAGTGTAATGTAGGGAAGACGGAGGTCATGTGTTTTGGGCAAGCGGCGACACACTGGGCATCCGATTGGTGGCCCTTAGAGCTGGGCCCTGTCCCTATTCCCAAGAGTACAGTCAGGAACTTGGGAGTGCTTTTTGATCAGCAGCTTACTTTCAAGGGCCACGTTAACCAAGTTGCTGGAAACTGCTTTCGGGCTATTGGTATGTTAAGACGTGTCTTCCCCTACATACCGGACCATCATAGAAAGACGCTTGTCCAGGCTCTTGTCATCAGCAGGGTTGATTACTGTAATGGTTTGCTCCTTGGAGCTAACGAGGAGCAACTTAGTAAACTGCAGGTAACCCAAAATACAGCTGCAAGGATTATCCTGAATGCCCCTCCAAGGACACCCTCACATCCCCTGCTGATGAGACTCCACTGGCTCCCAGTGAGGAAACGAGTCCAGTTTAAAACACTGTGTACTATCCATAAGAGTATGACAGGGGAGGGCCCAAAATACATGACCACTATTTTCCAGCCCTACACCCCTGGGCGCCTTCTGCGCTCCAGTCATCAGCAGCTACTGCAAGTACCCAGAGTAAAAAAGACCAGACAAGGTGGCCGTGCACTAGCCTATGCCGGACCAATACTCTGGAATTCTCTGCCCCCGGAATTAAGATCTCTCTCTAGCCACCTGACCTTCCGGAAAACTTTAAAAACCTATCTGTACCCTAACAAATAATGCCCTGTAGTTTCCTATTTTTAGGTTGGACACACAATTTAAATCAGAACTCTCCCTGTTGCAGCAATAGCGCGGAGATACCCCTCCGGGGGTCTAGTCTGGCGCTTTACAAGAATATAAAATAAATAAATAAAATAAATAAATCCTTTGTTTCTTTGAACTTTTTTTGATCTTTTTTACTGTTTATCTATCCCTCTCTTTTTCTACATCTATATTTTGTTTTGTTTCCTGCTTTTGGTTACTTTAAACTACTTTTTTTAACTCTTTTCTTTTATTGACTTTTTCCCTATTCTTTCCTATTTTTTATTTAACTTTCCTGTCCAGGACCATGGCAAAGGGAGCCGGGAAGAGCAAGTGGAAGGGTCCCGCACCCGGTAGCCGGCTCCCTTGCGGGCGATTAAGGGGGGAGGATGTAGTGGCCTGGGAGATTTTCAGCGCAGTGGAGATTTTTTCATCCAGCGCCACCTCCTTAAGACCGTCGCGGCAGGCGTCAGGCTCGGTGCCGGGTACGGGCTCCGGGAGCGTCGCAAGCTAGGGGGAAGGTGTGCCGGGCCATGTATCGGGAGTCTGGGGTCCGGTGCACCTACAATCAGGCGACGCACCGGTGGTCCGACATCCTGGACCGGGAACACGAACCTCTCGACCTGCTTGGCGTGGAGATCCCTGGGATTGGTGAGTAGTAGTAGCTATTTAATCACTACTTTGTATTCTCCTGCTCTGTGTTATTATGATATTGCAAATATTTGTTTTTTCCGAAGAGTAAGAATGCTACTGATTACATTGCAGGTAAATTATATTTCAAAAGCTTTTGTGATTGCAGGAGGTCGCCTGCTCACTGGCGGTGCTTCTATGCTTACTTGTTTTCAATTTTGTGCTCATTTGGCCTGGGAGATGATTATGCATCAGTGTACTTTACAGAACTGCGTAATGCTAGACATTAGAGACTCAAGTCCAGTCCTTCCTTTGTACTCCTGCCACTAAGAAGAGATAGTGGTAGTGATCATGACGGACTGTGTCTGTCACTTCGCGTGCTGCGTAGTGCTGCCTGCCAGTCCTAGTAGAACCTTTTTGTAGTTGGTTTAGTGAGTTACATAACTTTCCAAGTAGACAGTCCTCAAATCCAGCAATACTATTTCCTAGTAAACCACATCAGATATGCATCAATAAATTTAGTGCAACTGTTGTCTATTTCCCCGAAATAATTTGGTATTGTTTTTTATTAATGTTTGATGTGGTTGACAACAATCATCCATGTTTGTGTCTTTCTTTAATGTTGTACAGCAGCTACCCCCAGGGGCAAGGGGACACAGGAGGAGGTAGCGGCGCCGGCGGAGCAGGGACAACAGCAGGAAGGCCAGGATCGGTCCGGCAAGGGCTCCTCTGCTGGACCCAGTAAGTTTCCCTGTTAATATTAATAATTATACTTCCCTATATTTTACGGTACCTGTATTTTTTCCAAATGTTCCTCATTCTATTTTTTTCTAAATCGTCTTTGATCTTCTTGTAGACTGTTTCTAAGTTCTTAACCTGCCTCTAGTATGACTTCCTGTGGTACTACTAGATTATTATTAGGGCTCCCGGTTTTATGGTATTTATTTTTTTCCCATTTCCGTCTGTATTTATCCATATTTATTTTTCGGGCATTTTTTCTGTATTTATCCACATTTATTTTTGCCACAAGCAAAAGATGACGCTACAGCTAGTATTTTTCCACATTTATTTAAATTGACAATGCAACGCAAGGAGCTTGTAAATAAGCCCCAATCTGTGATCTCTGTCGAAGGCCTGGAGGCAGGCAGGACACAGGTCATGTTGGGTCATTAGATTCCTGCTTGGGGAGAAAGGAAGATTGCTGATGGGTAGAAGATTAAAAGATCCTGTTTAAAAGATTTAAGCCTATTGGCTTGAATTCCCATGATACAATTGTGCAGAGCTTTGTTCAGTGAATAACCACAGCGTCCGTTGAGATTGATGCAGACCCAGCGAGCGTTCATTACCCCTGGGTCTGTGTGTCACTGGACGGCTGTGCTGCGCCTGGGACTACTCTTTGAACTGGCGCAAGCCTAGAGGGATCACTGATACGCCTTGACAAACCTCCAAATTATGGTTGCCTGCAGCCACTGCCTCGCAGAGAGACGCTGCTTTAGTAATTAATGGAGCCGTCCTCGCCACACTCCAAGTTGGGACTCTGCTTCCGGCCCCGGCCCAAGTAGGTACCAGGTTCTGTAAGATTCCCTTCCTCCCATTCCCTCACTCCCCTTCTCTCCCTCCCCTCCCCTCACTTCCCTTCCCTCATTCTCTCACTCCCCGTCCCTCACTCCCTCCGTCACTCCGCTTCTCTCACTCCCCCCCTCACCTTGCCTCACTCCTTCCCTCACTCCCCTTCCCTCACTCCCTTTCCCTCTGTCTCCATCCCTCTACTTACCTCTGTCATCTCACCCTGCCTGTGTGTCAGCCCAGGCTGCTTCCCGGGCACACATACACAGCCCAGAGCACTTCACAGGTCTTTAAAAGACCATTTGCATGTTAATGGGTCTTTTGTATTTCACCTCTTCTTCGGCCCCCACAGAGCAGCAGAGTCTCCCAGAGTCGCGCTCCGCTCTGGTTGCAGACAGTCTGTAAAAAAAAAGTTCAGCTCCATCCTGACTTTGTTAGAATCCATTAAAAACCTTTGGCAGGGCAAAATATTCTGTGTGACACCCGATCTTATTTGTAAGGTGTTAGTGTGATTATTGGATGCGTTGTTTAGAGCTCAATGAGGTTGTGTTATCTTTGCTGCATTGTGCTGCCAGCCATGAATGTCACCTGGGTAAAATAACTAAAATGTTTAATATCGGTTCCAAGCTGTGCAATATTCATCCCTTTGCAACCGCTCTGATCCTGCATTGCTGAAAAGCAGGAAACTTCTCAAAACTAAAAAGAAAAAGCAACAAAAAAAAGTTTTTTGTTACGGCCTGTTCAGCTGCAGCGCCTTTCAGCTTCCACACACGTTCGATTTATAAATAAAATGAACTTCACATCATAATATTTTTAAAACTGAAAGGTCGACATAAGGTTGTCTTATGCACAGGATGATGGTGAATTATTTTAGCTGACAGGGTATGGTTGCCTAAACGTTGCAATTCATAAACTGTTTTCACAGTTAGACAGTTCTTTTGGGCTCGTTATGAAACTGCGATGTCGATGTTGATCAATGGCTATGGGGACAGGTTAGAGGTCTCTGCAAAGCAATGTGGAAAATGTATGTTAAAACTTCTGTTTGAGAAATCAACGCATGGCTGTATATAGAACAATCCCTTTTAACCAATCCCAAATGCAGTTAACTCCATATTCATATATCAGTCTTTAAAAACACGGGTGCGATGACTGGAAGGTCCGCCAGGGAAGGCTTGCCGGGCCGTACTATGAGTACCCGTGTTCTAGAGGAACTGGGCCGTCCCGCCGACCTTAACAGTACGGTAAGGTTACAAGGGACGTGCCCTTCAATTTCTGGTGCTCTGAGCGTTGCTTTATTTTGCTTGTGAAAGTATCACTCATGGTAGTTGAAATGTCACTCTTATTTACATAGCAATCTGAAACCTTGGCAGCTATGAAGTCCGACCTAATCTGACTCTGGCAGGGGCTCTAAAAGGGGTGAAATAACAAAGCAGCCTCATTAACAAATACATGGTCTTTCAAAGACCTGTGAAGTACTTGGGTGCGGCTGGCAGCTCTGTGTGCACACGGGAAGCTGGGGAAGTGGTCACCTCTTAACCCTCTAAGGAAGGTGAGACACCAGACGGCAGCACAGCAAAATATACTAGTATTTTCCCGTTTTTTATATATAAATACAGATAAAGGAAAACTTGTTTTCCGTCTGTATTTATATGTAAAAATCCGTAAAAACGGAAACCCGGGAGCCCTAATTATTATTAGTCTGTCTTGCAGCTAACTAAGCTTGCGCAGTTGGCAAAAGGTGTTAAACAAAACTCCTATTCTATTCAGCAATAGCTCTATGCACTGAGTGCAGTCCTCTGGGTCGTCCATAATGTCTATTGAAGTCTTCTAAATGTTTATGCTTTGACAATTCCCAACAATAAAATGTCAATGGCCACCAAGAATAATATACTAGTTTACTTTTTGATTGGATAGGAGGACAATCCATACTACTACTGTTGCAGGGACTATTCTGCACAAATAGAACTATGGACAAGAAATAGGGCATTGGTTATAGTTTATAATAGGCGCAGTTAGACTTTCCACATACCTCAGTCATAACAGAAGTTGAACCCCCAATCTCTTTACTGACTAGCTAGTATGTCAGAGTCATTATTTAGCTCCCGAATGCAGCGATGATTGATCCCCAATGATTATACAACCCAGGACATAAGACTACGGAGTCAGAGTCCCGACCTCTTATTCTGACCGACTTTTTCGGCCCTTTCTTGAGGGAAGGTGATTGGAGGTGACTTTAGTCTGCTATCAATCTAATAGAAGGATTAAAACCGTAAATAGGGCCTATTTACAAGGCGTTTGACACAATCTTGTACCCTTCTCCTTAGTTCAGGGCTTATACGTCTATGTTAAGGGATAGATTCCTTAGTATTAGTAATAATCCGTCCTTTTATAAGAGTGCTAGTATACTTCTGATGGAGTTATGCTTATTTCGGGCCTTGTAGGCCTGAAACGGGAGAGACTCCATCTTTCTTTCTGCCCCGGCAGCTTGAGATGCTTCTAGGTCAAATGTAATGTTTTAGTTACGAGGTGTTGTTCGCTTGGAGAGAACCGGCTCAGGCTGGCCCTTATCGAAAGACTGTATTTTTCTCTGTGTCGAAGACATAACATCAGGCCGGCCGGCTGAGAACGTGTCCTTGGTACGGGGAGGTACAAGAATTTGGTGGGCGGCAGGTTACTGGCCGTAACTTTCCATGAAGGGACAAGCTTCCATATTAGCAAAAGCATGAGGCAGTGAGTCAGTCAGTCGGTAGGCGGCAGCTAGTCGTTAGCATCAATGCAATTAATTATTTCAAGGCAGACAGTCGCCATTTTGAAGTCCGAGAAAGACCGAGAAGCTGATACTCTCTTAGAAAGATTGAAGTTATTTTAGTTGAAGCAGCTGGCGAGCTTTGACATTAAGATCAGAGCATACAGAGTGAAGCAGTTAGTTGAGGGAACGAATACCAGAGTGGTAGAAACTGAGTTATAAGATCAAAGCTGAGAAGTGAAGACAGTCAGTGATCGAGAGGAGAGAGGAGTAGTGCAGAACAGCCAGAGAGAAAGCAGCTTATGAGAAGAAGGTTCCAGTGACTTGGAGGGAAGCGGAGGAGACAGAGCATAGCGGTGCAGACGTGTATCCGTGACTGCAGAGGTGTGACCCTAAGACGAGCCAAGGCACAGACGAGAAGGGAACCCAGATGACTGCTGAGTCCAGACTTCATATTAATAAGGTGACGTCGACCCTTTCTTATTAGCGTGCACACACACATTCTAACCTTTCCTTTTCCTTTTCAGGCTATATGTTATAGTATAGTATTATATTGTTATTGTTGATATTGTTATAATAAAGATACCCCAGTTCTTAATGAACCAGTTTGTATATTTTATTCTCATACAGCAAAGTTAGCCTTTCCTCTAGTCAGATGCTGTTATATGTACGGATGCTACCCCCGTCCAGGTAAATGGTAACTGAATAATGAGGGAGAGAGGAGCCCTTGAAATAGAGAATAAGTTGTACACCGTGTAATTCGGCCATTCTTGTGTGATCCATAATATTGTAGTATTGTACCTCTAGTGAATAGTGAGAGATTTCCCAACATGAAGAGCTAACGGTATTCATAGGAAAGTGATCATCGTTGTAAGGCGGCGTTAATGAGAGCACCAGGGAGGAAACTGGTGTGTATACCCACAAGATTCTGGCTTGTGTGATTCCGGCGAGAGCACCAGGGAGGAAACTGGTGTGTATACCCACAGGATTGTGGCTTGTGTGATAGCGAGAGCACCGGGGGGATACGGTGTGTATACCCACAGGATTGTGGCTTGCGAGAGCACTGGTTGCAGCCAGTGTGCAATGGTAAGTAATCAGAACTTCCCCAGGGTAGATTAGTCTGGGTCCATGTGACCGCGAGACTATAATGTATGAGTGTGGTATTTTAGAAGATCTAAGCATGTATATTGCTAATTCCCCATCCTTGGGTAGGAAACATAGATACCTGTTGTAAATAGGTCCTAAGGAGGGAGGTGGTTACGTTTCGGCTGGGTTAGTGGTGTCTTGGTGAGCTGATTCTATCTGGTCCAAAAATCCAGTCGTTACACCTCTCTGAGCCACGGATTCATGCTTGCAAATTGCAAACGCTTTCGCTCACTCACTCATGACCAAAAACCACAGAGTCTATGTAAGTTTTAAAGCTTTATTAAAAGTAAAAACATTTATTAAAATCAACTTCATCATATAAGATAAACAGTGAAGGATTGAAAACTGAAAAGTGGCTGATTTCATACATTAATTGTGGGAGAGCCCTCACCTGGTTGGAACTTCAAGTCTTCTTTGTGGGGATGAATCGTTGCTGACTCCGTCCAAGTGATGATGATCCGATCTTGCTCTTGTTCTTAGAAGGGAAGCTTCTGTCTGTTATGAGAAAAATGGTGCGTGTTAAAAAGAAGCATTCATCAGTTGTGCCAAAAAGTGTAGCGAGACATGTTACGGCTAAGCATAAATAAAAAACACCCTTCCCTGAAGAAAGGGAAATTTGTAGTTTAGAGACTAGAGAGTCACAAATTATTAAATTTGTTTATGTGGTACTAGTAAAAAAATGTAATTCCTAGAAAAAATAGGGAGTGGTGTATATAGCATCTAAGAATATGAAATGTATTTTCTAGGCAGAACATCCGCACAGCCATCCACCAGTGCCGGGGCCAGCGCGGAGGTGGGCACTCCTGGGGCGGAGGCGGTATAACAGCCATCGTTAACTGCTGTGGGGGATGCCACGGGAGTGGCGGGGAGTGGTAAACTATTATATTCCTTACTTACTGAGATTGCAGACTGCAGAGTGTGCTCTCTGCACGGGTGTATATGTTGTACAGCACAAGTACACTTTACTGTTAAGAAGACTTACAAATTTAGATCTAAGTTTTTGTCAACCAGGTAGAAGACATTCACCCTTGACTTCGCATTAGCAATAGCATTAGCGGCGGCAGTTGACGAGTAACCAATGGCCTCCTCTAAATTTGACTTCAACTCAGCTGTGAAAGTTTTATCGAGAAGCCAAGTCAGATCAGAGATGAACTTGATGGATGGGATGAACGAAAAGGGAAAAAAGGGTGTAAGGAAGGACGAGCGAGTTAAAAGTTAAGACTGTCAAAGAATGATGCGTGCTTTTGAATGCTGCCCGAGGTGGCTAGGAATATGATGCATGGCTGGTTGAAGGCTGAAGCAAGTATGGGTGGAAGGAGAAAGGGAAGAGGACTGCCTGGGTGGGTGAAACAGAAACTGTATGTGTGCGCAATATATCCTTTGGTTCAAATTCAAATGCAAGTCAAGCACTGATGCATGGCTGGCGGTTTCCAAAGTAAAATAAAAAGGTCATTTTTCCGTGAGAAAAACTAAGGTTTGTCGAGTTGAGACATTAAGAAGAATGCTTGACATTTACTTTGAATGGATGGATGCCTAGATCATGGTACTATCTCACTCATAGATAGCATAGGTGCATGTAGACAGAGTAGATGGTCACTGGATGAAGTAAGTGTTACTTTGAAGAGCATATAACACCACACCTGCACGTCCGTTCCAGAGTAGCAAAGGAGAGGAAAAGAAGTTGTAATTTTTCAGAATACTACCATGACAAGTAACAGTAATTTGCAAGCACAGCATATATCCTGCGATTACGGAGGACACTCACTTCCTCTGTTATAATTTTATTACAACTCTGTCATTCATGTGTGGCCTATCAGTGTTCACTCAATAAAAAACAAAGCACCTAAAGTCATCCCATATGTAAGCAAATATCCTGTGAAGGGATAGATAATCATACATTTATTTATCTTCTTCATTTTCCTTTTCTAGTAGTCATTGGCACTGCAGGGTGAAAGTTAGATTAATGAAGCAGTAGCCCTTGTAACAGAGTATGGCCAGTGCCACCCGTAATAGAAAAGTAAGAGCTTCACCACCTGCATGTACTAAAGTGGTACAGTAACGCAAGTCTGTGTTATCATGGCTTGCGGCTGGTTTTCTCGGGTGCAAGTTGACTGCGCTGGCATTATGCCGGCTTCCAGAAGTTTACGTACCAATTTCGCTAAACAAGAGAGAAGAAGAAGAAGAAGACTGGTATACTGTCTGAGTCTAATGTAGTGAGTCCATATAGTGCTAGAAGAATTGATTCCTGAAACTCCCACTAATATTAGAGCAGAGGCCGACGAAGTGGGAGGTTAGATAGATGCAGGCCACAAATGTTATGTACTGTGCTTGAAAGTTGCTAGTGCTACTGTGACACAACTTTCTGCTGAATTATTTTGTGTTAAACTTAAAGAGCATTGGTTACAGTATGTTTTTCTTTCATCATATAGATGCTCCTTCCAAACCAACACGGAAGGAGCTGGCTAGACGGGCCAGGCAAAGGAAGCTGGAGGCAATTGTCGCCGAATATCGGCGGCTGGTGGTCCAGGAGGAGGAGGACACGCAGTCTCAGTCCACAACATCCACCATAACAGCTGCATCCTCCTCCGCGCACCCTGGGTCAGCCAGTCAGCGCATGCCTCCAGTGGTACAGAGCCATGGTTCCGCAGCCACCCGCCACCGCCAAGCAGCCAAAAAATCAGCTGCCCCCCACAGCAGGTGCAAGGCACGCATCCACCGCCTAACCCTCAGGGTGTCCAACCTTGAGCAGCAGATGAAGAGAGTTAAAACCCTGCTCAAGAACCTCCACAGGGATCAACGGGACCACCTGGCCAAAGGACACCGCCGGCAGCAGTGGAGGAGGAGAGACTGTCCCTTGCCCCTTTTTTTAAAGACTTTTGGAGGGATGGGAATTGGGAGTTGGGTTTTTTGGGACTTTGGGGACTTTTTACTTCACTGACATTCTTTGGGGTTAGGGAGGGGGGTGGGTCGGGTCTTGCAGGATAGTTTATTTTTGTTAGGGATAAAAATTATTATTTACTTTCAACTTAAACATAGCATACACGTTTTTACTGTTTTGGGGGAGGAGGGGTAACTGTATGTTTGTTTTCCTGAAACTTAACTGGCTGCTTGATTCAAATTGTCTAAGTAATCGCCCAAATGTTTACAAAAGTAAGTGCCACTCACAGAGTTAGTGAATTCAATTGTCCTACTACTTTACTAGTACTACCCTCAGTCTCTCCTCTCTCCTCCTACTCCATTACTCTTCCTCCCCCCACACGCTTATCTTACCTGTGATTCGTGTTTGAGAATAGGGCTAAGCACAGGGCTGGCTGCATGGCAAATGGCGATTAAGGTTGGCAATCCTGGCCGGATGAAATGGCATCATGTGGTGGTAGTAGTGGTGGTACACAGTGGCAGTAGCAGCATATGAAAAAAAAAGAAAATGAAACCTTGAGTGGCCTGATCGGAGCATTAGAACAGTACGGTAGATAGCACAGTACACAAGAACAGTGCCATCATTTAGCCTAACAAATGCTAAAGTATTTAAAGTATAACTACTAGTTGCGTGGAGTTTGGCTTTGGCTACTACAAGAAATAGTACTGAAGGTGAAGGACACAGCAGCGTAATCATTCGCTACGTGTAGGAGGAGGATGTTCTTGATGATCAATCCAGTTGATGGCGCCCATGAAAATCAGATTTGATTTGCAAATAGTCATGGGTCTGTGTCAAGCTGAGTAAGAATATATCCTTGGATTCCTTCACCAGCCTTGAAATTGATTTTCTATTGCTTTGACCTTATCCTCCCCAGCAAGTGTGTGGAATTATTGTTGTCATTAAGTTACACCTCCATGAAAACCACACTGTCCAGGGGAAGAGGGTTACGGTTTGGAAATTGGATGGGAATGGGGTTTTTTGGAAAAGTTTTGTGGAGAGAGGGAAAAAAAACACAGCATGGACAAACAACAAATAAAGATAAACAAATCTTTGGATACAAAGATATCCATAAATCTTTTAAGGGACATAAAGGAAGTGCATGCACTACTGCATGCATGAAGTTGATTGCTAAATGGATGGTTAGGATACTTAAACTAAGTAGTACTTTCTACAACTTGCAATGAAGATACAATGTGACAGTACAAGGCTGCAGTAATTGCGCAATTTCACTTGCCTATCTGCCCTCAGAGAGAATAAACAACACTTAGTACATGAAATTAGTTTTCAAAATAGCAAAGAAAATCATATACAATGGCTGGAGGAATGAATTTGAAGTCACACTCATAGAAGTTCACACCAATAACATTATTTAAACGATAAGGAGAAGTGAAGAGGATACTGTAACTGTATGTTGTAGTGGTCCTGTTAAATTTGGGAAGTTGCGTGCATCCAGCCATTCCTCTTATTCGCGGTACTCCTCCATTCCATCTGACGCTCCGTCGATCAATCTTGGTGACCAGATACACTGTCCACTGCCTGCCTGGCGAATGCGGAATTGCAGATCGCTAATAGTAAGCCTGAGTTAATCGTTTTTCCAATCGCACACGGTAAAAGCCGGCCTGTAATTGTTGATGGAAAAACAGGAAGTGATATTAAAACACCATGGAGAAAAAAATATAAGGTACACTGTGTAGTGCAAAAATAACACTTTCAGTTTCACAGAGGCGAGAGTATTACATACAAGCATCATTTCGAAAGTGCGTACTCTGAGTCTCCTTTTCAAGGATAGTAATTAGTAAGTATGGGTGAATTGTGCCGATCTGCAGTCTGCAAATTTGTGCGAAATCGCAAAATTTTGCGATTTGCATAACTATTACTGGAGTACTTTCTACTGGCTAATCCAGTAAGTGCTACCTCGTTGGGTAAATGTATAGTGCTTTTCCTACACTACAGCTGCCTAAAGTGCCAGAAGAGTTGTCTCCAGTGACATCTGCAATAACACATTACCAGCCATGTTAGCCTATGGGCCGAAAAGCACCTTAGAAACAGGGCCAAATCACCTTTCCCCTCAACTTACAGACAAACTACTATTTTTCCCCTAAACGATACCTTCCCACCGTGCCTCCCAAACCCCTAAACCACTCCCCAAAAATCTGGAACACCCCTAAATAGCCCCCCAAAAACATACAATACTTCTACCTTGCAGGCCGCCAATGTAAGGCAATGGCAAAAATGCACCTCAGAAACAGGGCCTAATTCTCCTTTCCCCTCAACCTACGACCAAACTGCTCTTTTGACACAAAATTAGACCTTCCCAGCAGTGCTTCCAGACCCCTAAACCCACCCCCAAAAATCTAGAACACCCCACAGTAACCTCCCAAAAATGTGCATTACCGTGACCTCGCAGAGCCCTAAGTTAAAATCGTGCCAAAACGCACTCTGAAACTAGTCCCAAAACACCCCTTTTCCGGCATGGATGTTCTTCAAACCACTTGCAATCAAAACTAGACCTTCCCAACTCTCATCCCAGCTAAGCAAATCCACTAATAACCACCTACAACACACTCCAATCGCACCCTAAAAACACGCAATAATCAAATATTAACATGGGCGCCTATGGCAGCGGTTTCCCTTCCTCGACTTAGCCCTTCCCATCAATCAATTCCTCCCAAATTTCCTGCACAACCACCAATTCCCCATCCCTACCACTAACAGAAGCCCTGTTCCCCTACCTCAACTGGAACATCCCAAAAACACTTTCTCCTTGCGCCCCTAACCCGCCCTTTGGATAACATGGCAAATCGCGCCATGACAAATAATAGCTGTTTTCAGCACTTCCACTACTTCGATCCTCTTGAAACTGACTAGGACACTTGTTCCAGTGATTCCCAAGAATCTCAGCAAGGCAGAACAAAATCGATCCACTGGAAGGTGTATGACTTTTCACCGAAACACACGTGCCTGCAAAACACCAAAAAAAGGCCAAAATTTCGGCCAATTCTGGACCAAAAAACGCCAAACCCCCTAAAACCTTGCCAACATGATATGAACGAGCCTGCATCGGGCCTTGAGCCCTAGG
The DNA here is from genome assembly GCF_964263255.1 of Lissotriton vulgaris. Classification (NCBI taxonomy): domain Eukaryota; kingdom Metazoa; phylum Chordata; class Amphibia; order Caudata; family Salamandridae; genus Lissotriton; species Lissotriton vulgaris. Next base: position 22,798,086 of record NC_141686.1, on the reverse strand, counting down.
CTCCAGGAACCCTACAAAATTCAACCCAAAAAGCCTAGTAAACAGCACTGAACCCCCAAAACAGCCCTAAACCCTAAAAAACACCCAAATACCCTCAAACCTAGCCCTCAACCCTACACTGAGCTGGCCTAAAAAAAAATATTCGCCCGCTCGCGAATTTTTTCGGATTTTCGGCAAGTTCGCGAAATTCGCGGATTGCAAATTTGCTGGCTAGAATCTGCAAATTTCACGAGCGGAACGGATTTTTGGCCCATGCTTGCGGCAGGGCCATGCAGACGGTCAAGGCAGGCACCACTGATTGAAGCAACCTGATGTAGCATATCTAGGCTCTTTGACACAGACAGACAAAGCATATCTAATTGTATGCAGCAAGCCACATAGCCCCAATTTTACATGAACTGCTGTCTGGACTCTGCCTGGCATAACAACACTACATTGCCTCGACCACCCCATACCACGACTAGACAGGCATGTAGTTCTGCTGTGGTAGTTGTTGTAGACTGGTTTACCTGTTTGCCACTCATGAATTGGCCATAGTTCTTCCGTAAACCGACGATGATCCATCCATCACAGTGAGTGACTGTAAAGAAAAAAGATATATTATTTAACTTTGATCATCAACACTCATTATCAATCATCATGGTATAACTATTTTGGCAAACAGTGAGTCCAAGGACATTTTGCATATTTGAAAATGCAACGTAGTGGCCCCTGCAGTTAAAGTACAATTTGAATTAAACAAGGTAAAAAAAGCAGAGTAGACTTGAGTTACATTTAGTGTGTAAAAGATTAAATAATAACAGAAGACATATGATTCATTTCATGCACAACAAACAAACAGCAATTGCTTTCATCAGAGCCAGACAGCCATTGCTGTCCACTGCATGCCAGCTTCCCATTATTCATTACCTGTTCCACTTTTTGTCCACATCTCCTTCTGAAAGTGAAGGCCCACAGGGCAGCCTCTCTTGTCAATTCCAGAAGTAGCGGTCAGCAATCAGCATGTAGTCAGTAATTCCAGTCCCACTTGAGGGGACTCGTCTACGAAGACAAAGTTTCTTGATTCTGCGTAATCCAGCCATCTGCCTTGAGGGAAATGAATAGGGGGAGTCTGGAGGAGGAGGACAGAGGAGCATGATTGAGTTGTGAACTTGTGATCCTCAGGAATGCAGACTGCGGCACCTTCAAATCAATAAGGAAATAAGATGAAGACAGTTCTGCTGATGGACTTGTTGTGATTAGGTGATTAGAGTTTTGTTGTGGTAAAAGTTGCAAAACAAAGAAAGACACACAGGAATAAAAGTGAATAAGGACAAAAAAAAAGGAAGTCATTTTCGGGCCTCTGTGTCAGGGAAGTAGAGCTCGTCCTCAAACTCTGTGAATTGAGACGGGAGTAGGTCAGCTAACAGAGAAGAACTTCCATCACCTAAGTCGGTGTCCTCTTCTTCCTGCGTGCATTCACATATTTTGTGTTCTGGTGGTATGAAGTGCTGATTCATCTTGATCATTGTTAACCTCTCCACATTTTTGGGCGAGAGGCGGGTCCTTTACGAAGTTACAATGGCACCAGCAGCGCAGAAAACACGTTCAGAAGACACGCTTGCGAGTGGGCAAGACAAATAATTTAGAGCCAGGTTGGTGATCAGTCGCCATAGAGCCCTTTTCCCATACCAATACAGCAATGGGTTCTGATTAACAAAGACCTCTGTTGGGTCATCCAGATAGGCCTGCACCATCGACTCAAGGTTCTCCAGGGTTGCTCCACTTTGCGTACCATCTGTGGCCTTTGCATCACTGGAACGAGCAAACCCTTGATGAGTTAGCCAATCGCTTCCGACAATATTATGGCTGGGCCTGGTGCAGGTGAGGATGATGATATGGTTGCTGGTGTCATTAATGGCTGTGATGGAAAGTGACTCCCTTCGGCCACAGATCAGAAGTGGGCCTTGACGCCGGATGGCCTGCTGATTCAGTTGTACTTCTGCCGGTTCCTTCAATTTTCTGCCGCTCTTTTTCTAACCGAGAGGCTGACAGAGCTAGTCAATGTTTGTACTTTGAAACATCTGCTTCATTAAAAGGAATGAATGCTTTTCTGGCCACGGCCTTTTTGTCCTGTGGATCCAGAATAGTGGCACAAATATAATGTTGTTCTGTATGTATTTTTTTAAGCCTTTCATTGTCAACTAGGCGGCTTAATAACCTGCCAACTGATATGCGTCTTGCTGTTCAGCATCATCTAGGAACGTTGAAGACACCGCCTTCAGTTGGTGCTCTAGCATGTGCAACAATGAGATAGCTTTGCTCAAAGTACAGTCCTCCCTGCTGACTTTATGCGTGAAGACCTCAAAAGGACAAAGCCTGTCTGTCAGGCTTTTAACTAGCTTCCATCCCTCCAACTCTAGCCACATGTCTTTCATGGTAGAACCCAGTGCAAAGACATACTGATTGATTACCACCCACTGCTCAGACAGACGCTCAAGCATGTAGAAGGTTGAGTTCCAACGTGTTACCTCCTCCTGGATGAGTCCTCTGACTGGCAGTCTACGTTCACGTTGCATGTTCCTCAGCTGCTTCCTGGCCTTAAAAGAATGGCTGAAATTTGTGCAGATTCTTCGGCAGGTGGTCAGTAACTTGCTGACTGTCTTTTCTTTTTTCAAGAAATCTCGCACAACAATGTTAATACTGTGCGCCAAACACGGCACTCTGAAATAGCCACCCTCATGCATGGCCTTAACTATATTACTGCAAAAATAACAGTTGATGGACAGAATGCAGAACAATGTCATACATTCACCCCAGTACAGAGATCTGGGCCTAAATCCATCGTTTTTTTGCACTCCACACCACCCCAGTTCAGACATGGCCATATGCAAATCAGCCTTGACCCTGTGCCTCATGGGAACAGTCCAGCCCGAACTACCAAGCCATGTCTTTCATGGACCGGAATCAAGCATCCTAGGACCGATTTCTGGCTATCAGCCGTCTTCAGCCAGGATAGCTTGAGTCCAGTGGTGTGGAGAGCATGGGACTCACGTCTGAGCATACCCATCCCACTTGGGATGACAAATGCAAAAATAACAGTTGATGGACAGAATGCAGAACAATGTCATACATTCACCCCAGTACAGAGATCTGGGCCTGAATCCATCGTTTATTTCTGCCATTATCCGTGGAAACATAACCAATCATGCGCTTTCTTGGATGCAGCCATTCAAAGACCTTACTCTGAAACTCATCCAAAATGTTTTGTGCAGTATGATATTTCTCCATGGCAAACATGGCTACTGTTGCATGTTTCCAAGTAGCTTGAAAAACTGTGTCCGGGTCAACACCTGTATTTAACTTGTCTCTAACCCCTGCAAAAGAGACCCAGTGTGCAGTGATGCACATGTAATCTATGGCTTGGCAACTGGTCCACATGTCTGTTGTCAGGTGGATATTGTGAACAGCACTCTTCTGCAAAGCTGCCCCAATCACCTCCAGCGCATCTTGATGTAGTGCTGGAACCGCAACTCTGGCAAAATAGGACCGGCTAGGAACCTTCCATTTAGGGCAGACTGTTGCCACAAATTCTAGAAAACCCACCCCTTCCACAAAAGAAATAGGGAGAAGGTCCAGCGCTAGCATTTTAGCCAGCTTTGCGTTATACAGACGTGCCGTTGGGTGGTTGCGTTCAAATGGCGCCTCCGACCAAAACATGCTTCTAATGGTGGTCTGGACCATTTTACGTGATGATGATGATGATGATGCAGACTTCTTCAAACCAGTTAGGCTCATTGATGTACGCATTGGTGTCTTTCCCAGATCCTTAGTGTGGCTCATACATGTTGCTGGGGTAGAGGGTGTGGGCGCTACCACTGCAGTGCTGCTGCCAGGGGTACTGGGTTTACCAGAAAAAATGTCTGTCACTTCTTCACTTCCCCCCTGCACGATCAGCCCCTCGTCATGATCAGATGCAATATGAATGGATACATTTGGATTTGTTTTTCTTTTGGCTTCCCGGATCTTCTTTAGGTGCGCATTCCAAATGATAGTGTGGTGTTTTTGGAGATGACCTCTCTGGCCTCCGGTACCATAGTTGGTACCAAGCTCACCTAGACTAACTACAGTTTTACAAATCGAACAAACAATCATGTTTTCCGCCTTTTTGCTAACACTAAAGACGTCCCAAACTGGGGACTGGAGATGTCTGCTGGTGGTGGAGGTGCTACTTTCAGTTTTAATGCCAGATGAAGTGGAGGATGGGCATGGCTGAATTTGACTCTGTTGTGCACTTACAGCACCACTACTTGAGGTAATGGAGGTGGAGCTGGATGGAGGTCCCTGCCGGGGCTTCTGACGAGAAAATATGGAAGCTGTAGGTCGTGTTGGTGTAGTAGTTAACTGCGTTGGTGGCGGTACCAGTGCCACGCCGCCCACATCCCGCGCAGGAGCAATTTGGGATAGGGTAAAAATGTCTGTCTGCTGCATGCCCGCTGGGGCTGGAGTGACGACTGTGATGACTGGGTCGTCGTCAGAGTGTTCATCAGCAGCAGAATACACCACTTCTTGTTCGTCGTCATCACCCATAACTGAAAGCCTTTGCAGGAACCTTCCTTTTAGGCTTAGCTACCTTTGTCGGCTCATGGCGTGCCTCACTCTCAGACTGCATTGGTGGGTTCCAATCAACATCAAGATCATCAGAAGGAAGGGGGCTTGAAGAAGAACTTGTAGTAGCCCTCCTTGACCTTGTTCTTGCTGGGGATCTGGAAGACAATGGATCATCATCAGGAGTGGCTTCCTCGGATGATACCTCCGCTTCAATCTCGATTTCCTGATGTGCCCCTACTTCTGGAGGAACAAGCATTGTGGGCAGTTGTGCCGCTCCATGCGCCTCTAGTTACGCCTCTCCTTGCGCCTCTCCATGCGCCTTTACTTGCGCCTCTCCTTGCGCATGTAGTTGCGCTTGTACTACTTGCACCTGTGGTTGTTGTTGCGGCTGTGGTTGTTGAACACTCGTCAGATGATTTACACCCATGCGTTGATTGGATGCTACTTTCTTGCGATGAGTCAACATCACTGGTCGATGGTGATTGAACAATTAAAGTGGCTGCATCTGCAGCACTCATGGACTTGGACCTAACTTGGGGTGGTGGCACTGAGCCCAATGAAGCAGAGGTGCTGCTCCCAGCTTGGTCCCCGGCAGACCCCGCTGCTGCAGGCGTAGGTTTTTTTTCCCCAAAAAATGTGCCCGTTGGCATACCAGTCTCCTTGGTAAGTAGCGCGACTTGCTTCTTCTGCTCCTTCTTACTGGCAACATTCTTGGTAGAGGAGCTACGGCCACCTTTTTTTGGGCCCATCTTCTTCAGATGTCAGAACAGCAGGCCGCATTTGCACAAGTAGCAGAGTTGTCGGTGGCCACACGTGACGTTGTGCTGCACATACCGCAGCATGACTTCTTCCTGGCACTGATGATGAACGATGAGGCTGATTCGTCTTTGTGCACCTAAAAGCAAAAGAAGCCGGAGAAATATCAGTTAAATAAATGTTGCATATGTTGTGCTTCAATTAACAGTTTTCAACTAGGCATTTATTATTATTACAACACACCCGAAAACCGAAAGACCAAAAATAAAAATTGCAAATGTATTTCTCAAAAAAATGGATCTTTACATTAATAGAAGAGAGACCACACAGAGAGAGTTGTTTCATGCACCACTGAGTACCCCTGGGCATAATGGATGAAAGCAAGGCATACTGGATACAGCAGGCCTATGGCACAAAGCACACTGCCTGGCTTCAAAATGCCCCCTTGACCCCCAGCCACATGGCCAGGCCCTGCCTGGACCAGGCCTCAAAATAACCCCCACCCACATGGCCAGGCCCCATCACCACCCCAAAAAGTCGAAAAACACACAAAAATCACCACAATCCAATGACAACTATGCTTTCAATGATGTTAAAATTCAAGACACCCCACAGAAAGACTTGGTCCATGCACCACTGAGTACCCCTGTGCCTAATGGATGAAAGCAAGTCAAACTGGGTGCAGGCCTGGGCACACTGCCTGGCTTCAAAATGGCCCCTTGACCCCCAGCCACATGGCCAGCCCTGCCTTGACCAGGCCTCAAAATGGCCCCCACCCACATGGCCAGGCCCCAACACCGCCCCAAAAAGTCAAAAAACACACACAAATCACCACAATCCAATGCCATCCATGCCCTCAATGATATTTAAATTCAAGACACCCCACAGAAAGACTTGGTCCATGTACCACTGAGTATCCCTGGGCCTAACGGATGAAAGCAAGTAAAACTGGGTGCAGGCCTGAGCACACTGCCTGGCTTCAAAATGGCCCCTTGACCCCCAGCCACATGGCCAGCCCTGCCTTGACCAGCCCTCAAAATGGCCCCCACCCACATGGCCAGGCCCCAACACCACCCCAAAAAGTCGAAAAACACACAAAGATCACCGCAATCCAATGCCATCCATGCCCTCAATGACGTTTAAATTCAAGACACACCACAGAAAGACTTGGTCCATGCACCACTCACTACCCCTGGGCCTAATGGATGAAAGCAAGGCAAACTGGGTGCAGGCCTGAGCACACTGCCTGGCTTCAAAATGTCCCCCTGACCCCCAGCCACATTGCCAGGCCTTGCCTGGACCAGACCTCAAAATGGCCCCCACCCACATGGCCAGGCCCCAACACCACCCCAAAAAGTCGAAAAACACACAAAAATCACCACAATCCAATGCCATCAATGCCCTCAATGATGTTTAAATTCAAGACACCCCACAGAAAGACTTGGTCCATGCACCACTCACTACCCCTGGGCCTAATGGATAAAAGCAAGTCAAACTGGGTGCAGGCCTGAGCACACTGCCTGGCTTCAAAATAACCCCTTGACCCCCAGCCACATGGCCAGGCCCTGCCTGGACCAGGCCTCAAAATGGCCCCCACCCACATGGCCAGGCCCCAACACCACCCCAAAAAGTCGAAAAACACACAGAAATCACCACAATCCAATACCATTCAAGCCCACAATGATGTTTAAATTCAAGACACCCCACAGAAAGACTTGGTCCATGCACCACTGAGTACCCCTGGGCCTAATGGATGATAGCAAGGCAAACTGGGTGCAGACCTGCGCACACTGCCTGGCTTCAAAATGGCCCCTTAACCACCAGCCATATGGCCAGGCCCTGCCTGGACCAGGCCTCAAAATGGCCACCACTCACATGGCCAGGCCCCAACACCACCCCAAAAAGTCGAAAAACACACAGAAATCACCACAATACAATGCCATTCAAGCCCACAATGATGTTTAAATTCAAGACACCCCACAGAAAGACTTGGTCCATGCACCACTGAGTACCCCTGGGCCTAATGGGTGAAAGCAAGGCAAACTGGGTGCAGTCCTGAGCACACTGCCTGGCTTCAAAATGGCCCCTTAACCCCCAGCCACATGGCCAGGCCATGCCTGGACCAGGCCTCAAAATGGCCCCCACCTACATGGCCAGGCCCCAACAACACCCCAAAAAGTCGAAAAACACACAAAAATCCCCACAATCCAATGCCACCCATGCTCTCAATGATGTTTAAATTCAAGACACCCCACAGAAAGACTTGGTCCATGCACCACTCACTACCCCTGGGCCTAATGGATGAAAGCAAGTCGAACTGGGTGCAGGCCTGAACACACTGCCTGGATTCAAAATAACCCCTTGGCCCCAGCCACATAGCCAGGTCTTGCCTGGACCAGGCCTCAAAATGGCCCCCACCCACATGGCCAGGCCCCAACACCACTCCAAAAAGTCGAAAAACACACAAACATCACCACAATCCAATGCCATCCATGCCCTCAATGATTTGTAAATTCAAGACACCCCACAGAAAGACTTGGTCCATGCACCACTGAGTACCCCTGGGCCTAATAGATAAAAGCAAGGCAAACTGGGTACAGGCCTGAGCACACTGTCTGGCTTCAAAATGGCCCCTTGACCCCCAGCCACATGGCCAGGCCATGCCTGGACCTGGCCTGAAAATGGCTCCCACCCACATGGCCAGGCCCCAACACCACCCCAAAAAGTTGAAAAACACACATAAATCACCACAATCCAATGCCAGCCGTGCCCTCAATGATGTTTAAATTCAAGACACCCCACAGAAAGACTTGGGCCATGCACGACTGAGAACCCCTGGGACTAATGGATGAAAGCAAGGCAAACTGGGTGCAGGCCTGAGCACACTACCTGGCTACAAAATGGCCCCTTGGCACCCAGCCACATGGCCAGGTCATGTCTGGACCAGGCCTCAAAATGGCCCCCAACACACATAGCCAGGCCCCAACACCACCCCAAAAAGTCGAAAAACACACAAAAATCACCACAATCCAATGCAATCCATGCCCTCAATGATGTTTAAATTCAAGATACCCCACAGAAAGACTTGGTCCATGCACCACTCACTACCCCTGGGCCTAATGGATGAAAGCAAGTCAAACCTGGGTGCAGGCCTGAGCACACTGCCTGGCTTCAAAATAGCCCCTTGATCCCCAGCCACATGGCCAGGCCTGCCTGGACCAGGCCTGAAAAGTGCCCCCACCCACATGGCCAGGCCCCAACACCACCCCGAAAAGTCGAAAAACACACATAAATCACCACAATCCAATGCCATCCATGCCCTCAATGATGTTTAAATTCAAGACACCCCACAGAAAGATTTGGTTCATGCACCACTGAGTACCCCTGGGCCTAATGGATGAAAGCAAGGCAAACTGGGTACAGGCCTGAGCACACTGCCTGGCTTCAAAATGGCCCCTTGACCCCCAGCCACATGGCCAGGCCATGCCTGGACCTGGCCTGAAAATGGCTCCCACCCACATGGCCAGGCCCCAACACCACCCCAAAAAGTTGGAAAAAAAACATAAATCACCACAATCCAATGCCATCCGTGCCCTCAATGATGTTTAAATTCAAGACACCCCACAGAAAGACTTGGTTCATGCACCACTCACTACCCCTGGGCCTACTGGCTAGTGTGGCTTTACAGGCACCCCAAAATTAAAAAGAAATCCACATATAGTGAGCTAGAATTCAATTACATAAATGAGATTAAAGTTCAACAAAACTCACAGAAACAGTTGTATCAGACATGCACCCATGACTAACCCTGGGCCTACTGGATACTGTGGCTACCCAAAATATATATTTTTTAAAGTTGTGAAAAAGTTGTTTTAAAATTGTAGTTGCAGCAACTGTAATGCCCCAAGCAAACAACACCAACTTACTTGTGAAATCTAAAATCCAAAAGTGATCCAAAGTCCAAAAAGTCCTCAAATACAAATATCCAGCAGCAGCCACAAAGAGTAATCCTTCCAGCTCCAGATCCAAATGAAAAGTGACCAGGACATGGACAAAGCACTGGGAGGAGCCTGCTGGACAGGAACAGGAAGTTGGAGACTCCACTGCACTTCCTTCCTCCCACCCCCCCTCCAAAAGTGGACTCCTTGCACCAAAAAGTGCAGCCAAATGTCAATCTGAGGAGTTATTCTGATCAAAATCATAATTTTCAGAAGGTTTATGCTGCCTGCAGTGGATTTCTTGTGCAGAGTCGCAATTTTTGCAAGTTGGGGAAAGCGAGCTGTTCAAATCTCCCGCCGGAAGTCAGCTGCGCGCCGCATCAAAGTGTTCGCAATTGCTTACTCCTGCGATACGTGATCTCGGGCCCTTATGACGTACTCGCGTTGTCAAACTTTCGCTGTGCAAGATAGCGGGCCGCGATGACATGCACGCGGTCGAAAAACTCTCTCGCGATCACGCAGCAAGGTCCAAAATGGCGCAGCACACGCCAACCGGGAGAAAAACAACTCGGTGGACTCAGAATCACGGTAAGTCAACGCAGCGCGCGCGATATTGTATTTTTCAAGCACGACCAAGCAAAAAAAAACGCCAGCTTGCGAATTGCGGATTTTTTAGCAAATTTGCGCAATTCACGGATACGCGCAATTCCAATCTGATGACACTGATGGCACTCAGTAGTCTTTTTCAGAGGAGCAAAATCCACTCTTGGCCTGGAATCCTCTGTATTTCCCTTTCCCTTATTCTGATCGTTCGGTTTCCTTCCCAGCGTACCTCCACCTGACTGTACTTGGCCTCCCTTATCGGCTTTTTGCGACCTGAACCAGCATGAGCTTGTCCTTGAGCTTCTTATGCTTCGAATCTACCTCATTACTGCATTATCTAGTGTACCTCAATATCTCATCCAGTGGCTCGTTCTGCCAACATATTAAATGCTGCTGGATCATAAGACAAATCTCAGGTCTCAATCCCAGGACAAACTTCAACACAAACTGTCCTATATCCTTAGGATCCATTACATCCAGCCCACTGTACTGCTTAAAGACTTGCAACAACCTTTCATAATACTCACGCACCGTCTCCTTTGGTTCCTGAACTGTCCGATCTATTTTCACCCAGTCAATATCCTGCTGTGGTACCTTGGATTTCAACCACGTGATCACCTACTCGTACTTTTTCATAACAAGAGGTGATGGGGCATTAGTGACAACATCCGTATCCGGTTCAAATGTGGGCCATTGAACAGCAACCTTACATGCTCCCCACAAGTCACTCAGAACCACAATATCAAATAGTGTGTTCAAATCAATCCACAACACCTTCGAGATCTTAACAAACCTCTCAACCTGCTTGTACCACTCAACTGGGCTCTCTCTCAGTTTTGGGAAGTCATTTGTGAATGCCGCCAAATCTCCATTACTCCAAGGCACATACCCGCCACTAGCTACCTCTCGTAAAGGGTAGTTCCCTATATAAGATACTGCATTTGAGAACCTTGCATTGAATAATAAATATTTCAAAATTGCATGTGTCCTCTGTTACTCCACGTTCTGGTTTGAAATGATTATAGAGCGAAAGAGTGTTCATGTGTTCCACGATACCTGAGGTAACCTAAGTTCATGTTCTGGTTTGTCTAAATCATTGGGAGTTTGTTATGACCAATGAGACACTGTAGCTAGCTCGGTAAGGGGATTTTGGATACTGAGGTGAGCTTTGGGTCACCCTAATTCACTGAGGTTCCTGATCTCTATGCACAGTTCTGTAAGAGAACGGAATCCCTGCTACATGGCGCCCAACGGTTGGAGGTCTTATATCATGACACTCGAGTAGTATATCATTCATTCCTTAACCCCTTCATTCCCGTTTCCGGAAAACGGTGGTGTCGGATAAACCTACCTATTTTTGAAATAGGTCTTTTCAAGCTTGAATCTTTCTAAAACGGTTTCCTTGAATTACTACCCAGTTGTGCTACAAAGTACTCTTTGTTTTTTCCCTTTCCTGTGCAGTCATGGCACAAGCCGTGGACATCCCGCTGCATAGTCGCATTGCGGTGCGGGATCATTTGCGGGCTTATGATGTTCCTTTGGATGGCTTGGCTGTGATTCTGGTGGTGAGTGCGGAACATGCTTACTCGTACGAACTGTTTTATTCGTGGGTGACATTTCCGGCGGTGGACGCAAATTCTGGTGTGTTCCACTCATACACTGCCTCACCTGTACCTGCTGAGTATGCTCCGTACAGGGCACAGGAAGTTCCTATTGATGTTTGGCAGCATGGAGTTTGGTTTGGTGGCGCCCTACCCCATTTTTTGACCGCTCCGAGATTAGGTCCTTTGTCCATTCCGGGCGCAAATTGGCCCGCTTTGGCTGGATTTACTCCTTACCCTAATCACGGCAATTGTAACTTAGGTGAACTTAGGCGACTTCATGTAGTCGCTATTGCCGTGATTAGAGCCCTTGTACATTACACAAGTCGTAATGTTCAAGGGGCAGCCCCTAGAGGTGCAGCCCTTCCGGCAGGGCAGGCTGGTTTGAAAATCAGTCCTGTCATGGTGAATTCCGTAATGGGCAAGAAGCCCCAGGATAAGGATGATTTTCCTTTCTGGCTTGCTGAGAAATTTGACCAGCTGGAAGCAGTATTTCCGAATACGACTCCTGGTGAGAAGCACCGGATTCTAACGCTTAGCTTGCCGAAGGATTTGGCCCCTGAGCTTGTTGACTGTGAGTCCTGGGGTAAGACTTTTGCAGCGGTCTATTCGAGGTGCTATGGCACCCCGTCTATGTCCAATCAGTCTATGGTCCTTAAACGTGTTCAAGATGATCACGGACCGGAGTCTGCGGTTGAATTGGGTATGCGCCTGTGTGGCACCTTTGATGTGGTTTGCGATCTAATCCTTGCGAATGTCAAGGGGGATGCAGTGAACTTTCAGGTGGCTAATGCGTTAAAGGTGATTCCCGATCCCGAGAAACCCCGACAGTTAGCGAAGATAATTGTGGCGGCTTATAAAACGGTTGGGCGCAATGCCAAGGGTCTTAAGCCTTTTTCTGATAAAGAGAAGAAGCAGCCCCAGGGACAGACTTTGGCAGCGGCGGTTCAGCCCAATTCCAATAAAAAACAAAATTGGCCTAAAAAACAGAAACAGGGTAAGCAACAGCAACAACAGGCTCAGACATCTCGCCCTGCGTCTCCCTTGCCTGCGCAGTCGGAACGTGTTTATGATTTGCGCGACCGCGCGATGATTAAATCTCCTGATCGGTTTCAGGCTTCTGACCAACGCTCTCCTCGTTCCTTTCAGGACTCATCGGCTCCGTCAACCGGTGGTGGAGGGGGCGGCAGGGGCCGGGGCGGCCAGCAAGGACGTGGTCAGCCCCTCCCGCGCAATGGTGCAGACAAGCAGGAGGGCTCTACGCCTCAGAGGCCGCAGTTTTCCAAGAAGAAAGTCGCAGCCTTAACGGCGCATCTATATGCCCCAGATTGTGAGAACGCGGCTTCGGAATCAGCTGATACGAGAGTTGCTCCCCCTGATAGACAATTTGAAATTGTCCTGTTAATTGAAGGTGACATACAGCGTACCATAAAAGGGGTATTTTGGGAAAATCTTTTGTCTACATATGACATTTTGCTTTCGGAGGCTGACTGGCCCCCACCTTTTGTTCTTGCAGCTGCACGAGGGGAGGAGGTGATCCTCCCCAGTTTCGCGAACACTGTTTCGAGAGTGGAAGCGCTGCACTTTGCAGAAGAGTGGGCTCTGGAGCTTGCACCGGCTGTGTACCGCAATCAATGTGGCTGGGATAAATTGTCCCCAAGCCACGAGATTCCTTTACGGTCTCAGCCGCCGCCTCAACTTCAATATCCCATACGACGTGAAGCCAAAGCTTCAGTCGCTGCTATCCTTGAACAATTGGAATATCAAGGTGTAATTGAAACATGTGTGTCACCGATGAATAACCCCCTCTTTACTGTGAACAAGCCGGACAGCTCATATCGTTTGGTTTTGGATTACCGGCATTTAAACTCGCATTGCCGTAACTGTGCAGTACAGAATACTCACGGCTCTGCCCTTGTAAATAGTCTTGTGCGTAAGCGGTTCAAAACCACGCTTGACATTTCCAATGGTTTTTATGCCCATTCATTGGACAGTCTAAGTTCCCAATGGACTTCATTCACATGCGGCGGTGTCAAAAAAATGTTTTGGCGTCTCCCAATGGGCTATAAGAATAGTCCTGGAGTTTTTTCCGCCCGTATTGTCTCTCTGTTGGAGAGAATCGACCCGGATGCTTGTTCGTATGTGGATGACATTTATCTCACAGACGGCGAGCTTTGGGAGCATCTGTGTCGAGTGAACAGTATTATTTGTAACTTTGCAGACATGGGTTACAAGTTTAACTTTGCAAAATCGCACATTGCAGAGTATACAGTGTTGTTTATAGGCTATGAACTCAACAATGAAGGAAAAGGTTTGGCTCCTCACTTCCTGGAGAAATGCGCACAGTTGCGCTCTCCGACAACACTGAAAAAATTACAGTCTTTACTGGGCTTCTTAAATTTCGGGAGAACATACATTCCGGAATATGCTCAGCGTATCAAGTCTTTGTATGCTTTGATACAACCATCTTTTTCCAAATCATGCTGGCTGCCTGAGCATTCAGCTATTCTGCAGTCTTTGCAAGCTGATTTGCTCGCTTCTGAATATTTACAGACTCGTGATAACCAGACCAACCTTGTGATAAGAATTGTCCCTGGGACGGTAGGTTTCACGTACCTAACTTTTAATGAAGGAGATACAGTACCTATTGCTTACAAGTCACACTTGTACACTTCGGCTGAAATGCGTTTTTCCACTGTGGAGAAAGTTTTAACGGCTGTGCAGATGGCAATTCTCAAGGAACGTGCCCTGTCACAGGGAAAACACATGTTGGTTGTTACCCCGTGTCCTGCCCTGGAGGCAGTTACGAAAGCCAGTGTACCAAATTCCAAAGCTTTGCACCCTCGGTGGATACAATGGGCTGCATCCCTTGACATCCCAGGATGTCACGTTTATTTTTGACGCCACTTTACGGTCGCAGGAGTACTTACAGTATGAATTCGTTCATCCGGCTCCTTTAGCAATGCGGCCGTTGTAGGAATTCCATTGCATCATTTACACTGATGGTTCGGCGCAGGTTGCGCATGGCTCTAAACATGCCTACGTTTCCGCATGCGCCATTGTGGTTGGTGCCATGGTGAACGATGAGCTCAAGTCCAGTGTCGTGCACACGCAGACACTTGGAGACTGCACTGCACAATTAGTGTTCTGATGCTTGCATTGAAGTACGCAGATCCTTGTGTGACGACTTTGATCGTAAGTGACTCTTACTACTGTGTCCAGTCTTACAATGAAAACTTGTTCTATTGGATTCAGAATGAATTTCGTGATTTCAAAGGTAGCACAATAAAACATAAAATGATCTGGGTCCGAGTGGCGGAACTCAAAGAAAAGTTACCACTCGTGTTTGTGATTAATACTCTTGGTCACCAGCGTGTCGGAGTCCAAGCTGTCGGAAATTCGCTTGCTGATGAAGCGGCGAAGTCAGCAGTATCAAAATACTTAGTTGCAGCAGTTACACGGTCCAAAAGTAAAATAGATGATGACATCTTGGCGGCTGTTGCTGCCACTGAGAAGGGAGGTAAATATCCTGCGGGGTTCCCTTCGAAGTACACATACCACTTAAGTCCCGATAAGGTTCCTTATGTGAAAATTCCTGAAGTTGGCGAACGTTTAATTCCCAACTCGGATCGCAGAGCTACTTTGATTACAGCAGCACATGTAGGTGTGGCGTCTGCGCATGCGGGCATCTCAGCTACTGTAACTCAGCTACAACAGAGGTTCTGGTGGCGGGAACTGTACAAACAGATGCGCGATTATGTCATTCAATGTGATATTTGCCAGCAGATTAAACCTTCAACTGCTACGCGTCCGCCTCAGACACAGTTGTACATATCTAATAAACCGCTAGGTTGTGTTTATTTAGATCACTGCGGTCCTTTTTCTTCTGATACTGCGTATAAGTACATCTTAGTAGCAGTTGATTCATGCACACGCTTTGTGTGGGTATGGCCCCATCGCAGCGCTGATTCACGGACTGTCATTAAGGATTTGCGTGTCTTTGTAGGGATTTTTGCCTGGGGTACCTTCCATTCGGATCAGGGTCCGGCTTTCGCCTCTAAGGCGTATAAGGATGCTATGGTTTCATTGGGGGTCCAAGTCAAGTTTTCGTCTCCGTACAGACCTGAGGGTAACAGTGTAGTGGAACGAATGAACCGTGACTTAAAGCAATCTTTGACAGCTCGAGTTATAGGCACTGGCAGAAACTGGTTGGCCCATCTCAATGGCGTGCAGCGTGCGCTTAATAATCTCCCTAGAAGGTCTCTGGGTGGGCGGACCCCATACGAAATGCTCTTTGGTATCAAGATGTATGTACCTGACCTCGACGGTCTAGACTGCAAGGCCCAGGCCGCGGCCTTTGACGTAGATGAACATTGCAATGTTTTACAGGATCTACAAAAGACCAGAGACAGTCTAGCTAAGGAACATTTGCCCTCCACCTCGGATGATGCGTTGCAGATCCCGGTAGTTGGCTGGCTACCCCAAGTTGGAGAACTGGTTCGAGAGAAGATCGATAACAAGACAGAATTTGGTCCTTCATATTGTGCACCGGTTCGAGTTCTTGAAGTGAAGGGCACGAGAACAGTCATATTACCACCACTTCCAGGTCGTAAGGAAAACAGATTTATCTCAATTGACAATGTCAAGACACACAGGGTGGCCGATTCTTCATAGCATGACACAGGCGGTATCCTGTCCTTCCATGGTGAAGCATTCTGTGTTGGCCATTACTTCTGGTCCTGAGCCAGAGGTGTCCCTCAAGATGCCTGTTATTTCCAGTCCTTTATTAAATACTTTTCCTGTTAATGACACTGATGAGCTGAACTATACCTATCCAACTGATTTATCAATGCCGGATTTGCAGACCCGTTTGGCCACACAATCCGGATTCTCTTTTGACTCTGTTTCAGTACATTCGAAGAAACCCTCAAATATTGCAGTTTATGCCACTTTATTTAAAAAACATTTTTTGGTTCCCCCTTGGACTTACATTTGGATGATTCTATTTTCAGTTTATCTTTTTATGTCAATTGGTTTTGTGTTTTATTTTTTCCGTCTAATCGATGGCCACAATGTCAAAGAAAGAACAGGAATTTGGTACCTTAATGGAACATTGGCCCCTCTTTCCTCTTCACATTCAGCACACAGACTGAAAAGAGACTTGAATACAGTTAACATCACTGCTTGGCCTGTCCTTGATGGGATTGTGTGGGATGCGGTTAGGTTTCAAATACATGGCCCCACTGAAGTGATTAATGTTCCGAATGTGCTTAGAGTAAACATGGGGGATGTGGTAAAACAAAATATACGTTCTGATGATTGGGATATTCAGGCCGTGGAAGAATTATTCTCTGATTTAAAATATTATGCTGCTTTTGATGCTGAGGATTTATACTTAGATTCTGTTAATTATGGTGATTTGTTTTGCTTTCAACATTATGGTAATCATTTTTTGCATAAAACAAGTTCCAGAAGGGGTACTGTAAATTACACACAGTGGGAATACTGCCCAGCTCCATTAAGAGGCAGCTCCAGTACATTTCTGAAACAATATACTTATTTTACAGACTTTAATCAATCAAATACTGAGTCATTTTATTTCAAAATGACACAAAAGTCCATGTCCAAAGTTAGACTTACCGATACAAAATTGCTGTATTCGAAGTCCTTTCTAGACAAGTTAGCTGTGGATGGCTACGAGCTATGGAAGGAAACAATTGACCTTAAATCGGTTTGGGGTACCAAAGATTGGCAGGTACAAGGCACTGCGGCTTTGCACCGTGCATGTCTCATCCCGAATCACATGTTGTTTCTAAATTCAACTATTTCCCAAACAACATGCTTTGGATTGGCTACTTCAAAAAAATTAAATACACCAACTATGCCCGAATTGGAAGAATATTCAGGTTGGGGTAATTATACTGAATTATCCATTCGTGAGTTACAAACTCTATTGCAAAATTCATCCTTTAATGTGTCCAGTTTGGATCCAAAGGGTTGGCTGATGTGGCATAGAAGCTCTGATTCTTGCCATCGTCGTTTTCTGGGTTTGACTGAAGGGTTTACACAAGTCAGGCCTGATCCCCGTTTTGAAACTGACCATACTGTCACAACTTACTCTGTGGGCAAACTTTGTCAGAATTGGTTACAACATTCCACGTTGGCTGCAGTTAAACTACATCCATCTCAGTTAAATGATAATGTGGATTTAAATGATTTTATAAAAGGCCCGGCTAATGGTAGATCTAAACGGTGGATTTATGCGGTTTACAATGAAATTTGGAAATTTTCGCAAATTGAGGCTGCTAAGCGCCTAAGGGCTATTGACCAAGCAAATTTGGAAAAAGTGCTTGCCGTTGTCGATAACAGTATTAACATGCTTTCTTCCCGAATTTACACATTAAATAATATTGTTTCTTCTGTAGTTGACATTGTGAATGATGAGGTGTCTGTATTATACCATGGTCAAAATCAATTGCGTTCTGTAATGCAGTTTGCATGGACACTACAGACTCTTAAGGCGGGCCGCGTGCCCTGGAGTTACATGAACGTGTCCTCCCTCTTTGCCCAATTTAATTTGACTGACAAGCAGCGCATGCTTTCAATGCGGGATGCATCATTTTCTATGTTACATATTGAAAAGTTAGAATCTTTACCCTTTTCTGTAGCTGAAGCCGCTGCTGCAACATGGCTTATCCATGGATTAATTACATTACCATTTGCTTTGTACAAATTCACTAATTGTATGCGGTATATTGCAATAGGGCGATATGAACCACTAGGCAGCGCTTTCCTCCATGAGGCATGGTTTTTACCATACACATGCAGATGTCTAAAGGAGGGAAAGGAAGTGAATCTTAATGGTGAAGAATGCACGCAGTCGCCTGACCGTTCATTAATATGCAGACACATCAAGTTACACGGTTCTTGTAATCAGGACCGGCCTAATTTAGCCTGTGTTTAGAAAGGCACACCAGTTCCGGCGATAGTTCTCACATTTACATTATTGACAAATGGTAGTTATTTGCTTTTGAATAACGAAGAGTGTTGTGGGTTAATGGTCGGTATCGCTTATGTGGTTACTGTATCAGAACGTGTGGTGTGTTGCAAAAATGTACTATATCCTCCCACACATGGGAATTCAGATGTTTCCATCTGGCCGCGCATCCCAACCTTGAAAGCGGAGTTCAATGGCATGAGTAGAATAAGAGCCCTTTTGTCTCAAAAGGAAGTGGCCCTGAGCTCGGCCCGTGAAACTTATGTCCTTCACATAGCTAACACACGCACAGAGGTGCAGGCACTTTTAAATACTGACTTGCCGTTTCATTTCTGCGAATTAGTTCATCAAATCTTTAATGCCTCCTCCACGTCTGGCTTAGCTCATTTTTTTAAATTAGTTAGCAGTGGTCTCGTGACTACCTTTCAAAAAGTTTTTGGTGTCATCCCTGCGTTCTTCCATTCTATATTTTCAAGTTTGTTTGGCGGATTCCCTGTTTTGCTGGCTTTGGCTGCAGGCATTTTGATATTATTTTGCTTCCTAAAACATGGATGCCCGTCCTGCGCAAAAAGCCGCTCAGCTCCTTCTGACACTGTTTCGTAACCGGATGCTTGATTACTATGGCACCCTGCCGCTTGCGACTTTAAGCACAGCATTTGGATTATCGTTTCGATTTTCCTATTTCACATGTGTCCAGCCTGTGTTTCATTGCCTGAGCTGCGATTTCGACTGGGCCATTGATTTGTGTCTCTGCTTGCCGATATCGCCTGACGTCGATTTTAATCACCTGATGGGCCCCGTAGTTGCTCACGAGTTGTTTTGTTCTGGCGAAAGGATTATGGCCTTGCAGCGATGCATGGACTAATGGGACAGTGGGACATACCCGCAGCGGCGCATGAGTTTCTGGCACATAGCGTTCTTGAGAACCCACCGAGTTGTCCTCTGATGTTGCTAGTGGATCCGGCGCTGGAGGAGCATGTATGTTCTTTCCCATTGCTTAATTGGATGGCTGAACTGTTTTCGGATGATAACAGTGATTTCATGTTGGAGGCTGTTGCTTAAGCATGGGCGGAAAATCCGTTACGCTCGCGGATTTTGCGGATTTTCGGGAAATCCGCAATCCGCGAGATTTGCGGATTTCCCGCAAAATCCGCAAATTCGCACGCAGCGGATTTTTTTGGCGGCGCGCGGCGTTGGTGATACAATTTTTGCGGCGCGCGGCGTTTATCATCGTTTGCCGAGTTGTTTTTTTCGATAGTTTGCGAGTGCTGCGCCATTTTGGATCTTGCTGTGTGATCCCGCGGGAATTGGCGAGCGCGATTACGTCATCGCGGCTTGCCAGCGATAGTTTGTCAACGCGAGTACAGCGAGATCACGTCTCGCGGTACTTCGCAATTGCGAGATTTGAGATGCGGCGAGCGAAAATATAAATTTGCAATTCTGCACAAGAAATCCACCAGCAAGCAGCATAAACCTTCTAGAAATGATGATTTTTATGTGATTAACTCCTTAGTTTGACATTTGCCTGCACTTTTTTAGCGAGGAGTCCATTTTGGGGAGGGGGGCAGGGGGGTGGGAGGAAGGAAGTGCCCCATAGTCTTCAACTTCCTGTTCCTGTTCAGCAGGCTCCTCCCAGTGCTTTGTCCATCTCCTGGTCACTTTTCATTTGGATGTGGAGCTGGAAGGATTACTTTTTGTGGATGCTGCTGGATCTTTGGATTTGAGGCCTTTTTGACTTTCTTTGGATCACTGTTGGATTAGAAATTTTACAAGTAAGTTTGTTTGGGGCATTACAGTTGCTGCAACTAAAATTTTGGAATTTTCGATTTTTGGGCTGTTTTGGGGCCTTTTGCCCAGGGGTACTCAGTGGTGGGTGGACTGATTCTTTCTGTGGGTTGTCTTGAACTTAAACATCATGGAGGCCATAGATGAATTGGGATTGTGCTGATTTTTCTGTGTTTTTCGATTTTTGACCTGTTGTTGGGGCCTTGACCAGGGGTAGTGAGTGGTGCATGGGCCTAGTCTTTCTGTGGGCTGTCTTGAATTTAAACATCATGGAGGGCATGGATGGAATGGGATTGTGCAGATTTTTCAGTGATTTTCGTTTTTTGGGCCTGTACTTGTGGCCTTTTCACCAGGGGTATTTGAGTCTAGCATGGGCCTAGTCTTTCTGTGGGCTGTCTTGAATTTAAACATCATGGAGGGCATGGATGGAATGGGATTGTGCTGATTTTGCAGTGTTTTTCGATTTTTGGGGGTGTTCATGGGGAGGGACATGCCATGTGGCTGGTGGCCATTTTGAGTGCAGCTACAGGCACTGGCCATGTGCTGGCAGGCAAGTGGCCATTTTGAATGCAGGCTTTGTTGTTAGGCCTCCAACCATTTTGCCTACTTTTCAACCTTTATTTATGCCCAGGGGTAGTGAGTCTTGCATGGGCCTAGTCTTTCTGTGGGTTGTCTTGAATTTAAACATCATGGAGGCCATGGATGGAATGGGATTGTGCAGATTTTTCAGTGATTTTCGTTTTTGGGCCTGTACTTGTGGCCTTTTCACCAGGGGTATTTGAGTCTAGCATGGGCCTAGTCTTTCTGTGGGCTGTCTTGAATTTAAACATCATGGAGGCCATGGATGGAATGGGATTGTGCTGATTTTGCAGTGTTTTTCGATTTTTGGGGGTGTTCATGGGGAGGGACATGCCATGTGGCTGGTGGCCATTTTGAGTGCAGCTACAGGCACTGGCCATGTGCTGGCAGGCAAGTGGCCTTTTTGAATGCAGGCTTTGTTGTTAGGCCTCCAACCATTTTGCCTACTTTTCAACCTTTATTTATGCCCAGGGGTAGTGAGTCTTGCATGGGCCTAGTATTTCTGTGGGTTGTCTCAAATTTAAACATCATGGAGGCCATGGATTGAATGGGATTGTGCTGATTTTGCAGTGTTTTTCGATTTTTGGGGGTGTTCATGGGGAGGGACATGCCATGTGGCTGGTGGCCATTTTGAGTGCAGCTACAGGCACTGGCCATGTGGCAAGTGGCCATTTTGAATGCAGGCTTTGTTGTTAGGCCTCCAACCATTTTGCCTACTTTTCAACCTTTATTTATGCCCAGGGGTAGTGAGTCTTGCATGGGCCTAGTCTTTCTGTGGGTTGTCTTGAATTTAAACATCATGGAGGCCATGGATGGAATGGGATTGTGCAGATTTTTCAGTGATTTTCGTTTTTTGGGCCTGTACTTGTGGCCTTTTCACCAGGGGTATTTGAGTCTAGCATGGGCCTAGTCTTTCTGTGGGCTGTCTTGAATTTAAACATCATGGAGGCCATGGATGGAATGGGATTGTGCTGATTTTGCAGTGTTTTTCGATTTTTGGGGGTGTTCATGGGGAGGGACATGCCATGTGGCTGGTGGCCATTTTGAGTGCAGCTACAGGCACTGGCCATGTGCTGGCAGGCAAGTGGCCATTTTGAATGCAGGCTTTGTTGTTAGGCCTCCAACCATTTTGCCTACTTTTCAACCTTTATTTATGCCCAGGGGTAGTGAGTCTTGCATGGGCCTAGTATTTCTGTGGGTTGTCTTGAATTTAAACATCATGGAGGCCATGGATTGAATGGGATTGTGCTGATTTTGCAGTGTTTTTCGATTTTTGGGGGTGTTCATGGGGAGGGACATGCCATGTGGCTGGTGGCCATTTTGAGTGCAGCTACAGGCACTGGCCATGTGCTGGCAGGCAAGTGGCCATTTTAAATGCAGGCTTTGTTGTTAGGCCTCCAACCATTTTGCCTACTTTTCAACCTTTATTTATGCCCAGGGGTAGTGAGTCTTGCATGGGCCTAGTCTTTCTGTGGGTTGTCTTGAATTTAAACATCATGGAGGCCATGGATGGAATGGGATTGTGCAGATTTTTCAGTGATTTATGTTTTTTGGGCCTGTACTTGTGGCCTTTTCACCAGGGGTATTTGAGTCTAGCATGGGCCTAGTCTTTCTGTGGGCTGTCTTGAATTTAAACATCATGGAGGCCATGGATGGAATGGGATTGTGCTGATTTTGCAGTGTTTTTCGATTTTTGGGGGTGTTCATGGGGAGGGACATGCCATGTGGCTGGTGGCCATTTTGAGTGCAGCTACAGGCACTGGCCATGTGCTGGCAGGCAAGTGGCCATTTTGAATGCAGGCTTTGTTGTTAGGCCTCCAACCATTTTGCCTACTTTTCAACCTTTATTTATGCCCAGGGGTAGTGAGTCTTGCATGGGCCTAGTATATCTGTGGGTTGTCTTGAATTTAAACATCATGGAGGCCATGGATTGAATGGGATTGTGCTGATTTTGCAGTGTTTTTCGATTTTTGGGGGTGTTCATGGGGAGGGACATGCCATGTGGCTGGTGGCCATTTTGAGTGCAGCTACAGGCACTGGCCATGTGCTGGCAGGCAAGTGGCCATTTTAAATGCAGGCTTTGTTGTTAGGCCTCCAACCATTTTGCCTACTTTTCAACCTTTATTTATGCCCAGGGGTAGTGAGTCTTGCATGGGCCTAGTCTTTCTGTGGGTTGTCTTGAATTTAAACATTATGGAGGGCATGGATGGATTGGGATTGTGCTGATTTTGCAGTGTTTTTCGATTTTTTTGTGCTCTATAACTGAACTGATGTTCCTCTGTCTTCCATTTTTTTTAGGTGCACAAGACTCAAGAGAACCACCAGTGCCTGGAAGAAGTCCTGCAGCGGTGTGTGTGTGCAGCATAACGTCACGCGACGTCACGTCTGGCCTCAGACAACTCTACAATTCGTGCAACTGCGGCCTGCTGTCTGACCTGCTCTGAAGAAGATGGCCCCGCCCCCAAAGAAAGTTCTCCGTAGCTCCTCTAGCAAGAAAGTTGCTAGTAAGGAGCAGAAGAAGCAAGTTACCAAGGAGGCTGGTGTGCCACCCGCCACTTTTTTTGGGAGCAAAAAAAAAAGTACGCCTGCAGCAGCAGGATCTGCTGGGGACCAAGCTGGGAGCAGCACCCCTGCTCCATTGGGTTCAGTGCCTCCACCACCACGCCAACTTAAGTCAAAGCCCTTGAGTGCTTCAGAGGCAGTCAGTGTACTTCTCCAATCACCATCGACCAGTGATGTTGGCTCATCGCAAGAAAGTAGCAGCAATGTCCCTGAATCAACACAGGTTGTTGTAACTCATCTGACAAGTGTTGAACAACCACAGCCGCAACAACAACACCATGTGCAAGTACACGCCCAAGTACATGTGGAAGGAGAGGCAGCAAAAGGAGATGCGCAAGCAAAGGTGCATGGAGGTTCACAAGTGCCCACAATAGTTGTTCCTCCCGAAGTAGGGGCACATCAGGAAATCGACAATGAAGCCGAGGTATCATTGGAAGCCACTCCTCCTGATGATCATTCATTGTCTTCCACATCCCTAGCAAGGAAAAGATCAAGGGGGGTGTCTACATCTTCTTCAAGCCCACCTCCTTCTGATGCAAGTGATCCGTCTTGGGAACCACAACTGCGGTCTGACAGTGAGGCACACCATGATCTGACACCGGTACCTAAGCGTAAAAGGAAGGTCGTCCAAAAACTCAAACCTATGGAGTGTGATGAGGCTCAACAAGAAGTGACAGATACTGCTGGTGATGAAGCCTCTCACGATGACGACGAGCCAGTCATCACAAAGGTCACTGCAGCCCCACCGGGCATGCAGCAAAGAGACATTTTGACCCTATCCCGAGAAGCTGCTGAGCGTGATGATGATGTCGGCGAGGAGGCAATGGAAATGGAATCATTAGATTTGGAGTTAAGTAGTACACCAAAACCTACCGCTTCCATATTTCTTCGCAAGAAGGTACCCACCTCGTCCTCGACCTCAATTCCTGGTGGTGAAAGTGCAAAACGTACTGAAGTTCGGCAATCCACATCCTCCACTTCATCTGGCATTAGCAGCAGGACCACCACCACCAGTATCGCCGCCTCCTCCGGCCCCCAAAGACATTTCAAGTCTCCAGTTTGGGACTTCTTTAGTGTTTGCCCAAAAAAGGAAAACGTAGCCATTTGTAGCCTTTGTAAGCTTCGAGTTAGTCGTGGTAAGCTTGGTTCTAACTATGGTACCGGAGGCCAGAGAGGTCATCTTGAGAGAAGGCACGCTGTCCAATGGTTTCCGCACCTAGAGGCGGTCAAGAAAGCCGGAACTGCACGTAATGAAAACGTTGATTTTTCATCTGCTGATGACGAGGAGGTAGAAGAAGATGATTCAAACACTTCACTTACACCCAGTTCCCATGTCAGCAGCACACTCCATGGGAGCCACACTAAGAGTGTGGGAGAGAGTGAGACATCAATGCGGAAAAGTTCATCAGCGAGCGTAACTGGGTCGAAGAGATCATCATCATCCCGTAAATCATTGGTCCAGGGCAACATTAAAAAGATGTTGTTTACAGAAGCGCAATATGAACGCAACCACCCAATGACCCGTCTGTATAACACTAAGCTGGCTAAAATGCTAGCTCTGGACCTTCTCCCTTTTTCTTTTGTAGAAGGGGTTGGTTTTCTAGAATTAGTGACAGCGCTCTGCCCTAAATGGAAGGTTCCTAGCCGGTTCTATTTTGCCCGAGTTGCGGTTCCAGCACTACATGAAGATGTTCTGAAAGTGATTGGGGCAGCTTTGCAGAAGAGTGCTGTTCACACTATATATCTGACAACAGACATGTGGACCTGTGGCGCAGGCGCTGATTACATGTGCATCACTGCACACTGGGTCTCTTTTTCAGGGGCTAAAGCAAAGCTAAACTCAGGTGTTGACACTAACATTGTTTTTAAAGGTGCTCGGAAACATGCAACACTAGCCATGTTTGGTTTGGAGAAACGTCACACAGCAGAAAACATTTTGGATGTCTTTAACACAAAGGTCCTTAACTGTCTGTCCCCACTAAAACGCAAGGTTGGTTATGTTTCCACGGACAATGGCTCCAATATAGTTAAGGCCATGAGGGACGGTTACTATTTCAGAGTGCCGTGTTTGGCGCACTGTATAAACCTGGTTGTCCAAAAATTCTTGGGTAATAAAGGCAGTGCAGCGTACGGTGTATTGGACACCTGCCGAAAAATGTGCAAGCATTTCAGCCATTCTTTTAAGGCCCGGAAGCAGCTGAGGAGCCTGCTATATCAACATCAAATGCCAGTGAAAGCACTCATCCAGGAGGTGGTAACACGTTGGAACTCAACCTTCTACATGCTTGAGCGTCTGTATGAGCAGTATACGGAACTCGATCAATATTTCCTTAAAGAGGGTGCAGAGGAGCTGAGGATGGGTGGGCCGCAATGGAACATAGTTGAAAGCCTGACACGCATGCTTCGTCCTTTTGAGTTCTTCACGCGTGCAGTCAGCAAGGAGGACTCTAATTTGGGAAAAGCTATCCCATTGTTGTACATGCTGGAGGACCAACTGAAGGAGGTGTGTTCTGTGTTTAGAAAAGATAAAAACCAAGACTCTTTGCTTCTGGCCGAGCAATTATTAGAGCTCCTACAAGGTGATGAACGTCTTAAAAAGATCCACTCAGAACAGCATTACATTTGTGCTACTATTCTGGATCCACGCTACAAAAAGGCGCTGGCAGGCCAAGCATTCTTTCCTTTTGATGATGAACATGTTCTAAAGTACAAACGTTGGCTAGCCTTGTCAGCCAAGAAGTTTGAAACAGAACGGCTGGAAATTGAAGGAAATGGCAGTACATCAGCAGGCCATCCCCAGTCAAAACAATCCACTTCTGCACCTGTGGCTGTGGCACAAGTGACCTCTCAGCCGTTAAAGACACCGGCAACCGGATCATCTGCACGAAAGACAACAGAAACATTGGAGGCTGAAGAGGATTGGCTAGCTCTGCGTGGGTTTGGTTCTCAAAAGGTCAGAGGCACAGCAAGAGCTAAGCAAAGTGGAGGAACCTTGGATGAGGACCTTGAGTCGATGGTGAAGGACTATCTGAATGACTCAACAGAGGTCTATGTTAATTCTGACCCATTGGCGTATTGGCATGGGAAAAAAGAATTGTGGCCACAGCTCACCAACCTGGCTTTAAACTACTTGTCTTGCCCACTCGCAAGCGTGTCTTCTGAACGGGTTTTCAGTGCGGCTGGTGGGATTGTAACTCCCAAACGGAGCCGCCTCTCGCCCAAAAATGTGGAGAGGTTAACAATGATCAAGATGAATCAGCACCTCATACCACCAGATTTCAGAGTACGAGAGAGCGTGCCGGATGAAGAGGAGGTGGCCAGCAACATAGATGAGGGAATTTCTACTCTGTCAGGTGACACTGAGCTCTCCCTGTCTGAATTCGCAGAGTATGATGACGAAGCCTTATTCTTATTCCTGGACCGTGATACCGACTTCGAGCCCTGAAAATGAGACAACGAATCAATAACTTTCTTTTTCATCCTTATTCACTTTTATTCCTGTGTGTCTGTCTTTCTTTGTTGTGCACAGTTAATATAATTCAAACTTTAATCAGATAATCACAAAAACAAGCCCATCAGCAGAACTGTCTTCACTTGTTTGCTAATTTATTTGAAGGTGCCGCAGTCTGCATTCCTCAGGTTCACAAGTTCAGAAGAACATGCTCCTCTATCCTCCTTTCCATCAAAGCAGAGGGCTGGTTTACGCCCAATGAAGAAAGACTCAGCACTTGTGGGGGTGTTGTTCTACCTCTTTGCAGGTGAGTTGACGGGTCTGGGGCCATTGCTGGGAAGCACTAAAAGTGGTTTGGACCAAATCCGAGGCGGAATTTTTTGTGTGTTTTTGATGACTTGCTTGCCTTTGAGGTGCTCTTAGGGGGGGTTCCGTCTATTTGTGGGTGAGTTTCGTGGTCTGGGAGCATTGCTGGGACACTCTAATCTTGATTGCATTTGCTTTTCAGGAAATCCGTCGTGCCAACCCCGACTTATGGCCTAGCTACGCAGCGCGTTTGGACCGAAGGCCCAGAAATATTGCAAGTATGAGATTTTGCTTTTGGCCTGTTTGGGGGTGTTATGCTTCTTGGCGGGTGGGTTGCCGGGTCTTGGGGCATTCCTGGGAAGGTCTAATACCGGGTAGAAGTGGTTGGGACAAAATCCAGGCCGATTTTTTTTTGTGGCTATTTCTGACATTTTGCTCTATGTAGCGTTTTCGGGGGTCCTGTTTGGGGGGCTTCCTGGTGTTTGTGGGTGAGTTTCGTGGTCTGGGAGCACTGCTGGGACACTCTAATCTTGATTGCATTTGCTTTTCAGGAAATCCGTCGTGCCAACCCCGACTTATGGCCTAGCTACGCAGTGCGTTTGGACCGAAGGCCCAGAAATATTGCAAGTATGAGATTTTGCTTTTGGCCTGTTTGGGGGTGTTATGCTTCTTGGCGGGTGGGTTGACGGGTCTTGGGGCATTCCTGGGAAGGTCTAATACCGGGTAGAAGTGGTTGGGACAAAATCCAGGCCGATTTTTTTTTGGCTATTTCTGACATTTTGCTCTATGTAGCGTTTTCGGGGGCCTGTTTGGGGGGCTTCCTGGTGTTTGTGGGTGAGTTTCGTGGTCTGGGAGCACTGCTGGCTATATATACTTTACTTTGCAAGAGGTTTGAAGCAAATCCATGGTGGCAGAGGGGACTTAGGGCCTAGCTGCAGAGCGCGCGCGGAGTGATTTGGGAAATTTGTGAAAAATTGACTAAGTCCCCATTTTTGTACTTTTGCTCTTTGGCTGTTTGGGGGTCTTCTACTCGTTTTCTCCTGGGTTGACGGCTCTGGGGCCATTGCTGGGAAACTCTAATACCGGATAAAAGTGTTTTGGACCAAATCCCAGGCGGAATTTTTTTTGTGTTTTTGATGACTTGCTTGCCTTTGAGGTGCTCTTAGGGGGGGTTCCGTCTGTTTGTGGGTGAGTTTCGTGGTCTGGGAGCATTGCTGGGACACTCTAATCGTGGCAACCCCGACTTATGGCCTAGCTATGCAGTGCGTTTGGACCGAAGGCCCAGAAATATTGCAAGTATGAGATTTTGCTTTTGGCCTGTTTGGGGGTGTTATGCTTCTTGGCGGGTGGGTTGACGGGTCTTGGGGCATTCCTGGGAAGGTCTAATACCGGGTAGAAGTGGTTGGGACAAAATCCAGGCCGATTTTTTTTTGGGCTATTTCTGACATTTTGCTCTATGTAGCGTTTTCGGGGGCCTGTTTGGGGGGCTTCCTGGTGTTTGTGGGTGAGTTTCGTGGTCTGGGAGCACTGCTGGGACACTCTAATCTTGATTGCATTTGCTTTTCAGGAAATCCGTCGTGCCAACCCCGACTTATGGCCTAGCTACGCAGCGCGTTTGGACCGAAGGCCCAGAAATATTGCAAGTATGAGATTTTGCTTTTGGCCTGTTTGGGGGTGTTACGCTTCTTGGCGGGTGGGTTGCCGGGTCTTGGGGCATTCCTGGGAAGGTCTAATACCGGGTAGAAGTGGTTGGGACAAAATCCGCGCGGAAAAGCCTTTAGTTTTGGCACTTTTTGTAACTTAGGGTTCGTTAGGGTTAGCCCTAGCAGCAGGATTGCATGTGTTTCGGGGTGTTCTAGATTTTTCCAACTGAGTTCTGGGGTCTTAGAGCACTCGTGAGAATGTGTAATTTTGGTTGCAAGTCATTTGAAGAAAATCCATGGTGGGAAAGGGGGGATTTGGCATAGTTAAAGAAAGCCTTTGCCACTATTCTTAACTTAGGGTTCGTTAGGGTTAGCAGTATTTCTATTGCATGTGTTTGAGTGGGGGGGATTTCGAGTCTTGGAGCGATGCTGGCTATGGCTACTTTTGCTTGGTTGCTTGCAAGTGGTTTGAATGCAATCCACGGTGGGTAATGGGTAATTAGGAAGGGGGTACTTCGGCCTACTTTTACTTTCAAAGTAAGTTTTGTCACCAGTTTTCTGCTAGGCCTCGTTTTTTGAGATTTGATTGGGGGTCTTCTACATTTTTGCGACTGGCTTTAGTAAGGGTCTGGGTGGGAGCACTGCTAGGAAGATCTAATTTTGTTCTAAAACACAGTTTACAGTACACCTAGCTTGAGGGGCAAGATCCGCTACATTAATTTGCCCATACTTATTTATCCTTCAAAAGGTGACTCAGAGTACGCACTTTCAAAAATATTGTACTGTCTACTAGGAAAATCAAATTGTGACTTTTTGCACTCCACAGCCTACATACCTTATATTTATTTATCAGTGGTGTTGTAATATTATATCACTTCCTGTTTTTCGTTGAATAATTACAGGCCGGGTTTCAGTCTCTGCAATGGGGAAAAAAGGATGGAGTCAGGCTTCACAGTAGCGAGCCACAATTCAGCATCAGGCAGGCAGTGGACAGGGTGTCTTCTGGTGACCAACATCGATGGACGAAGCGTCGGCTGCAATGGAGGAGTGCCGCTAATAGGAGGATTTTTTTTCTGCAGGCAACTTACTTACCACTTCCAACAGGACCACTAAAACCACATAGAACAGTATCCCTTGCCTTTTTCTCTGACTGTGACTGCATTTCTTGGCTCTCTCTCGGCTTCTACATTGATCCCTTAACACATCACTTAGTCCACTCCACTATCACATCTGCACCACACATAGTCATTTGTAAGTGCTCCTACGTAATTCGCAAGTCGCAGCACGCCCCAGGCCGTAGAGGACTGGGATGGCCCCAATGATGAAGCATGTCACCAAGGGGCAACCCTGGTGAGTGAGGGGACACCTAGAAAAAAAGCAATTTCTCCTTTTCTATCTACTATACCTTCCAGACCAACCCCACTGAGTGTTGTTGTGAATGGATTTATAGTGACCAGCAAGGCTCTCGGGTATCTGGCTACAGAGACCTTATGTTGAATATCGTTATCAATAATTTACACATAGGCCCTTTACTGTTGCATTCTTTCTTCCACAGTTGTCGAATGTACTACTTACTTTTCACTGACATGCATGCAGTAGTGCATGCACTTTCAAAGATTGATGGATAGGTTTGTACCCAAAGAATTGTTTATGTTCAATTGTTTGTCTATGCTGTGCTTTTTTTTACAGGGTGTCTTCTGGTGACCAACATCGATGGACGAAGCGTCGGCTGCAATGGAGGAGTGCCGCTAATAGGAGGATTTTTTTACTGCAGGCAACTTACTTACCACTTCCAACAGGACCACTACAACCACATAGATACAGTATCCCTTGCCTTTTTCTCTGACTGTGACTGCATTTCTTGGCTCTCTCTAGGCTTCTAAATTGATCCCTTAACACATCACTTAGTCCACTCCACTATCACATCTGCACCACACATAGTCATTTGTAAGTGCTCCTACGTAATTCGCAAGTCGCAGCACGCCCCAGGCCGTAGAGGACTGGGATGGCCCCAATGATGAAGCATGTCACCAAGGGGCAACCCTGGTGAGTGAGGGGACACCTAGAAAAAAAGCAATTTCTCCTTTTCTATCTACTATACCTTCTGTCAGGTTACGCAGCCCCTAAGCGCCTACCGTACTATGAAACTACATTTCCCATGAGTAGGCGGGAGACTTGCAGGAAGTTTATCTGGGGAACAGACGCGCTTCCTGTTGCGCGTTATTCTGGTTTCTGTTCTGCACCGGCATGAGAGCGGACGCTCTGCATGCTTTTCTATCGTGTCTCCTGTGGACTACACCTTCCCCCCCCCCCCCCTGAGGCTCAGTGGGGAGCGCTTCCGTGTTCTGTCCTTGGCGGTAGACGGACTTCACGCGTCTTCAGGTAAAGCCGCTCTAAACTCTTCGGCCGCCCGTGCGGTCAGCTGATTACTGCCTGAACGGATTGTTAAGGGAGGTTCTGTGACTGTTTTCTAACAGAATTCTACCTTTGATGAATTCCTGTTTGGTTGAATTGTGTGTGGCGGAGCACAGTGGTGGTCTATACCACGTGTTAGCGTTCACATCGGGGATCGTTTTTGTACTATTAAAACGGAGCGCGGTAGTAAGGACAACTACGCGTCTCCGTTGTATAACTGTGTATTTCAAAGGACCTCCATAACTGGGCATGTAGTGAGGTAACTACAGGCTACCCCAGTTCTCTTTGTGTAGTGCACCGTGCGGTGTGTTGTTGGCAGAATTCAGTGGTGGTCGCAACTACGTTTTTCTGTTTGACCTTCACCAAAGATTCTCTACTGGGTCATTACTTAGAGAGCGCAGTGTTGTAGTTCTTGCTTCCTACACACTACCGTTTCCCTCTTCCTTTTTGTTGGACCATACATCTTTGCTTTGACTATTTGGAACCCCCTTTGTACATTGAGTCCTCTACCAAGTTTGTGGTATGTTGTGAGTAGTGGGTTTGATGTCTTAGTATAACGCGAGTGTGTTTGGTGCGACAGGAGTGTGTTCGTTAACTATATGTTTATGTGTTTCTTAGGCCTTCCTCACAGATTGTGGCAGAAGGGCTATAGTATTTCCTATCCAAGGTCATGTTTTCTTGGTGCTCAGGTACTTGTCTACTTCCTTGGTTATTTAGTGAGACTATATGAGAGTACCCTTGTATGTTAGGACAGCACTTCACTGATGCCTGTCTTGTCTTCTGTTACAGGTATCCTTTCCCTGCTGACCCTACCTTTACCCATCCCACATTTTTTATTTTAGTTTGTTATTTTTCTCCCCCGCCTAATGGCTCGAACACCCTGTGTTTACACTTCTGGGTGTTGGTGACATTTGGAGGTGGAACCATATTTGCATCGACTGGATCATGGGGAGTAAACCTGACACCTTCCAGACCAACCCCATTGAGTGTTGTTGTAAATGGATTTATAGTGACCAGCAAGGCTCTCGGGTATCTGGCTACAGAGACCTTATGTTGAATATCGTTATCAATAATTCCACACAGGCCCTGTACTGTCGCATTCTTTCTTTCCACAGTTGTCGAATGTACTACTTACTTTTCACTGACATGCATGCAGTAGTGCATGCACTTTCAAAGATTGATGGATAGGTTTGTACCCAAAGATTTGTTTATGTTCACAATAGTTTGTCTATGCTGTGCTATTTTTTCTTGTCTCCCAAAACCTTTCCCAAAAACCCCCGTACCCATCCATTTTTCAAACCCTAACCCTCTTCCCCCGGGCTGTGTGGTTTTGATTGATGTGTGACTAAATTATTATTACAGCAATAAATCCACACACTTGCTGGGTGGGGAGGATAAGGTGATAGCAACAGGCTGGTGAAGAAATCCGAGGATATATTGTTACTCTGCTTGACAAAGAACCATTGCTAATGTGAAAGAACTTCAACCGAATTAGTAGTTATACTTTACCATTTGTTAGGCTACAATGTGGCACTGCTCTACTGTACTTCTGTCACCTGCTATATTCTCAGTTGTACCGTTGAATTGCTCAGGAGGACAAACCAGATTTCATTTTCTTTTTATTCATAGGCATGCAACTGCCACTGTGTCACACCACTAGTACCACCGCTATGAGGAAATTTTATCCGACCAAGATTGCCAACGTTATTCGGTGTTTCCCGTGGAGCCAGCCCTGGGTCTAGCCCTACTTTCAAACACAAATTACAGGTAAGATAAGCGTTTGGTGGTTTGGGGGTATAATGGAGTATTAGTACGAGAGACGAGAGACTGAAGGTATGTTAAAAAGGGTTCCAAAGACAACCGGTAACCAAAGACCCTTTTATGTTGCCCGGCGGTATTGCCTCTATGACCCACCAATATTAATCAATGAAGAAGCAGGCGCTGGAGACTGGAAGGCAGGAAACGAGGATTTTATTCTCTCCGGAGGAGAACACATCAATTCAGACAGCAAGTATCGTCACGAGGTGCTCTCCCCACATCTCTGAGGCCTGGCCTCTTATACTAGGGTTTATGACCTTTATTGCACATAACACATTCTCGCAATACTTTAGTACTTGAAAGAACATCCTCGGAATCTCCCCTTCAGACCCGTTCCCACATACATTTACAGTTGGATTCCCCACCCCGGACACAACAGGTGATGGTTGTCGCACAGCAGGGCATTCCGCCGATTCACGGAATGCATGGGGTTGGTCGGATCTCATGGGGTGGGGGCTTTGATCGATTCGGGGGTCCTTTGATGGGGAGGGGAAACTTCCTACTGTACGGGGTAATAAACAGTATCCGCAGAGCCAGGTGGCGGCCTGGGAACAGGGAAGACAAACGGGGACACAGGAAAAGGGGGTTTGCATCAAAAGGGTTTGAGGCCATGAAAGGAATGAGGGGAGGTGTCGCGCTGGGAACAGGATGGGATTCAGTGGTGAAGCTGCGCTGAAGAGGGGTTTATGACCCAAGGCATGAGAGAGCGGGGGTTGTCAGTGTGCGGGGGGAATGCTTGCGAGGTTAAGGGAGAGAGAGAGACGCGCTGGCTATCAGCGAGGGGCAGGGAGGCCATGGCATTCAAAATGGCTGCCGCTTACGCGCACGAATGGGCTTGAAAAGGGGCAAGATGGCGCCGATAATGTTCACCAAGTTTGAGTTATTTTCCACAGTCCTCCCTTTAACATTTCCAAGACATCTTGCTGGCCTATTTCCTATCTACACCTATATGCAGCGATCATAAGTAAGGGAGAGAGGACTTAGGCGAAAGAACTGTACATAAACATCACATTATAAACATCATATTGAAAAATCTCATCATTTAGTAGGCGGGTTCATCGTTAAGTTGGTTGCAGAAAAAGTCATCGTAATGCAATATCAGACTAGAATTATGTAGCGAGGGCGTTGGGTATAGATCATAGATGCTTATAGTCATTCGAAAATAGGAGCTGGTAAGTTATCATATAAGTAAGTCCTCTTAGCATTCGGCGGGTGCATAGTTAGTCCAATGGTGCTTGGGAGAGAAAGGAGAGGTAGTAAAAATATCAGAGTTCTTGTTGTCTTTTGTCGTCTTCTGTTGGCACTGTTAAGCACCTGGATTACAATTCGGTCTGTCAACAGGAATGTTCATGTGGATTGAGTCATTGGAGGTCTGCGGGCAGGGGTACATTTTGTCTTGTTTCGCCAGGCCTCATAGGAGCAGTGCGTTACGGTTTTGGAGCAGGTGCACTTTCTTTTGTAACGCAGAGCATAGATTTGCAATAAAAAAATGCGATTGTTCCTGAATTGTGAGATCTGTTTGTTTCTTGGGTCTGTGTGGTGAGCATTTCCAGTTGCTTCCATCATCTTCAAGGTGCTTGGTAGCGGGCAGAACCACAGACTTTGTTTATCTTTTCTTCGGGGGCGACCCTTGGTGGAGTTCTAGGCCACCGTTCTGGGATTTAACATAGTTCGTGGTCTACTTAGTCGGAGCTCCCTCCCTTCTGACGCAGGGAGTACTCTTCTCTGGGTAGTTCAGTAGGATTTGGAGGAACTTGGGAGTTCGGGTGGAAAGGTGCGGGTGTGAACAGTCCTTATGGTAGGTCGGAGGAGGAGGGGATGGAGCAAGGCCAGGTCGGGAACAGATCAGGGGGACGGAGGGTTTGCGACAGGCGGGTCCGTAACCATGTTCAGAGAGCGGGGACTTTTTGGCACACGTTGATCATAGAGCAGGGGCTTCAGGTCAGCCCTTTCCTTAGCTTTGTTTGAAACAGTGCCCCGTCCGGCGTCTCCTTACTGCTGTGGTCTCGCCTCGGCCTCCGTCGCTGATGTTCCACAATCCGCAGTCAGGCCGCGTGCTCCCACATCCGGTCTCTTTCTCCTCCGACAGTGATACCCTTAAATGAGTTTTGAAAAGACAGTCTTTAGAGATATTGCAGAAGAAGGTAATTACATAAATCTATTTCTCTCCCAACACCAAGCAACTGGGGTAAGCATTCGCTACATTTGAGATTCTTGCGGCTAACGTATAAACAATTGATGATGGGTTTGCTGGATTCCTTACAACTTCCTCTCGCTGGCTAATTCTTTGGCGCTTTGATGGTTATTACGTTCACTTGTAATAGGTACGCGGTCTGGTACTCATTTATTGCATACGTGTATTATAGTAGGTGTCAGTTCTTCTGGTAGAGACCTATTTCCCTGGTACGAGTCTTGCAAGGCTAGGCTGGTCTTCAGGGCCTTGTATTTTACAAAAAGTGCAACGTGCTATTCACCATAGTCTGATAGGCATCCTTCTGAGGGATGAACATAGGCTAAACAAGTCTTCATTACATCAAAACATCTTATTTTCAGCAAGACTTACAGCAACAAGGTCTTTCGATTTTCGATCTAATTTTTAACTTTGCATACATCTTTCTAACTTTCTATATAAATCCTCGCAACCTGGTTACTACAAAAATTCGGGGGGTGGTTTGCGATAATTATTAAACTTATCCTCGGGGAAGGTGGGATCTCATGAAAAACGATTAGGAACACAGCGAATCGGAGCAAGGGGCGTTTTTCAAGTTCTCGTTCAGGGCAGCTGATACCACACTGGGGGCATTTTGGGTAGATGGGGGTGTCTCGATCATTTCTTACAGCTTGGGGTACGGAGACAATTTTCAATGGGGATGGTCGCATTACCACAGACACATTTTATCATAGAAGCCACTGACAAATAGTTCCCTCAGAGTGGGTCAAATTTAGGGAACCTTAGTCGTCTTACCTGTCCCTTTCCTATCGGCCAATTTAAATTTCATCCATATTTTAGTAGAAAAGGAGAGGTAGTAACGTGGTACCGATACAATTTTATTTAGGACAAATTTGTGCAAATACTTGTGGTATTTGGGGCCAATCAGGAGGTGCACCAGGTTCGCCAATTAGGTGCCAGTTGCTAGGAAGAGGGAAAGTGTGGAGAGAGAGAGAGAGAGAGAGAGAGAGAGAGAGAGAGAGAGAGTAAGAGAGAGAGAGAGAGAGAGAGAGACAGACAATAGGCCAAACAGTACACGTGGGACATAGAGAATGACCGTGTATTGTTTGGGCTATTCAGTGCGTTACCCAACGTTTAGACGTTTCGGGTCTGTGTTAGGATGTAGAAAAGCATGCAGTTTTGGGACAGAAAAGCATTAGATCTAGTACAAAAAAGGTCGTGTATTGGGTAGGGCGTCCTTTTTTGCGTCGTTTTGCAGCGCTAGTCCGTCTTCATGCATCGGGCGTGACGTGGTTCCAGATCCCTTATGATACTCTAATCGGGATTCTAATGTAACCTGCAGAGGGAAAAAAGGGGGAAAAAGGGGAGGTAGGGGGACAACATTTGAACACATCAAATGTACGGGCACGAAAGTCCTTTACTTACCGCATACTCGTACTTATCTCTTCGGGATATAATCCATTAGGGTTTTGGTTTCCTAAAGTCATGGGGGCAGGCAATGTGATAGGTGGTTCATGGGGAGGTTCGAGGATGGCATTAAGGATCGTGTGTAGTGAAAACGCTAAAAAGAGGAATCAGAGGTGCCTAGCGTGAGGTACCCGGTTTTGTAGATGTATCCGGCCTTCGGGATCCTTAAATCATTCCCAAAGCTGTGATGTTCTAAGGCATATCAGTTCTTCGTTTTAACCCGGTACCTTAGTACCTTCGACCACCATATCTTAATAACATTTTATCAATCACACCGTTTTACTTTACCCATTCTCAGAAGTCGAGGTCCTTCTTCATACGTCAGTTCCTGAGCTTAGTCGCATATCTTGGAGGCAGAGTATCATACCTTTGATTCGACCATCAACCCAGGGCCGAACAACCATTTCTCGGATAACCTTAAAAAAGAGCAGAACAGTTGCGCGCAGAAAAACCCTCCCACCAATACCCGCATTTACAAAAGTATGCGATGCCTATCCATAGCTTTTTAAGACCTTTATTTGTAGAATTATTCAGTACGTAAAATGTGAGAGCGCAATTCATATTTTGGTCTGACATGTCGTCGATGGAAGCACATACAGTGGGGAGTTATTTTGTAGCACAAGAACATGTAAAAAAAGGTCTAAATTATTTGCAAGTAACCAAAAAACATTTCATCGCGTGACGAAGGAATCAGGGGCATTTCAGTTCATAAATGGAAACACAGTCAAGTTCATCGTAATCACATTTCCTAGATGTAAACCGCGGGCGTGCATCATAAGCGACGTTATGTATCAGTTACAACAAATATCAAAAAAATAAATTGTTCATTGAAATCAACATTTTACGGAACCCTTCTTAAATGTTCGCCAAGTGAACCCTCCTCCCTTTAACATCGAGTGCGCAATGGTTCGTATATATATATATATATCTTAGTACATCAAGTTTCATTAGCTAAGGAACACCACGAGGCATCCGTTAGTTTCCATTGATACCAGCGCCATTTTGGGCGAGGCCGGTTTAGTCCGGAAGTAGCATCAGGGGCAAAATATCCCCGACAATTGGCGGTTGGACCAGAGTCCCTTTCGGCAGTTCAAAAGAAAACTGTGCTAACAGAGGGGCTGGTGGTGTGGACCGTCAATCAAGAGAGGGAGGGGGTAGAGTCTCTCTTACCGGGTCATGTTGATGTTCAGCCGGAACTTGCTCGAGCTCGTTAGCCCATAATGTTCCTGGGTGGTTCAGACGGAAGCTGATGCAGACACGAGAGCACCGCCATCTTGTTGCTGTGCCGTGGTTATTTCATTTGAGATCAATGCAACTGTTCCTCACCGGAAGCCTGAAGGGGCCGAGGGCTCTTGGGACTTTGGTAGAATCTTCAAAGTCGAGGGGATGTTTGTCGATGGTGGGGGCTTGCGCCCAGGTGGGCAAGTGCCCGAGTTGCAATTTCGGACAAAGTTACTCCAGCGGCCTAGACCCGCCTTTCGAGGGCCCAGACGCCATTTTGAGACCCTGTGGCAGCCACCTTTGCCGTATCCATCAGGAGTGGAAGAAAACTTCTTGTGATGGCGAAAGACAGAGCATCATGCGGCTGGAGCAGGACATTTTGGTTCGGGGCGCCAGGGTGCAGCAGTGGAGCCTTCATCTGGGGAGGTGAGGGAGGCTCGTCCGTGCCGCCTTCCTCTCCCGGCGCATCCTACGCCGTCCCTTTGAATCAGGGGTGCACATGATGACCACCCTACACCCCTGATTCCGACTCTTGGGGGACCACTGTACATCCGGTGCTCCGTAAATATGCCCGACGGACATTGTATGTCCTGTACTGAGGAAGTATACTAGTCGGGCATTGTATGTCCTGTGCTGAGAAAATATACCAGCCGGGTCTTGTATGTCCTGTGTTGCGGAAATATACCAGTCGGGCATTATATTTCCTGTGCAGCGTAGGTATATGGCCGTCGCCCGGCTGGAGGACATCGGCGTCGGGCCAGGGCAGGGAAGCCTCCTACCTGTGGAGGTGGAAGAGGCTCGTCCGCGTCGCCTCTTCCTCCCTGCCCACCCTGCATCCGTTCGATGGAGAAATTCGTGATGGCCGGACCAGGAGATACAAGGGAGGGGGTCATTTTCATCCGCCCCCTCCCTACTCGCGGTCCGGGGGACGCCATCCCTGGAAGGGTAGTATGGGAAGACCATTTCATTGCCTGCTGTGTGGAGTCTCCAGTACCTTCTCGCCAGCGATCTCTTTTTGGCCCATGGTTGCTGGCAGGCCCCGCCCCACACGTGCTATGTGTTTCGGATGGGCGGGACCATCGAACTGTTACATTGGAAGACTTCCGGAGTGAGCGTAATATGTTTTGTATTTTTCCTATTAGTAAAGTTTGTTTTTTAGAGAGTTCTACTAGTTATTCTAATTACTGTTGGTTGTGTGTTTTACCGTAATTAAATCCTAAGTTATATAATAGACGCTTGGCTTTCTTGAGTCTTTTCTCTAACGGGGGGTTGTTTACACTGACCTGCAGTTGTGTTTGTTTTTTTTCAGAGTGGGGGAGCAACAGAGAGCAATCAGTCCCAGAACTCTAACATGTCATTAAAATTGGTCTGACGAAATCTGTGCCACCGAGCATAATCAAACGGGGTGGTCCTGTCTGTTCTGTCTGCACTAGTCTGATTGGTTTTTATCTCACGCCTTTTTCCTTTCTGTCGGTCTGTCCTTTCTGTCAACCCTCCATTCTTACCTATGCTTTGCAGAGTCGGGCATTGGGCTTTCCAGTGTCCAAGACATTTACAGAAAGCACATTGGTTTTGTTTTAAGTCTGTCCGTCCTGTGCGTAATGTCGGGGGATTACCTTCGGGTCGTTGTGTTCCGGGGTTGGCTTGTCGGCACATCCCTTTACACCGTTCGCTTTTCATGTCTACTCCTCGGGACTGTGCCATCGCTGGCCCTTCCCTTTGCCTACTAGACGTTTGGAGGGTTGTCCGTCGTGTCCCTTCACCTTTTCTAAATTCGTCGCCTTCCCTTCGTCGTGCAGCTTCTTTGCGCCACATACCGAGACTATCGAGCATAATAGGTGTTGTTTCATTTCTACGAAGGGCTATCTCTACCGTTTCTATTTTGTCAAGATCAAAGGATCCTCTCAGTGGCCACTGTCTTTCTCGATCCTTTTTCGTATATTTATGCCACAGCTCACTGTAGGCTATAGCGATTAATCCATGCTTCATGAACATGTCCTTATTAGGGGTGCCTTCCAGTGGAGCCGGATGGTTCATCTCTAATAAGCGGTCCGGGTAAAACAGGCTACTAACCAGTGGGGAGAAGACAGGCATGACGGATCGCAATGGGATAATAGTCAGCACTACCTATCTTATCACTGCGCGCAAAGACTAGACAGAATATTTCTATTCTACGTTGTTTGCACGTAGTGAATACCTCATGAACCAATTCTGAGCAATCAATGTTAGGTCAAAAATAAAAAATCAATATGGTCAATGGGGAGAATAAGTAGGCTCGCAAAGGTTCGCGTCACCTACCCTTTCACTATCTGTAAAGAGGGGACCTATTTTTCCCTGTTTGCAGACAGAGAATCTCCAGAAAACAATCTATAACAGTTAATCAATGGGGGGAAGGGGCAATTTGTTCAGTGGGGGAGAAAGATAGGTCCGACGGGTGCGTACCTATCCTTCGCTGTTTATAAAGGGAGAGCCTGTTGTTTCTCCGTTTGTAGACAGTGAATCTCCAATAAATTAACAAAAAGTAATACTAGTATTTTCTCCACAATTATCTATCACTTTCAATTATCTATCACTTTCGCAATTCGTCGTGTTTACACGACCTTACCCGGACCGCATGGACAGTTTCTCGTCTTCCGAATCCAGCGCCTGATCGTCCTCTTCTCTTCGTACTTCTCGTGGCACTCCTGATGGTTCCCAGTCAGGACCGCAGATCACTCGAGAGAGGTCTGTTCAGAACCAGTGAAGTTCGGATGATCGGCTGTCAGACAAGGGTCTATCGGACAGGGTACCTTCCGATCGTTGCAGTCGTTCACTCTGTCGTCGGGACCTCTCCCACTGGATCCACGAGTCGCTGATGGGCCCCACGTTTGGGACGCCAATTGTTAAAAAGGGTTCCAAAGACAACCGGTAACCAAAGACCCTTTTATGTTGCCCGGCGGTATCGCCTCTATGACCCACCAATATTAATCAATGAAGAAGCAGGCGCTGGAGACTGGAAGGCAGGAAACGAGGATTTTATTCTCTCCGGAGGAGAACACATCAATTCAGACAGCAAGTATCGTCACGAGGTGCTCTCCCCACATCTCTGAGGCCTGGCCTCTTATACTAGGGTTTATGACCTTTATTGCACATAACACATTCTCGCAATACTTTAGTACTTGAAAGAACATCCTCGGAATCTCCCCTTCAGACCCGTTCCCACATACATTTACAGTTGGATTCCCCACCCCGGACACAACAGGTGATGGTTGTCGCACAGCAGGGCATTCCGCCGATTCACGGAATGCATGGGGTTGGTCGGATCTCATGGGGTGGGGGCTTTGATCGATTCGGGGGTCCTTTGATGGGGAGGGGAAACTTCCTACTGTACGGGGTAATAAACAGTATCCGCAGAGCCAGGTGGCGGCCTGGGAACAGGGAAGACAAACGGGGACACAGGAAAAGGGGGTTTGCATCAAAAGGGTTTGAGGCCATGAAAGGAATGAGGGGAGGTGTCGCGCTGGGAACAGGATGGGATTCAGTGGTGAAGCTGCGCTGAAGAGGGGTTTATGACCCAAGGCATGAGAGAGCGGGGGTTGTCAGTGTGCGGGGGGAATGCTTGCGAGGTTAAGGGAGAGAGAGAGACGCGCTGGCTATCAGCGAGGGGCAGGGAGGCCATGGCATTCAAAATGGCTGCCGCTTACGCGCACGAATGGGCTTGAAAAGGGGCAAGATGGCGCCGATAATGTTCACCAAGTTTGAGTTATTTTCCACAGGTAGTACTACTAAAGTCCTAGGACTCTTGGATTCACTTCACTTAGTCTGTGAGAGGCACTTAGTGTTGAAAACATTTGGGCATTTACACTTAAAGGAAGAAAATGGAACTAAACTTTCAGGAAAACAGTCAACGTTAAACCCCCACCCACCAGGCAAGCAGTAAAAAACAGGTATGCTCAGATAAAGTTTGAAAAAGTATATTTATATCCCTAACAAAATAATCTCCCGCAAGACCCTCCCTAACCCCAACGATTGTCCTTCAAAAGTCCCCAAAAACCCAACTCCCAATTCCCACCCCCCAAAAGTCTCTAAAAAAGGGCCA
This sequence comes from Lissotriton vulgaris, assembly GCF_964263255.1. NCBI lineage: Eukaryota > Metazoa > Chordata > Amphibia > Caudata > Salamandridae > Lissotriton > Lissotriton vulgaris. The sequence goes on along the minus strand of NC_141686.1, from coordinate 22,756,106 downwards.
AGGGACACTATGGGTGGATGCTGTTAACTTTTTGGGCCAGGGCATCATGCTCCTCGCGGAGCAAGGCGAGCTCCTGCTGAAGGCGGGACACCATCAGGGTAGTGCGGCGCAGGCGTGCCTTCACTGCCTTGCAGGTGCAATGCCTGTGAGAGGCAGCTGTTGGCCTTGCTGCTCGGCGGTGGCGTTTGCCTTTGGCAGCCCGGCTCAGTCTGGGTGGACCACTGTGCTGGGTGGCAGCCCGTGGGGCCACGGAGGCCGATGCAGACGACGTTGTTGTAGTTGTCGACTGCACACTTTCCACGTCCTCCAGGGCCACCAGCCACCGATATTCCGCAACAGTGGCCTCGATCCTCCGTTGCCGGGCCGCTCTAGCCAGCTCCTTCCTCCTTGTTCGTTTGGAAGGAGAACCTATATGAAGAAAGAAAGACATAGTCTGTAACCAATGCTCTTTAAGATTAACTCAATCATTCAGCAGAAATTTGTGTTGCAGTACAACTAGCAACTTGCAAGCGCATTACATAACTATTGAGGCCAGTATCTATCTAACCTCACACTTCTTCATCCTTGCTCTAACATTAGTGGGAGTTTAAGGAACAAATTCTACGAGCACTGTGGACTTCCATTGGAGTCGACTATGAAAGTACACCAGTCTTATTCTTCTTCTTATCTCTTGTTTTGGAAAATTGGTACGTTATTTTCTGCAAGCCGGCATAATGCCAGCGCAGTAAACTTGCACCCGAGAAAAAGAGACGCACGCCATGAGGAGTGACCTAGACTTGCGTTGCCGTTGCGTTACTGTACCCGTCCAGTACATGCAGGTGGTGAAGCTCTTACTTTTCTATTACGGGTGGCACTGAGAATACTCTGTTACAACTCAAGGGCTACTGCTTAATTAATTTAACTTTCACCCTACAGTGGAAATGAGTACTAGAAATGGAAAATTGAAGAAGATAAATAATCTGATTATCTATCACTTCACATGGGATGTTTTTGCTTATATATGGGATGACTTTAGGTGCTTTGCTTTTTATTGAGTGACCAGTGATACATCCACACATGAATGACTGAGTACTACTAAACTTATTAAGAGAGGTAGGGAGTGGCCACCATAATAACCGGATCTATGCAGTGCTTGCAATACAAACTACTGCTACTATTTATGGTAGTATTTGGACAAAATTAAAAGTTCTTTTCCTTGCCTTTCCTACACTGGAACGGACGTGCGGGTGCAGTGTTACATGCTCTTCAAAGTTACACTTAGTTCATCCACTGACCGTCTACTCTCTCTAGATCATGGGTACTCACAAACTTTCTCTCAGGGGCTACATTTACAGTGTAGTTTGGGGCCGAGGGCCGCACTGGTGGGGGCGGAGTCAGAGGGGGCGGGGCTAAAGCAAAACGATAACTTGTGACCATGAGGTTGCACACAGGTCCCTGCAGCAGATACCCTCATCCACTGAGCCACCAGACCCAGCATTTACATACATCTCTCTCCCTCCTGCTCTCCCTCCTGCCCTCCCTCCATCTCTCTCTCCCTCCTGCCCTCCCTCTCCCTCCCCCTCTGTCATCTCACTGTGTGTGTGTCTATCTGTGTCAGCCTTCAGCCCGGGTTGAGACCGCTTCCTCAACGCGCACACACAGACAACAACACCAAAGTACTTAACAGGTCTTTAAAAGACCATTAACATATTATTGAGGCTTTGTTTGTTTTAGCGCCCCTGCTTCTCCACCCTGACAATCACTGCTTGCCCGGCCCCACAGAGCAGAGGCTTTGTTCTATTTCACCTCTTTGTGGCCTTGCACCGCCACTCTGCTCTGTGGGGGCCGGGGGAGCAGTGATTGTCAGAGTGGAGATGCAGGGGCGCTAACAGGTGAAATACAAAAAAGCCTCTGCTCTGTGGGGGCCGGGGGAGCAGTGATTGTCTGCAAGGTCTGCGCACCACCAAGGAAGGCTTGCCGGGCCACCACCGGCCCGCGGGCCGTACTAGGAGTACCCCTGCTCTAGATACACATATGCTATCTAAGAGTCAGATAGTAGCATGATCCAGGTATATGGACACATACAGTTTCTGTGTCACCCACCCAGGCTGTTGTCCTTCCACCCATCATTGCTTCATCATTCACCCAGCCATGCATCTCATATTCTTGCCTTCCCAGCTAGTCTTCAATCTCAATAAGTAAGGAATATATAAGAGCTTACCTCTGGCCGCCACCACCACCGTCTCAACTCTCACAGCCGCCGCCGCCGCCTCCTCCCCTGAAGAATCGCCCTCCGCCTCCGTGTCGAGCACCACCACCTCCACACTGGCCCCGCCACCAGATGTTCCACCTACAAAGTACATTTAAGAATGTTAGAATAAAGCACTCACTAGTCACTAGTATTTGGTCTAGGAATGAAGACATGTGAAAACAATGTAATTTGTGACTGTCTGCGTTAAAGTTAAAAAAAATGTCCCTTTTTCCAGGGAAGGTTGTCTTGCTGCACTTTTTGGCACAACTGATGAAGGCTGTTTTTTTAACACGCACCATTTTTCTCCACACAGACAGAAGATGGACTTCTAAAAACAAGATCAAGTTGAAACCAGGTGAGAGCTCGGCTCGACCACAAGAAATGTCTTCAATTAATCGTCAGCACTAACCACTTTTCCATTATCAGTTAAACGTTTAGTTTTATTATGACTTCATTTTAATAAATGTGTTTACTTTTAATAAAGCTTTTAAACTTAAATACAATCTGTGTTTTTTGGTCCAGACTAGAGTGACTGAGCGAAAGGTTTTGCAATTTTTGCAAGCATGAGTCCAGATAGAACACTTCAAAAGACATTATGGACAATCCCAGAGGACTGCACTAAGTTGATAGAGCTATTGCTGACTAGAATCATGGGAGTTTCGCCAACCGTGCAATCTTAGTTAGCTACACAGACAGACTAATAAGAATAATCTAGTAATACCACAGGGAGTCATAGTAGAGGCAGGATAAGAATTTAGATACAGTCTACAAGAAGAGCAAAGACAATTTTGAAAAAAGTCAAATGAGGAACGCTAGGAAAAATAGGTACTAGTCTAAAATGAAAACTTACTGGGGCCAGCAGAGGAGCCCTCGCCTGCCCGATCCTGGCCCTGTTGAACAGCATCCGCCGCCTGCTGCTCCTGTGTCCTCCTCTCGCCCCTGGGGGGAGCTGACGTACAACATGAAAGAAAGAACAGAAAACATGGATGATTGTTGCTTGTCAATGTCAACCAAATCAAACATTTCAAAAGAACAATAACAAAATATTTCCGCGAAATTATATTGATTATGGTTACTTTTCATTTATTTGCGGACCTGTGACTTCGAAAGTCACGTAACTCACTAAACAAAGTACTGAAACGTTCACCTAGGACTGGCAGGCAGCAGTCCGCAGGCAAGACGCAAAGTGACAGACAAACTCCATTGTGATGTCAGTCAGATCAGTGACAACACTAACAGTTGCCTGCTACATTACCAGTCATTTAAATAGTCAAACTATCAATCCACCGCCACTATTTTTCTTATTGTCAGGGTTACAAAGGAAGGGGCAGATTTAAGCCCTTGCGGCTCTTTTGCGCCGTTCTTGCGTGACTTTTGTGACGCAGCAGCTAAACAAAAAAGGGCGCCATGGTGCGGCGTATAATATTATAACAACGTGACGCATTTGGGAGATGCATCCCGTTATAAAGCCCTGCGCCATCAGGGGGCGTTCCGGCGCAAGGGAGGGCATTCCTGCGCTGGAACACATCCTAATAGTGGCTGAGGGAAATCTACAAAATATCAATCAGTCACCTTTAGGACAATGATGCGTCACACAAACCCTGCACCTGCTTGAAGCTGACGTACGGCTTGACCCAGCATTGGGGAGATAGGGTACCCCAGAGCATTGATGGAGCTGCGCCATCGTTGCGACGCAACTTCAGCAGTAAAGCTTCGGTGACGTTTTGGGCCCATGGTGCGCCGCATTGCAAATACGGCGCACCATGTTTGGTGGTGGTAGCGGGCCGCACAATTAATGGCGCATCCCTGCTACTTTGCAGGGATGCGACGGTAATTGCAATTCTGCCCCTTAGGGGCATACTTACTTACGCGTTCTGGCGCATCTCCAGAGATGCGCCAGATCAAATGCGTCACGCAAAACTACCCTTGCGACACGGCAGATGTGCCTCATTTACAATGCGGCGCGCCCTGGCGCAAGGGTAGGCACTTGCGTGACGCATCTCGACACGTAAGAGCGGCGCATCGCTGGAGTCACGTCGCCAACGCAATGCAACTCCAGTAATGCTCAGGGCCACCCAATACTTAACATGCTGTGTCAGTCCTTTCGCCTGCTTCGAGCAGACATAAGGAATTGAATTGACGTAGCAGCGTCGCAGAAGTGCCTGCGTTAAATCTTGTACATTTCACGCAGGCAATTTTGCGAGGCGCACAGCCGCTGGACCGCCCACCCTGCGTACTAGGAACGCACCCATTGTGGTGCAGGCCCATGGCTTTATAACGTGACGCATCTCCCTAGATGCGTCATGCTGTAAATGACTCGCAGGGATGCGGCACGTTTACGCCGCTGTTGCGTCACGCAAGGCAACGTAAACGTGGCGCAAGGGGCTTGTAAATGTAATCTGCCCCCTAGTGTCTAGCATTACGCAGTTCTGTAAAGTACACTCATACATAATAGTTACTCAGGCCAATGAGACCACGAAATAGAAAACAAATAAGCATAGTAGCAACGCCACTGAGAAGGAGAGCAGTGCACCTGAAATGCACAGAAGATTTTGAAATATAATTTAACTACAATGTAATCGTCATCAGCGGCATTATTGGCTTGCTCCATGTAAAAAACAAATATTTGCAATACAACAACACAGAGCAGGAGAAAACATCATAGTAGTGAGTGATTAAATGGCTACTACTACTCACCAAGCCCGGGGATCTCCAAGCCGAGCTGGTCCAGCAGGTCGCGCTCGCGGTCCAGGAGGTCCGTCCAGCGATGGGTGACCTGGCTGTAGGTGCGCTGGACCCCGTAGAGGTGGGATATGGCCCAGCACACCTTCTCCCACCGCTTCCGGCGCTCCCGCATGTTGTAGCCGCCGGCCGCGATCCTGCCGCCTCCCGCGATGGTCCTGGGCAGGCGGCGCTGGACGAAGTAGACCAGCGCGCCCACTTCCTCCGGGCTGAATATCTCCCGTCGCGTCACCTGCTCCCCCCTCAATCTCCCGCATGCTGTCCTGCCACTGGGTCCAGCACTACTCCCCGCCGCCGCTGCGGCCCTCAAGTGCCTGGGCAGCTTCACGGCGCCTGGCTTGACCATGGTCTGGGCAGGTAAGGTAGGAAGAAGTAGAAAATTAAGAAAGAATAGGATAGGGAAGAAGAAAAGAAAAGAGTTTAAAAAAGTAGTTTAAAAGTAAAGAAAAATAGCAGAAAAGACAAAAATATACAGCTAGGAAAAGAGGGGGATAGATAAGAAGCAAAATCGTAAAAAAAAAACTGAAAACAAGCAAAGGATGGCAAAGATACCAAGAGGATTAAACACCATGCCCAGACACAGGAAATGAATGAAAAACAAGATGGCCGGCGCCCGTTCACGAGCGCGAAAGAAAGTTCGCGCAAGATTTTCCTCGCGATCTCGTGCGAACCTGTAGATTTTCCGCGCGACCTCGTGCGAACCTCTACTCGCAATGCGCTTACTGCGCGAGATTATACATAGCGGGCGGAAACGGAAATACGTCACGGAAACAAAATGGCCGCGCCCGTACTCGACCTTGGGGTAAATTCGCGTGTTGCGCTGCAAGCGGCTCGCGAATACTGCAAAAAAACTCGCGAAACAACAAGCCGCAAAAAAATAAAATGCTCATTCGCACGAATTGGCGGCTTCCGCGGTCGGTTTCGCACGACGCCGCGCCCCGCGAATAGCGCGAAAAAAACCGAAAAACGATTTCAGCAAAAGCAAAAGCAATGAGCAGGTGCAAAAGGTCAACCTCATGATTTGTAACGATTCTTTGTAGTGCTTCCTGAGGGGGCCCTCCAGAATTCGGTTGCCTGCTTGCAACTATTTTGTGTGACCCTGCTCTGACCTTAACTGTATGCCACAAAGGTCCTGATTTACAGCTAAAGGAGCAGACAAGCAGGTGCCAGGCTGGAACTTTAAATTCTTTCAGTGACACATTAATTAGCCCCTAATTCATTATTGTCAGTTGGGGCAGGGCAGGTGTTGTTAATAAACTAACCCCAAATTAATTCATGTCAGTTCAAGCAGGGCAGGTGGGCTTGCTTTTCCCCCCCATCTTCTACAGTGATGATGAACCAGAGGGTGGCATTGATGTAACAGAGGGTGGCATGGGTCAAAGAGAGGGTGCCAGTGGTAAAACAGAGGGTGCTGGGAGGCTGTGATGATGAACCAGACGTAGAAACAACATAGTCGCGACCGTTGCGAGCCGACAAGTAAGTTCGCAATTGCGAACTAGTACCAAATCCTCGCAAACTGGCAGAAACAATTGCGAACACACAAAAAAAAAAATCCGCAAATTCGCGGGAATTCGCGGATTTTGCGGATTGCGAGTTCGCAAATCCGCAAATTCGCGGATTGCCAATCCGCAAAATCCGCTCATGCTTAGCTGCCTATTTTGCATATTCTGTCCAATCATGAGATGCCTTGGAGACTTTCATTATTATGGCACATGACTTTTTGGTATTTTTGAAAAGTGCCCTTTTTCTTACGAACATTTGACTTTATATGATCTAGGCCTATAATTTTATACTTGGCCTCGAGTTGAAGACTTTTAATTGCATTTTGTTTGGCCATTATAGGCATTCGTACATATTTTTATATAGTTTTTATATATACATTTACATACATTTAGCTTAGCTCAATATTGTTGAACTCTGCTTTCATGTTATGCCTCTATTCTAGTATTGGCTTGTTTTTAGACCGTCCTCGGATCATAGGGGGGGTGTCATATAGTTACTTCTTTTCTATATACTGTGTTAAGTTAGCATGAGTTTATTAAATGTTTAAACAACATAGTTTCCTTCGGCTTCAGTTTGCACACGACACATAATTGTTATTTTAGCTTTCAACCTAGACGAAAGATGTGATTTATTTGAGAATAATATGTTATTGCTCTGATATCAGTTGTGCTTGGTACACTTGGTACACTGTCTGCACACTGAGTGCTGAACCCTCTAAGAATAACCTAACACAAGGTTGCTGGGAGGCCTGATCCTCGCACCACATTAGACATAACACAAATACAGTTGCTGCCAACATTGGGCTCTAAGCGGGTTTAAGATAGAGTTACTGAGAATGCAAAAACACACTTGATGATGCTTCGCATGCAGAGAGCAGGCAGCAGATCATGTGATCTTCTCCTCCTGACATTTAGAGGTATGGGCCCGCCCTGCTAAAACCCAAATGAGACCTTCTTAGATATAATATAGAATGCTAATCAGGGAGTGCGAGAAATAGGTGTTATTCATTTCTATTGATTTTAGCATTATAATATGCTATCACCGTTTGCTTATTATGGACTAGTAACTATGCTGATAACTCTGATTCTTATAATATGTCTTTTTGTATTATATAAGATACTGCGTTTGAGAACCTTGCATTGAATAATAAATATTTCAAAATTGCACGTGTCCTCTGTTACTCCACGTTCTGGTTTGAAATGATTATAGAGCGAAAGAGTGTTCATGTGTTCCACGATACCTGAGGTAACCTAAGTTCATGTTCTGGTTTGTCTAAATCATTGGGAGTTTGTTATGACCAATGAGACACTGTAGCTAGCTCGGTAAGGGGATTTTGGATACTGAGGTGAGTTGTGGGTCACCTTAATTCACTGAGGTTCCTGATCTCTATGCACAGTTCTGTAAGAGAACGGAATCCCTGCTACAGGAAGAGATGCAATGGTGCGAGTGTTCAGACAAACGTGGTACAATCCGCGTTTTTGTGAACTGGTTGAAGCTGTGTGTCAAAGATATGTTACATGTCAACAGATGAATGCTGGAAAAAAGACTGTGGTTACGATGAGTCACATTGGGAGGTCCGGGGGACCTTTCAGTAGGATGCAGTTGGATTTTATCGAGTGCCTATGTGCAACAGGCTAAGGTACATTTTGGTAGTGGTGTGTGTGTTCTCAAGGTGGGTGGAGGCTTACCCTACTCATAGATGCGATACACTCACTGTAGCTAAGCTGTTGTTGAGGGAAATCATTCCTAGGTTTGGGATTTCGACCTCTTTGGAATCTGACAGAGGAACGCACTTCCATAGCGAAATCATGAAGATGCTTTGCACAGCACTGAATGTTGATCAGAGAGTCCATTGTCGTTATCGTCCAGAGGTTTCTGGGATAGTGGAGCAGATCAATGGGACTTTGAAAGCTCGAATGGGAAAAGTGTGTTCATCCAGGTCTCTGAAATGGCCTGATGTTTTGCCCTTGGTGTTGATGAGTATGCGCAGTACCTCAGACAGGAGAACAGGTCTTTCACCTCATGAAGTGCTGATGGGGAGGGCTATCAGATTACCAGTGATACCATCGGCGGCCTTGATTAGCAACACAGATGATCTGATCCTTGATTATTGCAAGGGACTAGCTGATGTCATCCGTTCTGTGTCCCATCAGGTGCAGGCTGCTGTGGTTCCAGCTTCGAGTGATCTCTGTCACGACCTGAGTCCGGGGGACTGGGTGCTGGTTCAGAAGCACGTGAGAAAGAGCTGCTTGGATGATCGTTGGGGAGTCCCTTACCAGGTTATCTTGGTGACAAACACTGCAGTAAAGTGTGGAGGATTGCCGAATTGGGTGCCTGCTGCTCACACCCATCGAGTTTCAGCACCCTTGGAAGAAACAGCTCCTCTCCCTAATGAAAATCCAGCTGAAGTGACAGGGCCACAGGACGGGGCAAGCAGAGCTGTGAGGGTTTCTGGAGAAGCTGGTTACTCACCAGACCAGGTTGAGGAGGGTTACGACGGCAGTGACACTGAAACTGCCTCCGAAAGGGGAAGTTTATTGTGAGAGTCGTCCAGAGTCAGACTCCGCCAAGAAAAGTTGTGAGCAGTGTGAGCAAAGAGAAAGCAGGAAAACAAGCAGAGCAGAAGAGCAGTGGCCAGAGAGACAGAGGCGACTGAACCTGAGACTGGTCTCCGAGAGGGATCTTGCTCCCGTGTCTGAAGAGACAGAGTCAGACGAAGGTGAGGAAGAGCAAGCTCGTGGAGGTCTGAGGAGATCAAGACGAAAGAGAGTGCCTTGCCAAAAGTATGCAGCTCCAGAGTGGTCATACATTGTAACTGATACCAGGAGTGCTGAGATCGGGGAGGTTGAAGGCAGTGACAGTAATTAGAACCAGCCCTATCGTGAAGTTGGATGTGGTGTTGTTAGTACCAGGACTGGAAATTGAAGGAGTGCTGACCATCACAGTTCCGAATCCTCCGATTCTGAGCAGAATTCGCAACTTGGTCCTGAATTGACTGATTTCCCCTACGTTTGGAACTGAAATACCATCTCATGAATCTATTGTTCTTTGTCTTGAACTTTTGCTGCATGTTTTAGAAGCTGTTGGAGCAAATCTTATCTTGGATTGAAAAGACTTTGTTGTAAATAAGCTGAAATTTAAATAACCTAGGTCCGAGTGGAAGAAGAAGAAATTTAGGGGCTTTCAACAAGAGGACGGAGAAGGGTTAGGGTTGTCTTTGCTTGCTGTAAATAAGAAACTGAAACAACAAAAAGGGGGCTTCCAGCTTTCTGAACTGTGGTTCGAGTTGGTTCACAAGCATCTGAAGAAGGAGAAAAGAGACTTTTGAGCGTTATTACTGAGCCAAGAAGCTGAAAATATTTTTGAGACCATGGAGGCTGGAAACCCAAACCGTAGAGCTAGGTGCATAGTAGGCACACTTGTAGGAGGAGTGATGCTCTTCATAATTCTAGTAGTCATAGTTTCGTATTTAGCACCACATGAGCAGGCAGTGGAGGTAGAGGGAACCCACACACTTACTACTCCTAGCAAAGAAGAGGTCAAAATAGGAAACAAAAGAGCTTTGCTTCTAGAGGAGAGTCGTAGGTTACATGCAGATCTGTGTAGAGGTAATTTTAAGCTTAATGCGTATGTAAAGTTGTTGTATGAGTATATTGATGCTATGGATGCGGAAGATTATTATGTGTGTATGCAGTTGCCAGCTTCAGTGGATGAGGGTACCAGATACCATCATCTTCCATTGACATGTGATATTTCATGTAGTTTGCTGCTTAGCATTTTTTATGGACGAAATCATTTTGAGTATTTATTTTCGAATTATGATGCAGTTCTTCCTGAAGTGCCAGCTTATAAGCATTTGAATAAGTATCTTTATTACAAATCAGAGGATAGACTCAGAACGTATTTCATTCCGACTCAGGAGTTGGATACAGCTTATGCTAATCGCCATAATTTGACGTGCCTGTTGTCAGATACAGAAAATAAATTTATAGATCAAGTGGAAGATAGATATAGGAAACAAAAGCAGTTGCTAGACTGAGGACAAGGTAGAGTAGACTGGACAGATGAAGAGAAGTTACACAAGTCGAAGGGGAGTTATGGTCCGATAGCTCTAGATGAAGTGCAGAAGGGGAAGTTGTGCATAAGTCGTGCAAGACATATTACGAGAATGTGTACGTGGGACAGACCACATGTGAGCATACTTTTACAGTAGAGAACTATGGAAAGGACTTCTTGCAAAGTTGCAGATAATTCAACGGTGTATTTTGTTTGTGGGAGGAATGCGTATGTGCGATTGCCTGAGAAATGGTGTGGTACATGTTATTTAGCTATCATTTTGCCCAAGATTTATCATACAGAAGATTTTGAGCTCTTAGAAGGAGGACAACATGTGAGAGTGAAGCAAGGTGAAAGTGCAGCAGCTGTGGTTGGAGATATTTTTGGAGCAATGATACCAACTTTGGGAATGATTTTGAATGATGTGAAGATTATAAGGTTGGCGACTATTATGGACGAAAAGTCAATGAATACTGCTAAATCGTTGGTGTTGGCTGAAGGAGAGATGTTATCAATAAGAACGATGGTTTTACAAAATCGGCTTGCTTTAGACATCCTTCTAGCAAAAGAGGGAGGAGTCTGTAATCTTTTGTAGGTTCAAGAGTGCTGTACTTATATACCAGACAACAGCAAAGATCTGGAAAAATATATAAGTAACATCACTGTCATTCACTATGAGATTGAGGATTTGACTGAAGAAACTGTGTGGGAAAAAGATGGAAAAGGATTTGGTAAAGTGGGGAGTTGGCTTACTAACCTTGGAAAAGGGTTCCTTGGTTATGTGTTGAAACCCCTTGTCATAGTTGTGGCATGTGTGATTGCATTGTGGGGTTTGATAAGAGCCTACAAGTGGTATAAATCTAGCAGATTGGAGAGATCGCTGAGAGTGCAAGAGAGACGAATGAAGAGGCTGCAGGACAGTCAATACCAGAATCTGAAAAACATGGAAATGCTCAGGAGAGGAAGAGTGGCAAATGCTTAGAAGAGGAAGAGTGGCAACAAGTTCTGTTTAAGTCGGTTCTTTCCCCAAGGATGGTGTAGTTTGTGATGGCACAGGTCATCAAAGGGGGGGACTGATAGAGGGCCATGTTATTCCGAAAAACTGTAGGGGTGCACCATAATCCCAAGTAGTCAGCACCCACATATTTAGAGGACCATGTTATTGTGTGATTTTATAGTGTAGTACTAGGCTGGGGATCAGTGCAATATGTAGTTGTGTGCTTATATTGTTTAAAGAACTAATGTAGTGCCAGATTCGAGGATATGCCTTAAGTAATGCAGATATTATTGCTTTGTGTTTAAAATGTTGCATTATATTGACCGTGCCATATTAAAGGTTGCACGTATAGGTTGCCTATCAAAGAAACGTGTGATGCTCTAACATTAAAAGGAATAATGTTTAAAAATGTAATGAAATATTGCTTTAGAATGGTTTAAATGTAATGCTTATGTTGTATTAGAAATGCATTTAAAAGAGTAACGGCCTGAGACATGAAATTGCCAGCGGAGGCCTTACTGTAACTTTCTTAGCATAACTAGAAAGGCAGGGTTGAATGTTGCCTTGGGAAAAGGCTCCGGTTTGTAGTTGAATTTCAAAATGTAACTTAGAACGTGTACAAGATTGTTTCTCATGCATTTCTCTTGAAGGTGCAAGGTCATGTAGCTCGTTAGATAGAATAATCCATTGTTCTGGGAGTGAGGTTGGTAGGAGTGAGAACGAAGGGAGTCTACTGGTATGTGAAACTGCAACAGTTGGCGGAGAAGGTGCCTGGGACCCAAGGACACAGCAACGGTTTTGGGAAGAAGATGGACATGTGCTGGAAAAGTACGAGGGGCTGCATCTCCCTGAAGAAGGTGTGCCATGGACGTGTTTACTGTTTTTGGATTTTGTATTAGGGAAAGTGCCTCGAGGGAGGAGAGTCAGTTGCAGTTGTAATGGCAGTCTCAGTCGTAGTGGGGATAGAGTTGGAGTCAGTCTGAGTCCTGTCTAAGGCAGTCTAATTGGAGATGCAGTTAGACCGGGGTCTCAGTGGAACTAGGCAGGGGAAATTAAGGAGCATCTTAGAACGAGCTCAGTAGCTTCAGCTAATTACTTGAGGAAAGTGAATGTGCTTCTTAGGGAGCCTTCACAGCTGACACCTTTTTCTCTTGCCTGGGAGGTATGTTATGTAGGGATGTCACCTTAGAGTTAGTTTAGAGACAGCTAACCTGTTTTTTCCCATTGGAGCAGATGCAGTCAAGACTTCAAGTGGGAACAATCATTGTATGCCTAATGCTTCTTGAACTTATGTTGCTCTTTATTCTGAGTCGTCTGAGCCTCCTGCGTAGGATTATGTTTGTATTAGTGCCAGTTTATTTCTTGAACCTCTTGCTGAGGTGCTTAAATGTTCAGTTATTTTTGGCTTTGCAATAAATCTTTAAACGTTACTTTGAAGTAAGTGGTCCTTTGGATTGAGATGTATCTGGCCTATGGGAAATTGTCATAAGTATGAAAATAGAACTTCCCTTTACACTTCTTTGCAGACTAAAGGGATCCAGTCGGCCAGGGATTCAAAAGATTCGTAAGGAAAAATCTGTATGAGAATCCCAGCGTCATCAAGTTCTTCCTTGTGTTTAAATGCTGTTACAACCCGAGGTGGAAGTGTGCTGGATCTGAGGGGTAGGACACTCCCATGCTTTTATAATTTGACAAAACAGTTCCCCAACTTCATTTTAAAAGCCAACTAATTCAGGACAGTTAATTCCGACATTTGAGATACCTCAACTGAAGTGTTGTAGGGGAGTGTCGCCTGTGCTGTAAAGTCAAGAGAGGGACAGACAGCTGAACAAGAAACACACCTTTTTACCTGGATGCCTGCTGCCTGAAAGGAATGTAAATGTGTGCATTTACTTAATCTGCAAAAGTAAAGGTTGCTTGGAAACCACTCTTGGCTTTAACTGATGGAGTCACTGTATGAGTATTGTTGAGCCGTATTGTAAGGTGATCTGATGAGCTGTGGGTGGTGCTTTTAATGCACAGTTATATAAATATGGTTGCACTAGGTACAGTTTGCATATTACTAAGATCTAAAAACTGGAAGCACTTTTTTATCTCACACCTAATTATATTTGGGCACTTTGTGACATCCTATCTTATACTGTATATAATGCATGTTAAAAAAAAGTAAAAAATATATTCAAAGTCTTTCTGTCACAGGCTGGGACCTCGAAACAGTAAAAACACACTAGTCCCCATTCCCTACTGTACCAACCAGACAGAATTCAATTAGGTAGCTCTCCGGTTACACACAAAAATATCTTTAGAGATTGCATTAACCAATAGAAGTTTCAGAAAGTAAAATAGTGCATATCTCCTTTATTAGTTTAACCTGCATTTATTTTTCATTTAAGGTGTGTTTTATTTTATATGTAGTTACTTGTGGATGAAAGTCAAACAACATAGTTACAGATGATCTTGTTCTTTTTAGCCAAACTTGTGGTCCTACCCTGACGCTTACTGACCCCTCCTCCACCTGGACTCGGGTTCACAGTTCCAATTTTTTTTATTTTTTTTACTGCACTTCGACCTCTAGTTTCAACACTCAAGTCAGCCGGGATGGCTTTGCCAATACTTGTTTTATTGGTTCCACGTCTGCATTGCTTTATCTTGCGCCTTTCGCATACCTTATACGGTACTAGAATATCGTTCCCTACATATCGTTTGATATCCTAGTATACATCGGCCTCTGCAGACGCACCGACTTGTCTTGGCTACCATATTAAAGTCGGAACCATAGAGGACCATATGCTTAAACCGGAACGGCACTAATTGAAATGTCTTTGAAACTGACATGTTTTAGCGGGTACAATTTAAAAACTCTCTGCATTTAGGAAGTGTCCATAAATTATTGTAGCAGAGAATATTTTTGTCAGGCAACTAACTTGCTAGAGCATTCCTCTTTCAGAGTAGAGTTGGCCACTAGTTTGTTTTTAGTGAAGTCTCTCTTGTTTGGAGTGTGGATGTGGACCAATCGCCGCTCGGAAGCAAATCCTCAAATGGTTGTTTTTGGATAAAGGTTCTACTATTTTCTGGTTTGTGCATACACGACTGTTCCCCACAAATCTGGATACTCAGCTATTGGGAACTGTGGGGCTTATTTTTAAAAAGCTGCTTGCGCCTCCGGTGCGTCACTTCTAATATGGGGAAAAAGTGAGGTACAGGCGGCGCAAGGGGCTAGCAAATAAGCCCCTTTGTCTTATAAAAACCCCTCCGAGGAGGAGCTTAACATTTGTTACTCGGGTTCGGTGGGTGTGAAAGGGCAAATTTAAATGAGCGAGAAGCCGAAGGATACTTTGAGAATGGAACTATTTGAGAAAAAAAAGAGTGCATGTTTTTATATAGGGTGTGTCGGTTGGGCTGTCTCTACCAGTGCTAAACAGCGACACCTGAACGACGGCGTACAGTAACGACCTTCCCTGACTCTTTATCGGATGATTAAGAAAACCTCGGATATTATCTTGGGTCGCCCTCATTATAATTTGTTAAGAAGGACTTGATTAATACTTATGCCTATTTTAAATGACAATAAAAAATTGTTTACCACGCTGCTCGCTACTTTCAGTGTTCTCCCCTGATTCCCCCGGTGTCAGCTGTCACCTTCTTCCCACTTCCCAGTGTCTTTGCAACAAACAATAACATGTATCCTGCGTGATCCGAGCCACTACCACCAGGGATTGCATTCCTTCGAGTTTGTTCCAGAAGGGGAGTGGCCGGGGTTACCTGCGGAGGGGCATCACAGAGGGGCGAGCAATGAACTTTATGGGCCACGCCACTAAGGTGTCGAGTTGGGTGATGTAAGCTACACAGAATATCATTTGCGTTTACTTTGACTTTTTAATGTATTCACATACTTTCCCTAGTCACTCGTGTCGTATTCATGTCGTAATGTATGTGCATATATGTACGATAAACACAAACCACAGTACCTTACAACGTCCATGCCGTTAGGGTGGAGGTAATGTGCATAGTGCCTACCTTTAACACGTGTGGGGGTTAAAAAAAATGGTGCAACTTAAGTGGTTTAATAGTACTATTTTCCTCATTGAAACACACATATATATATATATATATATATATATATATATATATATATATATATATATATATATATATATATATATATATATATATATATATATATGTATATTTAAATTAAATGTTATCACTTACTCTAAACATTCCGAAATAAATAGATAGGTTAATGCACCCCCAAACTGTATGCATTACATAAGCAAGAGAAGTTCGAGCCTATGTTTGCGAACGTGCATACGTTTTTTACGTTATGGGTAATTTTACACAGAGCCCTCGAGTTTCCAAGGTTGGCGCGTGAGACCGTATGCAGTACTGGTTTTTGTTGTTTTGCATTGTGGGACTTGTTGTCCTGCTTATTTCATTACAGCATCTGGACTGCACTTCCCGGAACGCAAAGCAAAAAAATACCTGACCGAAGGAGGCTGTGAAACTTGGGAGCTCTGCTTTACATTGCATTTCCCCGTTATTTGCTGTGGCATACCTGGAGGACTCGATTGTGCATGTGCAAAAGAACGCCATGACATATCACTCACGCACGTCACGCATGTGCATATATTATATCTATGTGAATCACGCACAATGTGCGCATCCATCCGTACCTTTCAGATGACGCACTTGTTACCTCAGGAGGACATAGAGGAAAGACTCAAAGACAAATAATATGAAATGTCCTTGGACTCTATAGTAATGTCTTAGCCTTGTTAGGGTGTTCGTGTTCCCAGTGTAACTGCGTGGGATGCTGGATACCCACAAAATTAAGAAAGCGCACGGCTGAATAATGCCGCGGAATCTTCTCAGCCTCGCTGCCAGCTCTCAGACAGACCACTACAGACACCCGAAGAACCGTCGATTCATGCAGAGCCCAGGGCACCCCTCCGCATTCTGGTTTCCTTCGCAGCTGTGTGACATCGGTCTTAAGGACAGAGCAATCAATTCTTTCCGAGGCCTTTCATGAAGTTCTATTTCAAAGCGCTGCCCAAACAAAAAGCGCCCACCTCCTTTGCATAGTACACGCTGCTACCGTGCCAGGTTGGACATGGCGTAACCACACACAGACTGCGCCATGCCGAGCTTCAGATTCCACCGCCATCTTAACTTGCCTTCAATTTGACCCAATGCTGGAATTCCCCGAAAGGGACTCCCTTTGGACACCCCTCTGTTTCCCTAATATTTTTCTATTTCAGATTTCCTTCCCGTAAACTATTTATGCAGCTGTGATATTATCCCACATAGTACACATTAATAGTTGGGTGAGGTGAGGACGGTAGCATGTGTAGAGTAGATACACACTGTTGAATAAGACATTGTTGAGCCAGATACACATTATTATGGGCCCACACCCTGCCGCTTTCCAATGAGAAGGCCACTCTGCGGTTCCTTTGACCAGAGACTTTTACTGAAGGGTTTGGGGCGTGGCCAGGTGCCAAGAGCAACTGTATGGTGGTCCCTGGCACGAACTACAATGCCTTCCTTTGCTCACAGCGAGAGAGGGTGCATAGCTTCACGCGAGAAATTCAACCGATTACCCCGCTGACAATGCCAAGAAGGATTCCTGTTTGTGATTGTTCTGTAATCCAAAATGTTCTTAAAGGCTCAAACCCAGTCATCAAACCCCTTCAAGAGCAAGAATAAATATTGGGTTTGTTTGTACTCTAAAAATAGGCCAACCCTCTTTGATTCTTAGCACGTTTTTCTTTCTTGTGCCTGTTGCGCAACATGCCTTTTGGTGTGTGTTCAGGGCACCTGTGTGCCAACTTTTGAATTAACTTCTAGTGACAGAGGTATGAAAGGTATTTAAAAATTATTATAGGATTAAGGAAGAACTTTATTGGCGCACAAAGGGAATGTTGATTCCTCGTACTGTGCAGACATATGAATATAAGGATGAAATCTAGAATAACAGGTACATTTCTCGTTTTTACCACCAGAAATGCATGTGTACTTTGAGACTTTGATCTTAGGTGCTTTAAGGGATAAGTGACACAAAGGTTAAACATTCATGCTTCTTACACTTGCCAGATTCATCATTTAATGTCTTTTTTCTTAGTTGGGGAATGGGTGTGTTATTTCGCACTCCTTCTTACTCCTTTGTGCGACTGATGGGCCAGGAACTGTGTGTTGGTACAGAAAAGTCCCTTGCATGGTGATCGGCGTGGACCCTTTCCCTGAGAGCCCCAACTACTGTGATATTTGGATCCCTGGTACTCATTTTTGGTCATGAGCGAACACAGATCATGTGTGTGTGTGTGCTAAGTCCCAGGCCTGAATCATGGACTGCGCGCCTGCTTAGACCGGTAGGGTCGCCAAAAGCGTTACTCTCAGGAGGTGTAAGGCTGCTGCTTTCACCTGGAGTTAAGAAGAATGAGCTTGGTGCTGTCAGCAAACCACTTTTTTAGTAATCAGAGGAGCGAGCAGGTCTGATTTACCTGTGCGGCTGAAGTGGTGCCTCCAGACCCACTCCAGTAAACTTCCACTGATCTGTGTGCTGAACTCGAGCCTCGGCTTGCATTAAGTTGAGTGTGCAGCTTGAGGATGTATGTGTGCCAGAGAGATTCTGCAGTACAAGAGAAACATTGTGAGCAGTTGCATGTGTGCGTGAGGCTATACGTGTGCCTGAGATGCTATAACAACTCAAAACGATGATGGATGGAATTATGAACATTGTCATTCACCCCTAGTCACAGATCTGGGTTAAATCCATCGCTTGTTTTCTTACCATGCCACCCCACATTGGCTAATGAAGTGTGATACCCCTAAACCGGTCCCGGAATGTTTGTTTTCCGGTCCAGGGAGGATCTGGCCTGGCATTTCGGGCTGGGCTGTTCCCATGTGGAGCAGTGTCAAGACTGATTTGCATATGGCTGGGTCCAAACTGTAATGACATGGTTAGCTAAAAAATGATGGATTTAGGCCTGAATCTCAGTTCAAAGGGTGAATGTTTGAAATTGTTCAGCATTCCATCCTTCAATAGTTCTTTTTGCAGGAGAGATGTTATAGTGCAAGAGAAATAGCATGAGCTGTTGCCTGTGCACGCAAGGATGTACGTGTGCTTGAAAGATTGTATAGTGCAGGCAAAATGTCGCGAGCAGCTGCGTTTGTACATTTACATTGAGATGTGTATGTGCCTGTGGGAAGCACATGGGATATTTCGAGTGATGAGGCATGAGTGCTTAATTTGAGCCGGGGTTTTCCAGTGCAGAGCACCAGCACTTAATTGGTTTCCGGTGCTCGGACCAGCACCTAATTGTCAACCCACACTTATGGCAGTCTGCCACACGGTGGCGCTGCTCATGTAATTTGGAGATGAGCAGTTTAAAAGTTGTTTAGGAAAACAATATACATAAACAAATTACTAATACCTGCCTCCCCAGCCATTCCTTTAGCTTTGGGGACCTGGAATAATCTGAACTGTCGCATATACAGATGAGAGAGACGGTTAGTAGTTGTTTTGGCAGTGATGATAGGGGCGATGGGTGGTGTAAGCTGAAGTGGTCTAATGGTCATAGCCCTGGCACCTAATATTTTACAAATTAAGCGCTGATGCACACTAAAATGCATGTGTGCCCGGGAAGAGATACAATACATTGGAGTCTGCATGCATTTAAATGTGTGTGTGCACAAGGATATGAGTGCACCTAGCACCATGGCTGACATCAAGGTGTGAACCTCTAGTCACTCCCTTTTCCTGTGTTTGGCGCTATCAAAATTGAAGACTCTCCATTTGTGATAAACTGCTTTCTGGAGGAAGAGCACAACAAAGGAGTGGGCACTTCAAAGTGAGCAACCCCCAGACTACGAACTTCAAATACACAGACACTAAATCAAAAGTGTGTCTGGAAATGGATTATAAAATGGGTAACTTGAGACTCCTAAGTTGTCAAACTGAAGCTGTACATCAGAAGCTTAGCACTAGTTCTGTCAGTTGAAACCAGGACTGGGGACTAAGACTCTGCCAATCTCTTATGCTGGGTGACTAGACATCACCCATGAGGTTCAAGAACACTTGTCTGAAGACTTTAGCACCAGCTTCTGCCTGACATAAGACCAGTGGCCATGCAAGGTGATGGGAATAGCTTGAAGGGAGCGAGGTTCAGTGGGATTCCAGTTTTGTGGATCCTGGGAATATGAGATTCTGGTGCATCGGCACAACAAAACCCATTGGGCTGTCTGTGCATTTGCTCTGCCGTGACTCCGGAATGAATGGTGGGGCCATGGTTAAAAATAAGGGTCGTCATTCTATATGTGCGCCTTCAACCCTGCCCTCGTGCGAGGAGGAAGGGGCCATGATGGAGAAGGAGGTCCATTCCTTTGACCTCAGGTGCAGCTGAGAAGACACCGCAGGAGTCATAGCAACAGCTTAAATTCCCCCTTCCTGCAGCACCCAGAGACTTTCTCACAGATCCCAGAAGAGACTTACCGTACTGGAAGTAGGTATGATTGACCTGGAGAACTGCAGCCTTAAGTCCCGGCGGCGCAGGGTACGCCTAAATCCCCGGAGTTCACCTGCCTTAACAAATACAGAGACACGGACTCTTCGTCTGGCGTAGAAGATGGTATTTATTATCTGCAGCTAGTACAGTGGTCTTAGAAGTCGTCAATGCAACGAGGTTCAAAAGAGACTGCCACTTAACTCCGTGGCGCACAGGTTTATATATGTTATGACACAATGCAAAAAGGCAATTACACACGAGCATGAGCTATAGGCAAACGTTAGAAACAATGTTTTTAAGACTAAGGCAACTCAAATTCCCGGTCCCGTTTGTCACTCGACCCCTTAAGTAAATTACAAATGAATCCACATTATTCGATTTACAAGCAGAGAAAACACAGCTGTGTGTTGTAGAAGGACAGTCGTGAAACAGGAGAATGCAGGAGACATGTAGCGAAGGACAGTAGATAAGATAACTTGAAGGAAACAATGGTGTGAACCAAGATGTAGTCCAGACGAGGATTAATCAGCTCAGACAGGAATTAGTGTATTCGGCCAGACCCTGACACTCACTAGTAAACATAAGCAGAGAAGCCACCTGACACGCAAAGGCAGAAACGACAAAAACATCGCGTTTGCCGAGCTGCCTGAGTGAGGGCAACATAAAATGGCGGCGATCACAAAATGGAGGCTGATTACGAACGAATTCGTAATTTTCAGAACCTCAGACCCTCCTTTTGCTATTACTCAGGCAAAGACAAACCAACTCACGCTAATCTGAGTCAGAGTCGACACTGATGTTTATTAGGTCTTCAAGTTGTTGCTGCACCATCATTCGAATATTCTCTGTCTTCTGAGTAGCAGATTGTGGAACACATAAAGTAGCCAATAGGCCACAAACTGCAGGACCACTTTGCACACATACACAACAAGAGAATATGACGGCTAAGATTGCTTCATGGAACGTTAAGATCTTTCATCCCCAAGTTGACAATATTCCCCAAAACCATCCCATAAAAAACCAATCTCCTTCGTCCTGGTGAATCGACTCGGAGACCATGTGCAATTTGGAAATGGCTTGGTATACTGCCGGAGCGTCGTCTGGAATATAAATGCAGCAACTAGATCCGATCAATCTACAGACACCTCCTCGGTCTGCTAAGATCACGTCTAATGCAATTCGATTTTGCAACGTCATGAGACGGTCAGCCTGAAACTCTGCTGTAATGTTACCTATCGCACCTGCAGTAACATTAATAGTGGTCCCAACCACTCGCACCAGTTGCCTAATATGTCTACTGTTAATCATCGGGCCCCAAAAGAGAAGGAATCCTTTAAGGAAATCTCCTCCCTCTTGTTCTGCCGTGTCTTTGGCATCAATTACGCCTCTGCTATGCCTAACTCTGTGATGGTCTGACGGAGCCGTATATGTAGGGGGAAGGAGGAAAGCTATGTAACAGGTTCCAGAAAAACTGGAAGGGAGCCAAGCATGAGCTCGGTCATTGCAGACAAAATACATTCCTTGTGACGGAACCAACGGAGGAAAATCAAGGGACAAAAAGAAGTATGTGTATGCATATTTCTGCTGCATGTCAGCTTTCTTGCTATTTACTTGGAGACAAAAATTACCTTGATGGGGCACAGTCCATACTGGGGAAGACTCACCCTTCTTAGTTTTGTCACCAAGAATAGAGACATAGTGGGTAACATTCCATCCATCGTAAGCTCTCTTCTCATCTAATGGAATTTTATTCTTCTCTACGATTTTAGCCATTATCACTATGCTTTTTATCAGAGAGCTATGACTGAAATCTAGTCCATTCCCAGAAGTTCTTGCAGGGCTTCTAAGTCTGTTGTGGTATGCGGCTGAGAACATCGTCAGATAAGCCCAAGCTGAACCTTCGTATGAGAAGGGAAGAACCAGATATGGCATTCCCTTTTGCGCATTATGTGGCATAAGATCGCACACCCAACAGTCAGCCATGTTAATAGCCAACTGATGTTGGTGCAATAATTGAATGAACGTATTGTTCATATACTCGGCTCTCCTTATCTGCTCATGAGGGGTAGAGTATGCATTTTATGTGAAAAGACAAAAAGACGAGAAGGCAAAGAAGATGTAGAATTAGCAACATTTCTCGTTTGCAAAACATGAACAATCTATCCTGTGCAAGCTAATAAAATGCACAAAACCATCAAAACACACAAAGTTACGCCAAAGCGACTACGCAATAATTTACAATATTTGGTTCTCATTTCGTGCTTCCTATTTTCCCTACCTATGGTTGTTGCGCCATCCATCTTTATCTAAAAAAAAATTTCGCTCACGGCAATCTTCCTTAATCATTCAGCTACTTATTTCTGTATATCCTGAGGCACTAGCCACTTACTAAAGGATCAAAAATCAGGTTACAGCCTGAGACTCCTACCGTGACCCAGCAACGGAGACAGATGGCACATCTAAAACTAAAATTGTATCTAAAGAAGCAAAAAAGAGTTAAAAAAGAAATGTCTTTAAATAGGAAAATGTTCAAAAAAATTAGTTCTCTTTATTAGTTCTTGGTCTCAAATTGTAACGTGTTTTGCTCGGCACGGTCTCGTCCTGGAATAGAGCTTCTGGATTTGTAGTGTCTATCCGACGATGCAAAGGCACAGCAGCTTGAAGAATATCATCATCCGCTTTTTCAAACTGAGTCCCATAGATTTGAGCGTCACTGAACGGAATGAAACGAGGAATTGCTGCAGTGTCCCATTCTCTCACACCACTATGAATCCACTGGTCAAAGGGCAACGGCAGTGGCACTTTTTTACAGTGCACGCCGTGGACCCAGTTTCGCTTGCCCACCACCTTTACAGCCGTGCGGGTGACAAGCAAAACTTGTGTAGGCGTAGACCAGCGAGGCTCCAGATTCTTGGTCCGTTGAAAGTTCTTCACACAGACCCAGTCTCCAGGTTGAATCGTATGACCTGGGTCTGTGGAGGCCTCCGGCAAAACACTTTGCACCTGTTGGCGAATAATACTCAATTTAGTAGTCAAATCGTGCAAATAATCAATCAACAAAGGATATGGTATGTCAAAATATCTTTTGGGACGAGGGATGCCCCAAACGTTAGCCGGGCGTCCAAATACCACCTCATAGGGGCTAAGTCCCATACGAGAGTGCACAGTAGTTCTGGTTGACAAAAGAGCTAGGGGCAAAGCATCAGGCCAAGCAAGGCCAGTGCTAGCTTGAATCTTGGCTAGCTTCAGTTTGAGTGTACCATTGTAACACTCAACCAAACCTGCTGATTGTGGATGGTTTGCCGCATGGAATTTCTGTCTAATACCAAGGCCAGAACATACTTTCTGCATAATCTGGCCCACAAATTCACTTCCATTGTCACTCCAGACAATGCGCGGCAAACCAAATCTAGGGAAGAATTCCTTAATTAGCACTTAAGCAGTCGACAGAGCAGTATTATCTTTCATGGGGTACGCCTCTATCCAACGGGAAAAGGCACATACCACCACCAGAACATACTTGAGGTTGTTGCAGCAATCCATATGAATGTAATCAATCTGCAACACCTCAAAAGGATACGACGGGGGAGCAAAATGATTTGCCGGAGTTGGGGTACCCTTTCCTGGGTTATGCATTAGACAAACAATGCAATGTTTACCCTCATTTTCTGCACATTTCGGAATTCCTTCATTCTGCCATACCGTGGCCAAAAGCTTCATATGCCCTTTGCACTAATATGAGCTGGACCATGAGCCATAGTTGCGACCGGTAACACATAAGCGTCCGGTAACAACCATCGCTGATGTTCTGACAACTCTGTCCAACAGCCCATCTGATCTAACATTCCCGTACTTTCCTTCCACGTACTCGATTCCTTTTCAGTAGCCTCTCCCTGTATCGTTATCACACTCTCAATCATATCTTCACACATTCCAATTTCCCTAACCCAATTTGCAGGGCCTGCCACATACATTCGGCTAGCGGTGTTTCTGGCTGTTGAATTCGCTACCTCGTGCAAATGCATTTCCACGGCCCACATCATCTGTAACTTTCTTATGTGCACTGCACTTTATGATCGCTATTTGTGTAGGTAAGGTAAGTGACCCGAGAAGATCAGTCACTAACTGGCCATGCAGAATCTTCGTCCCATGGGAGGAGAAGAATCCTCTCTCCCTCCACAACTTGCCAAAACTATGTGCAACGCCAAAGGCGTACTGGCTATCCGCGTACACATTTACTCTCTTTCCCTTCGACAACACACACGCTCTAGTCAAGACTACTAATTCAGCTGCCTGGGCTGAATTATGTCCAATACGTGTTGTCTCAACAATAGTGCATAAAGTAGTGACAGCATAGGCAGAAGTGGTTTCTCCATCCGGAAGCTTAAAACAAGAACCGTCCACCCAAAGGATCCCATCCGGGTCCTTGAGCGGAGTGTCCTTCAGATCAATCCTACCCTTCGTTTCTTCTTCTGTTCGGAGAAAGCAATCATGTTTCTCCTGATCATCTTTCTCATCTGGGAGTGGCAACAGCGTAGCTGGATTTAACGTGTTACATCTTTTGATATGTGCATGACTCGTTAAAAGTGTTAGCTCGTAACCAGACAAGCGAGCACTCGTGAGATGCTGCGTTTTAGTTCTGTTCAACAAGGTATCCACTGCATGTGGAAGCATAACGATGAGTGTGTTATCTAATAATAATCCAGCAGACTGTCTAATAGAGATTGCGGCAGCTGCTGTAGCTCTGAGACAACTGGGCAAAGCTTTAGCTACTGGGTCTAATGTAGTGGAGAAATAGGCACACGGCCTTTGCTTATCTCCAAATTGCTGTGTCAGAACTGACAATGCGCAACCTTCTCTCTCGTGAACGTACAGTGTACAGGACTTGCTATATTCTGGGGTACCCAACACCGGAGCAGAACACAGGGCAATACGTAAATCAACAAAACTTTTCTGACATTCATCCGTCCAAGGGAGCGGATGGGGCGTATCTTTCAACGTTAGTGCCAACAATGGTTTCGCCTAAAGAGAAAAATTGGGAAGTGATACCCAAAAAGGCACGCACTTCTCTCTGTGTGGTAGGTACAGACATCTGTGAGATAGCATGAATGCGTTCTGGGGTCAATCGCCTTCCCTCCTTCGACAAGAGATGCCCTAAATAGGTCACTTCTTGGCGGGCATATTGCAGCTTAGAGGGCGACACCTTATGATGTAAAGCAGACAAATGACGCAACAAAGCAACAGTCGCACTCTTACACAAATTTTCTGTATCAGCAGCCACCAGTAAGTCATCCACATACTGAATAAGCGTTGCTCCTGGAGGCAAAGAAAAAGCATCAAGCTGGTACTTAAGAGCTTTACTCTAAATAGAAGGACTTTCACAATAGCCTTGAGGAGCTCTCTTAAAGCGGAAAACTTCGGCCACCTAAAGAGAAACCAAGTCCCTACTTTCTTCAGCAATAGGAATGCTAACGAAAGCATTCTTTAGATCTATCACAGAAAAACAAACTGCCGAAGCAGGGATCATTGTCAACAAAGCTGTAATGTCCGAAACAACAGAGAACTGTGGCACCACTGTTTTATTGACCTCCCTCAGGTCGATAACAAAGCGATAGACAGAAGGCTGTGAAGGAGCCGTTCTTTTAAAAATCGGAAGAACAGGACTGTTACAAACATTGCCTCTCGTTTCTTCAACCACACCTTTCCGAATAAAGTCATCAACAATAGCCAATAGTGCTCTTTCTCCATCACTTGAAATGCGATATTGGGGAATACGTGGCATCCTAACATTCTCTCTAATTGTAACAACATACGGTGGGATCGCAAGACGACCCACGTCATTCGGACCCATGGCCCAAAGACTTTCCTGTAGAGAAAGCAACTCAGGTGGAAACTGATCTCGGGACAAGCACATAGAAGACATCAATTTCTTTCCCAATGTAAGATGCACACCAGAAGGAGAACAATACAATGTTACATGTAACCTTTTTAACAAATCCAAACCCAGGAAATTCTCACCACAACCAGTCGTCAGAATAAGGGAAGCTTCCAAATCCTAAGGAGCAATAGAGACAGGCAAGGGGCAAGAAACCGGATTACGGACTGGGGCGCCAGAAAATCCCACAGATGTATTCATAATGCCAGACAAAGGTGCCCCAGGGAGTTTAGAATTCATAATAGAACTTCTCATTGCACCAGTATCTAAAAGAAATGGTTCTAAAATGCTCATAGTATTGACAATGACATATGGCCCATTTTGATCTACTGGAATCGACACAACTCCCTTACTTTGTCCATGGCTGTCCTATTCAGTCTGAAAATCATCGACCCTATTTTCAACATGATAATCATCATTGTAATATTGTGTGGACGGAACTGCCTGTTGATCAAAGTAATTCGAAGTAGATGAAGAAAAAGATTGTTGCTCCTGGGAGGACGCACCCCGTCCTCTACCTCTAGATCCTGCCTGAAAATTACCACGACCTCGGGGAGCAGACATCCCATTATTACGCTGTAATAGAACCGGACAACTATTCTTGAAATGCCCTTCTTCCCTACAATATGCACATTGATTAGGACCTAACGAAGGTTGCGGCGCATAATACTCGGGCTTTTGCAACAATCTCTGAAACTGTGGAGGCTGCTGAAACTGGGAAGAATGCTGATGCTGATTGGAACGAGGCGGATATGCCTGCTGTAAAAGAACATTTGTTTTCAAATCTCTATTTTTCTTCTCTTGTTTCTCCTTTAACTCCTTGTCTCTGTTCTCATAATACTGTGCGGTAGCCAATATTTTAGCAGGAGAAGAGACAGCCCATGCACTTTCAGAACTCTTTAATTTGTTCGATAACACGGGAAGCAAATAATATACAAACTTGTCCACAAATAACCGTTGACCACCCTCTACACTCAAATCCTGACCACTGTGGTCTATAAACATCTCTTCAAAATGAGTGAAGAAATCCGAGACACTTTTGTCTTTCTTTTGCTTGCACGCGGCCAGCTTATCCCAATTTACTCGCACCGCAGGCATCATAGTCTTCATCAATTCAATTATTCTACCTGGTAGAGCCGTAATCAAATCCTCAGGTTTCGCACCGCCCACCTGATTCGCATCCGCGGCTCTGATAGCAGCCCAATCGCCACCTAATTCAGCCAAGTGGTTTTCCTTACGAATCCGCGCCCATATACCTTGCGGAACCACATTTCCAAATAGCATATCAATGTCGGCCAAATTCATAATACAAGCGTCGACTGTTTGGGACAATTCTTTATAATATCCAGCAGGGTTTTTAAGGGGGTCCGGAAGAGTGTTCTTAAGCGCCAACACTTCAGACCTCTTCCAGGGTTCATGGAGCCATATATGCTGGAAATGAGCGGGGACTAGAGGTGGACCAATCACCTCTTCTCTCCATACAGGAGGAACCTCACGCATCGGATAATTCTTACTACCTTGTTTATTGGTGGGATTAGCCTCGGAAACAGACAAGGACAAAAACATTGCACGGAATGCAATGAGTTTATTCACTGCCTCTTCAACCCGGTTTCCTACAATAACGCCTTTATTAAAGTCAGCCTGCAACTTCAGCAATTCCAAGGGAACTGTATCTGACTCCATATCTTCCCAACCTTTAATAAGAGTTTGACACATAACGTTAAAAACATATCTCTGCGTAGGTTCTGGCCATTGATAGAAGTTACTCATAATATCTGCGGTACTATATTATTATTATTATTATTATTATTATTATTATTATTATGTTTGCACTTGTAAAGCGCGCTGCTACCCGGAGGTTTCCTGGCGCTGTGCAACGCTGGGGAACCCGTCCTGGCTTTCCCTGTGGGATGGTCCTGCTGGGAGTCCCCAGGGTGGAGCCAGGCATCCCCGGCGTTGCGGGGGGGGGGCGTTGTGGAGATTAGGCAAGCTAATGCCCAGAGTTGCCGAGTGTGAGCCCAGATTAGAGTAGGCACCGAAGCGAGAATTATCGAGTCCGCTGACCCAAGTCCACGACCCTGCCACGTCGGGAATTGAACCCTGGTCCCAGCCGACTTCTGCTCCCGGGTCTGCCACCTCTAACTGGTGAGCCACAACACTCCACACATATTCTAATCCCTGCTCAATCCATCTACGAGCGAGAGAACCCAAAACTACTTTCTCGTCTGTAAGAGGAAGCTGACAACGAGATTGTCGTCTAGAGAAAGCTGGAGACAGATTAAGTGACCCAATAAGAGGAGAAAAGAAACTCGAAACAGCATCCGCTATCCTCCTCTGCGAAGTAGGAGAATCCTTCAAAAGAATAGGAGGCATGACAGATGTAGAAGGCAGCGGAGACTGAAACATAGCAAGCTGAAGAGGAGGAGCAGGAGAAGGCGGAGGCTGACTTGCAGACTGTGAGGATGGAGCAGAAGCAGGCAAAGAAGTATTAATAGGCTGAACCTGTTGCTGAACAATTGGCAACTGAGCAACCACTTGCTGAGCAACAGGAGGGGGTAACGGAGGTGTGGTAGCATTTTGTACATAGGGCGGAGGGGAATTCAATAAACAAGTCATTAGGGTATCTTCTCCTAATTCCTTATGTTTATCTGAAGAGAAAGTAGGCAGCATCGGATAGCATCTATCTATCGCCATACGATGTTGCCTCTCTGATACTTCCTTTGCACCATCTACTTCATTATCTTTAAACTGTTTGGCAGCCTGTAAAATCGACATGTCTTGTGCTTTCTTATCCTTTTTCGCTTGCTTAATTTCTTTCTGCTTGGCTTCTTTACGCCAAAGGCGAAAGGAGTCAAACATAGCCGGCCGGGCTTTTCTTTTAAACAAAATCGTTTCTAAATTATCTAATATAGTGGGATCAAAGCTACCATTCTGGGGCCATCTTAAAACTCCACTATTTTTCGTATATCGGACCCATGTCTCGTTAAAGGTAATGAGACCAATACCATGTTTCGAATAGAGCTCATAAGTGGGAGTTCCAACTGGAGGGATCGTGCACGATTCCTCTAACTGGGAATCCCTCGTACAACCTAAACAACAAAATCTCTTAAACTTACTCAGCCCAGGCATCGTCACTTCTCTAGACTGATCACAAACAACAAGGGGTATAGATCAGTGAAACAGTACAATCGTACTCACCTCTTGGCTTCAGCTATTGCAATACCTGAATGTACCAAAAACAAAACAAAACAAAGGTCTGTGGGAGCGACCCACCAAATACTTAACTAAGGATCGTTCTACTCCAGCGAAGGTCCATCTATCGTCTCACTTTACCAAACATCATCAGAAGGGTCCAAGGCAGGGCGACAGTCAGGGCAGCAGTCGTCAGCAGCCGTCGGAGAGGAGTAGCCGTGCTGTCAAAGACCTTTGGTCCACTTCCGAGATACAGGGGTCGATCAGGTGGTGCGTCTCCTCCGGAATTTTCTTGCAGGACTCCTCACAACCCTCGGGCTTAACCGCTACCGCTGAAGTCGCCCCACGTTGGGTGCCAGTTGGAGAAACGCAGCCTTAAGGCCCGGCGGCATAGGGTACGCCTAAATCCCCGGAGTTCACCTGCCTTATCAAATACAGAGACACAGACTCTTCGTCTGGCGTAGAAGATGGTATTTATTAGCTGCAGCTAGTACAGTGGTCTTAGAAGTCGTCAATGCAACGAGGTTCAAAAGAGACTGCCACTTAACTCCATGGCGCACAGGTTTATATATGTTATGACACAATGCAAAAAGGCAATTACACATAAGCATGAGCTATAGGCAAACGTTAGAAACAATGTTTTTAAGACTAAGGCAACTCAAATTCCCGGTCCTGTTTGTCACTCGACCCCTTAAGTAAATTACAAATGAATCCACATTATTCGAATTACAAGCAGAGAAGACACAGCTGTGTGTTGTAGAAGGACAGTCGTGAAACAGGAGAATACAGGAGACGTGGCGAAGGACAGTGTTGTGATGTCTTCTTTAAGAAGAGAACTTTCTGATGTTTGTGTGACATCATGAAAGATTCTTTTGCAAGCAGTTGAAGCTGAGGGTCACTGAAAGCTGTATCTGAATAAATACTTCTTCAATTTTACCAAGTTCTAAGTGTGATTACTACACTTTTCATGGCGACGAGGGTCAATAGGATTGTAATGGACAATATCCAGTTATCTCTGGCAAACGGTCTAGCTTGGGGGGAAGAATTAAACAAGATGATGTGGGCTCATCGGGTAACTTCTCATTCTGTTACGGGAATTTCTCCTTTCATTGCATTAAAAGGGAGAGAACCAGCCACTAAAGAATCACCAATTTGGCTAAGGAGGAAAGATCAAGTTTGGGTAGATCGTGAGTGCATGGCTGAAAGGATGGAAGATTCTCATGCTAGGAACAAAGAAAGTTATGATAAAAGAAAAGGAGTGAAAGTTGTGGGAATTGAGAATGGTGATTGGGTTGTTGTGAAGAAGTCTGGATTTGTTAAAAAAGGAGAAAGTAAATATTCTCAACCTCAAAAAGTAATTAAGGTCATGGGGTCTGTTGCAAAATTAGACAATGGAAAAATCTGGAGTTTGGGAAGTATATGTAAAATTAATCCTCGTTAATCCTCAAGTTGTATCTTGAACATCTGTTTTATCAAATTGTATGCAATGTTGTTAGTAACATCTTATTATTATGATTTAGGAAGTTGTGTATTTTATTTATATTTTATTATGAGGGGGAGATGTGTCGTGATGTCTTCTTTAAGAAGAGAACTTTCTGATGTTTGTGTGACATCATGAAAGATTCTTTTGCAAGCAGTTGAAGCTGAGGGTCACTGAAAGCTGTATCTGAATAAATACTTCTTCAATTTTACCAAGTTCTAAGTGTGATTACTACAGACAGTAGATAAGATAACTTGAAGGAAACAATGGTGTGAACCAACCTGTAGTCCGGACAGGGATTAATCAGCTCAGACAGGAATTAGTGTACTCGGTCAAACCCTGACACTCACTAGTGAACATAAGCAGAGAAGCCACCTGACACGCAAAGACAGAAACAACAAAAACATCGCGTTCGCCGAGCTGCCTGAGTGAGGGCAACATAAAATGGCGGTGATCACAAAATGGAGGCTGATTACGAACAAATTCGTAATTTTCAGAACCTCAGACCAACGGGTCTCAGGGTCCTTGGGAACTTGTTCTGAACTGAAGCGCTCCAAAGCGGGGACTTGGGAATCTTGCTAAAGAGCCCGCATAAAAAGTCTGACACTAGAACACTTTAACAGGGCCTAGCTCAGATGTTGCTACATTTGAATGGGGCATAACCTTCAGCCATAGGAAAGTGGGACTTACCAAGGTAACAATAGAAGGCTTGCCTAAAGATCACTATTGTTTGCACTGTGTTGTATTGTACTTTGTGTTAGTAGATAAATACTCCATTTTACATTACAGCAAGTATTTCACTGGACAAATATTTACTGGTATTGCTGGTTGCATTTTGAGTCTTGCGTCTGGGCTTGCCCTACACATACCTCCTCCCAGAGGAACCTTGGACAACCGCTGAAGGGGTGCGTGGCTGAGTTGCTCAGAGCCCATACTTGGCCAGGCCTGGATTATCAGAAATAAAAGGCCTCAACCACCATAGTTGGGCCAAGTAATGTCTGCTTGCCCTGTGGCCCTCTGAAAGGAGTTGTGAACCAGGTTTCAATCCCTCTATTTCTGTTGGTGCTCCTTTCCGGGCTTGTTTCTCATTAAAGAATTACAAATAAATGTCAATTGTTAGACCTGGTACCATTGGTGTGAGTCTCCCTTCCATTTTTTGCCATTGTCTCCTCTGTTTTTGATATTTTGTTACTGGTTTACATGCTTTGGGCACTGTACAACTGCTATTCCGTGCCACAGTGCAAGTGCTCCCTACTGTAAATTGTTGAGAATGGATTATTGACTTAAGGTTTGGATGCCCTTAAGAAACTATGCAGGCTGAGGGAAATGGCCAGCCTGCACCACCATGCGCCGTAAGGGTAACGACCAGCTCGTATCATTACACACCATGAGGGAAATGGCTACA
This sequence comes from Lissotriton vulgaris, assembly GCF_964263255.1. Lineage (NCBI taxonomy): Eukaryota > Metazoa > Chordata > Amphibia > Caudata > Salamandridae > Lissotriton > Lissotriton vulgaris. The sequence goes on along the minus strand of NC_141686.1, from coordinate 22,724,062 downwards.
ACTCCCAGCACCCCTGCGCCCTTTGACGTTGCACTCGTGCCCGAAGGCTCGATAAAATGCACCGCCACCTCTCGCAGCACGGGATGCTTAAGGGTTCAATGCCCTTACCTTTCTGCTGGGAGGGAAACGGTGAGCCTGCCCCACTATACGCCCTGAGGGAAACGGCCAGGTCGTATCATTACATGCCGTGAGGGAAACGGCAGAACTACAACTCTAGGCAGCCCCACGCCCTGCAACGCTGCACTCGCGTTCGCAGGCATGATAAAAGGCACCGCCACCTCACGAAGTGTGGGACGCACACTAGCGTGCCGGGGCCATGCCCGGGCACAGCCCGGGCCAAGGCGGGCTAGTCTGCATCCGTCAGCAGCCAGAAGAGGCTAGGCTGGATCACCACCCTTGGCTTTTAAGAGGAACTTTGTAGACTTCTGGATCTTGATCCCAGCTTAAACAGTTTGTAAGGTCAGTGATTCCAGTTCCAGGAATTTTATCACCTGGCTATTAGTCTAACCTGACCGCAATTATGGGTAGGCGGTTTGGTTCGGGGAAACCTAATGTAGCACAACCACAACTGTCCTCTTCCCACCAACCAACTTCTATAGACAGAATGCTACAGAGAGCTATTGGTGTAGTTGCTACAGAGATTGAACTAACTGAAAGACAATTGTCTCTTACCCATGATCTTGCCCATCCCATTAGCTTGAATGATGAATCTGGATCCTCACTTTCTATCGCCCAGGAATTCCCAATCTCCCTCCCAAGGACCCGTGTGGTGGGTAATGTGGATGTGCTCCATCGAGAAGGTGCTCGCCCGAAAATCAAGAAGTCCAAAAACACTGCTCCACTGGGCCCAAAGCGTAAGAAAAAAACTATGGTCACTGCGATTCCTAGTGACTTGAGGGAGGCTGGACTGGATACAGCACAGCAGACAGGCCTGGAGCAGTTAGCCTGGGTTACGGGTCTGGAGGTGGACTTAAAGGTCCAAGTAAGGACTATTGTGAAGGATGAGCTCAACAACTTGTGGGAAAGGGTTGATAAGCTTACTAAACTAGTCGAACTATGGGTGGACAAGACTGGGACAGCCCTGACAGAAAAGGAACTGGCCAACCCTGTAAACACAAATCGGGCCCCTCTAGGCACTAACCTTGATCCCTAGTGACTGTTAGTACACCCACCTCCAATATAGCAATCCATCTTAACCAGGAGGGTGGGGGTAACCGATTGAATAATGCTGCGGGGCTAGGAAAAGGATTCAGTTCACATTATCAGGAGTACAAACAGGGGGCACAGGCAGGAAGATTAAATGTTCAAACTACAGCTGGACCTAAAGCAAGCAAAACTCTTAGTGGGCGGCCAGGGATCAAAAACATCTCACATGAGGTTAGACAAGATCCAGGGCTTACTCTGCCTTGTATAAATCTTCCCCTGGACTCAACCCCTTATGTAGTTATACAAGCGGTTGTCCCTGAGCTGAAAAAGGAGAGCAGAGAGTCCAATCTTGATTTGAAAATTAAATGCTTACACTGGCTAGCCAACCATAAACAACTCTCATACAGAGACACAAATGAAATTATCATAATTCGCATTTGGAGACCAAAAGACATCACTGGTGACTGCGCTGTGATAAAGTAAAAAAATACAACGCTTGTGGAATCCCTTCTAGACCGTTTCTACCAGAGGGACAGGGGGGTACAAGTTCTTTACCTTTAGGTTACTTTTATCCCCCTGGCCCTATTCCACCTGCAAGAAGACCTGGTCATTGGAGGGGGGAATGGCCACAGGAAAACCATTTCTCCCCACTATGTCAGGGCCAACCATCCCCCTTATTTTTTAACATTCCGGTAGAAAATAGATTCAACCCTCTGGAGTCCGTACATTGACTCTCGAGCGAGGAGCCCCCACAAGAAAAACCCAATCACCATAGAGAGGTGGGGACACAGCGAAGGGTAAGTGTACATAGGAGAAGATTCTCGAAGCAGAATCTGGGGATGGACTTGGGAAGTGAGGCAGGAAAGTATATGCCAGCTAGGAGTACACACAAGACAGTTATTATTAATCCACCGACCCATGATCATTTACATCAGGATACACGGAACCCCAGTTTAGATCACATATTCCAAAGGGCTCACATGAATTAGTTTACCGAACAAGAACAGCGCAGCGAACGGAGTGCTGCCAATCACCTTTGGGCAGTCAATAGAATGAAGTCATAAACCGCCCGCTAAACAAACCAAGTGGGCCCTGCCAGTCTGCAAATCCTCTCCTGGAACATAGCTGGACTACCCTCTAAATTGGATAGTCCGGAATGGGGTTGCTTCATAGAGCAGCATGAAATCTGCATGTTCCAAGAAACATGCTTCAAATATGAAATCCATAGAATGGGAAATGCATCGTTCAGCATCCCAGCTACTCATGTGGGGAAGGGCAGACCTTCTGGAGGGCTGTGTACCTGGCTCGGAGTACACCTGGGCTGTGAGGCAAAACAGCTAGAGAGCTCTTCTCATGACATTCTCTGTGTTCTCCTCACTTTCCATACGGGAATAGACATAGGGCCTCATTTATGAAAAGTGACGCATCGCTGCATGAAAACAGCGATGCGTCACTTTTCACTGCGCACTCCTTACGACATTCCTGATGCATCATATTTAATGTATGACGCATCATGTCGCAAGGAGTTACAGATACGTCAGTATTTCTGACGTATCTGTAAGCGCAAAAGTGACACATTGCTGGAGTGTGTCACAAAAGTGACGCAACTCCAGCAATGCGTCCTTTCACATGGGGAAAGCCCCATGTGAAAGGGCTTGCGTCAGTCTTACGCCTGCTGTGAGGCAGGCGCAAGATTTTGACACAACAGCGTCCTAAAAGTGATGCAGTGAAATCTCATAGATTTCACTGCGTCACTATTACGAGGCTTTTTGCGGGGGAACGCCCCCTCTGCATACATTATACCTGACACAGGTGTAATGTGGTGCAGGGGTTTAAAAAGTGACGCATCTACCTAGATGCGTCACTTTTTAAATATGGCGCAACGAGGTGCATTTTTTACACCGCAGGTGCGTCACAAAAAGTGACGCACCGGCAGCGCAAAACTGATGCAAGGCCTTCATAAATAAGTCCCATAGTCTTAACTAATGTATATTCCCACCAGTACCAGAGGGAAAGAGTCCACCACACTCGAACAAGTAACTACTTGTCTCACAATCATCCCTGCAAACCAAGGAGTAATAATTGGCAGAAACTTTAATTGCCAATTCGAACCCTTGAATGGCATGGTCTCGAGCAGTCTCTGTGAGGAGGATTGTTATTGGTCCATCCCAGAGCCCAATATTCCTCCAATTAGGGCATGGACCCCACTAGCACTACAGATATGCACCCTTACATTAAACTTCCCACTGAGAGCTTTTAATGGACGCACTACATCTGACTCGCATGGGAATCACACTTTTAACAGACAGGGGCATACTTCTATTATTCACTATATTATGGTATATACATAATCATGGCATAGAGTGATAGATTTTAAAATCAGCCCTCGCTACGATAGCGATCATAATTCCCTCATTCTAGTAATAACAACACCTTATGCTAAGAATCTTCCTAATAATTTGCCAGTCCCAGATTTATGCCCGATTCAGTCTAATGGAGGGAGAAGAGTCCGCTGGGGCGAGTTTTCTCAGTCAGAAGAAAAACTGGCCATGCTCTACCAACACATTCTTCCATATCTTATGTTTGTAAATCCAGCTGCTGAGACAAAGGGCACTCCTAATTACAACACAACGATTTTTAGAAATCACCAAGTGTTGTTTACTTTTATGGCTGCTTTCTTTTACCAAAACAAAAAGCCTAGGGTGGCCAATACATCCCATCACCCATGGTGTAACTCAAATTGCTGTGTGGCTACAACTGGCCTTGTCTCTGCCATCAAAAGCATTGTCAGGCCACCGATCAAAGAAGCGAGGGTAAAATATAAGAACACCATTGCCAAAGCCATAAAAAGTTGGTAATCGCAAAAATGGGATGAGCTCAGAAGTGCTTTAAAAAATCACGACCTGAGGACCTTTTGGAATATCATCAATTCAGGGTCTGAGGAGGGTAAACTAGCCATAGAACCCAATATTAGTGAAGAAGCATGGAAGGCCGACTTTGAATCACTTTACACAAGGGTCGATGATGGGGATGGACTAGTGAACAAATGTTTACTGTCCCCAGGCCCGATATTTTCAGATGCCCTCCAATCTTGCAAAGAGAGGTCACCGACGTCCTGGGCATGATTAAACCAACCAAAGCCGCAGGGCTGGACAAGATCCCTGGTGATCTTTCTTGCTCTAAGCCAACTGAATGGCCCCCTTACCTGTCTTCCCTGTTTAATGCTATTCTTCAAGGCATGGCGATTCCCACCACCTGGCAGGGGCCAAAATAATACCAATCTATAAAAAAGGGCTCCCCGCTTTCACCTGTCAACTATCAACCGATTAGTTTGATTAGATGGAAGCCAAAAAATAGTTGCCCGTGTCCTACTGGGGCGTCTCCAGAATTGTATGGAGTAACATAACATCCTTACCCCCTCCAAGCCGGGTTTCGAGCAAGGACATCAACAACTGACCAGATTCTAAGGCTACAGATGATACACTGGAAATCTGTTGTTATAGAGGGTGGCAGCCTCTACCTTATATTTGTAGACCTTAAACCCTTTGCCGCAGCCGTGATTTCGCGGCAGTGCGGCACCTCCGCAAAATGAGCGGGGTTGCGTCGACCATTGGCCGAGGGCAGCACCAGCCAGGTAGTGCTCCCGTCGGCCAACGGCCGACGGGAGCACGCAAGGGGTTAAATCTGCCTTTGACCTGGTACCAAGAGACAAACTCTGGGTAACTTTATTAGATATGGGAGTCCCAGAGTGTCTTTGCAACCAGTTAAAAGGCCTGCATGAGGGCAATTTTGCTCGAATTAGATTTGGTAAAAATGGCAAACTTTCATCCCCCCTGCCTGTGGAGAGAGGGTCCGGCAAGGCTGCGTCCTGGCCCCAACTCTCTTCTGCATTTTTATTAATGGCCTAATAGAATCATTGAATGCTCCCAAGCTGGCAAAACGCGAAATACCTGCCCTTCTGTTTGCAGATGACACGCTCCTGCTTGCTAAATCCCCAATGGGAATTCAGAGGACCCATAACAACTTTTGCACCTTCTGCAAACAAAAGGGACTAGAAATCAACCTACAAAAAACAAAGTACATGGCTTTTAACATAGGCAATACCACTCGCCCCAACCCTTGTCTGAATGGAAGTCCCCTAGAGAGGGTAACCATCTTTGAGTACCTGGCAATTACATTGACAGAGAGAATGGATTGGGGAGACTAAATCAGCAAAACAGGCTAGAAACGATCCCAGACTACAAGGGGTATTTTGCAACTATATAGGCCCTGCTCTGAAAACCTGGTGAGTCCAGTGGTGGAAATTTACAAGGCACTTGCCAGGACTGCTGCACTTTATGGAGCAGAACTATGGCGGCACTGTTCATCTGGCCAGTTAGCCCGCACTGGGAATTTATTTGTTAGACAACTTATGGGACTGCCCTCTAGTACACCACTAACACCTCTCCTTTTGGATCTAGGTATTAGGCCCAATGAGGAAGAAGCTGCTCTTAGACCCATATTATACTGGCATCCCCTGTGGTGCACCCCTGAATTAGCCCCTTACAGAGAAGAACTGATTGATGTCATGGGGCTGTGTGGTGCAGGGAAGTTGCCATGGCTGTTGTATGTCAAGAAAACTTGTGAGGACTTGGGCAGGGGTAGTCTGTGGCACAATGCAGAAGAAATCTTCCAATTGACCTCAAGAAAAGCCTTGGTAGAGCGATATAGAGACTACAAACTCAACCATCTTGAGAGGAGGCCTTCAGTCGGGCGACTGACCGCTGAGTTTCTGGAGGTAAAAAACACATATATTTTAGAACCAGTGCTGGATGACATACAGCCGCTCTTGGCTAAGAAGCTTTACTTGCAATTTAGGTATGGTGTCCTTCCGCTGCGTGCATTTACAAAATATTGGGAGGGTTACACAAATGCAGAGTGCCCTGCGTGTAACAACACAGATGAGACAGAACTCCATGTAGCATTTTCTGTCAGGGGTACACGAAGGAAAGGTTGCAATGGGTTCTTCAACTCTGTAGGAATTTGGGGTCCAGACACTTTTGCAATGTGTTTAGGATTCTAAAATCTGACACGCACATGCCCATTGTCTTTTCAATTTCACGCTTTTTATTTTCTATGTGATGCACACGTAGAGCCATCTTAAAAAAGTCTGCAAATAGGAATGACAATTGCCTATTACATATGTTTTAATTGATGATTTTCGCATAAACTGTATCTACTTGGTTGTTGTAGAGATGATTGAATTATTCTTATTGACCAATACTCGCTGGCACTGAATGTATATAGATCATTGCTTCTCAATATTGTTGGCTTTACTTAATCACCATGTTGATAACTGGGGGCAAAAAGGCTGGCTGAGTAAATGCACTGCTATCTTGTTTATTGTCATCATCCCAATGTGCATCGCAATTTTAAATTGTATTAAATAACGGAACAAAAATATAGCTTGGAAATAGCCCTTAAATGTATTTTCACAAGCGCCTTATGACCTGTCTTTCAAGATGGCTGATCTCTGGAAATGCTGCTCCAGAGCGTGGAATGTAGATCTTTTATTATTCTCTTTTTTAACTACTTGTATTTTAAATTGCCATTTTAAGCTGTGCTTTTATGGCTAAATGTGCCAAAATAAAGTTCTTATGAAGTGAAGGATTAGTGACTCCATGATTGACCTATTTGATTTACTTGTCAGACCCTAGTACAGTGCACCATGTGTGCCTAGGCCTGTAGACGAAATGCTGCTAGTGGGCGTGCAGCACTGATTGTGCCACCCACAGAAGCAGCTTGTAAAGTGTGTCTCAGGCTTGCCATTGCAGAGCCTGTGTGCAGTCTAGTACTGCCATGTCCACTTGGTATGTTCAGCCACTTACCAGTCCCTAAACCTTCCCTTTTCTTCATGTTAGCCACCCCTAAGGTAGGCCCAATAGCAGGGTGCATTGTAAGCAAAAGGTAGGACATGCCCTGGTGTGTGTGGCATGTCCTGAGAGTGAATTACAGCCAATTTCGTTTTTCACTATTGCAAGGCTACCTGTCCCCATAGGTCAGAATGGGCAGTTCAATTATAACATCTTATAATCCTAACTGACCCAGGGAACAGGGTAGAAAAACTAATTTAGTATGCCTGAACTCAGAATGATAAAATACATCTTATAGTGAGGGTGGTTTTTACATTCTGTTTTTATAAATACCACTTTTAGAAAGTAGGTATTTTCTTACCTAACCATCCAGCCTGCCTCTGCCAGGTTGTGTATTGCATGTCTGGTTTGTGAGAGACAGGAGAGCTTAGGCTTAGTCTGATGAGTCAGGGCTGGGCGAATAGGACCATGGCTGAATAGAGAATGGGGTGGGCGTAGATTTCCTTTCACTCCCCCGAGCCCTCATAGAATAGAGAGTAGGGGTAAGAGATTTACTTTTAGCTACCTGGGCCAGGTCTGCTTTCAACAATGCTGTCTCCACCTCCTGCCAGGAAGCTGCACAGAACTGGTTTTGGCTAGGCACAGGCTCCCTCTGCATTTAGAGGACAAAGGGTTTACTAGTTTAAATATTGGGGCCCAGACCCCAAGACTTTAGATCACTTCTGGGAATCAAGACACACCTTTGCCAAGGAGAGGAACCAAAAGAACCTGAAGGAGTTGACTGCCTCTGTGCCAGTGTGCTATTTTCTGGGGTTGGCCTACAGTGGTTGCTTACTTGTCAAGTAAAGGAGAAGCAACTTTTATTGAACTTTCAATTATCTTGAAGAAGAATCTCCAAGGGCTTGAATTATGCTTGCCTCCTGCTGAAGTCTCGGGGATACAACACTTCACCACCAGCTCCCCTCTGAATTTCCTTGCTGGGAATTCTGTCTGCAGAAGCCTGCGTATTGTTGGGAGCTGGTAGCGCAACTCAGCAAGAAGAAGCATGTCGCATCCGCAGCTGTTGCCGTTGCATCATTGCAGAAGCGTGTCACCACCGCAAGGGTCACCGTCGCATCACCGGAGAAGCGTGTCTCAGTCGCAGCTGTTTGTCATCCCATCACTTGAGAAGCGTGCCTCCACCGCAGGGGTCGCCGTCGCATCACCGAAGAAGCGTGTCACAGGGCCTGTCGTGGCTCAGAAGTTCCAGAGTCACTGCACGGCCGTTGGGTGTGCACTCATCGCCTTCACGTCATCACATCGCACCAAATACTCCATCTAGTCGCATCGCACCGGATCATCGCAACGTGGCGCCATCTTGCCGCATCGCAACCGGAACGCAACATGAGATCGACGCATCACCTCCTCTGTGGTAAGGAACAGATGTATCGCCTACTTTGCACAAGCACTGAGGAACAGACGAATTGCCTTCCCAGAAGCAAGGAACTGACCTTTTGTTTATTTTGCGTGACGCATCCAAAGGTACTTTGTGAGAAACGTGTCACATTTACCATCATCGTTGAACTAAACTATCTCTTCCATCTAAAAGTCATTTTTCTAATACTGTATTGTGGATTCTTGTCGTTTGGGTCTTGTGCTAAGTTTATATAAAGAATACTTATTTTTATAAAACTTGTGTGATGTCCATCTGTAGTGTTTTCACTGTATTACTGTATGTGTTCACAAATGCTTTACACACTGCTTCTGAGATAAGCCTTCCTGCTCGTGCCAAGCTACCACAGGGTTGAGCAGTGGTTATTTTAGGAATGTAGCCCCCTTACCTTGACTAGAAGCAAGGGTCCCTATTTGGACAAAGGTGCAAACTATTGCCAACCAGAGACCCCCAGCTCTAACATCAATTTTAATTTAGGAACATAGACACATGTAGCCCTACAAAAAGAACACACAGGGAAGCTTTAAGCCATACAGTTTTATTTTCAAATTGTAAATCATACATATATATATTTTAATATAGAAAGAATCAATCAATCAATAAATTGGAGTGCAAAGCTCTGTTAAAGTACAGACTCACCTGAGGAACTCAGTAAAAGTCAGTAAATTTCAAAGTATATAATGGGAGAGCAGTCTGGCATGGATTGGAATCCTAAGATCAGTAAGAAAAAAATGTTTATGTATCCAAAAAGTGCTCACTTTATGGGGATCTGAACAATGGATTTCATACATTTAATGCAGCATTACATGATTCCAGAAATGTAACCAATTAGAATTAGGCAGAGTCAATCAGTTGCAAAGTAATACATTTAAAAAATCTCTGATGGGGGGAACATGGTCTCGCTACGCATGGAGTGAGACGCACGCCGAAGGAGCTCTGACCAGCCGCTGCCTTCTGAAGCCTTTATCGCGGCATCACTGAGTTACCGGCAAAACTGCTCGGAGCGCCTGGGCATTTGAGGCGACAGAGAATCCTCTGTTCACTCGAAGCACCTCTCTGACTACTGGCGGTGATGTTCTTGGTGGCTTTGGTGTTGGGGCCCAGCCCAGGTGCTCGGAGCTGCCATCTTGACTCCTTCCAGCCCCCGAGAGCACCCGGTGAACGAAGGTATTCTTTTGGCACGCAGTGGCCCACCGGGGAGCCTCGCTGGAACACCTAGAGACCGGAGTAGAGTTGCGGAGACTCAAGCTCATTGCTTTGGTGCACAGGAGGTGTGTCGCCTGGCAGGCGCTGCGATGGACGCCATCTTGTGCATCTCAGCGTGGTGCAGCAGAACACGCCATGGAGTCCCTGGCTGACTCTTCACTACATCGCCGGTGCCCCGGAGGTTATGCGAGGCTGCACAACCTGTTGTAAGTTGGGGTGAGACGCCGTGAGTTGGTGCTCCGTGCTGAACTTCTCTCCTGGGCCCACTACCTCCTTCTGCTGAGGGCACCCGCTGCACATAGACCCGGATTGGCGCTGCTGCCCCCATGGACATTTGCCCCTGGGGGCTTGCTGGCGGAGCGGCGCCTACAGGCTGTGAACGCCTAATGCCTTGAGACTCTATTGGGCCCTCACCTTCAGGCTGGGGCATGACTACTTTGGGCATTCCTGACTCTACTTTCCTGGTTCCTGCTGTTGGGATGTGCTGGGGCCTCCTGGACCTGCAGTATAGCGTGGGATTCCTGCGTGAGCTTTACTGTGGTGCCCTTTCCTGTGCACTCCCGCCGGGGCCCTCTCCTCCTGTCGTGAACCTGGCCCCGGTTCTCGCGGCGCACCATACCTGATAGCTGGTGGAATCACCGCCCCTGCTGGGGTTCTTCGAGGCTCTTTCCTCCAGCTCACCTGTGACTTCTGGTTTCCCGTGCAGCTCAAAAAGGGGAGATAGGAGGGGCTTTGGATGCTGAGGTGACAAGCTGTTGTTCCTCTTCCCTCCGCTGCGGATCACCCAGCTCCTCTACACTGCAGCAGCTTCTAACTCTATACTGGGGAGGTGCCCGGCCTCCTGCTTCATCCTCCTGTCCTGGCTCTCCCTCCAGCGTGTGGGTGCTCGAGAGGTCATGCCACACTCTAAGGCTGGGAAGGACATCGCTGCACCCCCAAAAGACAATCCTGTGATGGCCCTGTGGAACAAACCTGGATCTCTACCCTCTGTGGCTATGGCATCTTTAAAGGAGGGCCCCTCTGATACACTTACTCAATCCTTCGTGGGCAACCTTTTGCAACAGCTGTAGTCCGAAATTGGATCTCTCAGAACCGAGGTTCAAACCTGAATCAAGGAACTCAGGAGAGACATCACAGAAACTGACGGAAGAGTGGATGATCTCGAAAAGATGGTTGATGCACGCACGGAAGATCAAGAGCAACTTTGGCAATGATTGGCCCTTCTGGAGGAACACCATATTGAGCTCCAAGTTAAGCAGGAGAATTTAGAAAACCGGAACCGCCGTAATAACTTGCACCTGAGGGGTATTCGGGCAGGGGCAGAGGGCTCTGACATTGTGTCTTTTGTTGTGGAGCTGCTCCAAGAAATCAGAGGGGATGATGATGATGCCTCTCCACCTGCGTTTGATTGAGCTCACCCTGTGGCTGGGCCTTCTAGTCGCTCTGACCTGGTTCCTTACATATTGGCCAGAGAACACTTTTTCATCGAGAAGGAGGCCATCTTAAAGGCAGCACATTCCAAATTGGAGTTAACCTAGAAGGGTTCCCCATCCAGCTCTTCCAGGACCTTGCCCCTACCAGGCTTCATCACTGCAGGGACTTTTACACCCGTCAGCAACAAGCTTCGTGAGTTGGGCATCCAGTACCAGTGGGGCCATCCCCCACTGGTCTGCGCCTGTCCGTGCTCCTACCACGCTCTGCGCCAGCCGTGCTGCCAGTTTTCTTTCTGGGCCTGCCAGACTCTGTTATTCAAGGGAACAACTCATACACATAGGTGAGAGGGACACCAGGGTATACAAGAAGTTATGGCGAACAATGGTAACACTGTCATAGTTGATCACACTCCAGTTAGATTGAAATGTGGCCTGATTAACACTAGATCTTTAGTCAAACACTACCAAGAGGTCTCAACTATGCTGGAATGTCTCGATTTAGACGTTTTGTTTTTAACGGAAACCTGGACCCGTGCCGACTCTGTTGTAGAGCTAGGGTTTGCATGTCCAGTAGTTTATAACATTTTCCACAAACCCAGGCCTTTGGGGAGAGGTGGGGGGTTGGGGTGATCTTCAAAGAAAAGTGGCATTTCACCCCCTTACACATTGCCGATGTTGAAGGCATAGAATTATTAGGCTTTACATTGAAAGAGGCGAGAGGGCAAGTGCTGTCAGGAATAGTGTGCTATAGTCCCCCCGGACAATACACCCATTATCAAGCTTTAATTGACACTTTTGCTAACATGTCTCTAACACACTCAAGGATGATTATATTGGGTGACTTCAATCTCTGGGATAACGGGAACCTCCCCCCCCCTCAGAGATCTTGTGCAAGCATGCAAGAGCCTCAATCTGCATCAATTGGTACACCAGCCGACTCATCAAGGAGGTCACACCCTAGACCTAATATTCGCCATAGAGAGACAGAGATGATTGAAGTACTACCTCAATGCTGGACCGATCATTTTTTTATTCATTTTATGAAAACATGCCCAGTTTAACCAACCAGATGAATCAATCAGTAACCTTCCGCAAGGGAAGAGAATGGGCCAGGCTACTTAAAAATAGACTATCAGTGACATTCTTAGAACAGAATTTATTTGCACCCAGTAAATCAGTGGAAGAAAACTATCAAATCTTCTCTGATCAAATAAACGGTACTTTAGATCAGATTTTTCCCTTTAAAAAGGCTTAAGAATAGAAAGAAACCCTCAGCCCCTTGGTATAGTGAAGAGCTGTAACTGATGCGGGAAAAACGAAAACAGGCTGAAAGAAAATCGAGAAGGTCCTATGATGATTTAGACAAAAAAAAGCTGAAATTGCTGCAGGCCTCATATAAGGAAGCAATTGCTAGGTCAAAAGCGGAGTACTATGCCAAAACCATCCTGCATGCACCTAACAGTACGAAAACGCTCTTTACCATTATAAAGGACCTATCTAACCCAGTATGTGTGGGTTATAACGTTGAAATGACACAAAAACTCTGCGATGATATGTAAATGTACATGTATTTATATAGCGCAAATCACCGACCCGGTATCTAAGCGCTTGCTTAGGGAACCCGTCCTGGTATTCCCCTGTGAGATAACCCCGGTAGGGTATCCACGAGGTGAAAACCAGGCATCCCACCGCGAGGAGCCATTGTGGAGATTAAGCAAGCTATTGCCCAGAGTCGCAGAGTGTAAACCCATGAATCGAGTAGGCACGGGAGCGAGAATTGTCGAGTCCGTGGACATTTTCGGACTCAAGACCCGCCGAGCCGGGAATTGAACCCTGGTCCGACCTCTGCTTCCAGGTCTGCCTCCTCTAACCAGTGAGCCACACTATTTTGATAAAAAGATCAATAAGATTGTTGGTTGCCTCAATTCCAACAATAATAGCAGTCTGGATGTGGAAAAAGAACCACCAACGATAATAGCAATAGAGCAACAGGAAAGAGGAAGAGGCATTTAACAGTAATCAGCCGCCAGCTTTAGAGTGCTTCCAAAATACCAAAGAGGAATTATTTAATAACTTAGCTCAAAGTGTATCTTCAGGCTCTCCATTGGATCCTCTTCCGCAGGGGATTTGGAAAGAATTTCAGTCAGAATTATTCCCTTGGTTGCGGCAGACTTGCTGCCAATCATTAGAAAAGGGAACTGTTCCAGAAGCCTGGAAGCATACAGTGGTGACCCCGCTTCTCAAGAAACCCTCACTTGAGCCTCAATGTCCATCGAGCCTCAGACCTATCTCCCTTCTGCAGCACCCAGTAAAAATTCTGAGGCGGGCAGTTAGTTAATCCCTGTCCCTCTATTTAGAAGAAAACCATCTGCTGGATAAGGCTCAATTTGGTTTTTGACCCAGGCACGGAATGGAAACAGCCCTACTGACAGTACTTGATAACCTTAGAATGCGAGCCACCAATGGTAATCTGTCCGATTAGTACTGCAGAATATGTTGGCTGCATTCGGCACAGTGAATCATAGTATTTTGCTGAAAAGACTAGAAAAATAGGAGTGAAAAGACTGGCACTGAATTGGCTCTAATCATATCTGACAGGCAGGCAACATGTGGTGACAATTCCACCTGTTACATCCCCTAAGACCCCTGTGCGCCACGGGGTACCACAGGGATCAGCAATAAGCCCAATGTTATTTAATATCTATCTGCGTCCTCTGATCCCTATTATCAAGTCCTTTGGTGTTGATCTAGTCAACTATGCAAATGACACACAACTGGTGTTCTCTTTGGAAGGAAACCAGGCCGTTTCCCTAGATAAATTCCAGGAGTGCATGCATAACACCTCTAATTGGATCAGGAAAAACCTCTTACAATTCAACGGAGACAAGACGGAGATAGTATATTGCTCCACAGCCGTAATTGCGCAGCCCTTTCCGATTTCAGACTCACCCCCACCTTCAATTGAAGTCACAAGTTAATAAAACAGTTGGTATTTGTTTCTCCCTGATGAGAGCACTACATCAGATCCTTCCATTGCTGCCTGCTACTACCAGATCTCAAGTAGTGAGTAGTAAAATATTGAGTAAGCTAGACTACTGTAACTCACTGTATCTGGGAGCACCTAACTCCGTGCTACTGAAGCTACAGAGGATCCAGTCTATAGCATCCAAATTGGCTTTGAATAGGCAGCGCAGTTCCTCAATGACTCCAGCTTTAAAGGACCTTCACTGGCTAACAATTAAATAGAGAATTCATTTTAAATCCCTCTGTATGGTGTTCAGAGCAGTACATGGTCTAGTTCTAATATCCATTTAGGAAAAATTTACTTGGTACACTCCTGGGAGAAACCTCTGTTCATCAAGCGCAAATCTAGTAATCACCACAAGATTTAAGAAGATTAGGACGGGTGGCAGAGCATTCGGTGTAGCAGCCTCACGACTCTGGAACGATCTTCCACTGAATATCAGACAAATCAAGTCCCTGCTTCCCTTCAGGAAAAGCGTAAAGACATGGCTCTTCCCAAGGAAACAGTAATACGAGCTACTCAATATCTGCAAACAGGTTATCTTTATGCGCACTGACAACACGGTAAGTCTCAGTGCCAGGATACCCGTAGGGTTACAGTTTTCTACGCTATATAAGTTCAAGTTACATTACATTACATTACATCCCTTTGCGCTTATCTTTCAATGGGAATCCAAACACCGGGTGCTGCGATCCTTCCAGGTGGTCACTCAACTTTTTCGCCTCCCGAACCCCTCTCTGCTGGCTAACCCTTCACGATAGCCTCCTTTGGATCATGAACCTGCAAAGCCGCAATGGGCTAGAGCGCTCAGACCGCAGAGGCTGTCTAAGCGTGGGAGCTCTCCTCTTCTCAAGCCAAACTGGACATTATTCAACATCTTCGCTCTCTGGACGGAGGGCCGTCCCCCTCCCGTTCCCAGCCAAAGGAGAACTAAATGACCAGTCGTGTTTTAGAGAGCCATTGTCTTTGCTACCAGCAGTTCCCCGCGGACTCTCATGCTCTCTGTTTATTCTTTCCACCCCCTGAACATAACATGGCAGCGGTGC
This sequence comes from Lissotriton vulgaris, assembly GCF_964263255.1. Lineage (NCBI taxonomy): Eukaryota > Metazoa > Chordata > Amphibia > Caudata > Salamandridae > Lissotriton > Lissotriton vulgaris. The sequence goes on along the minus strand of NC_141686.1, from coordinate 22,708,922 downwards.
CGGAGTGCGCCTCCTGAAAGCAGTGCTGATTTTTTGAGACTCGCCCTCCCTTCTATTCTTAAGATAGTGACATCTCTGGGATGGCTTAAGCCACTGAGCCTAGCCTGCTCCTAGACTGGAATAGGTCTTTTTGGCCACGTTGGCCCTTGTTCAATTTCAATATTTTGCTTTCCTTTTTCCTTTTCTTTTCTTATTTTCTCCTCCTTTTCTTCCTGTCTGGAGGGAGGGGGGGCCTCGCTACTGTGAGTGTGACATTTCTCAACCCAGGGCTGTTAATTTGCGTATTGACCCCCTCTTACATCATGCTGGGTATTGAGATGCATTCTGGCTGTGTTTGCTTTACATGGAGGGTTGATGGGGTAGGACAGGGGGCTCTGCACTACATCTTGTTCTCATCACATTTGATGGCGGTTGTACATAATAAGCTTTTACCATGACTTCTGTACCCTGTTTGAAACTCTTTTCTCTTAATGTTCAGGCTCTTAACTCCCCCAACAAGCGTTGTTAAGTCTGGCGCTATTTACTACAATGGAAACCAGGCATTATCTTCTTACAGGAGACTCATCTTTTAACCCCTTCTCTGCCAGGCCTTTCCCCCTCCTGTGCCACGCCTTTCTATGTCTATTTGGGGTAGTGCGCGCTGAGGCCCCTGTAACTTTTTGACCACATAAGGTATCCACGCCAAATTTGCGTCCTTTTCTTCCAACATCATGGGGATTCTAAAGGTACTCAGGGTTTGTGTATTCCCCTAGAGGGATCACAGAAATGAGCCAAAATACAGCAAAAGTTTGTTTTTTTGGTGAAAAATGGGAAAAACGGGCTGCAAATTAAAGCATCTGAGTTTTTCCCTGCAAATGTTATCAAAAAAGGGTTTGTGGGGCTGAAATCACAATTTCCCAGCTCTTAGGGGATACCAGACTTTTGTCAGAAACCCAACATTTGTTACACAGTTTTGGCATTTTTCTGGGACATAGTCTATTTTTGCTATTTTTTGTGCTTTCGACCTCCTTCCAGTTAATGGTAGAAATGGGTACAAACGCAATAATAAAGCCTGTAAAGCTATACACTTTAGAGAAGTAGACAACATTCTGAATTCAGCAAGGGGTCCTTTGTAGATCCATCAAGGTTTCTTTATAAAAAAATAACAGTTAAATATAGGATAAATTGAAAATGAGTTGAAAAAAACAGCCTTTTGGGTCAACGTTTTCACTTGTAACTCTTCCTAATTATGACAGCTCTTTGAAAGCAATATACTGTTACATCCGTTGGACATTACTGGTTGTGGGGATGTATAGGACTTGTAGCTTCACCAAGAACCCGACGAACCCAGAGCCAAAAACTGAGAAGCAACTTGCAATGGTTTTTTGTTTTTTATTATGTACCGGGTATATAGTAATTATTCTGGAAAAATGTGTACATGGAAAAATCGGTATGAAAGACACCTATGTATTACTGAAATGGGAACAAAATATAGGGTTTAGAAACAGTAGATATTTGCACATTTCCAAAATTGGGAAACTCATACTAGCATGAGAATTATCGGTCATTTTTTAAAATGACTTCTTTTTTACACAATGTCTTTCATTTGGAAGGCAGAAATACATCGAAAGTCAATAGGTAATAACAGTTCCTTTACAAATATGAATTACCATAATTTCCCGATAAAAATGGTACCTCACATGTGTGGGTAGGCATAGTGCCCACACAGGAAATGGCTCAAAACCCAACTTGAACACACCAACACCACATTTTCACAATGAAAAATTACCCTTTTTTAGCAAAATACCTAGCTGTAGTTTTTAAACCCTAGCTCTGCCAGCACCTAGGGAAACTTAGCAAACCTATACATTTTTTAAAACTAGACACCCAGGGGTATCCAGGATGGAGTGACTTGACTGCCTTCCACCAGGTTCTATGACCCAGAATCCCCTGCAAACCCAAATGTTTGCAAAAAAAAACACATTTTCCTCACATTTCTGTGGTGTAAAGTTCTGGAATCTGCGTGGATACACAAATATCTACCTACCCCGCATTCCCTAAAGCCTTTTGAGAAAAATGGTACCTTACTTGTGTGGGTCGACCTAGTGCCCGCGACAGGAAACGGCTCGAAACGCAACGTGGACACACCTTAATTTCGCAGTGAAAAATGACCCTTTTTTTGGCAAAGTGCCTAGCTGTAGTTTTTTAACCATTGCTACCCAGAATCCCTTGCAAACCTAAAAAATTGCCAAAGAAAACACATTTTCCCCACATTTCTGTGGTGGAAAGTTCTGGAATCTGGATGGATCCTCAAAATACCCTACGTTCCCCAAAGTCTTCAGAGTAAAATGGTACCTCACTTGCGTGGGTCAGCCTAGTGCCCGCGACAAGAAACGGCGCAAAACGCAATGTGGATACACCTCAATTTCGCTGTGAAAAATGACCCTTTTTTGGCAAAGTGCCTAGCTGTAGTTTGTGAGCCATAGCTCTGCCTTCATCTAGGGAAACCTAGCAAACCTATACATTTTTAAAAACTAGACACTCAGGGGAATCCAGGATGGGGTGCCTTGACTGCCTCCCTCCAGGTTCTGTTACCCAGAATCCCTGGCAAACCTAAATAATTGCCAAAAAAACCACATTTCCCTCACATTTCTGTGGTGGAAAGTTCTGGAATCTGCGTAGATCCACAAATTTCCACCCACCCTGTGTTCCCCATAATCGTACGAGAAAAATGGTACCTCACTTGTGTGGGTCGCCTAGTGCTGGCGACATAAAACGGCGCAAAACGCAACGTGGACACACCTCAATTTCGCAGTGAAACATTACCCTTTTTCAGCAAAGTGCCTAGCTGTAGTCTTTGAACCATAGCTCTGCTGGTACATAGGGAAACCAAATAAACCTATACATTTTTTAAACCTAGACACCCAGGGCCATCCATGATGGGGTGACTTGACTGCCTCCCACCAGGTTCTGTTACCCAGAATCCCTTGCAAACCTAAAAAATCATTTAAAAAAACGAATTTTCCCCACATTTCTGTGGTGGAAATTTTGGGTATCTGCGTGGATCTGCTAAAGCGGGACTCCAAAAATATATTCTAAATCAATATGGCCATTTCCCCGAATCCTCAGAACACACATTCATTCAACAGTGGGGCCCACTACACTGCACACATACTCTATTTATTTAATTCGGTTTCACAGATTTGGCAAATGAACCAGGAGTCCAACTATAACATTGGCGGAGTGTCTAAACCTATTTAACTATTTTTATTTACACCTGCAATTGTAAAGCAATTTACCATGGTTTCATTTTATACACCATTTTATTCAGACACACCACCATAATGGCAATGGATCTGCTAGAACGAAACTAGGCGTAGGAAAACCAAAGACCAGCTTTTACTTCTCCATTTATCTAATTTTTATTCAAAGCAAACTTTTAGTATGTCCAACATTCATCCATTTATTTATTTATTTCTTCAATAAGAATCCTTTAACTTTATTTTTAAAATGATCATTTATTTTAAAGCTCTGAAATAGACATTTAATTTAAAGTTCAGTAAGAAGTTTAGCAAAGAACAGATAGTTCCAAATTCATTCTCTCCTAACATCCCTAGCTAACACCCTCATCTTATCCTAACAGACCTGCAAAGAAAAACAAAATAAAACAGAAGTTCTTACATCCAAGAATCGATATTCAGTCCGGCAGCACTTCCAGAAGAAATCGAAAGAGCGACCCCTTCTAAGCAAAATCAGTGGTTTTTATACACTATTTCCTAACTTAATCTATCTGAAAAGTAACAAACATCACCAATTCGAGTTCTGATTGGACAAATTTGGGGTAGATGAGCACTTCCTCATCATTACAATATGTTTTTCACGATGAATCAGCAGAAAAATAAACGGGCTTTGTTTAGAACAGTTTGTGGCCTAGGCACTTCCTTCACTTGAAACATAGGGAAAAGTTCTCAGGCTCTGAGCATTACATCGTCCATGCTTGGCACCATCCTAGGTTCCGGGGCAAGACGTCCTTGAACCTCCCATTAAAGCACAGTCAGCTCTCTCGCGCTTGCAGGCTTGAGATGCACATGCGCAGACCAATACTCGCTCGCAGTGAATTGAGAGTGGCCATTTTCTTTATAGGCCTCACGATCCACATTTTGGAACTATCATAGCAACAAACACAAATTCATGTTAATTGTGGTAATGAAACCCTTCTGTTTACCTCCCACCATTCTAATATTTCCCTATTAGTTGTTACATAGCAAATAAGCCACATATATGCATTTATACTTACATATCCGATGACTTTTTGGCACAAAACGTATACAATAAACACATTTAAATTGTGTTTGTTTATAATAAGCTGTGCATTAGTTCACATCACAATAACACATATTAGTTAATTTTATTGCATCATGCAAGCAAGATCAGTACTCCCATATGTTCGTGTATGCATCTTTAGACTATGGTTGATTAATTTATCACATCACACTATTAGTAAAATATTAACGTTATGGAACATTGATTTCGAGAGGGGTGCACACAATTTTGCTACCACCTCGCTTCATCAATTCCCTCATATGGTGATCCTATCACCAACATCTCTCAGAATTTTGTAAAATTTAGCAGAACATGTTTCAAATTCTTCATATTAGTATAATCTATACTCTAGTATCCTTCTCCTTTATTTCTTTAAAAATCTTTTCTCTAACTTCTTCCATCTCTATTTCATTCTTTTCTCTTTCTTTTCTCTTGAATTGTATTCTTTATTGTTTTTCTAAAATCTCTTCTACTTTTGCATATACAACATAATCTTATCAGAAAAATCACTATTACTATAATTGTTATTGGAATTAGTATTTTACCCTCCAGCTTGGAAGGAAGCTTTGGTCCTTCCCCTTCTAAAAAAGCTGACACTAGATCCTGGCACCCACTCCAACTACCGTCCTATCTCGCTGCTCCCGGTTCTGGCTAAGGTGACTGAGAAGCACGTGCAGGCTGTCCTGGCGCATTTTGTAGAATCGCATGGCTTCCTTCACCCTACTCAGTCCGGTTTCAGGGCTAACATGAGCACGGAGGCGGCACTGCTCAAGGTGTCGGAAGCGATCAAGGAGGTCCTGGACAGGGGAAGAAAGGCTCTGCTGGTGTTATTAGATCTGTCGACGGCCTTTGACACCGTTCCTCATGACCGTCTCCTGGCTAGACTCTTGGAGATCGGGCTGAGGGGAACGGTGCTTAGGTGGTTTGAGTCCTTTCTTTCGAATCGGCAACAGAAAGTCTGGGCCCGCCGTACTCGGCGGCTGTACCACCATTGGAGGTGGGAGGTCCCCAGGGGTCGATTCTAAGTCCCACCCTTTTCAATATCTATATGTCCCCTTTGGCGGTGCTGGCTGAGGCCTGCGGTGCCCAGATTGTCTCATACGCCGATGATACCCAGCTGCTCTTCACCTGTAGCAGGAATAGGGACTTTGACGGAGCGCTTATTAAGAACTGCCTGGGTGTTGTGTTCGGCTGGTTTCATACAAACCAGCTGAAATGCAACCCAGACAAATCTGAGGTCCTCTTCTTTGGGTGTTCTCCGCACCCATGCTGGAAGTCCTGGTGGCCGGCTGATATCCACCCTCCCTCTGCGGAGACGGGATGGCAAACAATTTGGGAGTCAAGATGGACAGCACCCTGTCCCTTAAACCACAGGTTTTGGGTCTGGTGGGTCAATGCTTCAGGATACTGAGAATGCTCAGGAAATTCCTCCCCCTCCTGTCCATTGCCCACAGGAAAAGTATAGTGCAAGCCTTGGTAGGTTCCAGGCTCGACTATGCCAATGTGCTCTACCTCGGCCTCCCTGATTATCTTTATTTTTGGCTGCAGGTGGAGCAGAATTCGGCCGTCCGAGCTATCTTCGGCCTCGGTCGGAGGGCTCATGTGGCTGGCCTGCTGAAATCCCTTCATTGGCTTCCGATACGGAAACGTATCGAGTTTAAGACGCTGACCATGGCTTTTAAGGCACTCCATGGCACTGGCGCAGGCTACCTAAGGAAGCGGTTGGGTTTTCACGTTCCACCTAGAGCACTTCGCTCTGCGTCTCTTTTACGGACTACTATCCCAGCAGTTAGGCGTGCTCGCATCGGGGGTCGCTCTTTTGGTTACCTTGCACCCCGAGCCTGGAATGCACTGCCACTAAGAAAATGCGTGACCCTACTGTCTTTTAGGAAGGACCTTAAGACGTGGTTGTTTTGTAATTAATCCACCTCTGCCATGATGGCTGTGTTGTGCTGGGTCTGATAGCGCCGGGACACTCGGTCCGAGTAGCTGAGCGCTTAATAAAACTCTATATAACATAACATAACATAGCCTATAATTGAACTACCTATCTCTTGAAACCAATGCTTAACTGCTGTAAGACTTCTACCTAATTTATCAAGAATACCTTCAACCTCCAGTGGTTCAATTTCTTTGTGTAAATCTGTAATATTTGTAATATTTGTAATATACTTTTCTAGATTTTGGCTTTTATCTGGACTATAAGTACAACAATGTTGCACTTTCAATATTCCACAGACTCCTCCCTCTTTTGCTAAAATTATATCAAGGGCAAGTCGATTTTGCATTACCATTGCTCTCATAGCAACCATTTCAGTATCAACCATCAGGAAACCTCCTGCAGTATCTGTTAACAATAGATCAACTATCGTAGACAATTTTCGGATTCTATTTGCATTGAATGAAATTCCCACTGCCGGTATCAGTGCTCCAAAAACATCACCTATTATTTCTAATACACTCTCTTCTCTTTTTCTACTAAGAACTTTGCCTATCATATGTTTACCATTAGTACCTCTATCTACATGGGAAATTTTAGGAAAGAGCAATCCCACATAACAAGTTCCATACCAATGGTCAGGTAACTTATAATAAGCTCTATTCCCACAGATAAAATAAACACCCGGGAAAACAGGATTTTTTCCTCCTTTAAATCCCCAACCCCCTATAATTCTATAAGTGTCTTTACATTGACTTGCACCCACAAAGTAATTGTCATACACAGTATTGTCTCTTCTTATACAAAATGTCCCTAACATTGGTGTATCTATGTTTATAGCTACATTCACATTCTTATCATCCAGATTTTCATCATTAAATGTCCAATACTTTGATTTTTCATGTTTTACTTTCTCACTTCTTTTATAAGCAATTCTTCTCTCTTCAACCATATCTAGAAAAGTCTTTTCCTCAGTTCTCAATTTACATGTCAAATTATGATTAAAAGTATACTCATGAGTCAATTCCTCCATTTGTAAGAAATATTCTCCCAAAACTTTTCCAGGTCTCTTTTTGTTAAATGAATTATCAATTCATAATTTAGCAAAAATCTCATCTTCATTGGAATAATGGTATTCCAATTTTCCAACCTGATAAAACAAACTTGCAATTACACTACAGGTTACTCCATATGTAAGAGGAAGGTGATGATAAGGCACACCTTCTGACACTGATCCGGGCAATTTTACACAAACATAGCAATCATCAACATTCATGGTTTTGATATACTCAAGCAATAGCTTTGAAAATGTGGTTTGTGAGAAATCACTGATAGACGTATCCTGATGCAATTCTGGTTTATACACATGAGTCTCATGAACTTCTTACTTGGATTATTTAAACTCACATTTGATTTTAATTTTGTTGAATTATCCCTGAAAAGAATAACAATAGCTAAAATTATCCATAATATTATCAATAATCCCATACAAATGGAACAACATCTGCACCATTTTCTAAAAATAGAACACTTTGTTTTATGATTATTAGTAGGCATTTTCCCTAACACAGTTTTCTTCGACCCTGTGTCACCTATAGATTCCACAATATATTTTTGCTAACAGAGTTTCTTCAACCTTGTGTCAATTCTATTCTAATCTATATTATAAATTATTTCTCTAACAATTTTTCTTCGACCTTGTGTCAACTCCGACTCATCTATATTTACAATATCCGTCTCACAGGACTACAGGCTTTTACTCAATATCATATACTTTAAATACCAATCAATTTTCTCTTAAGCTGACTTCTTTTACTCACTTTTCCCAATTGCTTTTGGGCAGTACAAGTTTTCATGACTACTATTAACTTCAGCAATGGGTGGTAAGACTATATAAGTCCACTTTGGCGATTTGTACTTCTGATTTGGTCGTCTTACTCTTTTTGGCCTTTGAACAACTTCTATTTTATTGCCCAGTGTTTCTCTCTGGCTAGTGATCTCATTCACTTGCTCTTCTGTTTCTTTTGCTTTGTTCACAAGTTTGAATCTCAGTCCACCAGTTTCTTTAGGCCAATTATCTCCTTTACAGATTTTCTTAGTCTTTGGCTCTATCGTGTTATGCTCCACTCTCCAAGCTCTTTTCCTTGGACTTTTCCTTAACACAATTTTATCTGAACTGTCTTCAGATTCACTTTCAGTATTTTCAACTCTATCATTGATTATGATCTTTACAATGTCTTTGTCTTCATCAGATTCAGCTTTCTTTTCTGTTACTCTGTTAGGAACACCTTCATAACTGGTACTTGGAATCTCATTCTTTTCGTGAGTCGCTTCCTCTTCTCCAGTTTCAGGATATCCGTTCCTGCCTTCAGAGTTTCCAGATTTCTCTTCAGCTTTCTCCTCTTCAATGACCTTATTTTCACTTACTTTCGCGTCTTTACTGGTGTCTGTCTTTACCGATTCTCGACCTTCAAATTGATCTTCAGAATCTGGTATCTCCACAATTTCCCTTTCACCTTCACCTTCAGACGCAGAACTGGCTTCTGATACTTCCAGATGTCGACGTTCCTGTCGATCTTTAATATCTGGAGTCTCTTCTGGTTCAACTTCAGAATCAGAGTCAGTTGTACTTTCACCATCATATGGGTATTCAGGTGCAGGCACGCGGATGATGTGACTGGCATGTACCCACCTCTTCAATCCAGCACACTTGACTGCAGTAGTACTGACCAAGATTACCTGTTGTGGCTTCTGCCACCGAGGTACCAAACAGTTTATTCTGCGATGTACCTTCATTCAAACCCAGTCTCCAGGGACTAGATCATGAGCTGGATTTTTCTCTTTAGAACTTGACTCAGTTCCCACCTGGTGGAGCACAGAAGTTACCACATCAGACAGATTTTTGCAGTAGTCCAATATGATATCATCATTTATGGTCAGTAATTTGTTAACAGGTACATAGGCTTGTCTCATTACCCTGCCCATCAAAATCTCATGTGGACTTAATCCAGTTTTCTTGTCAGGAATACTTCTCAATGTCATTAGGACAAGTGGCAAAGCATCTGGCCACTTAAGTCCTGTTGCCAAACACATCTTTGCAATTCTGTTTTTAATAGTTCCATTTACCTGCTCTACCACCCCTGAAGCCTCAGGTCTATAGGCACAATGCAGCTTCTGGCGAATATCCAGAGCTTCACAGATCATCTGCATCACTTCATTTTGAAAATGTGATCCGCAATCTGATTCAATCGATACTGGGAATCCAAAACGCAGTATTATCTCTCGTAAAAGCAATTTGGCAACAGTTATTCCATCATTCCTCCTTGTGGGGAATGCTTCCACCCATCGGGAGAACAAACAGATTATCACAAGAACATATCTAAGCCTGTTGCATGGGGCAATTCCACAAAATCCATTTGAACCCTTGTAAATGGACCACCCTCCCGTCCTATGGTTCCCAAACTCACAACGGTTCTTCTGTTTGGATTAAATTGTTGGCATATTAGACACCTTTGGCACAAACTTTCAGCAATCATCCTGAACTTGGGATTATACCAAGTTTGTCTGAAAAGACGAATCATGGCATCTCTTCCAATATGGGCTTGACCATGGTACATTCGAGCCATGTCTGAAATCATGCTATTGGGCATTACTGGTCTTTCATCTTTGTAAACCCAAATTTCATCTTCTTCTCTCTGTCTTCATCCTGCTTTTAGCCAAATATATTTTTCTTCTGGTTTGCCTCCTCCTGCATCTGCTTCACTTCCTGCCATGTCTCAACTACAGTGGTTAGCATCAAAGAACTCGGAACATGTTCTTTCAGTTTATCTCGATTGATTGAAATTTGATTTTTCGCACAATGCTTTGCAATGGCATCCGCATAATTATTTCCTTGAGAAATATAATGTTCATTCTTTTTGTGTGCTGTACACTTTACTACAGCTATTCTTTCAGGAAGCTGAATTACATCAATCAGTGTCTTCACAAATTCAGCATTCCAAATGGGTGTTCCCGCAGAAGTTAAATAACCTCTTTGAGACCAGAGTTGCCCATAATCATGAACAACTCCATAACCATATTGACTATCAGTCACTATGGTTACTTTCACCTCTTTTCCCAATTCACATGCTCGTATCAAAGCAATCAACTCCGCTACTTGAGCAGAATGAATTCCTTTCAAACAAGATGCTTCCAACACTTCTGCTTCTGTACAAATGGCATAAGTAGCACTCAAAATGCCACTCTCTGTTCTCAGGCACGATCCATCCACAAACATCACATAATCTGATTCAGGTAATGGTTCATCCCTAATGTCTGGCCTGGGTTTTGTGCAATACTCAAGAACATCCAGACATTTATGATCAAGTTCACCTTTCACCTCTGCTTCAACAGTGTCAGGTAAGAGTGTAGAAGGATTAACAATCACACATCTGGCAATTGTCACATTTTCAGCTCCCAAAATTACTTTTTCATAACAAGTCATTCTGCTGTTGGTCATGTTTTGTGTTTTTGCTCTTGTGAGGAGAATCTCCACTGAATGAGGTACATACACCCTCACAGGAAATCCCATCACAATTCCTTCACTTTGCTCCAGACTTACACTGGTTGCTGTTACTGCTTTCAGACATCCTGGTAAAGTCTTTGCAACAGGGTCCAAAACAGCTGAGAAATACGCAATTGGTATTCTCATTTTTCTATGTCTATGAATTAATACTGACAGTGCACATCCTTCTCGCTCACTGCAGTACAATTCAAACTCTTTTTCATAATCAGGCATTCCCAATGCTGCTGCTTCACACAATTTTGTTTTCAGCTGTTCAAATGCTTCCATTTCAGTTTTGGTCAAGACTATTGGGTCTCTGATATCTGCTTTTGTCAATCTCTGTAATGGTTTGGCAATTAATGAAAATCCACTAATCCACTGTTTACAATAACCTACCATTCCTAGGAACATTCTCACTTGTCTTTGTGTTTTAGGTGGTTGCATTCCTTGTATCATTCTGATTCTTTCTATCGTGACTTGTCTGATTCCTTTTGCAATCTTATGACCTAAATATTGTACTTCTTTCTGACAAAACTGCAATTTGGATGGAGACACTTTATGTCCCTCTTCTGCCAAATGATTCAACAGTGCTACAGTGTCAATTACACATGCATCTTTTGTTTTTGATGCAATCAAAAGATCATCTATGTATTGTACTAATACAGACTCTCCAGGCATGTTAAAAACTTTCTAATGATTTCTTTAGCAACTGGTTAAAAATCGATGGACTCTCAGTGTACCCTTGTGGAATTCTACACCATGCTAGAATGCGATTCTGGAATCGGAACGCGAAAATTGGCAGACTTTCTGAATGTAATGGGACAGTAAAGAACGCATTGCACAGGTCAATTACTGTGTACCATTCTGCATCATGGGGAATTTGATATAAAATCACTGCTGGATTCGGAACAATCAGGCAACATGGGACAACAATTTTATTAACCTTTCTAAGGTCCTGAACAATTCTAAATGTTCTGTTCTTTCAATCCCATGATCGTGAATTACAAGGGCTACTTTCTATTTCTCTAAGAATTCCTTGCTCAATCATTTTGTCTTTCACTGGAGTGATTCCCTCAATTATTTCTGTAGTCATCTTATACTGAGGTATATTTGGGTAACTTGCACCTTCTTTCACTGTAACTTTTACAGGATCAACACCTTTCATCAATCCTATATCTTTTCCAGTAAAATCCCATACTTCCTCTTTCACTACTTCTTTCAATTCAACAGGATTCTTTTCTCGATCAAAAACAGGAAATAACTTGCTCTGCTCTGCCTCAATCATGAGCATTGTCATTTTATACAAACTGTCTTCATCTGAGGCTTGCAATTCTATGCCATCTGGTGAGCAATATATGGCACAATTTATTTTTCACAAAATATCCCTGCCTAACAAATTGACAGGACTACTATCACACACCACAAATCGTGGCATATCTTTGTAATTTCCAATTTCTACTTCAATTGGTTCTGTCAAAGGGGTTTGTATCTGTCTATTTGCTACACCTACAACTTGGATGCTCTCTCCGGAGAGAGGAAGATTTTGAATTTTCACTGATCTAACAGTAGAATGGGTAGCACCAGTGTCCACTAGGAAAGTTATTTCTACATCATTCACCTTTCCGTTTACAAATGGACCAGACTGATCTACCTCAAGAGTGGCTCCAAGCACACACTCTTCTCCCTCTTTCAGGCACCGTCATAAACTTTCATCCGACTCACTGCCACCTTCTTCTTGTAACCAATACTGATGACACGCATTCACTCTTTGCGGTCTTTTTACCTGTTCACCTCCGCTGACTCCTGTCTCTGCACTGTATCTCTGGTGGTTTACACTGTTTGGCAGTGGCAGTTGTAGCGCCTGACTTTGCTGATTTGCCATCTGCTGTTGTTGCTGTTGTGGATGTACCTCAAACTGCACCTGCGAATTCAATGAATTATTTTCTATATTAACTTTTGGCGGACATTTACACTCTTTCTTCCAGTGCCCTAACTTGCCGCAATTAAAACAAGGATGCTTCTTATTTAGTTCATCTATGTTTCCCACTGACTTTGGTTTACCCTTAAAATTTCCTTGATTCCTGCATTCTTATTTTCCATTTGTGCCACTTGCTGTTCCGCTACCTTTACTTGTGCCCACATGCTTTCTCTTTCAGCTTTTTCTGTTTTGCATCAATCTCTTCACTGCAACATTTCTCAAAACATTATCCACGGTACCTGACTGCCAACCTATCATGTTGTGTCGAATCATGTCTCCAATCTCTGGTCTTAATCCATACACAAATCTGTATATAAAGTGGCTCATATCTTTCTTATTTAGTTCTTCATAACCACTATACTGTTTAAAAACAAACAACAATCTTTCATAAAATGAATGTACATTTTTACATATTCAGTTTCTTTTGGAGGTATCTTATTTTTCAACCATACTATTACTTGGTAATATTTCCGCATTACATCTGGTGACGGAGCTCCTGTGACTTTGCCTCTGGCAAATTCTTCCCTTGGCCAATCTATAGCTATTTTACATTCTGTCCATAAATCTGCTGACACTACTATGTCAAACAATCCATCTAAATTAATCCATAGAACTTTTGACACTTTCAGAAAACTGTCTACTAGTCGATACCATTCTAACGGTTTCTCTCTCAATCTTGGGAAATCATTAGTAAATGACAATATATCCTGTCTGCTCCAAGGAACATGTACATATCCTCCTCCAGGTATCTCTCTCATAGGAAACTCAGTTGTTACTGCCTCCTTTTCCCTAACCGGAAAAGATAATGTGGATTTCTCACTATTTTCTTCCTTCTTCTTTGCCCACTTAAGTCTCCATTTATTTACATCTCCCCATCTTCGCAACAGCACAATTAGCTCTTTTATTTGCAACAACCTTCCTGCAGTATTCATATTCTCAATGTCTTTTTCTGCAAAATCCACTCTGTATGATTTCTGCAATGATTTGAACGTTGAAAATTCCACTCCCAATTCACTTGCTAATTCCTCCAATTGATCATACACTGTTTTAGCTTTCCATGTAATGCTTTTATACATAAACATAAGTTCATCATCCTGATACGTTTTTAGTCTATCTGTACCAATTGTTCCAATAATTAATTCTTCCATATTCACTTTTAGTTTTGCTACATCCAATACTTTTGGTTCATTTTCTTTTAGTTTCAGAGTTTTATCCGGTCACTCAATTCTTTATCTGACGGTCCTATAGGAGTTTGTATTAAATCTATCTTATCTAGACTTTTCTCTCGTGTTGCAGAGTCAGATTCTGCACCAATCGGCTATTTGTACAATGAACTTTGGTAAAAGGTTTATTCAGGTGGATTCATATTAACAGTTTGCTTTCTTTCTGACAAATCAGGATAAATATTCTCTCTTACTTTCTGCAAACCTTGTTGTAACGGGATTGTCAAGCTTGGTTCTTTTATTCTCTGATTTTCAAATACTGGTATTACCGGCCCTATCGTTACAGGGACAGTCACTACTTCCATGTTTTTAGTAAGGTTCTGAATTTGTTCATGTGCAGAAAGTTCATAATCAGAAATGTTTGGTTGCACATCACTTCGATTTTCACTACTTTGTACACTTCTGTTTGAATCATTCCTTGATACAGGAGTACCTGTAATTCTAGCTTCCACAACAGGTGTATTTGGAATATATCTAACCTCCACTCTGTCTGGCACATCTTTTAAACTTGAATATGGTTTTGGGGTTTCATTATTTCTTTCCTCTATTACCGGGGCATTTGGAGTAGTCCATAAAGAACTTGGCTGATATGGTGGCGGTCTCCTATTTAATATTTCTTCTAATACAACATCTTCTGATTCACTGTCACCATAACTTTGGTTCGCTGTCTCCATATTCTTTTTCTTTTCTGTACATTTCTGACCCTCATATTCATCCACTAACCTAACTGGATACATACCATCAAACATATTACTGTCTCTCCATCTACGCATTCTGCTTTGATGGGTTTCACCCCATAAATTTCGACCTCTACCTCTCGCTCTGATATGTCTACATAGCCTTTCACTCTCTTGCTCATGCATCTCGTCTTCCCATTCAACTAAAGCCTCAAATTGTGTCGGTCTAGGTCTCGGCTCAAGCTTCATCATTTTGTCTCTCATATTTCTCAGAACTGCCGAATCAAGCGATCCTTCTTCAGGAAAAGCTAACACACCATCATCCTGAGTATATCTTGCCCAATTCTCTAACCAAACGCATGTATGGTAACCATATTTTGATAACATGTAAGAAGCGGGCGTTTTCGGTGGAGGAAGTAATTTCCCTCTCTAGTCACAATTTCTTTGTCTTTTGAAAATAAATTCTTCAATTTCTTAAACCATGAAGGTTTCTTCTTCTATTCTTCGTAATAATAAGACATTTCTCCGATAATTCTCTGTCTTACAAAAGATCGCGCACTTTCCTGTTTGCTGTTCCGTATCACCAACCTATAGCAGCGCGGTTCACACTAACGCACCAATTAGAACATGATACGTTTTTCTAAGCGCTTAACCAATCACTTTGCTGCTTTTTCGTGATGAACCTATCAGATCCTACTCTGTCTTGGTCACGTGAACCAATCCCAGCGCGACACTTTTGACGTCACCAGCGCTCCGGCTTCTGTAGCGCCACTGACCCCTCCTTTACAGTTTTTTTTTTCAAGAAGCCATATTTACAAGATATTTAACTTACAGAAAACAATTCTACTAATCTGTTTCACTAATAAAGTGATAGAATTTTCCAATTGCACAAGTATTCTGTAACCAGCGTAGACAACGCTTATCTCCTCAGAATTTTTAAAATCGTCGATAAAGCAACACTACTGGCCTTACCCTTCTATCAGGAAATAACAAACTCGTTTCTCCAGGAAAGCACATACAGAGATCTTTTCACCTCCTTAGAGGCAATCCCAGAGTTTCACTTGAACGCATATTGCAATTTCGTTTACATGCGTTCATACAGAAATCCCTACTCATATACACATGAACTCTGTATCTCCAGTAGGCAGCATTTGCCTGTAGCCCACCACAGAATTCCTCTTTCATTAGTAAAGTAGACGCCACTTCTTTACCCTTCTATCAAGCTCTGGTTAAGTCCTACTATTTTCTTCGGTGATAGGTTTTGTACAGGAAGGGTACCCTTACTATGAAAGGCATGATGCAAAGCTTTTCCCTCTTCGCATATGTGCTGCACTGTGCAGCACGAATTGGAAAGTCAGAAAAGCATGGAGAAATAAAAGCATTTCTCCTATTAGCGCCTCCTTTAAAGGGGCGTTAACTTTTGGCGCAGCACCATGTTTACAAATATTTGTACATATATGGTTTTGCGTCAAAAGACATGGGTGGTTGCATGGGATTGCCCATGTACCACCCATGTAACGCCCCTCAGCGCAAAGTAACACAAAGCACATCCTTACGCTACTTAAAGAGTGCTTTCCAGTACAAAATAAGTTTTGCACTGGAAAGAAAATAGCGGCAAAAAATGGCACTGTTTTGCGTCACTTTTGTGTTGCTAAACCAGCCCAAAAGTTTTGAAAATCTTCCCCATGCCTCTCTGCCCTTAAAGAAGACCCACATGTATGTGCATAATGTGCAAAACCTTTTTTCCATTCCGACCACCTGATGCTGGGTTCTCCTAGCTAGATAAGATAAATGGTGGTGGAGTAATATTCTGCCTGGTGGAGCTTAATCTGTCTTCAGTGAATGTAACATTTTATAAGACAGTACCAACTAACATAATAAACAATTGTAAAGTTACATCCATTAAATTATTTCCGTACAATACGTTTTTTTCCCCTTGCAGTTTGGCGAAAACACCCATGTGTGATCAGACACCCTAAGACCTGTAAAAGAAAGAAAAGAAAAACAAACAAAAAACTAAACCAATATATGTATTTCCCCCAGTGCCCGAATAAGCACCTGAAGCCTTTCTGTAAATAAAAATAATGTCTGCCAAAGCATCCTTATAAAAAAAAGGTCTTTTTTCAAATAAAACGATTGACCAAGGTCTTCTTTGGGTGACGTTAATGTTAATGTTAATAACATTTGTACAGCGCACGAATACCCTCAGGCGTCTTGGCACTAATGAACCAAATACTGCTGAACTCTACTGTACTACTGTTGAAATAACCAGGTTTTAAGCTGTTTCCTAAATTCCAAATGAAGGGTGATTTTTCTCCGATACAATGGGAGGGAGTTTTAGTCTTTGATAATGTTAAATGCTAAACACCTTCCACCCCAGTTCATCTTATCGATCCTGGCTGGCTGTATAAGGTAGGCATTAGCTGACCTCAGCACTGTATTTGGGGAATACCATCTAAACAAGTTCTCCAAGAACATTGGTCCTTCTCTATGTAGTGCTTTTTGTGCAATACAGAGAGTTTTGAACTTTATCCGCTGGCGGACCGGCAGCCAGTGAAGTTTCCTTATTTCTACTCTTACCGATTGACATTTTGGACTATCCAGGATCAGTCTTGCCACCGCATTTTGTACTGTCTGCAGCTTCCTGAGAAGGGCAGCCTGGACCTTGATGTACAAACTGTTACAGTTATCAAGTTTTGACAAAGCTAAAGCAGTGACTACTGATTTTCTACAGGATTTAGGAATGACTGGCAGAACTTTCCTAATCGTCTTAATCATATAAAATGAAGACAACACTACTTTAGAGACTTGGGTCTTAAAGTTCAACTTTCCATCTATAACGACCCCAAGATTTTTTGCTTTTTCCACCGGTGTAGGGGGAGGTCCGAGACTATCCGGCCATCAGACGGGAGACCAGGGGGAAAAAGATTTCCAAACATTATCACCTCCGTCTTACTTGAATTCAGCTTCAAGCAATGGGTACTCATCCAGTGGCTAAGAGACGACATACAGTTATAGAGGTCAAGAGAGTGATTAATGTCCTGATCCACTGTAGAAATCACCAGCTGAGTATCATCAGCATATGATGTGGGGATCAAAATGAAGCTTCTAATCAAAGGTGCTAACTCTGCTACGTAAATATTAAAATGCGTAGGGCTTAATGAGGAGCCCTGTGGGACCCCAAAGGGAAAAGAAAATGATGCCGACCTAAAATTCCCCAGGTGTACTGATTGAGTTCTCTCAGATAAGAACGATGTCAGCAGGGCAAGGGCTTTGCTTCCGATACCAATCTTCTTTAGACGACGCACTAAAAGAGAATGATGCACTGTGTCAAATGCTGCGGATAGGTCCAGCAGCACCAGGGCCGCTGAACCTCTGCTATCCAATGACATACGTATTTCCTCTGTGGTCTTGATCAGAGCAGACTCAGTACTATGATTCGGTCTAAAACCAAACTGGCTATGATCTAGAACTTGATTATCCGTGATAAAATTTGCCAGTTCGGCATTCATGATCTTCTCCATAATCTTTGCTGGCAGGGGGATTCTTGAAATTGGTCGGTAATTGGCAGTGCCCATTGAATCTAAATTACTTTTTTTTGTTAAAGATATTTTTTATTGAAAGTACAAGATGTAAGAAGAAAGAAAGTAAGAAGAAGATAGAAACACAATAAATGCGACAAGAGCCCTCGCAGGGGCTCACTCTACATGGCAGAGGAGACTGAACATTGCAGAAGATTGGTCAACGCGGCCACCCTAGCCAGGATGGTACTCAAAGTTCGCCAGCTAATAATGTTGCCCCAAGGGGGAGTCCATATAAAAGCATCGGCTCACAGTGGCGCCAGGCATAAGCCACCCAAGTCGGGGGTTCAGTCGATCAGTCTAATGTGCGCCTCCTCGTCTCTCCGCCGAAAGAAAAACAATGAGGCGAGGTGAAAAACAAAAACCCACCCCCCATAGAGAAAGAAGAAACAGAACACCCTCCCCCCAAAACTCCTTCAACCCTCCATCCCCCCTCCCCCCAGTGGTGGCGGCTAAGTAACAGGCACACATCAAAACATCCTCTCACACCTGGAACAAATGGAGTGCACGCAGAGTGGGCGGGCAGACCGCCGACGGCAGACCCTGAGAGAGGAAGCGGACCAGAGGGCCCCATCGATAAACGAAGTTTTTGAAATCTCCCCTGAAAACAAAATTACTTTTTTTTAAGAGAGGTAGGATACAAGCCTTCTTCCATATAGAGGGGAAAGATCCTTGATCTATCATTTGGTTAAATATTTTAGAGAGATGGGGACTGACCAAATTGTTGATGGATTGTAGGATTTTAGGGGGACAAGGATCTTCTGGCGAGCCAGACTTGATCATAGTTATTAGTTCGGTGACTCGTAAGGGTGAAGTCAGCGCAAACTTGAACCCCAAAGTATGTTCAGTAGTGTAATTTGAAAATGTTTTATCCACTGCAGCTGATTGAGTAAACTGCTCATAGTTATGCTCAATCTTGGATCTAAAAGAGAGGGCCAGGGTGTTGCAAAAATCTTGACTAGTAATAGTAGGCTCATCTCTTTGGACTGTAGGTAAATTTTCCACCGTACGAAAAAGTTCTTTACTTGACCCACTAGCTTTTTCAATCTTTGAAGTATAGTAAAGAGTCTTTTCTTCAATCAAATTTTTCTTAAAAGCTGAGATCATAGATTTATATCTACTTTTCTCTGTTAGTTCATATGTTTTCCGCCAAATTCTTTCCTGTCTCCTGCATGCCTGCTTATCTATCCTTAGCGCTTCAGAGAACAAAGGGGCTGAAGCTAATTTCCTATTTTTATTGATCTGGGTATTGGGGGCTAGTTTTAAAAAGTTAGATTTAAGCCACCGGGTATATTTAGCAGCTGCCAATTCGATATCCTCCTCCATCTTCTCTTCACTATTGCCAAGCACATTGACCAGAGTATTATGGTCAATTTTTTGCCAAGCCCTACTTATGGTCTTTATGTTCTCATTATTAGGATCCTTGGAAAAAGAAAGCTTATATTTAAATACAATAACTTGGTGGTCCGACCAAATTACTGGAAGAGTAGTGACTTTGGAGATAGCTGGGTCATTAGTAAACAGGCCATCAAGAGCATGTCCTGCCGTATGGGTAGCGCCCAGAATCAGCTGACTAAGACCATATTCTGCAGTAAGATCTAACATTTCCTCCGTATCTCTGTCTTCCCTAGTTTCCAAATGAAAGTTCATATCTCCCAGCACTGTAAAAGATTTCGAATATAGAGACCATACTCTAGCAAAGAGTGGATATTTACTAGAAACTCAGATCTAGGGCCTGGCGGACGATATATCAGAAGGTCTTTAAAAGATTCTTGGGCGGAAAGAGTGATTTTGAAAAGCAAAGCTTCACAGGCTGGTGTTTCTATTTTTGAGCAAAAAAAAAACTAATTCGGTTTTGTGTATCACCGCGAGGTCGCCCCCTCTTTTTAACTGCCTGTCTAGTCTATAATTACTATTGCCTGGCGGAGTCGCAATGTTAAAATCAAAATTTGACGAGTCATCACCCCATGTCTCAGTCACAAATAAAACATCAATTTTATAATCCATAATAAGATCTGCAATTTTGTATCTATGTTTCACCAATGATCTCACATTGCTGAGTGCTAATTGTATTTCATTGTTTGTAGCGTCCCATGACCGTGGGCTTTCTTGACCGCTAGGAGGCATGACCAACATCTTTCAAGTTGTCGCAGCCTGGACATACGGGGTGCACCGGTTTTATCAAATGACAGCAGAAAGTGATGGCATTTATTATACCGTGGTGGGCGTAGGCGCAGCAGGCTCTTACCAAAGTATGTAGTCAAAAGAGTATTTTCTGGAGCGCATGAGACAGGGTTTCCGGCCCTGGGCCCGGTACAGGTGCGGACGGGCCCAGACGGGCTTGCCTTTGGCGGGCCTTCAGTGCGCCGACAGCGCGCCCGCTGCGCGGTCGTTCCAGCGTGGCCTTTATGTCACGGAAAAGTCGGCAACTAGAGTGCTGACCGCCGGAAGTGAGTGCGCAGTGAGTGGCCTAAACGTGAAACTAATGAGGTCCTTCCCTCCGTACAAGCGGTATCGACCGTGACGGACCGGGGAAGCCTCCAACAAAACTACAGGTAAATTGCCCTCAAAAACATTAGTTGTACCCTAGATTTAGAAATAAAACATTAAAAGCAGAGTTAAAACGAGTTCATCTAGAATGTGCAAATATGCAGAATGTAAACAGGCAGAATAGCAGCGGATATTCAAATTAAATGAGCAAAAGCCCCAGAGTTTCGTGGCAGCAGTTATGGAAAGTGAGACAACAGCAGTAATTAGTTTGAAACAGATGAGACAGATCCAAATTTCAGTTCTATCCACTATTCAGTTCCCAGAGTAACAGAGAAAGTGCACTGCCCTCTTGTCGACTGCCATGGATGCAGAGGATCCGCACAAGCTTGGTTACCACAGTAACTAAACATCATAAGGAAGTAGCCGAGCACTGCACTACGAGGTGACATAAACAATGCGTCAAGGAAAACATATGGCTCACCATTCAAGGCAAGTAGAGCGTCATGACATACGCGCTGCCACAAGGCAAATACTACATGCAACGGTCAGCAGACTATACCAGGCATGCACAATATGCTATGCAGTGGCATAGCTAGGGGGTGGTGGGGAGGGCTGTCCGCCCCAGGCGGCATGAGTTTTAGGGGCGGTGTCCTTGCCTCCCCCTCTCTAATTTGCAGCCGTAGCGGCGGAATCACCAGCACTCCTCCACTCTTAATTTTGCCCACCGCGGGCGGCAAATGAAGGGGCAGCAAAAGGCCTAGCTACACCACTGATACCACAGTCAATGCCTCGAAGAAAATGACATGTGCTGCACCAGTCTCCTACATTCCTGCTGCTGCAATCACATGCTGCCCCCTGGACAGGACTGCTCCCTTGCACAGCAGTTAATGTATTTTCCGACGGTGAGTTCTTTTTGAATAATCGTGTTTCCCAAAATCGTAACCGGAGGCATGAAAAGTTTAATCTTGAACAGTACCTTAAGTGAAACACAGGAATGATGCTGTATCTCTCGTTATCAAAAGACATAGATTCAGGTGTTGAGACATCACACTTTACTGTTCCTGTTCTTCTTGTTATCTTCTCTTCTAGACGAAATTTGGGTTCACAGATGATTCACTTTAGGTCGTAGCCAATGTGATAAAGATGAATCCACATACAGTGATAATGAAGTCACATATATTTATTTTAGTATAACAGGATATATGAAATGACCCAGCCATCACTCCAGCCAGTTCCCAACAGACTTCGTCTCTACATCCCACCATTCTATTCTACATCACAGAATTTCTAGATAAAGATTCTACAAACTAAATAACTACATGCAAGAATACCACAGAGGTAAAGGCACTCCTAAATACTATGAATAGGAACTTGGCTAAAATGGACAGTAAGATTGATGTGCTGAAGCTGTGACTGGATGCCATGCGGGAAAAGGTCGAGGCGCATGGGAGGTGATTAGATATGGAGGAACTGCAAACCTCTGATGCAGATGATGCTTTGACAGGCGTGACCAAAATTCAAAAGCACATGCTGGCGGAGAATAAGTGGGTGAAGAAGAAGAATGAGGACCTCAAAGTCAGATCCCGTAGAAACAACATACAGATCATGGGGGTGCCAGAATCCACAGCAATGGGTAAAATGGAAGCATATGTGTAGAAACTATTCACAGATATCCTTGGTGCGGAGCAGCTATCCTCAGTGTTTGTGGTGAAGAGTGCCCTCCATACGCTGGGCACTCAAACTGTGCAGAGTGCCCCACCATGACCATACTGGCTAAAATACTGAACTGATGAGATTGTGATCCTATCCTACCCATGGCACACACATGAATGATGCAGCATCTGTCGTTTTCAAAAGGGATAGATTCAGGTGTTGAGACATTACACTTCTCTGTTCCTGTTCTTCTTGTTATCTTACAGACGAATTGTGGGTACACATATGATTCACTTTAATTTGTTGCCAATGTGCCACATGCAGTGAGGTTGAAATCATATTTATTTATGTTAGTATAACAGGATATATATGGCCCAGCCATCACTCCAGCCAGTTCCCAACTGACTTTATCTCTATATCCCAACATTATATTCTACATCACTGAATTTCCAGATAAAGATTCTACGTGCTAAATAAATACATATAAGAATACCACAGGGGCCTATTCGTAAAGTTACATTTTCAGCCATAAACGTACATTTATGGTGAAAAATACCTTACCTACGACCACTAGGATTTCACAAAGGGATTCCTGTTGTGCAAAATTAAATGTTCTCCTTTGGAATACTTTACCATGAGTGCAGAAGAACGTGCAGTTGTAAATCTAACTTAAGATGTGGAACGTTGCCATTCTAAGACATGTTCTGCCTTTGAAGTTTGGGAACAACAACAAATGTATGTTTGTGGGCATTCCCAAATGTCAGTCTTTTGAGTCCTTTCAAGATGGAAAGTGGAACTCATCACTTCCGCATTGGCTGGGGGTTTAAGGGAATAGCTTTCTGCACTGGCAAAATGTTTTCCCTATAGATGAAACAGATGTGTATTTGCACAGCGGGATCCTTTACAACTATGCATACATCTTTGCAAGGTCAATTTCTGCAGAGTGAGAACAGGAGCCTGTGGGAAGTTACCACATGACATTTCCAGTAGTACACCTGGAAACGTGCGCTTTCCAGAATGCTCAGAATGTTGTTGAAAAGGGAAGAGAAATTAAAAGTAGCTCCAAATTGGAAAAGCAGATGAAGCCTTTTCTTATAAAAACTGCAAAACTTGGACTTCAATGCCAACACACATCCACTCAAAACCTGACCATCTTTCGTCCCGAAAGGCCCATAAAACCTGGCTTTTCGCTATGTAAAAACATTTTGTAATGCTAACTTTGTCGGCGCTAGGACTCCTGTTAGTAATTGTGTGCTATAAAAAAAACAAATCAAAATTCATATCAGTCAAACATGAAAATCTCCGCCCTACATTTACATGTCATTTGCAAAGAAGGCCCACAATATGCACAGACCACAGAGGACCCTTATCTCCGGTTTTGTTATTGAATATTCACATGCTTTATTACTTGAAAGTAGCAGCTGCTTACCTTCAAGACAGCAAATTCTTCCCTGCTAAATGTGAAAGATGTTTGGCAAATTGACAAAGCTCAGGATCTGTGTTTACCTACAGTAGAAACATTATGGATATTGCATCCACATATAGCAGTGGTGTCTCTGACTGTATATTAATACATTTGCACATGTTTTGGAAACCTAGACCCTTGCCACCACAAATGTAGTATGCTCCTGTGGATAATTTGTCTGTAAAATATCAAGCACCACAGCCAACGAGTCAAGCACATATGGCCTTAAGTCATCACTGACCAGGATTTAAATCTATGCCTTGCTGGTGAAGGACTGGGTTCTTTAAGACCCAGCGGTGCCAGGGCACAACACCTGAAACCTTCGTGGGTAACCTGCTCCGGCGTACGAATCACAGAGACACGGGACACTTCCTTCGACGTCAAAGATTCAAGGTTTATTTGCTGCAGGGAACACAGAGATCACGACAAGTACACCACGTGCAACTTGGGGAGACTGCTTCAAATTGGTTCTGGGGGTCGCTCCTTTTATACAGAATTTACCCATAGGACAACATGATACACAAAGGTTTACAACCCGGTTCCCACAATTATCCCCCAGAGGGGTCGCTCTGGTCACTTTGAAACACATCAGGTCCGGAACATAAGTGCGGAAACATTTGGCGGTTCCCAACCAGTGGCGGACGGTGACATTTGCAAGTGGCGGGGCGTAAATTGTCGTGAGAACTTTCTGAACGCAAATAGCAATTCAGAATTTTGCTCCGAGTTAATGAAACTGTTATATGAGCACGGGTTATTCTGAAATAAATAGAAGCCATGGTATACTGTAGGATCTACAACAGTATAGCTGTCAGCAGCATATATTACGACAGATCCACTGCCAAGTCATGCCTTTGCAAACACCAGGACTTTTTGAGGGGGTGGACTTGATGCAAACCATTACCTGATTAGGCATAGGAAAGGAATGGCTGTCCGCAGCCCTGTGGGTGTCCTTCCATGGTGCAATATTCCCTCCAGGCAAGGAACAATTTGTATTTTTATCTGACCATTTCATGCAACATAGAGCGGACCAGTGATACTGCAGAACCCCGCAGTGCAAGTTTCAAGCAGGCAATCCAAAGCAGCAAGAAAATAAAAAAAAACATTGCTGTGAAATTCGGAGACATATGCAAAGGGTGTATTCTCAAAATGAGGCAACACTGGCGTTGAAAGCTCAATAAATCATAACATGCTACCTTGTGCAATTGCAAAACCTGGGCTTAATGAGAAATACTGACATATATGTGGGGTTTTGAACGACACAGAAGTTTTCTACAATAGTTACACTATGGAAAAGCTGCCTTTACTCTGCTAAATTGTCTGCGAAGCCATCACGAACTCCAACTTCACTACACAAGATGAAAAGTCCCGTGCTAATTGGTACATCCTAGGCTCACCCCGTTAAAGAAGACTGCAAGTCCCAGAGTGCACAGTGCTTTTGGCAAGAAATGTAGAAGCAGCTGATGTGTCGCACATAAAATTGTGTCACTGACAGTTATATGAGCGAAAGTTGAAAGTTACATATCGCCTGGTGGTACTCGGAATTACCGCCCAAAGTGCATTCCACCCTCAAGGCAACGAGGCCAATGAGCTTTGAGCTCAGCTTTGCAAGCATGTAATGGTTCGGACTCACTCCTGGTTCAAGTACATAAGGTTCTGCCTTTGATTCTCACCTCCCCCCTTCCGCCCCGCCCTCACCTGAACACGATGCTCCCTTTTAGATGCTAAGGAAGGAATAAAAATGATATTGCCATGCGAGCAGCAGTCAGCGCCCATCAGCCTCCTCTCGGCTGCACGGCGGTGTAACGAGCACACGGAATGCGTGGGAGCTCGCTGGACAGACTCTTAACTGGATTTTCACTGGGATAGAACGTACCGAAATAATAGATAATATTTGGTGAAGCAGCATGGGCTGGGCTGTGCTGTGCCCTCTCCTCAGCGGTGTGCTTTAAGGAAACCTACCAGACGGTGAAGTCCAGGAAGGGTGCGCAGCATATGGCAGTCCAGCACATGCTCCCTTGATATAAGCTGGTTCTCTTTAGAGCCCTGCCCCTGGCTGTACCCAAACCAGCAGAGACTCTTAAGCACATGCTCTGAACCCCTTATTATTCCGTCTCACGAAGCGGGGGAGGGGCCCTCCATGCTTCTGTAAAGGAAGCTTCCTGAAGGCAGCAGCAAAGTGTTACACGCCCTGCCTGTTCTCAGGCACTTGCAGAGTTGGGGCTAACTTAAAACTAGTTTGAAATCACAACTTTAAGTACTTACATGCTGCCTTTCATCATAACTGTCTGACGACACACTCTCACACTTTGTCACCAAGAAGGAGGCAATGACTCTACACAGGCACGACGAGTCACGTCACGAGGTCTGACCTGACGAGGTCTGCGCGCTCACCTAACTCTCCTGAGAACACCATCCTCGTGCGCGGTAAATCAGCCAATCCTGGCACAGCATTAACATCGCCACTGTGCCAGGATTGGCTGCAGAGCAGGGCTAATACTGCCCATAATGAGACCCGGCTCCCCGGGTCTCTGCCTGTTTAAGTGCTAGGGGATGAGGAGGAGGGAAGGGGCTGCTACGTGTGTGCGCATGCGAGGGCAAGTCATAAAAATGACTTGTCCTAAATGCGCACACACTGCTGCCCTCCCTGCCACGCTGACGCTGCTGCTACCTGCCAGCCTGCCACTAACAACTGCCGCAGGCCCGCCCCCCACCAGTCCTTCTGCTATCGCGATGACGTCCCGACCGACCTCAAATGCATTTGCATTATTATGACTGTCTGCAGTGTCGGTAATGGGTATGCGCAGTGCCAGACAGTGACACAGTCAGTGACGGTCGTCCATGGCTAGGGGGGCAACGCCCCAACGCCCCCAATGGACGAACCGCCACTGTTCCCAACTGTAAAAACCCATCTTCCCAACATTAGCGAATTCCAATCAGCAGTAAAACAGATCGAAATAGGAACAAGGACAGGTGTAGAGGAAGACGGAGACAGTGGGGAGATCGGAAAGGGTGTAAAAGGGGAGGTATCGGGAAACACGAGATACAGGCATCAAAGGGACGTGCCTAATGAGATGCACGGCTGAGACAATAAGTCCGTGCGGCAAGATGAGCCTCGAGCGGCGCCATCTGCCTTACAGTAGCAACCCCCTCGCCATAATGACACTCACAAAGAACATGTGTCTTCCGCAGATATCTTGGGAGTCCCAGGGTCGCGAAGCGGACAACGTCCGTTCGCTGGCTACTTGAGGGCAAGAGACAAAATGGATGCCGTATCTAAGATGGAACCCGTGGGTACAGATGAAAAACCCACATAACAAACGAACGGTTTAAGTTAGCACAGCGAAACTGCGCACACTTACTAAACTCGTCATTTGCGGTTCATAGATACCAGACTCGACCATATTCGTGCGAGTAGAAAAAACACCACTTACAATTGTCACGGAACCTCAGACGCTCCTTTTGCCCTCATGTAGGCAAGCACTAATCGGAATCATAGTCGATATTCATCAAACCATCGAGATGTTGCTGTAGCATAGCTCTGTCCAACCGAGTCCCCTTGGTAACAGGTGGTTGTCTCATACACGTTGTAGCACAGAGGCCACATAAGGCAGGACCACACTGCACGCAAAGGCAACACGTGAACAGGAACACTACAACGACTCCGATGATCATCAGAATCTTCCAACCCCAAGTCGACATCAGGCCCCAAAACCATCCAAGTAGCGTCCAATCCCCTACATCCACGTGTATGGATTCGGAAATCTTATGCAACCTCGAGATGGCTTGATAGACAGTAGGAGCATTATCTGGAATGAAAATGCAGCAGCTCGAATGGATCACCTTACATACCCCACCTCGATCTGCTAAAATGACATCTAAAACCATACGGTTTTGTAACGTCATAAGTATCTCCGCCTGAAGTTCTGTGGTGATATTACCAAGGGCACTGGCAGTAATATTAGCTGTCGATTCTACCACTCGAGTCAACTGTCTCAGGTTCCTACTATTAACCATAGGTCCCCAAAACGGGAGGAAACCCTTGAAAAAGTCTCCTGCCTCTTGACCGGCAGTATCCTCTTCGCTAATTACGCCTCGTATAACTCTAGTCTTATGATAATCGGCATCTACAGTAAACGTCGGAGGCAACAGATTTGCAATGAAACATGAGCCCATGAAGTCAGCGGGCAACCATGTGTATGCACGATCATAGCAGATAAAGTATGTACCCTTGGCAGCCAGAAACACAGGGGACGAGGACATCGGCAGAATGTAATTTTCAGTGCAAGCACTTGCTCCAAGTCGGGCTTGCGATCTTCGGCCACGACCCATGAGACAGAAATTACCAGTGTGGGGTACGACCCATATCGGAGGCGAGCTTTTAAGCTGCTTTTCGCTAGTGAACGCACTATATTCACCTCTACTTAGGACCCTATAGGCTTGTATCTCTTCTTCAGGGATAAGCGAAGGATCATAGATATCACTATCTAAATCCTCTATTGCTATCGACAAAGGTTTTTGATACGAAGTAGGACCAGAGTAGGGGGAACGTGGTTCTCGAATGGGGTGGAAACCCAGTGCGCTTCGAAACATTGTTTGAAATGCTCGAGCTGACCCTTGGGAACTATACGGTAACACCAGATATGGAATTCCCTTATCCGTAGTATGTGGCATCAACCCACACACCCAACAATTAGTAGTGTTAACCACTAACTGATGCTGATGAAGGAGCTGAATAAAGGAATTGTTGCGGAATTCTACACGTCTAGCCTGTTCATGTTCCGGTAACATGTGAAAGGAATGGGGAGAAACAGTAGAGGTAAGATTAGGGTCAGAAGTAGGAGTAGGTGTAGCGGGTAAGAAGTAAGACATCGTGTAACACACTCCACCCGCCAATAATGCAGAAGCAGTCAAAAACGATACAAACAGTTGGAATATGAAACATTTGGTACGACTGAGTTGCTGCAGCTTGAATCTGTGAAACTGAGCTCCCTCCAAATCATTCAGCTTCGAGAATGCCATTCCCTACGACCGTCCGCAACGTTTCTTGACGCACTTCGTTCTGTGTAGCAATAGTCAATCCCTAGGAGTTCCCAGGAACCGACGGCCTTTAACCTAGCGTCAAGACCTACTATCCAGAAGGAAGTACGCGCGCGGCCCTACGGCCTTCAATGCACAGTATGTATATATGCAAAAACAAAGTCTCTCAGCTGTAAAAGCAAAAGTATAAGGAATGAAGCTCAATATATGTACAGGAATAATTACAGTAATATGACAGTTCAAAACTGATCACGGAAAACGGGATAATGCAGTTGTCAATACAGAAAAGCAAGATCTTTTTATTTGTCCTTAGTGCGAGATCGCAAAAAGTATCGGGTTTTCCCAGGACGTGTCTGTTCGTCAAACAAAGGATCCGTTGAAGAGACAGCGTCCTGCTGATCAGTTGGGTGTTCTGGTCTTGAGTCTTTTGATGCTAATCGTTCAACAGTGTCTTTCTGCTGCGCTGAGGGTTCTTCAACAAGCTGTGCGTCGCTAAAAGGCACAAACGCCGGCAATGTTTCTGTTTCAGATGACGCAATGCCTCTTCTTACCCACCGGTCTGCTGGCAAAGGGATGGGGACTCTTTTGGTGTGCGTGGCATGCACCCAATTCTTACGTCCCTCAAGACGAACGGCAGTCCTCGTGGCCAGAAGCACTTGGTAGGGTCCGGTGAACCTCGGGTCCAGGTTATTTTTGCGTGAAAAGTTCCTTGTCACCACCCAGTCTCCGGGCTGGAGCTGGTGGCCTGGACCCTCCGTCTGCGTCGGCAGTGCGTCGTAAACCTGTTGGTGAATTAACCTCAGTTTAGCAGTCAAGTCATGTAGATAATCGATCAACATTGGGTACTCAAGATCAGAAAACATTCCTGGCCTAGGAACCCCCCACACATTCGCAGGACGGCCGAACACTATTTCATAGGGACTAAGCCCTACTCGGGAGTGTACAGTCGCCCTAGTTGACAGTAATGCTAAAGGTAAAGCGTCAGGCCACGAAAGACCAGTCGTAGCCTGAATCTTTGCTAACTTTAGTTTAAGGGTGCCGTTGTACCCTTCAACCAATCCAGCTGACTGGGGATGATTGGCGCTGTGGAACTTCTGGTTAATTCCAAGGCCCTTACACACACTCTTCATCACACTACCCACAAACTCACTTCCGTTATCTGACCACACGACTCTAGGCATTCCATACCGAGGAAAATATTCCTTCAGTAGGATTTTCGCAGTAGACAAAGCAGTATTGTCTTTGAGAGGATAGGCCTCAATCCATCGGGAGAATGCGCAAACCACAACTAAAACGTATTTCAGGTTATTGCATCGCTCCATATGGATGAAGTCCAATTGAATCACCTCAAAGGGATACGAAGGAGGAGCAAAACTGCCAGGAGGAGTTGGGGTTCCTTTGCCAGGATTGTACATTATACACACCATACAATTCTTCACCAGACGTTCAGCACATTTCGTAATACCATCATTCTTCCACACAGGAGCCAGCAACTTACAAATACCTTTCGCGCTAATATGTGCTAACCCATGCGCCATTGTCACAACGGCCAGCACATACGCATCCGGCAACATCCATCTTTTCTGATCCGACAAATCAATCCAACAACCATTCGCATCCAACTTTCCCGTACTTTCTTTCCACTTCGCCTTTTCAGTCTCGGTGGCCTCATTCTGAATTTCTTTCACACTTTCGATAGTGTCTTCACACATGCTCGATTCTGTAGGCCACCTAACCGAACTCGTCACATACATTCGAGTGCTAAGGTTCCGGGCAGTCTCCTTAGCAGTCTCATCTGCAAACGCGTTACCACGACCAACATCATCCGTCACCTTACGATGCGCACTACACTTAACAATCGCAACTTGCGTAGGCAAAGTCAATGCATCCAAAAGATCATTCACAAGCTGGCCATGCTGAATCTTCGTACCATGCGATGTCAAGAAACCTCTCTCTCTCCACAATCGTCCAAAACTATGTGCAACGCCGAACGCGTATTGGCTATCGGTAAACACATTCACGCGTTTCCCTTTCGCCAACACACATGCTCTAGTAAGAGCAATCAATTCTGCAGCTTGGGCAGAATTTTGATTCAACCTTGCAGTCTCAACAACAGTATTCAACGTTACAACAGCATAAGCAGTAGTCACATCGCCATTCGGCAGTTTAAAACATGACCCATCCACATACAGTGTGCCATCCGGATCTTCCAATGGGGTGTTTTTAAGGTCCACTCGACCTTTTGTTTCCTCTTCAGTCCTCAAGTAGCAATCATGTTCTGCTACTTCATCTGACTCTGTGCTAAGTGGTAACAAAGTTGCCGGGTTTAGAACGTTACAACGTTTTATCTGAATATGGCTTGCCAATAATGTCAACTCGTACCCAGACAACCTCGCACTCGTCAAGTGCTGAGTTTTCGTTCGATTCAAAAGAGTATCGACTGCATGCGGAACCATCACCGTAAGCATATTATCCATGACCAATCCTGCTGATTGTCGGATGGAGACCGCAGCTGCCGCAGTTGCTCTCAAACAACTCGGCAATGCTCTAGCTACTGGGTCCAAGGTCGAGGAAAAATATGCACATGGACGTTGCTTACCACCAAAAGGTTGCGTTAAGACACTCAACGCACAACCTTCCCTCTCATGAACATATAATGTAAACGGCTTACTGTAGTCAGGAGTACCTAACACAGGAGCCGAGCACAATGAATCACGCAATTCAGAAAAACTTTTCTGACATTCTTCCGTCCATGGTAAAGGAGTTGAAACATCCTTGCACGTGAGAGCCACTAACGGTTGCGCTAGCAATGAAAAATTAGGAATCCATTGCCTGCAGTACGACGTGATACCTAGAAAGGCACGCACATCTCTTTGGGTTTTTGGCACAGCCATTCGCGCAATTGCCGCAATTCTCTCTGGGGTCAACCTCCTTCCCTCCTTTGACAATAAGTGACCTAGATAGGTTACTTCTTGACAACAATATTGGAGTTTAGAGGGTGACACCTTATGATTCAACTCACAGAGATGTTGCAGCAACGACACCGTAGCAATTTTGCAAATGTCCTGAGTATCAGCAGCCACCAACAAGTCGTCGACGTATTGGATCAAGGCCGCACCAACCGGCAACCTAAACGCATCCAGTTGACCCTTCAAGGCTTGGCTGTAAATAGATGGACTTTCACAGTAGCCCTGAGGAGCGCGTTTAAACCGGAAGCTACGTCCACCAAGAGAGAAACCGAAAAGGTCCCTGCTCTCCTCGGCAATCGGGATGCTGAAAAACTCATTTTTCAAGTCAATCACCGAAAACCATGATGCAGAAGCTGGAATCAGAGTCAGTAGCGCCGTGATATCAGGCACAACGGGAAATTGAGGAACCACAATCTTATTTACCTCCCGTAAATCGATAACAAAGCGATAAACAGGTGGTTTTGAAGGATCAGTACGTTTAAGAATGGGCAGCACAGGGCTGTTGCACACGTTTCCCCGAGTCTCTTCAATAACATCTTTCTCGATCAAATCATAGATGATCGCCAACAGTGCTCGTTCACCATCAAGGGAGATACGATATTGGGGAATACGTGGCAATCGTACATTAGATTTCAACTGTACAACATAAGGTGAGATATCAAGTAGGCCCACATCATTAGGACCCGTTGCCCACAAAGACGCAGGAAGAGAACTCAATTCCGGTGGGAGCTTATCGAGGGACAAGTACATGGGAGAGACAACCCTCTCTCCTAACGTAAGCTTCACACCCGCAGGAGAACAATACAAAGTCGCATACAAACGTTTAAGCAAATCCAGGCCCAAAAGATTTTCGCCACAACCCGTGGTTAGAATCAACGGAGCTTCTAGCTCACGTGGCCCAATTTGAAGGGGCAACGGGCGCGAAACTGGATTGCTAACAGGGGCGCCAGAGAATCCAACGGAAACATTTGTTAAGCCAGACAAAGGTGCGCCAGGGAGTTTCGAATGCATGATAGAACTTTTCGCTGCACCAGTGTCCAACAGAAAAGGCTCAACGACGCCCGATGTAGCAACTGCGACGTAAGGCCCTCTCTGATCAACCGGAACTGATACCACTCCCTCTCCTTGTCTATGGCTGTCCTAGTAATTACTGTCGTCAGTTCCCTGATCGACGTAATAATCGTCTACATTGTACTGCGCAGATCGTCCTTGCGATGATCCACGTTGATCGAAACAATTATTAGAATTAGACGAGTTGTCTGAGCGATCATTCTGAGCACCACGACCTCTACCACGTGATGTTTGCTGCGAACCACCACGACCTCCTCTAGATGAGTTACCATTGTTACGTTCATTCAAAACTGGGCAATTGAATTTAATGTGTCCCTCCTGTCTACAATAAGCACATTGATTGTACCCTAACGAGGATCTTTGGGAGGAGGAGTCATTACGGGTTTGGGATCTGTTCGATTGTGGCTGTGACCTATTCTGTTGCGAATTATTCTGATTTGACCGCGGAGGATACGCTTGTTGCAACAACACTTTAGTTTTTAGCTCTTTCGTCTTTTTATCAGCACGGTCGTTCTCTTCTTTCTCTCTATTCTCATAGTATTGTGCCGTAGCCAATATCTGAGCCGAAGTAGAAACGGCCCATGCATTTTCCGAATTCTTTAATTTATTGCTCAAATCGGGCAATAAATTCGAAACAAATTTATCCACAAACAATCTCTGACCACCCTCGGTGCCCATATCCTGACCACTATGGTCGATGAATGCTTCCTCGAACCTCGTAAAGAAGTCGGAAACACTCTCATCTTTCTTCTGCCTGCAAGCTGACAATTTGTCCCAGTTTACCCTCATAGCTGGCATAAGTGTTTTCATTAATGTTATTATTCTTTGAGGGAGAGCAGCAATCAACTGTTCAGGCTTAGCGCCACCAACTTGCAACCCATCTGCCGCTACAATGGCCGCCCAATCACCACCTAGTTCATTTGCGTGATTTTCCTGACGAATCTTAGCCCATACCGGTTGCGGTACGACATTGCCAAACAACATGTCGATATCGGCAAGATTCATTACCGTAGCATCTACAAGCTGCGATAATTCTTTGTAATACCCTGCAGGGTTTTTGCGAGGGTCAGGCAAAGATTGCTTCACCTGCAACACTTCCGATCTTTTCCATGGGAGATGTATCCATACTCTCTGGAAATACGGCGGGACCGGAGGGGCAGCTGCGGGGTTACCTGGCATCCAAACCGGTGGAACTTCACGCATAGGGAATTGACCAGACTCATCTGGCTGTTTTTCAATATCTTCAACAAACAATGCATGAGGTATCGGAGCGGGACGAAGAGATAGCAACCGCTCAACAGCACGTCGAACGTTAGTATCCACTATCAGTCCATTTGCGAACTGAAGCTGAAGATCAGACAAAGCGGTGAGCACCTCGTCAGGCGCATCAGCCGCTATTTGATCATAAAGGAACTTGCACATTTCATTAAACACATATCTCTGGGTTGGTATATTGAATTGACAAAATGTTTCGAGGACAACACGGGGTGGACACCTAAGAGGATTTACCATCCAACCCATCGCCATATTATATAACGCGACGCGTTCTCTGTTTCCAGGAAGCTGACTACGTCTCTGAGGACCATCAGAACCAGCGGACCCATGAACAGGTCCGAGCGAATGAAAGAAACTAGCCGCAAGAGGAGAATTGCGACTACGAGTAGAAGGAGAAGAATAAGACACAGGACTAACAAGAGAAGGAGTAGAAACAGTAGCAACAGCAGGAGTTAATAAAACAGGAGCAGTAGCAGGAGCAGTAGCGGGAACAGGAGTATGTGGAAGCGGAGGAGCAGTAGGGATAGCAACAGGCAAAGGAGCAGGAACAGTCGGAAGAACGGGTGCAGGTTGAGGAACAGGCGGAGGAGGAATAGGTGGAAGAATAGGTACGGCAGGGACCACAGGAGCTGCGGTACCCTGTACGTACGGAGGTGGCGACTTCATAAGATAAGACATTAAGGGATCCTCAACTGGCTCTTCTTTCTTTTCCGACTCCGTAGGCAAAGCGGGGTAACATTTATCTACAGTCATACGCTGTAATCGGTCAAACACTTCCTTATCCTTAACCTCCTTATCTCGCTGAAATTGCTCTGCTTTCTTCACTATGGTAGCAACATTATCTCGCTGATTACGTTTAGTCTGTCTGATTTCTTTCTGTCGGGCTTCTTTGCGCCACAACCGAAAGGCATCAAACATGGCCGGCCTTGACTTTCTTTCGAACAATTTAATCTCTAGATTATCTAAGATCGGAGCTTCGAAGCTACCATGAGGTGGCCAACGAAGGTCGCCGTCCTTTTTCGTGTATTTAATCCAATAATCGTTAAAGGTAATTGGGCCTAGCCCATGTTTACTATAGAGCTCATAAGTGGGAGTTCCAACCGGAGGTATCGGACACGAGTCCTCCAGTCGGGAATCCGTACCACAAGGTCTGAAACAACTAAACAAAGTACTGCGACCAGGCATCTTGCACACTAGCCGAGTTTCACAAACTTCAAGGGTTACGGGATTTACCAAGTCCCAGCAAAGAACAAAAACCCTCGGTTTTTGGCGGCTGCAGTCGTCAAACAACACAACAAAGTACGCTAGCAAAGTGTCACCGACAAAAACACTCACACAGCGCTAACAACAAAAACACTCGCTAAAGTGTCAACAACCAAGAACTGTGGGAGCGACCCACAAATACTTAACTCAAAAATCGATGGCGTCACCAGGAAGGCCCGTCAATCGTCTCGCTATACCAAGGTCTACGCCAGGCGCCAAAACAGGTCTACAGTCAGGGCAGCAGTCCGTCGCAGCCGTCCGGAGGCGGGAATCTTCGCGGGAAAAGTCTTCGGGCCACTTATTTCGACAACAGGATCGATGAAGCGGAGTGCACCTTCCCTTGGAGATTTCACACGAAGTTCCTCACGATCGTCGGGCTTGGACCGGTACCACTGATGCAGCCCCACGTTGGGCGCCAACTGAAGGACTGGGTTCTTTAAGACCCAGCGGTGCCAGGGCACAACACCTGAAACCTTCGTGGGTAACCTGCTCCGGCGTACGAATCACAGAGACACGGGACACTTCCTTCGACGTCAAAGATTCAAGGTTTATTTGCTGCAGGGAACACAGAGATCACGACAAGTACACCACGTGCAACTTGGGGAGACTGCTTCAAATTGGTTCTGGGGGTCGCTCCTTTTATACAGAATTTACCCATAGGACAACATGATACACAAAGGTTTACAACCCGGTTCCCACAATTATCCCCCAGAGGGGTCGCTCTGGTCACTTTGAAACACATCAGGTCCGGAACATAAGTGCGGAAACATTTGGCGGTTCCCAACTGTAAAAACCCATCTTCCCAACATTAGCGAATTCCAATCAGCAGTAAAACAGATCGAAATAGGAACAAGGACAGGTGTAGAGGAAGACGGAGACAGTGGGGAGATCGGAAAGGGTGTAAAAGGGGAGGTATCGGGAAACACGAGATACAGGCATCAAAGGGACGTGCCTAATGAGATGCACGGCTGAGACAATAAGTCCGTGCGGCAAGATGAGCCTCGAGCGGCGCCATCTGCCTTACAGTAGCAACCCCCTCGCCATAATGACACTCACAAAGAACATGTGTCTTCCGCAGATATCTTGGGAGTCCCAGGGTCGCGAAGCGGACAACGTCCGTTCGCTGGCTACTTGAGGGCAAGAGACAAAATGGATGCCGTATCTAAGATGGAACCCGTGGGTACAGATGAAAAACCCACATAACAAACGAACGGTTTAAGTTAGCACAGCGAAACTGCGCACACTTACTAAACTCGTCATTTGCGGTTCATAGATACCAGACTCGACCATATTCGTGCGAGTAGAAAAAACACCACTTACAATTGTCACGGAACCTCACTGGTTACATGCAAATTTATGAAGCATGTGCATAATCCACTGGACAACCTTCCAGGATAGACAATTGTGGGCATCAGGTTAAGAACTTGGGTGTCAGTTTACACAAAGATCTCTCCCCAAACAAAAGACTGGATTCACTGCACTCTCTCAATGGTGTCAGGTGTAGGATTTTGCAGAAGTCTGCCTGAAATACTTGTGCATTTCACATCTACATCAATATCATGGCAAAGGGGTTGCAATCTACCTAAGGGGAGCTCCTTAACTTTGAGCATGATTTACATATGATTTGGTGAGCTGCTCAACTATGAGAGTAATGCAAAGTCGCTCGGCATACCCCAACTTGAAAACAGCGGTAGCAGTGTACCCCGGTCGGAGGCCCATGTGCTGGCGTATTCTGACAGACACCTTGTGGACATATCCCTATTACAAGACACCTATATAGGGCTGATAAATCAAATTGGGTGGCACACGCCTGGGGTACACATCAATACTTCACATACTATTCTGCCTAATTGACAGGGGTAGTGATAGTAATCTGCAATAGGGTCCCCTTTCACCAGACAGTAGATAACTGATTGTCCAAGGAGTGCTAATCTTACTCACATCACCATAGTGAACGTGTACAGCCTGAATCATGTTGACCCTCAGCTCTTCCATACTGTGGCAGCACAGAGCAGCAAACTGAACCCCCAAATGATATGGGGCAGAGGCTATAATGTCACACTGGACAGTATGCTAGACAGCACAAATGTAAGGGATAGGCAACAAATAGGGATGAGAAAGGCCCTGGTCAAGACATTGCAAAAACATGACCTTCTAGATTTCTGGAGAGCTAAACCGCGACAAATGAATATACACTTTCCACTCAGCTGTACACCAGCATCATCTAGGCTGGACCATTGTGTGGGCTCCCGTGATGTAGTGGGATGCACGGAGGGGATACAACATCTTCCTTGCACTAACTTGGACCACTCCCCGGTGGTGCTGACACTCTACTTTCATGATTGCAGACTATTATACTAGATTATATAGCTACTCGTGCAGGGAGCAGATGTGCGATGTGGGCCAGTATCTGGATGTAGTGACATTAGCGTGATGGAGACGGCTGAAAGGGAGATACTCTTTTCCTCCTAATGGAATAAAACATTAAAAAAGTGCTCACGGATCTGAAAGGGAACAAGGCACCTGGCAGTGATGTTCTGAAGGGTGAGTTTTATAAGGAGTATGCAGAGCTACTTGCTCTACACTTGATAGAAATGTTTAGAGAGGCCGTGCTAAAGGGTGAGCTGCTCCCAATGGTGCGGGAGATAATAGTGATCATGCTGCTAAAAGCTGGAAAGCCTGAGCATGAGTGTGGCTCATACAAACCACTGTCACTTATTAACTTAGATAATAGGATACTAGCTAAAATACTGGTATCTCCCTTGTTGCCACTGATGAATGGACTGGTTCTACCGGACAAGTCCGGCTTTATACTGGGATGCGTTCAAGGTTTTCATTTCAGCAGAATGGCCGTTTATATTGGCGACGCTCAACAGCATGGGACATGGGTAATGCCCTTATTCTCTGGATTTCTCTATTGTATGTGTGCCCCACATGACGTTTACAGATTAATAGGCTGGTGTCAAATCCCATAGCCATTCAGTATGGCCCATGACAGGGATGTCCCTTGTCACTCCTGATTTTTAAACTGCAGATTGAACCACCGGTGTGTCTTTTAGGCGAAGCTCATGGCCATAGGGGTGTACAGTTTGGTGAGCATCGCCCTATATGTTGATAATGTACTCCTGATAGTCAAGGACAAAGAGATCAATTCATAACCAATAATAGTAAAAATCATGCGATTTGGGGTGTGGTCTGGCTTGTGAATCAATTGGGCATTATCTACCATGATGCCATTAACAACTAGCACTACATGGCTAATACTAGACCAGCTGTTAAAATGGCAAAAAGTGCTCATCCGCTATCTAGGGATTCATTTGCACAGGGAACTAAGGGTTGAGCTACATGAAAACTATGGTACTACGATCAATAAAGTTGAAATCAATAAAGAAAACTGGATGAAATTGCCTCAGTACATGAAAGGCACAATAGCAATAATGAAAATGGTGGTATTACCACAACTATTATACCTATGTCAGAACATCCCATTACCTCTCACTAAGGCCTTCCTTCAGCAGCTTAGATCTTTGATGCTAGAATTGGCATGGGAAGGAAACCAAGTCCGATTAGGTTGATTACAGAGGCCATTTAATCGAGGAGGATTTGTGGCACCAAATTTTGAAGTATATTGCTTGGTTCGCCTCTTATTTGTTTCATTATTACCATAAAGTTCAACTTAGAGGCTTGGAGAGAGCCCTGACAATCTCAAAAGAGTAACATTGAAAGCCGCCCAAAAGGCCCAGAAATAAAATTCAGACCATTAATTTCACAGTGTGGGCTTCGCATAGGCTGACGTCGATGTGTACACTTGACCCTATATACTCCCCACACGTACCTCTGGTCAGGAGCCTTCAATTTGAGATTACACTTGAACCTTTGTCCACTAAACGGTTTGCAGCAAAAGAAACCCACAAAATGGGAGATCTGTAAAAAAACAATACTTTCCTCATGCAGACAGTCTAAACCCAAGGCGGTGGGGGGCTCTTCCCTAGATGAATGTATATAGCACAGCCTAACAAAGACTGTAAGACAGCTATATCCATACTACCTACAGGCGCCCCGAAGTTGGAGTCTGCTCTCCTTGATGGCAGAAGGCCTCAAACCCAGGGCGAGGTCACACTGGGCCAGAGAACTAGCATCTGACATAACTGATGAGCAATGGTTGTATTGCTCTCTGCACACTAAAGAAGTATCCATGAGTTGGAGGCAGAGATTATTTAATTACAGGTTTTTACATTTTCTATACTATATGCCTGTATCCCCACTCCAAGTATTGGAGTGGGGATATCCAATACTTAAGGAATAGGAGCCCAGATGCAGGCTTTCTACATCTGGCATGGGATCGCCCCTCCACCCCGATCCAGGGCTATTGGAATCAGGTGTTAGGTACACTAAATGAAAAGTCGGGCCTGAAGCTGGCCATTGACCTTCTGTAGGCTTTGTTGGGCTATGTTAAGAAGGTCTCCAAGAATGTACAAAAATGTGTGGGGTTGGTGTTACTGATGAGGAAACGTAGAGTAGCCATGCCCTGGGGTAGGGCATGCACGATGGCAAACCAGATCACAGACAATGCTGCATTTCACACACAGGCTGAGACCTATGGTGAATTACTCCCTACAACATCTCGCTCGAAGACATATGGGGACCCCTCAGATCCCATTTGGCAGACGCTATGGCTATCCCAGATGGTGATACATAAAGTGGTAGTGACCTGGTAGTATAGTCAAAACCACTACACAACATGGAAGGCATGACACATATGTTAGATATCAACTGCGGCGCATTGATATATCATTTTAAGCTGCAATGTGTCTTTCTGTCTGTCTAATCATGATATGGCAACACTATATACTGAGTACAACATATTGAACAGTTCTGTACTGCTGACATTGTATAAGAGCTTGGTGTTAAATAAAGATATAAAAAAAGAAAAAATTATATCACCCTCAAGAGAAATAGGACTCACTTCGGAAATCTCACTGTTTCTTTTATGTCAGATCCTACAGCGAGTGGACGATCACCAGGAAACAGTCTCATATATTTGGTTGGGCCTAGGGCGAAACAAAGAAATTGTTCCTCACCACCAGTGAACGGCACACACAGGCGAACAAGATTTGCTGAGTGACTTGGAGTTGGAGTAGAGGCACACCAAGCTGACAGAGCATTCCCAACAAAGTGCTATTGAGAACAACCATGGAGACTAAGGGAAGGTTATGCCTGGGCCCTACTAGTACTTGATCAGAGAGGAAAAGAGGGGAGACAATCAATCAGAAAGAGTGAAAACACCCTCAACCCTCTGTGGCCCGGGGTGGAATGACAACCAATTTGGATTTTAAGTCCTGGGTGCCCAAGTGCTGCAACACATAGGATGGGTTGTGCCTGGAGGTAAGCACTTACGGCATGGTGCATCAGAAAGATATAATGGTGTCAGGCCTTGAACAAGCGTATCATCTCTAACACTTCACTAAGTTAGAATTGTGTTTACACCAAAACTCCCTGGTAAAGGCTGCAGTATTGGGACATAGTACCTGAAAACAGTGTTTCTCTAGGTTTCAATCATATAGTATAACCCTGCACAGAAGAGCAAGTAACTGCAATGAATACTTAAAAATTGAAAAATAAAACCTATGTGCAAGAATTAAACACATCTGTTTTACAAGAAGCAATAAGCACATATGACTCTTTTAAAGAAATTGTGATATATGGGTGCAAAAGGCACATAGGCCCAGATTTACAAAATGTTCATGCAATACAGCACAGCAGCTAAAGTTGGTGCACTGCTTTGCATTAATGAATGAAAGAAAAACAGGGCCATATCTACTAAGATTGTTATATTGTCACATTAGGCCATAGAGAGAACACCACCATTTTACATGCTCACATTTAAAGTTGACATCTTTTCTTAAACGTTGACATTTGACACACATTTGCTTGCGTGCATGTATGGGATAAAGTTCCATGAAATAACTTTGCTTACATTTACACATCTTCGTAGGCATGTTATTATTATTCTGTATGAAAGCTAAAGATCACTGCTCAAAATGTTGCTTGTTATTGTTTGCTCGACGACACTGTTAGGATAGAATCAATAATGGCAGCCTGACTGGAGGTTTGCATGGCAACACTGGTGAAGTTTCTTATATAAATTACATAACTTAGTTTAGTTAGAGGTGTATTTTGCTGACAATGTCGAGGTCGCCCCAGGTCGGAATTCAAGCTAGCTGAATCCTGTTTACCTCCTGAGACGGATCATGCCCAGCTCTACACCAAGAATGGTTCCCATG
Source organism: Lissotriton vulgaris (assembly GCF_964263255.1). Classification (NCBI taxonomy): domain Eukaryota; kingdom Metazoa; phylum Chordata; class Amphibia; order Caudata; family Salamandridae; genus Lissotriton; species Lissotriton vulgaris. The sequence goes on along the minus strand of NC_141686.1, from coordinate 22,667,172 downwards.
TGAAACATCCCCGCAGGTAAATGAGGAGTTAGATCACCCTCAAGGATTCTAGAAGATTCTCCTTCCCCTAGGAAAGGCAGCACTTGGTAGAAGCATAACCATAACTATACCCATATGCAAACATGTATTCTATGTAACAGCACAATGGTTGCATTTTCATTTTCTTTTACATATTGTGATGTTTCTTACACTGTTATGTTTCCTTCTAATGATAATTGCAGGGCACATATATTACACAAGAATCATACTGTTTCAATAAATATTTGAAATCGCAATTTAAGTATTTCTTGTGTTTATCTTTGGGCATGCATAAGTTACCAAAAAAAGGGCACTAGATCTGTTTTTATGATTTCCTTGGAGAGTGAGGGTTGTCATGTTCTGAGGTTGTGCATACCACCTGTTACCTTGCTAGGTTAGGGTTGCAGATGGTGCACTGCGAGCTCGCCATGACTTAGGCCAACATGTCCTGATGGTGTGAATGGATTCAGACTTGCACAGTATTGAGGTTTATGTTGTCCAACATATGCACAGTTTTACTGAGTATGCAAGAACCGTACAATATGGAGTCCAATGTTCTAGCTTAGGTACTTATTTAATGGGTCTCACGAGTAGTTTTTCTTTTGTGTGCCCAAAGAACCTATTCACCAATTAACTAGAGATGTCCATGGTGTTAGGGGAAGAATCCTCCTCAGCTAAGTAGGGAATCCCTATTTCTGGCTGTAGGTTGTTCAAGCTTGAACCTTTTAAAAGGATCACTCCACTGAGGCACACACTCTGAAATCCACATATTCCAAGTACTTCAATGGCTAATCCAGCCCAGGTGGTTCCACTACTTAATTGTAGACATGTACTAACTCAAATGTTATCACAACATGGGCTCCTGTGAATGGGAGAGGATGTTAACTTTGTGGTAGAGGCCCACGAAGCATAAAAAACAGAGGTATTCTATTCATGGGTCACGTTCCAGGCAGTAAATGGCAACTCAGGGAATTTTCACACATAAACTGAAGAAGCAGTACCTAACCAATACAGAGCATTTGAGGATTTAGAAATCCCACTCACTTATCAGGAACACATGAATTGGTCCCTAGGCGCCCTACCACATACAATGAAAAATGCCAGACCCTGGGCCATATGTATGACCATGACAATTTGCGACTCACAAATTGCGCTCGATTGCAAGTCGCAATTTGCGAGTCGCAAAATGCGATGTGCAACAGTGTCTGAGACACTGTTTGCAATTCCAAATGGGGTCGCAAATTTCATGCATCATGAATATTCATGAGGCACTCGCAATTTGCGACCCCATTGGGAATGATTGGCTCTCCCAGGGATGGTGGCCTGCTGGGCACAGCAGACCTCCATGTCTGGGACTGCTTTTAAATCTAAGCAGTTTTGTTTTTAAATGCAGCCCGTTTTCCTTAAAGGAAAACGGGATGCATTGAAGAAAAAAAAGAAACTTTTTTGTTTAATTTTCTAATGGCAGGTAACCTGCAGTCACAAAGGGGAAGGGGTCTCCTGGGGACCACTTCCCTTTTGTGAGTACTTTACCACCCTTCTGAGGGTGGTAAACTGTGACTGTTTTGCGACTGCAATTGCGGACAAAAAACAGTCATACATAGGGCTCAGACTCGCTATTAGGAAGTGGATGCCCCTTCCTTATAGCGAATCGCTAATCCTATTTAGCGAGTTGTGACTCTCTAAATAGGATTAGAACATGGCCTTTCTGTATTTTGCATGTGCAAACGGGTCGCAAACCCGCTTGTGCATGCAAAATAGGGTGGTACATCTGTCCCTAGGTCCTCCTAGCAATGAGGGAGCAAAATGGCCAGTCTTAGCCAGGTACACACCATATTCAGATATAGCAAACACCACAGACCTAGAGCTTGGGATACTATACACAGACTTAGTTACACTTTATAGACATCTAGTACAATTTGTTATGCGAACCGTAACGGCTATCCCACCAAGGGCCGCACAAGATGCGCATTCACAATTGGGTACGCCTGGAATTAGTCCATTTACTGTAAATGCAATAATGGGTAAGGTTTCCAGCAGATAGGATTAAATTCTGTTCTGGATTGCATAAAAAACAAATCAACTTGTACCAGTGTTTCCCCATACAGGACCCCCCAAAAAAAAGAATTTTCACAAAATGCCTGCCAATGGTGATGGCTCCCCGGTGGATGACTGCGCCACTTGGGGCACTGTTTTTGCTGCAGTTTATACCAGAACATATGGTACACCATTGGTAGCTGTTTTGCCTGAAGTGCTTAAACAGATTCAAAACGAGTACAGGAAAGACCCCACCCTGGATTTGGGGATTAAATTATTGGGCAATTTTGCTGCAGTATTCTCAATAATACTAAGTAATATGAAAGGGGTAGCATACAGGTTGCTCCAGTAGATCAGGAGTGTGAACTGCCCAAAATTATTGAAGAAACCCGTACATCCATAGGTAGAGATAATTTGGGAGCCAGACCTAATAAACCACAAATTAAGGGTAATTCTGGAAAGGATAACTCAAAGAAGGCACCAGAGTCTTCTATAAAATGGCGGGATAATAGGAAAAATAAAGAAAAGACTAAAACATGGGTGGATCTCCTCGACAGGAGTCCACTGAAAAGCGCTATAATTTGTGTAACTGTTAGTCAATTAAACAGCCTGATAGGTACCAGGGTACTAATACACGTCCTTCTCATTCCTTTCAGGAATCATCTGAAAAACGTTTGGAGAGAGGAAGATGATCAGAGGAGTGAATGAAACTAAAGAATGACTCACAACCCACTTCTGACTTCATAATAAAAAAGGAAGACAAAGCTACACAGTCAAAGCGTCAATTTAAAAAGAAAAAAGCGTATGGGATTAAAGAGAACATGCCATGGATATTGAGGACTCTGCTTCTGAATAGGGAGTAGGCTCTGACCATGCTTGACAGCCGAGTAGAAGTCATGATAGTTTTCAGGAATCTTATGGAATGTCTGGTGGCAGTAGCAAAGATTGACTATGTCCAGGTGGTAACACCGGACCGGAGACTAAGTGTCCTAAATCAGTTAAATATATTGCAACTCCAGATAGGGGGAAATACCACGTATTTTCACTGTTCTCTTTTGGGGGAACTTTTTATTCGGCTACGACATTCTCTTGGCTGAAAAAAGATTGGCTACCTGAATTTGTTAGGGATTGCCCACAAGGAGAAACAGTCATTTTACCAGCTTTTTCTGGCCTCGTTTCAGAATCAGTGAAAGACACAGAGGCCAAGGAGTGGGCCTTAACAGAAGCTCTGGCTTTAAACCGCAATCACATGAGTTGGGATAAAGGATCCTCTTACCCCATCGTACCTTTAAGGACCAGCCCATGACCACAGAGACAATACCCCATGAAACATGAGACCAAAAAACAAATTAGAGAGCTACTCACACAACTTGAATATAAAGGTGTAATAAAAAGTTGCACCCCACCAATGAATAATCCCTTGTTTCCAGTAATGAAACAAGACCATTCATATTGTTTAGCCTTATATTACAGACACTTGAAGATTGCTACATGCACAGTTACTGTAAGAAATGCACTTTGTGCAGCACTGATGAACAATATAGTGCACAAAAAACATAAAACTACATTAGACATTTCAAATGGGTTTTTCTGCCAAAATATAGTGCCTGAAAGCAAGTACTTACTACTTGACTGCATTTAGCGCTTTATGTTCTCAAAAACAATTATTTTTATTCCCTTAAGAGTATAAGGATAGCCCCAGGCAGTTTTCAACTTGTGTTACAGAAGTGTTACAAGAAGTTGATGACCAACCATTGTCCTATGTCGATGATATATACCTAACCGATGATGACTTAACACCACACTTGACCGGAGTATATTGCATAATTCTAAGATTTTCTCACAAGGGCTACAAATTAAACTTAACAAAATATAAGATTGGCTTTCTCAGTGTCCTTTTGTGAGGATACAAGCTTTCAAGGGAAAGCAAAAGCCTTCTAACACATTTCTTAGAGAAATGTGCACTTTTACAATATCCAAAAACATTAGAAAGACTCAGATGAATACTGGGTTTTCTCAATTTCGGCAGAACATACATACCATATCTACATTTTAGGACTTGATTTGTCCGGACTTTTCAAGCATGCACTGGACATCTGCACACACATCGATTTTACGTTCAGTACAAACTGACGTGTTAGCTTCAAAACTCTTGTTCACACATGTCAACACCACAAATGTTGTGATACATATAATTGCAGATACATCAGGGTGCACATATGTCATATTCAATGAAGGAGACACAGTACCATTTGCATATAAATTGCATTTATATACAAATGCAAAATTGCATTTTGCACCTACAGAAAAGATCCCGATGGCAGTACAGACATCTGTAGTGAAAGAACGATCATTGGGTCAAGGAAAAGGAATCATTGTCGTGACCCTGATTCCAGCCTTAGAGGCTGTTACAAAGGCCAGCGTTTTCAACACAAAAGCTTTAAATCCAATATGGATACAATTGGCCAACTCACTGACAGCAAAAGATGTAGATTAGGTATTTGGCCCTACACTAGAAACAAAAGCATACCTTCAATATGAACATGAATATCCTCTGTCCAATTAAATGATGCCTCTACATCAGTATGATTTTATAATCTACACAGAAGGTTCTGCCAAGCCTGCAGTAGGGACAAAACACCAATATGCTTCTGCTTGCACAGCGGGAAAGGGTCAAATGTTGGATGGGAATTCAAACCTCATAAAACATACATGCTGTCACTCAGTGATTGCACTACCCAGCTGGCTGAACTGAAAGCTCCAATTCTGTACTTGAGAATACAGATCCTGAGTTCCCACACTTATAGCATGCAATTTGTATTATTATATCCAATCTTACTATGAGTATTTACACTACTGGAGCCAAAAGGATTCAGAGACACCAAAGAGTACACAATCAAGCTTAAGATGCTTGGGGATAAGTGGCTAAACTTAAAGTAAGTTTGCCATTGGGCCACGTCATGCACCCACTGAGCCACCAACTTGTAGGAATGCATATTGCAAGGAATTTAATGGCTGCAAAAGCAACAGTGCAAACTGCTGCTGTTGCTGCAATAACTCATTTCAGGACAAGGATAGATGAGACATCAACACGGTTTCAATGCTTTACAGGATGGCACCCTCTTACCGAAATACTCCTACCAGTTAAGTGTACAAAACATTCTATTAGCTCATAAACCCGGAGTGGGGAATAGAGTAATACCTAATTCAGATCACAGGTTAGGACTGATCCTAGCAGCACATGAGGGTTCAGCATCACGCAGGGGTGGCAGCAACAATGTCACTATTGCAGCAACATTATTGGTGGCGAGGTCTTTACAAACAGGCTAAAGACTTTGGGGCTTATTTACAAGCTCTGCACCACCAGTGCTTTTTATGATTCTCCAGTGGCACAGAGTGCAGACCCATATCTATGAGGCCACGTAAAACCACTTTGTGTGTCTTTTCATGGCCTTGAAGATATGGTGTATGGCAACGCAGCGCAAGTTGCTGCATTGCCTTACACTGCGTCAATGGGGCATTCCATGGGTGTTGCAGTTGGGTTTCCCAGGCAACACCCATGGTTTTGGGGAGATTCCCAGATTTACAAGGATCTGTAAACCTGTGAATTCATCAAACTATATGCCTCCCTTGGGGAGGCGTAACGAGAAGAAATATCTTTATTTCCCCTAATTATTTCCTCTTTCTACATGTGCTGCATTCTGCAGCCTCCATTGTTTGTTTTTGTGCAGGAAGGTGGCCCCTCCTGCACAAATATAATCCTGTCAACAACGCAGACACTTGGCACCATGGTACAAGGGTCCCTACTTTGGTGCTAAGCACAAATTGTGCACCGGCAGAAAGCACAGGAGTGCACAGTTACTTGTCAATACAGTGCATTCCTGCCCTTTGAAATTGGTGTGGGCAGCGCAGCAAAAAGACTTGCGATGCTGTCCTAAGTCAATTCATTGTAAGTAATGCCCTATGTCCTTGAATGTGACGTTTGCTAGCAGATAAAAGTTTCCACCATAGGTCGTCCACCACAGACACCTCTATTGATCTCAAACAAGCCTCTGGCTTGTGTCTATATGGACCATTGCGGAGCCTTACACTCAGATGGGTCTCACGAATACATCATGTTAGATTCCTGCTGTTGATTCCTAAGGGTATGGCCATAGCGATCAGCTGGTGCTTGAACTGTTATAAAGGACTTGCAAGTCTTTATCGGCACATATGCAGTAGCCACCTTTCATTCATGCCAGAGTCCAGCGTTTGCCTCAAGGGGTTACAGAGACACCATGAGATGTTTGGGTGTGTTGCTGTGCATTACTCCTCCCCGTGCATTCCCAAGGGAAACGCAGTAGTGGAAAGGAAAAACCTGTGACTTACAGCAGTCTTTAACAGCTAGAGTATTAGGTTGAGGTCGCAGTTGGTTCACCACCTTTATGGGGTACAGAGAGCCTTAAACAATCTGCCTAGAAGATCCTTGGCTGGTCGAACTCCCTAGAAAGTCCTGTTTGGGGTTAAAATGTGGGTTCCAGACTTTAAAGTCCCAGTACAGTGGAGGTGGACACGCCTTTTGATATCAGTAAAGGTTAGATATTTTTCAGCAGTTATTCAGGGCTGCTCAGAGTAATCTCCAACAGAAAGGTATGCCACTGGTGAACTGAAGGAAGCACCAGCAACTCCTGGTTGTATTAAAAAGTTCGGGGATCTAGTACGAGAGAAAATAATCGACAAGAAGGAATTCAGGCCATCTTACTGAGCACCTGTGCCTGTCCTGGCTGTTAAAGGTACCAGAACTATACTTTTGACTCTTCGTGCCAGTGGCAGAAACAAGAGATTTTTGTCTATGGATCTCATCAAACCACATCATGTGGCCGGTTCAACATAGTAGGCCTTGAGGGCTCCTGGGTAGCTACCTGCCTCCTCTCACTAACTTACAGGAAGGCCAGTTACAAGCTTTAACAAACAATTACATTTCTTCTCCTCGGATGGGGACAGCTAACACTGAAGTGTTACTACTTCTAGTTACATCGGCAAATACTATACAATCATCATGTACGACACTACAGATTTCAAGTCTACAAGCAGACAATGATGAAGTCTAAAAAGCACTTTCAGTAGAGTCATCTATTAGTTGTGCAAGGCTTCACGAGCCTCCCACAGTTGTACAAACAGTTTCCGGGTATTTTGTTTACTTTGATAATTTTTCTTCGAATTCTTCAGACCCACCTCCACAGAGAGGACCACGTCAACTTGTCATTTGGCACAGGGATATACATTTAGATTACAATTTCGCTACTTTTCCTCTTCCTTTGGATTGGTTTTGTGGCTGTCTTTTTCTTGCTGCTGAACGGAGACTATCTCCCAGAACGGTCTGCTGTTGAACTGGTAAAAGAGGTTTTGAAATCCCACTTTTCATCACACAAAGTGTGAAGAGACCTTACTTTGTGACCATTTCAGCTGTTCCAGTTCCTGATGGAATTGTTTGGGATAAGAAACCCTATGATATATTTGGGCAGACATAAACTTTACAAGTTCCCTATGTATTTCGTACATCCTTAAATGATGTCATCACTCCTGGCACTTGGCCTGTCAGCTCTAAGGGGATAACTATTCTACCTCTGGGTTTCTTTTACCAACCACATAAGCTCAGACATTATCCCTCAGAGGAAGACAATTTCCTTAGGGCAGGACAGCAAAGGTATGCAGTACCGACCAGCAATAAATTCGATGTCTTCTATTCCCTAGAAGATATTGATTGACTGGTCTTATCGGCTCAGCATTTAGATCAGGCTGATGGGCTGGTTGAGAGTAGCTGACAGGGAGCCTCGGAATAGGAGCGTAGTTTAGAATTAACAGACTCAGAGATAGGAGTAAGTACGCATCACGGGGAAAGGGAGGCACAAGCGAGTGGAAACACAATGGGGTACGCGGCCTCTGTGTCTGCGCCCTGTAGGCATCTCACCCAATTATCAATGTCAACTTGCATACTTAATCTTAATAGATCTAGCCCCACGTATATATATGGCGGACTTCCTTACAATGTTATTTCCTGGAACATCGCAGGATTGTACACAAAGATAGATAACCCAGTATGGTCTGGACTTATCCGGAGTTAAGATATATTATGTTTGCACGAAACCTGGTCCATAGAACCAATTCATATCAATGGTTTTAAAACCCTTGATACCCAAGCAGTTAAGGGTTTAGGGGGTAGACCAAAGGGTGGTCTCTGCACATATATTTTCAATAAGTTGCCAATAAAGAAAATAGACTCTCAACTGGGGAACAGACATTACCAGATAGTTACACTGTCCCTAAATGCCAATCATTGTGTGGTCTTAGCCAATCTTTATAACAATATCGCTCCAAACTAACTCTCCCAGGTAATAGAAAACGTAGCTGGCGATCTGAATTCCATCAGTAAAAATAGTCCAAAAGATGTCATGACAACCCTGGTAGGAGATTTCAACTGTGCAATGTGCCCCTCTGGGGATAATGGAATATGCGGCTTTTTGAATAAAGAAGGTCTGTGTGACACTAATTTTTGTCATTCAATGGTGGGGGAGTTGTTTAATGAGATGCTTGTCAGCACTGAATTGGGCTTCACAAACGAATTATGGTTAACACCTGTCCCGATGCCTCATACTTTTAACGGAAGGGGTTTAGTATGTACAATAGATTATATTGTTGTCTCATGTAATAAGGCTTCTAGATTGCTTTCTAGTAAAGTTGGAGATAACTCCCTGAGTGATCATTTCCCTCTATCCCTTACGGTTAACATTTCATTTATTTAGACATAACAGGATAAATAATGCTAAAAAGAATATAGGTGAAATTAAACTCAACAAAACCAATGGGTATTCCTTAAAGTGGTTGAAACTGGATCCTGTGGCAGTGACCAAATGATTAGTGACAAACTGTAAATCTGCCATATATACCTGTCTGTGTGAATCAGCCTCCCATGACAGTATTTTAGTGTCTTTCAATGAAATAACTGACGAGGTTAGGAAACTATTGACTGCCCAACAGCATTACAAACTTAAATATCGGGGCTGGTTTAATGCAAGGTGTAAACGTGCGTTACTCTAACTTGAAGCTTGAGTTACACAGGCAACCGAGAATCATGAATAATGTCAGGTTGGAAAGAATGGAGTATAGGCAGGCTATTAAAGAGAGAAAGAGTGCCTTGAGAGACAAAGCCTTGGAATCCCTTCACTTAGCAGCACAAATGAAAATAGCACAGCATTCTGGAAAGCAGTGAAGGCCTACTTTTTAACTGCTGGTGATGGTCCTTCGATAGAAATTGCTATCGCCGAAGAGGCCTGGACTAAGTACTTTTCAAAGGTGTATAATGGCCCAGGTAACTCCAACCTGCTAGACAGTGACAGTGTAAAGAGAAATTATGAAAATGCAGACTTGAAATTCACTTTAGAGGAAGTGAATAGAGCTATTGCATTAAGCCAGGCTGGTAAGCCCCCCGGGCCAGACGTTGTCCCTGTGGACCTGTTTAAGTCTAACATCACTCTCTGGGGGCGTATTATCATCAAGGTCATTAACTCTAGTTGCCAAGCCCAAATGCCTAAGACCTGGTTGAAGTCATTTATTGTCCCTATTTTTAAAAAAGGGGACCACCAAAATCCTGGTTGCGACAGGCCAATTTCTTTACTCGATTCAATGGTAAAAGTGGTCCAGCGTGTGATCTTGGAGCGTTTGCAAGACTAGGCAGAAGATCCCCAGGTCTTATCACACCTGAAGTATGGTTTCCGTGAGGGGCTGGGCACAACGGAGCAAAGTTTAAATTTGGGCATTTTAGTAGGGAAATACACTAGGGCAAAAAGGGGCAGACTGGTCCTGGTTTTCGTGGACCTCACCACTGCATTTGACTCAGTCAGGCATGATAGACTATGGGAGGTCCTTGAGGCTTTGAGGGTTGACCCAAAAATGATAGTCTTTCTTAGGTGGCTTTATGGTGGTGCATCAGCTAGTGTGCGTTTTGGCATGGGGGAGAGCACACAGCTGCATTTCCTGTTAGGGGGGTCAGGCAAGGCTGTGTACTGGCCCCCTTTCTTTTTAACCTTTATATTAACGGATTGGGTGAAGCATTACTCAGGAGCGGACAAGATTTCCCACAAGTTGGAGGTCGACTCATACCTGCGCTCCTTTATGTGGATGACGCAGTTTTAATGGCAAGAACGCAAATTGGCCTTCAGAGGGTTCTTGATAATTTCTCTGTCTTCATGAAGGACCTTGGCCTTAGCATTAATATATCAAAAACCTTTGTAATGAGATGCGGTCAAGGGAGCCAGAGGTAAATTCATCCAAGAGCTTTTCATATCTTGGTATATTATTCAACCACAATGATACATGGGCCCAAACAATATCTACAAAACAACTGGCGTTTATTCGGTCATCTACTGCCCTTGCATCTTTTTCAAAGAAATTAGGCAAGAAACCCCCGGGGGAGCTCCTACACATCTATAAAGCCAAATGCATTACTTCTGTGATGTATGGGGCCGGGTTGTGGGGTTTTGTGAATACTTTGTCATTGCAACAAGTTGAAAACTCCTTTTGTAAGATATATTTTATCTGTTTCACCCAGTACATCTTCCTATATTTGTCATGAGATGCGGGGTCTCCCGTTCATTTCTGACCTCATTAAAATGGAACCGATACTATTGTGGCATAGTATCTGGGTAAAGGAGCAGACCCAGCTCAATAGGGATATTCTGCAGGAGTGTCTTAAATTGGATGGGGCTTTAAAATTTCCTGGGTGAGGTGTGTTCATGACTTTATGAAATATCTAGGTCACCTAGAATATTTTACAGACCTAAGGTCCATGCAGCTAATTTCAAGAAAGGCACTAAAAAAGGAGAATCTTCGGTTACTGGACACAGTAAGAACAACAGGGGAACTTTCTAAGCCTAGTGTTAACCAACATTAGTTAATACTAACTACTTTAGGAATGGAACCATACTTGAAGTTTGTACCTGGTGTTTTTGATAGGATGTTATTAACCAGGTTTAGGCTTAATACCGTCCATAAACTCGTGACCTTTCCTAAAATGAATGACTGGTCTCGCTCGCTACAATAATGTCCTTGTGACAATCATTCTCCCCAATCCACTATTCACTTAGTTGTTTTTTGTAAATTTTATTCAGAGCCAAGGGAAGTGTGGTTAATTCCACTTTTAAAATCACAGTGGTTGAGGCTATGCCAGCCTGCACTAATTAAACTTCAGTTTTTGGAGAATGAACACATAGAATGTTTTTAAAATGAGTTCTCCATCTAAGAAAAAGGTTATTACTGATGAACTATAGTTGTATGCAACCCCTTTTTTCTTTTTAGATGGTTTTTAAATTTGAAATGTATATGTATTTTATATGTCAAATTTGTCATTGTTTATACTTTTTGTTTTTATGTCATGTAATTTAATGTAGAAATTGTATGTTTTTATGTGCTTTTATGATTGTTAAAAAACAGTCGAATAAAGCTTTCCTTGACTTGACTTGACTATCTCTGATGATTGGGACATTAACATAGTACATGAAATGGCTGCTGATTTAGAGCATTACACTGTAATCGATAGTGAAGAAATGTATGATGGTACGTCTAATTATGATGAAATGTTCTGTTAGCACAATTACTTGCACAAAACAAGCAAGTGCATCTGCACGAGAGATGTTTGATGTTTAAGTTGCAAGGACTCTGAAATACAGCCGCTACTTCGCACCAATCTCAAGAACTAAATGAGAACAGGTTCTTGTTCTTTTGGCCTGTCTGGCTGCACTCTGTGCAACCCGTATTCCACTGTCAGTGTGCACTGGATATATACTTGAGAATGAAAAGCGGTCCAATCTACGATCATAGAACTGATGGCGGGTCCATTAAAAACCCTCTTGCTCAGATGCCCTGCACAATTGCAGCTGCTTCTAAATGCATTTCATTAGCCCTGCTGGAATGCTTCAGCCCCTGGTATTTTGGATCATGGTTCATCCTCTGAGGATGCACTACTGGCCGTCACACCTTCAGCGGCTGCTGAGGGGGTTGGAGTTGAATATGTTTGTTTTTTGGAATTGGTTAGAAGGGTGCAAATGGAAACATTGTCTGCAGTAGCTGGAAACAACAATGTTTCATGTACTCCTCAGAACACTAAAATGACCCGGCAGTTTAGAGAGGTGATGATCTTTAAATTTGGCAATGTTTTTTACTCGCTAAATTGCTTTTAAATGAGTCTTTTTAATATTGATTTTTGACATAATTTGGCTTTCTCTATACTTTTATTATTAAAGAAGCAAAATGCTTTTATGATTTTAGGTTTTAATAGATGATTAAAACTGCATTTTTAGCATAGTTTTTAGGAAGCGTTTTAATCACCTCACGTCAAAGAAGTGGGTGTTATGTGGTGACATTAGGCTTGGGCGAGAACACCACCATTTTACATGCTCACTTTTAAAGTTGACATCTTTTCTTGACCATTGACATTTGACACACATTTGCATGCACACTTGTATGGGATAATGTTGCATTAAATAACTTTGCTTATATTTACACATCTTTATAGGCAGATTATCAGAGCCTTGAACATTCTTTGCGAAAGTTAAAGTTAACTGTGCAAAATGTTGTTGACTGTTATTGTTCACTTGACGACAGCACTATCAAGATATAATCAATAATGGCAGCCTGATTGGGGCTCGGCTTTGCAACATGGGTCAAGATTATTATATAAACAACATCACTCCTTTGTTTAGTTAGAGGAGCGTTTTGATGACTCTGTTGAGGTCGTCCCATACCGGAATTCCACCTCAACTGAATCCTGTTTACCGTCTGACTCCCCCTTGACTCAGTACATGTCCGAGGCAACGACGGACAGAGCGGGGCCTCTATATCCTGAGCTAGGTCCAGGTGAGGCGAGGTCCAGTCCCCAGTCAAGACGGATGCCATCTGCATCCCTTGAAGCGGAGGATCAGTACAAGTAGGTTGTATTTGTTCCAACCTACGATAATGCTAGTTTTTTAACTATAGTTATTTTTTGTACACATTGTTTTGCAGTAGCAAAGTTTGAGAACAGAGGCCCTGAAGAAAGCCGAGGGCATTGCTTCTCTATTGGCTGATACATGTTGGCCTTATTTATTGCAGTTATTTGTTGAAACTGCCCCTTGCAATTTTCTGTTTTTAGACTAGGGGGTGTTGTGACATTTAAAATAAAAGTTCTTTGTTTTTCTCCTCATTACCCTATTTTAATCACCACATTTTTGTGGTTTACACTGCACAAAATTCCCTTGTGGTCTGTAATTTAGAAACGCACTATCGTTTTTTTCTCTTCTTGTGATTTTGGTTTGATCCAACTGAGCGAATTTCCTTTGGATGGAAGATAGTCTCTATGATCAAGAGACATACCATCCACATGGGTGGATGACCAAATGATAAGATTGATCACAGCGATAAATTGATGGGAATCCAATTATTTGCTCCAGGATCTCACCGTTTATTACTCCGTTTGAGCTCTTTGCTTCCTTTGTTTCTCTTTCTTGCTTTTGTGTGACTTCCTCTCTGACTCACTGTTTGGAGCAGGTGGAGCCAGTAGGCCACATTGCTGATTTAAGACCCCGGTTCTATTTGTTGTTGATATTGTTCACTTGACGACAGCACTGTCAAGATATAATTAATAATGGCAGCCTGACTGGGGCTTGGCTTTGCAACATGGGTCAAGATTATTATATAAACAACATCACTCCTTTGTTTAGTTAGATGAGCGTATTGATGACTCTGTGGAGGTCGTCCCATACCGGAATTCCAGCTCAACTGAATCCTGTTTACCGTCTGAGAAGGATGGTGCCCAGCTCTACACCAAGACGGGTCCCCGATTAAAAATACCTATAGGTACCTGGGTAGTGAGATCCTCTTGAAGGATTCTGGCAGATTGATCTTCTCCAGGCAGACTAGGATAGGGAGTGCTAGGTAGGAGCATAACTATAACTATACTCATATGCAAGCACATATTTTATGTAACAGCACAATGGTTGAATTGTTAATTTTCTTTACCATTCTTCTGATGCTGATTACTCTGTTTTGTTTCCTTCTATTGATAATTGCAGCGCACATATTTCACTCAAGAATCTTATGGCTAATAAATATTTTAAATACCAATTCGAGTATTTCTTGTATTTCCCTTTGGGCATGCATGAGTTGCCAAATGAAAGGGTTCTAGGTCTGGTTTCACGATTTCCTTGGAAAGTCAGGGTTGTCATGTGATGAGGTTGCACATACCACCTGTTACCTTGCTAGGTTAGTTGTACAGATGGAAAACTGTGAGCTAGCCAGGACTAAGGCCAATATAGCCTGATGGTATACGTGGTCTGAGTCTCGCACAGTTTTGACATTTATCTTGCCCAACAAACGCACAGTTTTACTGTGATAGAATCAACCGTACGACCCTATCTTCCTCTCTCTCTCCACACTGGTGCACTTTAGCCAGCCATGTGCTAATGCACACACCCTTGAGTCATAGTTCAAGGGTATGTGCATTCTGTAAAAACTGTCCTTTAACACTTTTCCTGCTATATATGTGTGCTGTACAATGTAGCACACATGCAAAGTAGTAAAGACAAGAAAAAATTAAAAAGAAATTCAGCTATATGCCTGCCTTGAGGAGGCGTAAGATTTTGGTGCAAACTCCTGTCTGAAAATGTTTGTAGAATTTGCATCAAAACCCATGCATGGTAACTCCCATGAACCTTCCAAGGAACGCCTTCTTAACACAAAGTAATAAACACAGGAGCAAATAGTGCAATTTTGCATGACTTTGGGAAACTATCCAACAAAAATCAGGATTTGTGTTGGATAGTAAGTCCTAGTATAACACTTTGCATCAGGGTTGTGTTACAAAAGTAACACAATCCCTGTTCAACGCCTGAGTAATTAGGGCTATAGCATGTGAAACAGCGCACTGATACCATACTTTAAATAAGGTTCTTGATGAAGATTCCTTACATTTGCAAAACATTCAATTCAATAATGAGGAGAGGGGAAACTAATTCCTGCTGTGTGAACTATTGTTCAACATGGCTCAATATATGTATGTTTTATAGATATATGTAAATGATTTACAAGCAGAATCTCAGAAATATCCTTCAGCTTTGCAAACCTTGTGGCTTAAGTCTGTGGGTCATCATCGGGATGGGACGGAGGGCAATGATGAGGGCACCTCATATGTAGTGCAATAAGGTAAAGAAACAGGACTGCTATACATGATCTAGTTTCAAAGCTGAAATAATTGTTTGCAAATATACATCTACCTTTAGGAGAGTAATGTCTGTGCATGTTGAGTATGCTTACAAGATCTGGGAATTCCAAGATGTAAGATGAGAGACTGTTTCTCAAAATCAGTACATTGGGTGACTATCAATATATGATTACAGTTACCTTCACAGTCGGGATTTAGAGAAACCATCAGAGTATGTAATCCAATTTAATAAATCAAGTGAATATGCCCTAAAAGGTTTGTGGGTACCTGCAAGAGAGCCAGTTATAAGTGAAAAATATCACAACCTTTAGGTTCAGAACAATTTCATGCTCAAAAAGGCAATGAATTACCTTCAAATTGAAGCCACTGGAGCACCAGTCAGTGAGAAGATGGTGGAACCCTCCTATTCAGAGGCTCCCTGACCTCAATCAATTCCCAGGTCATCTAATTCAAAATGGAAAGGCATGCTTCTAAAGGTAACAAATAGGCACACACAGAATGTATGCACCTGGAAAACTGAGTGAATCAGAGTGTGATTCTAAAACGACGTTCAGTACAATAGAATGTACTCACTGTTTGGGAATGAAGGGAGAGGTAGAAACGCTGAGGGGAGAAAGAAATGGTGTGGATCAGTCATGCATTGTGTGAGGCTCGTCAATGACTGCAAAGTCATGAGGATTCATTTGCCTTCACATCTGAAAGGGTTCTGGTACAACATAATTTCAATGACTATGAACAGGAATTGATCAGGAGTTGTCTGTGCCCAAAGGATGTCATAAGGCATGCTGCAAGCAAGAAAAATATAGGCCATCCACCAGTTGGAGAGTACAAGACAGATTTAGAGGTTGGTGGGCATATTATTCCATCACAAATGTATCACAGGGTAACCTATCTGCCAAACTTTAAATTAAGCCAGGTTTTGGTGGAGTGAGCCCCTCAGAACCCTTGGCCCTAGTGCAATTGTCGTGATCCCATTTATTGGTAATAATGTCTCTTAATAGCACAAGTAAAAGCATACAATCAATACAACATGCTTGTCTACAAAATAGTGACATGTGCACAGTTAAACAGGTAGTTAAAAAACAACTCAGGAGAAAGCAGTGTCACAATAAAACATTTAAATCGACTACATTATGCCGATCCATCTACTCGGTTGTATGTTAGAATACCAACTGCAGAATTAACCCTCTACAAAAGTATTGTGACAAAAACATCGACAACCAAAATATCCTGTAAGTATATATTAGTAAGTATAGTTTGTGTTCTTAACTCCACATGTAGGTACCTTGAAGATGTATATAATGTTAAGGAACATAGATGTGGAGTTCAATATCATAAAACTATGCTTACGGTACTTATATATACTCACCTTGTTGATTTTTTACCTGCCGCTATTTCTCCTACAATACTTTTGTAGCTTAATATTTTAAAAGAAATATTCTGGTATTTTCGATGTTTTCATTCAGTTAATAACTGATCAAATTACAATTTTCAATCCAGAAACGTTTTCTGTAGGTGAGTAGATTTTGAATATTGCAACAGGTAGGGGAAGTATAAATACTTCCATCACCAACTGTAGTTTAGTTCCTATTTTCCCAATAGGCCCTGCGCATTGGAATAACATAAACAGTAGTATCGACGTAGAAGTGGGGATCTTCCAGGCCTCCACTGACTATGCTAAACTTAATTGGGTTTGTTACCAACTGGCTCAGAGGTCACTGGAAACTTTCTTGACTGAATAGGAAGTGATCAGCTTCCCTGGTACAGACAAGAAAGGATTCAGTTTTCCAACAACTGTGCAACATGACAACTTTGCTCCTCAGATAAGAGTCAATCTCTAGAGTCGTGTGAACAATAGACAGTTATTTTACTCAGTCAGTGGTTGTGCAGTTTACTTTCACAATATGTAGAGAATAGAGAGACGGGCGTTTTCAATAAAGGGTAACATTTATTGAACAGTCTTTCTTCTCGTACAAGAGAAATGAATTGCCACAATTGCAAGACTTGTTATTATAAAAAGTACGTACAGTAAGATGAGTATTGCGAAATAATACTGTAAAAGCATTGATATGGTTTCTTAGCCATACAATGGTTTAAAATGAATAAAACATATATACATTCATATATATACTTTAGGCTAAAATACTCAACTGATGCTTCTAACTACGCCTACCCCAGTGTACCTGACCTAAGCCTAATACGTGGGAGGGGAGTAAGTAAGTAGCTTTAAGTTAAGTTGGTTTTGCCAAGGTTTGCTTCAAGAATTCTCTCTAAGGGTTTAGTCAACACCATACCTCTGGAATAGAATGATGGAGGTCGGGTATCTCCTTCAGGGGGTCGATATCCCAGTCACCCGCAAGGGTAGCCTGGAAACGCCAGAGCTGGATTTCTCTGCAGGAGAAAAGACAGCGTCTCTCTCAGCGCGTCGAGGAGGAGGAGGGGCAGCGTCCGCGGGCAGCTTGCATCTGCTGGGCTCTTGCAGGGGGACGGCTGTTCAGCTCCTAAGTTCACCACACCATCGTTCGCTCGTTAGCAGCGATAGCAGTAGCGATAGCAGCTATGGTATCATCAGCATAACAGCAGCATCTTCAGCAACGAGACAGCGTTTGCTTAAGGCAACGTTGGTAATATTTATACCTGAAAGGTGCCTTGTTTGACGTAAGTTTTTGGACATAAGACGTCAATAAAGATGTCACTAGGAAGTGATCGTCTATCAGTGCTCATTAGAGTTCTATTACTAATCAAAACATAGCAAGCGGGGATTTCCAGGTTGCTGAGTTTTTATCTTGTTGAAGAACTCGGAGTGTTAATCTAGGAATCTTAGATAGTAACTTCTGCTATGTCATTGCACTAATTGATTGCAAAGGAAGTGGCAGTGAAAGTGATTCTGAAATGTGGCTCTGTTCGTGTGAGGCCAGAGACGAGTTTCTGAATATTACATTTGATCGGTTATGCCAATATAGGGAATAAATGGATTTATAGCCGTATAGGGGCATAAGGTCACAGTATCGATCAGGGTCCTAGATCAGAACGCTACACCCACTCCACGAATTCATGTCCATCAAATTAATAAAACTAGAGCAATAAGATGCATGTGTAACATTGCCCACCCCAAAATAAATATATGCATTTGAAATAGGCGTATTTGTAATACGTGAAAATTTAGGTACTATACGTTTTTGAAGCATAGAAATCATTCAGATCATAGCATATGTAATAAATAAGGCACCTATTCTATTCAAAGTAGGAAAGACAAGAAAAAATTAAAAAGAAATTCAGCTATATGCCTGCCTTGAGGAGGCGTAAGATTTTGGTGCAAACTCCTGTCTGAAAATGTTTGTAGAATTTGTATCAAAACCCATGCATGGTAACTCCCATGAACCTTCCAAGGAACGCCTTCTTAACACAAAGTAATAAACACAGGAGCAAATAGTGCAATTTTGCATGACTTTGGGAAACTATCCAACAAAAATCAGGATTTGTGTTGGATAGTAAGTCCTAGTATAACACTTTGCATCAGGGTTGTGTTACAAAAGTAACACAATCCCTGTTCAACACCTGAGTAATTAGGGCTATAGCATGTGAAACAGCGCACTGATACCATACTTTAAATAAGGTTCTTGATGAAGATTCCTTACATTTGCAAAACATTCAATTCAATAATGAGGAGAGGGGAAACTAATTCCTGCTGTGTGAACTATTGTTCAACATGGCTCAATATATGTATGTTTTATAGATATATGTAAATGATTTACAAGCAGAATCTCAGAAATATCCTTCAGCTTTGCAAACCTTGTGGCTTAAGTCTGTGGGTCATCATCGGGATGGGACGGAGGGCAATGATGAGGGCACCTCATATGTAGTGCAATAAGGTAAAGAAACAGGACTGCTATACATGATCTAGTTTCAAAGCTGAAAGAATTGTTTGCAAATATACATCTACCTTTAGGAGAGTAATGTCTGTGCATGTTGAGTATGCTTACAAGATCTGGGAATTCCAAGATGTAAGATGAGAGACTGTTTCTCAAAATCAGTACATTGGGTGACTATCAACATATGAATACAGTTACCTTCACAGTCGGGATTTAGAGCAACCATCAGAGTATGTAATCCAATTTGATAAATCAAGTGAATATGCCCTAAAAGGTTTGTGGGTACCTGCAAGAGAGCCAGTTATAAGTGAAATATATCACAACCTTTAGGTTCAGAACAATTTCATGCTCAAAAAGGCAATGCATTACCTTCAAATTGAAGCCACTGGAGCACCAGTCAGTGAGAAGATGGTGGAACGCTCCTATTCAGAGGCTGCCTGACCTCAATCAATTCCCAGGGCATCTAATTGGAAAGGCATGCTTCTAAAGGTAACAAAATGGCACACACAGAATGTATGCACCTGGAAAACCGGGAGTGAATCAGAGTGTGATTCTAAAACGACGTTCAGTACAATAGAATGTTCTCACTGTTTGGAAATGAAGGGAGAGGTAGAAACGCTGAGGGGAGAAAGACATGGTGTCGATCAGTCATGCATTGTGTGAGGCTCGTCAATGACTGCAAAGTCATGAGGATTCAATTGCCTTCACATCTGAAAGGGTTCAGGTACAACATAATTTCAATGACAATGAACAGGAATTGATCAGGAGTTGTCAGTGCCCAATGGCATAGCAAGGATGTCATAAGGCATACTGCAAGCAAGAAAAATATAGGCCATCCACCAGTTGGAGAGTAAAAGACAGATTTAGAGGTTGGTGGGCATATTATTCCATCACAAATGTATCACAGGGTAACCTATCTGCCAAACTTTAAATTAAGCCAGGTTTTGGTGGAGTGAGCCCTTCAGAACCCTTGGCCCTAGTGCAATTGTGATCCCATTTATTGGTAATAATGTCTCTTAATAGCACAAGTAAAAGCATACAATCAAAACAACATGCTTATCTACAAAATAGTGACATGTGCACAGTTAAACGGGTAGTTAAAAAACAACTCAGGAGAAAGCAGGGTCACAATAAAACATTTAAATCGACTACATTATGCCAATCCACCTACTCGGTTGTATGTTAGAATACTAACTACAGATTTACCCCTCTACAAAAGTATTGTGACAAAAACATCGACAACCAAAATATCCTGTAAGTATATATTAGTAAGTATAGTTTGTGTTCTTAACTCCACATGTAGGTACCTTGAAGATGTATATAATGTTAAGGAACATAGATGTGGAGTTAAATATCATAAACTATGCTTACGGTACTTATATATACTCACCTTGTTGATTTTTCACCTCTCGCTATTTCTCCTACAATACTTTTGTAGCTTAATATTTTAAAAGAAATATTCTGGTATTTTCGATGTTTTCATTCTGTTAATAACTGATCAAGTCACAATTTTCAATCCAGGAACGTTTTCTGTAGGTGAGTAGATTTTGAATATTGCAACCAGGTAGGGGAAGTATAAATACTTCCATCACCAACTACCATATTTCATTTCCAATATGACCTATCTCCATTAAATATTCAACAAGCAGTACATTAGAGGTCCCCCATCTTATTCTTTAAAGTGCTGGAAGATCCTCTATTTCACCTTCTGTGTTGTAAAGGCCAAATATATGTGCTGACAAGGACACTATCTATGTAAGCATTTCTATAGTGCAAAACTAGCCAAAAGACAGCAGCGAGCTGAACATGGTAAAAGACAACAATATCTTCAACGAATATGAGGAGAGGAAGTTGGATTTTAAAGTTAGTGTGACAGGTTTGTATTGGTCACAAAGTGTCTTCTGCAGTTACTGCAGTAACGTCTGAAACTCTAATTGCAGGAGTACTGGTCCTCCCTCAACCTCGACTTGGGTTTTCTAGGTGGGTGGATCGATTGACAGTTCTTTCGGTTCTACAATGATGATAAAAGATTTTATAATATTTTTATCCTCATTGCAGTCCTTATGAGGAATTATCCAAGAGTTGAAACTTGAAATTCAGATGCAATCCTTGCAGACTATATTAATGATGGTTGTTGGAAAATGGCTTTCTTTAAAGGGTCACCCTAAACTTTTTGCCTTACTCCTCAACTTTTTCTGACCAATTTTGTGTTACCCTTATTACTCTGGGCACTTTACCACTGCTGACCAGTGCTATTGTGTATGTGCTCTCTCCTCTAAACATGGTATAATCGGTTTACACCTGTTTGGCATACTTGATTTACCAGTAAGTCCCATGTAGGTGGTGTACCATATACCCAACGCCTGTAAATTAAATGATATTAGTGGGCCTGTAGCACTGATTGTGGCACCCACAGAAGTAAACTTTCAAACTTGCTGTAGGCATACCACTGCAGAGCCTGTGTGTGCAGTTGTGTCTGCTATGGCAACTTGGAATTTAAAGCTACTTGCCTAGCTTGAACCTCCTCGTTTATTACACATAACTCACCCCTTAAGGTAGGCCCTAAGTAGCTCTAATGGCAGGATGCTGTGTACAAGAAAGATATGGCATGTACTGGTATGTTTTGCATGTCCTGCTAGTGACAAACAGACTATTTCGTTTTTCACTTCTGTGGGCACTACTACTCTCATAGGTTAGCAATGGGAATTCCTTAATACACTTTTAAGCTGAAATTCCTGATCAGAGAAGAGTCGATTTTTCATATGTTTGGAATGGTAATGACAAATCCTCCTTACTGGTATAGTTAGATTAGGCATTACTATTTTCGAAATGACACTTTTAGAAAGTGGACATTTCTCTGTGCTTTTAACTCTGTGTGCTGTGCAGCCTGTCTCCAATACACGTCTGGGCTGGGTGACAGCTACACTTAATGCATTCCCTCTAAACAGAAGCAACATAGGAAGAATAGGTGTGTCTGAGTACCCAGCTACATACATATGCATTCTGATGGCCTTTGACTGGGAAGGATGGTAGGGAGGGGTTAACACTTCACTTGAATAGGCAGTTACTGTCCAACACAAAGTACTGATTACTACCTCCAACAGATAGCCTGACAGACAGGACTGAGTTGAAAGAGATGTGTGTGCACTTGAGAGAGCTGCTTTGAAGTCACTCCCACATCAAATGCACTTTTTGGTATAAGTACTGCATCTCTGAGCCCCTAAAATCATATACTTCTGGATAAATCAAATAAAATCAAAATGGGATTTGTAAAGCGTGGCTAATCACCCAGAAAGGACTCAAATGGACTGCCTTTCTGAAAGGACTGCTTTTCTGCTTGTTGCCCTGCTACTCCCTGACTCTGCTGAAGTAGAACTGGACTCTGCCTTCCCCCCAAGTGATCTCCAAGAGCTTGCTGGCTTGGCTCCTTTTTTAAAGTCTCAGGGATACAAAAGACTTCCTGCAATTCTGCTGGTGCAGCTGGACTCTGTCTTCTATGGGTTCTACCCTTGCCTGAGATGCTCTCTCCAAGTTCTGAGCCTCAGATGTGAGTTCTGCAGCTGTTTTCTACAAAACCAATGCATCGTCACCGATTCGCTGATTGGAACTGACGCATCGCTCTTTGCCGCCAATGCAGAGACTGTTCAAGGACAGCGGTTCTACAGCCTGTGCGGTCTGAAACTGACACTCTGTGTGGCCTGATGACAATGCATTGGCTTCACTTCAGGGAAGCTCAATGGTGAAGCAGCGATCTGACTGTGTAGAAAAGATTGACGCATTAAGCCCTCAGATGCTTTGCTCTATTCAAGGTACTTTCTCAGCGGGCCCTGTATGGCCTGCCCTCCATCACAGTTGGCCGAACTTTGGATATGCGCTGGTCTCTCATAAACATTTGACCATTAGTGACTTCTAAGCACTGCTTTTGCATTTAATCTTTAAAAATTCATATCTCAACTTCTACTGATTGAGTTTTTGTTTTTGGTCTTATTTTTCTCAGATAAATATTCTCTATTTATCTAAACATGTGTGTAGTCCTTTTGTGTTGCATTCATTATTGATTCTCCTACAAATAGTGCAGTTAAATGAATGAATGTATGTATTTATTTTATGATGAACGTGTTATGAATCTGATAACAATATGTTGACACAAAGGAATTTTGTAAAGAAAACATTTTTTTATATGAAATGTTAACGCTAACTTTGTCACATGAACTTATTTACAAGATGAGTTACCACGTATTATGAAATATACATTTATATTATGATGTAGCAATTATAAATCATGCTAGATACAGATCGAAAACTTTCAAACACCTCTCAACCATATGGAATTAGACAGATACATTTTTTGATGTAAATTAATATACATACAATGAGCACTTACAAGTATCCACCATCACCATTATTTTTCATCTCCAGGGCTTTAGGGGTAATTGAAGTGGGTCGAAGCTCCACCGCTCTAATGGAGGATCGCCCTTGGCACAATCCACGAGGGCAGAGAGTCTTTGTATCGAGAGAGGCATTCACTCTCAAACAAAAGACTTGGGTGAAAGCTGTGGAGCCCATTGAGGGGGTGATGCTGCGGGACATCATATGAGGAATCAGATGATAGGACTCTTCCTGGCCCAGAAGTGACAATATCAGTGGTATCCCATAAATAGGCTCCTCTATCAAAGGGCCTGAGGCCACCCCTCCACCACTCACAGGCCTCAAAAGAACTCGACCTTGAACACTACCATCGGCACCCCTGCTACACCTCCTCCATATAAAAAGTGCCCATCCAAAAGTATTGCATCCAAGGATAATAATCACCCTGGATACCCCTTTGCCATCATGTGCTTTACCATTCCTCTGTACCACCACCAGAGTTTATTATGATGGCTTATTTCCAGTTGGTCATGAGACAGGTGATTGCCGGCCAGCAGGCACCCTCACATAATGTGAAAGTGATGACTGAAGAGTTGAGAGCAATCATAGAGGCACAAGCTGAAGTCCAGGTGTTGTTGTGTCTTTCAGTACCTTTGTAACTGCATTTCCTATTCCAACCCAAGTGTGCTCAGTCACTCAAGCGGTGTCTGGTCTTGAACTGGAAGTCCAACTGTCTGCGCCAGAGGAGTAGTTGATTGTTGCCACACAATCCAAGCTAGATGAAAGCCAGAAGCTTTTGTACCTAACTCAGAGTGGCATCTCTTGATGTGTCACATGGATTGAGGAGTGGCCTTTGATTTCAGTTGGACTTTGAACCTTTCTTTTGCACATCACATATTATTTAGAACTTCATGACTGCAATTCAAAATATTTTTGTTGGGCATTTTAAAAATGTTTTTCTATATTCTTCATTAGACTGTGTAAACAGACATGTACACTTATGTTCCCAATGTGTGTTTTTTCTGTTGCACCCCCACTTCAAGTTGACTTTTCCTGCTCGGACTGAGGCAAGTTTTATCATTTGCCCTTTGCCAGGGATAGTCATCTTTCTAAAATGCAAAATCTATGTTATTTTATACTTTGATCATTTATCTAAAACACTGAGTTTTGACATCCTACTTGGATGTGTTGTTACTCTTTCATGCACGCTTGAGCATGACTGTTGATGTATGTAAATGAATTGCAGTAAGGGAAGAAGTAAAACTAAGCAGATTCAATAGCACAATACAGCTAAATTGGTCACACACAACCATTGAATGCACCTAGGTACACATCAAATGATGCACTGGTGGATGGTACATTAAATTGACATTTATTTACAAGGATCCAGAAACAAATGTTTTAATACATCTTAAGGTTTGGAGTTGCATGACTAAAAAATGGGGTACAAAAATATCACTATAAAAATATCAACATCAAAATATCAACTTTGAATACATACAATATAAAGCACAAGTATACGTAATGGGAGGAGCTGCAGCGGGAGCATGTGGTGTGAATAAAAACCTGAAAACAAAACACTGCAGGCTTCAATGGTATTTATGAGCCGCCCATGAAGAAGGGGCCTGAGTGCCTTGAAACGCGTTGGCAAACATTAACAAAAGAGGGACGATTTTGGCGAGCTGCACACAACGCCGGATGGTGAGAGAGAGGTCGTGTTGCTCTTCAAAATGCTTGGGGCATTTGTGTGGAATATCGAAATACACGGCCGGTCACTGCTGTGGAAGAAGCACCATCTCCAGCGAAACAAGGAGAGGCTGGGAACTGAACTGATCCGTTCTGACTGCACCTCTCTCTAGATGTGAACGAAACTCGCCAACTGAAAAACCCCTCACCTACTAAAGGATTTTAAAATGCTCAAACATTGTAGATATGCATTGAACTTACTTAAAGCAGAAACTCTACCTGCAATGAGGTGCCTACATGCCCCAGAAGGTAGCGCAGCAATACGTAATGGGAGGAGCTGCAGCAGGAGCATGTGGTGTGAATAAAAACCTAAAAACAAAACACTGCAGGCTTCAATGGTATTTATGAGCCGCCCATGAAGAAGGGGCCTGAGTGCCTTGAAACGCATTTGCAAACATTAACAAAAGAGGGACGATTTTGGCGAGCTGCACACAATGCCGGATGGTGAGAGAGAGGTTGTGTTGCTCTTCAAAATGCTTGGGGCATTTGTGTGGAATATATATATATATATATATATATATATATATATATATATATATATATATATATATATATATATATATATATATATATATGATGCAAATCGCCGCCTGCAACTGCCTCGCCAATCAAATGTGCTTTGTTCAATCACCCAGCCAGTCTTTCATTACGCATTTTGACCCCCACTCGCGTCTTGATCAGATGACGCGTTGCAAAAGGAATAGGCGGCATTTAAAGTGCAATAACAGAAAATGACATTGTCATAGTGCAAGATTCAACATAGAAAGCAATGAGTTACTAGTAGCAGCTTCAACATGAGAACTGTGCAAAATATCATGCATAATAATTTAAGCGTCTTTCAATAAATATATAAATATAAATATATAAAAATGAATAGAAGTGTTTGCCTAAAAGAGTAAAAAGGTAATGCTTTCCTTAGACACTCATGATAATTCATGCTGGATACAGTACATAGAAGACATTGAGCCCTTCAAATTTCTGGAATACAGTTCATCAATTTACACATTGATTTGTGTTAAGGGTACTCTTTCGTATGTCAACTGTTCACAACATTGCGCAAAGAAAACACGTAGATAGCTTTCTCTTTACGTTGCTTAAAATTATACAGTGAATTATGCCCAAGTGGGCATCAATTCCTCCCACGCCTGTCATAAATCTTATCCCGTAATTACCATATACAATGCCGCTACTAAGAATTATGTGCAAAACAATGCAAATTATAAAATCCCAATAAATAGAAAAACCCATTACAGGCACTCCTGTTTACGCATACTATTCCTCAAAGAGAGTATGTCTAATTCTAAACAATTATTTTTTAATTAATCAAAAGATGTCTTATTCCATAAAAAACAATTCATGTGCTTATCGGATCATTTACATAGCAGTTGTTATTCTCATAAATCAATTAATGTGAGCACACATTACATTTTTTTACCACTGATCAAGATAGGTGGGAGACTATAAACAGGTATAAAAATCTTCACTGGTATTTAATCCAGCTGGATTTTTTGTGTCGAGCTCTAATATGTATCTGGTTTCAAGGAGTCGCAATTGTGCCTCCCGATTACCCCCACGTTTCACAGGTAACACCGTGTCTATCACATAATAGTGGAGGAAATTCGGGTTACTATTGTGGTTCTGCTCAAACGCCTGGCAACTGGGTACGCCTGGTCTTTCCCTGTGATGGCCCTTATGTGCTGGAGTATCCTTTGGTGGGCCGGTAGCTTGGTGCTACAAACGTACCTAAGCCCACATGGACACTCCAGCACACAGATGGCAAACTCAGTCTAACAAGTTAATCTTTTATTAATCATGATTGGTTCTGAGATGAATAATGGAGACTTAGTATAAGGGCCTTTGGCAGACCCGAATATAGGGCCTGCCATTTGCCGATACACAGCGAGATTAACACAAAAGTGGTAACATCTTACGTGCTGTGAATACACATGGTTCAATAAGATATTGCAATAAACACTCTCTATGATTTGTCCATCTGACGAATTAGCACGATATAACAGAAATGTAAATATGATCTATGTAAATATTGTAAATATGTATTTATAATGAAAGACCATACGAATGGAACATACTTTAGTATGGCGCCTTCAACTTTACGCGATCATTTGGTATCCGTTTCATTTGAACCAATGCAGTATAGTGAATCTTGTATATATTGTATTAACGATTTTTACAGATGAATTCTTGTAAATATGTACACTCCAAGATGGCGCCTTATAATCTTGAGGCGTAACTGTTCTTTGTTTCCATGATTCGAAAAACCATGCTTTTTAAAAATGGTGCCTCTCAGTGTGAAGTGCAAACTCTAAGGAAGGGACACCTCAAAGCGTGTTTGTTTTGAAAGCGCTGTAAATTTAATTAAAATGAGGTTGTGAAACCTAACCCCGCGAGTGCTAGTACTTTTTCCGGACGGGAGAGTGTTGGAGTGGATATTGAACACGGGGCACCACTGTGTGAAAAGCACCTGCCATACGAGTGATCCGATTACCATAGGTGCAGAGGAGCAGCAAAAAATATATATATATATGTATATAAATATATATATATCACGTAATCTTCAAACCTCCACACACAAGCGGCGAAAGAAGAGGTAGACCCCACGTTATCCAGGCAAGTTGTATTTATTCACGTGCCTTTCAAAAATGTAACGTTTTGAGTACAAGCGTACTCTATATATTAAAATGCAAGTAATATTATTGTAATTCTTTAAAAAGTTATGTATTTTTAAAAACATAAATTATTGAATAGACACGTAACATAAAAATAATAAACAATAATTTATTAACTTTTGAAAATGTTATTCTTAAAAACACATTGCAGTTTAAAATAAATAAACTAAAATTAAATAATACACTAAAATATAAGTTTATACAATTACATACAATGTGTTATTGATTTATATATTATTCATTTTTGTTCAATAAGGAAACAATACCGTTCTTTATAATGATTAAAAATGCTATTCTTCCTCCAATCCATTAAACTTTAGGGAAAGTTTATACTTTGGGGATGGGTCCAATTTACTAATCTAACTCTAGTCTAACAAACATTGGGGGGAAGCTTGGATTTGGTGGTGCAGAGGAGGGTGGTGTCAGAATTACTATTCTAACTCTAGTGCACCTAACACTGGAGAAAGTGCATATGTTCGTGGGTGGGGTAGAGGTGGTTTAATACCCTATTGTATCTCCAGCTGAATATATGTTGGGGAAAGTTCCTCTATTTAGGTGGGAAATTGGGTAGATATTTAAAATTTTAACTCCAGGCGAACAAATACTGGAGAATGTATTAGTATTGGGGGAGAACAGATTTACTATTCTAATTCTTGTCTAAGAAAACTGGGGATACAACATACACAGGGTTACATTTACTACTCCTGCCACAGTGCAAAAAACTAAAAAAACATTGGGGAAAGTGCATACATCGGACAGTGAAGGCAACTTACTATTCTAACTCCAGACCAACAAACACTGGGGAAAAGTCATACATGCAGTAAGTTCAGCATCAAATTCACTACAGCCAAACAACATAAATACCCATTAAAAATGATGGAAGAAATCAAATCAAAAAACGTAAAAATCATTAAACTCTCATAAAACTGAAAAAACTAAAATATTTTTCAAAAATGTAAAAATTTAACTATTAAAAAATGAAAACTAATATAAACATTTTGAAATTAGAAATATCCCTCAAACTCACACATAAAACACACAAACCAGAAAAAAATAGTTGTTTTAGTATTTTACATATTTAAATTTGTAATTGTGAATAAATTATATTTTTAAAAAACTAAACATCCATTCCACTAATACACCTCACAAATTCACAACCTGAGTACAAATATTTTTTAAAACTATATGGAAACACATTTTTTTAAACTTTTAATATTAAATATACTTAATTTCCAATAACAAATTTGTATAAATAATACATTCATCAATCAATATCAATTAATGGTATATATAATTTAAAAAGCAACTCCCACCCAAACCCAAATAATCCCACACAGCCCAAAATTTGAAATTAATAAATAATATAAAAGTTAAAGAAATACATAACGAAAAAGTTAATATGAATAACATAGTAATCAATTAACATTCATTTATATATAGTTAAAAACACTAAACAACCAATCTACCAATATATGATAACATACAAACAATATATTACGCAATGCAATAAAACACCACAGTAAAAACAATCTTAAAGTGAATGATAAATTGGGTAGATATTTAAAATTTTAACTCCAGGCTAACACATACTGGAGAATGTATTAATATTGAGGGAGAACAGATTTACTATTCTAATTCTTGTCTAAGAAAACTGGGGATACAACATACACAGGGTTACATTTACTACTCCTGCCACAGTGCAAAAAACTAAAAAAACATTGGGGAAAGTGCATACATCGGACAGTGAAGGCAACTTACTATTATAACTCCAGACCAACAAACACTGGGGAAAAGTCATACATGCAGTAAGTTCAGCATCAAATTCACTACAGCCAAACAACATAAATACCCATTAAAAATGATGGAAGAAATCAAATAAAAAAACGTAAAAATCATTAAACTCTCATAAAACTGAAAAGACTAAAATATTTTTCAAAAATGTAAAAATTTAACTATTAAAAAATGAAAACTAATATAAACATTTTGAAATAAGAAATATCCCTCAAACTCACACATAAAACACACAAACCAGAAAAAATTGTTGTTTTAGTATTTTACATATTTAAATTTGTAATTGTGAATAAATTATATTTTTAAAAAACTAAACATCCATTCCACTAATACACCTCACAAATTCACAACCTGAGTACAAATATTTTTTAAAACTATATGGAAACACATTTTTTTTAAACTTTTAATATTAAATATACTTAATTTCCAATAACAAATTTGTATAAATAATACATTAATCAATCAATATCAATTAATGGTATATATAATTTAAAAAGCAACTCCCACCCAAACCCAAATAATCCCACACAGCCCAAAATTTGAAATTAATAAATAATATAAAAGTTAAAGAAATACATAACGAAAAAGTTAATATGAATAACATAGTAATCAATTAACATTCATTTATATATAGTTAAAAACACTAAACAACCAATCTACCAATATATGATAACATACAAACAATATATTACGCAATACAATAAAACACCACAGTAAAAACAATCTTAAAGTGAATGATAATTTCGATATTATAGTAAAACAGTAAAGAAAAACAATACAATTACCTTCAACACAATTTTTTTGTTTCCATAATTTTTTCACAACAATATTATGGTCTGATGATATTTTTGAGACAATATTTAGATGGAAGGTTTGGAATAGGCTTATATAAAATTGAGTTGTTTTGTGCAAGGATGAGTCAGTGATGGTTTGGGCTGACGGCTCATGGGAAAGAATAGTTCATGGGATACAATATTTCAGCCCAAACTGCCAGGCCAGGTCCCCACTGAATTGGAACACAAGCAACTCAAGACTATTGTTGGCCTTTCTGTGCTCCTCAGTGCAGTGCAGCTCGAGTTCTATAGCAAAATAAACACAGGACACACAACTGAGCACACTCATCGAACTTAGGGCATTGCACTCAGGAAAACAAAAAGGTGTTGGGTGGATTGCTTGAATTAATCTCAGCCAATGGTAGTCTGAACTGCACAGAACTTGTGTCAGATCTAAATCTTTATGGCACAAAAGGTGCTTTTCTAATGCACACATGTATTTTTTGGTAATGATAACAGATAACTGACTTTTTCAAGTTACCTGGGAACAATTCTCAGAAAACAACGAATGTCAAGGTTTATGCCTGTGGTTCACAAAGCCTCTATCACGCAAAAACAATTCATGTGCTTCTCTCTCTTATGTCTGAATGCATGTATGGTTATATGTGTGTGGCATTTACAGAGCGTTTGCCTATTAGAAAGCCAGCAGGGTGCTGTACAGCGTCACAGTACAGTATCTTGATGATTTACCTAACTAACCTTCATCTACAATCAATATGTGTGAGATTGCCAAAGAGTTTTTTCCCTTGTATGTGGTTTTCCTTCTTACTTTGACCCTCTTTGGGAGACACTTGTCACAGTTCACATATGCTATTCTGTGTCCTTGACACGGTTGCGGATCAAAAATTGGGGTTTATGTCTAAAGAACTGTTACTTTGCATAATCCACAACTTCGCTGACTTTTTTTTCTTGTGTTGTTGAAAATTTCCATTACATAGAAGTGTCTTCAAAACATTGCACAACAGGCAGAACTGGACATAGTGAACTGAAAGGATATCCTATAATCCACCCCTATGACTCCTCGCCCATTACTTTCATGAACTCCTAGGACCAGAAACACTCTGATCCCAGTGCACAATGTGCATGGTGAACTTTCATATCACTAAAAGGCCTTATTTCTATGAGGCACTGTTAGAAATTGCATCTCTAGTTGGCAGAGATATGAATCCTCTCTAGGTAGGGACCACAATTCTAATAATGGTCATCTACATCAAAACTAAAAGATAACCTGTGCTCACCCTTTGGTAGCGTGGCACAGAGCAGTCGGCTGGTATCAGAGGTTATACATAAAGTGCTAACAAACTGGAACTCGTTCTCATGAGTTGAGCATCAGTCTACCAATGTTGTTAATTGAACTAGCATACTTAGCTACTTCATAATGCATAATGCCAACAGTAACTACTTTTCACAAAATTGCATGGCTAAAGACCAGTTGAGATGGGTTTAGAAGGTTCTATAGCGGGAAAATACAAGAGTTCTGGGACAAGTGTCCTGAAAACCAGCTACTGTGTAGAAAAAAGTGCTGAGTGTAAAGTGTACTAGATGTGGACAATGTGAAAAAGTGTTGGTGAGAATAAGTTATCCAGATGGCTTACGCTAGCTCTCCGACCAGGGGGTGGTGATCTATGTTGCTGACTTCAAGTACAAATGATAATTAAGGCCTTGGTGATCGGTGAAAACAGAATAATTCCAGTTTGTCATTTAGACCTTTTGGGTTAAAGGTGTCCAAATATCTAATCCAATAGGTTTTTCGTTATGCCAGTAGCTTAACCACATTTCTGTCAGATTTCTGGACAATTACTTCTAGAATTGTGAACCGCAGTTGTCTTTTCACACGTCTTTTCTCATTCCACATGGTGTGTGAAATGACACCATGGTGTGGTGTCTTGTCTCATTCCAGTGTGTTGCCTAAGGAGAATTCGGAGTCTTGGTTCTTATGCTTGTTAACCCTTGTCCTGATCTTTCTTTCCGTCTTGCCTACATAATATAACCCACAAGGGCATTTGATAGCATAATTTACAAAATGCGTGTTACAGTCCGCTGTATGTTTGAAACTGATCTATTTGCCTGTCGAAGGATAAGAAATGCCCTTCCCTGCTAACACATTGTTGCAGTGAGTGAAGTTGTTGCATTTAATCATGCCTCTTTGTACCTCATTGTCTTTCTTTTGTGTCGGCGAAAGTAACTCTCTTAGGTCATGGGATCTCTTGTAGGCGAACAAAGGTTGATGAGCAAATAATCCTCTAATGTCAGGCTCTGTCTGGAGTAATTCCCATCATTTTAAAATAATCATCTTGATGTTAGGTGATATTGTGGAAAATGTAGAAACAAAAACTTCTCTTTTCAATGTTTCTTTTGTCTCTTTCTCCAGATGTTTTGCCCTGTCAATTGTACGTACCCGGTGCACAGCTTGATCTACTACTTCTTTGGGGTATACACATTGTAAAAACTGTGTCCTGCACTCATGTATGATTGATATGCAATCCTCTTATTTCGAAAACTTTGGTATAGATACCTGTCTCCATGATCATGATTTCCACATCCAAATCGGTGATGCTGGATTTTTCAATTTTGTGTGTAAATTTTATTCTGGGATTCTTCTGGTTGCGATCCTCCAGGTGCTCTTCTAGTTCCTGTCTGTTGCTATTCCAAATGAGAAAAATATCATCAATGTACCGTCGGCACATAATGAGTTTCCGAGTCAAAATCTCTTCGCAAAGTATATGTTCAGTCTCGAATTTGAGCATAAAGAGTTTGGCATAGCTGGGGGCCCCTGAAAAACCCATGGACCTATAATTGGTTTGAAGAAAGTAAGTCAATTCCACTTGAAGTAGCTATGATAGAGGCAAAAGTGAAGAAATTCTAATAAGAATACTTCATTCGCTTTCATTTCCTCTGCATTGAGCAATGCCCACTTAGTGCCCCTATACCCTCCTTATGTGGGATTGAGGTGTAGAGAGCTACAACTTCCACTGTACATAGCCAGGCTTCTTTGTGGTTTGTGATGTAAACTTATGATAACAGCGCCAGCAGTTGTTTGTTGTCTTGTAGATAAGAGGGACTAGCTTGTACCAGCAGCTGAAAAAATTGTCCAAGTACTGGCCTGGTGATTCGTGGATCGACCCGCACCCTGAAACTATGGGTCTGAAAGGGAGATCAAGAAGATTTTTATGTACTTTGGGGAGCATATTTATTGTGTGGGTCGTCTTGGATATTCTGTGTATAAATATTGTTTTGTTTTTTCACTGAACCATTCCATGACTTGGGCTCTCAATAATATAGAGGAAAAGGTCTCCATAAATAAAGACATGGGATCTTGTGGCAGCGGTAAATAAGTGAGGGCATCTCTCATATTTTCTTCCACTTTGCGCTCTTAGAAACTACGGTCAATGACTACTAGGGCCCAACCCTTGTCTGCTCGTAAAAATGTCAAAGATTGGTTGTTCTCTAATACTTTTAAAACTGATTTTTCACTCCTGGACATGTTGTTGTATCTGGATGTGAAATTTGACACTTTTTGTAGATCCTTCTTGACAAGTGTTCCAAAAGTGTCAATTGTTTTGTTGGTTGGTGTCCGTTGTGTCCAGATTCTCGAAGAAGTAGCGAAAAAGCAATTTTCTGGTGAATTTATACAATGCTATGTCCGTTTCAAGAGGGTTTGTCTGGAATGTAGGAACAAAAGACATTTCTTTATTCAAAACAGAAGTCTGGGATGGGGTCAAGCTAAATGAAGAAATGTCAATCACTAGCGTTTCTTCTGTTGTCTTCTTGGTGTTACTCCATTTTTTGCTGTATCCATGACCTCTCTGGGTTTTTCTACGTCTGTTTGTTGTGGTGTCTGTTTTGCGGGTGGGTTGGAGGGGTCACTAGGTGCAGTGTCGCTTTTATCTGTGGATTGAGAGTTGACTGGTGGTGGGCGATTAAGGGCCTGATTACGATGTCGGTCGGAAAGCCTCCGACAGTCAGAATCTCCTAGACTGTCTCGGAACCCATCCACCCGACTATGTCGGAAACAAGTCCGACTGATTACGATGCAGAAGAACAGTTCGGTCATTCTGAATCAGTTTCGAACGGCATTCGGAGAGTCTGAGTCAGTCTGAGCCGATTTGTACAGCTTTACGGACCGTGTTTGGGACCCCCCTGTAATACCATGCACAGTGGCCTACCACATGGTGCAAGGTTTTCTGCGGATGCCCATTTTCCCCATACGAAAATAGGACCCTGTATTGTCGGTCGGAACACAGGCTCCCATTGAAGTAAATGGGAGTCCTTCCAAACAGGTGTTCGGAAGCATCATAATCAGTCGGTCGGAACTGCCAAGAGCGGGTCAGTCGGAACTGATTCCCACAAGGAGTTGGGCGATTTGGTTTCCAACCGACATTGTAATCAGGTCCTAAGATTGGTTTCACTGATTGATGCAATACTCTCTTCTGATGACATGGATTTTTGTTTCCTGAATCCTCTTTTTTGCGTATAGACTTCTGCCCACATATAGACTTCATCAAGCTTATAGTCCACTGTGTCGTTCTTGAATTTTCGTATCTTCCTTTCGTGTATCTCTTCGGCGTATGAATCCAATTTTCTGTTGATGTCCAACACAGTGGTTTTCCAAACACAGGATTCCATTTGGCGTTCCAGGAGTTCCTTCAATTCTAAGATCTCTTACTCTAGACCCCTAAGGACCTGAGATAGTTCTTCCACTACTAATAGTATAAGGCCCAAGGAGCATTTATTGACTATGGCATACCACTTGGCAATGAACCTTTTGTTGAGCTTAAACATCATATGTTTGATAGCTAAATGGAGTCCTCTGGGTATCCTGCTGGTTTTATGATACTGAACCAAAGTTGCTTCATGTAGTCTTTGGTTGATCTCTCTCCTCATTAAGTATTCCAATTGGCAAATCTGTTGTGTGACAGGTCCTATGGATGGGTCCAATGTAATACCTTCACATATGAGATTATAGATGTCATTGGCTTCCATTGCACTCTATGCTTTTGTTTCGCCTTATTCTCAGTTAGATGAGCTATGTCGTCAAATAACATGTTTGGTTAGTGAAATTTCAACCAGGTGGGTAGAAAACAAATAATTGGAGACTAAGGAGGTTGTTTTGTTCTCAAATCTGACTCTTGGCTTGAATAGAGTAAAAATATTTTTAAAGTTCTTTAAGTCTTCATGTGCACTCTGTGAAGAGGCTCCACCCTGACCACAAGAATATAAATAATGTGATAACTAGAACACATTTGCAAACATTGAGAAATTTGTATCTGCCGTTTAATAACCAATTTTGTATCTCTGTTTATAGATACCCCTGATGAAGGGCCTCTGTGTTGGCCCGAAATGCATTGGGTTGAATTGAACTGTCAGTCTTAAAAGAACATTATGATCAGCATTTGTACGGATGATTCATGTACAGGGATCTTGTCTTAGGAACTAAAGATGCTTTATCATTACCATTCCAAATATATGAAACATGAAGCAGTTGCTCCTTTCTAAACAGGAATTACAGCTTTAAAGTGTTTTAAGGCATTCCCAATGCTAGTCTATGAGAGGAGTAGAGTTCACAGTAGTGAAAATCGAATGTAGCTGTTTGTCACTATTGGGACATGTAAAACTTAAAAGTACATGTCCTACCTTTAAGTTATTCAGGGCCCTGCCCTTAGGGCTACCTAACACCTACCTTTGGGGTGACTTATGTGTAATAAAAGGAGAGATTAAGGCTTGGCAAGTGATTTTAAATGGAAAGTAGAAGTGACAGTAAACTGCACACACAGGCCTTGCAATGGCAAGCCTGAGGCAGGTTCAAAAGGCTACTTGATTGGGTGGTAAAACCCATGCTGCAGGCCCACTAATAGCATTTAGATAACAGGCCCTATGTATATGGTATACCACTTTACAAGGGACTGATAAATAAACTAAATATGCCAACCATGTATACACCAATGCTACCATGTTTAGCTCTGGTTAGCCGTGCTAAAAGTGTTCAGAGTCCTGGGCCAACAAAAAGATACAGCAAAAAGTGGAGGTAAGAAGGCAAAAGGTTTGAGGGAAGACCACCTTGAGGATGACAGGTCTAATAGGCGCCAATCTGATTATCTCCTAAATCCTCAAACAAATGATGACTAACTTTGCTCATAATGATCATTGTGATGTAGTGGTCATCAAAAGGAAATTGAACCAGAAGTATTGTTACCTTTACTGGGCAACATGGTCGAAAACATGTTGGGTAACTGTCATGTGTGTCAAAGTCCTGCTAAGGACAGGTCTCTTGAACGCCAGTTGAACTGGCTCTAGTCAACTTCTCCTGATTGTGATGGATACGTTTTACAGATTTCCTGAAATTGTGCCTATGCCATGTACAGCTGCTGATGTGGTTATTTTTAATCTAAACTGGGTCTGTTCAATGGATAGTACACCATGAGTCGTGAAATTGGACAATGGTGCACCCTAAATGATAACAGTCATTGCAGACTGCACATGGTTGTACCATCGCAAGATATTGCCAGTGTGGTCACAATAAAATGGTACGGTTAAATTTTCATTGCTGCAATGAAGAAGGCCTTGTAGGCTGCCAAACTGACTATGTTTCTGAGCACTTAGGCAGACTCTGCAATTTTTCAAGATATCCTTCATGGTAACACTTGCGAGACCCCAGGTTAGCTTCTTGTCAGCAGTTTGCTGTCATCCACATTCCTCATGATTGACATGTAAAAGCTCCTATCAGGAAAGAAGTACTGAGAAAATATTAAAGAAATGATGAATGCAGGAGGAAACAGATGAAAGAATATGAGGAGTGAAAAAGGAGACTAAGATCATCTTATCTCTGCCACAGGTAGATGATGCTGGCCAAGTCAAAATGTTTGCAGAATGATAACAACACATTTGACCATCATATCTGATGACATATGCTGAAAGAGTGGAAAAATGGTCCCAATATGAAAAGCAGCTTGTCCTACTTGTGGGCACCTAACAGCAAGCTGTATGTAGTGTCACTGCAGAACTTTAAAGAAAAAACTGGTCTGGAAGGTTTGCCTAAAGAAGAGCTGTCTGGGGAACCCTCTCCCAGGGATAACTTTGAACTTAACTTTTCCTCACAATGGATTGACATTCTCCCTCAAACCTCTTGCCTCCTTATCCTGAATTTTTATCAACAGCCCTATGCCAGAATTTTCCTCACCTTCCCCTAGAAGCCAGAGTAGACAACCCCTCGAGAAACTCATTATAGTCATGGACTGAATGCAGTGTGTCATCTGTTAAGTAAGGGGGTTGCTGTGTTGCTTTAGTACCATATATACATCAGGCCAGGGTCTACAGTGGACAATCAGTATGCACTCTGCCAAACATGGGCTGGAAGAAAATGGGCGCACAGACATGGGCAGACATGCTATTCTGTGATCCTCCACACTTGAAGTTGCCTGTAGGTTTTAGTCTACAGCTTCCTTGTGAATAGTTACAATGAAGTGAAAACTTGTGGTTTTGTAAACCACCGCCGGTGTCCACTTCTTCCATGACAATACTGGCTGAAACTGGCCTGGTGTTGTTTCTATTTTCCTTCAGAGGTGATGTGAACTAGCAGTTCCTATTGAAGCCTGAGAAAGGGTGATTTGAATTTGGTTGGTCCTTTTCTATATTGGTCCAGTGAGAGAAATACCAGTGGAGTAGAATGCAACTCGGTCTAATTACCAGCAGCTGAAATTAATTCAACTATTCCGTCCATGCCATTTTCATTTTTCTTGGTGAGACACTCTAAGTGCGGTACATATGCCCAGACATTGGGCCATGTGCTTGACGTTCCATTGGACCTCATTGCTGTGGTGCAACAAAGTTAGACTAAGTCTGTTGTATTGTACGTACTGCAGCAGGAGAATAGTGATTAGCATATGGGTGGTCCTTATCTGTGAACAGTGCTTAATTTGAATTGGTGGTTGCCAATGAGGGCCACCAGCACTCATTTTCCCTCTTCAGACATTTCCCAGAGCCACACAGCGAAAAACACACGAAGCAGAAAGACATAGGAATAGAAAGACGGAAACCCCATTACAACGGTAGAAAGGAAGAACATGTAAGAGTGAGATAAAGGGGAAGTGAGTGTTGTGCAGTGGATCACAGAGGCCTGCAGTGGAGACAAGGCTACGCGTCTTGATATTCGGCGCTCTGATATTTAAAAGCGCCGGCCACAGTTCCTAGCAGAGCTTTGGGGACCAGCACTTATCCAATTCCAAATTAAGAACTGTGAACAAAACAAAGATGGGCTGAATACACCGGATTGTCTCCTGAGGTAATGAACAGTGGCTATGATGAATTAAAACATCACACAGTTGCTTCCTTTAAAAACGTCAAACATGGGGACGTGGTCTCGCTGCAGATGAGGTGAGACGCACGTGCGGTAGCTCAGGCTGAGCTCTACCTTCATAATCAATTATAAGCGGAGCTGGGGACCGGTCGCTGGCACTTTTGGGGCGCATAAGTGGCGAAGGTGAGGAGCGTGTCCTGACGAGCTGGCGACGTTGAGACTGTGCCGGCTGTGGAGAAACTGCTGTGCTTTCCTGGCCTTCCCCTGCTGACTGCGGCGGCCGCCATTTTGTGACACCCAGGGCTGGAGCCTGATGCGGAATCATCGAGGGTTGCTTCGAGCATCTTTGGACCCCGCCGGTGTTGTGCTGCCCTGGCACGGGTGGCAGAGCGCACCTGAGGCGACAGATGCACCGGAGGCACTGGGAGCTGCCTGAAAAACCCTCGGCTGTACCGGCTGTCCGCTATCTTGAGGTGGCGGAGCCGGTCTGGAATAGGCAGCGGACGACTGGAGTGATGAGAGGTCGGCAGTTGGGCGGCTTGGCGGTGAGTGGCGCTATCAAGGGGCAGGCGTTGGCTGGAGGGGGCAGGTAGAAGACCCCATCAGCGAAGGACCCGGTGCTAACCCTCCCTCAGCGCGCTTTGGTATTGGAGCACAAAGGCCCTGATGGGGGAGGTGAGGGAGTGCGGGACCGTTACCCCTGCGAAGAAGGCCGCTCCTCTGGTGCGCGCCTTGCCCATGTGCCCGACAGCCACCATCAAGCTACCTGAAGTTCACCCGAAGGTGAGGCCCGCCAGTGGTTTTATCGACCCCAATACTCTACAGGCGCCCCTTAGCTGCCACGGTGCAGACCCATCCCTGCGCGGCCAAACGGAGAGCAGCCAGTCGCTGTGGACATGCGCCTTGCCGGACTGCCCTCTACATTGGCCCACGGACACTAGTGCGTGCAGGTGAGGGCTGAGGACGAAGTGTAGAGGGCCCCACTGCGGAGGGCCCGGCCATGCTCTTTCCCTAACGCGCCCTGGCTCTGGTGCACCGAGGTCTTGTTCATGGAGACGAGGGGGTGAGGGATTGCTGCCCCTGCGAAGAGGACTGCTGTGCCGACCTCACGCCCTGCCTATGTGCTTGATCGCCCCCCCTGGGCTGCCCGATGATCACCTTGGGAGGAGGCCCGCCGGAGGCCTTCTTGGACACATCGGCCTAAAGGTTCTCTTGCGCTGCCCCGGAGAGGACCCATTCTTGCGCCATCACTGAGGGAAAGGTATACCACTGCCCAACGACCACCAGGAAGGAGGCCCACCGGAGACTTCATAGACCATGTTAGCCTATTGTCATTCCTGCACTGCCCCAGTGAGGAGCAGACCCTGCGCAGCCACTGTGAGACAGTCATACCACTGCCCCTGTGAGCAATTCTTTGCTGTGGCCACGCACATCGCGGGATTGCTCCTCTACTCCCACCTAAAGACCTTTCTGCATGGAGGTCCATTTGATGCCCTACTGGATTATACCGACTACATTTGTCACTGACCCAGTGGAACGACCCCTGCCAGGTGACCCCTCTGAGGCCTTCCCAGCCAGTACTGACCACGATAGGCAGAGACACGGCTGGGGCCCCGGTGCAGGACATTAGCTGTCGCAGGATTGGGCCGCCCTTTATTGGGCCCTCTGGAGCTGAGATGGGTCGGTGGCAGTTACAAAAGGCAAGCCGGACCTGGAAATTGGTGACTGCATCGGACTAGAAAGGTCCGGGTGACTAATATCTTATTGACTGCTATCTCTACTGGGGACGTGCACGGAAGAAGTGAGGGGGGACCGTTTGGCAATCTGGCGCTCTTGCAAGCTATCACACGGACCCTTGTTGCACCTCTAAACTGGCGCTTTGTAAAACATTTAAGATGCAAAAATGACACGTACCAACAGAGGCAAGGACGTTTCAGCACCAACCTCCAAAGATACCACTGTGGCAGCAATGTGGGGCAAGGCAGGCTTGTCTACTCCCACTGAGGTGGCCTTGCTGGCTGACGGAGAGTCGCCTCTGGTAATGCAAGAATTCATGGCCTCCTTCATGTCCGAGTTTAAGACTGAAATCAGCTCCCTACGCACTGAAGTGGAGTGCTCTATGTGTTGGCCCTGGAGGACCAAGACATAGAGCTCACCGGGTCTCCAGGCCCACGGGCCGGCAGGGTCTCCTCCCAGACATTTCAACCAGGGTCCACATCTTCACAGAAAAAGAAGCTATTCTTCAGGTGGTGAGAGCCAAACAGGATCTCACATATGATGGGAACAAGATACAGATAGTCCAGGACCTAGCGCCCAACACCTTGCGCCGCCGCAGAGACTTTAAGTGTGTGACAGACAAACTGCTGAGCCTGGGCGTTTCGTATCAGTGGGGTCACCCCTTCGCCCTTATCTTCCCATGGGAGTCCAAACGTAGAGTGATACGGTCTTACCAAGAAACGGCTCAACTACTCTGACTTCCCACATCACGGTCTGCCAGCCCCACCCATCCTCGGCCTCCTACACGAGTGCCTGCCAAGCCGCCCTGGTCCACCATCCGTATGAGAGCATTTTTCTACACCAGTGATTAGCTAGATCTAAGAGCACCACAATACAGTATTGCACAGTCACCTCACGCCGTTTTTTGATATGAGAATGGGTGAGTTGACACCTGACATGAGAGTGAATCTGTGCGAAGTATTGCCATTTTGTGGTTACTTAAACGAATGTGTACAAATTTGTACCCTATTCATTTCCCCTACCCCCCAACCCCCCTTTTTGTCTCCCCCTCTCTTTTTCTTTCGCTTGTTGTGTGCTTTCTTTACAGGTACAATGAGACCTCTCTTCACCTCAAGAATCAGGTTATAATTTACCTATTCTAACACTTAATTCACTATTTTTCACCCCCTGGTCCTGAAGAAAGCTATTAGACCAATAGTCTTCCAAAGCTGAAACATGTCGACCATTTTACATGACCTTGAGTGCGCTTGAATCCATAAACAAATTCGGAAGCAGCACGAATTTTCTTTTAACCAAAGCTAGCATCCAGACTTAATAAATTCCCTGTTCTGAGAATCTAGCTTTTTTATCTAATCACTCATCACCACTTTGATCACCCTATTTCCACGATCACTACTGCCTTAAAACTAAGGTAAAACCTCCCGGTGGAGGGTGCACACGAATGACTTGACCCTATGATTACGCACGCACGTGTGTCACAAGCGGGGACACCTCATATACCGCTACCGCAAACGATCTAAAATCACACGTGTATGAGGGTCATTTTATTGGGAGACACCCAGTTACCAAACCTGCAGACCTAAGTTTTTCGCAGGACAAGTGATCCTTTCCCCATTGATAAAAAGCAATTCAACAGGAGTTTGAAAGGATCTTCTCTCTTTCTCCCTACTCCAATTGATTATCAGTTTCAAGCAGCGTGCAGCTGTGGGAGCTAAAAAACATAAAAGTGAATACTTCCTTTTATTTCCAACAATCTTCCAAGCCTTGAGATATCTATCATGGCTGGAAGCTTCGGACTTAGTTACACCTCTGAAGACTTTGAAGAAATACTCGCCAGACCACCACTACTCATGGAAGGTGACCTCACCCAGACTCTATCTTCAACGGCTGAATGGGATGAACTGAGTGAAGCCAAAAAAGAACAAGTACGCACGGCCGTGCATGGAATCATAATGACTGAATACCTTCGGGTAAATGCAGCCCCCAGAGGACTCTGGGTAACAAACGCACCACGAATTTTTCTAAAGGACCTTGCGTTTAGGACGGATTGGTCAGCCATTTCCTGGAAATGCACCAGAGACTATTTAGTCCTGATAATAAAAACAGCCACAAGATTAACAAATGAACTGACTGTCAAAATAGAAATCCTTGAAACAAAACTAAATAACACTGTAAATATAACCATTTACAAAACTCGTTTAGATGAGATCAATAAAGAAATGAAGGAGAGCCAAGAATACCTAATCCAAACAAAATTACAAAAGCTAGCAAAAGAACTTAAACGCTTTTCTCTGGAAAGAATCCACCCCTACAGCAGTAAGGATTACAAACCAAATGAACACACTGCTAATTTGGATTCGAGCAGTGCCTCATCTAATGACAGTTCAGACCAAAGTGGAGATGAACAATCTAACCGAGGCAGAAACAATTTTCGCAACAAAAGAGGCTATAGAAGAGGCCACAACACCTCAGGACGCCCTCCTTACTACCAGAACAACGGACAAGGGATGCCTTTTCATCCATTCAATCCTATGTTCCAAGGTTGGCCCAATCCTTATTTCCAACTACCTATGAACCACCAGATGCAGCCACAAAGTGGACATAACTTTCAACCAAGGATTCCTTTTTTAGGGAATGGCCGAAACAACCGACGACCAAAACAAAAAGGAGTAACCTGGTCCGACCAGACCAGACAAGTCGAAACAAGGAGTATAACCAAGGCGAAAACAGGTCCCAATCCAACGACCTCATCGTCAACTTGACCGATAAAACTCTCACTAACGATCAAATAAACGTGCTCAACAAAGGACTTGGATACGTACCAACTCCAAAGACAGATATTTTCAAAACCAAATGCGAAATAGCCAATTTCTGTCGAACTCTCAAACTGAAGGCTTTCTTCAAAAATGAAGCACCACCACCACAAGAAGGAGATACCACCCTTAGGAACAAGTCCAATTTCTGTCCTTTGAACTCTCAAGTCCCCATTGAAATCTGCACTTTCGAACAGGCAATAATGAAAGAGCTTGATGATCTAAACCAACAACCACAGAAGGTTTT
Organism: Lissotriton vulgaris; assembly: GCF_964263255.1. Taxonomy (NCBI): domain Eukaryota; kingdom Metazoa; phylum Chordata; class Amphibia; order Caudata; family Salamandridae; genus Lissotriton; species Lissotriton vulgaris. The sequence goes on along the minus strand of NC_141686.1, from coordinate 22,623,499 downwards.
CCAAAATATCAGCAAAGCGGAGCAGTTAGCTCTAACAGAACTGAAAAATGACAAGGAACTGGTGATCAAACCAGCAGATAAAGGGGGAGGGATAGTACTCCTCACCCCAGAGGGATATGACAAACAATGCACTGATCTATTGGCTGATACCAAATTCTACGAGATCCTAGATTCAGACCCCACTACACGCCTACAAAGAACAATATCACTAATGATTGAGGAAGCTGAGGCAAATAACTGGATAGCGAAAAAAGAAGCAGACTACCTGATCACAAAGTCACCAACAATACCTTATTTTTACTCCCTCCCTAAGACCCATAAGGGCAGGATACCACCTCCAGGACGACCAATCGTCTCAGGAATAAATTCACTCCTAGAGCCGCTGTCGGAATTTGCTGACCAATTTTTAAGACCCCTAGTCCAGAAAACACCAACATATCTTAAAGATACAAGAGACCTTCTCAATTTACTAAACTCTTTTGAATACTCTGAGGACACCATGCTTTTAGTGGGGCTAGATGTAGAGAGTCTCTACACAAGTCTCCCTCAACAGAAAACTCTGAGCATACTAGAAGAAATTCTTTTCAGTATAGAGTGGCCTCACAAAACCCCGAGACACTTTGTGCTTGAATGCTGTAGATTGGCACTGATGGAGAATTTCTTCATGTATAAAGACACCCTCTTCGTCCAACGCCATGGGACTTCGATGGGCAGCACCTTCGCCCCTAGCGTGGCCGGATTGTACGTGAGCCATTTCGAGAAAAGATTCATTCAAAACACAAGCAACCCTTTCCTAGAAAATATTACCTTTTGGAAAAGGTATATAGACGACATCATACTAATTTGGAAAGGGGACGAACAGACTCTCAAGCACTTCCATCGATGGCTAAATGAACAGGATGATTGTTTACAATTCACATACACTGCCAACAACAAAACATTAGATTTCCTGGACATAACTATCTTTGCCAAAAACAATTCTCTCCATACCAAAACTTTTTTCAAGCCTACAGCGAAAAATAGTTTACTCTCTTTCAAAAGCTTTCACCCTCGACCCCTAAGGGAGAACCTCCCTTACAGCCAATTTCTCCGCCTTAGGAGAAACTGTAGCATCAAGAGTGACTACAAGGACCAAGCCAATGATCTTTGCGAAAAACTATCAGTTCGTGAATATCCCAAGAAAATAATCCTCTCTTGCAAGAAACGTGCACAAAATCAACCAAGGGAAGCATTATTGGAAACACATCCAAAAACGCCAGATGACAGAACGACATGTGTGACCACCTACAGCCCTGTTACCAACAAGGTAAAAAAGATAATCAACAGGAATTGGAGAATAATTACATCCAACAACCTTGACTGGCCCAAACCTCGCTTTGCAAACAAGAGAAGCAGGAATCTCAAAGATCTACTAGTACATACTAGACCACCACCGAAAAAGAAGAAAGAACAACCAGGCCTATGGAACACCACCCCTATAACAGGACACTATCCCTGTGGCATCTGCCTAGCCTGTGAAACAACAAAACCCACCAAAGAGCTACAGTTACTACCAGACCTGCTTTGGAAACTCAAAAGACACACCAACTGCAACACGAGTCATGTTATATATATGATAACATGTCCGTGCCAGATGAAATACATAGGCATGACATGCCGAAAGGCCAAACAACGGATGTATGAGCATCGCAGTAACGTGAACTGCAAGAGGACAACTACAAAAATGTCGACACACTTTAAAGAAGCGGGACACACAGTCAAAGATCTACAGTGGGTCATTCTAGAAACTCTAGACACCATAGACAGAAATGCCTCTAAAATATTGTTCGAAAAGGAACAACGTTGGGTACACAGACTCAAAACTGATACCCATGGACTGAATGACTCGATTCCATGGCTCGCTCTTAACTAAGCTAATTCATCCATTAAACTTGCTCTAAACTTGCTCTAAGTGCCACTCACAATTGCTCGCAATATCACCCATGCGGTCCTAACAAGGCTTATCAATCCACCCTTAAAAACCCGGTCTACCTATTACCCTCATGTTATACCATATCACATGGTGATACTTGAGAAAACAAACAAATTGAGGTAGCCAACTACCGATCTACCTTATAAATTCTAAAAAGTTCGGATAAATAAATAAATATCTCTTGTCTTCAAAAATTCACAAGTGATATTAATCATTTTAAAAAATAGTTTGTAAATAAGAGCATCATTGCAACATGCAGTCTTTTTTCTAGGCTTTTTTCCATACTCATTTCTCTGCTCTTAAAAACATCCGCCTCGCCGACCGCCACCATTTCCGGGTAGACGGAGGCAGAGACAGCACATGCTGCGAGCGAGGACGCGACTGCACAAGGTGAAAGACGGAAGCTATGACTCTCCGCCATACGGGAAACGCAAGTATTATCTTCCAATGCTAACAACTATCTCCCTCCCCCCAGCGCTACCGTCCTGATCACAACCTCCACTTCCTGATGAAGCAAGTAGCTTAAAACAAAGAGGTAGGCTTAATCAGACATTTAAAAGAGCCGTCCGCATCCACCCCAGATAATCAAGCCACAAGATCACGCTAGAGCAACGCGTGATAATGATGCTACAAACGGCACTATAAAACCTCTGCCAAACATCAATAGCACATAAAATCGGAGCTACAAGCTAGCCAGATCTTTGCATGAGAAATAATTAGACACTTCATGGGCTGGCTACACCTAAGAGCACTAGAACTAAGTATAGTCCAGTCACCGCACGCTGGATACCACAGCAAACACCACGTGAAAGATGTCGTAAACACTAACGGCACCAAATAATCTCTGACAAACACCACAATGTTAATATTCTGAGCCATGAGCATGTCACATCACCGTATGAGAGCATTTTTCTACACCAGTGATTAGCTAGATCTAAGAGCACCACAATACAGTATTGCACAGTCACCTCACGCCGTTTTTTGATATGAGAATGGGTGAGTTGACACCTGACATGAGAGTGAATCTGTGCGAAGTATTGCCATTTTGTGGTTACTTAAACGAATGTGTACAAATTTGTACCCTATTCATTTCCCCTACCCCCCAACCCCCCTTTTTGTCTCCCCCTCTCTTTTTCTTTCGCTTGTTGTGTGCTTTCTTTACAGGTACAATGAGACCTCTCTTCACCTCAAGAATCAGGTTATAATTTACCTATTCTAACACTTAATTCACTATTTTTCACCCCCTGGTCCTGAAGAAAGCTATTAGACCAATAGTCTTCCAAAGCTGAAACATGTCGACCATTTTACATGACCTTGAGTGCGCTTGAATCCATAAACAAATTCGGAAGCAGCACGAATTTTCTTTTAACCAAAGCTAGCATCCAGACTTAATAAATTCCCTGTTCTGAGAATCTAGCTTTTTTATCTAATCACTCATCACCACTTTGATCACCCTATTTCCACGATCACTACTGCCTTAAAACTAAGGTAAAACCTCCCGGTGGAGGGTGCACACGAATGACTTGACCCTATGATTACGCACGCACGTGTGTCACAAGCGGGGACACCTCATATACCGCTACCGCAAACGATCTAAAATCACACGTGTATGAGGGTCATTTTATTGGGAGACACCCAGTTACCAAACCTGCAGACCTAAGTTTTTCGCAGGACAAGTGATCCTTTCCCCATTGATAAAAAGCAATTCAACAGGAGTTTGAAAGGATCTTCTCTCTTTCTCCCTACTCCAATTGATTATCACCACCATGCGTTGGCGCAGACGCTCACCACCCCTGGATGAGCAAACATCTTTGCAGGCTATGCAGGACATTATCGAGCACATCAGGTCCTTGGAAGAGGACACATCAGAAACAGGCCCGGATTCCCCAGTCCCTTGATGAACAGCTCATATGCCTGTAACAAACTCTGAGACCTGTCTCGGGGACCATGGCTCTCACTTGGTCGATTTCATTGTTTGCCGCTACGTTCTGGGCGCCACCCTAACTCCTCCCATGCCATGTAGCTGGTACCGGAGATCCCACCTGGATGAACTTGAGTGCAGCAGAAGACCTACCCCTATCTGTTCCTGAGAGAGTGACGTCTCTGGGTCCACCCAAACCTTAGGGTGCAGGCTGGCCCACGACTGGATCAGAATGATGTGACCCGGTTAACCAATTTTGGTTGTCCACCTTTCTCTCTTCTTTCCTCCTACTTACCTGACTCTTCTTCTCTTCCTCTTTCTGTCAACTGGGTATGGCGGGCGGGAGACTACGAGGCTATGGTGGGTCCCTGTCCATAGGGAGGACTTGCTCCTGAACCCCCATCCCCCTATCCTGGCACGTCTTCTATGGTGGCATGATGGTCTAACTTGTGATCATATATATTTATGGCTCTTCCCGACCCTTTAAAGATATTATCCCTTAATGTCAAGGGGCTTAATTCTCCCAATAAGAGACAGCAAGTGTGGCACTACATAATATAACACAGTTCAGACATCATTTTTCTTCAAGAATCCCACCTGTTGAAAGTAGACACTCCTCGCATGGAACACCCTAAATATCCCCTCCAATTCTGGGCCACAGCTGACACAAAAATGGCTGGAGTGGCTATCCTATGCAGAAATGGTATCAGGCAAGGGGAACCAAAAGATTTTAGTAGCCCGGATGGGCGTTTCATCAGCGCATGAGTGGAGGGTGGGAAGCGCTTATTCACACTGTGCAATGTTTACTCGCCGAACCAGATGCAGGACTCTTATCTTCAAAGGCTCCTCAAGGAACAAGTGCCACAGGGTGACCCCTCTTTGATTTTGGGGGGAGATTTCAACCTGGTGTGGGATTCTACACTGGACCGTGGTGAAGCCTCCTCGAACGGGTCAGAGGCCATGTCCTCCGCACTCCCGAAACAGATAACAGACCTTGGCTTGATAAATTCCTGGCGATACCACTCTCCTGAGGTGTGGGACTACTCGAACTACTTGCATGTCCACCGTTCGTACTCGCGTATTGATTATTTATTTATATCACACGCCCTTATAGGGGAACCGTTAGCGACAACTCTGTCCAACATCTTGATATCCGACCATGCTCATGTTGAGCTTCTCCTGCAGGATCCGGCCGCTTGCCCCACCCATTTGCCGCAGTGGCTCCTGCCACCGCATATCCTGTGGGATCCGGCCAACGTGGAGACTATACGGACAGCCATTGACTCTTACTTTGCGAGCAATGATCTACCTGAGACCCCATTCTCTGTGGTGTGGGATTTCTTTAAGGCGACAATCCGCTGACACATCACTCTATAGCGATTGCGCGGGTGCTGGAAGCCCACCACCTGGAGAGTAGCCTCTCCAAGGATGTTAAGAAACTGGAGAAGCAGGATCAGGAACAATTTTCACTCGCATGTCGACGGAGACTTGCAAACCTCCGGGGTCAGCTTCGCTCCTTGCGCACCAATAGAGCAGAGCGGTCCCTGCTCGCCCTAAAACAATGATATTTTGAGAGGGGGGGGGGGACAAATTGGGTAGATTATTGGCGAAGCGCCTGTTGGCGCGACCAGCGAAGGCCCACATAGCGAACATCCAATTGCCGGATGGAGGAAGGGTCACCACAGAGCGAGTTAAATGCGAGGCCTCTAGGACCTATTACTCTGCCCTTTATGCGGCGGATGCGCCCTCCCAAGCCCATATTGACGATGTTCTGGACCAGTGCCCCTGGACCTCAATACATCCACACTACGCTAAAAAACTGGATGGTCCTCTCATTGCAGCCATACCTACTGCGATTATATAATTCCTTCTCAGACACGGAGAGGCCGTCGCCCTCCATGGGTATGGCAGAAATAGCCCTTATCCCCAAATCAGGAAAAGATCCCACGTTGTGTGCATCTTACCGTCCCATAGCATTGCTTAACACTGACCTCAAAACCTGCACTAAAATGCTAGCTAAACGCCTAGATCCCCACATGCCTGGCTTTGTAGAGCCGGATCAAGTTGATTTGATTCGCAATAGACAAGGGGCGGACAATGTGCGTAGAATTGCTCACCTGGTGGGGAAAGCACATCACTGGAACATACCGGCCTGCCTTCTGTCGTTTGACGTGGAGAAGGCTTTTGACCGGGTGGACTGGGGTTATTTTTGTGCGGTGTTACACTGGGACTGGGACGAAACATGATTTCTATGATCATGGTCCCCAATCTCTCTCCGCAAGCAAGGGTTCGGGTTAATGGACAGCTTACAGAACACTTTTTCATACATAGGGGTACGCGGCTGGGCTGCCCCCTGTCCCCTCTTCTATTTGCCCTGGTGGTAGAGCGTTTAGCAGAGATGATCAGGCAGAATGCGGATATACACTGCCTCACTTTTGGAGGTCGGCAGAATAAGGTAGAGCTATTCGCAGATGACCTAATCCTCACGCTATCGCGTCCACTTACATCTCTCCCGACGCTTCACCCTCTACTACAGTCCTTTGAACGGGCATCAGGCCTAAAAATTCATCATGACAAACCTTGGGCTTTTCAACCTTACGATTCCCCAAGAGGAGATACCAGCCTTGAAAACACTTGCTCCTTATCAATGGGCCACGGATCATATCCGATACCTAGGGCTTCAACTAACCCCCTGCCTGGACACATGGACTAAGGTAAATTGGCAAGACTGCAAGAAAACTGTCTTGGAGGACCTAAAGAGGTGGAAAACCCTAACTATCTCTTGGCTGGGTAGGCTTAATGCCGTTAAAATGTCGATACTCCCTAAAATCTTGTACCTATTCCAATGTCTCCCCACCCCTATACCACAACACCAGATACAGGGCCTCCAAAAAGATATCACTAACTTTATATGGGGTGGACGTAGACCGCAGTTTTCCCACAAAATCCTCATGCTACTGCTAGACAGAGGGGGGATAGCGTGCCCCAACCTTCTGGAATACTATTGAGCTTCACACCGCCGCATTGTCTCGGAATGGACAACCACTGAAAGCGAAAAGGTGTGGTTTCATATATCGACAGGATGGTAACGGGGCGTACCATCTGGGATCTTATGTGGCTCCACCGTGCCGCACGCTCCCGTAGTGCCTATATTGCAGTGCCTACTAAAACGGTCCTAGATATATGGGACTAGGTAGCCGTGCATAAAGGGCTAACGACCTTCCCCTCCCCTCACACTCCCATAGCAGGAAACCCACTCTTCCCTCCGGCCCTCCATTCACAAACATTCGCTAAATGGCTACAGGGGGGTTGCAGAGCGATCAGAGAGCTATACGAGGGAGGAACCCTGAAGACATTTGCCCAGTGCAGAGAAGAATTTTGTCTCCCACTAGGAGCGGGATTACAGTATTCACAGTTGCGGCACTGGGTGTCTTCACCAGAGATGCAGCAGGCTGCTGTCCGGCCATTCACTCCCTTTCAGTGGCTGGTCCGCTCCTTCAACGACTCGAAAGGCCTTATATTGCGGATATACCAGATCCTACAACACCCAATGGCAGCTGACGTCAAACATCCCTAGGGTTTATCGTGGCATCCCACAGAGGGAAAATGCATACAAAATTATGACACAATGGTATTACATGCCCGTTCGACTGCACACAATGTTCCCTGCCACGTCCCCCTTGTGCTGGAGGTGTTTGAAAGCATCTGGCGACTTCATTCACATTTGGTGGAATTGTCCACTCCTGACCCTGCTCTGGAAAGAAGTCCTTGGGAGGCACTGGGCTTCCCCCTGCCTGAATCTACAGCCACGATCCTTTTGGGCCTTAAACCTGACAATTTAAAAGCGCTCACTCGCAGCGACTGGACTATAGCACTTCACATGCTTGGGGCAGCTAAACAATTTATAGCATTAAATTGGAAAAAGCGGAGACTCCCCCGATTGCTGCTTGGTTCGTGCGCTTGGGGTATGTAATAACTATGGAACTTTTCACAGCGCGACTGCAATCACGAGACCCCCTCTTAAATTCTGTCTGGCGACCCTTAGTCAAATACCTCTGTAAAATAGAACATGCGCGCCATTTACCCTCCAAGCTTAGAGCACTGCGACTCTTTGAAGATGCCATACTCTCGCCAGATCCCAGCAGGCATCTCACATAACTAGAACAGTCGTGCCCGCCAACCCTTTCAACAAGCTTTAAGGCCTTCATACTCCACGCCTGGTACCGCCGGACACCACTTACTGTCCGTCTACCCAACCGACTACGTTGCTGTATACCTCTCCTTTCTATCATCTCCTCTTTCTTCGACCTTTTCCTGTCCATCTACCGCTATGTACTTTATATGGGCTTCTAGCCGTGTTCTCAATGTCATTGGTTTTAAACAGGTCCTGAGACATTCCACAACACGCTAATATTGTTACATGTACTAGATCATGCGGCCGGCTCAACAAGGGTTGTAAGCGACATGCTGTGTTCCAATTAGTCTATTAATGCCTTTTTCTACGCTGGGAAACACTTGAATGCAATGCGACCTCCCTAAATGGGTTGTGGGCTTAACGCTGTGTACGTCTGGACCTACGTTTTACTTTTGATTTAGAAAATAAAACGTCAAACATCCAGTCCTTCTACCTTATTTCAAACAGAAAGTTACAAGATGCCCTTGCTCACATGTGTGTGGACAACCATCAGATGATTGCAGGCCTAAGTATCATGACTAGCACCACCGCGTTACCTCTGTGTTTATACTATATTCCGGAAGGAATCCTCCTTCCTGCTCGTGTGTTCGGAACCGGAAGCCAATCCCTTGATATTGCATACCTTCGAGTTCAGAAGATGACCTCTCCTGCTCCCCGCTGTCTTGTGTCAGTGGCATGGACCGGACGCACCCTCCATATGCAGTTGATTTATTTCAATTTCATGCTGACGAGAGATAATGGTAAATAAACACGAAGGAGCAGGCCTATCATTACAGCAAGCCACAGCACACAGGACAGATAGCTATCAAAAGCACACGCGCAGCCAAAAAATGTTTCTGCAATTATCGAAGCCTTTTTCAACAATTACAACGATTGGCGGCTTATTTTTGTGGCGAGGAGAGCCCCTGATCTGCAGATGTACAGTACCTTTAATGCAAAATATGCTCACTGTCATTTTCCTTCGCTGGAAATCAGTGCATTCTATTGCAGCTTGATTTGAGGTTACCCTATGGCTATGCTGTAATAATGGGCCTGCTATTTGGACCAAAATAAGCGAACCCTTCTGTATATCACCTTTCTTGTTTCCATCCAGTGAATTATTCGTTTTATGATTAAAGCTTTCAAAAAAATAATCAGAACCATATTGGTGGAAATGAGTGGCTTCGATGGCCTCGTGCTCTGGCAGCACAGTGGGATACTGTGCATGCCATAGACACAGACCATAGCCTATACTGAATGGGTCGGTATACATGGAATATGGAAATAAGAGAACTATACAGTACGTGAGAGGGTATCACATGATTCTATTTCTTTGAGTTATGTGCTGGGATGAAACTAACTTCTTTTCATGGTACAATCTGCATTTCAAAGAGTATTAGTTGGCAGTCCCGTCAGTCAGTGCCTCATGACCTCCAAGGAGAACTTGTGTTCTGCTTCTGTACACAGCCATCCACTCCTAGCTCCTAACATGCATTGTTTTTCTGTTGGAGTGAAACCCCCTAGCCAGCATCATCAGAAACTACAGACTAAACATAATTTCCTACACAAACGGCACACAGCTCATACTCTCTCTCTGTCAGAAAATCCACCCACCACCATGACCAACTTTCTGCCGGACTGAAGTTTTTATCTGTGTGAACAACACCTCCCCATTGAGGAACTCCTGGCGGCCTTCTGGACTGCGACCCTCACCCATGCCGACAGTCAACCCGGGAATCATCCTCGACACAAACTCACCACAAGTACCCAAATAAATGCAGTCACCTCCACCTGCTTCTTCACCCTCCGCATGCTCCGCAAGATCTCCAAATGGCTGCCCGTTGCTCGAGAGCGCACCGAAACACCTCCCCTCAAAGGGCGATCCCAGCAGTCGTGACGGATTCTGTCAGTTCTGAGAAAAACAATGCAGACTTCTGTACTGACTTTAGAATACTAGTGTCTTTAAATAATTTGTTTTTTTATTTCTCAAAGCGATGATCTTATATTAATGTATGTAATATTTGTTTGTTTTCTACTCATTGCTCACGATTATAGACTACTCAGGAATGTAAATTCTATTACGTTGGCTAATTTTTCTTTAGTTTCTTTGTGATATTATGTTTCATTATTTTTTCTTTCGTTTTCTTTGTGTTGCTAAAATTGGAAAATAAAGTAATAAGAAAATTTTAAAAATGGCTTCCCGTCGACACCAGATGAACTGTTACACAAGCACTCGTCACCAGCTGGCTGGACTACGTTAATCCCTCTCCATAGGAATCACCTCTCACCTTCTGAAAAGACTACAGACAATACAGAATGCATCAGCCAGACTCATCCTCGACCTCCCCAAGCAGACCCACATCACCCCTCACATCAAGAAACTCCACTGGCTCCCCATCTATGAGAGATGTGAATTCCAGATGTTGACCCATGCCTACCAGGCCCTTCACAACCAGGGATCTGCATACATCAACCACAGCTTGAACTTCCACCAACCATCCAGACACCTGCACTTTGTCTTCTGCTCCCTCGCTCACACCCAGCATCCGCCATAGCAACTGTTGAGGACGCTCCTTCTGCTACCTCACAGTGAAATCCTGGAATGAGCTCCCCCTTCACCTACGGACATCATCCTCTCTGCCTAAATTCAGTAAAGTACTCAATACTTGGCTGTTCATCTGATTTTCTATCGCAACAGGGTCCTCAGCGCCTGGATACCCTCACTGGAAACAAGTTGCACTTTATAAATATCACTTGATTGATTGATTGACACAACCCATTAAGTAATGAATTAAATTAGATGGTTTATCTAAAATAGCAATTTCTGTGATTCTAAGGATGAAACAGTGCAATATATCCTTATAAATGTAGATAAAAGTAAGGCATTCACCACAATAAGGGTTGCATTTAGTGCATCTGTGAAGCACATTTTATTTTCTCTTGAAAAAGGAATATTCACATTTATAAGGGATCCATAGTTGAAGTTGATAGTATGCTCCAGGCCAACCCACAAATGAAAAACATTTTTTTAGCTACCAATATGTTACTGAAAGGATAATGATGACACTCTGAATGCGTTTTTCTACCAAGATGTCACAACAATCGTAGGCTAAATGAATTAGTAGGCCACAAGCCTTGGAACATGGATTAAATACAGAAAATGAGTTACCCTATTTTCTAAGGTATTGAGACATCATATATGGCCACATGAGTGAGGTGTTGGAAACACCTTAATTACACTAGGGAGGTGTGGTCCTTATGTGTATGAATTGTTATGAGCGCATCCATAGAAAGTGGACAAGTGTTGTACTTCGCTTGAGAAATGGAAATAGCATGATAGTCTATAAATCACCATGAGTGAAAGTATTATGAAACACTCCATGAACAATTAGAAGTGGATGTTGGAGATAGATTGGGAATTGTACATTTGATAGAAAGTAATTGTTGTACTGCGGATATCCATGAAATTATTAGATGGCGACAGTTTTGTTAGGAAGCACAGAGTGGCAGTCGAATGTTTATGTAATGAATAGGGGAAAGGATTTGGCTATAAGCGTATTCATAGAACATAGTCGCGTGATGCAGGACACATGGGAACTGATAAAAACAAATTATACAAATTCAAATGGGTTAAGGTTTTACTAATTACACCATAAACGATCTCTGGAGTGGAAATTATAATTAGACCGCAATCCATATATTTGAGTGAGCGTTTTTGTAGCCTTTAGGTTAATTGTGAAATTACAAGATGGTGGGGTCCTTGACATGCATTACAAGTTAGCATTCTAGCTTTTATGCAACTAATGGGGCATAGATTTCCGCTATACAAGCCTACAGAGGACAGAATGCCCGCTTTGGCTCCCAGAGATAATGACATGACATGTCAACCAGAACTCCTTTGCAGGTAGATGATGGGAGTGAATACAGGGGGTATGTGCTGCTGTTTCCCCTATGTATGCTCATGCATTTGAAAGGCGTTTTTTCACTTTTTTCCTAGATAAGAAGTCAATGCTGGTGGTCATTATATTTAAAAATCCAGATATGGCAGTGTTGGGAATGTACCACTGCTGAGCATTATAGTGGTTGCAGGGGCCAATTGAGGGCTTGTATTGGTTGCATAAGACCGTAATTATTATGTTGGGCACTTTCCCTATTCAATGTAAGTGCTGTCACATGCACTAGCAGGTTTACTGAGAAACAGGTTTGATGAGGGAGCTTTGAGAACAGTGGTACCATGCATATAAAGATCATGTGACTGATGGCTTGGAAAAATTCCAATACTATTTGGGATAAATTAGTAACCTTGTGGGGGATGTATATTGTACTAGGGAGAATACCCAATTCCCTATAGCATACATATTGTTCTGATATACGAGTAACTACCCCAGCAACCAGTACTAATATAAGATCTGTGATTTGAACATATGGATTTAGGAAGATTAAAGTCTGTTTTCCATATCTATTACACATGATTTAGGGATACCTGCTCATAATATTGAAGATTGATTGATAACTGTTCCAGAACACTTCACATGAAGGAATACGCTTAACATTATGTAAGTACCGCTATTCTCAAGCACCGGGGTTGAGTTGGAAATAATGTCAAGAGGTGTTCCATATATGCATAGATTTTGGACACATTATGTTATTCAAGAATGAAATTATAGTTGTACCGATGGAGGTCATGAAATAAAATGATGGTGACTTTAATTATTCTTGACAATGCAAATCAAAGTGTCTTGAGGGGAATACATTCTTGAATATGGGATATATGGACACATGGGAACGGAGTATCTGTGATTACATTATTGACTTTCATAAAACAATTGATGTGTGTTGGTGTAATGTGAATATTGCTCTCATGGATATATATAATATGATACTTTATATTGTTAAAGATTTGAAGGATAGTCACTATTATATAGAAATAGTCCTACTGATGATGCTGAGGGGATGGTAGTGATCATGGAAATATGATGAGAGGTGTAAATTGAGGGCTTCAGGATGTGTTTGCAAAATTTATTTTATATGTCTTTTCACAGCCCTGATGGAATCCTGCAAAATGCCTTGGTTTGGTTGTTGTTGTCTGCTTTTAAAGAAGAAGAAATTAAGAATAAAGACTTAATATATTTATTTTAAATCTATGGCATCTAAGTCTCATTATTGGATGACCTATGAAAGATAATAATTTCTCAACATCATGGAAATGTGAAATGTTTTCTGTTTGAATACGTTTATGAGCAATCATTGGATGGAATTGAATTATTGAGTGCTTCCCGGTTGAGGGATTTGTAATGGCAAGGATTTATGAAGTACAAAAAATGCCTAGAAAGACAATAGCTTTGTTGGTTCAAAATGAAAGAATCACATTGAAACCACCATGACATCAGATAAGAGTTAGACAAAAGGCAAACTTGAAAATAGCAAAGCTTCTAGTGAACTCTATGATGCATTGTACTCGCAAGCTTTACCCACTTTAACATAACTATTTTCTTTTAATATGATACGTTCTCACATTCTGGTGGAAAAAGGATTATAGCTATCAGAGATTTTTTTAATGGAAAAGGTTCTGCCTGAAATGGCCTGGGATGAGTTTTGTAAACGAAGCTGGGAGCGGTGGCATAGCTAGGAGTAGGAGTGCGGGGGCGGTCTGCCCCGGGCAGCATTAGTTTTGGGGGCGACGGCCTCCTCCTGCTCCTACCTACCATCTTGGGGGTGGCAATCGCCCCCGCTCTACATTTTGGCCATCGCAGGGGGCGTTAATCGCAGTCGAAACTCACCAGCATACTCACACTGGCTGAGCAGCAGGGGACTGGTGGGAAACATCCTTTACAACGCGGGGTAAGACATGCGTGCCGTTTCCCAGCAAGCTTAACAATGCTCGCCTGAAACACCCATCTGCCTTAACCACACATAAGTGTGGTTAAGACCGATATCGGTCTAGTGTCCGGATGGGCTGCTTCAGGAAGAGGAAGCATTTGGAAAGTTTCCCTTCTTGCACAAAAATATTCATCCCTGCAACAAAGGCATCTTTGCACCATGGGGTAAAGCTGCCTGCGTTGGTGCGCGGCTGCCCATTGTGTGCTGGCGCAGGAATGCGCCGTATCTCATAGAAACAGCGCATTCCTGCCCTTTTCTTTTGCCACGAGGCAGTGCAGCAGGAAGGCCTGTGGCACTGCCCTATGGCAAAACCTCATAAATGAGGCCCAGGAAGTGAGACCCCGTGATGTGCTAAGTGCAGTCTCGTTTCATAGGGTGGCACAGTCGGTATCCTTTGGTTTCCAATCCTTGATAGATGGCAATACTTGTTGTTTTGATGAGTACATTCCTACTCTGGTGATAGAAAGGATGCTTGAAGTAATCTCAGCCAATGGCGAATGTTCGAAGCCGCCCTTCAGGTCATCCTTTTTTACCCACTAAGCCTCTCTAGAGAACCGCTGTATGCAAATCAGTCTTTGTTCTGTTCTAGTAGGAATAGTGCAGACTGAACTGCCTGACGAGGTGCCCCCTTAACGGGAACACAAGCAGCCCCGGTCTTGTGTGCTTCTCTGTTACCAAGTGTGCATGGAACAGATGCTTTCAACCCGAGTGTGGGTCAGAAGGAATGACGAAGGACTACATTAGCCAGCACTTATTTTAGAGTTTGTGTTTCTTTTTGGGTTAGTACATGGTTTTCTTTGGAAATCTGTCTTTATGAAGGTCACCTGTCTTTATGATGGACAACTGTGAGGTTTGCAACTCTCATTTAAAAAAATCTGGGTTGTGGAAAATGTCCGAATAGAATCGATTGCAAAGATTGAATTATCAGCTGTTCTGCATTTACAACTACAAAGTTGTTTGCCAAAATCCTCCAAACATTGTTATTTTATTGTGTTTCATGAGACCTTTTTCCCTTAAAAAAAGATTAAAACTAAAAACAATAGCAGTAGCTACACCTCCCCAGCACAGTTAAGACTGGAGTTTGGACTACAGAAGCAGCAAATTGCACGTAAAGGCGCATATGCTAAATGCTGGCACATAATAAAGAACGCTGAACCAGACTCCTTGAACGTCCACCTTTGGAAAGAGCAGGAGACAAACAAGGGATCCCCCGCTGCGGCCTACCTTCAGGCAGCTATAAAATCTCTTGCATTAAAAGACCTCTGGCACTCGAGCTGCTCACACAAGTGCTTCAAGCGCCTTGTCAACAAGACAGTGAAAACTCTTTCCATGGAAGAAGACAAAGCAGCACTAACCAGGAGATCACATGGGTGGTTTGTGATTCAAGGCTACACTAGCCCCCTACCTCAGCCATACCTCAGTACCAGCTTCTCAAGGAAGGTGAAGGAAGATTTCCTACGGCTGAGGATGGGGGTAATTCCGTCAAAAGTACATCTACCCCCATGGAAACGCCAGGAATCGAACACCAATTGCAGGCTTTGCGACAACCCAATGGGGGACGTTCTGCATCTGTTATGCAGCTGCAAAGCTCTAGACAGAGCCCGAAGGGGCCAACTAAAGCAGCTCTGGAACCAAAGCGATGTGCGAACCCGCAGACAAGCCCTGTTGATCAGCTTCAAGGGAGATGACATCCAATTAGCCTGCAGTCTAGTGCGCTTCATGAAAACAGTTAACACGATCCAAAATCCAGAACCCAGCGATTGAACTTGACTCAAAAAGACCTACTTTTGCATCTTAAGAAAACTCTTTTTTGACTAACAAAGACTCAGCAAACCTTGAACTACTCTTTCTTACAATCACAATGTATTGCAACAGTTTGCACGGATATTTTGTCCACATTTTTAACTCTCTTTTATTGTTTTTTAACTGTTGATCATGTATTTACTCCAATGTTTTTTTCTAAAGAGTCATTGCAAAGATTTTTATTAACCACGCAATAAAAGTATTATTATTATTATTATTATTATTATTATTATAATAGCAGTAGCAAAAAGTAAAGCCAGGCACGAAGATTTTACAATTTAACATGATTCAGATAAATGGTAAACACAATTGCTTTGGGAAAGAAGTAGATTGAAGTTACAAGTCAGGGGTGACAACCTTGCACAGTCCAAAGATGTAAAGTTATTGCGTCTTACCTACATCATCAAGTGCTTTTTTCTTGCCCAGAGATGTAATATAGTTAAGACTCCAAATACTGAGTAATGTTAAGGTTCAACTAGAAGGCAATTGTTAGAACAGACAGCCTTAGGGTGATCTTGTCTTTGACTACCTCCTCTAGTTTTCTGACCTCGTTCTTGCTGTTTTTTTGTACTTGACCACTGCTAACCAGGGCTAAACTGCATGTTCTCTCTCCCATAAACGTGGTAGTATTGACTAATCTCCAGTTGGCATATTTAGTTTACTTATAAGTGCCTAGTAACAGTGTACTAGATGTACCCAGGGGCTGTAAATTAAATGCTACTCGTGGATCTGTGCCACCTATAAGTATCCAATAACCATGGCTCAGGGCTGCCATTACAAATCCTGTATGTTCAGTTCCACTCTGCCATGTCGACCTGGCAAAACAACTCTTTAAGGTAGGCCCTGGACAACCAAGAGGGCACGGTGCGGTGTATTTAAAAAACAGGATATGAACTTTTAAACTTTACACGTCCTGGTAGTGAAAAATTCCCAACGTCGTTTTCACTACTGCAAGGCCTATTTATCCTATAGGATATCATTGGGATTATCTTAAATTTTCTAAGTGTAATTCACAATCTGGAAGGGATAATCTTTTCAACTTCTTGTGAAGTTGATTTTAAATTGCTCCTTTTAGAAAGTTGGCATTTTTTCACTTTGGCCATTTGGTCCCGACTGCCTGTCTCTAATCACTTGTCTGGGGTGGGTGACAGCCGGGCTTTGTGTATTCTCCCTAGACAGCCACACACAATATGAGCTTCGGTATGAGTTGATGGGCCATCCTGGGAGGATAGGAGGAATAAGATGGATGCAGGAATAATTACACCTGAATAGGCTGTGTCCTGTCACCACACGAAGGGGTGCATACTCACCTGTAACGAGTCGGGAGCCAGGGCAGCAAGGGAAGTACATTTGTGCACTATCAAAGCATGTCTTTGAAGTCTCCCCAACTTCAAAGGTCCAAATGAGTATAGGTAATGGACCACTGAGACCACCCCTTCAGTACACTTCTGGACCCGTGAATACTCTGCCAAAAGAAGGTCTGTTGTGCTGCTGAAGGAATGCAACTCTTCTGGACTGTTGCTCTGCTGGACTCCTGGCTTGCTGCGCTGCCCTGCTGCTTGATTTTCCCTGCCAGAGTGACTCCAAGGGCTAGCTAGCCAGCCTCCTGATCTGAAGTCTCAAGGCCATAAAGACTTTCAGCACCCCTGCCTCTGTACATGGACTCTGCCATCTGTGAGTTTGCCCTGTCAAGCTGTGCCACCCCAGTCCTGGTCCCTTGGAGGTGGGCCTAACATGTTTGCTCCAGCAGAACCAACACATCCTCTGCTGAACCGATGCATCACAGTGGCTTGGAGTATCGGAACCGATGCATCGTCGCTGCTGTGTGAATTGAACCAATGCATCGCTGCTGCTGCATGGATCAAACCAGACGCACTGCCTTTGGAACCGTCACAGCACGATGCTTGTCCTGCCACAAGGTCCTCTCATCCCAGTCGATGCTAGCCTCGCAGATGATGCCGAAACTCCACATCACAGCATCTCCACTCATTAGAGCTGACACATCGATTTGACTGCACAATGCATCCTCAACATCGGTCTTTGCATCGTAAGCCCTCTCAAAAGGATCCTCGAGGTCGCTGCATCAGAATCTCGCACAACAGCCTCATGGCATCTCAAAACCAGCACATCGCTTCTGCTGCGTGATGCATCTTTGACACAAATCCACACAATGCTTCGCAACCTGGGATTATACCTCTTTGTGCTAGTTTATTGGCCGATTAGGATGGCGGTGAATCCGGAAGCCACTGCTGGCCTGGAGGATGCGGATTCACTGCCGCAGCCACAGAAAACACTCACCGCGAGATTAGGATGGAGTGGGACCAGCGGCGGATGGCAGGTCCGTCCCCCGCTGATCCGCGGGGTGTGGAGGGCTATTTGGTGGCGGTGTCTACAAGATAGAAACATTCCTGCCAAACTACGATGTGCAGTGCAACATGCTTTTCCACTGCGGCTTTTCCGCCAGGGAAAAGCATGTGGTCTTTGGTGTTTGGGGGCCCGTTGCGGGCCCCCAGGGTGTTGGGGGTGGGGGTGCACATGGGGGGTACCTATGGTACCCCCCAGCATTTACATGCACAAAGCGGCAGGCACCGCGCGGTGCCTGCCGATTGGTTCATGTAAATGTAAAACATGCATTTTTAACCTTGCGGCGGGTGCTGCTTCTAGCAGCACCCGCCGCAAGGTTAAAGATACAGGATGTGACCGCCAGGTCCGTCCGCCATCCTAATAAGCCCCATAGTGTGGTATCTTTTAGTGTGGTGTTTGCACTGTGTTGATGTTTGAAGTTTTGCACAAATATTTTACATAAGGGATTTAAGAGGGATGAAAAAACTGCTGGGTCTCGAGGGTGTGTGTCAGATGTAATTAAAGGCGTGGCTTAAAAACACGTAAGTTAAAAATCTGTACTTAGCATAGTGTGCCGCCTGACTGCTTCACTCACTGCATCCCGATATATAATGCAACAAGTAACATTATACAGACAACAAGCCAGGTCTATTGGCTTTGCCAATGGTTATTAGTTACATGAGATATATAAGCAACAACTATGGCTTCGTTGTATACAATATGGAAAATGGTTCAGTTTTGAAATGATGAGACTTTAAAAGAACTATAACGAGTCTCTTTGAAGTTACATCAAAGGCAGTGAAAGGTGGTACTGCTGCAGAGTTAAGATTTTATTTCACCCTGATGGCAAAAATGGAGAACACGATAGGGACCCATCTCAGGACCTGCTTTTTAGAACTGTCGGTGCTGTCCCATTTAAAGCCCTGCTTTACATACTGCCTCTAAGTTAAGCCTGACTGCCGTGTGCCAAGCTACCAGAGATTGCGCAAAGGTTCATTTAGTCTTTGCCTTAAACTTACCCTGGCTAGGACTGTGGTTGCTGTTTGACTAAAGTCCACACCCCAGTCAACCAACAATCCAATTTCTAACAGTAATCTATCAGAACCCTACCAAGTGCTAATTAGAAATGAACAAGAGGGGTAGACTGTTGTATAACAATTTGTCTGAGGCCTACAGGAAAGAAAAACATTGCCAAGGGTGGATGAGAGTGAAGTTTCTCTCTTCATTTTCAGCTAAAGGTATGGGTGATTGCTTTGTTCCACTAGACAGTATCACAGGACTAGAAGTATGGTATGAGAAAATAGAAACATAACTAGGTCTCCACAAAAAGAAAACGGGCAAGAGTTAGTATAAAACCTCTATAGCACTAGTGTGACCTTATGGTGCCATGCAGTGTTCAAGAAGTCTAAAGAATTAGAAGCAGGGAAACGGAAGACATGCAGAGAATAATGGGTCTCAGGGACTTGAGGCAAACGTTTGTGACAATGAGAGAGATGAAATGATAGAAACATCTGGATATTGGAGTAATGCAAAAAACTGAAATGAGTGGATGTGGAATTGAGAAACTGGGACTGTAGCGGGTGGAGAGGCAGGAAAGAGTTGGGGATAGGTCAGATAGAGATGAAGGACGATTAGACTAGGAGGAACTGTCTCCAAGCTTAAGTAGTGTCAGCAAAGCACAAGTTGACTCACAACCTTTTGTTTTTATAGGGTTTCCTGTTACTGACAATTTGTTTGGCTTTCCCTTGCACGTTTGTTGTGTTTGTGTTCCCTCTCTCACGGTTCCTTTCCTTTTTCCAGTTTTATCATCCATTACCTTTTTGAACGGTGCTTCCTTTGTGACAACAATCCTGTTGGCATTCTAGACGTGTCCACTGCTGGTGCTCCTGAGTCAGGGGCACTTTTATGGAACTCTTGGGGTCATAATCTGATTTTTAATGGACCATCGGTTAAGCATGAGATGTGCTCTAAATGGGCTCTAGAGGTTGTTAGCAAGTTTTTAATGTTTTCTATCTTACCAAGAGCTGGCTATATACGCGAGAAGCTACTAGAAGCCCTTGGGTATGAGTTTACTAGATCACTTCAATAAAAGAACAAATTGGTGGGGTCAGTTCCAGTGTTTTTATCTCTATCTCCCTAATCCTATTTTTCCCTGGGGTAAGGGCGAATGTGGAAATTTACTATTTGCCCCTGGGGTAAGAGCGATTGTGGAAGTTTATTATATCCTGCATCGCTTTCCTTTCAGATATTAGAGGTTTGTTTTATTATCACTGCCACAGTCTTGTTCATCCAGCCATCGTTGTACACCAAGGCTGCAAACAGAAGAGCTCAAAAAGCTTTGTTGAGACACATTAAAGCCAATCTAAGGCTTCCTTTTGTAGAGTAGCTACTTTGATTGAGAAACAATCATTGGCCCACATCTTAGGTTGGCAAGTACTTAAGTGATGAGCATCACATCTTTCTTCACCCGTAAACATGGAATGGAAAGAAAAGGAACACATTTGTGAAGAATGTGGCAAAAACAAAAAATGCTGAAGAGCAGCGGCTGCCTTGTGGAATGCCTAACGAGAGGCTTCACTGGAAGAGCAGGAGCTCCCAAGCTTGGCAAGACCTGACTATAAATGATGCACCTCAGGAGGTTAAACAGGTTGAGGAGGTATCATTGACGTGCCGCCAGAGTGTGCAGCCATCAAGTGGGCTCACAAGTGATGTAGAGCATGAGAACACTTGTCACTGAGATGTGCAATAAAAGATTTGTAAGCCTGAACCCCCATCTCCACTGGCCTGGGCCTGGCTAGACTGGGCAAAGATATTGACCTTTTACACAATTGTATGAATCACCATCTTCACTGTATAATCACTTTGCTATGTGCAGATTAAATTATATATTTAATTGAATGTATTGTAAAAAGATTGCAAAATCTGTCCAATACACCTTATGATGTTCCATGGATATCAGGGAGAGACGTATTATGGTTTTGCTTAAGTGTTTTACCTTTGGTGAGATAAAGGTGACTGTATTATTTAATGTGTCTCTAAAAGACTCTTTCGTAATCCTGCTCCAAGTTCTTCTTTTCAGAGAGCTATTTCCCATAGCATCCATAATTCCCTTAACCTTTGGATAAGAAATGGAGCTCTTGATCTCTATACTCATGCTTCTCTTAACAACGTTTCTGTATAATGTCCCTTGGAAGTGAGGTATTGACCAGTTTGTTCCTTATATTTTGGGTCCATGGTGTTCCATTCAGATCACCCATTATCCAGAAATAGGGGATGTCAGGAATCGATCAGCACTCCCTGCAGCACTCCCATCCTCAAGCCTTATAGCAACCTTCTACCACCAGAAGACCAACATGCCTGTAACAGAAAGAGGGGCTATGGGATGTCAGGTACATATTTGGGTCTCTGCAAGTCTTAATTGATGGTTTGGAATGGGCAGCTTAAACAGTTAGACTCCTGATTAACCTACTCCCCTTTGTCTTGGATCTAGGCTCTGATTGTTTCTCAGAGTGTATGGCCCCACTTTTGCCTGTCTTATTGATTCCTGATTGGGGAACTCAATTCAGCCTTTCTCCTGGCCCTGCCCCTTCTGTCTTGGAAGCCCTGCCTCACTCCTCAGAAGACTACCTGACATTCTGCTTGGCGGCAGAGAAGTACTGTCTACCTATTCCCTTTCTATGGAATGATAGGGTAGTCAGTCTTCTAGCCAACCGAATACGATCAACACTATCCGTCCACAGAGACTGACATGATGGAACGAGATTGTGACAAAGGCATGCATCCTGTATGGACCAACATGCCTAGTGGCGATGAAGAGCAGGTAAGAAGCAGGTCTCCAATCTGCATGTCTACTATTCTGATGGCGAGCCCTGGGGTGTCAAATTTGTCACACTCCTACTCAACATGATAGAGCATTTCTACCTACAAAGAAAGCCAACCTAGGGGAAGGAAGTGGGGTTGGCCAATGGACAGCTTTTGATCCCCCTTCTCAGTTGAGAAAATGATAGGCTGTGCATCAGCCCTGTCAAAAACCCAATGTTAGCCTTATTGCAAGTTTAACGAGACACAAGTTAAACAATTGTTTCCTACTCTTAGATTTTGAAAAAAGATTGGTAATGAGTTGAATTAACTGTAGCAAAGGAGCATTGCTCCCAATTTTAGACCTTCCTATTGGGAATGGTCCCCCAAGAGTAAGTATAGCAATACAATTAAAAATTTGAAAGTGGATCCAAATCCGCAAATGAGCACTCTTCCAATTTCTCACATACAAAGCCTTACACAACATTGGCCTACATACCTCAACAACCAAATACATTTACACAAACGCACCAGATGCCTCCTCACAGCTGGACTCCTACCAGCACACACCTCCAGCATATGCAGAACCAGAACTGGTGGTTGTGACTTCTAATACCTTGCTCTTAAAGCCGGGAATGACCCGTCCCTGTACATCCGCCTCAGTTCTTGAATACTGCAAGAAACTGAACAGCTGGCGCTACACCTAGACCTGACCCTGTATCGGCCCATACAGATCCTTCTGCAGAGTAATGCTCTTTCAGGGAGGGGCAAGGGGCATACAGGAGCTTCTGGAGCCCAATTGTGGGGGATGAGGGTTTTTTTCTTATGATGTCTTGGGGCCCGTCTTATTATCAACCCTGTGAAACCAGGCCAAATACCCCTTCTGCATGTGACTCCTAGGATAGCGTGGTCCGAGCAGACCAATGCTCCCTTGTGTAGGAGGTTTGGATAAAGGATAGTGAACACAGGCTCAAATCTCAACATGTGCGCAGCAGCAATAAATCATTGTCCAGTCAAATACTCACTTTAATGACAAAAGTGCAGTATTTTCTTTTTTTTGCTAACCATGCAAAGGAAAGATATGATACAAACAATTACACAGCCCTATCCTGAGGTTGGGGCTCTAGTGATTCTTAGGCGGTTCCTTCTCTCACCCACTCTTCGCATTAACGATTGTGATTATTGCCCATTCATTATTGGTAACATCCAGCATATGTCCCACTAGTTGTCTAAGTTTCAAGAGTCTACTATGACTCGGACTTGGACTGGGGAGAAGGATTTCCTCACGGAGCGCCATCTTGGGTGAGGGAGAGCCACTCGCCCTGCCAGGACCCACGCATTGGAGGAGGAGGTAATAAAAGTAGGACCTCCTACCTCGTTCAGATAGACTTCAAGTTTCTTGTACTTGCGCTGCGTGTAAAACGCTCCTCCTAAATTTTAACTTTTTAAAACAGTTACTTCTTGCTTTGCGCAGAGCGTTTGCGCTTTTTACTTTTCTTTGCCTGCCTGCGCCGCTTAGAGGGAATTAGAGGGAGCTCTTACCCACATATAATTGTTGCACACCCACATTTTGTGGGGTAGAAGGGACTCGGGGGCACTGCATAAGCATCGCGCCGGTTTCAGAGCGCCATTTTGGACTGGGGAGAAGGATTTCCTCACGGAGCGCCATCTTGGGTGAGGGAGAGCCACTCGCCCTGCCAGGACCCACGCATTGGAGGAGGAGGTAATAAAAGTAGGACCTCCTACCTCGTTCAGATAGACTTCAAGTTTCTTGTACTTGCGCTGCGTGTAAAACGCTCCTCCTGAATTTTAACTTTTTAAAACAGTTACTTCTTGCTTTGCGCCGAGCGTTCGCGCTTTTTACTTTTCTTTGCCTGCCTGCGCCACTTAGAGGGAATTAGAGGGAGCTCTTACCCACATATAATTGTTGCACACCCACATTTTGTGGGGTAGAAGGGACTCGGGGGCACTGCATAAGCATCGCGCCGGTTTCAGAGCGCCATTTTGAACTGGGGAGAAGGATTTCCTCACGGAGCGCCATCTTGGGTGAGGGAGAGCCACTCGCCCTGCCAGGACCCACGTGATATCTTTGCCTGGCCATTTAAGATGGCTGCTAGACAGGTGCGCAGCGACGATGCGCAGCGGGTGCGCCGTAGGGGCGCCGGAGGTGCGCCAGAGGTAAGCCCGTTTGCGCCCGTTCGCGCAACTGACACGCCGGGGGCCGGTACTCCTGGATTTCCTTCCCGGGAGACTATTACTTATACTCGAGATGAACTTCTATGCTTTAGCACTAGTCCCCCGTCAAGTGGACTAGCTGCATCTCCAGGAAAGCAGACAGTTTCCTTTAGCTGTGGCCTTTTGAACGTGAGGTCGCTGTGCTCACATCATGGAGATATTGCCTTCATGATTGACCACCATGAGTTAGACATCTTACTCATGACGGAGACATGGACAAGCACGGACTGTGCAGTAGAGCTGGGCTTGGCCTGCCCCTCGGGATACAAAATCAGGCACATCCCTCGAATCGGTGCTAGAGGGGGAGGACTAGGATTAATATTTAGAGAGTCTATTGACCTATCCCTGATCGATATCAAGATCATTCCTGGTTATGAACTACTTGCCTTCTCTCTAAATGGACAGGGGGGCGCTCTATTTACCGGTCTACTTTGTTACAGACCTCCATCTAGCCCTTTATCGGCTATGACAGGGCTGATTGAGCTAATCCTTGATCTATCCACCTCGCATTCAAGGCTAATGGTATTAGGTGATTTTAATCTTTGGTTGGGCGGCTCTGGAGATACTGCACTTACAGATCTGACCCAGACCTGTCGGAGTATTCAGCTGCAGCAGTTGGTCCTTACCCATACCCACCTAAAGGGCCATATACTGGACCTAGTTTTTGCAGACCCAGAGCATGTAACTGTTTGAAACATCTTGCCCCAGTGATGGACAGACCATGCGTTGGTTCATTTCTCTCTCACGCCCAAGGTGGGGCAGGGGAGAAACAGGAACTCAGGTGGGGTTAAAAGTACCAGACAATGGTCAAAACTCTTGAGTCAGTCCCCTCTACCCTCATTACTCTCAGAGGGTTTTACCTTAGAGGAAAACGTAGACTTGAGCTACGAAAGGCTTAACCAACGGATTCTGTCCTCCCTAGACTCCTTGGCCCCCCTACGGAAAATCAGAAACAGGTCTACTCCGGCTATGCCATGGTTTTCCGAGGAGTTGTTTCAACTTAAGCTCCAATGCAAGCGGGCCGAGCGCACATGGAGAAAGAACTACCTGGACTCTGATCGGGCTTTTTACAAACAGGCCCTGTCCATCTACAAAGCACAGATTAAATGTGCGAAGGCCAGGTTTCTGGAAGAGTCATTGCGGGTGGCAGTAAATAAATCACAGACCTTGTTTAAGATCGTGAAGGACCTGTCATGCCCTGCCAGTACGATTAATACCATCTCTGCATCTCAGTCTCTGTGCGATTCACTGGCACAGGCCTTTGAGGATAAAATCGCAGCCATTCTGAATAATCTCGGCGTATCATCTAGCGGTAATCCTCAGAGATGTACGGAAACGCACCTTGGCCCTTCTACAGACAACACCTCCAGCACTGCCAGGTTGGACTGTTTTCCTTCCCCAACTTTCGAGGAATTTTGTTCCTTGGCCAACAGTGTGTCGTCGGGATCACCTTTGGACCCACTTCCGCATAAACATTGGAAGCTCTTCCGGGAAGAACTCTTCCCCCCACTGTTTGCCATTTGTGATCAGTCCCTGGTTTCAGCACGGGTACCAGATTGCTGGAAACTTGCCGTGGTATCCCCTCTTCTTAAAAAGGCCACCTTGGACCCGGCTAGCCCTGCAAACTATCGACCCATCTCCTTGCTCCCGTTTCCAATAAAGATTCTGGAAAAATGGGTTACAAAACATCTGTCTAAACACCTGGAGACTGGGTCCTGTTTGGATGAGGTTCAATTCGGGTGTAGACCGGCCCATGGGACGGAATCAGCGTTGGTGACTGTGTTAGACGACCTTAGGACGCGAGCCGACCATGGAAGAGCAGCCTTTTTAGTGCTGCTCGATATGTCGGCCGCGTTCGATACTGTCAGTCATGCAATTCTGATTAACAGATTAGAGGAAGTAGGGGTGACAGGCCTTGCCCTGCAGTGGTTGACATCATACCTTGGAAACCGTCACCAGGTAGTGGCATTACCACCGTTTAAATCCAACATTAGAAGAGTGGCGCAAGGTGTTCCACAAGGGTCGGCCATCAGCCCTATCCTCTTCAACCTGTACCTGTGGCCCCTGGTTGCGCTGATTAGATCTTTCGGCATAGCGGTGACGAATTACGCAGATGACACTCAACTTGTCTTCTCCCTTGAGGGCAAGGAAGCAGTGGCACTTGACACCTTCCACCGCTGTATGCTCGCAACTGCGGACTGGCTGAATCAGAATTCGCTGCAGTTTAACAGCTCTAAGACAGAAGTCTTACACTGCACCACTGACCGCGTCCCTAGACCTCTCCCACCGGATTTCTGACCACCCTCCTTCCAAAGCATGACTGTGTCTACCACCTCGGTCCGCAATCTGGGAGTGATGTTAGGGTCCAATCTCCAACTGGACGCAGCCGTCAATATAACGGTGAGCACTTGCATGGGACTGCTTCGTATGTTGAGAAAGGTCCTCCCGATGCTTCCTATGGATAGTAGGCCAGAGGTGGTGAGGAGCATCATCGTAAGTCGCCTGGACTACTGCAATGCCCTATTTCTTGGAGCACCATCTACCTTGATAGGAACATTGCAACGGGTGCAGAATCTTGCAGCCAAATTAGCGCTTGCTCGCCGCCGCCTCGACTCTTCATCCCAGGCACTAAGAGACCTTCATTGGTTACCGATCCTTCAACGGATCGATTTTAAATCTTTATGTATTGTATTCAGGGCCCTTCACGGACAAGGCCCAGTGCCACTTCAGAACATGTTCCATTGGTACATTCCATCCAGATCCCTTCGTTCGGCTTCTGCCTACCTTGCTGTGGTGCCTAAAGTTCTGAGATCACGGTTGGGCGGTCGATCTTTCAGCTTTACGGCAGCCAGACTATGGAACACTCTTCCGCTAGGATTGAGAAGTATGAATGATCTTGTTTCTTTTAAGAAAAATTTAAAAACACATCTCTTTCCTAGGGCCGCATCTTTTTAGTTCTTAATCAGCAGGGTGCGCAGCAGGATCCTTCCAGTCAAAGCGCCAGGATACCCGTTGGGTGACAGACATGCGCTATAAAAGATTACCAATACATACATACATACATGACTCTAACTTTAAGTCAATAGTGTTCCAGCGCTATCGCGCTAAACCAGCAGCAAGTATTGGTCTTACCTGCATCATCAGGTGTGAAGTGTTCTGGCGTGCGCTCCTTTTGCAGGCGTTCACAGTGGCTTCAGACAATTTTAGGTCACCACCACGCTATCACACAAGGTTTTCAACCCTCACCCACGGCAGTCTTTGCCTCAACAGCCCCTGGCACATGGGCTTGCAGTCTCACTTCTACACAGGGCTCTGCCCTGATTGGCGCAGCATGACACACAGCTAATTTCATGTTGGACCTCAACTGGCATATGGGGTTGTCAACCATGTCCTGCAAATGGGCAATGGGCCGTATGGTGCAGCAGCCATTTCCTCACACCATGCAGAGGGAGCCACTATACAGTGCTCTATGCTAGACCTCGCTCCGTCCAGTGCTTTCCTCTTCCTCATAGGGCACACTGGCCGTGGCAGGCAGGCAGGCATTGGTGCTACCGCCTCCAGGGCAGGTGGTCTTGGATTCCTTGGGTGATGTCCTCTCACACAGCAGGAAGACTAACAGGCCTCTCCTTCTTGACCGCTTGACAAAACACGTGTCGGCTGGTCATTTGCTTTTGAAGTTACCTTTCAACAAATGAAGGTCAAATACAATCCTTTGAAGAACAAAAAGACTTTCAATTGTGTCCACTTTGTTTCATTTACAACATATTGTGTTCTTTTGATTAAGCATGATACATGTATACACCTTGCTTAAC
This sequence comes from Lissotriton vulgaris, assembly GCF_964263255.1. Taxonomy (NCBI): domain Eukaryota; kingdom Metazoa; phylum Chordata; class Amphibia; order Caudata; family Salamandridae; genus Lissotriton; species Lissotriton vulgaris. Next base: position 22,595,561 of record NC_141686.1, on the reverse strand, counting down.
GTATGCACAGGATTCTTGTCATAATTACCGAGTGGGCCCTGGCCACTTTCAGCAGAGGTTTTGGGGTCTCCTTTGACCTTGCTGCACCGTCTTCATTATTGTTGTTTTTTACCTAACACACACAGCTACCAGTTAAGGCGCCACACTTCCTGTGCACGTCAAAACCCTCCACAGAACCCGCAAACTCCTTCTTGAGATGGGCCCAGGCCTCTTAATTATTACCTGTCACTGAATACAAGGACACCCTTTGAAGTATACAGGGAAAGCCTGGTCTTCCTCTCCTTCCCACTCTACCTCTTCTCCATGATTCATCATGCAGGCCTGGGTCTCCCCAAATTTAATGCAGAGCCTTCCATGTATTGTACCATTCACACGCACACATAATCACACAGTACTGTATGCTCCATGTACTGCACCACTCATAGGCATACTTACATCTAGCACATTCATTTATCATGTGTGCACTGCACTCTTCATGTATTGTACAACCCACAGGCACACATACAACCAGCACATCCATTTAAATTGCATGCCCAGCACAGCACTACATCCTTCATGTATTGTACCATTCACAGATACACATACACCCAGCACTTGTATTTAACCTGCACATACTGGACAGCACTGAATCCTTCATGTATTGTCCAACGCAGAGGCACAAACAAACCCAGCACATGCATTAAACCTGCATGTACTGCACAGCCCTGCAAGATCCCTGTATTGCACCCTTCCCAGGCACACATACACCAAGGCGAGCCCACCTGCGCCCGTCCGCGACCAGACGGGCCAGGGGCCACGACCCCTGTCCATTCATTTGGCCCTCATATAAGATATAACTTTAATGAGCTGCTTAGTCTGAGACCTCAGGTAAAAAAGGAATGTAACCATTTATATCACCCTTTAAATCTGCCCTTTCATTGCCGATACTGCCATATTTACCCAAGAGGTATTATGACAACTGAACATCAGAAATCTTTTAAAATGTTTCTTTTAAATTGTAGATCGCTGCCCAAGCATCAAACTGAAATATCCCTACTGCTCGAAGAGCACAATCCGGATGTAGCTTTTTTCACGGAGACATGGTTAACTGCGTCGTCTGTGTCTGACTTTGTCCAAGCATTACCACATGGCTATCAAATAGCCAGGACAGACCACACTTCAGGAAAGGGAGGAGGCTTAGCCATAGTGTTTAAAGACAGTTACACCTGCCGATGCAATCCCACCTCTGTTCTGGATTGTGAAAGCGTGTCGTTTAGCCTGGAACTATTTCCAAACTTAGATTTTTCTGGAGTTCTGGCTTACCGCCCCCCTGGCTCGGTCAGACAGTTTCTAGATTCTGCGCCTTCAGCAATTGCAGATTTGGCTATTACATCGGCCAATTTTACGCTGTTGGACAATTTAAACATGCATTTCGAAGATACTGCTGATCACGCTGCCCAAGAACTACTTGCTGGCCTATCTGCACTACAGCTGATCCAACTTGTCTCCTCACCCACACGTGTGAAAGGACATTTACTAGACCCAGTATTTAGCAACTGCCCGGGTCTGGTGATAGAGCCCCCTATTGTTCTCCCGTGGACAGACCATCAGCTTATCCCGCTAACTTGGTGCATCCCTAAACCGCCTGTTCTTTTGACAGGAATACGGGAGGCTCGAGATTGGCCCAAATTGTCAACCGATGAGTGGGCTCGTGAACTTCAAGCCACAATCCCCTTTATCACTACAGATCCCATAGTAGCCAATGACACTTTTAATAGCTGGATAACTCAGTCACTGGACACCATTCTCCCAGTAGTAAAATCACGGACTAAAAGATCCAGGATGTCAGCTCTTTGGTACACCATAGAGCTTAGGGAGATTAAACGTAAGTGTAAAAGGCTGGAGAGAAAATGGCGTCTGGGCTATACAGATCTCGACAAAACTGCATATAGAAATTCCATTAGGGACTATAAGCTAGAGATCAAGAAAGCTCAATCCCAGCACTATACGTAAAAGATCAATAATGCCAGGTCCAACTCGAAGGAAATATACAGGATAGTAAAAAGTCTCACTGTCCTTCCCCAGCCCCCCATAAACAGTGATGATTTACAAGTTCGCTGTAATGAGTTGGCAGACTATTTTTTCAATAAAATAGACTGTATATACTCTGCTTTTCCAACTACCCAACCAAAGAATCTAGTAGCCACTTCTGGCCACTCCAAACATGATGTGATAGATAATATATCACCAGTGCTGGAGAATTTCCCTTTGTTGCAGTCGGATCTATTAGCCACTCTAATGACCCAGGTAAAATCAGGCTCCCCCAGCGATTCGGCCCCTCCTAGTTTCTTAAGGACCATCAGTCAGACCATCCTCCCGGTTATGCTGAAGGTACTTAACGCCTCAATCTCCACCAACATAGTCCCTTCTAAGTGGAAAGAAGCCAGAGTGAAGGCACTTGCTAAGAAGCCTAATATGAGCATCAACAATTACAGCAATTACCGTCCAATCTCCCGGCTCCCCTGGGCCAGTAAACTACTGGAAAAATATATCAACAGTCTCCTGACCAATTTTCTGGAGGAAAACAGTCTCCTTGATCCCTCTCAGACCGGCTTCCACCCCAAGCTTGGGACGGAGTCGGCTCTATTGGCGGTCCTGGAGGAAACATGGGGCATCTTGGATCTGGGAGGATCGGTGGCAGTCATCCTCCTCGATCTGAGTGCCGCTTTTGATACTGTAAATCATACAATCTTGTTGCAGCGCCTCCGGGAAATTGGGATTCAAGGAGGAGCACTGGAATGGATCTGTTCATTCCTAACCAGTAGAAAATTTCAGGTCTTTGAGGGAGCGACCATCCTTGGACTGTGGAGTCCCGCAGGGTTCTTCATTAAGCCCGACGTTGTTTAACGTCTACATGAGACCACTGGCTGGGGTCGTCCGTCCGTATGGTATTAAGATCGTGACCTACGCGGACGATACCCAGCTGGTGGTCTCGCTCATGCGGGCGGGAGACCCTGTGGGTACAGCGGACCTGGTGGGATGCCTGAGCGAGATCAGTAGATGGATGACCCTGTCTTGTCTCAAACTTAATGGGGACAAGACAGAGGTCATGATGTTGGGACATCTAGCCCCATCTACGATCGACCAGATCTGGCCAGCGTGCCTGGGCACTCCCCCAGTCCCCAGGGATGCCATCAAGAGCCTGGGTGTCTGGTTGGACAAGTGCCTGATGTTTGACCACCAGGCCGTTGTACTATCTGCCACCTGTTTTGACCTCATTAGAATGTTGAAGAAGATTCTTCCGTTGTTACCTTTTGAGGCAAGACAAATTGTGGTCCAAGGACTGATTCTTTCGAGATTGGACTTTGGAAATGCGCTTTACCTTGGGGCCCCAGATTTTACACTGAAAAGCTACAAGTAATTCAAAACTGTGCGGCTCGGACTCTGCTCCAAATCCCCCGTAGGACCTCTGTGAAAGCTTGACTGACAAGATTACACTGGCTCCCGGTGAAGGATAGGATCAGCTTTAAATCTCTCTGTGTTGCCCACCAATCCTTTTGGTAAACCGGCCCATTGATTAGTCGCCCTTCAATTACTCCTTATCTACCCAGCAGACAGCTGCGGTCTACCAACGCTTTACTTGCTGTTGTGCCTAAGGTTAAACGATCTAGATCAGGTGGTCGTTCCTTCTCCCTGAATGCGGCCAAATTGTGGAACAGTTTACCTTTTCATCTTAGGTCCAACTCGGACCTTACCTCTTTTAGGAAACACCTAAAAACTTTTCTGTTTAATAAATAGTTTGTTCTCTTTTTTCATTTCAGCCCCACTGAGAACACTTGTTAGCATTCAGCGCTGGGACGCCCCTGGGCAGCTATCTGCGCTTTAAAAAATCCATTTTCATTTCATTCATTCAAGCAGAGATACACCACTTCTGCTCTGCTAAGCACTTCACACCAACCCAATGTAGGCCAGAGGTGAATTAAACACACAGCAGGAGAACTTTAAAAGTGAGAGAGCCTATAAGCTTCTCTCCTGTGACACAGGTCAAAAAGGATCTTGCACTTAGATGCAAAATGGGGAGGGGTGTATAGCCATTATTTATCGGTCTAAATTCCTCTGTGCCAGTCAACCCCTTGACTTACAACAAAGTGTGGAGGCTCTCTCATTTACTACTAAAATTTCAGACATATTCTCCTTTTCAGGGGGTCTTATTTATCATCCCCCTAACAATAAGATTGGTGATCTACTTTCTACGGCAATCATGCCCCTTTATCTTCAACATGATAACTTTGTGATTTTAGGTGACCATAACTTTCATGTTGGCAATCATAGTTGTAAAGCTACTGAACAGCTCATCGAAACTCTTGTCTGACCTTGTGCAGAGAGTTAAAGGTCCTACTTATAAGGGGATTCAGAAAAGGGGGTGGTGATGAACAGAGTGTCTGAATTAAGCAGACCACTCTTACCCAGTCCAAAGATCAGGGCTTGATCCATCACCGTTATTTATCTCACTGCACCATCCCAGCTCATAACCTGGCTATATGCAAATCAGTCTGTCCCTGGCCCAGTGCATCATGGGAACAGGGCAGACTAAACTACAAAGCCAATTCTTCACCAGAAAGGAGACAAGCTACCGGGGACCGGTTTCTGGCATTTCAGCCGTCTTCGGCCCGGCTTGCTTGAATCCTGATGGTGCAGTGAGAAAGGGACTCATGTCTGAGTATACCCTGCCACACCTATAGTGGCCAAAAACGATTCAGAAAAGGGGGTGGTGATGAACACAGTGTCTGAATTAAGCAGACCACTCTTACCCAGTCCAAAGATCAGGGCTTGATCCATCACCGTTATTTATCTCACTGCACCATCCCAGCTCAGAACCTGGCTATATGCAAATCAGTCAGTCCCTGGCCCAGTGCATCATGGGAACAGGGCAGACTAAACTACAATGCCAATTCTTCACCAGAAAGGAGACAAGCTACCGGGGACCGGTTTCTGGCATTTCAGCCGTCTTTGGCCCGGCTTGCTTGAATCCTGATGGTGCAGTGAGAAAGGGACTCATGTCTGAGTATACCCTGCCACACCTATAGTGGCCAAAAACGATTCAGAAAAGGGGGTGGCTTGGTAGTTTGGTCTGCCCTGTTCCCATGATGCACTGGGCCAGGGTCAGACTAATTTGCATATAGCCAAGTTCTGAGCTGGGATGGTGCAGTGAGCTAAAAAACGGTGATGGATCAAGCCCTGATCTTTGGACTGGGTAAGAGTAGTCTGCTTAATTCAGACACTCTGTTCATCACCACCCCCTTTTCTGAATCATTTTTGTCCACCATAAGCGTGGAAGGGTATACTCAGATGTGAGTCCCTTGCTAATTGCACCATCAGGATTCAAGCAAGCCGGGCCGAAGACGGCTGAAATGCCAGAAACCGGTCCCCGGAAGCTTGTTTCCTTCCCAGTATAAGAATTGGCTTGGTAGTTTGGTCTGCCCTGTTCCCATGATGCACTGGGCCAGGGTCAGACTAATTTGCATATAGCCAAGTTCTGAGCTGGGATGGTGCAGTGAGCTAAAAAACGGTGATGGATCAAGCCCTGATTTGTGGACTGGGTAAGAGTGGTCTGCTTAATTCAGACACTCTGTTCATCACCACCCCCTTTTCTGAATCATTTTTGTCCACCATAAGCGTGGAAGGGTATACTCAGATGTGAGTCCCTTGCTCATTGCACCATCAGGATTCAAGCAAGCCGGGCCGAAGACGGCTGAAATGCCAGAAACCGGTCCCTGGAAGCTTGTTTCCTTCCCAGTATAAGAATTGGCTTGGTAGTTTGGTCTGCCCTGTTCCCATGATGCACTGGGCCAGGGTCAGACCAATTTGCATATAGCCAAGTTCTGAGCTGGGATGGTGCAGCGAGCTAAAAAACGGTGATGGATCAAGCCCTGATCTTTGGACTGGGTAAGAGTGGTCTGCTTAATTCAGACACTCTGTTCATCACCACCCTTTTCTGAATCATTTTTGTCCACCATAAGCGTGGAAGGGTATACTCAGATGTGAGTCCCTTGCTCATTGCACCATCAGGATTCAAGCAAGCCGGGCCGAAGACGCCTGAAATGCCAGAAACCGGTCCCCGGAAGCTTGTTTCCTTCCCAGTATAAGAATTGGTTTGGTAGTTTGGTCTGTCCTGTTCCCATGATGCACTGGGCCAGGGTCAGACTAATTTGCATATAGCCAAGTTCTGAGCTGGGAAGGTGCAGTGAGCTAAAAAACGGTGATGGATCAAGCCCTGATCTTTGGACTGGGTAAGAGTGGTCTGCTTAATTCAGACACTCTGTTCATCACCACCCCCTTTTCTGAATCATTTTTGTCCACCATAAGCGTGGAAGGGTATACTCAGATGTGAGTCCCTTGCTCATTGCACCATCAGGATTCAAGCAAGCCGGGCCGAAGACGGCTGAAATGCCAGAAACCGGTCCCCGGAAGCTTGTTTCCTTCCCAGTATAAGAATTGGCTTGGTAGTTTGGTCTGCCCTGTTCCCATGATGCACTGGGCCAGGGTCAGACTAATTTGCATATAGCCAAGTTCTGAGCTGGGATCGTGCAGTGAGCTAAAAAACGGTGATGGATCAAGCCCTGATCTTTGGACTGGGTAAGAGTGGTCTGCTTAATTCAGACACTCTGTTCATCACCACCCCCTTTTCTGAACTACCTATAAGGGGGGCATACCTTCAATGTTATTTTTTTTATATCCCCATGCTTGAAGTTGGTTCTATAATCCCTTTAGCTTGGACTGACCACTTTCTAGTCCCTTTCAGTTTAGAGTTACCTATGACTAGGGCTCCTAAACAACTGAAGCATCTCTCTACCCCCCATGACATTCCATTACTGACTCCACAGTAAACACTGTATGATCTCAAATACTGGTTAACCAATATACAGACATAGAGGTGGCTGTTTCTTCCTTTAATCGAATCCCAAGACTACTCTTGAGATTTAATATCTCTTAGAGTGAGCAGAAACACTCCACCATGGTTTTCTGCTAAAATTAAAGCAGAAAAACAAAAGTCTAAACCCATAGAGAGGAAATTGGAAACCAACTTCTTGAAAGAAGACAAGCTCAGGTATGAATCTGCTTTTAAACAGTTCAGAAAAAATATGAAAAAAGCCAAAGCTCCTTGTTCACTATAATAATGGAGGAGAAAACACACCTTGCACAATTTTTAAAATTACTAACCCCTTGTTAAAGCCATCAGCACAAAATCAATCTATATCTGTTTCAAAGGAATTTGCTGCTAAATTATCAGGCTGTTTTCAAGATAAGGTGTTTAACATCTATTCAAAAGTATCTAATATGAAGGAGACTGGGCAGGTCACTCCCAGGACAAGGCCTCCACATGTTAAACTGTCTAATGTCCTCTTTTGAAAAGATCTCCTCAGAAGCATCTGATAGCCTGGCATTAAAAGCTCATTCCGGCTTGCCGCTGGATCTCTCATTCTTAAAAGGTCTCTTCAGTCCCTGAATCTAAAGATAAATGCTCTCTTTATCCTGTTTCTTGAATGAGGTTCAGTGCCCATGTGCTGGAAGGAAACATTGGTCCTTCTACTCTTAAAGAAACCCAATCTGGACCCCTCAGGCCCAGCCACTTACAGACCAATATGACTTGTTTCTGCTTGTAGGAGGATGCTGAAATCTGCTTTCACTCGCGAGATTACTAATTTATCAAGCCAAACAATGTGCTCCATCTCTCACAATCTGAGTTCAGATCCGGATTTAGCACCGAAAATGCACTCCTAGAATGACAGAGTTTATCAAAACCCGCCTAGACTTGGGCCTAAATACCCCTTTAATTTTGTTAGACTTATCGGCGGTCTTCAACACGTGTCATATGACATTCTCCTGCAAAGATTGGAAAAAGCTGGAATTGTTGGCACTCTGAAAATGGTTTAAATCTTTTCTTTCCAATCACAAGCAAGCAGCTCACATTTACATCTGGGTTTCGCAAGATCAGCTGTGGTGTACCACAGGGATCAGCCTTTAGCCATGTCAAATTAATATCTATATATGGCTCCTCTTGCCGCTATTATTCAAGTGCTTGACTTTAATTTGGTGTTTCACACAGATGACACCCAACTGATGTTTGCTTTTAAACACTTTTACAAGTCAGTCACAACTAATTTCTGAGGCTGTCTCTCTGCAGTTGCAGATTCAATGCATAGAAGCTGTCTTTGCCTAAACTCAGAAAAATCTGAAATCCTGATCTTTGGCTCCCCCTCCATACCGGATCTGACCCACATGTGGCCATCTGAAATGGTCCTCCCCCTGGCCTCATCTACCTCTGCGAAAAATATGGGGATCAACATAGACAATGTTTTCTCATTCAAGCCTTTTGTCAGTGTTACCGCAGGAGTATGTTTCTCCCTATTGGAAACTCTTTGAAAAACTCTCAGATTCCTACCTGAACAACCAAAAAAATCACATTTCATACATTGATCATCTCTAGGCTTGATTATGCCAATGTACTGCTTTTGGAACCTCCACAGATTATGTTAAACAGACTGCAACGGTTTCAGAATGCGGCAGCCAGACTGTTGCTGAATATTCCAAAAGGCAATCTATTACAAATGGCTTGAAATGTCTACAATGGCCCCCTGTCAAGCAAAGAATAAAATGTAAAGCCCTAACAATAACGGTCAGGGCCACTCAACTATGAATGAATGAATGAAAAGCAATTTATAATGCGCAATTTAGCCCAACGGGCGTCAAGGCCTGACTTATATCTGTGGCAAAATCAAAATATATCTTCTGCGCAGAGCTTTACGATCAGTCAACCAGGACCTACTTTGCATTCTGAAGATCAAAAAATTACAGCTGAGGGGAAGTGTGGGGGTGAGGTGCTCCTTATCTTTTTTGGCCCCGAAACTCTGGAACCAGTTACCCATATTCAATGTACCACATCCAAGAATGCATTCAAAAGTCTTCGAAAGACCCACCTTTTCAGAGAGAATGAATCTCTGGCAGTCATCTCATTACATCTTGCAGTCACCTAGCGCCAGGGTGCTCCTTTTTTGAGCAGCTGTTCTGTGCTTTACAAATATATTTCATTCATTCATTCACTCCAACTGATCCCTACACCATATGATGCCACCACTGGGCTCGTGCTGCTTACCTCCTGGTCAAGGCAGTAGCCCTCCACCATTATAAGGGTAGCGCTTTGGGAAGTCCAGTCATGTTTGTCTGTGACAACAAAAATCTGCATTCACGAGCCAGACAATATTACAGTGTGGTACTCAGGGAAGGGGTGCTTGTCTTTTACCATGTAGAGGACTTTTCTGCCAAAATATGCTTTATACAAATACACTCTTAACATAATATAACCTAACATAACCAAATATATCCTAACAGAACCTAACCTAACATACTCTAACATAACATAACCTAACATAAGCTAAGATAAAATAACAAAACATAACATAACCTAATTGTCAGGATAACCGACGCAGGTCTTACCTTGATTAGGATGGTTCTCACTCAGGGTTTATTTGCTTAGTTATTGGAGCTGCTGAAAGACAATATGAGGCTTAAATATAACTAGGTGACATACATCACAAACAACATTACATCCCTCACTTTAGCTCTTCCCCTTCCCCCAAAGCAGAATTATTACCATAGAGTCTTAGCGAATTTTGATGACAAACCCTAGATGTTCAAAGGCTTACAGCACCCTTCCAAATGTAGTTCTTTAGACTTTACGCAAGCGCGTTATCTTGCAGTGTTTTTATGTCCAGGTACTTAATTTTTGTTGCAGGTTATGCTGTCTTGTCTCTGCTCAGGCTAAACTTTGAGTCAATTAGTTTCAACGCGCTTAGATTAGTGTCGCGTGCATGCCAGAATTTGCCACTTAAGTTTGGTCGCTTTGATTTCCTTTTGATTCCGTTTCTCAGTCTTGTCTTCTTTTTATCAGGTAGTGTTCCCTACGATGCAGCTGTTAGAAGCCGAACTCCGGAACCTTTCACTATGAGCAGGTAAGTTATGTTGACCTTCGCACAGATCTGACTCGCATGATGGTCTGGAGGTAAAGCGTATTTGGGGGAGTGGCCTCAGATTAAATAGGACCGCACCCAATATGGCCGCCGAGATTTGCTGAGATCTCTGTAAAACAGCAGTAAGCTGGCACACCAGTCTCTCTCAATATTAGTGCTTGGGATTGTGTTATATCCTCATAGTGTTATTGTATGTTACCCAGCCGAGCTGTCTCCTAGCTGTACAGGCAGCGTGAGCGATGGTATTGGAATGTTGTTGTGAGTGTGATGAATGGAATTCTTGGGCGCCTGTGTGGATGAGTGGTGACAGTTGTAGATGGGCTGAGCAGCAGACAGCCTGCTCCTGGTGGGGCTGGAGTAAGGGATGGTGCAATGGTTACACCTGGATTTAAGACTGATGTATTTAGCAACATGGAACTAAATAAGGAAACTACAAAACTCTTCCTGGAGTCTGACTTAAGCTACAACAGATTGTAAGAAGGGGATGCTTTGGCCAATGGTAAAGTAAAACATCAACCAGTGCTGAAGTTGAAGTACAGTGCTGTAGGCTGAGATTACAAATAGTGCTATTAAATAAGAATGAACAATTTGAACAATAAAATGAAAACAGCAGCGCAGAAACAAGTACAGTGCAGAACCCAAGTACAGTGCTGGGGGGCTGGAATACTTTTTGTACAAGGCTATCGCACAAGGCTGTGGCTATGGCCCCCTAAAATGGCAAGAAGAGCTAGGTGACCGGGGGAATCCTGACACTAATCTAACATAACCTAACATAACCTAACTTAACCTAACATAAAGTAACATAAAAAAACTTACCATACCATAACATAAGCTGATCATACCAGAAACTTCTCCCCTACTTTTCAACAATTGTAGTCCATTTTTCTAGAGATCAGGCCTCTATGATGGCCAGATGGGACTCCTCTTTTATACTTGAAACTTTAGGCAATCCTGGAGATAAAGGAAGATAGATTTAGTTACTTTTTAGTAAAGCACTAGGTTTCATGTAATTAGAATGTTGGGAGCCAAGATTAGTGAGATACCATGACTAACAAGCTCTATATATCCATATTTGAATTGAGAAGAGGATTAAATATACAAAAAATATTTTATCATCATTACTAAATCTAACTTTGATCAAAACTGGTTAGACTTAAGTTCAGGATGGAATCATAAGTTGTACTGAATGTGTCCCTTAACCATTCTTGCATTCTGTTTTACACTTGCAATTAAGCAGTCTCTAGTGACTGACAGTTTGCCCTACTCTACAAGACAGAGTAGGGCAATCCCTGTAATCCCTGTAGTGCCATGAAAGTGGTAAAATTATATACTTTGTGCGTAAGTGACTTGAGACGAGGACAAGGTATGCTGGATTTATGTTGTCTATATTGTTCCTGGCAAACTTTTGCCCCCTGCGTCCTTCCATCTGAAGGACGCAGGGGGCAGTAACTCGCCACCCTCACGCGTCCTGTAGCCTTACTTTTAACTGCTGGTGACGGCCCAGTTATTACAATTTAATTTACCCTCGGATACTGGGACCACCACCAAGCCGTTTTAAATCACAACTCACCCAACCTCACTGCACTCTCAGCAATATACCAGCTCCGCTGTAAACAGGCGTCGTAGCACACCCGGGACATACTAGGTGTCACTGGGTGGGCCCAATGATGAAGCATGCCACCAACTAGGTTGGTGGGTGAGGGCTTCATGAATACACCAACAAGGTGCCCGTGACAGAACTAATTTGAGTACTGTAACACTTTGGTCAACTTAAGCTAGTCCTCTTTGTTTAATCACATATAAACCCTCGGGGACTCGGACTAGCTAACTAGTCCTCTCTCTCCCTCTTGTTACACGCAAACTTTCATTTTTACTTTTTAGTTTTACATTTAAATTATAACAACATTTTATATATGAACAATTACGAAAAATCCTCACATTTCTATATTTCTTTAGAATCATGAGCAACCAAACAATAACAACTGTATATACTACATTATAGCATATATATAAAAATATATATAAATGGGCAATATGTAGGGTTTTACAAAATCTCAGCATACATGTGGGGAAGGAAAAAGAAGAAAAAGTGAAAAGAGGGAGATTATTTAAAATTGGCATGCATTTGCTACAAAGACAAGCATTATACAGTATATTTTAATCCTAGGTATAACCCAATTCAAGCACATCTTCAAATATGTAATAATTTCCTCTGCTTGAAGTCTGGGTTTTTTGGCAGTGCAGCTGTCAGCTAGACTTAGGCCTTGATTCTCAGTTTATCAGAATCAAGGTGCTATCTGTAGTACCTCAAAAGTAACGATACCCCAGTGTACATTATTTATAAGGTGCGATAAATAGCACCTGATACAAGTTTTTGGGGTAAATCAGGTGAATTTTAGTGTTTAACTCATCAAACTCTGCATGGAACAGTAGATATAGTACAATTTTCCCCTGTTGGACTTTAATGACTTGACTTGTCGGAATGTAATAAAGGGTGAGGTAGTTAATGCACCCAGTGATTACTGGATGCGTTAAATAACAATCACTAGTATATGCAGTAGACCTTTGTGCTATCTACCATTCCTATGTGGCTCTTACAGTATATCCATTCGTATCCCTTCCTTAGGTATTTAGAGATTACTACTTGTACATTTGCAATTTTTCTTTCTGTTTGTATCTCTTCCTTGTGTGACTATATATCTTGTACATTTGCAATTTTTTTCTGCTTGTATCTTTTATGTAACACATGTAATCCTAAATCCTTATGTTTCACAACTGGTTCTTATGTAAAGCGCTCTGACACCTTCGGGTAAAGTTTGCGCTCTATAAAATCGCATTAAATAAAAATAAAAATAAAATAAAAAACCTGGCACCGCAGGATGCGGCCTCGTCAGAGTGAGGTGTGCGCGTTCCCGTGATTTACCCAAACTGGCTTTATCTACACAAGTCCTTATAAGCTGCATGAAACCCTTTTGGTTGCCGCGAACGGAGAGACAGTGGACAGAAATGCTGCCTACTCCAGCACTTACCAAAAACAGGCCCCGGCACACTTACCAAAAACAGGCCCCGGCACTAGAGGCCAGCGTTGTGCCCCAGAACACAGCAGACTTTAGACAAGTGAGGAGCTAATTATTGTGCGCCGGCTCCTGATTTAAACAAATTTCTTTCTGAAAGAGGCCATATACTTTTATTATGAAAAGAAAAAATGTGATCCTCCAGCTGCAAATAAACTTATCCCGACAGGCAGCGGAGCTCTGTGAAAGCGATCAGACAATGCACAGTAAAGCGCTATACAGCAAAGCATTTTTTTTGTAACAACACGTGTTTTTAATATGATTGTGTCATTTTGTGGCATTAGTGCTACATGCATTTGAATGTTATTTGCCTCCAGTAATATCAGCAGCGAGCAGGGAGAGTGGCTGCACAGTGTAGTGTCCTGCTGGACATTCTAGTTGTTTTCATGACGTACTACACTGAACAACCACCCACCACTGATGTCACTGGTCAGGTGACACAGCTCTAATAAAAGTGGCAGAGCGCACGTGCTCTAGGCCAGTTGCACCATGTATCCAGTGTGTCCTGTGTCTCACTCATTATTGGCATGAGGGCCTAGGGCCCGACCCTACACACAGCACAATAAGGTTGTTTCCTACCAGAGTTTTAAAAATAATCCTGTGTCCAGCAGCTTGGAATTTGTACTACAAACGCTGCTTCCCCACGCGTCCTCCCAAAAACCATTAGCAAAATAAACCAAAAGATGCAGAGAGCACAGTACCAGACTAAGAGGAAGCTCTCGTGAAAAACGCTCCTAATGGAACAATAAAAAAATAAAAGAAAGAGCTACGGGCGAAAACGGATGGTGAAAGCAACATTTAATAAACGAAAGCAAGGCGCGTTATATGAAAAGAGTTACCTGACCCACAAAGAATGCAGCTGCCACCCAAGGATGCGCTGCAACTGCCGACCTGCGCGCCGCTGCTGACTCCTGCAAGCAAAATGCTGTGGGAGTGAACCTTTGTAAAAGAGGTGGGACATACACCCACCTTTAGCCATTTGCAGGCTACGATGACAAAATGACACAGGCAACAAGCAACCCAATGCATACTTACAAGAAGCATTGCAGAGCAACGCATGAGCGCTGGCTCAGGCTTGACCAAAAAATCATAGCTCAATATAGGTGAAGCCATGCCTCCTCAACCACTCATCAAAATAAAGGCACAACATGAAGGACAAGTATTCAGCAATACGTCTCCAGAACTCAGATCGAAATGCAATCCTTTCAGCATCAAACATCAGCGTCTGTGTATATATATATTCCAAACAACTTTGAAAGAAAAACGCCGCACTCTTCTTGGATAATTTCACTCACTTATTTAATGACCTCCACCAAATCTCAACCTATGCGTTTCGAACTGCCCTAGTTCTTGATCACAGTAGTTACATTTGTCCTTCCTTTCTTTCACCAATTTATACCATGAACACCACTCATGCTGTTATGATGCATTGTGGTACAAAAGGGGGTGGCGATGGACGGAGCATCTGAACCAATCAAACACTCACCCACAGTCAACAGATCTGGGTTTAATCCATCACCGTTCTTTAGCCCACTCTGCCACCCCCGTTCAGACATGGCTATATGCAATTCAGTCTGACCCTGTGCCTCATGGGAACAGTCCAGCCCGAACTGCCAAGCCATGTCTTCCCTTGACCGGAAACAAGCTTCCGAGGACCGGTTTCTGGCATTCCAGCCGTCTTCAGCCCGGCTTGCTTGAATCCAGTGGTAAAGTGAGCAAGGGACTCACGTCTGAGCATACCCTGCCAATTTATGGCGAACAAAGAGGTATAAAAGTGGGTGGTGATGGACGGAGCAACTGAACCAATCAAACACTCACTCCCAGTCAACAGATCTAGGTTTAATCCATCACCGTTCTTTAGCCCAGTTTGCCCCTCCAGTTCAGACATGACCATATGCAAATCAGTCTGACCCTGTGCCTCATGGGAACAGTCCAGCCCAAACTGCCAAGCCATGCCTTCCCTGGACTGGATTCAAGCTTCCTAGGACCGGTTTCTGCAATTACAGCCATCTTCAGCCAGGCTTGCTTGAATCCAGTGGCAAAGTGAGCATGGGACTCACGTCTGAGCATACCCTGCCAACTTTTGGCGAACAAAGCGGTACAAGAGGGGGTGGTGATGGACGGAGCATCTGAACCAATTAAACCCTCACACCCAGTCAACAGATCTGGGTTTAATCCATCACCATTCTTTAGCCCACTCTGCCAAACCCAGTTCAGACATGGCCACATGAAAATCAGTTTGACCCTGTGCCTCATGGGAACAGTCCAGCCCGAACTGCCAAGCAATGCCCTCCCTGGACCGGATTCAAGCTTCCTAGGACCGGTTTCTGGCATTACAGCTGTCTTCAGCCAGGCTTGCTTGAATCCAGTGGCAAAGTGAGCAAGGGACTCACGTCTGAGCATACCCTCCCAATTTATGGCGAACAAAGAGGTACAAAAGGGGGTGGTGATGGACAGAGACTCTAAACCAATCAAACACTCACACCCAGTCAACAGATCTGGGTTTAATCCATCACCGTTCTTTAGCCCACTCTGCCACCCCAGTTCAGACAAGGCCATATGCAAATCAGTCTGACACTTTGCCTCATGGGAACAGTCCAGCCCAAACTGCCAAGCCATGCCTTCCCTGGACCGGATTCAAGCTTCCTAGGACCGTTTTCTGGCATTACAGCCGCCTTCAGCCAGGCTTGCTTGATTCCAGAGGCAAAGTGAGCAAGGGACTCAAGTCTGAGCGTACCCTGCCAACTTATGGCGAACAAAGTGGTACAAAAGGGGGTGGGGATGGACGGAGCATCTGAACCAATCAAGCACTCACACCCAGTCAACAGATCTGGGTTTAATCCATCACCGTTCTTTAGCCCACTCTGCCACCCCAGTTCAGACATGGCCATATGCAAATCAGTCTGACCCTGTGCCTCATGGGAACAGTCCAGCCCGAACTGCCAAGCCATGCCTTCCCTGGACCGGATTCAAGCTTCCTAGGACCGGTTTCTGGCATTACAGCCGTCTTCAGCCAGGCTTGCTTGAACCCAGTGGCAAATTGGGCAAGGGACTCACGTCTGAGCATACCCTGCCAACTTATGGGGAACAAAGCGGTAAAAAAGGGGGTGGTGATGGACGGAGCATCTGAACCAATCAAGCACTCACACCCACTCAACAGATCTGGGTTTAATCCATCACCGTTATTTAGCCCACTCTGCCACCCCAGTTCAGACATGGCCATATGCAAATCAGTCTGACCCTGTGCCTCATGAGAACAGTCCAGCCCGAACTGCCAAGCCATGCCTTCCCTGGACCGGATTCAAGCTTCCTAGGACCGGTTTCTGGCATTTCAGCTGTCTTCAGCCAGGCTTGCTTGAATCGAGTGGCAAAGTGAGCTAGGGACTCACGTCTGAGCATACCCTGCCAACTTATGGCGAACAAAGTGGTACAAAAGGGGGTGGTGATGGACGGAGCATCTGAACCAATCAAACACTCACACCCAGTCAACAGATCTGGGTTTAATCCATCACTGTTCTTTAGCCCACTCTGCCACCCCAGTTCAGACATGGCCATATGCAAATCAGTCTGACCCTGTGCCCCATGGGAACAGTCCAGCCCGAACTGCCAAGCCATGCCTTCCCTGGACCAGAAACAAGCTTCCTAGGACCGGTTTCTGGCATTACAGCCATCTTTAGCCAGGCTTGCTTGAATCCAGTGGCAAAGTGAGAAGGGACTCACGTCTGAGCATACCCTACCATCTTATGGCAAACAATGCGGTACAAAAGGGGGTGGTGATGGACGGAGCATCTGAACCAATCAAACACTCACACCCAGTCAACAGATCTGGGTTTAATCCATCACCGTTCTTTAGCCCACTCTGCCACCCCAGTTCCGACATGGCCATATGCAAATCAGTCTGGGCTAAAGAACGGTGCTGCATTAAACCCAGATCTGTTGACTGGGTGTGAGTGTTTGAATGGTTCAGATGCTCCGTCCATCACCACCCCCTTTTGTACCACTTTGTTCGCCATAAGTTGGCAGGGTATGCTCAGACGTGAGTCCCTAGCTCACTTTGCCACTCGATTCAAGCAAGCCTGGCTGAAGACAGCTGAAATGCCAGAAACCGGTCCTAGGAAGCTTGTTTCCGGTCCAGGGAAGGCATGGCTTGGGAGTTTGAACTGGACTGTTCCCATGGGGCACAGGGTGAAACTGATTTGCATATGGCCATGTCTGAACTGGAGTGGCAGAGTGGGCTAAAGAACGGTGCTGCATTAAACCCAGATCTGTTGACTTGGTGTGAGTGTTTGATTGGTTCAGATGCTCCATCCATCACCACCCCCTTTTGTACCGCTTTGTTCGCCATAAGTTGGCAGGGTATGCTCATACGAGAGTCCCTTGCTCACTTTGCCAGTGTATTCAAGCAAGCCTAGCTGAAGATGGCTGAAATGCCAGATACCGGTCCTAAGAAGCTTGTTTCCGGTCCAGGGAAGGCATGGCTTGGCAGTTCCAGCTGGACTGTTCCCATGGAAAGCCTACTACTGGAGTCAAGCTATCCTGGCTGAAACATTCTGTCCATCAACTGTTGTTTTTGCATTCGGACTGTTCCTATGGGGCCAGGGTGAAACTGATTTGCATATGGCCATGTCTGAACTGGGGTGGCAGAGTGGGATAAAGAACGGTGCTGCATTAAACCCATATCTGTTGCCTTGGTGTGACTGTTTGATTGGTTCAGATGCTCCATCCATCACCACCCCCTTTTGTACCCCTTTGTTTGCCATAAGTTGGCAGGGTATTCTCAGACGTGAGTCCCTTGCTCACTTTGCCAGTGTATTCAAGCAAGCCTAGCTGAAGATGGCTGAAATGCCAGATACCGGTCCTAAGAAGCTTGTTTCCGGTCCAGGGAAGGCATGGCTTGGCAGTTCCAGCTGGACTGTTCCCATGGAAAGCCTACTACTGGAGTCAAGCTATCCTGGCTGAAACATTCTGTCCATCAACTGTTGTTTTTGCATTCGGACTGTTCCCATGGAACACAGGGTCAGACTTATTTGCATATTGCCATGTCTGAACTGGGGTGGCAGAGTGGGCTAAAGAACGGTGATGGGTTAAACCCAGATTTGTTGACTGGGTGTGAGTTTTTGATTGGTTCAGATGCTCCGTCCATCACCACCCCCTTTTTTTATTGCGTTATGATGCATTGTCATGTTATTTTTGTTACATATCAGTATGTAAACCCTTACTGATATGTAACAAAATAACATGACCAGTGTAAAACATAACCCACCATATGGATAGCATGACACAGGGCAAACTGGGAACACACAAGAATAAAAATGTAAATATTGCACTACCAAACCCACAATGCATCATAACAGCATGAGTGGTGTTCATGGTATGAATTGGTGAAAGAAAGGAAGGACAAATGTAACTACCGTGATCAAGAACTAGGGCAGTTCGAAACGCGTAGGTGGAGATTTGGTGGAAGTCATTAAATAAGTGAGTGAAATTATCCAAAAAGAGTGCAGCGTTTTTCTTTCAAAGTTGTTTGGAATTAATTGACGAAGCTGTCCTTACTTCGCCGCCGGCACCAGCTCATTAGCGCTCCTCCCGCAAGGACATTTGTTTATTTCATATATATATATACAAATATTTAATAGCAAAAGTGTGTGCATACCCATCTATCAATATATATTCATCCATCTATATATATCACATATATATATGTATATTATATATATAGATAGATAAACTCAAATAACCTGAATACAATTATTTAATTTTCACGACAAAACACAATTAGGCCACAAAATCAAATCAAAATCAAAAAGGGTGTTATTAGATTTTAGGTGTTTAAAAACATAAAGGCAGACAGTTTAAAACATTTCTGCCCAGATGCATCAAAGTACTGTTTTGCGATTACTAATTTGCGAAAATTACCGAATCGCAAATTAGGAATCTCAAAATGGTATGCATCATTTTTTCCGCATTTGTTTTGTGATTCGGTAAAAATCGCAATTTTTACCGAATCGCATAAAAAATGCGATTTTCAAATTGCGAATTCGCAATTCCCATTCATTCCTATGGGCTGAAATGCCCATAGGAATGAATGGGAATTGCGAATTCGCAATTTGAAATCGGAATTCAACAAAGCATTTCAAGGGTGGAGAGGGGGGTCCAAAGGACCCCCCCCTGCACCCATGAAATGCACTTTTACCTTTAAGTTACATACACACATGTCCTAAGGACATGTGTGTCTGTAACTTAACAGTTTAAAAAATGCATTTTTGTGCATTTTTAAACAATTTTGCAAATTACCACGAGGTTCAACTTCGTGGTAATTTGCACTTGCAATTTGTAAAATCGCAAATGTTTTAACAATGATGCATTGCATTTAAGGAATCGCAAATTTGCGATTCCTTAAAAGCAATCGCATTTTTGGAATTTGCTAAAAATAGTGATTTTCCAAAAATGCTTGATGCATCCCAGAAACCAATTTAGGAAGTGCAAACGGCCGATTTTTGTGATTCGTACCGTTTGCACTTCCTAAAAAGGTTGATGCATCTAGGCATTCATCTTACTTCTAAAATGTACATAAATAAACATAAATAGATACAAAAGGCATGACAACTGTTCATTTAGCTATAAGTATCTCTGGTACATAAAAATACAGATTGTTTGGCAACTATGCTACTAATATTCCCTCAGAGATCTGAACATTTAGGAGTTTCCTTACTCTCTATATACTTTTTAGGAAACCCATCATGGTACCAATGCAGCAATAATTTTCTAACATCTGTAAATACATAAAAGCAGGGCGGCATTGTCTCCATACTCCCTGTTTTAATAGGGGTACTATCCATCTTTGGCGTTCATTTTTTTTAAAAAAACTTTATTTTTGGTGCAGACAATGATAGCATATAACAGTTGCGTCAACAGCCACAGGAAATCAACGACATTATGTCATAGAACATTTTTCTGTATACACAGCCCATCAGCCCACAACCCGAGGGCCGGGCGGCGGTAGCTGGTAGCATATAAGCCAGGTCCTGAACCTAGCCCTGTGACTGCACGGCAGGATATTCTGATCTGCTTTTCTTTCGATTTTCTTTAATACAGGTTACCCCCCAACTCCCCAAAGGAACCCCTCCCCCCAAAACTACGGCATTCATGACTAAAACATGTGTACACAGGTCGTTCACCTCATTATGGCACTCCTATTGGCAGGCATAGCAGTGGTCGTTACGTAAATTAGGAATGACGCCTTGAGATACAAAACACAATACTTCCCAGTTGTAACCTACATGTGCGTGTGCGGTCAGACACTCCCCCAACTCACCGGTCTCCCCCACCCTCTCCACCGCCCTCACCGTCCTCATCCTCAGACTCTGTATCCCCAGGGGTGAACAACTCCGCACTCGTACCATCCGAATCTTCGGCTGCCTCACCCAGCACTCGCATCATTCTCCACGCAAGCAGGTCGTCCTGCAGTTTTACATCCCTACGCACGGTTTGCATAAAGGTTTCCTCCGCCAGGGACCATTCCCCCACATCCCTAAGCCAATGTGACATCTCCGGGGCCCTCTGTCCCATCCACGTGATGGCCACCCTCCTCCTTGCCAGTACTAGAAGTAGCTGTAACATCTTGTAGGGCAGAGTACACTTCCTGGGCTTGGGGACTAAGGCTAACAAGCAGTGAAGGGGGGTCAGTTCCATCCGGAGTGCAGTAACTCTACAAATGTGCGCCACCACCGACTGCCAGAAGGCGTAAACCAGTGGGCAGTCCCATGCTAGATGAAGAAAGGAGGCCCCCGGCGCGCCACACCTAGGGCAGTTATCGCGCTTGTCCGGGGCAATACGCTTCAAAGCAACCGGAGTCACATACGTTCGGTGTAAGAAGTTAAAGTGTGTCAATTTGAACCGTGCGTTGCACGACACCTTCCGGGTGAGTGTACCAATGCGTTTGCGCTGTGTTGGGTCTAAAGCAACCCCCAGGTCAGCCTCCCAGGCCTCCCACGCCGGAGGAACTGGTGGAGTGGAGTCCTGCCGCATGGCTGAGTACAATAGTGTTACCAGCCTCCTGCCCTACCACAGGATAGGATAATATTGAGGGTATGGGACACAGGGGGCGCATCAGGGAATTGCGGCCAAGTATCTCGTGCCATTGCATGGAGGCCCCTGTAGTGTAGGAACTGTCCCTCCCCGAGTCCGAACGTCTCTGTCGCCCGTTCGAAAGATAGGAACGTGTCGTCCGGGTAGAGATCTGCCAACAGCTCGCACCCACCCGCTCTCCAGTCATGGAAAGGCATGTGTACCTCCATGTCCGCCACCGGGGCCATGATCCATATCGGCAGCTCTCTGTGAAAGGGGGCCCTCCGTAGGATTTTTTCCACAACACGCTGCCAAATGGCTGCGGTGTGTCGCACTATGTATGGCAGCGCCGCATCCGCGCCCCTGCCGCGCATCAGGGCCATCTGTACCGCCCTTTCATCTGCACTACCCGCAAGGAGCCGAAGTTCCCAGGTGTCCGCATCCGCGAACCACCTGGCAGCTGGCAACAGCTGAGCTGCATAGTAGTAGAGGTCGAATCTCGGTGCCTCCAACCCCCCCTCCTCCCAGCTGCGGACCACCGTGTGCAAGGCAACTCTACTACGCCTGCCCGCCCAGAGTAAAGACGTAAGGAGAGTATTAAGAGTGCGGAACATCCGCGGGGGAAGTGGGCACAGCGAATTCTGTAACACATACAGTACCTGCGGCAGCATCACCATTTTCGCCACTGCCAGACGTCCCATCAGGGAGAGAGGCAATGTGTTCCAGAATGCCACTGATTGTTGTAGGGAGTGCACTACCCTGTCCGCATTGCGGGCCAGCAATTGTTCGTCCGACAACGCTACCTGTATCCCCAGATAGCGGAAGGCTTCCAGTTCCCACCGCAGACCCAGGTGTGGCAAGTCCCCGCGCGCGTCCACATTACATCCCGCTAGGGGGAGGATCAGGGACTTCCCTGCATTGATACGCAGGCCCGAAGCTGCGCCAAAACGGTCCAGCAGCTGTAGCAAAACTGGTAACGCGTCCTGCGGAGACGTTAAATAAAACAGAGCGTCGTCCGCATACAAGGACACCGTGTGGACGTTACTCCCCACTTTGATCCCCCATTGGTCCATTGTGGTACGGACTTCCACCGCCAATGGCTCAATCGCCAGGGCGAACAGGAGCGGCGAGAGGGGGCATCCCTGACGGGTGCCTCTCTCCAACGCCCAGTCCTCCGAGCGGGCGGCCCCAAGTCTGACTCTGGCCCGAGGCGCCCGATACAGTATCTGGATCCATTTGCGAAACACGGGCCCCAATCCCACCTGCTGAAGCACCTCTGATAGGTATCCCCAGCTAACCGTATCAAATGCCTTGGCCAAGTCTATCGAAACCAGGACCTGGGGATCTTCTCTACCGCGCACCTCATGCATAACATGGGTTAATCGCCGCAGATTCATCGCGGTGTTGCGTCCGGGGATAAACCCACACTGGTCCTGGTGGACCAACTGAGCCATGTGTGGTGCCAACCGAGCGGCTAAGAGTTTGGTTAGGATCTTGACATCGGTATTAATCATTGTGATAGGGCGGTATGCCGCGGGGTCACAACCATCACCTCCCGGCTTTAGGATCATGCAGATCTCGCCCTGGTACATCGTGGGCGGGAGAGCTCCATCCTCCAGCGCTGTAAGAAAGACCTGGAGGAGGAGGGGGCCGAGGACGTCTCTGAATGCGTGGTAGAACTCGGAAGGAATCCCGTCTCCTCCTGGGGATTTCGCCGTCGGTAGGCTGGCCATAGCCACCCGCACTTCGTGGAGGGTCAAAGCCCCATCTAATTCTTCCGCTGCTTCGCTCGGGAGGGCCGGAAGGGTCACTCCACGGAGGTAAGACTGATAGGATGCTTCCGTGACCAGCGGATCTGCCGTATACACCTGCTGCAGGTAGGATTTGAGAACCCGCAATATACCGGACTCCGAATGCACCATGGTCCCGTCAGGGCCCCTTAGGGCCAGTATCCGAACCGGTGCCGATTCTTTCCTCAAAATCCAGGCCAATAATCGGCCGGATTTGTCCCCTTCCCTGTGGAGTCGCTGTCTGAATTGACCCAGCGTGTATCTGTCGAGGCGCGTAAGGATATCGTGGACTTGCTCCTGGGCTTCCCGCTCCAGGGTCAGTTCCGGTTCCCCAGGATTTGGTGAGGCCTGGCGAGTCCGTAGGGTGTCTTCAGCCTCCCTCAGTTCGCGGGTCAGCTGTCGGCGGACCCCATAAGTAAGAGCCATGCATTCCCCTCGCACCACCGCCTTCAGTGCGTCCCATTTCGTTGACAGAGGCACGTCGTCCCCCTCCCAGTTGAGGTCGACGTAGTTAGTGAGTGTAGGCTGCACATGATCTCTACCCAATGGGTCCTGCAGTAAGTCCGCAGGCATCCGCCATGTACGGGGGCGGCAGGGCTGGTCGATGTCCTGCGTAGCGCACAACACCGGGGAGTGGTCAGACAGAAAGCGGGCCAGATGGGTGGCCTTTAGGAAATACGACGCGTCTATATTCGCGGCGAGGACCCTATCTAGTCTGCTATGGGTGTCGTGTGTAGGAGTGTAGCAGGTGTACAGTTTCTGCGACGGGTGACTCTGACGCCACACATCTACCGCTCCCAAGTTCGCCATTACCTCGCGCAGTCTCGCCGTCATGCGAGGTTTCGTCCCCGCACGGGGAGGATGTCTGTCTAGGACCGGGTCCAAGACACAATTAAAGTCCCCGAACCACAGGAGAGGGCTGTCCACGTCCGACACTAAGACGTCTTGCATTTGTGGGTAGAAGGTCGCATCGTCTACGTTGGGTGCATAAGTATTAAGGAGTGTAAGGTCCCTGCCATTCAACTTCACCCTCAGCAGCAGGTATCTGCCCTCGATGTCCGCCTCTGCATACTGTACTGCAAGGGGGACCCCGGGTGCCACCCAGATCAAGACCCCACGCGCATATGTCGAAAAGGAAGAGTGAAAGACCTGACCCCGCCATTTTTTAGCCAGCTTTTGCGCCCCTCCTCATTCAGATGTGTTTCTTGTAAACACGCAATCGAGATGGCATGCCTCCGGAGGAAGGACAGGACCCTATAACGTTTGGTACAAGTGCCCAACCCACGCACATTCCACGTTAAGAATTTGTATCCCATTTTTCCAGTAAGCGCCCCGCCGGGTCATGCAGTCTGCCGCCAAGATACCGCCTCCTAGGGGCCTGAACAGTGATACACATGATGCCTATACCAACATTTTTAAACAGTACCCCCCCATCCTCCCCCCCCCCTCAACGTTGCAACATTTGCAGAACACTTCCCCCTCCCCCCACTCACGAGCAGGATAATGACAACAACCCAACCTGTCAACCCACCCTTCCCCCGCTGGTGCCAGGACGTGCACAGCCTCCCCACATACCCCTCACAACCCATCACACACCCACACAACAACAAACTGCATACACCCCCCCCCCCCAGCTCCCCGCAAGACCCAAAGCTCACATTATGTATGCCCGGCTCCGGCTCAGCCGTCGTCGACCATGCAGGACCAAGTCCGACAGTAGCGCCCCCGCCTCCCAAAAAGCAATCAATACCCACATTGCAAATCTACTGGCCTCCGTCTTCTCCCCATTATGTAAAGTCTGGTGGCTCCGGGTACAATGTCTCTCCAGTGTCCACCTATACCCCTCTCCACCCGAGAGCCACCGCAGCCATCCAATGACAAAGTACATAGGGCTTCTACATCACCTCAGGGTGGGCCATTCACCTCCATGGCCCCAGCTCCCCCAGTCTCCTGAATCACCAGGTCCGACGGTGCCATGTCCCTCACCGCAGCTGGTATCGTGTCCGGGACCAGGAGTTCCGCAGGTTCCAGCGGATTTTGAGACTCCGCCTCGGCCCCCTGCAGCAGGGGTTCCAGGAGCATTCCGCCATCAGGCCCCACCGTGATTCTAGGTTCCTCCGTGTGCTCCGACGTGGAGCGTCGTCTCCGTCCGCCTCGGGGCCTCCGCTGCCGCTGGGGACGGCTCCCCCAAGTCTCCTTGGACCCACCACGGGCCCCCGGTGGAACCCCATCTCCCCTAACCTCCAGCCATTCCCAAACTTCCTCCGGAGATTCAAAGAAGTGCGCCTTACCCTGAGCCAGCACCTTGAGTTTGGCGGGATATAGCAACATATATTGTAACTGCATCGCCCGGAGCTTCTGCTTAACCCCCAGAAAGGATTTCCTCATCTCCTGAACCTGGTGGGTATAGTCTGGGTATATTGAAATCCGGCTATTTTCAATGGCCAGGTCCGGGTTCTCCCTTGCTGCTCGCAGGATGCAGTCTCGATCCCGATAATTCAATATCTTGGCAATCAGAGCTCGCGGCGGGGCCCCCGGTTGTGGCGGGGGAACCAGGGCTCGATGAGCTCTCTCGATAACAAACACTTCTGAGAGACCCTGTGGGCACAACTTCGCCCTAATCCATGCTTCCAGAAAGCGTTCAGGGTCTCCAGCCTCCAGTCTCTCCGGGACTCCCAGGACTCTAATGTTGCTGCGACGCGCCCTCCCTTCTGCGTCCTCAGCTCTCCGTTCCAGGGCACCAGTCGTAGCCGTAAGTTGTGTGACCGTCTTCCGGAGAGAGGCCACCTCCCCCTGTAGCTGCTCGATGTTGGCCTCCGCATCTGTGACTTTGTCCGCCACCTTACGGAGGTCTGTTCGCAGGAGATTGACGTCGATGGAGACTGTTTCAATTTGCCTCTCCAGCGCTGAGTGGGAGCCCTGAATAGCCTTTAGGAGTTCCGCACGGGAGGGCTCACCGGGGTCCCCGGGCTCCTCATCCTGGCCCGATTGGCGTGTAATCCTCTGGGGCGGCAGTCTTTGCGTGGTGTACTGGGTGATCGTATTGGCCTGCGACGAGCGGGACGCCCTGTCTTTACGCATCCTCGGAATGATCCCAATGCGGGGATGGCCCGCCTGTGGAGTAGCAACAAGTCCACCTCCGCCTCCACCCTGCCGGTGGAAAATTCCGCGTGGAGTCGCGCTCGAGCTCTCACCCTTGTATAGTCAGCTGGGCATCCCCACTCTCCCAACCGTCACAGGCAGGTCGCAGGGACCGCGGGCACCGTCAGGAAGCTTCTTGCACCGGCAAGGGGGTTTCCGGCAACCACACCCCACCAGCGGGGCGGCACGATCTCGTCGAGGGTCCCTGTGGCCTCCAGCGGGGGCGGCTCCGCGTCCCCCCGTCCAGCCGGGCCCCACAGGAAGCAGGGCCCTCTATGTTCCGCACCCGGCCCGTGCAGGCGGCTTAGTTCTTATGCCCCGATCACCCAGCCAGTGGCCAGGTAGGGGGGGGCCCCTCAAGGCGCTCTGCTCCGGCGCTGCAATCAGGAGTCCAGCCTGCACCCCTCAACCGATATTACCTCCAGTGGCCCGGGGCCTCCTCCAAGAGTCAATGGGGGCCCTCGCCCCCTCCTCCCCGCACTTCAGGAGGCAGGTAGTCCCGGAGGAACCAGGACGGCCCCACGCAGACTGTCAGGGGCTTAGTGTTGGTGCCTGCGCCGTCCGCGCCGCTCGCCTGTGCTCCTCTGAGCCCCCAGCCTGCTCCTACCCCACTGGCACACAGTTTCTGCCGGGACCCCGATCAGCAGGCTCCGCCGGTCACTCACCGCCTCCCCAGCCCGACGGCCGACCTCAAGATGGCGGCCCGGTGGGGGAGGGGCACGCACTGGCCCTCGGCCCTCTCGTCGCTCCTCCGGTCCAGGATAACCGACCGTCCCCCAGGTAGGCAGCGGCACAGCCGGGCAAGCGCACTTCAGGGCTCCCTCACGGGTCCGGGGCCCCCTGACCTTTACTCGGGAGCCGCGGCCTGTTTCTCGGGGGCTGAGTCTCCTCCCGGGGCGTCCCTCGGCCCAGCGCCGCTCAACACGCCCTCGCACATGGCGTCGTCCCCCGGGTCAAGGTCCAGACCCGGGACAAGCTCAGCGATCGCCCTGCAGGCCCTCCACAGCACGTCAGGATATGGCCTCCCCCGGCAGACCAGGCCCCGACCGCGGCCTCGCGTAGGCTCGGCGGCCGCCTCCGGATCACCGGAGTTGCTCCGCGGTCACACCGCCACTCTCGCCGGCTGAAATTCGGCAGGGATGATCCCCGCAGCTTCAGGGATTCCTCCGGACTGTCAGGGCTGCTCACCGGAGCCTGGGCAGGATCATATACAGGATTTATGGGTCCGCAGGACGGGAGCTGGCAGAGCTCACGTCCTGTCGGCCATGCTGCTTGGCCACGCCCCCATCTTTGGCGTTCATTTGCATAGTATTTACAGAATATAATTATGTGAATAGTTGTTTGTAAAGAGATGTTATCGCTAGGACATGGGCATAATTCTCTTGACCAATTGTTTGTAACCGGATGACTAATCGGACAGTGGAAAGTCCCAAATCTAAAGCGTTTTAACCCGCACCTATCGTACCGTCCCAGACAGCATAATAGGTACGGTTGAATGTTATATGTTATGGTGATCACTTGATGCTGGACCGCCATGGGTTTATTTATTTCCAAAACCAGCCTATTTTCATCCAGAACGGTCATACAGACTTTTTTAAATTCCTTCCGGTGTATAGAATTTAATATTTCAGGCTGGGAAAGATATTCTGGATGCCCAATGTCATGCATTAATTTCTTTACGTATTTTACTACAAAATCTGGCTGGCATGGTCTAGTTTCATTGCATCTGTTAAAAGTACCTTCTTTAGACCTGTGTTGGTAGAGTTTCAGATTCTGTGCCGGAGCAGCGCTGGTTGTACTTTAATTAGGTCTGAAATGTATGGTAAACCTAGCTCACAGTTGCAGTTAAAAACAGGGGTGCTAGCAGGAACTGCCAAAATAAATCTTAAAAACTTGCTTTCAAAATATTGGATTGGGGCACAATTGTAGAATCCCCATATTCCCGCCCCCAAAATTACAATGCTCACGCATTTAGCCTGATAGATTTTCAAGAAAATTTCAGGTGGTCTTTTGCCCAGTTTTTTAGTAATATTTATCAGGGCCGCGGTAGACCTCATAAACAGAAGGCTGCTGGTCTTCATCGCCTGTGCCCAAGACCCAGTGAGGTTAAATAACACACCCAAATACGTAAAGGTGTTAATAGGTTCTACCCTGCTTCCCCCAGCTTGAAAATTCCTATACCTTTGTTTCCCTCTCCCACAGGTCATTATAAAACTTTTCTTTGCATTCATTTTTAAACCTAAGTGATCCATAAAACTAGTATAGTAAGTAAGGGCCCTCTGTAATCCAATCTGGGTGCGTGCCATGAGTACTGCATCGTCCGTGTAGAGAAGGGAGACAATCGGATGTTTGTTTACATATGGCGGGTCTCTCACGTTTGAAACCAACTCCTGTTCTAATGCGTTTGTATAAAGATTGAACAGGAGTGGTGCCAAAACACATCCTTGCCTCACTCCCCTCTCTACTTTGAACAGTGCTGTACACTCTTCCTTATGTCCATATCGAACTTTGGCTGTTGCACCTGAATATAACTGTCTTAAAAATTGAATTAATGTTGTATCTACCTTAAGATCACTAAGGATACTCCACAGTTTGCTGTGTATAACACAGTCAAATGCGGCTGTAAGATCAACAAATGCCAAATAACATTTTCCCA
The DNA here is from genome assembly GCF_964263255.1 of Lissotriton vulgaris. NCBI lineage: Eukaryota > Metazoa > Chordata > Amphibia > Caudata > Salamandridae > Lissotriton > Lissotriton vulgaris. The sequence goes on along the minus strand of NC_141686.1, from coordinate 22,566,826 downwards.
ATTTAGCCTGCGTATATTTTCCAATTAAAATACTAAGATTAAGAGCCTGCTCGTTGATTCCTAAACCAGATCTAAAACCATACTGTATATCACTTAAAATATTGTTGTCATCTGCCCATGTTTGCAGCTGATCTAAAACTAACCTTCCTGCTACCTTCATAAGGGAATCTAATAAAGATATCGGGCGATAGCAGGCGGGATTTTCCCGATCCCCCTTCTTAAAAATTGGGACGATAATTGATTCAGACCATGTATCAATAAATCCCTTTGTGCAACATGCCTGTAAAACTTGTGTTAAAATTGGAGACCAGAGATGCTGGTACGACTTAAATAGACCAATTGGTACGCCATCCGGGCCTGGGGCCTTACCGCTCTTGCTAGCTTTTATGGCCATGATTACGTTGTTTAGAGTGATATGAAGATCAAAAGGCAGAAAATCCTGGCAAATCCCCTCGGGCTCACATCCAGGATTTGTATCCCTCTCTGTTTTATTTTACAGGGTGTAAACATTTGAAAAGAAATACAACCAGGTTTTTTCTTCAATTGCTACCTCTATGGAAGGTGCATCGGAGACAATAGTGAAAAAAGATGCATTGACTGCCCGCCAGAAAAGGGAGCTATCTTTGCTTGTTGCAGCTTCTTTGAGGTTTTCCAAAGCCTTATCGTTCATTTAATTTTTCCTAGTTTTTATAGCTTCGTTATACAATTTCCTGCATTTCCTAATTTCCTCCTTATCTCTTACTGTCTTGTGTAGGGCTTCTTTTAGATTAGTGTAGGTTTTTGAGTAGTTGCTATCGAACCAGCCCTTTCTACAATTACAAATGCCTTTACTTTCTTCTTGCAGCAGGTTTTTGACAACCGTAGTGATGTGTGAAAAGGCATTCAGAATGCTATCATGCGATGGACTGTCACTTAAGCACATAGCAATAGAATCGTACGCCTTGGTAACAATTTGCTTACTCATCTCGAATGGGTCCGAATCACGCTGTGTGGGTTGCGGTAAAGGCTGCTTTGAACTTTCGCATCCCCGTGGCCGGGCTTGGCTCCGCCCGCTCTGCTTCACTGACCCAGCTCCAGCTTGTCGTCCGGCCGGGCTTGGCTCCGCTGGTCCCGCTGAGGACCACAAGATCCAGGATTCTTTGGGGCAGGACGCTCTCTGAACATGCAGCAGGAGGCGCATAAAGCCATGCCTGGTGCTGAGCCCCCTGTTGTCCGAATCACGCTCTGTGAGTTGCGGTAAAGGCCGCTTTGAACTTTCGTATCCCCGTGGCCGGGCTTGGCTCCGCCCACTCTACTTCACTGACCCAGCTCCAGCTTGTCGTCCGGTCGGGCTTGGCTCCGCCAGTACCGCTGAGGAGCACAAGATCCAGCATTCTCTGGGGCAGGACTCTATCTGAGCACGCGCTAGGAGGCGCATAAAGCCACGCCTGGTGCTGAGCCCCCTGTTGTCCGAATCACGCTGTGTGGGTTGCGGTAAAGGCCGCTTTGAGCTTTCGTATCGCCGTGGCCAGGCTTTGCTCCGCCCGCTCTCCTTCACTGACCCAGCTCCAGCTTGTCGTCCGGACCGGCTTGGCTCCGCCGGTCCCACTGAGGACCAAAAGATCCAGGATTCTTTGGGGCAGGACACTCTCTGAACACGTGCCAGGAGGCGCATAAAGCCACGCCTGGTGCTGAGCCCCCTGTTGTCCGAATCACGCTGTGTGGGTTGCGGTAAAGGGCGCTTTGAACTTTCGTATCCCCGTGGCCGGGCTTGGCTCCGCCCGCTCTGCTTCACTCACCCAGCTTCAGCTTGTCGTCCGGCCGGACTTGGCTCCGCCGGTCCCGCTGAGGACCACAAGATCCAGGATTCTTTGGGGCAGGACCCTCTCTGAACACGAGCCAGGAGGCGCATAAAGCCACGCCTGGTGCTGAGCCCCCTGTTGTCCGAATCAGGCTGTGTGGGTTAAGGTAAAGGTCGCTTTGAACTTTCGTATCCCCGCGGCCGAGCTTTGCTCCGCCCGCTCTGCTTCACTGACCCAGCTCCAGCTTGTCATCCGGCAGGACTTGGCTCCGCCGGTCCCGCTGAGGACCGCAAGATCCAGGATTCTTTGGGGCAGGACGATCTCTGAACACACGCCAGGAGGCGCATAAAGCCACGCCTTGTCCCTCGCCCTGTGAGGTCACGGGCGGTTCGCGCCGGGCTAAGCCCGGGCAAAGGGCAGGCCGTCTGTGGCCGTCCGGGGCTGGCTGCGGCTGGGATGGGCCACCCCCTTGGCTAGATATTTTTATAAGACTAGCGTGGAGCTAAGATTCTATGGTAATTAATGCTGTTTTGAAAAGTGACTATTATTATTATCCCCATGCCTAGTATTTAATTTGTATGTTTACATTGGTGCCCCTTATACCTTAGTTATTGTTGTACATTTTTCCCTTTTAGTCTAGAAAGATATTCAAAAAGTTCTCCAAGCAGTCCCGTCCGAATACAAGACAGACAAAACCCACAACTACACCTCTTCCAAGTCTGACTGCAATAGATAAATTGCTGCAAAAGATCATTGGGGTAGTTGTCACAGGTATAGAGAACACCGAGAGACGTCTCTCGCTCCCCATAGGCATGGCTCCACCTTTACAACCTTAACAACCTGCATATTCATCTACGGTTCTGGCTAACTCGTGTGATTCAATGCTAATGACCTCGTATGCCGGGTTGCCTGGGGTAGATAACAACCATGAGAAGCATTCCGCCCACCAATTTTCACCCCCTGTACCCCTCCTTGGAAAGCAGACTTTCATCAACACCTACCCTGTTGGTGCCAGATACAAGTGTAGAAGTCATTTAATTAATTAATGATTCAACAGAATTTGAGGGCAATGATGCACAATTAATCACTGATCCCCTACATCTGGACAGGGTAAATACTGAAAGTCCGCGTGCAAGAACTAGAGGGCAAAAAGCCAAAAGTAAACAAAATCACATTTCCAAAGAGTTGCAAGCACATAAATACAGGGGAAAAGGTAGCCGTACATATCGTAAAACGGTATCCAATCCGCTAGGTCGGAAGCGGTATAAGTGCGAGAGTCAGCAAAGTGCTGCGGAGGACCAGCCCAATGTAGGGAGGATCGAGGTGGGGAAGAGGGTTTTTTGGGGAAGAATGGAGACCCTATTATCAACATGACTAGGGCCAATTTATAAGAAAATTAACAGCATTGAAACTAAGGCAGGTCTCATTGAACAACATATAATAAACACCTCCCTCCTTACCAAGACACCCGAAGCTACGATAATCGCATCCACACCGGTATCCACCTCAAATGGGACTGTGGGTGAATCTGCACAACATACGACTAAGGGAGCCAAGGAAAAGTCAGGGGATAAGTTGGGGGGTACTGCTGTAAACAATCAAGTAGACCGAACAGTCCCAAATAACTGTTCCAAAGGGGTTAACAATATGAACAGCCATACTGATGGAGGCAGGCAAGATGCTGTAAGTTTACCAGCAGGGAAGGTAAATCAGGGGACCAAATAACTGATCAAACAAAACGCCTATGTACCGTAGAAGATCACAAGGGTAATAATATACCACCAGTTATAAATCTACCACCAGAATGTGGAGCTTAGTTCTTTGTAACGTCCCAAAATTCAAGTTCAAGTTCAAGTTCTGGAATTTGTATAGCGCACTACTCACCCAGATGGTCTCAAGGCGCTTGAGGGATGGTGGGTGCGTTATTTATCGAATAGCCATGTTTTTAGCTGCTTTCTGAAGGAGGGGTGGTTCTGGGTAAGGCGGAGGTGAGTAGGGAGAGAATTCCAGGTTTTGGCCGCTAAGTAGGAGAAGGATCTCCTCCCATGGTGGATCTGTGGATGCGCGGAATTGCAGCGAGGGCTTGATTGGATGATCGTAGTTGGCGGGTGGGTTTGTAGAAGGACAGTCGTGTGTTGAGGCATTCGGGTCCTAGTTCGTAGAGGGCCTTGTGTGCGTGGGTGAGGAGTCGGAACGTTATTCTCTTGTTGACGGGGAGCCAGTGGAGTTCCTTCAGGTGACCAGAAATGTGAGCTTGACGGGGGATGTCCAGTATGAGTCTGGCTGAGGCGTTTTGGATGCGTTGGAGTTTTTTCTGTAATTTGGCTGTGGTTCCGGCGTAAAGGGTATTTCCACATTCCAATCGGCTGGTGACTAGTGCGTGGGTGACTGTCTTTCTTGTTTCGGTGGGGATCCAACGGAAGATTTTTCTGAGAATGCGAAGGATGTTGAAGCATGAAGATGAGACGTCATTGACTTGTCTGGTCATCGAGAGGGAGGAGTCTAGGAGGAAGCCCAGGTTACGTGCGTGATCTGTAGGTATGGGTGCTGTACCCAGGGCCAGTGGCCACCATGAGTCGTCCCAGGCAGAGGGGGATGATCCTAAGATGAGGACTTCCGTTTTGTCAGAGTTTAGTTTTAATCGGCTGTTCTTCATCCATTCGGCTACTTCTTTCATTCCTTCGTGTAGATTGGTTTTGGCGGTGTTTGGGTCTTTGGTGAGGGAGAGGATCAGCTGGGTGTCGTCTGCGTAGGAGATGATGTTGAGGTTGTGTTGTCGTGCGATGGATGCGAGGGGACTCATGTATACATTGAAGAGGGTGGGACTGAGGGATGATCCTTGTGGTACGCCGCAGATGACTTCGTTGGCCTCTGATTTGAATGGGGGGAGGCGGACTCTCTGGGTTCTTCCGGCGAGGAACAAGATGATCCAGTCCAGAGCTTTTCCTTGTATTCCGACGTTGCTGAGGCGTTGTATGAGGGTGCTATGGCAGACTGTGTCGAAGGCGGCGGAGAGGTCAAGTAGGATGAGGGCAACTGTTTCTCCGTGGTCCAGTAGCGTTCAGATGTCGTCTGTTGCTGCGATGAGGGAAGTTTCGGTGCTGTGTTTAGCTCGGAAGCCGGACTGTGAGGGGTCGAGGAAGTTATTGGATTCGAGGAAGGCGGCGAGCTGACTGCTGACGGCTTTCTCAATGACTTTGGCGGGGAATGGGAGGAGTGAGATGGGGCAGTAGTTCTTAAGTTCAGAGGGGTCTGCTGTGGGTTTCTTCAGAAGGGCGCTGAGTTCGGCATGTTTCCAGCTTTCCGGGAAGGTAGCGGAGTTGAAGGAGCAGTTGATGACATCGCGGAGATGGGGTGCGATGATGGAGTCTGCTTTGTTGAAGATGTGGTGGGGACATGGGTCGGTTGGAGAGCCTGAGTGGATGGAGTTCATGAGGCGGAGGGTGTCTTCAGTGCTGATTGGGTTCCAGGCGCAAAGGTTGTGAAAGTGCTGTTTTGGTTCGGATATGGGTGGAGTGGACTGTTCTTCGGACTGGTTTTCAAAGCTGTTATGTATGTCGGCGATTTTGTTGTGGAAGAAAGAGGATAAAGAGTCGCAGAGGTCTTGGGAGGGAGTAATGTCGGTGGTGTTGGCGGTGGGGTTGTAATTCTTTGACGATGTTGAATAGATCCTTGCTGTTGTGGGCGTTGTTGTCGAGTCGATCCTTGAATGCTGATTTCTTGGTGGATCGGATCAATTGGTGGTGTTTGCGGGTGGCGTCCTTGAAGGTGGTCAGGTTGTCAGTGGTTGGGTTTTTTCTCCAGGTTTTCTCGAGGGTGCGACATAACTTCTTGGATTTCTTAAGGTCATCGTTGAACCAGGGGACCTTTTTGCTACCTTGTTTGATCTGGTGGATTTTCAAGGGTGCTAGTTCGTCAGCGCAGAGGGTGATCCATTGTGTGAGTTTGGTGGTGGCTTGGTTTGGGTCCGATGAAATGGCAGGAGGGTTTTGGTTAAGCGATGTGGTGAGTTGGTCGGTGGTGATTTTATTCCAGTTTCTTCGAGGAATAGGTTGTGGGGGGTTGTGAGTCGAGGTCTTTTTGTAGCTGAAGTGGACACAGCTGTGGTCCATCCAATGAAGAGCTGAGGTGTGATCGAAGGAGATGTGTTTGCTGGAGGTGAAGATAGGGTTGAGCGTGTGACCGGCTAAGTGGGTGGGGGTGTCAACAAGTTGTTTGAGTCCGAGATTGGCCAGGTTGTCCAGCAAGGTGGTGGTGTTGCTGTCATTTTTCTTTTCCAGGTGGAAGTTGAGGTCTCCCAGTAGGATGTAGTTCTCGGAGGTGAGGGCATGTGGGCTGATGAAGTCAGTGATGTCTTCGTTGAATTGTGTGCGGGTTCCTGGTGGTCTGTAGATGAGGGTGCCTCTAAGTGTGGTCCTGGGGTCGGTGTGGATCTGGAAGTGAAGGTGATCGGCGGCCGCGAGGTTGTCGTCGGAGCTGGTCGTGATTCGGATGGTGTTCTTATGGACGATGGCAATGCCTCCTCCTGTTTGGATGCTGCAGTCTTTTCGGATGATCTTGTAATTGTCCGGGATGGCTATGGCGATGTCGGGTGCTGATGAGGCGTTCATCCATGTTTCAGTAAGGAAGGCGACGTCCGATGATGTAGTGTCGAGTAGATCCCAGAGTTCAGTGGCGTGTCTGTGCACCGAGTGGGTGTTCAGCAGGATGCACTTCAGGTGGTTAGAGTCGGAGCTGTGTTTGGGGGAAGTGGAATTGTTGTGGGTTCTGATGCAGGAGAACTTGCAGGAGTGGCAGGTGAATGGTCCATGGGTGTATCCTGGGGTAGCTATGCAGCATTGTGGTATGCGTCCGGGGTTGAGGGCCAGGAGGGAAGCAGAGTCGTACGTTTTGCGGGTGGAGAGTGTTTTGCGAGGACCAGGGGGTCTGGCGCTGGGCGCGGTCCAGGCGCGGACGGACGTAGACAGGCTTACCTTTGGCGCACCTGCGGCGCGCATGGGGCGCGTCCGCTGTGCGGGAACGCTGCGCGCAAAGGCATCTGTCATATATGGGTAGTGGAAGGGGAGGGGCGAGGGAGGATCAGCTGGGAGGCGGAAGCGGGGCGGAGACCCGGGCAGGGAGTCACACAACAACAACAACAAAAACAAAATGGCAGGCAGCCTCAAACGAGATACTAAGCCAATGCGAAGCAAATGGCAGTGGCCCCGGTACAGTCAGGCACACCTTTAAATTAACAAGCAGGCAAATGAAACTGTATTAACAGCGCACTCTGACAATCTAGCGCTACGAAGTCTGAATGAATACAAAGATAAAGCAGTCAAGGCAGTCTAGCGCTACGATGTCCCAATGAATTAAAATGCAAAACAAAATTGAGGGAAGGACAACTAGAAACACATGAAACCCTTAGAAACAAAGTTTTGTATTGGTTGACAGTAAATTGTGGTTATCCAATGTTTGGTGCAGAACAGATTATACTAACCCAAAGAGTGGGATGGATAGGCCCTACAACCAAAACATTTGATGGGGACTGTGTAATAATCAATTTTAGATCACCTAACTGGGCACACAAAACCCTACTTAGTGCACCTCCACCCTCTTGGTGGGATTTTAATACAGCTTTATTACCACTTGCATATTTTTATAGACATTTGTTGGTGAATAACCCAGCTTCTGATAATGTGTTTCAACATCCTAATAACAACTGGTTGCCCACACCACCAGTTGCATGCCAAATGGGACCCTCAATACCACTGTACAATAGATTTCAGTGCTTGACCTAGATGGAGGAAAATGACTGACATAAAAAGGTAGCCGGGTTCCCTCCAAGAAGTGTGACAGGGCGGATGGTCACTGATAGACCATTAAGAAGGGGAAGTTCAATTCAATTCAATTCAATTGATTTATATAGCGCGCTACATACCCAGAGGGTCTCAAGGCGCTTGAAGAAGGGTGGGGAATTACATGTCAAAAATCCAGGTTTTAAGTTGCTTTCTGAATGCTAGGTGGTTCTGAGTGAGGCGAAGGTGAATGGGAAGTGAGTTCCAGGTTTTAGCCACCAGGTAGGAGAAGGATCTTCCTACCATGGTGGTTTTGTTGATGCGAGGTACAGCAGCAAGGGCTTGGTTGGAAGAACGTAGCTGGCGGGAGGGGGTGTAGAAGGAGAGTCGTGTGTTGAGGCATTCGGGTCCAAGTTCGTAGAGTGCTTTGTGTGCGTGGGTTAGGAGGCAGAATGTTATCCTCTTATTGACGGGGAGCCAGTGGAGGTTTTTCAGGTGACCGGAAATGTGGTCTTTACGCGGGATGTCTAGTATGAGTCTGGCTGATGCGTTCTGGATGCGTTTTTTCTGAAGTTTTGCGGTGGTACCGGCGTATAGGGTGTTTCCGTAGTCCAGGCGGCTTGTAACCAGTGCGTGGGTGACCATTTTCCTAGTTTCAGTGGGGGTCCAGCGAAATGTTTTTTGAGCATGCGAAGAATATTGAAGCAAGATGATGATACGGCGTTGACTTGTCTGGTCATCGAGAGTGAGGAGTCCAGAATGACGCCCAGGTTCCGTGCGTGGTCCGTCGGGATAGGTGCTTTTCCAAGGGCCTCAGGCCACCAACAGTCGTCCCAGGCGGAGGGGGAGGTACCTAAGATAAGGACTTCTGTTTTGTCTGAATTCAGTTTCAGACGGCTGTGCTTCATCCACTCGGCTACTTCTTTCATTCCTTCATGTAGGTTGGTTCTGGCGGTGTTAGGGTCTTTGGTGAGTGAGAGGATCAGTTGAGTGTCGTCAGCGTAGGAGATGATGTTGAGGTTGTGTTGGCGTGCGATGGCCGTGAGGGGGCTCATGTATACGTTGAAGAGGGTGGGGCTGAGTGAAGATCCTTGTGGTACGCCGCAAATGACTTCAGTGGCCTCTGATTTGAATGGTGGGAGGCGGACTCTCTGAGTTCTACCGGCAAGGAACGAGGTGATCCATTCCAGTGCTTTTCCTTGGATTCCGATGTTTCCGAGGCGTTGTAACAGGGTGCTATGGCAGACTGTGTCGAAGGCTGCGGAGAGGTTGAGGAGGATGAGGGCGACTGTGTCTCCATTGTCCAGTAGAGTTCGAATGTCATCTGTTGCTGCGATGAGTGCGGTCTCAGTGCTGTGTTTGGCTCGGAAGCCGGACTGTGAGGAGTCGAGGGATTTGTTGGTTTCGAGGAAGGCGGCGAGCTGGTTGTTGACAGCTTTCTCGATGACTTTGGCCGGGAATGGAAGGAGCGAGATGGGGCGGTAGTTTTTGAGTTCGGTGGGGTCAGCTGTGGGTTTTTTCACAAGGGCGCTGAGTTCGGCGTGTTTCCAGCTTTCCGGGAAGGTGGTGGAGTTGAGGGAGCAGTTGATGACGTCTCGGAGGTGTGGTGCTATGATGGAGTCTGCTTTGTTGAAGATGTGGTGAGGGCATGGGTCTGTGGGGGATCCTGAGTGGATGGAGTTCATCAGGCGGATGATGTCCTCAGTGGAGATTGGGTTCCAGTCATTAAGGATGTTCAAGGGGGGTGAAGGTACGGCAGAAGGTTGGGTGGGTTGGTCTTCGGGTTGGTTGTCGAAGCTGTTGTGGATGTCCGCGATTTTGTCGTGGAAGAACGAAGCTAGGGAGTCGCAAAGGGTTTGCGAGGGAGTGATGTCGTTGGAATTGACGGTAGGGTTGGTAAACTCTTTGACGATGTTGAATAATTCCTTGCTGTTGTGGGGGTTGTTGTCTAGTCTGTCTTTGAATGCGGCTTTCTTGGCAGTCTGGATCAGTTGGCGGTGTATGCGGGTGGCCTTTTTGAAGGCGTCTCTGGTGCTGGTGTTAGGGTCTTTTTTCCAGGCCTTCTCGAGGGAGCGACAGAGTTTCTTGGATTTCTTGAGATCATCGTTGAACCAGGGGGCGTTTTTGCTGCCTAGTTTGATTTGGCGTTTTTTCAGAGGTGCTAGGTTGTCGGCGCTGTTGGTTAGCCATTGAGTGAGGTTAATGGCTGCTTGGTTGGGGTTCGAAGAGTGGGCAGGGGGCTTTTGGAGAAGCGATGAGGAGATCTGGTCGATGGTGATTTTATTCCAGTTTCTTCGCAGAGTAGGTAGAGGATGGTTGTGGGTAGTGGTCTTTTTGTAGACAAAGTGAACGCAGCTGTGGTCCGTCCAATGGAGAACTGTGGTGTGACTGAAGGAGATATGTTTGCTGGAGGTGAAGATAGGGTCGAGTGTGTGACCTGCGCAGTGAGTGGGGGTATTAACAAGTTGTTTGAGTCCGAGGTTGGCGAGATTGTCCAGGAGGGTGGTGGTGTTGCTGTTGTTGCTCTTTTCCAGGTGGAAATTGAGGTCTCCCAATAGAATGTAGTCTTCAGAGGGGAGGGCGTGTGGGGTGATAAAATCAGTGATGTCTTCACTGAATTGAGCACGGGGTCCAGGTGGCCTGTAGAGTAGGGTCAATCAAAAAACACGGGGGGAGGGTCTGCAGGGACAGTTTAATGACCCCAACGTGCTACAGTCCCTAAGAACAATACCAACAACAGAGTAGCAGGGAGTCAAAGTAAACTAAGTATCAACCTACTGTATGCCTCAAAAGAACAACCAACATAAATTACTGGTGTATGGAAAAACAACAATGGGACCACTCAATTCTTCAGGAGAAAAATTCCCATCAGTCACCGTCCGATTCCGCCCTTCATCATCTGGGAACTGTCACCCTCAGAAACAAGAGGTACTCACAGTGGACCGGTCGGATGTTAATGACCTAATCAAACCTGCATAGTACTATGATGAGGGGGAAAAAAACTCAAAGAGAGTTGTGTGGTGACTAAAAGCAGTGCTAGAACTAGTGAAGTGCAGTGTGCAAAAGTGAAGAGTGAAGTATAAAATTAGGTAGGGAAGTGAAAAAGATTATTTATTTAAGAATCACCTCACTCCTAAGATAAAACCATGAGTGCGTTAGTGGTTTAAACAAATAACCACTGATGGTAAAAGGTCGACATGTTTCTGCAGACTCACAAGACCAAAAATGTATCCAGCTGCTTCTTCAGGACCAAGAACGCTACTGCTTTGAACATACAACAAAATATATCAAAAAAGGAAGAAAACAGATATCACCTGGATTCCAGTGATTCTATCCTTCTCCTGGCAATTAGGCAGGAGAGAAAGTCCCACCTCACCTGGCATACAGCGCAGGTAAAACAGGGCACCGCTCTCTCCGTCGGTACCCCGGGCGTCCCTCTGGGCTGTCGTGGGAGGGGACCTCCCACACCATACACCAGTAATTTATGTTGGTTGTTCTTTTGAGGCATACAGTAGGTTGATACTTAGTTTACTTTGACTCCCTGCTACTCTGTTGTTGGTACTGTAGAGTAGGGTGCCTCTGAGTGTGGTCTTGGGGTCGGTGTGGATCTGGAAGTGAAGGTGTTCGGCGCAAGCGAGGTTGACGTCTGAGCTGGTTGAGATGCGGATGGAGTTCTTATGGACGATAGCGATGCCTCCTCCTGTTTGGATGGTGCGGTCCTTACGGATGATCTTGTAGCCTTCCGGGATGGCAATGGTGATGTCTGGGGCTGAGGAGGCGTTCATCCATGTTTCTGTTAGGAAGGCGACGTCCGGAGAGATGGTGTCTAGTAGATTCCAAAGGTCGATGGCGTGTCTGTGGATCGAGCGGGTGTTGAGCAGGATGCATTTTAGGTGGTTTGTGTTAGCTCTCTGTTTGGTGTTAGTGGATGAGGAGTTGGTCTTGGTGCCGTCATACTTGCAGGAGTTGCATGAGAAGGGTCCATGGGTGTTGCCAGGTGCGGCTTGGACGCAGTTGGGGATGCGGCCGGGGTTAAGTGCTAAGAGGGTAGAGGCGTTGTATGTAATGCGGGTGGGGTGGGTGGGACGGGGGCCAGGGGGTCTGGCGCTGGGCGCGGTCCAAGCGCGGACGGGCGTAGACGGGCTTACCTTTGGCGCACCTTCGGCGCGCATGGGGCACGTCCGCTGCGCGTGAACGCTGCGCAAACAGACAACTGTCATATGTGGATGGAGAAGGGGGAGGGGCGAGGTGTGGTCAGCTGGGAGGCGGGAGCTGGGCGGGGAAGGCACAGGAAGCAAACAACAACAACAGCAATAACAAAATGGCCTCAGCCAAGATCTAACCGGATTGGGGCATAGAAATCGAATAGCGCGATCTTGATGATAAAGGCACCGGTGAGATCAGGCAGACAACAATAACAACAGCGCAACAATATTCAAAAATGCCAAATGATTAATAGCAGCGTAGTTAGGCAGGCGGAGCGCTATGGCAGACTAATGCACAACAAGGTTTCTGCCTTTCAGGCAGTTCAGTTCACACTTCTGTGGGTACTTGTGGAAGAGCGAGGTGGGGATGCAGAGGCACCAGCAGGCAGGCGCAGTGGGGAGCAGCGTCTGGAGCGACCGTGTCTGTTGAGAACAGGACGGTGAAATAGGAAACACCCAATTCTTACTCACAGACTCCAATATGGAATGTAGAAATAATAGGGAAAATTAGCTTGGCGATTTAATCACCATAAAACCTGCAGAGTACCTAGTGAATGTGGATGTGGATGTACCCATAAACTCTAATGAGATCCAAGGAGTAGAAACTACAACACATGAAGGGTATACACCAACAATTTCGAATATCGTAGGCTTGGGGGAAAAAACTAGATATGCCTTTTTGGCAAGATTTTATTTTCTATGGCAGTGACTTCATCTGTATACAAGAAACTTGGAGCACAGACCATGTCGTAGTAGAAGGGTACACATCTTATTGTTTAAACGCCATACCCTCCCAATTAGGAAGAGCTAAGGGTGGATTAATGATGCTTGTATCCAATAAATTGATTGGGTTTAAATTTTACTTAATTCTTCTACTGGTAATCATAGCCAAGTATTGCGAGTTTCCTTCCCAAAGGGAAAAGATTTGGTTTTAATTAACCATTATAACAATAATTTCCATAAAGACAGGGGAGCCCCGCTAGACCCACTAGAAAAAGAGTTGGACAGAGCCCTGAAATTTACGAGCAAACTTGCTGTCATTTTATGGGCAGGCGACTTTAATTTCCGAGTTTGCCCAGTAGTAACTACCAACTCATGTGGATTCATGAAGGACCACACTGCTGTAATTGGGATTAATGATGATACGCAACATTTCCCACATTGTGGATATGGAATGGCACTTAATACAATCATGGCAAAGTTTGATCTCGAGTTGTTAGATTGTTCCATGAGAAAGGGTCATGTTAAATGTCCAACATTTACTGGGGGGAACGGGAACAGTAATATTGACCACATCCTAATCTCGAAGAATAGTATTTATACTGATCTTTGGATATCAGAAAAGATGGTTAGTGACCACAACAGCATCTCTATGGTATTACTAGACTGGGGCAACAGATTGTCTAACACAGATGACAGAATCTTAGATATCCTCCCTGTTAGGCCTAACGGGATGAGAATTAAATGGGATAGTGTGGACCCAAGAAAGATTCAAAAGGAAGTTGTCAGCAAATGCAGAGAAGGTATTGACTATTGCCTTAGTGAGGTGGTCACCACAGACACCCTACTAACTACATTTTCTGAGATAAACAACGTAATTAAGAATGTACTGACTAGAAATTCCAAAGGCCAGAAACAAGATGGGAAGAGGTGGTTTGATTCCAAATGTAACCAGGCATTACATAATTTGAAATTGGCACTGGGGAGCAATCCCCGTAACCAAATACTTGTTCATGAACTCCGAACTAATTATAAACAAGTTGTGCTGGTACAAAAAAAAGAGTTGCAGTCAGACGCCTGGGAGAAATTAAGTATGGGAGCTGAAACCAACAACAGCAAACTCTTTTGGGATACGGTAAATAGCCCTTTTTTAAAAGATAATCATATGCCGAACTGACGTCTTATGTAAATTGTACTAAATGGATTGCACACTTTTCTAATATTATTAACCCAGATAAGGTGTTTTTAACTTCTTTTTTAAATGACGTTTTTACATGGCCTACCTTACCACTGTTAATTGGTGTGGAAGAGGTGCAGGAAGGGCTGGTAAATAGCAAAGGGAGCAAAGCGCCGGGACCGGATGGCGTCCCGATCGATTTATATAAAGATGAAATGGACTTATGGGCCCCAATCCTCACAAGGATTTTTAACATCGCTGCCTTGGGGATTTTTCCAATATCATGGGCCCAATCATGAATTGTTCCATTACATAAAAAGGGGTCGCGCTCCGAAGCATGCAATTACCGCCCAATATCACTACTGGACTCTTCTATAAATGTGATGAGTAGGGTGCTTTTAAGAAGGTTGGAAACATGGGCCTCAGACCAAAACGTACTAACCCCAGTGCAGTATGGTTTTAGGAAGGGGTTGGGGCCCATCGAACAGTGTATAAATTTGGATCTATTAATAAATAAATATACAGTAGCTAAAGAGGGAAATTTGTTTTTATGCCTCGCCGATTTGAGCAATGCGTTCGATCTAGTGGATCATTCCCTCCTTTGGGCAGTACTGCTGGAATCTGGGGCCCCAAAAGAGATTGTGTTATTTTCAGCAAGAGTATACGAAAAACTTTCCTGCAGTGTACGTTACGGGCCGAGTGGCGAGCGAACCCCGTTCTTTGCTGTGCGAAGAGGCATTAGATGCCCCAAAAATAGATAATACTGTCGTGCCAGTAATATTATACGCTGATGATGCCGTTTTAATCTCCCGTACCCCTTTAGGCCTTCAACGGCTTATTGATGAATTTACCGATTTTATCCTTTGTAGGAAGCTTTTAATTAATAAATCGAAGACATTTACGATGAGATGTGGGAAAAATTGAAATCACCAAGGTCTTTCTTTCTGGATGGCTCAAAGATACAAGCTGTTAAAACTTTCTGCTATTTAGGTATTAACTTTGAAGGTAATGGTAAATGGGCAAGTGAGCATGAAAATATTAGATATAAAATGACCAGTTCGTTTTGCGGCAAAAATAGGGGACCGCAGAATAAAGGATATGATAACGATATACAATGCAAGATGCGTTCCTTCAGCTTTATATGGTGCTGGTTTGTGGGGTTACTCACCTATAGTACAACTCCAAAAAGATGAAAATAGTTTTCTTAAACAGATGTTGTGTGCCCGACCTCAGCTTCCACTGATTTAATCCATCAAGAAACTGGTTTAAAATAGGTTTCAGATCTGGCTGCCTTACGTCTGTTACTATTATGGCGCTCTATTTGGCACAAGAAAGAAACTGAGTTCACACAGTCCATAATTAGAGATTGCCTCAAACTAGATTACTGCTCTCGTATTCCTTGGTTGCGCTACATCATTTATTGGTATAGCGTACTATTTGATTTTACCATCTCCACAGAGTCAGATTATGTAATACCTTTCTCCAAGAAAGAAATGAAAGATTTGTTCCTGTCCTATTGAGGGAAAGAAAGAGATAAAATACTTAGGACCCAAAGGACCTCAGTCTTTTATAGGCAACTGGAACTGAAAAAGGGGCTACATGCATATTTGGTGGATGTGTCCAGACCCTCACATCGATTTGTACTAACACGTTTACACCATCTTGTATCGTTCCCCTAAATAGGGGAAGGTACTAATACAAATTTCCCCTGTGATAATGTCTCAAAGCAGAGTTGTTGTCATTTCCTGCTATTTTGTAAATTTTATGTATTTTTAAGGAAATTTATTTGAAGCCTATCCTTTTAAAATATGGAATTCGTTTAACAGTAGATGCAATGAAATTATTATGTTCTCTTGAGACCCCAGATGTCTGTATTTATGCGCGCCACAGTATTAGAAAAAAACCCATAAGGAGCATTGTAATAGTGGTCATGTGCGGTTACCAAATAACAGGGTGATGAATGAGAATGTATACATTTAAAGACAGCAAAGTAATGAGTACAACCATGAGCAGGGCCTAATGGAGTGTCATTATATATTTTCTAGATGTACATGTAATGAACAAAGTTCTGAAGAAGGTGCAAGATTGTGTATGTCACCGAAACGCCGCGTCGACAATTTGTTTGTTTTATTTTTAACTATAAAGTGACCAAATGAATTGTTTGTAATAAATTGTGTTTGTTTATGATTTTAATGGAAATGTTTTTTTAATTGTGATTACTTATTTGGAAATAATGTACACCATGACCCAAATAGAATACTGATATTTTAACCATTTTTTCAATAAATCATTGAAATTTTAAACTCATGTGTGAGAATGTGCTCTTGTTGAAGAATTGTCCCAAAATAGTTTTGTACATTTGGTAACTCTCGCATTGACCATACTCATCTTGGGTGGGAAGGGCGCACTAAGATCTAGTGACCCATGAGGATCAGTATCCTTGATAAAGTGAGGAAAAGGGAAACCTGCTGTTTGTTGACACTGTAACCCATCCCTTTTCCGGTTGAAGGGTAACGCCCTTGTGATTTTGGTATTTAAGCACAGTTGTTTAACTGGGGAGTTTATGTTCTCTCTCTCACTGTCTAAGTGAGGCTTCAATTAGACACAACTGTCCAGAAGGTAAAATGGACACGTTCAAAGTTTTCAGTTTTTCTGAAGGCCAATTCAATAAAATAATCCATGGCCCTGCTAAAACTGTTAATACCATAACTTTAACAGACAATAATGAAGAACAATGGAAAGAATTATGGAACTTAAAGAAAAAAGTTATCAGAACCGAATTGCACTCTGACTTTTTGGTAGAGTATTGCAAGAAGGGAATGATTCCAAAAGGGCTCCAGGTTAAAAATGAACCCAGTCTATTTGTTATATATGAAAAATTTATAGAAACATGGACGTTCATCGCCAACAGGTGCAGCAGAGATTGGCTACTGTTAATTATAGAGACCGCACAAGCCACTCTAATTATTGAAAAACGAGAGTTAGATGAAATGGAACAAAGACTAAAAGACAACACCTCATTGGAAGATGCAAAAACCAAATTAGAAGAAATCCAAGGAGACTTGGATGGTTATAAGGACTATCTGGTCAATAAAAAGAGTAATAAATTCAGAAAAGACTTGAGCCAGTATAAACAAGAAACAGTATACCCATATCTGCAAAAAGATCATTTTGAAAGACAAAGAGAGGAATGGACACCGAGATATAAGTGGCAATCCAATAAACGGAATGCCCCAAGAAAGGGAGTCCCGTTCTCTGACACATCATATACAAGCACTGACTCAGAGGGTGAAACAGCACCTGCGAACCAAATAGAAAAAGAGAAAGAAATCCTCCAAAAACAGAGTAGAGATAGCTTCTCTTTTTTAGATCAACGAAAAAGCAATCAGAACAAGAACCCGAACCCACGGGGACGAGGGAGAGGAAGAGGTTTCTTTCCGATAAATCAAGGCCAACAACGTCCATACATGAAGACCCAAAGCCAGAAAACATGGGATTAGAGGATATAACTAAAGCCCCCATAATAAATTTATCAAAAAGAGTTATGACACCTGAAGAGATAAGTGTATTAGAGAAGGGACTAGGTTTCGCAATAGCAGGACCCCCAGACAAATTCCTTTTAGAAAGGGATCTGCAAATTTTTTTTAGAAACATCAGACTACAAAAATATTTCAAAGGAAAGGAGAAGGCCCCAACTAGCAACAAATCAGGCTTGCGTCCCAAATCAGTATGGACACCCCACAGCTCAATGGTCAGTAAAAACATTGAAACCTCTGAAAGAGTCATAGAAAAAGGAATAGAAGAGATACTTGGCCAGAGAACATGAATTAAAAACAATCTCACACCAGGAGAAAAGATAGCTTTATGGAATCTAGAAGAGTGTAGGAAGATTACCATAAAACCCGGAGATAAGGGGGGGGAGTATTGTCGTATCAGACACTACTGACTATGAGATGAGGATTAACCTCTTACTATTCAATCAAAGCCATTACAGTAAGTCAAATAGACAAGAATGGCTAGACCTTGGTAAACGTATTAAAAGTCTGCTTATACTAGCTAAGGAAGATGGTATACAATCATGAGGAGTATAACTTTTTAAATAATGAAACGCCAACAATGCCAGCAATTTACAGATTGCCAAAAAGTGCATAAAAACATCAGTGACCCATAATGAGGCCCATCGTCTCTAGTCTAAACTCTTTAACTGAACCACTGAGCAAGTATGTGGATACATTTATACAGCCTTTAGTGACAGAACAACAGGCATATAGAAAAGATACAACTGATATGATCGGTAAAATTGAAAATGTAGAGTTCAATACCCAAAATCAATGGCTCTTGACATTGGACATAGAGGCACTTAACACCAATATCCCCCACAATGACACCATAAATATGATAAAAAAAACTTTTGCAGGGTGAGAATGAGGACTTATCTGACCATTCGACTTTCATAGTGGAGTGCGTGGAATTAATTGTTAAAAACAACATATTTCTATTTAAGGAAGACACGTACAAACAAACAAAGGGGACGAGCATGGGAGCCACATGTGCTCCCAGCTTAGCATGTTTATATGTAGCAGACTTTGAAAACAGGCACATTTTTAACCAATTAGCACCCTTTTTTGAAAATATTTCAAAATGGTCCTGTTTTATAGACAATGTGTTTTTTATTTGGCACGGCAATGAAGAAGATCTGTGTGAGTTCATTGCATGGCTAAATTTAGGGGATGAGAACCTTAAGTTCACATCTGCCTACAGCAATGAATCGTGTGATTTCCTTGATATTAAAATCAGACATGCTGAAGGGAAACTAGGAGTGGAACTATTTACCAAACCCTCAGACCATAACACTATTTTACACTACACAAGCCATCACTCAGCATCCCGAAAGAATAATATTCCTTTCGGCCAATTTTTAAGGGTGCGACGAAATTGCACATCTAGAAATAAATATGAGAAACATGCAAAGACCCTAATGAGGAAATTTCTAGATAGGCGCTACCCGAAACAGATGGTAAGGAAGGCGTACAAACGCGCTAAATTTTATAATAGAGAAAGTTTATTTGAACCTAAAATGGCACAAGAGAAACCGGACAAACCCATTGTGTTTGTGACCAATTTCTCCAACATATCAAATAAAGTTAAAAATCTGATTAACAGCAATTGGAAATTAATAAATAACCCTGGAGAATTACAACTGCCGAAACCAATATTTCCATTTAGCGCAACAAAACTTTGAGGAATTGTCTAGTACACACCAAACCAGATAAAAATCAGAGAAATCAAATTAGCACCATAGACGGCACATCACCGGTGGGAAACTTTCCTTGTGGAACCTGCAAGAATTGCAGCTCCATCATGAAAGGACCGATGGTGAAATATGGAAATATAACCCACACACACAAAGCATTGACCAACTGCAGGACGCAAAATGTGATTTACATGATAAAATGCCCATGTGAGATGGCATACATAGGTGAAACTCAAAGAGAGATAATATTAAGATTAAATGAACACAGATCTGCGATTCAGACCAAAAAGTCAAATGCGCCCCTAGTAGGTCATTGCCTAGAAAATGGACACCAGGTGGAGGACCTGAAATGGTGTATACTAGAAATAGTGAGTCTCAACAAAAGGGGTGGAGACCTAAGGACAAAAAGAAAGAAAAGAGAACAGTACCATATGTCGCGATTTTAATACCTATAGATCAGGTCTGAATAACAAAGAAGAGTGGGAAAGGATACTATGATCGATTTTGTACCTGCTAGACTATAAACTTAGGCTTACCCATAAAACAGTGATAAACCACCCAGTGTGTAGTTCGCATAGAGATAATATACTATGACAAACAATAACAGTGATGATGTGTCTTTAACTGAATAATGTACAGCAAAGGGAGAGAGATGAGAAGACACTTGATTACACAGATAGTGTAAGAATTAGAGCGAAAGAAATTAATCTAAGAGAAGTGTGTACAAGAGTGGTATAAAAGTTATAACAATACCATCAGCGAGTGCTGAGATTAACATACCCCTGATTTAAAGCGATGGGTACTAACAATGATTTGAACAGAGATCTGGGTTAATGGCACCTTTTAAATAGATCATGGAAAAGGAATGTATGCCTGCCCCTAAACATATAAAATAAAGTGGATTTGATAGGTTAGAACCAGACAAAACGGATTGTATCGTGATCTAACATGGCCAGAAACGACTACAACATGGCGACCATAGTTTTTAAATAAAATAGATACAAAACAATGGTTCGAAGGAGCCGATTTAGACCACAAGCCCCAAAAAAATAGAGCTACCGGCTGTTTTAAGACCGGAAGATAGCCTGACATAGTCAACAAGTTGGTAAAAACCTCATATTAGGGGAGATGGACAGAAACTGGAACCCATTACAAAATGGCGGCCGCCGTTGAGACGAAGATCGCAGCATGTAAATCATGCATGTTCCGGCGAAATTATAGTCCTAATAATGATTTAAAAATCAGCTAAGGACTCATAGAAATTGTCCAAAGCCCCAAATAATAATTTACACAGCACCCTGAGAAAAGAAGGTTTAATAATTATAAAAAATCGGCATCAAAACCACGTCCTGAGAAACGCTGCGAAGGACGGTAAAACAATACAGCTGCTTTCCCAAATAATAATAAATGAGGAAATATGATCCCAATAGATGCAAATCACAAAGGATGAAATTAATAATGAAGGGAATATCTTAAATAACAACAATAGGCACCCATTACAAGATGGCGGCCATGCAACGTTGTGCTGAGAGGTCGCATCTTTTCCCTCTCCTGCACTAGATGAATGGATCGATGAGTAAGATGCTGTGTTACCCGTGAAAATACCCCTGATGGAGATCGGACGGTGGCGGAATAAAGGGATACCTAAAGTTCAGCACATTAAGAAGCAAGTACTTCGGATCGGCCAGGTTTGGATCTGGGTTAAGAAGGCAATTGCGAGAGCTCTAGACGGACATCCCATGGCTCCTAAAATACCCACCCGTGCTGTAAATCAGGAGAAGGCGGGCGAGAAAGGAAAACAGATATCGGACCCTCCAGCAGCAGCGAAGACAGGACCAGCTGCTATTCTAAAAATAGACACTCCCGCAGGGAAGAACACCGGGGCGATCAGGAAAGCATTTCCTCCCCCTCCGCCGGAGAAAGTGAAGAAAGGAGACACACGGAAACCGAGCATGGTTTCTAAAAGTAGCAGTGGGAACACAGCGGAGGCTCGCAACGCGAACAAGGTCAACCCCGGGAAAGGGGATGAGAACAGGAATCGGGACACGGGAATGCAGCAACCTACCATGACAGAGATCCTGTCAGCGAAGATCCCCGAGATACCAGATCCCCTTCTCGAAACTGACGACGCTGTCATTGTGGCCTCGGGAAACGTCCTCGAGGACGTAACTGACGGCGAAGGCTCAGAGAGCCTGGCTGCTAGGCAACAAACTGAGCCGGCGCTGAAAGTGAAACAGAACACTGCAGAAGCGCAGATACATGCGGCAGGCGGATTGCACGCTGGAGGTGAGCGACCAAATGAGACTAAAGCTGGAGGTAATAGGGGGCCCGGAGGGGGTCTAGCTACTGGTATGGGGAATACGGGAGGCACAACTGCTGACATGCTGGGAGCTCTAATGCTTGTGGAGGAAGAGATGAATGCCTCTAGGAGAATGGCCGGCACCTGGGGCAGCAGGGACAGCTTAGTAAACCAGAACTTCTTAGGGGAAGCAAACACCAGCAAGCACCCCCTGGGAGGAGGAGACGGTACCTCTCTAGAAGGGGAAGGAGAGTTTTACTCAGTAAACGAGGACTCGGGGTCAGCACTTTCATCAGAATCCAATACAGAGGAGGATGACCAGGATGATCAGGAAGGAACTGAGTCAGGCATTAGTACATCGGGGAAAGAATCCACAATGAAGAAGAGACATGCAAAATTAAGGAGACAGAACCCTGACTCACCTAGACACTTAGAGAAGCGGCTACTATGGGATTACTCTGCGACCTCGCAAGTATACCAGGAGGATGACAATCCCGGCACTACTGCTGAGGGAGCGGCAGCTGGCCCTACCCCTCCCCAACGGGATCCCTTTCATACTTTGTTTACCACCCTTAAGCAGATGCAAATCGAAGCAAGGGCAGAAAGCCGCAGAGCGAGACAGGCCTCAAAGAAAATTCAGAGCAGCTTAAGGAAGGTTAATAAACTATATGATGAACTCGTGGATCGAGTAACAGAGGTTGAGGAGCACACCGGCAAACTTGAAGATGATGTTGGGAGCTGGCATTTATTTAAGACTGAGCAGGAAAAAATGGCTGAGGATATGCGCTGGAAGATGGAGGATTTTGAAAATAGACAGAGGAGGAACAACGTCAGACTGCTGGGTGTGGCGGAAGGGTCAGAAGGACAGGACGTTAGACAGTTTGTGAGAAATCTCTTGAAGGGGGCCTTTCCAGAATCCCAGTGGCAGTGGGAAACAGAAATACAGAGGGCCCATAGGTTCCCATTTACAATGAAGAAAGCCCGGGCCACAGGAGGAGCAGGGAGGGATGGCCAGCAAAACCACCCGAGGGCGATATTAGTGTACGTTGGGAACTTCCTGCTCAGAGAAGAGATTATGAGTAAGGCAAGGCCAGACAGCAGGAGGACTTTTGAAGGCACCACTTTCTTTACCAGGCCTGACTTCTGTCATATTACCGTAGAGAGGAGATGGAAGTTAAGGCAGATGATGGCTCCCTTTCAGTCTCTAGGCCTGGAAGCATATTTATTGTACCCTGCTAGGCTTAAAGTAGTTGTGAGGGGGAAAACCTGGATCTTCACTTCTGAGATAAAGCATAGTTATTCTTGGAGGAAATGAGGAAGCAGAAGGGGGGTTAGGAGACATGGGTATCTGCACACATAATACTGTCACCTGAATACGGACAAAGGGGCTAGGGGTAAAAGGGTAACACAGCAAAGTTAATGCACTTAGCGGGAGAGGGATGCGGCTAGCACAACCTAAGGCGGGCACACATAGGTCTGCTGACCTATTTGCCTGTAAAGGGGAGGGGGGTGGGGGCAGTGCAGGGAAACAGCAACAATCTTTTTTTTTACACTATAAGATTTGGCACATTGTTACTTATTTAGGACACACTGGATGTACACAAACTGGTTTGATGATATTAAATAATGTTCATCTTTGGTCACATCTACCAATACTAGCGATATGGCGTGCAGGATAGCATCAAATAATGTATGTGGTCTCAATGAGATGAGTAAGAGGATGAGAGTTGCAGCGTACCTAAAAACTATGCGACTGGACTTGATATGCCTTCAAGAGACCCATATAGAATCGAGTAAGACATATCTCTTGGAGCAACTAGGGTTTAAGGTGTAGCAAGCACTAAACAGGCGACTAGGACTAGAGGGGTAGCAGTCTTTGGCAGGCAAAGGGATGTGACTGTAGGGAGGAAGAAGGAAGATAAATGGGGTAGATGGGTCATTCTGGAAGTATGTTTTAGGGGTCAGAAACTAACCCTTGTTACAATTTATGGGTCTACGGGAGACGATCCAGATGTATTTCAGTTCCTTGATACAGAGCTAGCCCAGTGGCCTGAGCCCATAGTATGTTGTGGGGATTTTAACATACATGATCTAGAGAGCTCATTTACACGTCCAGGTGCGATATACCGGGGTAGGAAGAGGAAAGTATATAGGGCATTAGCTGCTATGGTCGCACACAATGCCCTGGTGGATCCGTGGGTAAAGTTACATCCCCATTTAGATGGAAGCACCTTCTTCTCCGCCCCACATAAAGTAATGGTTAGACTTGATTACTTTCTGATATCTAATTCTTTACTCCCTGGGTCTCAAGTGGAGAAGCTACCTAGGGTGATATCAGACCACAGCCCAGTGATTCTCACTTTTAAAATTAACCAAACACCAAGAACACCCTCACAGTGGACTTTCGAGAGAGGCCTGTTAAAGGATCCTGTATATAGGGAGCATATGACAGCCTGGATCAAATGCTTTTGGGATATTAATAGGGGGACAGCAGCTCCAGGAGTGGTCTGGGACACTTTCAAGGCAGGAGTACGGGGAGAAACAATTAGTTTCGTTTTGGGAAGGCAAAAGAGAGAAAGAGATAAGAGAGAGCTGGTTGGGCAGAGACTATTAAGAGAGGAAGGAAATCTAAGTAGGGCCATAGTACAAAATCTACCTTTAGAAGAACACCTGCTTAAAATCATAGCTCTAAAAGCTGAAGCGGTGGAAGGGCTGGCTAGGCAAACTGCAGATAATTTCCTGACAAAGAAGGAAAAGACGTATGAACTTAGCGAGAAGGTAGGGCGAGTGCTGGCAATTAGAACTAGGCAGAGAGCGGCTGCAACTGGAATAAAAGAAATTAGGGATGCACAGGGGAATATGGTTATGGATCCTAATCTAATAAGGGAAGTGTTTAGAAAGTTTTATGCAGATTTGTACACCCCAGAGGATCCAGTGAGCTTGCTAGAGGTTGAAAAATATTTAAGGAATATCCCTCCACCGATAATGTCCGAAGAAGATAGGGAGACATTAGATGGACCCTTACAGTTGGAAGAACTTATTGAGGCCCTTGGTAGCTTACCACTAGGTAAAGCAGCAGGGCCAGACCAAATCTCGCTTGAATTTTACCAAATATTTAAAAACGTGCTCTTGGCAGATATGTTCTTAATAATGCAACAAGCGCAATTAGGGGAATCCAGTCCGGAATCATGGGG
This sequence comes from Lissotriton vulgaris, assembly GCF_964263255.1. Lineage (NCBI taxonomy): Eukaryota > Metazoa > Chordata > Amphibia > Caudata > Salamandridae > Lissotriton > Lissotriton vulgaris. Next base: position 22,542,419 of record NC_141686.1, on the reverse strand, counting down.
AGGGGCTGATTTAATTGTAATTTTAAAAAAGGGGAAGCCGCCAGAAGTACCAGGGTCCTATAGACCAATTACATTAATGAATTCTGATGTCAAAATATATTCTAAAATTTTAGCAAAGAGACTGGCAGGGATCATCGAGCAGTTGGTAACCCCCATACAGCATGGATTCATTCCTGGAAAAGGGACAACGCAGCACGTTAGGACCGTTGTTACTATGTTCGACTCTGCAGGTATCATAGGGGATCCTGTCGCAGCACCTTTCCTAGACGCTGAGAAGGCATTCGACAGGGTCTCCTGGGACTACCTTTGGCAGGTTATGAGGTGGTGTGGGATGGGGTAACCTTTTATAAAAGCCATACAGGTACTCTACAGCACCCCAACTGCGAGAATTAGAGTAAATGGAGGGTTGTCAGATGCAGTAAAAATTGCTAGGGGGACCAGGCAGGGATGTCCCTCCTCTCCCCTCCTTTTTGCGCTATATCTTGAACCGCTATTGCGGAGATTCGAAGCTAATCAGGAGATACCACCAATGAGGGTAAATAGCTGCATGGTGAAGACCTTAGCCTACGCAGACGATGTAGCTATACTAACCCCGAACCCCACTCTAGCTATAAAGGAGGTTGAGGCAGAGGCCCAGGTGTTTGGACAGATATCGGGGTACAGTCTAAACAGATCAAAAACGCAGATTATAAAAAATATGTATACTATATGTGACGATAATAGGGTGGTTAATTCAGCAGTGTATTTAGGGGTTTCATTAATGGCGGACTTGGATAAGGTTGTAGAAATGTATTTGACTCCTCTGATCGATAAGGTTAAGAGAGACCTAGAGAGGATGAACAATCTACATCTCTCTCTCATGGGGTATACTAATGTCATTAAAATGTTGATCTTGCCCAAATTTTTATATTTTTATTGTTCTATCCCCTTGGTTTTTGAAGTCAAGTGGTTTAATTTGCTAGAGAGTGTACTGAATAGGTTTATCTGGGCGCATGGGAAAACCAGGCGGGCCTACAGATATATGACTCTCCCAAGAGAAAGAGGTGGATGGGGGGCCCCGGATTTTAGGCTCTATCAAATGGCTGCAGCACTACAGTATATGCAGGGGCTAATTGGGGGTGGGGGACTCGACACAGGGGTTACGACCATGTCCACGGAAGTCTACTCTATAGTATTGGGGGCAGAGGCAGAAAATAATTTCTTAAATAGAGTTGAGTTTGGATACCACAAAAGGACCAGATTCAAGACTGTAGTGGCAGCATATAGGATTTGGAATGCCTTCCTAAAAAAACGGGGCTGGGAAGATATAATAGGTATGTCAGGCTTTATAAGAATAAATCCTTCCCTGCGGAAGTATTCACTGATTCGACAATGGCGAGATGGGCACAAAAAGGGATAGCACAGATTTGAGATTTAATGGATGAGGAGGGGATAGTCCAGTTTGTAGACCTCACCCTCAAGTATGGTATTGAGAGAAAGGATTTCTTTAAATACCTACAGGTAAGGAGTTTTCTATGTCGTAAGCAGGGTGGTAGCATGGGGTTTAACAGTAATGAAGTACTGGAGAAAGTAAAACTAGGAGGGGACTGTACAATTAGATCCTTCTATGCATGTCTTGCAAAAGGGAAGATAGATGATATGGAAAAAGTTAGTAATAAGTGGGTTGAAAAACTGGGGGGGGGAGCCTGGAAGCTTCCAAGAATCCTTGGACATGGGTCGTACTGTCTTGTGCTCGGGTCCCCTGCAATCGCAGCACTACAAGACTCTATTCTCATTGTATGACACCCCCGCTAGAATAGCTAAGTGGGGAGGCTCCACTGGCATCACCTGCCCCCGATGCAATGCAGGGGACGCAGATATAATTCATATGTTTGCTACCTGCCCCCAGCTGTACACCTTGATTAAAAATGTAGAAGATTTTCTGGATAATACACTTGGAATACGAATACAATTGACACCTATGAGGATTCTGTTCGGGAGAGATAATCAGGATGGACCTGACCACAAGGAATTTATGTTTATGGCCACCGCAGTCCTGAGACTGACAATAGCAAGAGCATGGTTAGATAAGATACCCCCGGGAATGCAAATATGGCTGGCAAACGTATTAGCTAGCTACAACCTTGAGAAAGCAATATATGCACGCAAGGGGAAAAGGGGAAGAAGGCTAGGGCTAAAAATCTGGGAACCAATAGCGAAATGGAAAGAGAGTATGGCACTGCAGGATAATGTAACATAATATGAAATATAGGTTCTATCAAATTTTTCTTTTTTTTGCTGCTTAACTTGTGCTTTATTTTATTTTGTACTGTTTAATCTCAAACCAGATAATGTAAATTATGAATGTAAAGTTGTTTGGACAATGTACAAATGTATGATATGTAATACAATGTGTATATTGAGAAAAAGGGGGAACAAATGAAATATATTAAAAAACAAGATGGCTGCCATATTCACCTTACAAACTCGAATCCCCCTGGTAATTGAATCCAATAATAATCAGGTGAGCCGAGTTACCAATTAAGATCCATATATAAGGACCAAACTCTCCCAAGACACATATGCAGAAAGGAAGCTGACAAGGGAGGACGTCGTGCCAGATCCACCTATTCACTAGTAAGTACCCTAGGGATAGAGGAAGGACAGGATAGAGATACTTGATAGAACATCCTGTTAAAATGTTTAAAGACTAAAATTACTCTTTAACTCCTCCGCAGGTTGGAACAATTTGTTAAAATTTCCAATACAGTGGGCCTTGATCGAATTGTACAAGATCAAGAAAAACTTACAGAGGAAGACAAAGAAAACCTCACCAACTAATCAATAAATATATATAACTAAGGTAAGAACTCCCCTGACTTAGCATCAATATTCAGGAAATTAATAGAATAAATAGTGATATGGAATACCCTGACTATAATACAGATCCATATCCAGGAAGCTTGGACCTTTTTAACTAAAAGACGTCCCCCTTACCCCAAAGAGGAGAAAAGAACTTTAAGTGGTAAGAACATAATGCAAGGAGGTGGGTAGGAGATAACTAATAAATCCAACTTGAAAACTAAGTTACCCTCTCTTTCTAATAGAAAACAACACCGCTTACATATACCTTACAGAGAAGAAGTAAGCAAGCCCCTCTTATAAGGTAAATACTGGTGAATGCCACAAGGAAGGTTGACCTTGATTAAATGGGGGAGGTAAGATAAGTAACACCTACCCTTGCCCATTGGGATTAGATAAAGACCCTCTGCTTTGAGACTTGTCCCGAGAGCGTTTGACCCTGATTAAATGGGGTAGGCAAGATAAGTAACACCCACCCTTGCCCATTGGGATAAGATAAAGACCCTGTGTTTTGATATTTGTCCCTAGAGCTTTTGAAAGACAAGAAAAATAGACACTCGGATCACAAATTTCCGGCCAGGAAAGGAAATAACCCCTAAGTAAGACCCAGCACAAAAAAGCCTTCGGCTGATATAGCGGATAAAGAAAAAAAAGGACAGAGTAATTATTTTTTCTCTTTCCTCGATTTCAGCTTGTCAAATTTGGGACCTGAAGAGTTTTTAACCATACAGAACTTTGGAGGTTCCATCTGGAGCCAATAGGTATGCATACAATGAAATCTCTGTGGGAGGGGGCGCACCACAGTATAAGAAAAAAAAACATAAGGAGCACTGTAATAGTGGTCATGTGGGGTTACCAAATAACAGGGTGATGAATGAGAATGTATAAATTTAAAGACAGCAAAGTAATGAGTACCACCATGAGCAGGGCCAAATGGAGTGTCATTATATATTTTCTAGATGTACATGTAATGAACAAAGTCCTGAAGAAGGTGCAAGATTGTGTATGTCACCGAAACGCCACATCAACAATTTGTTTGTTTTATTTTTAACTATAAAGTGACCAAAGAATTGTTTGTACCAAATTGTGTTTGTTTATGATGTTAATGGAAATGTTTTTTTAATTGTGATTACTGATTTGGAAATAATGTACACCATGACCCAAATAGAATACTGATATTTTAACCATTTTTTCAATAAATCATTGAAATTTTAAACTCATGTGTGAGAATGTGCTCTTGTTGAAGAATTGTCCCAAAATAGTTTTGTACATTTGGTAACTCTTGCATTGACCATACTCATGTTGGGTGGGAAGGGCGCACTAAGATCTAGTGACCCATGAGGATCATTATCCTTGATAAAGTGAGGAAAAGGGAAACCTGCTGTTTGTTGACATTGTAACCCATCCCTTTTCCGGTTGAAGGGTAACTCCCTTGTGATTTTGGTATTCAAGCACAGTTGTTTAACTGGGGAGTTTATGTTCTCTCTCTCACTGTCTAAGTGAGGCGTCAATTAGACACAACTGTCCAAAAGGTAAAATGGACACGTTCAAAGTTTTCAGTTTTTCTGAAGACCAATTCAATAAAATAATCAATGGCCCTGCTAAAACTGTTAATACCATAACTTTAACAGACAATAATGAAAAACAATGGAAAGAATTATGGAAGTTAAAGAAAAAAGTTATCAGAACCGAATTGCACTCTGACTTTTTGATAGAGTATTGCAAGAAGGGAATGATTCCAAAAGGGCTCCAGGTTAAAAATGAACCTAGTCTATTTGTTAAAAATGAAAAATGTATAGAAACATGGACGTTCATCGCCAACAGGTGCAGCAGAGATTGCCTACTGTTAATTATAGAGACCGCACAAGCCACTCTAATTATTGAAAAACGAGAGTTAGATGAAATGGAACAAAGACTAAAAGACAACATCTCATTGGAAGATGCAAAAACCAAATTAGAAGAAATCCAGGGAGACTTGGATGGTTATAAGGACTATCTGGTCAATAAAAAGAGTAATAAATTCAGAAAAGACTTGAGCCAGTATAAACAAGAAACAGTATACCCATAACTGCAAAAAGATTATTTTGATAGACAAAGAGAGCATTGGACACCGGGAAATAATTGGCAATCCATCAAACGGAATGCCCCAAGAAAGGGAGTCACGTTCTCTGACACATCATATACAAGCACTGACTCAGAGGGCGGAACAGAACCTGCGAACCAAATAGAAAAAGAGAAAGAAATCCCCCAAAAACAGAGTAGAGATAGCTTCTCTTTTTTTCGATCGGCGAAAAAGCAATCAGAACCAGAACCCGAACCCACGGGGACGAGGGAGAGGACGAGGTTTCTTTCCGATAAATCAAGGCCAACAAAGTCCATACATGAAGACCCAAAGCCAAAACACATGGGATTAGAGGATATATATAAAGCCCCCATAATAAATGTATCAAAAAGAGTTATGACACCTGAAGAGATAAGTGTATTAGAGAAGCTGTGCAACCTGTGCAACCTGTGTATGACCTGCTACCATAGCGGGCCACTACCTTCAAGTACTGTTAGAGATAAGTGTATTAGAGAAGGGACTAGGTGTCGCAATAGCAGGACCCCCAGACAAATTCCTTTTAGGAAGGGATCTGCAAACATTTTTCATAAATATCAGACTATAAAAATATTTCGAAGGAAAGGAGAAGGCCCCAACTAGCAACAAATCAGGCTTTCGTCCCAAATCGGTATGGACACCCCACAGCTCAATGGTCAGTAAAAATATTGAAACCTTTGAAAGAGTCACACAAAAAGGAATAGAAGAGATTCTTGGCCAGAGAACATGGATTAAAAACAATCTCACACCAGGAGAAAAGATAGCTTTAAGGAATCTAGAAGAGTGTAGGGAGATTACCATAAAACCCGGAGATAAGGTGGGGAGTATTGTCGTATTAGACACTACTGACTATGAGATGAGGATTAACCTCTTACTATCCAATCAAAGCCATTACAGGAGGTCAAATAGACAAGAATGGCTAGACCTTGGTAAACGTTTTAAAAGTCTGCTTATACTAGCTAAGGAAGATGGTATAATCAATCATGAGGAGTATAACTTTTAAATAAGGAAACGCCAACAATACCAGCAATTTACGGATTGCCAAAATGCATAAAAACATCAGTGACCCACTGATGAGGCCAATTGTCTCTAGTCTAAACTCTTTAACTGAACCACTGAGCAAGTATGTGGATAAATTCATACAGCCTTTAGTGACAGAACAACAGGCATATATAAAAGATACAATTGATATGATCGGTAAAATTGAAAATGTAGAGTTCAATCCCCGAAATCAATGGCTCGTGACATTAGACATAGAGGCGCTTTACACCAATATCCGCCAAAATGACACCATAAATATGATAAAAAGACTTTTGCAGGATGAGAATGAGGACTTATCCGACCATTCGACTTTCATAGTGGAGTGCGTGGAATTAATTCTTAAAAACAACATATGTCTATTTAAGGAAGACATGTACAAACAAACAAAGGGTACGAGCATGGGAGCCACATGTGCTCCCAGCTTAGCATGCTTATATGTAGCAGACTTTGAAAACAGGTAAATTTTTAACCAATTAGTAACCTTTTCGAAAATATTTCTAAAGGGTCTTGTTTTATAGACAATATGTTTTTTATTTGGCACGGCAATGAAGAAGATCTGTGTGAGTTAATTGCATGGCTAAATTTAGGGGATGAGAACCTTAAGTTCACATCTGCCTACAGCAATGAATCGTGCGATTTCCTTGATATTAAAATCAGACATGCGGAAGGGAAACTAGGAGTGGAACTATTTACCAAACCCTCAGACCGTAACACAATGTTACACTACACAATCCATCACCCAGCAGCCCAAAAGAATAATATTCCTTTCGGCCAATTTTTAAGGGTGCGACGAAATTGCACATCTAGAAATGAATATGAGAAACATGCAAAGACCCTAACGAGGAAATTTCTAGATAGAGGCTACCCGAAACAGATTGTAAGGAAGGCGTACAAACGCGCAAAATTTTATAATAGAGAAAGTATATTTGAACCCAAAATGGCACAAGAGAAACCGGACAAACCCATAGTGTTTGTGACCAATTTCTCCAACATATCAAATAAAGTTAAAAATCTGATTAACAGCAATTGAAAATTAATAAATAACCCAGGAGAATTACAACTGCTGAAACGAATATTTGCATTTAGACGCAACAAAACTTTGAGGAGCGGTCTAGTACACACCTACCCAGATAAAAATCAGAGAAATCAAATTAGCACCATAGACGGCACGTCACCAGTGAGAAACTTTCCTTGTGTAACCTGCAAGAATTGCAGCTCCATCATAAAAGGACCGACTGTGAAATATGGAAATATAACCCACACACACAAAGCATTGACCAACTGCAGGACACAAAATTTGATTTACATGATAAAATGCCCATGTGAGATGGCATATATAGGTGAAACTCAAAGAGAGATAAGATTAAGATTAAATGAACACAGTTCTGCGATTCAGACCAAAAAGCCAAATGCGCCCCTAGTAGGTCATTGGCTAGAAAAAGGACACCAGGTGGAGACCTTGTAATGGTGTATACTATAAATAGTGAGTATCAACAAAAGGGGTGGAGACCTAAGGACAAAAAGAAAGAAAAAAGAACAGTACCACATGTCGCGATTTAATACCTATAGATCAGGTCTGAATAACAAAGAAGAGTGGGAAAGGATACTATGATAGATTTTGTACCTGCTAGACTATAAACTTAGGCTTACCCATAAAACAGTGATAAACCACCCAGTGTGTAGTTCATATAGAGATAATATAGTATGACAAACAATAACAGTGATGATGTGTATTTAACTGAATAATGTACAGCAAAGGATGAGAGATGAGGAGACACATGATTGCACAGACAGTGTAAGAATTAGAGCAAAATAATTTAATCTAAGAGAAGTGTGTATAAAAATGGTATAAAAGTTATAACAAAACCATCAGTGAGTGCTGAGATTAACATACCCCTAATTTAAAGCGATGGGTACTAACAAGGATTTGAACAGAGATCTGGGTTAATGGCACCTTTTAAATAGATCATGGAAAAGGAATGTATGCCTGGCCCTAAACATATAAAATAAAGTGGATTTGATAGGGTAGAACCAGACAAAACGGATTGTATCGTGATCTAACATGGCCAGAAACCACTACAAGATGGCGAACATAGTTTTTAAATAAAATAGATACAAAATAATGGTTCGAAGGAGCCCGATTTAGACCACAAGCCCCGAAAAAATAGGGCTACCGACTGTTTTAAGACCGGAAGATAGCCTGACTTAGTCAACAAGCTGGTAAAAACCTCATATTAGGGGAGATGGACAGAAACGGGAACCCACTACAAAATGGCGGCCGCCGTTGAGACGAAGATCGCAGCATGTAAATCATGCATGTTCCAGCGAAATTATAGTCCTAATAATGATTTAAAAATCAGCTAAGGACTCATAGAAATTGTCCAATGCCCCAAATAATAGTTCAGAGAGCACCCTGAGAAAAGAAGGTTTAATAATTATAAAAAATCGGCATCGAAAACACGTCCTGAGAAGCGCTGCGACGGACGGTAAAACAATACAGCTGCTTTCCCAAATATTAATAAATGAGGAAATATGATCCGAATAGATGCAAATCACAAAGGATGAAATTAATAATGAAGGGAATATCTTAAATAACAACAATAGGTACCCATGACAAGATGGCGGCCATATTCACCTTACAAACTTGAATCCCCCTGGTAATTGAATCCAATAATAAGCAGGTGAGCCGAGTTACCAAGTAAGCTCCATCTGTAAGGACCAAACTCTCCCAAGACACATATGCAGAAAGGAAGCTGACAAGGGAGGACGTCGTGCCAGATCCACCTATTCACTAGTAAGTACCCTAGGGGTAGAGGAAGGACAGGATAAAGATACTTGATCGAACATCGTGTTAAAATGTTTAAAGACTAAAATTACTCTTTAACTCCTCCACAGTTTGGAACAATTTGTTAAAATTTCCAATACAGTGGGCCTTGATTGAATTGTACAAGATCAAGAAAAACTTACAGAGGAAGACAAAGAAAACCTCAACAATTAATAAATAAATAAATATAACTAAGGTAAGAACTCCCCTGACGTAGCATAAATATTCAGGAAATTAATAAAATAAATAGTGATATGGAATACCCTGACTATATTACAGATCCATATCCAGGAAGCTTGGACCTTTTTACCTAAAAGACGTGCCCCTTACCCCAAAGTGGAGAAAAGAACTTTAAGTGGTGAGAACATAATGCAAGGAGGCGGGTAGGAGATAACTAATAAATCCAACTTCAAAACTAAGTTACCCTCTCTTTTTAATAGACAACAACACCGCTTACATATACATTACAGAGAAGAAGTAAGCAAGCCCCTCTTGTAAGGTAAATACTGGTGAATGCCACAAGGAAGGTTGACCTTGATTAAATTGGGTGAGTAAGATAAGTAACACCTACCCTTGCCCATTGGGATAAGATAAAGTCCCTGTGCTTTGAGACTTGTACCTAGAGCCTTTGACCCTGATTAAATGGGGAGGCAAAATAAGTAACACCCACCATTGCCCATTGGGATAAGATAAAGACCCTGTGTTTTGATATTTGTCCCTAGAGCTTTTGAAAGACAAGAAAAATAGACACTCGGATCACCAAATTTCTGGCCAGGAACGGAAATAACCCCTAGGTAAGACCCAGCACAAAAAGAGATGAGGCTGATATAGCGCATAAAGAAAAAAAAGGACAGAATAATATATTTCTCTCTTTCCTGGATTTCAGCTTGTCAAATTTAGGACCTGAAGAATTTTTAACCATTCAGAACTTTGGAGGTTCCATCTAGAGCCATTAGGTATGCGCACAATGAAATCTCTGTGGGAGGGGGTGCGCCACAGTATTAGAAAAAACCCATAAGGAGCATTGTAATAGTGGTCATGTGGGGTTACCAAATAACAGGGTGATGAATGAGAATGTATAAATTTAAAGACAGCAAAGTAATGAGTACCATCATGAGCAGGGCCTAATGGAGTGTCATTATATATTTTCTAGATGTACATGTAATGAACAAAGTCCTGAAGAAGGTGCAAGATTGTGTATGTCACCGAAACGCCGCGTCGACAATTTGTTTGTTTTATTTTTAACTATAAATTGACCAAAAGAATTGTTTGTAATAAATTGTGTTTGTTTATGATTTTAATGGAAATGTTTTTTTAATTGTTATTACTGATTTGGAAATAATGTACACCATGACCCAAATAGAATACTGATATTTTAACCATTGTTTCAATAAATAATTGAAATTTTAAACTCATGTGTGAGAATGTGCGCTTGTTGAAGAATTGTCCCAAAATAGTTTTGTACATTTGGTAACTCTCACATTGACCATACTCATGTTGGGTGGGAAGGGCGCACTAAGATCTAGTGACCCATGAGGATCATTATCCTTGATAAAGTGAGGAAAAGGGAAACCTGCTGTTTGTTGACATTGTAACCCATCCCTTTTCCTGTTGAAGGGTAACTCCCTTGTGATTTTGGTAAAGTATTTTTGCAGCACACTCACAGTAATAAAGAAAAACATATCCAAACCAGTTTAGAACAATAGATTGTGTTTCAATAAATAATTTTAAACCAAAATGACAAAAAATCCAAACAGTATAACTGGAGATTTTACATTTTAAACGTTTAGACCAAAGTAGCGCCCAAAGTGCCAACTAAGGGTATCTGGTCATGCTGAACCAGGAAAATGTCGCAAATTCACACTGACAGCTATGGATCCCATGCCAGGCACAGGACCAAGTTTACCCCACTGAGAGTTTATTCCTATGTCTTTTTTTTTCGAGACGTTCACGTTGTTGCTTTGTGAGGGTTTGCTTCATCCAGCATCAGTTCCAATGAAGTTGTGGAGGCTTTGCAAGGCTTAACGTTGCTCTGCGTCGGTTCTAATGAAGCTGTCAGACTTGTGGCAAGCCTCTGCGTCACTTCGTTTCAGCTCACATGAAGATTTCAGCTGTGTGGCAAGGCTTTGTGGGGTTTTACTTCCCTTGGCACCAGGTCAGATGAAACTTTCAGTTGTGCGGTAATGCTTTTGTGGGGCTTTGCATGGCTTCACTTGGGATTTGGTGGAACCTGCAGTCAGCCCAGGAGCAGTCCTCTCTGATGCAAGTCAATGGACCAGGACCTAGGGAGGCACCTCTTGGGGATCAGGTCACAGGTCCAGGGTAGTCTGGTGTACAGGTCAGTTGGGTAGTTGCAGGGAGGCCTTTGGAGCTTGTTGTGTCCCTGTAGCACAGAACAGAAGGTCAGTCAAATGGTCCTTGGAGTCACTCAGCCTGGGATGAAGAAAGAAGGTCCATTCTTCCTTCTCAGAGAGCAGGGTAGGCCTCAAGCAGGAGGGCAGTCCTCAAGCAGCAGGACAGTCCTCAAGCAGCAGGCAGTCCTTCATCTGTGCTGTTCAGAGGTCCAGGGTGTGGTAAACAGTTGGACTGAAGATCCAATATTTATACCTGGTGACAGCTTTGAAGTTGGAGAAACTGCTAGACTTCCCCCCAACATCTGGTTGCGGAATTTCCTTCCTGCCCAGGCTCCAAGGAGTCAATTTAACAATAGGCTTTGTCAAGTTGTTTGTGGGTGTGCTGGAAGCAGCCTCTTTGAAATGTAATTGGGGCAGAGAACAGCTCCACTCCTTCTATCCTGGCAGCATGGCCCATTCTGCCAATGCCTAGTCCTCCTTTGCCTCACTGTCTGGGACGAATACACCAAGGCCAACTTAAGCCAGCCATGTGACCATGGATACTGGCTACAGACACCAAATGGTTATGACAAGAAAATGGCAAGTTTCTAACAGTACTAGAAGGTAGTGGCCCGCTATGGTAGCAGGTCATACACAGGTTGCACAGCTGTATGCACATTGGTATTGCCAAATTAATACACATCCACCATAGTAATCCGATTTTTATCAAGTTTATTTCTGTATTTTTTAACATATTTTATCCATTTTGTTGAAACCATCACATCAAAAGATATGAAAAGTGGCATTTTCAGAATTGTGGCGTAAAATTTTGGGTTTACCATTAAAGAGGGTTTTTAATTACAATTCCATTAGAGTGTAAACATGACATTTCTATCTGCTCCCTCAAAGTTAGCACTTATTAAATGTGATAAAGTAACTCAATGGCATAACATGAGAGAGATAGGCCTTACGGTAGTGAAAAACAAATGTAGGAGCTTTTCACTACCAGGACATGTAAAATGTAAAGGTACATGTCAAACCTTTTAAATACATTGCAGTCTAGGGCCTATCTTGGGGGTGCCCCATATGTACCAAAAAGAAAGGTTAAGAAGGTTAATACCTGGCAAAAGGTTTATTTTGCCAGGTCAAATGGCAGTTTACAACTGCACCCAGGTCACAGTGCAGGCCTTAGTTATGTTTTAAAAGACTACCTTTAGTGGGTCTCACAATGATTGCTGTTGCCCACTAATGCAATCAATTTGCAGGCCCTGGGTACAGGTAATACCACTTTATTAAGGACTCATAAGCAATTAAATGTGCTAATTGGCTGTAGGCCAATTTTAAAATGTTTAATGAGAGACAACAAGAGCACTTTAGCATTATCTTGCAGTGGTAAAGTGCAGAGGGTCCTACAAGCCAACAAAAACAGATTCAGAAAAGAGGAAGCCTGAAGGCAAAAAAATGTGGGGTGACCATGCAGAAAGAACCAAGTCCAACATATACAAATAATGTAAATGAAGTGTTGCCTCTAAAAGCAATTATTTCAATAGACGTTGTATCTTGGATAACAGCAATACACTGTAAATGCTTCTCAGAAAAACTCGTTAGAGTGCCTCTCTAATATGAAGGACGAGAAGCACTGTTAGCATCCACAACCCTATTTGCTTCAAGCCTTTCTAATCGTAAGTGTTCTCCTCTGCTCAAAATGTTTCAGAGAAAAGGAGACACCGCGTCATGACTGTCCGCACTGCCTTCCTAATGGTAGCAGTAGGAAAATTCCTGACCTATAATGAGAGGTGATTAGAAAGGTTCACTGACAAAATATTGACACCCAAAACATCCCCATACCACAATATCAAGTCATAAATACAGATATCAAAAATATCGACATCCTATATTTATAAAGGTAAGTATAAAAATATTGAGAAAAAATACTGATTACATAAATAGAGATGTAAAAATATATTGTTATATATATATGTGTATATATATATATATATATATATATATACATATATATATATCACCATTTTCCGCGTTCCGCTGACAGCCTCTCGCCTACTCGCAGCGCTGCATAGAAACCTCAGACACGGAGCAATTAAGTGCAACTCATTTAATGATACAGAGTATGCCGCATGACGTTTCGGCTCCTCTGAGCCTTTCTCACATATATAAAATAATAAATATGAAAGATATTAAATAATAAAGTTAATTTAAAATAAATGAATAAAGAGATTTGATATACATTTTCACAAAAATAACAAGTAAACTTAACTTTAAAAAGGTAAACACACATATAATAATTATTATATATATTTACTGTGAAACAATCAATAAACTACTATTTTTCATTTAGTTTTATAATTTAAAAATATTTATGAAAATGTAACAAATAAATATATATATATATATATTTTATTTTTTTTCTCACAAATTCACTCCTCTGTTTTCCTCACGGTCCAAAAAAGAGCACAAACTCCTCTTAACTTGCAGTTCGCATTTATTTTTCACTGATCCTTCATGCTATTGTATGTTTATGACAGTGTTGATGAGCAAATATATCTCTTAGTGATACATGTGCAACAAAGTAGAAAAAATAAAAGGCAGTGTATGTGACAGTTATTGTATATAAACAACTATACATGAGAGCCAGTGATTGTGCAAATAACTAAATGGATGATTGTATACTTGTAATAGTTACTTTATAAGACACTAAATACAAGTTACAATCTGTATAAATAAATGAAGTAGTGTTTGTATAAGTGTGTAGCTGAGTAAATGTAAGTGTGATCAATAGTTTACATAAGTGAGTAAGATGACTGTATCAATCAATAAATCATGACATTTGTATAGCACGCTACTCACCCGGAAGGGTCTCTGTATAAGCGAGTAGGATGTGTGATGGTGTGTCAATGTTGATATAGGTGTATAACTGCATTTGATAGTGTTCTATTGATTTGTAACATCTTGTATGAGTTAAATTATAGATGAGTGTTTAGTTGTGTGTGTTTACCTAGGAATCTCTGAATGGGTTTTTAGAAACCAGTATTGGTGTGTCAATGGTTTCAAAAATGGTACTTTGTATTTTATACACATGAGTGATTAAAGATTATACTACTGTGCGATAACGTGTATCAGATTGTCACATGGATGATGTCATCAGTGATGTCATTTGAGATGCCATCAGTGATGTCACTGACCATGTCATGAATGATGTAATATGTGACACAATCAGCAGTGGATTGCGGGCGCACAAGTTATAGTTAGTAGAACTAACTATAACAGAGAAATTTCAATGGTTTTGTATGAGTGAAATGTCCAGCTAACTATAACGCCCCTGAAAACTATGTTTTTTTCAGTGAGTTTCTAAGGTTTTTTAAATGCTAATTCCTAACTATAAAGTGTCTGAAACCTATGGTTTTTTCAGTGAATTTCAATGGTTTTTTAAATGCTAATTTATAAATGTAATAATAGTTATAATTATTTTTTTTGATCCTGATTTTCTATAGTTTTTTAACTGTTTATTTTTACATATTTTATTTTTAAATTACATTATATATTTTTAATATAAAAGAAAAAAAATTAAATATTGAAACTCAAATATTGTTTTTTTTTGTTTTATATTTTTATTTTAATATATTTATATTATTTTATTTATTGCTTTTTTAAAAAAATGTTTGGGAGTCGTGGACCCAAAGCATACCTTTCTCGATCATGGCGCGGAACCTAGCCGCCATTTTAGGAATGTTGTGTAGGATCTGCGTAGGGTGTGCGATGGATGAGTATTTTCGTGCGCGATCGCTATGCGACTGGTGCACGACTCCAGGTGCATATGCGACACATTACTTTAGGCAACGCTCGCCCGCTTCCGCGTGACGTCATATTCGTGTTCGCCACTGTGGGTGCGCGAATCCAGCAACATTTTTAAATATCTAAAATGATATATATATGTATGTAATATACATATTAGGGCAAGACATTATCTAACCTAATCATAAAAATAATATACTTTTAATACATTTATTTTACTTTTAAATGCAATTTTGCGTAGTCGCGTTGGGTGAGTGCTGCCTGTGCGCAGGACGGGCGGACCACATGTGATTTGAAAAAAAAAAATCTGATTGGTTCATCATAACATTTTCTATTGTAACTATTGAAGGGCCCCACCCATTTCAATCATTCTTCTTAGACCTTCTTTGGAGGAACATCTCACATCTGACAAGAACATTTTTTGGCTCATTTCCTTTGTGCTATTTGCTGAATTCTGCACACAATGGCTTCAGGACAGCAGCCAGCACCGGATTCTGAGCATTCTTCGGATGAAGAATTTGTTCCTGAACTGGCGCACCCTGAAAGAGCTACTTCAGTGGTTTGGAAAAAAAATCCATCCCAGAAGGCCTAAAAATGGTAAATGCCACAAAAGTGACCTGCAGAATTTGCGAAAGGGTTCTTTCGAGAGGGGATCCCAACAAGAAATATTCCTGCTGTACAGTAAGTATGTACAAGCACCTCAAGACTCTGCACCCCGTCAACATGGCTCAGGAAGAGTGCAGAAGACTTTAATATAACCCTCCGCCTGCAGTGGATAGTACTTCCGTTACATCTTAATCGCCAGCACATCCGGACATACGTCCAGAATTTGGTCAACTAAAGATCCATTGTATCAAGTGCAACAAACTACTCTGCTATGGAGAGCAATCTGTGGATCTAATCTGCACAGTACAGAGAAATCATCGCTATTGGACTTTTTTTTCCTGAAGTTGACTGTTTTGTTCATCCTGTTCTCTTTTTTACTTTTGGAAAAAAAACAATAAAATCACAAAATCGTTCAAAAAAGTACAAAAATAATATAAAAACAAAAAAAAGTTATTTTCAGAACTAACCCTGGTTAAAAATGAGCTATATTTGTATGATTGTGATTGAAAGTTTGGTTGAATGTATGCGTAGTGCATAATTGACTGAAAGGATGCATTAGTAGTGTATGGTGAATGTATAAGTGCAGAACTATAAGGAAGTGCTGCAGCATGACACTGTAAGCTCTTTAGCTGCAGTGTGCTGTGGTACTTCCGAAGCACAGGGATGCAACATATGTACATAAATATGTTGCTAGTCTATGCTTCCCTCTGTACTACTGCTTAAACTGCAGCCATGCAGTGACAGAGGCACCCTTGCACCATGGTGCAAGGATATCTGTGTTGTGCTGAGTTTGTGAAGGCATTTTTCTCCTTCAATGTATGCTGTGCTGTTCAATATTGAAAGAGAAAAAATGAGGAGAAATTAAAACAATTCTCCTAGTTGTGCCTTGCTACACCAATTGAAGGGTGGTGCAGCATTCACACACATGTCCAGATTTATGATTTTTGATAAATCTGGAGATGTGTCTTGTTCAATGAGTGTTCTGTGCAAACACCCACAGCAACACCTATAGAATGCCCCGTCAACGCAAAGTGGTGTGTAAGATGAGGTTGTATTTACATGGAGAAGAAAAGCTACACAGAGTTACTTTTCCTCTCCTTGTAAATATGAAAGAGTGTCTTGCGCTATCACTATGTTACAAAAAGTGACATATTGTTGGCACAGGATGCTTCTTAATTTGCCCCATAAGTGCTTGGGTATTGGCAGACTGTTACAATAAGAACATATTGCTAGTTCATTGATTGAAAAATTGCATGAGAGTGACAGGAGGTAAACACAGTTATCTCTCCAAAGATGCTCTGGGAAGAATGATTGAAATGATTGCGGTCCTTCAATAGGTACAATGGAAAATGTTATGAACCAATCAAATCTTTTTTTTTCAGGTCACATGGTATCCTATGACAGAGAGATTCCAAAACTACATAGGTATAAACTGGGTATTTTGAAGACTGTATTAATACTTTGTAGCTTCTTGCAGGTCTGCATGCATAGTATATAAAGACATTGACTTGTACTAGGGTTAGTGGCTAGGCCAAACCTTAACTATATGACTAAGTAGAGAAATTTCAGTACTGCAAAGAGAGAAGAAGATACATTTACTTAGGTTTTGGCAAAGTGATAGGACATGTTTATAGAGTGGTGAAGGGAAGGCATGGGGCCTGATGTGACATGTGCAAACACACTCTGTGACGTGTTTTAAGTTGAGGAATTTAGTCTTGTTTAATCCTGATAGTCCCTAGGTCCTACTAGCCCACCATGTCTCTCTATTGAACACCATACAGCTGCATTGCAGAAAGGTGGTCCGAAGCCATGTCCCATTTTACACCTCTCTGCAATGCAACACTCTGGCACTTTCTGCACATAACTGGTGGGTTAGTTGGCCCCCAGGGACACTCAGGATTCAAGGCAACTTTATCCCGTAACTTAAAATGCCCACAGAGCATCTTTCCACACATTTCTACTCTGTCCATCCCCTCTTTCTTCACCAGTGTGCAAACACAGCCCATTGTGCATATTAATACTTAATTAATCTTACCTTCACAGTAATAGATATAAAAAACGCTAAAAAAAATTTCAGTTGTTTTTTATAATTAAAATTTCTGAAAATGTCATATTTTAGAATTAGGGTCTGTGAAAGAGAAGAAAAAATACAGTTATAATATAAAATATTATATTTTTTACAACACAATATAATTTTAACATTATATAAATTAAATTCTTTGCCTTTTTTGCTGTTCTCAGAATATATTGAATTTCACTACAAACAGTGATTTCAATGTTACTCATCACATAACAGCGGGGAAAAAAAACAATCAATAAGATTGTTTAAAAAAAAAAATAAGGTGTATCTAAAATATTTTTAATATACTCAACTATTTCTGAACATTTCATAAAAACGACATCCTCAATAACATAACATATAATACAAATCACACATATATAAAATGCTTCATTCTAAGAGAATTTTCTTACTTGAACATGAAAGAACTCAAATAATAATTCAATAAACAATTATTTTTAATTCTTATATACTTTAAACGATGTTGTTTAAAAATATATGCTGTGAGAATGTGCAAGAAAAATTCCTTAATAGAAATGTATACTTTTCCCCTAGGCCAAATAGCATTCCTGAAATCCTTTATACTGACATTGTCCAATAGTAATTCTATTAATACTTTTTAATATATTCCTCATAAGCTGAATTATCTTCCTAAAACTTTGGCTTTAAAAATATTAGATACAAATTAGGTAATTTGCTAGGCAAACAGTGTTTAAAAACCAATTGAGCATCATTACAATATGTCCATCATTTACTGCATTTTAAATAGACAGTGTCATTTCTAGATGTTGTTGAAGGACCATCATGAAAAATAATTGCTTCTGCTACAAAAGTTCTTCCTGATATTGATACTTGACTTGCTACAAAATGTTTAATTAAAGTTTCCAATTTTCTTCCATCAGCTGTACAACGTTGTATCATTAACATTATATATTATCCAAATCTTCATATAAATAATGTTGATAACATTTCTGATTTGCATTGGCTACACTCCTTGTTTTGATTTGCTGCTTTAACTAGTTTGTTGAAAGACACTGTTTTACAGTTTGGTAAAGTCAAATATATAAATCTTTCAGTATCTATGTTAGTGCTACATGTCAACATACAATTTTCACATTGAAGTTCCCATTTATAACAAAGGCAAAAAAGATTTTCAATTTCTATGCTTTCATATTCCAATACGGCAAGCATATACATTCGAAATTCCTGAACATCTTGTTGGATATTCTGCATAAATTGTGTAGAACCAGAACATATATCCAAAAGATTATGAATATCAGAAACGCTTTGCATTTTACTTTTATCAGTTCTCAATTTTTCATAAACAGAATTCAACAAGGAACAAAATCTTTTTTCACGATTCTCCATAATTTGCTGTTGCAAACTTTCAAGAAAAAAAACAACATTGACCACTACATTAGCATAGCAGTTGATACCTGAACTATTTTCTAACTGATAACCAACAATCTCTTCAACAGTGTCCTTTTTCTTTTTGCGTGCAATCTTAAAATTATCTTGACTTTTTTTCCTTCTCTATAACTTCACTACAGATATTCTCATATCTTCTTTTTCGACCTATTAGATGCTTTTTAAACACAGGATATTGACCTAAATTAGAAGCATACGCTCTTCTTAACCTATTATACTCTTTTACACAGTTGGCATCTGCAATAATCTTTCTCTCATCAAAATCAATCAAAAACAATCCAGATAAATTTCTGACTCGAGACAAAGCAACATATGCCATACCCTCTTTAAACACGGTACTTCCAATGTTCACCAAAGCACTGTCTACACTTAATCCTTGAGATTTATGAATAGTGACTGCATATGCCAGAGAAAGTGGAAACTGTTTTCTACGACATATACATTTTAACAAGCAAAAAGCGAACTGAACAACGACAAATTTGTTTTACTTCTTCAATTTGATCAAATTTGATTTTTAAAAATTCAATTCCATCTCTATTTTGAAAATTAACAAAATCCACAACTTTACCAATTGCTCCATTTACTAAACCTTTTTCTACATCCAAATTACGCCTTAAAATTACCCGACAGTGTATACATACATAAAGATTCTTTTCTAAACCAGCAGTTTTAGATATCAATTTTTCTACAAAATCCAATTTTGTTTTAAATTTATCTGTCAAAATAACAGTGATTCCTTCACGGTCAATTTTATCAATGGCTTCCAGTTTTATTATTTCTTCATTTTCTAGCTTCAAAAGTTGCTCATTGAATATAGAACACTCACGCAGTGTTGGCATTAAGCAGATTATAGATTTATTTTCTGCAATTTTCATATATATTTTCTCAGGAAATATATTTTCATTTGGAAACAAATTCAAAAGTGGTCAACTTTGCAAAGCTTGTTTGCCATGTTCTGTCAGTCCTCCAATTCTTATATCTTGAAGAATAGTTCCATAATCAACATAATTTGCCTCTCGCATATTTGTAATGAGTTCTTTGTATTCAAAATATGACCAAATATTAATGTTTCCAACACTACCCAAAGACTTTCTGGTGTCTTCATGCACAAGTGTTTTAAAAATTGGTTGTCCTTTTACGGGAGTAAGCTGCAGTAGATCTCCAAAAACTATGACACGTTTTCCTCCAAATAAGACATAGCACTCTGTTTTAAGAATTTGCTGCATTCTTAAATGCACAAAAGCAAGCATTACGTTTGAGACCATGCTTACCTCATCAATAATTAGAAGTTTCATTTTCTTTAGCACTCTTGAAACTTCATAACAAGCTTCTCCAGATGGTTGTGATATTCCACTTTGTTTTCATGCTCTACAGGTAGAATAAGTAAACGATGCAATGTAATTCCTTTAATGTCGTGTGCTGCCAAGCAGTTACAACACAAGACAAATGTGAGTCAGTTGTTTAACTGGTCAATACTTTAATTAAGAAACTTTTTCCTGTTCCAGCTTGACCACTGACATACATTCGGATAGGTTGAAATGATGTATATGTGCATTCTTTCTTTCCATAAAGAAATCCATGGTCAATCTGTTGTTTCACTTGGTGATATATTTCTTTCTGTTCAACATTTAGTTGTTCTTCCAAATGTCCATAATATCTTCTTGAACTTGATGCATTGCTGTTTCCACAAACCTTCATGGCAATTGTCCCTTCATTTTCAAGAATTGGTTGTCATAGTGGATCTTGACTCAGTGAAGCAGAACTTTGACTGTCTTGAGAACTGGCTCTAGCAATCTCAGCTGCAATAGTAGCTTTTTGATCAATTTCATTGTTCAACATTTTTAGATAATTTGCAAAAACAGTACATTGTACGGTATCTTTACAAGCATTGAAGGAATCTTCATAGCTGTGAAAATCTCCAAGTAATTCCAATTCTGTACGCCACGGTTTGAACAGTTGCTAAATAGTAAAATTCCCTTTCATCAGGAGTGTCATTACTCAGTTTTCTGTGATTAATTAATTTTCTTTTCCTTTGTTTCATCAACATCCTTCGGAACCAATCACTGACATTTTCCTTCATTGATGTTTTCCACAGTATTCCGTTTAAAAATTTAGTTTTTCAGCACTTCATAGAGACAAGATGATGACTTCTATTTGGATAATATGTGTCCAATATGTTTGTTTTGACAATATCTGTACTTTCCGGATCTTTTCCTGCTAAATATTTGATTTCTTGTACAGATTTAAGTACTCGATTTTGCTATGCAGCAAGACCTATACTCACCCAAATGATTCTTCTAGATTTTGAGTATAAACTTGCAGATGATAACCGATCTCAGCATTCATATGCTCCAATTTCTTGATGGGATAACATCTTCAAACTGAAACTGTATGTTTTCTTACTAAGACTTCTCATGAGAAATTTCTTCCCACATTTCTTTCAATTCCGTCTTTTCTGATTTTCTAATGTAGGATGTCACATGCCGGGCAACAGCAATGGAATTATCTGCAACATACTGAATATCAATCAATCAATCAATCAGTCAATTTATTAAGCACACTACACACCCGCGAGGGTCTTAAGGCGCTGGGGGAAGCATTCCACATTGAAAGAATAACTGGATTATAATCATTTATGTATTTTGATTTTTTGGAGATTTTCTAGTAATGGTATGACTCATAGCTGACATACAAATGTTTACTCTTCCTTTGGATATTACAGGACGTGGAAATCCAAAACGACATTTGGTATAAAACTTTTCCTTAGACTAGTACTATCGCTGACAGTATTTTCCACACCGATGGCTTTGGAATCGTAAGACTTGTTGCCTTAAGTTGTTTTCTTCTGTTCTTTTTGGTATAGCACTTGTGGCATATTCTTCAATAAAAGTCAAAACAGTATCATCCAAATCACTTCCGAATTTGGGTGCATCTGTTGTGCCTGGACTTGCTCTCTTGATGTCACTGTGAGATTACCTGGTGACATCATAGAATGTTGGGGTTAAGCCTGAGCCTACGGGCAGTTGGAGGCAGGCTGAGTGACAGGGAGGTCACTCCTGGTGGGGTTTCTCTTAATTACCATCTTGACTTCTGGACCTGTAACCATCCTGAATAAAGCAACTTAAATATATCCATGACTCAAGGACTTCTTTTACCCACAACATTTTGGCGACGAGGATGGGGTCATGGTGTTTAACTTTTAACAGAGTTTACATATTATATAAAGTAGGTTGAGTTTGCCATCTTTTGGCATGATTCGGTATTACATTACATTATTTTTACTTGTATTTTATTCAAGTGTTGATATTAGTGCATTTTAGGTAAGTGCACATGAGTTGTTGACATGTGATATTTTCACGGGTTAGGGTTTCTTGTAAACCCTTTACGTTCTAGTTGCGTTCCTGGGTGAGTGTATCCCTGCAACTTGTTAAAGGGTGAGTGTACCCCTTGATATGTTATTTGTGAAGGGTGAGTGTATCCCTTGTCATGCTTTAAAGGGTGAGTGTATCCCTTGATATGTTATTTGTGAAGGGTGAGTGTATCCCTTGTCATGCTTTAAAGGGTGAGTGTATCCCTTGATATGATATTTGTGAAGGGTGAGTGTATCCCTCGTTATGCTTTAAAGGGTGAGTGTATCCCATGATATGATATTTGTGAAGGGTGAGTGTATCCCTCGTTATGCTTTAAAGGGTGAGTGTATCCCTTGATATGATATTGTGTAGGGTGAGTGTATCCCTTTCGTAAGATTATTACATGTGTAATTCCTGCAGGTTGTTTTCATGTTGAGTATTGATGGGTGAGTGTATCCCTTCTGATTATTATTACATGTGGGTGTACGTATTCCACAGGTTGTTTCCGTGATGAGTGATTGTTGGTGAGTGTATCCCTTCATTTGTGTGTTTTTTTTCTCGTACTTTCAGTTTTCCTGAAATTTTGTGTTTGGTCTCCTGCCTTTACGATTCGTGCTGGTTCACTTTTGTTTTGGCGGATTCTTTTCACTATACATAAGGTGCCGGAGACGTCTGGTATTCTTTTCTTGTGTTTTTTTTTAAGGCCTCCTATTTTGTTCATTAACTTCATGTATGTTATTTTGCTTTTGGCAATTATTAGGAAGAGGGTGGTGGTGTGCGTTACGTTTTTGGCTTTTGTGTCTTCCATGTTCTTCCACTCCTCTTTCTTTCCCATGGCTTTTGTATGTTCGTATCTTCTTGTTTGGAGCCATAGTTTATTTGCTTATTTAGTAACGATGTTAGTATGTATCGATTTGTTCTTTCCCTAAAGAAAGGAGATATGTTGTGCCTGGACTTGCTCTCTTGATGTCACTGTGAGATTACCTGGTGACATCATAGAATGTTGGGGTTAAGCCTGAGCCTACGGGCAGTTGGAGGCAGGCTGAGTGACAGGGAGGTCACTCCTGGTGGGGTTTCTCTTAATTACCATCTTGACTTCTGGACCTGTAACCATCCTGAATAAAGCAACTTAAATATATCCATGACTCAAGGACTTCTTTTACCCACAACAGCATCCTTGATCCATATCAGCATATGCATATGAGGAGCACCTCTAGCTTGATACTCCTTTCTTCAAAAGAAATCCACAACGTCTCCAAGAGGGGTACTCTTTTTATTGTAGATAAAAGACATCATAGCTTCAACTCTATGACTGAAATATCTGCATACTTTAACAGGATCCAAAGAGCACAATTCTCCAGGTGTCTTGTATTCAATATTTTTTACATTCGAATTTGCCTTTCGAAGAAATTCCAGTAAATCATCCCAAGCGTATTCAGCACAGCTTAGGGTAAGGAACCACGTAGGAGTTCCTAAGTTCCTTAGCATACATTTAAGTTCTCCATGACGACGGTACCAATACTCATTGTCACCACGCTGACTTGCATCAAATTAATCAGCTGAGATTCAAAATGATCATCTCTCTGATGTACTTTATCCATAAATTTCTTTGCTGAAACATTTTGAAGATGTACTTCTGTTGTCAACATGTGGTTGACTGCATATGAAAGTTCAGACAAGTCACTCTCAAAGAAAAGATGAAATATATACGGGATACGTTGTTGAAATCTTGGATCTTCTGCATACAATCTTGTTGTCCGATATACAGAAGCAGGAATCTGCACTGATCATTCATCATATCAACCACTTTTTCCTGTTGGGAACAACGGCGGAAAACAATGAGCTTCTAAACTTTTTTCCCATACACTCATGGCCCTTTGCTTTTTTCAGTTGGAATAATTCGATATTATTCCCTTTGACTTCTTTCGAATAAAGTGGATGCACACTATAATGTTCATAGATTTCTTCCCTTTTAGACATGTCCACTTTTTCAATTTGACCACTTGATGTTTCAGTATCATCTCCTAATAGTATTTTTTCTTCACCCACATACACATTTTTATAGTATCATTGTTTTTTATCACATACAAAGTTGCCTTTTGCACTTTCCTATCATCCACTTATTCTTGCCAGATTTTCTTACTTTTAGTAGGAACACCATTAACTAGAATAACTAGTGGTTAATTTTCTACATTCTCTACACCAATAGTTTCAATATGTTTCTTTAAATTTAGAGGTAAATATACAACTCTTCCTTTTAATCCTCTCTGTAAATTGGTAGGAGGCAATTTACCTGTTTTAGGCTACATTCAAACAATAGCCTGAAATGGGTGCACACATTGAATCAGAATAGACTCATAGGTATTTCAATCTATTAGTTCTGGAGGAATAGTTACCAACTCTAGATTATTATCGACAGCTCTAGCGGGCATTTTATTCTCAGCTAATTTGTTATAACAATATTTGCAAATACACTGGTCAGAATCCAATTCAAAACAATTCTCTACAAACAAATAAGTTGCAAATTCCATCCACTTATTATTATTTTCTCTTTTACTTTTTAAATACAGATCAACAGTCCTAGTCTGATTTTTATAGTGAGTTCGCCGACAACATATCCAAGAATAATTTGGCCTTTCACCTGAAATCACCTTAAACTTTGTAATTTGTTCTTCAAATTTTTTGTAGTAGTATGTTGCACATTCTCTTCAACATTTTCTTCTATTAATGTGTCAGTTTCTGTACTCTCTTGTTCACGACCAAAGTAACAACACGCAATTTCATCACAAACCTTCTTCACATCTGATACTGACCCACGCAAAAGAGCACTGTTCAACTCATTTAACATTAGTGCTGTTTTTTTGCGTAATACAATCTTCTGACTAACTTCCGCATTTGAGAATGATGTACTGCTAACATCCTGAAATGATGAAAAACACTTTGACATACTTTTCTAGAAAGAAAGGCCAGAGAATGACCCTGTAAACCAGTATTTTTTCTCACTCTGCAAGGATCTAGTCCTTGTAACATCTTAATCTTTTGTTTAACACTTTTCTTTACTATATTCTCGTAGGAAATTGCGTAAAATATCAATAGATTCCTATTGTACACTACAAATACTACTGCAATCCCAAGTATACACTGGGGCTTTAGGACATCTCTCTAGAACTTCATCAGCTATTTCTGGGAGCCATCTTCTCTTTCTTAATTGGACAACCATTTCTAACCTCATAAGCTCGACCTCTGGTATCAACTACATGAAATAAATTGTTGGTCTGAAAATAACTCTCTTCATTAAACAAAAGGCTCTGAACTTGAACTGTGTTTCCATTCACCCAAAAAAAATCACAAAAATTAGTTTTGTTAATTACTCTTTTCTTCGTACTTTTGGCCTTCATAAAATGGATTGGTTTATCTAGTGATCGAATTCTGTTTAAAACTAAAATGAATAATTTCCTTTTTAATTCAAAAGCCTTTTGAACAATGAATTCAATATGCTTCTTCATTTTATAATATAGTGCTCTTTTTTAAATTTTTTCACATCTTTTAGCAAATTTAAAACAACCCTATTATAAAAAATCTTTTCTGATTTCTTTATACTGATTTTGCCTTCTTTTACCTTACATTGTGTCTTTTGTATATAATTTTCCATTTTTTCCTTTGCTTTTATTCATCTTCTTTTTGCTTGTTGAACCATTCTTAGGGGAAGATTTACAATAACTGGTGCATCCCTGCATATCAGCAGGGATGCGCCAGTTATTGTGCGTCACTGCAGACACCTCTTGCACCACCATGGATGCGCTGCAAGCAGGCGCAGGGTTTTGACACAGCATGGCCGTAAAGGTGACTGAGTGAAATCTTGTAGATTTTACTCAGCCACTTTTAGGATGCGTTCCTGCACCGGAACGCCCACCCCCATGCCGGAATGCCCACATGTACCGCAGGGCTTTACAACGTGACGCATCAGCAACGCAAATGTGGCGTACGGGGCTTGTAAATCTGCCCCACAGTACTTTGCAAAATCTGTACACTGTTTCTAGGCTTTGAAAGTTTTTTAATGTATTCTTTAGTTGTATTACCAGAAGACTTTTTTTTTTACCCACATGATGTTGGCCATCCAATACTTGTTGAATTTTCTTCAAATAATTGTCCTTTTTCTGTGCTTTACTCTTTCTGGATTTTTCAGGCATGATAAGTTTATTTTAATGATGATGAACAATATCTGTTAAAAATAAACATAAATAAAATAATTTTTATAAATGTATAAATTATACTTTTCTATTACTATATAAACACATTGTATATAAAAACCATTTAACCACTTTCTTTTGTAATCACTAATTGAAATTGTAATTGAAGGTGTAAAGATAACTTTGTAGGTGATTAGAGGTCTGCATGTGTAATGGACAAGGCTTTGTACCAGTGTTTGTGTTAAGCCCTGGGACATTATATGAGTACTTGGGCACTGACTGAATGATTTTGAGGCCTGCAAGGAGAATGCCTGGATGAATGTATAAGTTTTTGGGTTTTGGTGCAGTGTTTGGATTACTACATGCTGCTGGGTGGCTGACTGGAGCAGTGCATAGGAAGTGATAGGGTGTTTGCTGAAGTGTATAGATACTGCCTGAGTAAATAAAGATGTGAAAGACAAGTGTGTAGGTGGTTAGACGACTACATGCATAGTGGACAGGAGTTTGTACAAGTGCATATAGGCTTAGCTAACTGAATGAGTACTTGGGTACCAAAACAATGTTTTATTACTTACCGGTAATCTTCATTACTCCAGGTCCCGTTGTCCTCGTCACATTCATTACCTTATTGGAGATAACCATCTCCTGACAAAAAAAGAGCAGAGGCATGCTGGTACCCTAATACTGCCCCTCCCACCGGGATTGCATAAGCAGTACTTACCCAGCATCCCGTCTGTGCAACAAAGCCCAAACAGGAAGGCCGGCCATCCGGGAGGGAGGGGCGTATAAATGGGATGAAGACAACGGGACCTGGAGTAATGAAGATTAAAAGTAAGTAATAGAACATTACCCCCAGGTCCCTTATGTCCTCGTCCCATTCATTAACTTATTGGAGAATACCAAAGCAGAAAACTGGCCTTCAGAAACCACAAACAAACCCAGGCAACCACACCAAAGGCAGCAGCCAGAGGGAGCGCTGAGACAGATGCAAGGGGGGATCGCAGGAAGCAACCGGCCAGCAACCGAAAACAGGACAGCAGGGCCAAAACAAGGACCTGAGACAACCAAGAAAAAAACAGATGGCCAGGGCCACAAAGAGAGGCTGCCAACCAGAGAAACAGGCCAAAAGGACACGGACAAGGCCAGACAAGCCTGCCCAGCACAGAACCACCAGGAAGGCACACAGGACCCGGCAGCTACCCAGGCACTGAGCAAACCCCAACCACCGGGAGAAGGCCAAAGAAAAAAGAAGCCCAGCCCAGGCAACATGGGGCGCAGGTCCAAGCACCCAAACCAACAAGGAAGGAGGAAAGCAGAGATCAGAAACTGGCCCGACTCACCAAACCAAACGACGAGGCCTCAAGGAGCCAAACCTCGCAGAGGAGGACCAGACCCCAGGAAAGAAAAGGCAGCACCACCAGTGCCACCAAACCTTAGGAGCAGAACAGGAGCCAGACCCCAACAAAACCAAAAAGGACAGGGAAGGAGACAGCGACCCAAAACCCCAGGAGGCCAAAAAAAACATAGGGAAGGAGACCGCCAACCAAACCAGGATGGCCACAAAACCCAGAACAGCAGGGGCATAGGAGACAAAAGACCGCAGGCCAGAGAGTCACCCAGAAAGAACCAGCCAACAGCCGACCACACAACTGAGAGGCCAGAAAACCAGACTGAACCGGTACAGCAAGGGTGGGAACAGGGCCACCAGCACAACCACAAAAGCCCCAACCTCAAGGAGAGGAAACCCAGGCAGGGCGCAAGCCCCAGGCAACCGGGAACCCCTGGTAGACCCCAAACCAGGAAACAACCAGGCATGAACACGCCGAACCACAGAAGGCAGACAAAAAAAGAGACGCCAACCGGGCAGAGAGCCGCACTGGAACTTCACACCCAGGCCAAACACACAGCCAGGGCAGGAGCAGCGGAAAAGGCCCCAGGGCGCACAGCACCCAGACCAGAAATCTACCAGGCCCGACCCCAGCCAATGCCAGAGAGGAGCCAAGAGAGCAGCAAAAACCAGGGCAACCAACGAACAAAGAACCAGGAAGCCAAGGCCTAAGCCAAGCAACCCACCCAAGCAGGAGGACCTGCAGGCCCAACTGGCCACAGGAAGGAGCCCACGGAGCACCCAGGCCAAACAAAGGGTGAGAGGTCAACAGAGACCCCCAGTACACCACCGGCGGACCACACAGAAGGCAGGAAGTAAAAACAAACTGAGGACACCGCCAAAGCAGAAACCTGAGGAAGCAGAGAAGGCAGAGGGCCAAGCAACAGCAAACCCCCGACAACTGGCAGCCGGAAGGGAGGAACCCACAGAGGCAAGAGGAACCCTACAGAACCGCACCCCAACCAGAGAAGGTAGGGGGAAAACAGACACCCACTGGAAACAGAGCCCGGGGAAGAAAGGCAAGACTGGAGCAAGCCAGGACAACGGAACCAGGAGGAACCAGGAACGCCCAGCAAAACATACCCCAGAGCCGGCCAAGAAGTGACAACACAGCCAGCAAGCCAAGGAAGCACAGACAGAGGCCCTGACGAACCATCAGGAAGCCGTCAGACCCTGAGCAACAGGAGGAAACCCTGGGCACGCCAACCCAGAAGCACCAAACACCAGGACTCCACCCAGGCCGAACAAGTTGGGTGGAAGAAGAAGGAGCACCCTGGCCACAGAGCAAAGCAAACAAAGGCTAAGGAAGCCAGGGAAGAGAACCGCAGGCAGGAGCAGACCCAAAGTACACACCATGACTGGGCCGAAAACCAGCAGACTGACACACCAGGTCACCCAGAGAGTGCACAGGCAAGGACAAAGGGCCGAAGAAAGCAACCAACAGGCGCCAGAACCCACAGGAGCCGAAAAAAGCAGACCCCAGCCAGGCACCCAAGAAGGGCACCAGACGAGACCAGAACCCCCCAGGGAGCAACCGCCCCCAAGGCCAGATGGAACCCCAACTGGAAGAACCACAGCACAGAAGAGGGGAAAACAGACGCCAACACCAAGGACATGGTAGCAGCGAAAAGACAGATGGGCCCCAATTGCAAAGGCACGAACCCCAGGCAACAAACAAGTGAACCACCACAGGGAAAAAACCCCGGGGAGGCGCAAAGGAAAGGAAGAGCAGGAGCCCAACCACACCAGCCTGAGAAGCCCATAGCCCCAGCCATCCCTAGGCAGCCCCCATCCAGGAACCAACCAGGCACGCACAAGGCGAACCCCAAAGAGAACAGGCACCGATGGGGCGGCAAGGCCAGAGGAACAGCAACCAGCAGGCCGCCAGACACCCAACCAGACTGATCGGAATAGGAGGGGCGGGCAGGACCCACAGAAGCAAGACCACAGGCAAGCATCTGAAAACAGAGCAAGGGTGCAGCAGAAGCAGGGGAACACAAGAACAACCCCAAGGAAACCCGAGAAGTGCAAGAGGAGCGCCAGCAACCCACAAGCCAACACCTGAAACACTGAGAGGCCATCCCACAGAACGGAACAGTGGCAGGTCAAGAGAGCAAACCGGACCCAGAAAGCAAGGGAGGAACGCCGCGCAGAACCCTAGGTACAAAATCCTGAAGCCCCGAGAGGCACCAGGAGCAGCCCACGGAATCAAACGAGGAAGCGAACACCGCACCGCCAAACAGAAACCAGGACCCAGACCAGCCACGAAGAAGCCATGGAACCAGGTGAACACATAGCAAACCCAAGCGGAGCACACACC
This sequence comes from Lissotriton vulgaris, assembly GCF_964263255.1. Classification (NCBI taxonomy): domain Eukaryota; kingdom Metazoa; phylum Chordata; class Amphibia; order Caudata; family Salamandridae; genus Lissotriton; species Lissotriton vulgaris. Next base: position 22,512,132 of record NC_141686.1, on the reverse strand, counting down.
ATGACCATACCAGGACGCCCTCGGAAGAGGCAAGGCCGCAGCAGAACAAAGGCGGGCACACACAAGGACTACACCCAATACCAGCACCCACACCAGCGACACCCCAAGGAGCCAGGCCGAGCAGTGACACCAAAAAGGCAGAAACAACAGTCGATGGACAGAATGCAGAACAATGTCATACATTCACCCCAGTACAGAGATCTTGGCCTAAATCCATCGTTTTTTTGCACGCCACACCACCCCAGTTCAGACATGGCCATATGCAAATCAGCCTTGACCCTGTGCCTCATGGGAACAGTCCAGCCCGAACTGCCAAGCCATGTCTTTACTGGACCGGAATCAAGCATCCTAGGACCGGTTTCTGGCTATCAGCCGTCTACAGCCGGGATAGCTTCACTCCAGTGGTGTGGAGAGCATGGGACTCACATCTGAGCATACCTATCCCACTGGGGGTGAGAAATGCAGAAACAACAGTTGATGGACAGAATGCAGAACAATGTCATACATTCACCACAGTACAGAGATCTGGGCCTAAATACATTGTTTCTTTGCACTCCACACCACCCCAGTTCAGACATGGCCATATGCAAATCAGCCTTGGCCCTGTGCCTCATGGGAACAGTCCAGTCCAAACTGCCAAGCCACATCTTTACTGGACCGGAATCAAGCATACTAGGACCGGTTTCTGGCTATCAGCCGTCTTCAGCCAGGATAGCTTGACTCCAGTGGTGTGGAGAGCATGGGACTCACGTCTGAGCATATCCATCCCACTCGGGGTGACAAATGCAGAAACAACAGTTGATGGACAGAATGCAGAACAATGTCATACATTCACCCCAGTAAAGAGATCTGGGCCTAAATCCATCGTTTTTTTGCACTCCACACCACCTCAGTTCAGACATGGCCATATGCAAATCAGCCTTGACCCTGTGCCTCATGGGAACAGTCCAGCCCGAACTGCTAAGCCACGTCTTTACTGGACCGGAATCAAGCATCCTAGGACCGGTTACTGGCTATCAGCCGTCTTCAGCCAGGATAGCTTGACTCCAGTGGTGTGGAGAGCATGGGACTCACGTCTGAGCATACCCATCCCACTCGAGGTGACAAATGCAGAAACAACAGTTGATGGACAGAATGAAGAACAATGTCATACATTCACCCCAGTACAGAGATCTGGGCCTAAATCCATCGTTTTTTGCACTCCACACCACCCCAGTTCAGACATGGCCATATGCAAATCAGCCTTGACCCTGTGCCTCATGGGAAAAGCCCAGCCCAAACTGCCAAGCCATGTCTTTACTGGACCAGAATCAAGCATCCTAGGAACGGTTTCTGGCTATCAGCCATCTTCAGCCAGGATAGCTTGACTCCAGTGGTGTGGAGAGCATGGGACTCACGTCTGAGCATAAAAACGATGGATTTAGGCCCAGATCTCTGTACTGGGGTGAATGTATGACATTGTTCTGCATTCGGTCCATCAATTGTTGTTTTTGCACCAAAGAAAGCATGTCAGACCCCAGCAGCCAGTAGGAACCCAAGGGCAAACACGAGCTCGCAGGACCCCCAAAGCAGGTGCCAGAGGAGCTTGAAAACCGCCCCACCAAAAGCCTGGGGCGGGAGCAACAGCAGAGCCCAGAAGTGGGGAGGAAGACCAGAAGCAGAAGCAACCGGCAGACACCAGGAGCGAGATGCGACCCGATCCCCGGACAAGCAGCAGGGGACAGAGAGCAAGCAAGCATGGAGGAGGACCCCAAAAATACCAGGCAACCCCAGGAGCCCGCACAGAGGGAGCCAGCCCAAATGGAACTTGCCACCATAGCAGGGACAAGAACACACTCAAGCCCAGGGCAGCCAACCAACACAGAGCGTGAACGCCCAGAACCAAAGAGAGCCAAGTCACCAAAGGAACACCAAGGAGAAGAGAACCCTCCAAACAGAGCCCAAATGGCAGAATAGCAGAGGCCAAAACATGTGCCAACAGGCCCTGGGGCATTACACTAAGACAGCGACCCCCACCACCAGGAACCCCAACAAAGCAGCATCTAGGACCCGGAGCAGGCGCAGCCCCCAAAGGAGCAAGGGCAAGGCAGACCGCCAGGGCGCCCAAGAGAGCATGTCCGGGGCTGGCATCACCCAACAAGAGGCCAGCACCGGCTGGGACGGAGCACTGGCAAACAAAGAATGAGAGAGGGAGAGCACCGGTACAGCTCAAAAGACAGAAGCTGAGAAAGGAGAGCACCGGCACAACCCTGAAACAAGCAGGCACTCAGCCACCCAACAGGACAGAGAACCGGAACGTCCACATCACCAACACAAACACCGCCACCATGCCACCACGAGCAGGGAGACCAAGCAGGCAACGGGAGGATCAAGCTGTGCCGATACCCAGGACTGTGTGCAGGAGAGAGCCCCAGTGCAAGACAAAGAGTAAGGCAAACCTCCGATATGGAAAGGAGGGGTGAGCAACCCAGGAGCAGGACGAAACAATGACAAAGTACACGCATGATGCTGAATCACGCATTGCAATAGCAGCCGCTGCAAAGCCATGCAAGGGAAAGGCCTAAATGGGAAAGCCACGTGTGGTAGGGACTCCAAATCACCGATAAACACGAAGCCAGCCAAGGTGTCTGCAAAACCCCACCAAGAGAAGCAAGGCATAAAAAACTGGGGAAGCCAAGAGTAGAACCCAGGGCCACACACAGGCAAGTATGCACCCTACCACTGAGCCATAACCCCACCGGCATGAAGACAAGACAAGCCCAGAACCTCTGGCAGAATGCAGAGGAGCCGCTGGACCACAGTACCCGGCCCCCTAGCACCAACAGCGGCAGCTTACAGCAAAAAGCAAAGAAGGGTAAAAAGAGACCGCTACGCTGGACTTACCTGGGAGGGAGGCCGTGACACGAACAAGGGAATCCCCTCCCATCAGCCCAAGGCGCACCACAGGAACCACACCAGGGCCGGGCAGACAGCCAGGAGGCAATCGCAGTGCATCTTCCCCACAGCCAGGATCCAGGAAGACGCGCCCTATGACCCGGAAGAGACCCTGAGGCCGGCGCACCAGCCGCAAAGGGTCGGCCTGCATCTAAGATTTCAAGGCCACGAAGAAACCAGCCTCCCAGCAAGCCCGGCAGGCCAGGAGGCAGGTCAGCAGACACCCCTACCGAACAGCCAGGCAGCCGGACGGGGAGAACCAAGTGAGGGAAGCCACTCAAGCCCAGCAGGAGCAGCACCAGCAACCACAGCAAACTTCTGTCGACAGACAGAAAAAAAGAACAGACGGGATGCTGGGTCCCAGCATGCCTCTGCTCTTTTTTTCTGTGGGGAGATGGTTATCCCCAATAAGTTAATAAATGGGACGAGGACATAAGGGACCTTGGGGTAATGATTAGAGTAATACAAGAGTGCCTGGGTGAATTTATAAGTTGTTCAGTTTTGGCGCAGTGAATAGATTTGTAGATGTTACTGAATAGGTCACTACAGGAGTGCAGGAGCAGTGACAGGGTGTTTTCTGGAGTGTATGGATACTGCCTGGAAAAATGAACTTGTGTAAAATAAGTGTATAGGTGATTAAAGGACTGCATGCACATTGCTTAGAGGTTTGTAGCACTTCATGTTGTAAGGCCTGGATTACTGCATAAGTACTTGGGTACTGACTGATTGATTAGAGTACTGCAAGGAGAGTGCCTGGGTGAATTTATAAGTGGTTGGGTTTTGGCGCAGTGAATGGATTAGCAGATGGCGACTGAAAGGGTCACTAGAGGATTGCAAGGGGAGTAACAGGGTGTTTGCAGGAGTGTATGGATACTAACTGGAGAATTGAAGGTCTGAAACACAAGTGTGCAGATGGTTAAAGGACTACATGCATAGTGAATAGGAGTTTGAAGCAGTCCGTGTGCTAAGGCGCTGGATCACTGCATGAGTACTTGGGTACTGACTAAATTATTAAAGTACTGCAAGGAGAGTGTCTGGGTGAATTTATAAGTGGTTGGGTTTTGGGCAGTGAATGGATTAGTACATGGTGCTGAAAGGGTCACTAGAGGATTGCAAGGGGATGAACAGGGTGTTTGCAGGAGTTTATGGATACTGACTGGGGAATTGAAGGCCTGAAACAAAAGTGTGTAGGTGGTTAGAGGACTACATGCATAGTGCATAGGAGTTTGAAGCAGTCCATGTGCTAAGGCTCTGGATCACTGCATGAGTACTTTGGTACTGATTGAATGATTAGAGTACTGCAAGGAGAGTGCCTGGGTGAATTTATAAGTGGTTGGGTTTTGGGCAGTGAATGGATTAGTACATGGTGCTGAAAGGGTCACTAGAGGATTGCAAGGGGATTAACAGGGTGTTTGCAGGAGTTTATGGATACTGACTGGGGAATTGAAGGCCTGAAACACAAGTGTGTAGGTGGTTAGACGACTACATGCATAGTGCATAGGAGTTTGAAGCTGTCCATGTGCTAAGGCCCTGGATCACTGCATGAGTACTTGGGTACTGACTGAATGATTAGAGTACTGCAAGGAGAGTGTCTGAGTGAATTTATAAGATTTTGGGTTTTGGAGCAGTGAATGGATTAGTACATGATGCTAAATGGGTCACTAGAGAAATACAAGGGGTATAATAGATTTTTAAACTGTTATGTTTCAGCAAAGACATAAAGTAACCAAATGCTTTTCTCACAATGGTTGCCCAAATGCACACAGACTCACAGTGTGATTTTAGACATGCAACACTATTCCTTGGACTTTAGCAAAACAGACTCACTAGTCTGGAAGGGGTAAGTTGACTGCAAACATTCTACATATTTAACTACTGCACTCCAATGTGAATGTGTAACTCATTTTACGAATGCATAAGCAATGACTGGCTTCTAATACTACTAAAACTTGATAACAGAAAAGGTTTTTAAGCAGTTATGTGTCAGCAAATACAAATATATTTAATATTATACATTTAAAAAAATAAACATATTATAATGTTAAATACATATCACAAATAACCACAGATATCATATTAAATAAAATATAAATATATTTTTTAAACAAATAATAGTTAGAAATTATTTATATACAAAAACAAGAGTACATACATTTATTTTATTTACATCCTACACTATAATATCACACAATTTACAACCCACATCTAAATTAAAAATAAAATATACTTCCATAATTAACATAATTAATTAGCAATTACATATTATTCATTAAAGAAACAAATTAAAACACATAAAAATTATCATCCAACCCTTTACCCCTATAAACCCCACAATACATACCTAAAATGAATTACACAATTCCCATATTTAATTTACAAATAAATAATTAATATTAATTGACAACTAATTATTAATTAATTAAAAATAATTTACTTCCCACCCTTTTCCCTATAAACCCCACAACCCACTCCTAAAATGAATTAAACAATTTCCATATTTAATTTGCAATTAATAATAATTAACAAATAATTATTAATTAATTAAAAATGAATTGCTCCCCACCCTTTGCCCTAATAAATCCCACAACCCGCACCCAAAATTAATTACACAATTTCCATATTTAACTTTCAATTAATTAATTAATTAATATTTAACAACTAATTATGAATTAATTAAAAATAAATTATTTCCCACTCGTTACCCCTACAGACCCCACAACCCACACCTAAAATTAATTACACAGTTTCCACATTTAATTTTTTATTAATTAGCTTTCAATTAATTAACAACAATTGATAATTAATTAAAAATAATTTACTTCTCACAATTAACACTATCAAATCTCAACACTATGAAATTAAATAAATATTAATAAATAAAAAAAATCATTAGTGTATTATAATTAAATTACTTCCCAGCCTATCCCCCTATAAACCTGCAACCCGCTAAGGGACTAAAAAACGCAAAATGTAATTGAAATAAAAGTGATAACTACTAAAAATATAACACATATAAATAAAAAACATAAACAATATTTATACAAAAAACGCCATCACATACATTTAAAAAATATATACTGAAATATATAACACTAATTAAAAAATTGATATTTTAAACAACTATATTTTTGCAAACAATATTATTGGCTTCTATATTTTTTTAAACAATATTTCTTACCTTCAAATGGATATTCTTGACTACGATATTCTTGCTGTCGATATTTCTCAATGATGATATTAAGGCTTGATATTTTTGTAGTTTGACATTTCCAACTCAATATTTTCTCTGCACAGCAATTAGAAAATACAATTAAAGGGTGAACATTATTTGCCTGTTGTAGGATGATATTTTATGTATATATGGATGTTTCCCAAAGATCAACACCTGTATTTCTGCCCCCTGGCAATCGAGGTCTCAGAGAGAGCAGAATTCCTACATTTCAAATAAACTTGCAAGCCTTTCTGCAGAACCTCAATTTTGGGGGGAATTTTGTTGACCCTTCAGGTTGATGCATCAAACAGAATACATGGGGGAAGATTCCGATCTGGGTCGGAAAGCTCTCCAACCGAGCCGGATCCGGAGTGTGTTCCGACAGAGCCGGACTCCTGCAGTTCAACAGAGCGAGTACGATGCGGCTGCATGCTGCCGGACTCGGTTCGTCGCACTCCCATGGAAGTAAATGGGAGCCGGTCGTATGGCGCGTACATGGGCTCCCATTGACTGAATGGGTATGTTTTGCGCAAGGGTGCCCACTACAGTGGGTACACTTCTGTGCCATCCGCACCGTACATGCCTGTTTTGGGGAGACCCTCGGGTCTCCCCCTGTGTCTGAGTCGTAAGGCTGCAAGTGACGGGGGATCCAACGCAGACCACCAAAAGCAGCTTCCCGGACGTTTTCCGAACCAGAAAGTTTGGCTTGATCTGTCTGACCGACGTGTGCATTGTACTGGCTCGGTCGGAATTTGCCTCCATTGCACGGCACGGTTTACTTACGGATGAGGCGTACGGAACGGTTCGGACCTGGAAACGATTCGGTTGGCGATTTTGCATATCTCGCATCGTACTTGCTCACTCGTACAGCTGTACGAGTCGGGTGGAGAACACGCACACGGCTCGTTCTTTTTACGGCTGGATCTCGTTCGGGGACTTTGCGAGCGAGATTGGAATCGGCCCCATAGTAGTCAATAAAATTCTAGAATTTTTAAAAGGCTTTTTGCTACAACCCTGCTATAGTAGCTACTATAGCTCACAGCGTGTATGCAGATTTACGAAAAATCCCTTTTTCAGCACAGGCAGCAAACTGCAGCCAGGTTTTTACAAATTCAATACTTGTCTTTTTCAGATAACCCGAGCTTGTGAAGCCTCAGCAGGATCCAATATTCTATGAAAATATTTTTTTCTAGTATAAAACATTTTGCTCTTCTGGCCTGCTCCGTTTCCTTTTTCTGTTGTGCATCTTGATCGCTCAACGGAGATTGTGAGAGGCACCAGGACGTGTACAGACTAGCTCGCTATGACTGGGGCCTCAGTCAGAGAGCGGCAGAAAAGGGACATCTATAAATCTACAGATGATCCAGTCCAAGACTCTTGCATTTGCCCTGCCTCATTGAGAGTTGGAGAAACTGCTGAGTTTCCAGTTGCACAACCTTAGTTGGCTCTACTGTCAGCAACTACTTGATGGTGACTAATCAGCCACAGGGACATCAGCTCTTCGCCATATTAAGGATGGACCATCCAATGTCGATTTGTTGTTTACATAGCAGTTAACAGCAGGTAAAAAGCTTAAATGTCCCTGGCGCACGTAGAGAATCACTCACTCGCTTGTTTTTTTAAGCGACAAATCATCGCCTTTGGGAGTAATTCTGAAAAACAGAACTATTGGTGAGAAGGTTTCCTTGACATTGCATTTTCGCCAAAAGTGCTTCTGCTGAGTTAGCAGGAATAGCTTCAGCATATCATTCCTGCCAGAACAGTGGGGATATGTAAATATGGCAGGCGGTTCACAGCCAGGCCAGCCGATTCACTGCCAAGGCTGCCTGACAAACCCTTCGCCACACGCACATTCATGCCCAGTCTGAGGCTTGGAAAGTGCCAGCACTGAAATGGACACCGCTAGTAAGGTAAAAGATTCATTCTCTGCTTCAGGCACAGCTCAAAATCAAAACTGGCAGTTAAGATTCTAGGATAAAGGTTGCAACCTAACAATTCTAAGATGCAGGTCAATGCTGTGATGTCAATGTTTCTAAGATTAAAGTTAATAGAAGGACAAATACGACTGAAGGATAAAAGAAATTATGAAGGCTTTGAAATATAATCAAATCTTGCTGTGAATATGAACATGGGTAATAATAGAATTCAGTAGGATTGATACTCTTTAAAGAAATGTAACAGGCAGGTTGTACGTCATGATGCTTTCAGGCTGGAGAGAACATAGACAATTATGTAACTCGACTGTCTCAGGGTAACAGGTTGTCAGAAGAGTTGATCATTTGAGTGGCAATATGGTTAATACATTACTCAACAGTTTATAATCCATAAAGGGTGGTCAATGACACTGATCATTAATGATTTGGAGCCCAATTAACAGGCTTTATATACGCTGATGTTAACCTTACATGCACCAAAAAGTACATATCTGTTCTGAACTCAGAATCAGGGTTGGTGTTTTTTTCATAGAAAATGTGATTTTCTTATGGGGTCGGGAGTCGATGTTAATGACTCACTCCGCCTTCACCCGTGTTTCAAACTTTGCTCTATACACTTAAACTGCCTCCCCCCTACTTAATCTATAAATACAGCATTGCAATATATATGAGTGATTCAACTTTAATAGTCCTCCAATAGGGAAAGCACTGTCTGCATACATTAGGCAGGGTATTGAGAGTCCACCCGATTCCTGGGCCCTCTAATTGAATATATGTTGGAATTCAGACCATTAAAATAGGTAATAAACGAACTTGGTTAAAGGGCAATCTTGTTTTAATTACTCAGTAGGGGTCAGTGCATTTTCCTTGCTGCCCACAGGGTTTTTTTGCTATGTTACAAGCCTGTTGGTGTACACATTTCGATAAAACGTGGAACAATCTGAACTCTTGGTCAGTCAAGGTACCCAGTCTCACCATTCAAAAAGATGTTTTGTCTCTCCTGCTACGCTGGAAAAGTCAGTATAGGTACTTTATAATGAACCGTCTCTATGTTATCAAGCAATGGGGCATTAATTTGATTGTATTTTGATTCAATTTGTTTGTATGAGTATGATTTTGGCACGCACTTGAGATTCTGAATTTGCCCAGGTGAAAATATGCTACTCATTTATTTAACTGGAAATGAGACCTTCATTTTGAGAGGATCCTTTCTTCTCTGAATAGCTCAAGTGAGCATGTACAAAATAGAGTAGAAGGACACAGAGTTTCAGGTACAATTTAACAAAAACTGTTCCCCACTGACATTAAAGACCTTAGGCATCTAAACGAATTCTTTATTTCACTTGTACTTTGTATGTACGTAATACAAATAACACTTAGGTAATTTTGTATAAAAAATCTATGATAATATTTATTTCTTAAATGCGACAAAATCCCACATTACTTATTTAAAAAACTCTGAAAAAAGTATTTTATAAACATACAGATAAAAAAGACAATAGACACTAAAACATAATTCCTCCCATCTCATATAGAATTAATTACACTCGCATTAACAATATTTCAGGGTGGTGGGCGCATCCGAATTGGTGGTGCCGGACCATCGCACCGCCGCACCGCTGGCGGTCAGTCCCAACACCACTAGGGTGGCGGACGGACTTTAGTCCGCCAGCCATCCTAATGGGGCCCTTAGTTCTCTTGCAGTGAGCTGGTTGATTGGCAGTATAGTGCCCGCTATATTTAGTCTTGGAAACTGTCAAACAATTTGACTGCCTATTTGTGAATCTTCTTTCTTAGCTATTGGACCCATTTATTGTTAACAGAACTGGAAAAGTAGCATGGCCATACTCAGGGCTGGACTGGCTGTGGCGGGCATTTGGCGTTTTCCTGGTAGGCTGGAAGGGTGGGGGACGTTTTTCTAGTGGTGGGTGCCGGTTTTGTTACTGGGGTCCAATTTTGTTTTTTACAGTGGTGCTGCAATATCGTCCCCCAATAACAAAAGTTACAGTGCTTCACACTCTCACCCCTCCTCCCCTCCAGGGGGCTGGTCCTACAAAATAGCTAGGGCTGATTTAGGTTCCCAGTCCAGCCCTGGTCATACTGAGCTGTTTGGTGCCCTGCCTCCCGGTGTATATGAGTAAAGGAGCAGTTATTTATTCAGAAGAGACCCATTTATTATTTGGCTCCCCCAACTGTATCTGCCAAGTGGAGAAGAAGGTTGTGAAAAAACACTCAGACCTAGCATTGGTGCAATTCATGAGTGAGGGAGTAGAAGTGTGTGAGAGATAGTAGTGAGAGGGGGGAGAGGCAGACATCGCGAGCAATGCATGTAGAGAGACGCAAAGTAGAGGAGGGAACTGAGATAAAAATTAGGTTTGGGTTTCTGTCACTCTAAGTGATGGCTATGGACATAGGGATGCCAGGACCTCTCTGTTAGGACCTCTATACTGCTGCATCTGATGTAAATGGCTCCATGCGATGCTATAGTGCCTTGCAGATAAATGGCTGGGACATGCCAATGGTTAGTCTGAAAACTCTTTTGAGGGAAACAGTAATCCAGTTTCATGGCAGAAGCTGAATCTAAAATGGGTGTGCTCCCTGGGGGAATTGGGTTAAAGGGATAGCCCAGGCTAATTATGGGCTTCATTTGTGCTAGGTACTGTTGGTCTGCCAGCCCAATACATATGCGGTCATATAAGGGCTAAAGGCACCCTTTTGATAGGGGACATGTTGGCCACAACACAGCAAGTTGTTCCCCCGCCCCTCTCCCATCTCCTGGGGCCGGCCCTCTATTGGTTTTTTTGGAGCACGGCCCTCATCCTGAGGCTGAAATAGCCCGTGGGACCCCATCCCCCGGGCAGGGTCACATACTTTATTGTTTTTAAAAGAAAGAAATGGGTAGGGGGCCTGCGCGGTCCCCCTGCCCGGCCATTTTGCAGCCCAGTGACCCCTTTCCCCAGGGCATAGCCACTTCCTTGGGGACCGCGGGGGAGCCCCAAGGCCCCTGTGGTCCCCGCCTTCTGTGGGAGCCAGCATTGCTTTTGGGCAGAGGGAGCTGCTAACATGCAGCTCCCTCTGCCCGAAAGCAATTCTGCTTCGCTTCATGGAAGCGAGAACTGAGAACTAGCGCCGGGCAATTTCTCTATTTTTCCTTCCTGCGAATACATACATATATATATATTATATACATATGTATATGTATATATATATATATACACACACACACATATATATAAATATATATAAATAAATATATATATATACACACACACACATATATATATATATATATATATACATATATATATTTTTTTATTTTTACTTCCTTTGGTTGCTCAATTGCTCTCTTCCGTTTCCTTGATGGATGTGTTTCTCTTTGCTGGACTTAGCATAGTCTGTGAATTGGCAAAAATGGTGCCATCTGCAAAATCGACTTTTATGCATAAAGAGTTAATCACTTTATTGCACGCTCACAGGGGATTATACTACTATGCCGTTTGGATGACTTCATCATCTCTGGATCAGTCATATTCACTGCACTGTTTAGGAATTCTGTCTACGGCTGAACCTTAAAATACAACTGTTGTTTTAGTGATCTTGAGGAACCCTGATGGCTTGGTGGAAGAGCCCAGGCGCAAAAGAATGTTTTTGTGCATTGTGCTCACACAGATATTTCACAGTATCCAGGGTGTGCAATCACACTTTATATATAACATTGAATTTCTAATGCTTTCTGAATCTGCCATAAATGGAAAGGTGGCAGTGACCTGATCTGTCCTGACAGATTAGCATCATTTGAAAGCATGTCAAGTGAAGTTCCTATCATGGGGATCAGAGCAGTGGTTAATTTATAAAATAATAGGTGCCGCTGCCCAAACTTTTGCTCGGATGTCTGCACCCAGAAATGACGATTGTCGCCATTGCCGTATACTAGGGCTACCTAGTCTGGATTCCATCTCATGCCTCTTTCTTCCATCACCAATCTCTCCATGCCGCTTTATTTCACTCATGCAGGTTCTTTTTCATTCTTTCTATCTCCCTCTGTCAGTGATTTTCTGTGTTTCTCTGCCTCCTCCTTTTCTCAGTTTGTGTTTTTCTCCCTTTTGCTTTTGATCAGTCTATTGAGGGGAAAACAGTGCTGGTCCCCAAAATTGCAGACTGATCGTTGGCCTCCTAGAACTGAATTCACAGCACGCATGATTTAGAGGTTGATTAAGAAACAATCTGTGGATGACAGTATATTTCAGTTTCTTCACCTGAGTTGCATTTGAGGAGGAGCCTTTGTGTTGAATTCTTCCTAACCCTCTACCAAGCCATGGAGGCATCCAGCTTCTTTCTAGAAGTAGTGAGGCCAGAACTAGCATTAAATACAATCTCATTTGCAGAGTGAAATTCACAGAGGTCTGAGTGAAATTTAACTTACATCGGAATTAATGTCCTATTAAAGGCCTTGATCTGCATCCAAGACATAAACAAAGTGTTACGTGTTACATAAAACAATCTCGCAGGAGCAAAGACAGTTCAAACACATGGCAGAGTTACAGCCTTTTTAATAGAAACAGCTCCTTTGTTATCCACTTTAATATCAGACGCCATTTCAAGAGTCAATGTTGAGGCAGAAGATTAATACTTACTTACATTGTACAGTAAGCAGGTTTGATTAGGATTACAATAATTTAGGGCTCTCGCGGCATACATCTTTGTCTCATTAAAGAGCAGAACTGGCATTTCACATTTTTACCAGCCTAATGGTACAGTCCGAGCAACTGATTGAGACCATATATCCGCCTTGGCACACACAAGCTCAGTGAAAAATAGTAACACGCTTGGGCCAGGCAAATGTTGGATCCTAAATAAGCATGAACGTTTCTGAGAGGCTACTCCTGTGTGTTTGCAGCTAGAGTAACTCTGATTTTGCAGAAATACTTCTATTTTGAAATTTTCAGAGACAAATCATTTTTACATGATAATGTCCTAATGGTACTATCTACAGGTGTTAATGCAGTGGCGCGGTACTCTCTGCCTAACAGCAATAGCCTTGCTGAGTTATTATTTATTTGTAATTAGAGAGAAGTTTTCACTGGTGGGACAATTTAGAGTGTTTGCCTTGATAGAGCACCATGTTATTTTGAAAATTGTAGGGGTGCACCATAATCCAGAGTAGTCAGCACCCAAATATTTAGAGGACCATGTTAATGTGTGACTTTAAATTGTAGTACTAGGCCGGGGATCAGTGCAATCTGTAGTTGTGTGCTTATATTGTTTAAAGAATTAATGTTGTGCCAGATTTGAGAAAATGCCTTAAGTAATGTAAAATGATTGCTCTGTGTTGCATTAGATTTGAACGTGCCATATTAAAGTTGCATGTATAGGTTGCCCATTTAATAAATATGTGATGCTAACATGAGAAAGAATAATGTTTAGAAATGTAATGAAAAATTGTTTTAGAATGGTTTAAATGTGTTGCTTATGTTGTTGTATTATAAATGCATTTAAAAGCGTAAAGGCCTGAGACATGAGATTGCCAGCAGAGGCCTAACAGTCATTTTCTTAGCATAACCAGAGATGCAACTTTGAACGCTATCCCTCGGGAAAGGGCTCCTTTTCACAGTTGAATTTGAAATGTAACTCAGAGCGTGTGTAAGATTGTTTCTTATGCATTTCTTTTGCAGGTGCAAGGCCACGTAGCTTGTTAGGTAGAATAATCCTAGGTTGGTAGGAGTAAGAACGAAGGGAGTCTACAGGAATGTGAAGATGCAACATTTGGAGGAAAAGGTGCCTTGGACCCAAGGACACAGCAACGGTTTTGGAAAGGAGACAAATCTGTGCTAGAAAAGTACGAGGGGCTGCACCTTCCTGAAGGAGGTGTGCCATGGGCGTGCCTACTGTTTTGGGGTTTTGTATTAGGGAAAGTGCCCCGAGGAAGGAGGTTCAGTTGCTATTGGAGCTAGGGCTAGAGTCAGTTGAGGTCAGACTGAGTCCTGTCTAAGGCAGTCCAATTGGAAATGCTGTTAGACATGGGTCTGAGAGGGGACTGACAGGAGAAATTAAGGAGCATCTTAGAACGAGCTCGGTGCTTAGGCTACTTGCTGGTAAAAAGTGAATGTGCTTCTTAGGGAGACTTCACTGCTGACACCTTTTTCTCTTGCCTGGGAGGTATGTTATGTAGGGACAGATTAATCTTTTCTTTTCCATTGGAGCAGATGCAGTCGAGATTTTCAGTGGTAACTGTTATTGCTTGCCTAATGCTTCTTGAATTAACATTGCTCTTTATTTTGAGTCGTCTGAAACTCCTGCGTATGATTATGTTTGTATTAGTGCCAGTTTATTTCTTGAACCTCTTGCTGAGGTGCTTGTATGTTCAGTTATTTTTGGCTTTGTAATACATCTTTCAACTTCACTTTGTAGTCAGTGGTTCTTTGGATTGAGATGTATTTGGTCTTTGGAAAATTGCTAAAAGTATGAGATTAGAGAATTTCCTTTACACTTCTATGCAGACTAAAGAGGTTCGTCGACCAGGGATTCCAAGGATTGGTAGGAAAAATCGGTATGTGAATCTCAGCGTCATCAGCCTCTAGGGGTGTCCTGGGTCAGAGATGGTGTCTGACCCTCCCAAGGTCTGGTGAGTTTAGGCTGCCAGAATCCTTAGGGTCTGGACTGGCTTGCCCTTGACAAGTGTTGTATATACCCTTCATGAATGTTAAATACCCTCTTAAGTGTCGCTTCCACCGCTTCTTCCTAGGTATTCAGTTCACACCTGGTCTCTGTAGTAGTCCAGATCAATAATAATAATTCCTCTTTTTCTAAAGTGCGAACATATCACCCCCTCAAGGTTTTCAAGGCGCTGGGGCTGTCGGGGAGATTAAGTGAGCTATTGCCCAGAGTCACATGCTGCTGAGCTGAGCTGCCGCCGGATTTCAAACCATGAACTCCGTGCACCGAACCAGCCGCTCTGGCTGCCCTTACATGGGATATTCTCTTCATGAGGAAGAGATTCATTTTTGAGAAGTGACCTGCTGTGGACAGGGCATACGCTCTACACCACTACTCTGACTCCAAATGAGCAACAATTCAGTTTTGCCTTTCCCAACAGATCAGTACTTCTTCCCTGGGCAGTAGAGCATAAACATGTCCAGAGGCTGAATACTGATGTTGAAGCAGGACCTTTCAGGTGCCTGAGGGGAGGACCAGGCTTCTTGCTCCACATGCCTACATGCTTATCTGAGGATCAAACAGAGAAAGCTGACAGTTCTATCACATTTTGTTCATGTTAGATCTGACAGCCTTAAGGTGGTCTTCCCCCAACTTTTTGCCTGACTCTCTCTGTTGTTCTAGCCTTGTTTTTGCTTGATTTAGGACTCTGCACAATTTACCACTGCTAAACAATTCTAAAATGCGCGTGCTTTCTCCCCCTAAACATGGTAATATTGGTTCATCCCCAATTGGCATATTTAATTTACTTATAAGTCCATAGTAAAGGGCCCTACATCTGCCCTGGGCCTTTAAATTAAATGCTACTGGTAGGCTTATAGCACTTATTGTGCCACCCACATAAGTAGCCCCTTAAATGCAGGGCCTATGTGTGCAGTTTACTGCCACTTCGACTTGGTCTTTAAAGTTACTTGCTAAGCTTAAGCTCCCCTATTCTTGCACATAAGCCACCCCTAAGGTAGGCCATAGATCACCCTGAAGGCAGGGTGCTGTAGAAGTAAAAAGTTGGACATGTACTTTTATTGTTTGTATGACCAGTTGGGGATACCGCTCACCCAATGCCAGAGGTCTCTACACGGGTCGGCGCCCAGTCACCAGTTCCGAGGGCAAGTTCTGGTGTGACCCCTGGTATTGGGACGGAGTGGGGGGGATGCAAAGAGGAAGCGCTCTTCATTGGGGGGCCCTTGTAAATTCAGAAAGAATACTGGCCCACAGTTAACCTCAGCAGTACCTCAAGCAGGGCCCAACCTGGACGCTATCTCATTTGACATGTTCAAAACAGCCCTGCTGTCAGCACTCAATATTAAATTGGAGCCTATGTTACTTTGATTATCTGTGCTGGAAAATAATCTATCTATATTGACTGCCTCACTGCAAATGGATTGTACCCCTTCTGTTATAAGCCCCCTCACCAACGGCCATGGACACTATTGATAGCTTCTGTGGTAATGGTATGGGGGCTAGCCTGTGCTCTGTTCACCTCCCACCAGAGTCCACCCCGCTTGTCGTGGTTTTAGCCAATGTACCCCGTCTCGATCATGTATCAAAGGAAGATTTTATTCAATTGAAGAACAAGATGATGGATTGGCTAAATTCAAATATTGCTCCAGGGCCTAGGGTGGAAAATCAAATCATTATTGTGCGTTGGCCACAGTGGGTGGGTAGCACCAAGAAAATCTGGGCGGGGGATTGCGTTGTTATTAATTTTACCAACTCTTTGATGGTAAATCGAATCTTAAGTGCAGTTGTGCAAACCAACTACTGGTGTTTGAATTCAACAATCCTGGCATTCCCGCTGAGATACTTTTACAGACCCAGAAGTTATCAATCAGGGTATCAACAGGAGCGGCGTCACAAGGTGGGCCATAGGAGCCGTTTGGAGGTGTCCACAGGAGTAAGCTTAGCAAATAGTTTCGCTCCTCTGAGCTCATTGGAAGGATGTGATTGCCGGTGTTCTAGTTCTTCGGATCTTGTGGTACCTATACCACAGGGGAAGGCACGGCCCCTGGACCAGGTATCTGATGAGTATGAAGGGTGTAAATTTCTTTCCTTGAACATCGCAGAGTTTGCAAGTAGGATCGAGGACCCTGAATGGTTAGCTCTTGTTAAGGGCTTTGATGTGATTTGCCTCCAGGAACATTGGGCTGTAGAGAGCAGTTATCACTTGGAAGGCTATAAAACCTTCTTTGGGCCAGCCACCCCATCTAGGCTAGGGAGAGACAAGGGGGGGCTTGTTACCTTTGTTTCATTAGAAGGAAGTGGCATTTCTGACACATCACTCCATGCCTCCTGCACTCTACATGGGATGTTGATATCCAGTGGAAAGAACAAGTTACTGCTGGTAAATGTGGGAGTTGCACACTTAGATGAAAGTAATATACCATGCCTGGGATCTGTACTCTGAACATTAATCTGAGAGGGCAGAGTTATCCTAAAAAGTTTTTAAAGGGGATCTCAATATTCATATGTGTGGAGACATCAGGCAGGGAGGGGTGAAAGCTATACACCTCAGGATACCGAACGTAATACTATCCTGCAAGAATTCGATTTAACATCCATAAAGAATATGCTGCCCCCGTGGAAAACCGACATTACTCCCACTTTTATCGGGTGAGGGTGTGAGACTAATATTGATTTTATTTTTGTTTCTATACCTTTTTATTCCCTGATCACGGATTGTTTAGTTAAGGCGTGTGTACATAGTGACCACAATCCCATTTGTGTCTCAACAGGATGGTCTTGCATACACAGACACATTAGGGAGGAGTCGGGAGTTCCTTTAAAAGTGGTAGAAATGGGGAGGAGTCTAAAGTGTGGGCAAATCGTCCGAGAGAAACATCATGAGTACCTTTTAATCCACTATTGTAGAGAGTTTGCCGTCTGTCATGATAGTGAGGGCAGTGCATGGGATATCATGGATGCATTTGGAAATATGTCCAGTGTCATAGGGAAGTTACCGGTCCCAGGCGGGGGGGTATAAGCACCCAGGACCAAGATGGTTTGACTCGGTGTGTTCCCAGGCAACCAGGAAATCTAAACAGGCCTTGGGGGTCACGCCTCGAGATCAGGTGGAAGTTAAAAGCCTACGGAGAGCCTATAAGGCTGCTCTAGCAAACTGTGAGTCCGCCTTGAAGGAGGAGGCCTGGGTTGGTTCAGTAGAGGCCAGCACATTGAACAATGTCTCAAAGTTCTGGGGTATCAATTACAGTCCCTTCTTAGCGGGAGACAGTGGCAACTTACTGGATGCACATATTACAGAGGGCGATTGGACAAACAATTTTGAGGGTATCTTTCAGTCAGACACTCTGCTAACTGAAAGGCAGGAAAGGGTGGAAGGCAAGGCGGAACTCGTTTTTATTCCACAAGAGGTAGAAGACGGTATCCGGGGACTCTCTAAAAACAAGGCCCCAGGGCCACCTGGGATTCTGCCAGATCTTTACTTTGCCCATGTGGAAACCTGGTTGCCTGTACTTACAGCTGTCATCAACGCATTAGTCCAGGCCAGCTGCCCAGACACTTGAAACCTATCGACCGTAGTCCCAGTGTTTAAAAAAGGTGGATCGGGACAGCACACTTTGCTACAGGCACATCTCTCTTTTGGATTCTGTGGTGAAGGTGGTGGGTCGTATGGTACTGGATAGACTTGTATCCTGGGCAGATGAAAAAAACTTTTTAGTCGAGATACAATATGGTTTTTGCCCAGGTCGCTCCACGGTGGAACAATGTTTACACCTGTTTATGGTCTTGAATAAGTACACATGGCCCGCTCCAGCTCCATCCACCTAGGTTATATGGACCTGTCCTCAGCGTTCAACTGTGTAAATAGATCAAAGCTGTGGCAGTTGGTGTCCTTTATTGTCATTGACAGGGATATTGTTTTATTTCTTAGGGAACTTCATGGAGATTCAAAAGCTGCTGTTCGCTATTCAAAAGATCGCAAACTGACCCGCAAGTTTGACATCAAGAGAGGGGTGCGCCAGGGGTGCACATTAGTCCCATTTCTTTTTAATTTACATATCAATTCCCTGGAGAAGGCCCTTTTGGACATAAAAGCTGAATGCCCCCAGGTAGGCAAGCATAGCCTGCCGATCTTCCTATAAGCAGACGATGCTGTTCTCATGGCGAGGACAGCCAAGGGTCTACAACTCCTGCTGAACTCTTTTGTTCATTTAATGGAGAATTTGGACCTGATGGTTAATCATGCCAAATGATTTGTCTTGCAGGTGGGGACCAATGAAGCCAAGCAGTCTACCTTTACGTTAGGAAGCTCGTCAATACCCAAGACTAACGTCTTCTCCTATTTGGGAGTAGTGTTTAATGATACCTTGAGTTGGAGCCCCTTGCTTACTCGTAAGAGAGGGGACCTAGTCAAAGCGACTGCAGCTGTGTTTAACTTTGCTTCTAGAGTGGGGAGAATCAATAAGGGAACTTTTGAACATTTATAAAGCAAACTGTATTTAAAAGGACAGTTATGGGTCAAGATATGGGGTCATATTGGGGTAGAGGCCCTGCAAATTGCTGAAAATCCCTTCCTGCGACGGGTCCTTTCAGGACCGCAAAGCATCCCATCCTACATTGTGCATGAAGAGCTGGGGGTGCCTTTTCTTTCAGACGAACTGGCTTTCGCTCCACTAGCATTGTGGTTAAAGATTTGGGCTAAGCAAGAAAACTCACTCAGTAAAGACATTTTAAAGGATTGTTTTTCTCTTGACCATGTCATGTGCATCCAATGGCTGCAGTATATAAGAATAGGCCTTGCTAGGCTAGGTGGGGCAGAACTATTTGATAACCTCGAGCTTATATGCAAGAGGGACTTTGCCTTGGCTAAAGAGTGTTTTTTAAGTAGGAGCTGCTGTGAAAGAGAGGAAAGAGAGCTGTGTAGGCCCATCGTGCATAGGTACATTGCGTTAAAAGCTGTACCAACCACTGAACCATATCTTTTAGGGCTTCAGAGCATACATGACTGCTTTTTATTGACGAGTTTTCGGCTTGATATTTTCCACTATCCCCTGGCACAACCACATGGTGCTCATGGAGGGCAGTGCCTCATGCCCTGTGGCTGCAATGATTAGTCTCATGAGTACAGAACGTTATTTATTATCAATATTATTAAAAAGGTTTGTTTTAGGAGGGTGAGATCAGCGTTTATCTTTTTACAACTCCTCTCTAATGATATTGTTTTATATCTTTAGAATGGTAACGATAAATCCCCTTTACTGGTAAAGTTAGATTTAGAATTACTATTTTAGAAATGCCACTTTTAGAAAGTGGACATTTGTCTGCTGTTAAAGCTCTGTGTGCCTTGCAGCCTGTCCCCAATACACATCTGGGGTGGGGGACAGCTACACTTTGTGCATTCCCTCTAGACAGCCACAACCACAGGAATGCTAGGTATGTCTGAGTATCCATCTACATGTATTTGCTTTCTAGTAGTTCTTCCTGGGCAGGTAGGGATGGAAGGACGGATACTTACACTTCAGTAGGTAGTGGCCTGACATCACACATAAGGGCTGATTAGCCCCCACTGATAGCCTGGACCCAGGTCTGGGAAGAAATGACCTGTCTGCACTTTAAAGACCTTTCTTTGAAGTCTCCCCCACTTCAAAGGCACATTTGGGTATAAGTGCTGGGTCTTTGACCCTTTCAAGACAGTACACTTCTGGACCTGTGACCACTCTACTAGGAAGAAGAGCTGTGGTGCTGCTAAAATGACTGCTACATTGCCGTACTGCTGCTATGCTGAACTCTGCCTTGCTGTGCTCTTGTCGTGCTGAGCGGCCATGCTGCCTCCTGTTCGACCGAATAGGTGAGACGGACTGCACTTGTATCACTTGAACCCAGAGCGACTTCAAGCGCTTGCTGGCTAGCCTGCTGTTCCCATGTCTCAGGTATATGAAAGACTTGAATCACCTGCATTTGCAACTGGACTCTTCAAGGTGTGAGTCTGCCCTGTCAAGTGGTGCCATACCAGTCCTGGACTCTTGGGAGTGGGGGCCTAAGGAGCTCAACAACTCACACTCACACATCCACATTGGATTCAGCACCTCTTTGCCGCACAGTGGGTCGGAACCAATGCACTCTCGCTGGTATGTGTAGTGAACCTGGAGCATCGCCGCAGTTACCTGGAAGACCTCCAAGCATCTATGCAGCCTCATAGCAATGACATTGTTTGAATCAAAGGTACTTTGTTCAGTGGAACCAAAGAAGTCCCTGCTGCCTGAACGCCCATCCTAACTCGTGGTTGGCCTGAACTTTTGACTTTGCCTGGCCTAGTGCAACCCCATAACTATAAGAAAATACATCGTCTCTGATGTCCGAGGGCCATCTGGAGACACAGAAAATATTCGAAGTCTCCAGACTATGGAACACCAGCTGGCTGTGGAAAAAGACTGCATTTTGTGTCAAGGACCCACTGGAGGGTTGTGAAATGGACTAAAATTGTGCAATGGAGCGGAGCCTACTATAGGTAACACTGGGAGCAAGATATTTCAAATATTACTAAAATATCATGGACTATCATTACCAGCATGCAGCACTACGCTGTGATTAAAGGTGGCCAATTGAAAATCTTTTAGATGTCACATGTCCAAATGCTTGTTTAAATTAAATCCGCCCCATTGCATGTCTAAATGCATGTGACCAAGGGGACAGGAGCCCCGAAACGCGTGGCATCCACTGGGGAAGTTTGGCACGTTTTACGAGTCGGGCAAGAACTGCATTAACCAGCATGCTCCAGTTCCACTTGGGCGGGACAATCAATAAAATATGTGGCAGTAGACAAGCCTCAGTCTTTCATTGTGCTGCCGGTGATCAAGGGCGGAAGGACGCCCGAAACGCATATGGCTTGAGAGGATCGATGTGTGGCAGGCTGCTGAGCTGCTACCTGCAGCGTTTGTGCTGAAACCCCCTTGTGTGAGGCATTTCTACAAGGGCAACCTGTGTGTGAAACTATTTTGCGGCTGGCTCAGTCGCGGAAATGCCCCGCCGCTGATGTAAGGCGGATCTACCATGCTCAAGCAACGGAGCTGTGACTAGAACGAGGGGGTGCCTGAGCTGCCGGTAGATATTGGCATCACAGCTGCACTGTTCGTACTTCTTTCCACCCACTTGGGTAATGACATTTTGAACAATGTAAGATTGATGGCATCCACTGAGGAAGTTTGGCACGTTTTACGAGTCGGGCAAGAACTGCATTAACCAGCATGCTCCAGTTCCACTTGGGCGGGACTTGTTAATTTCAATAAAATACGTGGCAGTAGACAAGCCTCAGTCTTTCATTGTGCTGCCGGTGATCAAGGGCGGAAGGACGCCCGAAACGCGTATGGCTTGAGAGGATCGATGTGTGACAGGCTGCTGAGCTGCTACCTGCAGCTTTTGTGCTGAAACCACCTTGTGTGAGGCATTTGTACAAGGGCAACCTGTGTGTGAAAATATATATATATATCTATATATATATATATATATATATATATATATATATATATATATATATAGATATATATATAGATATATATATATATTCTCTTAGATTTCAAGAAGAACAGGCACCGACTCCGTGGATGTAATCAAAGGTTTCTTTATTCACCAATACAAGCGATCAGACGCGTTTCAGCGGATGGAACCGCCTTGCTCACTACATCTGTTTTACACCTTGATTGTGAACTGTATTTATACTGGTGCAAATTGGTTAATTAGTAAAACAACCATGTGACAAAAATAACATGTGATCGTGAACATAGAAGAGTTGGCAGCGCTTCTGAATTTTTCAAGTCATTGTGACACAACATAAAAGGCATAAAAATCAAATTGTTGTAAATACGTCTTTACGTGTAATCATATCAGTCAATGTGTGCTGGTTGATAATAATAATACAACAAGACTTTTTACATTGTCATAACAAACAAATATTCAAAACAAGATTAGCCTGTTTTCTCACACGTGTCAGTAGAGAGATGCTCACTACATCTGTTTTACACCTTGATTGTGAACTGTATTTATACTGGTGCAAATTGGTTAATTAGTAAAACAACCATGTGACAAAAATAACATGTGATCGTGAACATAGAAGAGTTGGCAGCGCTTCTGAATTTTTCAAGTCATTGTGACACAACATAAAAGGCATAAAAATCAAATTGTTGTAAATACGTCTTTACGTGTAATCATATCAGTCAATGTGTGCTGGTTGATAATAATAATACAACAAGACTTTTTACATTGTCATAACAAACAAATATTCAAAACATGATTAGCCTGTTTTCTCACACGTGTCAGTAGAGAAATGCAAGAGTGCCTTAAACGGAATGTTTAAGAAGAGTCTACACGCTGGCACTCTGTAACATCGTGTGACTGTGCTCCACAGCTTACGTGTATGTGTGTCTCTGTTTGAGTCTGATTAACGGTAAGACAAGGGTGTGGAGGCTAAGTGTACGGATGTTCTGCTGTCACCTTTGCTACTCCAAGTGAAGTCAAGGGTAAGAGGGCAAGGGCTGTAAGAAATTGTTTAGCATGGAATTGCCGTGATAGAAATGTTAGCAATTATCTCCTCTAGAGGCCCCAGAGGCTGGCTTAGGATTGTTAAAAAGGCACTGATGTCAAGGCTGTTCGTGTGCCTTCATAAAATATGCTCGCTTGTGCGAGGATGCAAGAGCGGGTGGCCAGTTACGGTGACGGTTTTTGTTAAGAAAGTAAGGGGTGAGACAGACGGACGGAGTCCTGCCCAAGTGGGCTTTTCTGGCTCGTGTGCGGGGTCTCCTCGGTATGTCCATCTAAAAGGCCCTGCAAGTGTTGTATTGGATGCGGTTAGGTAAGGGTGACAGAGTGTATGCTATGTGCCAAGTATTTGAGGAACTCAGGTTTGCTTTAAGATTTGGGCTAATGTTGGGGGCGCTTGGTTTTACCACCCAACTCTTAAATCATATGAAAATTGATTAAATTAAGTCATTTAATCAAAATTTAAAAACGTGCACTGCGTGGTGGTTTAAAAAGGGATCCAGTCCTAGATGGTGAAACTAGATGTTTATCTGCATGAATGGGAAATTTCATGAGACGGTGAAGAGAGGATTACGTTGTTTTAGTGGGGTTCATAGTCAAAGATGTACATTGAGTGCTTCATCAGCGTTAAGCCCAAAGGGGATCTTACTGTTGAGCTCGATAATGTATTTGGATTCGAGCCGTCTTAATTTCTGCTGTCTGTTCCCTCCCCTGGGATTTGGTGCTACACTGTCTAGTACAAAGTATGTTAGATTTTCTGTCTTGCCATTGTGGTGAGCATTGATATGGGGGGCCACAGGATACGCGGGATCATCGTTGGTTATCGCTCTGAGGTGTTGCAGGATCCTCACATGAGCTGGATGAATGGTACTCCCCACGTATATTAGATTGCAGGAGCACTTAAGGACGTACACAGCAAAGTCAGTTTTGCATGTGTAGTGCTGTCTGATTTTGAATGGGGACTTTCTGAAGGGGAACTTGACTGCTTTCGTATTTACCCCATGTTGGCATGCTTTGAACTTGGTACATTTGTAGAAACCCGGTTGGGAATGTAACCAGATTTTTTTAGTGGGAGCCGATGGAGCATAGTTGACCAATTCCTGACTCATTGAGGTTGCTCTTCTGAATGTTAATTGGGGTAGTTTGGCACAGTTTTGTCCTATGACAGTGTCATTTTTAATCAAATGCCAATGCCTATGCAGGATTTTTCTGATGTTTTTGTGATATATGTTGAACCCTGTGATTAGTCTAGGCGTGGCATCAGTGATTGTTGGTTTCCTGTTATTGGTTGTTTCTGGCTTTCTTTGGAGCAATACCGTCCTATCCCGGCGTTCCCTTCTTTGTCTCACTTTGTTAAGGGTGGTAGAGCTATATCCTCTTTCCTTAAGTCTGGTGCAGAGATTGTCTGTGCTTTTTTGGAGGTCTGCAGCTAGACTGCAATTTCGTTTCATTCTTTTTTTTAAAAACTTTATTTTTGTGCAGGTAGAAAAAGAATACAGGTGTATCAAGCTCTCATTAGCATGTCAAACTTACATTATGACTCCATTCCACAGCCTTCACGCCCACATCCCTGGGGCCGGGCGGCGACACCTTTCTCGTCAATTAGTGTATAATTATTCCAAGGCTTACGAGCTCTTCATGTAACCCCCCAATCCTGCTTTTGTTTTTCTCCTACAACTCCCCCACCCTCCCACCCATACATAACTACAAACTAGTAGCTTTACCCCCTCAAAGGGGTGACAGTCAGATCACATGTCCATCAATCTATGTGTCACTTATCCATCAGTTCCCCTCGTGCATAATATATTGTTGCTTGTCTCCCCACCCATGTCTCTGTATAGCACCTCATATGTTTGGTGTCTCCGGATTCTCAGTGTCCCAGTCTTCTTTCAGGCACTTATCGCTACCAGGTGGTCTCCTACTTCCGTCTCCGCTGTCTATCCTCCTATGGGTCACCTTCTATTGCCCCACTTCTAGGCCATGGTATTGTCTCCATTTATTCCATACCTTTCGGAATTTCTTGGGACATCCTCTAGCTTTGTATGTCACTCGTTCTGCTGCCATATAGAGGTCTAGCCCTCTCCTCCACTCCTCTATTTCCGGCCTCTCAGCCACCCCCCAGTATTTCGCAATGTCCCTTTTCCCCACTACTAGTGCCAGCACCAGGAAAATGATATGCGGGCGTGGCAGATCTATCTACTTCAGTCACCATTCCTAGTAGCGCCAGTTTCGGGTCCAGTGTTAGCTCTATTCCCAGTACCTCCCCCAATTCAGTGAAGATGTGAGACCAATATATTTGTATTGTTTCACATGACCAGATAGTGTGGTAGAAATCCCCCTGTTCGGATCTGCATCGAAGACATGTGGCGTCGGTTATCCTACCCATTTTGAGGAGACGCCTCCTATCAAAATATGTCCTGTGTAGCACATTTAATTGAATCAGCCTCAGCCGTGACTTAATGGCCACTTCTCGGGGGTGCATCAGTATCAGCTCCCAGTCTAAGTCTTCTAATTCCCCCACTTCCGCCTCCCATACACCTCTGAGTTTCGCCAGATTACCCAACATATTATTTGTGAGTGTTTTGTATGTGAGGGATACTGCCTGGTGTACCATTTGTTCCTGTAGGAGTCTCCCTTCTAGAGGTGAATATTCCGGTATATCCTGTAGTGATATCTTCTGTGCTTTCCAGGCATGTACTAGCTGCAAGTGTTTGTATTGTTGTGTGCGGTGTAATCCAAACTCCACCTGTAGCATCGCGAATGTCTTCAGCTCACCTTTCCTTATCACATCCCCAATAGTAGATATCCCTATGTCATCCCACCTTTGGAAGCCTTTTAGTTTTTGAAATTCCGTGAACCATTTGCAGTGCCATAGTGGTGTCTGACGTGTTGGTCTCTCCTCCCACCCTGTGGATCTCGTGGCCCGTGTCCATGCTCGTATCGTAATCATAGTAGCGGGCAAGAGCGTTCTCCCTGCCTTCCCCCCATACAGATAGTGAAGTACATTGTGTGTGGACAATTTATGCCTTTCCAGTGCATACGTCGGGTGGTCCGCTGGTGCATGTAACCAGTCATTTATGGGGGTCAGGTGTTCCGCCCAGTAGTATGCCTCCAGGTTCGGCAATGAAATCCCACCACTATATTGGTGTCGTTGGAGTGTCTGGAGTGCGATGCGTGGTTGTTTGCCTAACCATAGGAATGATCGCATGTCTGCATGGATTCTGGTGATAGTGTTAGTCGGGAGCGGATAGTACTCATTTTGAAGTGCGTAGAGGAATTTGGGTAGGGTAATCATTTTATACATCGCCGCCCTTCCCAGTAGGGTAAGCGGTAACTGTCTCCATCTCATCATGTCTTCAACTGCCCCTTTCATTATTCGTTCCACATTTTTCTGGAACGAGAGCTTCTTGTCCAGGGTGATATACATCCCAAGGTACTGGAACCCCTCCGACGTGGTGAGTAGGCGGTCCGGTAGAGCTACTCCCTGCACTGCTCCCCGCGGCGTTTACAGGACTGATTTATGCCAGTTGATGGTGTGGCCCGCCATTGCCCCAAAGCCCTCTAACTCTCTGAACAACGTCCCTACTGAGACCTCGGGGTTCGTAATATATAACAATACATCGTCGGCATATAATGAAATTTTTTCCTGGGTACCCCCTAACTCATTCCACGTGAAGCCATGGATCTCCGGGTTTTGTCAAATTTTGGCTGCCAATATTTCTATTGTGAGTGTGAAGAGTAGAGGTGACAGCGGCCATCCTTGTCTGGTGCCTCTCTCTACTTGGAATTCGCGCGATAAGCATCCATTCACTCGTACCCGTGCCTTCGGCGTAGTGTACAGCAGCCTTATCCAGTTCTGAAAGTGTGGGCCAAAACCAAACTGACGCAATACCGCCATGAGAAAGGGCCAGTGTACTGCGTCGAATGCTTTTTCAGCGTCCAAGGACATGAACCAGTGCGGCTCCGTCCTATCTTTCACTTCTTGGAGCCAGTTGTGTGTCCGTCGGAGGTTGAGCTTTGTCGCTCTATCCGGCAAAAACCCGGATTGGTCTGTGTGTATAAGGTCTGGAATGACTGTCCGTACGCGCGCCGCTAGAATCGTAGCTAGCACTTTCACCTCCATATTCAGAAGTGAGATGGGGCGGTACGAGGCACATTCCTCCTCCGGCTTGCCCTGTTTGTATATCGGCACTATGGTTGCCAATGCTAGATCTCGTGGGAGTCTCCCCGTCTCGTAGGCTTCGACATATAGAGCCAAGAGGTGACGTGTCAGCAAGTTGGCTGTTTTTTTAAAGAATTCTGCTGGGAACCCGTTGGGTCCTGGTGTTTTCCCCGTTTTTAATTTATTAATGGCCACAGTTATCTCGTCCTGTGTTATTCCCGCCTCTAGTGGGGCGCTGAGTTCTACATCTAGGAATGGGATATCCACATTTTCCATATATTGTATGGCCTCGTCCACTGTCCCGAGGTCTCTTCCTCTATAGAAGTTCTCATAGTGCAATGCGAAAGCCTCTGCTATGCCCTTGTCGGTAGTTTCCAGGCCTCCCTCATCCCTCCTGATTTTTTCCACCCACCGTGCTGCTGGTTCTTTCCTGCTAAGCCATGCCAGAAGCTTGCCTGACTTGTCGCCTACATCATATAGGCGGTGTACCGTTGCTAGCGATTGCGTCTTTGCCTCATTAGAGACCAGTTCTCTATACTCCCTTTGTTTGTCGTGCAACTGCCTCAGTAAACCTTCCCCTTTGTTTATATGGTAGTCCCTTTCTAGATTCAGGATTTCAATTTCTAACGCTGTTGCCTCCCTGTGTTGTTTGTTTCGCTCGTCTCTCAGTCTCCCTTTAATTCTGTCTCTCAACACAGGTTTCATGGCCTCCCAGAAGGTGACCCTGGAGTCTACTGAACCCTCATTCTCCGCTACGTACACTTTTATGTCTGCTCTCAGTCCTCGTATTATCTCTGGGGTTTGAATGTCCCATGCTGCCAAGCGCCATTCCGTCTCTCGCCTTTCCGTGTTTTTCCCTAATTTCGCATATAGGGGTGAGTGATCCGATATTCCCCTTGCTTTGTACGTGAACTCATCTCCCTCCGACAGGTATTGCCTTGCCACAAAAATGTAGTCTAACCTGGAGAAGGCTTTATGTGCCCCTAAATAAAAGGAGAACGTCTCCTGTGTCGGGTGTCGCCATCTCCACATGTCAGTGAGTCCCATTTCTGCCATGTATTTTGCCAGCGCTGTTTGTGTCCCCCCTCAGCGTGTTGCTCCTGAGCGATCTAATTCTTCCGACATTACGTCATTGAAGTCCCCCCCCACTATTTGCATTGTGTCTGCCGTTTCCAGTAGGATGGATGCCACCTCTCTGAGTGTGCGTGATTGGAGTTTTGGCGGGGCATATACTGAGACAACTGTCATGCTTAGTCTATTCCATGTCCCCTGAATTCCCACATAAGTACCTTGTGGATCGCTCCATGTGCGTGTTACGTTAAAGGGGTGCGATTTGTTAATTAGTATTGCGACTCCCCTGGCGCCCGACATGTAGCCCGCGTGTGTCAAGACTTTGTATCTCCCCCTCGCTATGAATGTACATTTTCCCTCCCTAAGGTGCGTTTCCTGCAGGAGGATAAGGTCCGGGGCGACCCTCTTGATGTATGAATTTACTAATCTTCTCTTTATTTTGGACCCTAATCCATTAACATTCCAGGTCAAAATGGAGATCCCCCTGTGTATTCTGTTTGTGGTCGTCAGTGTACCTGCCATACTGTGTAGCTCTTCTGGAGATCCGTAGGAGACCATAGCAGCTGTGTGTGACTACGTTGATTCTCATGCATCTGACTGTGTTCCTTTGTGTGCTCCCATTTCCAACGACCCCCCCAACTTCCCCAACTTGTTGAAACTCCTCTGCACCCTCTCCCGCCCCCCACCCCACCTCTCTCCCCTTCCAGACTCGTCCTCATCAAGGTTCAAGCTGTCAGTAGAAGTCGGTCTGTCACCCCCCCCCTCTCCCCCCTCTATTTAACTATGTCCCACAAGATCCGCCTATATCAGCCTGTGATGTATCCCCCAAGCTGGGTTTGTATCCCGGCTAAGGTATATACCACTCCCTGAGCGTGTGTTAAGGCGGCGGAAGAACTGTTAAACTAATGAGTAAACTATTCCTGAAAACAGAAAAGGTTAACAAAAGAAAAAGAAACAACAACTAAAAGGTTGGTGGCCACTTGCGTGTCATGCCCGTTTCCCGGCCGACAATCCAATCGTCCACTTCTTCCAGGTTCACGAGTGTGAGTCTTGTGTAGTCGGTACTGTGCTGCAGTTCTTGTCGGATACGTCCTGTTCCAACTGTCGTATCTCTGTTTCTAATGGGTGTAAGGAACGTTGGTCACTGTCCGACACCTCGTCATCCACGTCGGAGTCCCTGATGCGTTCCCTTTCACCCTCCGAACATGCCTGGTCCCGGGACCCCTTCGGCGACATGTTTGCCGTTCTCGACGTCCCCGGTGATTCAGATCCACCTCTCCTGGATCCCGCCGATGTGCGTGACTGTTATGGGGTTCCTGTGTATCTCCAGTATAGTCTCCTGGATTTCCTCCTCTGCTGTTTTGGAGAGCCCCACTGCGCCTTTTCTTGTGCTGCCTTTACCAGTTCCTCTCTCCCTGCTGTTTCCCGACCATCAAGGATCGATCGCTCCTCCAGCCATTGCCATGCTTCCTCCGGGTGATTGAAGAAGTATGCCTTATCTTTGTAGATGACTTTGAGTTTTGCCGGGAAGAGCAACATGTACGTAATGTTCAATGATCTCAATTTGACTTTCACCGAGTCGAAGGAGCGCCGCTGCTTCTGGACTTCTTGGCTATAGTCTGGAAAAATCATTATGTTAGTGTTCTCCACTCGAATTTCGCCCATCTTCCTCGCTTCTCGTAATATTAAGTCTCTGTCAGCGAAATTCAGGAAGCGCGCGATTACTGGTCTGGGTCTTGCGCCCTCCGGAGGTTTCGCTAGGAGCGCCCTGTGCGCTCTCTCGATCACAAAGCATGAGGAGAAACGGGCTCCTGGGAAGGTGTCCGTGAGCCATTTGTGCAGGAATGTCGCCATATTGGTCCCCTCGATTCCCTCTCTAAAGCCTACGAATCGGAGGTTGTTGCGTCTTGCCCTGTTTTCTGCGTCGTCCACCTTCCAGAGTAGCTGTCTGTGGGACGCCTGAAGCTCAGCCATGTCTCTTCGGATTGTCGATATCGAGTCTTCGGCCTCACCAATGCGCGTTTCAGTCTCGGACACTCTGGCGGAGAGGTTCTTGAAATCCTGGCGCAGGAGCGTGACCTCCGAGCCCACTTCCCCAATTTTTACCTCCAATGCTGCTCGGGATTCCTGTATGTCAGATCTAGACGCCTGGATCGCTGCAAGTAGCCTGTCCGTGTCGGTGGCTCCCTCCGCTGCTGGGCCCGGGTTGTCTTTGGATGTTTTTGGCGCCGTGAAGACGTCCAGAGTGCCTTGTTTGGGATTCTTGGGTGGGGGGTCTTTCTTCCCCATCGTCACTGATTTAGTGGTGTGCCCTGCGTTGAAGGGTGTAGGCAGAACTGTCTTGGCCGCCCCCTCGTATTATGCCCCACAGGGATCCTATTGAGCCGCGAGCTGTCTGCCTTATGTCAGATATCTTTTACCGACTCTGCTACGGATTAGCCCCACCGTTAACATCTCTGTATGACTCTTCCGAGTGGTGTATTGGCTTGGCACTCCGTTTCTTCCCTGTCTATCTGGCAATGTATATTCCGGTTGTGCGCCCCCTCCTGGTCTCTTGCGCCGCCCGCACCACCGCCCCTTGTAACTGCTCCAGTCGGTTTGCGGCGCCTTCTCTCAAATGTACATGGGTCGGTCCCACTCTACGTGGTGGTATTTCTAGTGAGACCCCTATGAGTGCCTCTGGCTTCCTTGCCGTTGGTCGCAGTCTCATCCCACCACCAGGCCCGTACTGTCGCTGCAGTCCCAGCACCCCCTCCTCAGGGTTTCAACCGTTCACTGTTGAATTCCTGCATTGTCAAAGGGCTTCCCCTCCCAGCTCCAGCGGTCAGCTTTAGCAGTTTTGCCCCAGTGTGGTCAGAGTTCGCCTCCCTAGGGTTTGCGTGTTGGCAGGGGCATGGCGGTATTGAGCGTTGTTCGTGGGCTTACCCCTGTGTGCTGGTCCGCGGGTACCCGGGGGGCCTGACGTCCACGCAGGTGGTGAGAGCGGGGGCGGGGGGGTGGAGGGTGTCTGCCACAATCTCCCCTTGTTGTATTTCAGAGTCGCCGGCTCCCGTGCACTTGGCCGTGTAGTTCTTCTTCTCGGGTCTCGCACAGCTCACTCACAGCGACCGGCAGAGGCCGCGGCCGCCATATTGGTAAAGGTCGGCTACCTCTGGGTTCTCGGCTTTTGTGTCTCTCCCGCTCTGGCCGCACCCTGTGTACCTCGTCTGGGCCGTCGCTGCAGTCGGCGCGGGCAGGGAACCACTCTCTCTTGCCGTTGGCTCCTCTGGGCTCCTCTCCGGTCGTCAGTTGGGAGCGGCGGCCGCCATCTTGTGTAAGGGCGTCCCGTGCCCCGGTGTCATCCGATGCTCCCGGTACACTCTGTTTGTGGCCCGGGCCCCTCTCATGGCCAGGTTATGATGTTGTCAAACGGGGCACCCTCCGAGTCCGGGCACTCTGCACCCCACGCCCTCGGAGCAGACATCTCCGCCAGTGCGCCTCCACCCTACTTCGAGTCCTTGTCCGTCGGGCGTTCCGGTGGCACTCCGGGCTTGTCGGGCTTCAGTGTCTGTTCGCGCCGCTCTCCTCCCATGCAGTCTCATGTGCCCGGCAAGATGTTTCGTCTGCTCTCAGTCCTCTCACCGAGCCGCCATCTTGCCTGGCATTCTCTTCTCCACCACGGACGCCGTGTAGAGCTCGGCTTATCTCTCTCCGGAGGCTCAGTTTTTGCACTCTGGACCGCTCGTTCCCCTCCAGGCGTCCCCCGACAGTCTGTGGGTGGTTTTTCGCTAGTGGTGGTGCAAAATTAAGTCGGATATTTAGACGTCGTCCGGGAGTTCCCGGGAGACACGTCTAGTCCTGCATGCTGCCGGCCACGCCCCCCAATTTCGTTTTATTCTTATGCATTCGGCATAAGGTATGCTCTCTTTTAAACTTAGAGGATGGGAGCTTGTTGAATGCAAAATGGTGTTCCCTGCTGTCTCTTTTCTGTGGGTGCGGGTGTGTATTTTGCCTCCCTCATGGAAAATCTCTAAGTCTAAGAAGGTAATACTGTTTCTACTGGCTGTGCATGTAAATTTCAGATTCAGGTTGTTTAAGTTGATGTCTCTGGAGAATTGCAGTGCACTTTCTTCTGTGCCTCGCCATAGGATTAATATGTCATCTATGTAGCGTCTGTACAAGACAATATTATTGGTAAAGGTATCAAGGTGTTGGGTCACGAGTACTTGCTCCTCCCACCAGCCCATATGCAAATTAGCATGGCTGGGGGCGAAGCAAGTGCCCATGGTGGTCCCCTGTATTTGCTTGTACAGTAACTTGTTGTAAGTGAAGGTATTGTTCTCCAGGCACCACTCTGCCATATGTATCAGCATTACCGTGTGTTGGCAAAGGCTGATGTCTCTGTTGCCAAGGAAATGTTGCATTGCTTCTAAACCATCCCTGTGTCTAATGCTTGTATATAAGCTCTGGACATCTAAGGTGCCAAAGCAAAAGTCTTGATCCCAAACATAGTCATACATACAATTTAAAAAATCCCCAGTGTCCTGAAGGTAAGCTGGCAAAGTTCTTACTATGGGTTGGAGAAAAAAGTCAATGTATTTTTAAAGTAGTTACAAAGAGACTGCCTATAGCAGAAATTATAGGTCTTCCTGGTGGGCAGCTGGGATTTTTGTGGACTTTAGGGAGTAAATACAGTTGTGGTGTAACTGGATAATCATTTTTGAGGAAATCCAGCTCTTGTTTAGAGATGAGTCCTTTTCCTCTCCAGTTGTAGAGGCATGAGTGATACCTTTCCTTGATATTGTAGATGTTTGTGCTATTAGTTCTATTGTATCATTCTTTGTCTTGTAGTTGGAGGAGAGCCTCTTTTTCATACATCTCAAAGGGCCAAAGTACAATGTTTCCTCCTTTGTCCGCATTGCGGACTACAATGTCAGGTCTTTGTCTCATATATATATATATCCATTCACGTTTTCACCAACGTAGCTCCACTCGACAGAGGTGCAATTTGCGTGCTGGTGAAAGCTTGTTTCAATTCTACAGTTGTGGTCTCGTCACGACCATGAAAAAGGTGCGTGCCAGGAGTATAAGGTTTTAAATATTTATTGCCAACATGTAAAAAACAACCCAGAAAGACGAGTTTTGGCACATACGCCTCAATGTCAGTGTGTTTACATTATCGTTCGCCATTTAAACAAAAAAGAGAAGGGGCAATTCATTTATGGATGCCACTGAAATCTGTAGAATTTTTGTGTATTCATATGGCCATTTTGTAGTGGTCACTTTCTATTAATGCCAACAAAATTACAATGTTACACATATTGTTCATATTTTAAATCTAGCCTAGCTTGCATTGAAAACATATCCACTATGTTAATAATTCTCGACCCAATAATTCAGAAAATAACACAAACTGCATTTTACATATTGTCACGTTTCAAACGTTTGGCGACCAAATTAATACATCCAAAAATTAAATTAAATATTAATTCAAAACATAAAACCAATTTTAAATCGTTTGGGCAATTCATTACCAAATTATACAAATTCCTTGTTATATTGTGAAGTAGTGTGGCTCACTGGTTAGAGGCGGCAGACCCGAGAGCAGAGGACGGCCCGGGACCAGGGTTCGATTCCCGGCGCGGCAGGTTTCTGGACCAGGGTCAGCGGACTCGATAATTCTATCGCCTCGGTGCCCACTCTGATCAGCGTTCACACTCAGCAACTCTGGGCATTAGCTTGCCTCATCTTCACTAACGGCCCCACTAGACCGCCGGGGATGCCTGGTCTCACCCTGGAGATACCCATTAAGGGACCATCTCTCAGGGAAGCCAGGAAGGGTTTCGCAGCGGTCGAAGCGCCTTGGGACCCTCCGGGTAAGTAGTGCGCTATATAAATGCCTATACATATTTAATTAAATCAATGACGGGAATGCCCAATTTGCCCACGTGCAGTCCCTTATACACTATTATCAACCCTATGGGCCCGATTCACAGAATGAATTTAAGACTCAATCCTAAACTTACTACTATTTTGGTATTCACAGAATGCACTTACTACTTTTGGTATTCACAGAAAGAATTTACTACTTTTGGTATTCACAGAAGTTAGGATTTATTTATTATTTATTTATTTATTAATGACATTTATTGAGCGCGAACAAATGCCCGTGGGCTATGATATCTGCCAATAAATTCTCCTGTTAGCAAGAAAGGTCTGAGGTTACTGGTTAGACTGGTTTTGTCTTAAATTTGTCTAAAGACAAACTTAAGACAGACTTAAGACAGACTTAAGACAAAATCCTAACTACTGTGAATACCAAAAGTAGTAAGTGCATTCTGTGAATACCAAAAAAGTAGTAAGTTTAGGACTGAGTCTTAACTTCATTCTGTGAATCTGGCCCTAAATGAGCAAACCCTTATCAACATGGGACATCTATATTCTTCTCCTATGTTCAATTTCATATATATTTGCATATATTATTATTTTGTAAGATTTTGCAAAACATCTGAATGGGCATACAGGCCCTTTCGTATGGTCATTAATACTCTGTATATTACATACTTTTTCTAGAAGGGTTTTCCTCTAACGTGCCATGGAGACCTTGCTGTCTGTAGATATCTGTTTATGCAGACCCATATTTCCTACAAGGCTGCTATGGTGTAGGTAAGGATCAACCTATGTGTATCCACAACTCTTCATCATTGTTAAAACCTCCAGGGTTATTAGTTTGGAGTTCAATTATATATTTCAACTGTAGTATCCTGGGTTTTCTCATCCCGTTGCCTTCTCTCTCATCCTTTGACACTTGATCTAGGCAGAAAAACATAAGTAAACTAGGGTTACTGTTGTGCTTCTATTCATAATGGCGGGCCAGTCAGTATGAATCGTCCTTATTTTTTATAGCCTGCTTATACTCTAAAACACTTTTCTGTGCAGTATGTATCATACTACCAACATATTGTTTCCCATATGGGCAATATAGGCAATACGCTGTGTATTCTGAATTGTAGGTGAGAAGTTTCAGAATTTTCTTCCTTGTTTTTCTACCTGGTACTTGTAATTCCCAAACTTTTTGACTGTGTCTGCATGCCTTACACTTCTGTTGTATATGAATCTAGGACCCTAATGTAATTTTCCTGATTCATCCCCATATATAGGTATAAATCACCCTATCCTTATATAGGCATAGAAATCATAACCATATTTAGACTTAGCCTATGCAGCCCAAATACGGCATGGCTACTTCCACTAGTTCCGAGAATCCACAACGATTTCTTGGAAAAACCCGCCTTCAGCAGTCAGGGACTTTCCCTTGCTTGAATATTGATTTATCCAAGAACTCAAGGAGTTTCGAAAGAATTGAGTCTTTGATGACGTTACTATGTCCAACCTTACATCAAACTCCGCACCTTCAAGGTATAAATATGCCCACATTTGCCCAGGCAAACACACGGTGGTTTTGAGCAGTTTGACCATCCAGCTCCAGTGTTTCCAAGCTACCCTTACGGGTTGCTGGGAAATCGAGTTCTGAGAGAGCGATACAAGACCTCCTTCATTCTAAACCAAGGTACGGAGTAGATTAGACCCTTAGAGAATTCTTGGAATAGATTCTTGGCAAAAGAATACTAAACCTAAGCTACACCTCACTTACTTCTTCCCTCATACTAGATCTAGGTTAGGTACACCGGGGTAGGCGTATTTCAAAAGCACCTGTTGAGTACTTTTAGTCATTATTTATTAATGTATGTATTTTATGTTATTTAATATGGCTTCGAAACCATATCATGCTTTTACAGTATTATTTTAGAATACTCTTCGTACTGTACGCATTATACTTTGCAACCAGTATTACGATTGTAGCAGTTAATTTTCTATGCTTGAGAAAGAAGACTGTTCATCAAATACTTTTTATTGAAAACGCCCGTCTCTCTATTTCTCTACACATCTGGTGAAACGAAGCATGCACGATTGACTGAGTGAAATAGTTGTCTATTGTTTCCGCGACTCTAGAGATATGTTTCTTATCCTGGGGAAACAAAGTTGTCATGTTTATGCGGTTGTCAGAAACAAATCACTTCTTGTGAATTCGAGAAAGTTTCTAGTGACCTCTGAACTAGCTGGCACTCACAATTAAGTCTAACATATTCGATAGAGACCTAGTCGACCTTAGTCCTACGTCTAAACTATAGTATATGTTATTCCAATGCGCAGAGCCTATTGGGAATATAGGAACTACACTACACTTCATGCATGGGAAGAAGCCCAGGACCAAATCTCTCTTTTTGTGTCTTGCTGTAAAATGACTTTGGACCAGTTGGTCTTTCAAGGATCCTTCCCTGCGATATGTTATAAGAGGTGAATGTGGGAGGTGTGATCTTAATACACTGTCACACTTGAGAACATGCCAGTGCTTTCAAAATATCTGATATACTTTGGGTGGACTGACTGTATAATCAGTGATCATGCTTATCCTCTGTACTCCCTCTTCCTCCTTTTGTGGTCTATCTTTCTTTAGTAAGAGCTGATTTCTATTTAGCTTATCTGCTTATCTGCCTTATTGACAGCCTTTTGTAAGGTCCCTTTTGTGTAGCTTCTCTCTTTAAATCTTATGAGGGCCGCATTTTTAGCTTTCATATATTCATCAATTTTTGTACAATTGCACTTTATACACAGAATTTCTCCAAATGGGATGCTGCCAATTACACTACGTGGATGAAATCTCTCCGCATGCAGTATGCTGTTTCCTGCGGTAGGTTTGAGATATAACATAGTCTGCACTTTGTTGTTCTCAATCTACACCACAGATCTTAATACGCTATATGTGTGTCGCTAATACATTCTGTGAACTGCAGATTTAAGTCATTCTGATTAAGGGAAGTGATATATTCATTTGCCTCTCTTTGTGTCGCCTTCCAAAATAGGACAAGATCATCTATATAGCATGCCCAGAGGACTATGGGCTAGATGTACGACACTTGCATTTAGTGAGTCACAAATTGCGTCAAACAGCTACTCGCAATTTAAAAATCGCTAAATGCAATGTACAACAGTGCTTCAGACACTGTTTGTGATTCCCAATGGGGTCACGAATTGCATGCCTCGTCAATATTCATTAGACAAGCGCACTTTGCAACCCCATTGGGAATGGCCAGCACTCAAAGGGATGGTTGCCTGCAGGGGTCAGCAGACCACCATGTCTGTGACTGCTTTTTCAAAAAAGCTGTTTTTTTCTTAAATGCAGCCCGTTTTCCTTAAAGGAAAACGGGATGTATTAAAAAAAGAAAAATTAAACTTTTCAGTTTAATTTTTTAATGGCAGGCAGTGGTCCCCAGGACCACTGCCTTCTCTGAAAAAATTATTCACGCACATACTCACAAAGGGGAAGGGGTCCCCTGGGGACCACTTCCCATTTGCAAGTGGTTTACCTCCTACTTGAAGTAGGTGGTAAACTGTGAGTGTTTTGCGACTGCAAATGCGGTCGCAAAACAACAGTATATGGCATGGTGACTGACCATTAGGAAGAGACTGCCCTATTCAAATAGTGAGAGTTGCAAATGCTATTTTGTGAGACAGTAACTCGCAAAATAGCATTTGTACATGCCTGGAACCTTTTTTGCAGTCACAAATGGGCCATCTCCCGTTTGCAGCCGCAAAAAAGGGTTGTACATCTGGCCCTATGTTGTCTAACTATTTCTCATTGTTACCTGTCCAAACCACATGCTTTTCCCACCAGCCCATGAACAAGTTTGCGTAACTGGCCCATGGCGTGACATTGAGGAAGGCGTACGTGCTGAAAAGCGCCTGTCCGGTGTGTTTATATATATCTATCTATCTCTCTCTCTCTCTATATATATATATAGATATATAGATATAATATAATATACATATATTATACTATATATA
This sequence comes from Lissotriton vulgaris, assembly GCF_964263255.1. Classification (NCBI taxonomy): domain Eukaryota; kingdom Metazoa; phylum Chordata; class Amphibia; order Caudata; family Salamandridae; genus Lissotriton; species Lissotriton vulgaris. The sequence continues at coordinate 22,473,734 of NC_141686.1, read as the reverse complement.
TATATATATTCACTGAAAAAAACAGAGGTTTCACACCAGGTATAGTTAGCTGGAAATTTTACTGACATAAAACCATTGAAATTCCCACGTTATAGTTAGTTGGACTCACTATAACTTGCGCGCCTGCAATGCACTGCTGATGATGTTACATATTACATCACTCATGACATGGTCAGTGACATCACTCATGACATCACTGATGACACCATCCAGTGAATGTGTGTCTTGCTGAAAAATAAATATGTTTTATATATGTATATATAAAGGTCGATGGAAGAATAAATGTTTAAATAAGTGTCTAAATGGATGTTTTTTTAAAGAAAAAATTGATTGGTTAACTGGCTTATTAAGTGTATCTTAGTTAATACATATATTAGCGACTATCGTTTAAATATTTAAATATATGTATCAGTGTTTCACTTTGTGTGTAAATGGCTGCATGTGTTGGTGAGTAGTTACATGTGTGTGTATATAGGTTATCAGATTTTATTTAGTATCAGTATAAGTGTCTGTATGGTTTGGTGGGGGTGTTACTTAGCACATAGATGCATCATAGACTGACTCACTGTTTGTATGTGTTTTGAAGACAGCATATGTGCAGGACTGTATGGGTGGATGAGTGTGTATATGTGTGTGTTAGTGAGTGAATGACTGTCTCACTAGTGTCTTTATCAGTAACTACATACGTTTTAATCTAGTATATTTGAGTATTGATGTATATAAGTCAGTATATGTGAGAGTGAGAGATTGTAAGAGTTCCTGTTTGAATAAGTATGTGTTTCTATAAGTGATTGTTTAAGAGAGTAAGTATGTGTAAGTTTCCTTAGAAGTAAGGTGGTAGTGTGTGTATATCTGTATATGCAAATAAATGGATGTTTAATAGTTTATTTGCATGTGTGAGTATGTGTGTGAGTAACTTTTGGATGTCTGTCGGTGTGTAACAGGATGTATAGGTGTATCACTACATATGATGAGTGAGTATATGTATGAGTGACTATATAGAACTGTTGGTGAATGAGTGGATGTGTATATAGATGGTGGAATTACTGAATTGGTTGTTGTAACTGGTATGGGTATCTCCATTTTTTGAAAATGTTAGTTTCTATTTTTGAGTATGTGTTTCAAAGGTTACATTACACTGCAAAGAGGTCTGTCATTCTGTCACAAGGATGGTGTCATCAGTGATGTCATGAATGATGTCACTGACCATGTCATGAGTGATGTAATATGTGACGTCATCAGCAGTGCATTGCAGACGCGCAAGTTATAGTGAGTCCAACTAACTATAAGGTGGGAATTTCAATGGTTTTATGTCAGTATAATTTCTATAACTGGTGTGAAACCTCTGTTTTTTTCAGTGAATTTAATAGGTTTTTTAAATGCTAATTCCTTACTATAACGTGCCTAAAACCTATGGCTTTTTCAGTTAATTTCATAGGTTTTTTAAATGCTAATTCCTAACTATAACTGGTGTGAAACCTATGGTTTTTTCAGTGAATTTCAAAGGTTTTTAATAGCAAATTTCTATAGCTATGTAATGTAATATTTTTTTAAATGAATCCTATATTGTATATTTATGTAATACTATTTTTTTTATGTATATGAGAGACTATGGAATGGGTTCAATATACAACAATAACTTGCGTTTCAACATACAAGATATCTACAGAGGAGATGGTGTGCACTTCTCAGATGAGGGGAATAGAATATTCCTCCTGAATTTAACACTGTGCATTGGAACCTACTTGTAGGTACCTAAATCAGCCACAGAACCCAAAAGCTCTTTTCAGAACTACCCTACCTCTGATCACTCAAAATGATTATCTTTGTCTAACTTTTTTCACTATTTTTCACCATAGTACGCTCCCCGGTACGCTCCCCGGTGCGCGTACCGGGCGCTTCCCGCGGAATGTTAATTTTTTTTTGTGGCATATATGCCCCTCCTAAACTCCCCTCAGAAAACCTAGAGGGTCAGGGGGTGTCTACTGTGTCCCTTTTTACCCATTCCCAACGTTGTTTGTCCTCCATCTTGTGTCTCAATTCGACCGAAACACAAAATGGCAGACCCCCGTAGCGCTCCCGGTACGCGTACCGGGGCGCGCACCGGTAAGCGCTCCCAAAAAAAATGCGGGAAATGAAATTACATAAAAACCACTGGACAGACTTTCACCAAATATAGAATAGACCCTACTACATACCAGTCCCTACCATTATCCCACATTTGATGGTATTCCATTGAGCCATTTGGGCTGTAGCCCTGTCTAAATATCCTGAGGTCAATTACATGACAAAAACACATATTAAGTGTTACAATTTACAACCAATTAAAATGTTACTTTCATTTTCTACTTTTTTTTCCTGACATTTGATTGGTTATGTACATGAATATAAATGAAAAATGAGAGGGAAACACGGCCATTTTGACTACAACTACCTGAGATACATCGTTAAAGGATTTTCTCATTTATCTTCATCACCTTTCTATAAGGTAAGTTATAAATTTGTAAGGGGCACTTTAACTTCATTGGTAAAAACGTTTTCTGACAGTTATTTACTGTCCCTCTGTTATAATTACAGATTGAGATAGGCTTCTCTGTTATAGTTATAGATTGAATTAGGCTTCTCTGGTATAATTATGAATTTTCTTAGGCTTCTTCACATACACTTTTTTATATTTCTACTTCCTACCTCATACCATACACTGCCCAAAGATAACTTCACTGTTAAAAACTCACAAGTACCTGTCTGAACTTAAACCCAACAGTGCCCTATCTCTACTGATATATTTATTTTTTATGCAATTTACAGCAAGAAAATGGAAGGAGAACAAAACAAATTTAATATTTCATTTGAAATTGATCTGGAGAACAATCCTAAGGAAGAGATTGATGAATTAGACTTTTTGGATCAGTCTCTGGACCAAGACTTACTTAATTGTGCGGAAGAAATGGAATCATCGAATCCAAATGAGGACATACCTGACGATAGAATGTTGGAAATTCTTTTAGATTTTGAAAAATCACAGCAATAATTTTTTATTTAAAAATTTAAAATTGTTCGAGACATTATTCTTTTTTATATGTAAATTATGAAATAGTACCAAAATGTATATAATATAAAGTGAGACTTATAGTATACTGTGCAACTTTTTTGTGTTACATAGTAATTTTGCTCATAGTTACTTCCTTTCTCCCACTATATTATCTCCAATGTGTATTTAACATCTCTTTATCATCTCCTGCCTCCATGTTGTTTCTGCTTTCCTGACAGACTATAATATAGATTCCATATACCACAATAACTTCTGTAACAATATGCAAATTATCTACAGAGAACACAGTCTACATTGAATTTAAGACTCTGCATTGGTACCTACATGCTTGTACTTATATCACCAACACAACACAACAACTCTATGCAGAGCCACCCTACCTCTAAGCACTTTAAATTATTATTTTATTATTTCACTGGGTTTTCCCCTAGTACGCTCCCCGGTGCGCGTACCGGGCGCTCCCCCCGCGAAAATCAAAAAAATATTTATTTTTTTTGCCCCGCGGGGCCCTTTTATGGCCCCCACATCCAACCTAGGGGGTCAGGGGGGTCTACTCGTCCCCCTTATGGTCAATTCCCCCTTTGTTTTTGCCACCTCTTGTGTCTCGATCCTACCGAGACACAAGATGGCGGCCGCTCCAGACTGTTTGGAATGTTTACAGACACCCGAGAGCCAATCAGCTTTCCGCACGCAAGTCGCGTAGCACGCCCGGTGCGCTACGCAACTTGGGGCGCGGCCATAGATATATATATATATATATTTATTTGAACCTAAATTACTCAAAAACCACAGGAGCACATATCTTGAGACATAGCAAAGGTACATCGGGCTACCAGTCCCTACAATTTTGCCAGGTTTGGTGGAAATCCATTCAGCCGTTCGGGCTAAAAGTGAGGTCGACCGCCCTATGGAAATTAACATGGGGAAAACACGTTTTGGGACCCCCCTTTTATCTCGGCCCCCGCTTAACGAATCCCCCACAAACTTTCAGGGAAGGAGCGGAGCTCTGCGAGGCAAATTGAGGAAATTTTCAGGCAGATTCGTCAACCGGTGCCAAAGTTATTCACAATAGAATTTTGAGATTTTGCATTGAAAAAAATCGTAACTATAACTACCTATTGGCGACCGCCGGTAGGTAATATAAATATATAAATAAATATATACATGGACTCTAGGTAGTTCCCAAGTTTAGTAGGAGAGCAGTTCCTTTATATGGAGCACTCTACAACACTCTGAATCTGCTCACCGCAAATGTCATTTTCTAGCATAGTTTGTAAGCACGCGATTAGCACTGTGCCATTTATGCCATGCTGAAAAATGACAAAAGCCTTTTACCACTCCAGGCACAGTATTACAGCTTTGGATTGGCAAAAGTACCATCCAATCCATCCTTAAATGAATAAAAGCAAACCCTGACATACGACTCGCCCTAGAAAGAGTTGGATGGTATCGTACCAATTCAAAGCTGTAATACTCTTGTCTGGAGTGGTAAAAGGCCTTTGTCATTTTTTAGCTCAGCGTGGATGGCACTTGTTAATCCTATGCTAAAAGTCTTTGCTGTAAAAATAGAAAATGTGTTTGTCACTCTCTAGCTCGGTATGGATGGCACTGTGCTAATCGAATGCTTAAAAACTGCTTGAAAAACAGACATTTGAGGAGTGCAGTGGATAAACCAGAATGAATGAATAAGATAGTGTGAGCATAGATGGATGGAGGATGAATGAGGACAGCAATAGGTTAGATTATTAAATGGATAATTGTGATGGAGATTAATTATACAGTGAGGATGAAGGATGACTGAACAAGAGGGTGAGGATACGTGAGCAAATGAATGAGTGGCAGAATGGATAACAAATGAATGTGTGAGAGAGAGAGATTACTAAATATTGGCCAATAATAAAATACTGGCTACTGAGGGTCACTTGATAGATGTATAACTGATCAGACACTAAGCCCTTCTACTCATACACAGGACTGGATAATTCACAAAAGTTAAGCAGCTACACCTACAGCTTATCCTTATTTCAGTGATACAAAAGGGGATGATGGATGGAGTGTTAGAGCAAATCAAACACTCACCCCCAGTCAACTGATCTGGGTTTAATCCATCACCATTCTTTAGTTCACTCAGCCACCCCAGTTCAGACATGGCCATATGCAAATCAGTCTGACCCTGTGCCTCATGGGAACAGTCCAGCCCAAACTGCCAAGCCATGTCTTCCCTGGACCGGAAACAAGCTTCCTGGGACCGGTTTCGGATTCATAATCCTCATCAGCCAGGCTATCTTGAATCCAGTGGCCAAGTGAGCAAGGAACTCACGTCTGAGCATACCCTGCCAACTTAGGGCGAACAAAGCGATAAAAAAGGGGATGATGGATGGAGCGTTAGAGCAAATCAAACACTCACCCCCAGTCAACTGATCTGGGTTTAATCCATCACCATTCTTTAGCTCACTCAGCCACCCCAGTACAGACATCGCCATATGCAAATCAGTCTGACCCTGTGCCTCATGGGAACAGTCCAGCCCGAACTGGCAAGCCATGTCTTCCCTGGACCGGAAACAAGCATCCTGGGACCGTTTTCGGATTCATAATCCTCATCAGCCAGGCTATCTTGAATCCAGTGGCCAAGTCAGCAAGGAACTCACGGCTGAGCATACCCTGCCAACTTAGGGCGAACAAAGCGATACAAAAGGGGATGATGGATGGAGCGTTAGAGCAAATCAAACACTCACCCCCAGTCAACTGACGGGGTTTATTCCATCACCATTCTTTAGCTCACTCAGCCACCCCAGTACAGACATGGCCATATGCAAATCAGTCTGACCCTGTGCCTCATGGTAACAGTCCAGCCCGAACTGCCAAGCCATGTCTTCCCTGGACCCGAAACAAGCATCCTGGGACCGGTCCGGATTCATAATCCTCATCAGCAAGGCTATCTTGAATCCAGTGGCCAAGTGAGCAAGGGACTCACGTCTGAGCATACCCTGCCAACTTAGAACGAACAAAGCGATACAAAAGGGGATGATGGACGGAGCGTTAGAGCAAATCAAACACTCACCCCCAGTCTACTGATCTGGGTTTAATCCATCACCATTCTTTAGCTCACTCAGCCACCCCAGTTCAGACATGGCCATATGCAAATCAGTCTGACCCTGTGCCTCCTAGGAAAAGTCCAGCCCGAACTGCCAAGCCATGTCTTCCCTGGACTGGAAACAAGCATCCTGGGACCGGTTTCGGATTCATAATCCTCATCAGCCAGGCTATCTTGAATCCAGTGGCCAAGTGAGCAAGGGACTCACGTCTGAGCATACCCTGCCAACTTAGGGCGAACAAAGCGATACAAAAGGGGATGATGGACGGAGCGTTAGAGCAAATAAAACACTCACCCCAAGTCAACTTATCTGGGTTTAATCCATCACCATTCTTTAGCTCACTCAGCCACCCCAGTACAGACATGGCCATATGCAAATCAGTCTGACCCTGTGTCTCATGGGAACAGTCCAGCCCGAACTGCCAAGCCATGTCTTCCCTGGACCGGAAACAAGCATCCTGGGACCGGTTTCGGATTTATAATCCTCATCAGCCAGGCTATCTTGAATCCAGCGGCCAAGTGAGCAAGGGACTCACGTCTGAGCATACCCTGCCAACTTAGGGCGAACAAAGCGATACAAAAGGGGATGATGGACGGAGCGTTAGAACAAATCAAACAGTCACCCCCCGTCAACTGATCTGGGTTTAATCCATCACCATTCCTTAGCTCACTCAGCCACCCCAGTTCAGACAACGCCATATGCAAGTCAGTCTGACCTTGTGCCTCATGGGAACAGTCCAGCCCGATCTGCCAAGCCATGTCTTCCCTGGACCGGAAACAAGCATCCTGGGACCGTTTACAGATTCATAATCCTCATCAGCCAGGCTATCTTGAATCCAGTGGCCAAGTGAGCAAGGGACTCACGTCCGAGCATACCCTGCCAACTTAGGGCGAACAAAGCGATACAAAAGGGGATGATGGATGGAGCGTTAGAGCAAATCAAACACTCACCCCCAGTCAACTGATCTGGGTTTAATCCATCACCATTCTTTAGCTCACTCAGCCACCCCAGTTCAGACAACGCCATATGCAAGTCAGTCTGACCTTGTGCCTCATGGGAACAGTCCAGCCCGATCTGCCAAGCCATGTCTTCCCTGGACCGGAAACAAGCATCCTGGGACCGGTTACAGATTCATAATCCTCATCAGCCAGGCTATCTTGAATCCAGTGGCCAAGTGAGCAAGGGACTCACGTCTGGGCATACCCTGCCAACTTAGGGCGAACAAAGCGATACAAAAGGGGATGATGGATGGAGCGTTAGAGCAAATCAAACACTCACCCCCAGTCAACTGATCTGGGTTTAATCCATCGCCATTCTTTAGCTCACTCAGCCACCTCAGTTCAGACATGCAATCAGTCTGACCCTGTGCCTCATGGGAACAGTCCAGCCCAAACTGCCAAGCCATGTCTTCCCTGGACCGGAAACAAGCATCCTGGGACCGGTTTCGGATTCATAATCCTCATCAGCCAGGCTATCTTGAATCCAGTGGCCAAGTGAGCAAGGGACTCACGTCTGAGCATACCCTGCCAACTTAGGGCGAACAAAGCGATACAAAAGGGGATGATGGACGGAGCGTTAGAACAAATCAAACAGTCACCCCCCGTCAACTGATCTGGGTTTAATCCATCACCATTCTTTAGCTCTGTCAGCCACCCCAGTTCAGACATGGCCATATGCAAATCAGTCTGACACTGTGCCTCATGGGAACAGTCCAGCCCAAACTGCCAAGCCATGTCTTCCCTGGACCGGAAACAAGCATCCTGGGACCGGTTTCGGATTCATAATCCTCATCAGCCAGGCTATCTTGAATCCAGTGGCCAAGTGAGCAAGGGACTCACGTCCGAGCATACCCTGCTAACTTAGGGCGAAAAAAGTGATACAAAAGGGGATGATGGACGGAGCGTTAGAGCAAATCAAACACTCACCCCCAGTCAACTGATCTGGGTTTAATCCATCACCATTCTTTAGCTCACTCAGCCACCCCAGTTCAGACAAGGCCATATGCAAATCAGTCTGACCTTGTGCCTCATGGGAACAGTCCAGCCCGATCTGCCAAGACATGTCTTCCCTGGACCGGAAACAAGCATCCTGGGACCGGTTACGGATTCATAATCCTCATCAGCCAGGCTATCTTGAATCCAGTGGCCAAGTGAGCAGGGGACTCACGTCTGAGCATACCCTGCCAACTTAGGGCGAACAAAGCGATACAAAAGGGGATGATGGATGGAGCGTTAGAGCAAATCAAACACTCACCCCCAGTCAACTGATCTGGGTTTAATCCATCACCATTCTTTAGCTCACTCACCCACCTCAGTTCAGACATGCAATCAGTCTCACCCTGTGCCTCATGGGAACAGTCCAGCCCAAACTGCCAAGCCATGTCTTCCCTGGACCGGAAACAAGCATCCTGGGACCGGTTTCGGATTCATAATCCTCATCAGCCAGGCTATCTTGAATCCAGTGGCCAAGTGAGCAAGGGACTCACGTCCGAGCATACCCTGCCAACTTAGGGCGAACAAAGTGATACAAAAGGGGATGATGGACGGAGCGTTAGAGCAAATCAAACACTCACCCCCAGTCAACTGATCTGGGTTTAATCCATCACCATTCTTTAGCTCTGTCAGCCACCCCAGTTCAGACATGGCCATATGCAAATCAGTCTGACACTGTGCCTCATGGGAACAGTCCAGCCCGAACTGCCAAGCCATGTCTTCCCAGGACCGGAAACAAGCATCCTGGGACCGGTTTCGGATTCATAATCCTCATCAGCCAGGCTATCTTGAATCCAGTGGCCAAGTGAGCAAGGGACTCACGTCCGAGCATACCCTGCTAACTTAGGGCGAACAAAGTGATACAAAAGGGGATGATGGACGGAGCGTTAGAGCAAGTCAAACACTCACCCCCAGTCAACTGATCTGGGTTTAATCCATCACAATTCTTTAGCTCACTCAGCCACCCCAGTTCAGACAACGCCATATGCAAATCAGTCTGACCTTGTGCCTCATGGGAACAGTCCAGCCCGATCTGCCAAGCCATGTCTTCCCTGGACCGGAAACAAGCATTCTGGGACCGGTTACGGATTCATAATCCTCATCAGCCAGGCTATCTTGAATCCAGTGGCCAAGTGAGCAGGGGACTCACGTCTGAGCATACCCTGCCAACTTAGGGCGAACAAAGCGATACAAAAGGGGATGATGGATGGAGCGTTAGAGCAAATCAAACACTCACCCCCAGTCAACTGATCTGGGTTTAATCCATCACCATTCTTTAGCTCACTCACCCACCTCAGTTCAGACATGCAATCAGTCTCACCCTGTGCCTCATGGGAACAGTCCAGCCCAAACTGCCAAGCCATGTCTTCCCTGGACCGGAAACAAGCATCCTGGGACCGGTTTCGGATTCATAATCCTCATCAGCCAGGCTATCTTGAATCCAGTGGCCAAGTGAGCAAGGGACTCACGTCCGAGCATACCCTGCCAACTTAGGGCGAACAAAGCGATACAAAAGGGGATGATGGACGGAGCGTTAGAGCAAATCAAACACTCACCCCCAGTCAACTGATCTGGGTTTAATCCATCACCATTCTTTAGCTCACTCAGCCACCCCAGTTCAGACAACGCCATATGCAAATCAGTCTGACCTTGTGCCTCATGGGAACAGTCCAGCCCGATCTGCCAAGCCATGTCTTCCCTGGACCGGAAACAAGCATCCTGGGACCGGTTACGGATTCATAATCCTCATCAGCCAGGCTATCTTGAATCCAGTGGCCAAGTGAGCAGGGGACTCACGTCTGAGCATACCCTGCCAACTTAGGGCGAACAAAGCGATACAAAAGGGGATGATGGATGGAGCGTTAGAGCAAATCAAACACTCACCCCCAGTCAACTGATCTTGGTTTAATCCATCACCATTCTTTAGCTCACTCACCCACCTCAGTTCAGACATGCAATCAGTCTCACCCTGTGCCTCATGGGAACAGTCCAGCCCAAACTGCCAAGCCATGTCTTCCCTGAACCGGAAACAAGCATCCTGGGACCGGTTTCGGATTCATAATCCTCATCAGCCAGGCTATCTTGAATCCAGTGGCCAAGTGAGCAAGGGACTTACGTCTGAGCATACCCTACCAATTTAGGGCGAACAAAGCGATACAAAAGGGGATGATGGACGGAGCGTTAGAGCAAATCAAACACTCACCCCCAGTCAACTGATCTGGGTTTAATCCATCACCATTCTTTAGCTCACTCAGCCACCCCAGTTCAGACATGGCCATATGCAAATCAGTCTGACCCTGTGCCTCATGGGAACAGTCCAGCCCGAACTGCCAAGCCATGTCTTCCCTGGACCGGAATCAAGCGTAAGTATATCCTTATTTCAGGACACTCAGTTAGTGCAGGTGATTGTACTCTGGGTGATGGCATCATCTCACTTGGATCTCTTGTGATTTCTAGCATTTGACTGTTCTTTATGCATCTCTCTTCATACTTACAAAGCCACGTAAAGCTACTTTACGTGGCTTTTCAAGGCCTTGTAAATATATGCCCAATTTACACAGAACACTGTGTGAAAAGGGGCGTTCCATAGGTGTTGCTGCCGGTGTACCCACGCAACACCCAGGGAATTTGAAGCATTCCCAGATTTATGAGTAATCATAAGCCTACGACTGCGTCAGAATCTAACGCCACCCCAAGCACACATAGAAAGAGGAAATAGCCTGAATTGATTGATTTTGTGCAGGAAGGTGTTCCTTCTAGGCCCAGCAATGTATGCACCCTTGTGCAAGGATGCCTGCATTGGTTCACGGCAGCCCATTGTGCACCAGTGCAGGGGAAATGGACTGGAATGCACCGTATCGCATAGCTTCGGCGCATTCCTGCCCTTTTGTTTTGACGTAGGGCAGCGCGGCAAGATTTAAGTCTACACCTAGGTGTGAATCTCCACTTATAAATAGTGAATATTAAAAAAGGGAGAGTTACACCTATCTTTAGGAACAGATCTACACATGAGTATACAGACAAACTTTATGAATCAGGCCCAAGATTTCAAAAAGTCGTTCGAAATCAAAGCCACAGAAGTAGGAAATAAAGGCAACATTCTGTGAAAATGAATAGGCACAAATTTACAGCAAAGAAGGTTAATGCACAGCAAAACGTTTACAAAGTAAACAAGCATTGGCAAAGCCAATAGGTCTCGCCTATAGAAGAGCTATAAGCTTTGGCAATGTGTCTTTGCCATGTTGTACACCAGTATGGCTGCTGTAAAAAGTTAGTGCTGTAGAGTGTCCTATAGTGAAGTGGAGGGAGTAGAGTGTCATAGACTGGATTTCTTGGATTAGTGTGTCGTAGAGGGGAGTAGAGTGTTGTAGAGTTGAGTAGAGGGAAGTAGTTTTCAGTGTTTAAGTTATTGTTATTGTTAGGTACTTGTATATAGCGCGCAGCTGCCTCAGTGAAGCGGCGTCCCTGCGCTTGCAGCAGTGTCAATGGAGAGCTAGGGCTATATCGTATGGTATAGGTAGGTCTTGATGGCCTTACAGAAGGACAGCAGGCAATCTAACCACCGAATCTGAACAGGGAGAGAGATCCATAATTTAGCAGAAAGAAATCGAAAAGTGGCAGGCAGTATCGTAGAGTGCAATGTCAGAGTGCAGTATCATAGACTGGAGTTACTTAGAATGGTGTGGCATAAAGTGGTGTTGGGTGGAATAGGGTGGAGTGGGTTGCAGTGGATTGAGGAAGTAGAGTGAATTGGACTGGAGTAGATTGGGGTGGCTTGATTGGGGTAGAGTGAGTTGGGTGGAGTGGGGTGGGGTGGATTGGAGTGGGTGGACTGGATGGGGTTGATATGATTGGAGTGGGGTGGATTGAAATGTGGTGAGGTGGATTGTATGGGTGGATTGGAGTGAGGTAAATTAGATGGGTTTCGGTGGGGTGGATTGAGTGGTGTGTATTAGATTAAAGTAGGGTGGAGTTGGGTGAATTAGATTGGCATGTACAATGGTGGTTTGGACTGGACTGAAGAGGGTGGATTGGGTTGGATTGGAGTGGGGCGGATTGGAGTGGGGTGGATTGGACTTGACAGGGGTGGGATGGATTGGATTGGAGTGGGGTAAATTGGAGTGTGGTGAGCTAGATGGATTGGATTGAGTGGGGTGGAATGAACTGGGGTCGGGTGAATTGGATTGGGGTAGAGTGGGGTGGATTGGAGTAGAGTGGGGGATTGGACTGCAGTGGAGTGGAAGTGAATTGGAGTGGGGTGGACTGGATCAGGTGGATTAGATGAGAGTGTGGTGGATTTAAATGGGGTGAGTGAGATCAATGTTATTGGTTTGTGGTGGAGTGGACTGGAATAGGGGTGGGGTGGACTGGAGTGAGGCAGATTAGAGTGCGGTTGATTGGATTGGTGTGGGGTGGACTGGAGTGGGGTGAAATTAAGTGAGGTGGAATGGAGTGGGGTGATTGGAGTGGGTGGATTGGATTGGAGTGGGGTGGATTGGAGTGGAGTAGATTGGATTGAGTGGGATGGATTGGATTGGAGTAGATGGAGTGGATAGAGGTGAGGTGGATTGGAAAGGGGGAGGTGAACTGGATTGGGGTGGGGTGAACTGGAATGGGGTGGACTGAAGTGGATTGGAGTGGGGTGAATTGGATTGAGGTGTATTGGATTGGGGTGGGTAGATTGGAGTGGAAAGGGGTGGATTGGCATGGGTTAGATTGGATTTGACTGGAGTGGATTGGATTGGTGTGGGGTGGGGTGGGGTGGATTGATGTGAGGTGGATTGGATTGGAGTGGGTAGATTGTTTTGGTTTGGAGTGGGGCAGATTGTATGGCATTATATTGAGGTGGATTGGATTTGGGCAGATTGTTTTGGATATGAGTGGGGCAGATTGTGTTGGATTAGTGTGGAGAAGATTACAGTGGAGCAGATTGTTTTGGATTGGAGTGGGCAAATGTTTTGGATTGGATTGGGGCAGATTGATGTTGGGTAAATTGGAGTGGGGAGATTGTTTTGGATTGTAATAGGGTGAATTGTGGTGGACTAAATTAGAGTGGGGTAGATTGGGAGGCAGTGGGGAGGGGTTGGGTGGGGTAAATTGGATTGGGGTGAGATGAGGTGGATTGGAGCACAGTAGATTGGATTTGGCCAGACTGGTGAGGAGTGGATTGGTGTGGGGAGGATTGGATTGGATTGTAGTGGGGTGGATTGCAGTGGGGTGAACTGGGATGGAGTGGGTGGATTGGGGTGAAGTGGATTGGAGTGAGGTGAATTGGAGTATGTTGGGGCAGATGCACAGCAAGTTTTAGGGGACTTTTGTTTGAGTTTTTAGGTGCTACACAAGTAACGTCAAGTGTCCCACAACGTTAGTATGTAAACGGTGAGATTGTGAGGTCAGTGAATAACTGGTCCCATCCTTGTATGCACACAATTATTCCTCTATTGGGACAGAGGTTTCAAACTTCTTTGCCGATTGTTAGATACGTATTTATTCAGCAGAACAGTTCATAAATCAATTTCATCTCAAATATATGATGTTCATTAGTTAATTCTTTCTCAGCATATGGCACTGTCCTTAATATACATCCAATGCATTTCGGGGCTATTATCTGCCCCTTCATCAGGGAAAGGATACTGTAGTAAAATAAAATACTCAGTAAGTGGTGTGGTGGTTGTGGAATGGTCTTTAAACTAGGTGTGGGGGAAGGAGGCTGAGGGGAGGTGTTTGGCGAGGGCTAAGTGCTGAATTACGTGGTCACCTTACAAAATCCAGAAACCCGTGAAAAGGATGAAAAAATACTCAATGTTGTTCTTACGTGTGCTGGAATTCTAAAGATGCATGGTTTTGAAAACGAAAAGGTAATGTGCATGAATAATCGCGACATGGCGTGGCAGGCTAATCTCAAAGAGCCGTGGCTCTATTTGTTTGGTCAATGAACTAACCTGGTAAGTGGTAACAGGAGTTCGTGAGTGTTCTGCTCATCAACGCCGGTCAGGACGGAGGCCTCTACTGCCGCGTTTGATCACATTCAAACGTTGCGATCACGTGTTCATGGGTAGTGAAGAAAGACTCACAACCTCTATTGCGGCATGATGGAGTGTTGGAGTAATCTAATTTCCGAAATATGATATTGTTACCATAACATGAATAAATAAAATAAATAAAAATAGCTTATCTATGTGAATGTGTTCTTTGAATGATTGAGGGAAAGTGGGCAGAGCTAGGTGAAGACGTCTCTCGGTGTGGAACAGGGGTGAGGAGGATTGCTTAGCCTAGATTGAGGCGTGGGGGGTGGAATGATGATGATGTTTTTTTGTACTGGGTACTAAATCCAGACAACGAATTGAGCAAGTTGCTACCAAATTCCACAATAGAGGATACCCGCATAACATCATCGAAGAATCCAAACACAAAATTTTGAACATAGACAGACAGAAACTACTGCAACCCAGTACAAAAAAACAACAGACCCGCATAGTGGTAGTCTCCAAATACTCCACAGCTAGCACGAAATTCAAACGGATCATATATCAACATTGGTCACTACTAAACTTGGAACCAGACTTTAATCAAATCTTCCTGGAACCTCCCCTATTTGCGTTCACAAGAGCACAGAACCTAGGAGAATTGGTTCAACACAAACCCACAACTACTATCAAATACACAGGCACTAAACCATGTTTGAACTGTGGGAACTGCAATAGCATCATAAAAGGAAATGTAATCAACCATCCAATGAAAGGAAACACAATAAAACTTAAGGTCAACGCTACATGTGATTCTAGCAATGTGATTTATGCCCTCAAATGCCCCTGTGGGAAACTCTATATTGGCAAGACGGAACGCAAAATCAAGATTAGACTGACAGAACATAAGTCTAATATTCGATTAAAAAACAGCAAATCTTCTATAGCCACACATTTCCAAGAAGAAAAACACAACATTTCCCAAATGAAGTTCATCATACTGGAAACTATCTTGAGAACAGAAGGTAGAGATAACACCAAATATCTACTCCAACGAGAAAACACATGGATTCAAAGACTTTCCACACAGAAGCCATGTGGCTTAAATGACAGAATTGAACTCTCTTGTTACCTGTAATAGTTGCACTTGGAGTATCCTAGTGATTCCTGTGTGAATTCACTATGACATTTTTGTTTTAGGTTTATTTACTGGAAATAATGTTTATATTTCTTTTTAAGTGCCGACACACTAACTTCCACCCCCCACGCCTCAATCTAGGCTAAGCAATCCTCCTCACCCCTGTTCCACACCGAGAGACGTCTTCACCTAGCTCTGCCCACTTTCCCTCAATCATTCAAAGAACACATTCACATAGATAAGCTATTTTTATTTATTTTATTTATTCATGTTATGGTAACAATATCATATTTCGGAAATTAGATTACTCCAACACTCCATCATGCCGCAATAGAGGTTGTGAGTCTTTCTTCACTACCCATGAACACGTGATCGCAATGTTTGAATGTGATCAAACGCGGCAGTAGAAGCCTCCGTCCTGACCGGCGTTGATGAGCAGAACACTCACGAACTCCTGTTACCACTTACCAGGTTAGTTCATTGACCAAACAAATAGAACCACGGCTCTTTGAGATTAGCCTGCCACGCCATGTCACGATTATTCATGCACATTACCTTTTCGTTTTCAGAACCATGCATCATTAGAATCCCGATTCAGAAAAGGGGGTGGTGAATTTTTGTCCACCATAAGCGTGGAAGGGTATACTCAGATGTGAGTCCCTTGCTCATTGCACCATCAGGATTCAAGCAAGCCGGGCCGAAGACGGCTGAAATGCCAGAAACCGGTCCCCGGAAGCTTGTTTCCTTCCCAGTATAAGAATTGGCTTGGTAGTTTGGTCTGCCCTGTTCCCATGATGCACTGGGCCAGGGTCAGACTAATTTGCATATAGCCAAGTTCTGAGCTGGGATGGTGCAGTGAGCTAAAAAACGGTGATGGATCAAGCCCTGATCTTTGGACTGGGTAAGAGTGGTCTGCTTAATTCAGACACTCTGTTCATCACCACTCCCTTTTCTGAATCATTTTTGTCCACCATAAGCGTGGAAGGGTATACTCAGATGTGAGTCCCTTGCTCATTGCACCATCAGGATTCAAGCAAGCCGGGCCGAAGACGGCTGAAATGCCAGAAACCGGTCCCCGGAAGCTTGTTTCCTTCCAAGTATAAGAATTGGCTTGGTAGTTTGGTCTGCCCTGTTCCCATGATGCACTGGGCCAGGGTCAGACTAATTTGCATATAGCCAAGTTCTGAGCTGGGATGGTGCAGTGAGCTAAAAAACGGTGATGGATCAAGCCCTGATCTTTGGACTGGGTAAGAGTGGTCTGCTTAATTCAGACACTCTGTTCATCACCACCCCCTTTTCTGAATCATTAGAATTCCAGCACACGTAAGAACAACATTGAGTATGTTTTCATCCTTTTCACGGGTTTCTGGATTTTTTAAGGTGACCACGTAATTTAGCACTTAGCCCTCGCCAAACACCTCCCCTCAGCCTCCTTCCCCCACACCTAGTTTAAAGACCATTCCACAACCACCACACCACTTACTGAGTATTTTATTTTATTACAGTATCCTTTCCCTGATGAAGGGGCAGATAATAGCCCCGAAATGCATTGGATGTATATAAAGGACAGTGCCATATGCTGAGAAAGAATTAACTAATGAACATCATATATTTGAGATGAAATTGATTTATGAACTGTTCTGCTGAATAAATACGTATCTAACAATCGGCAAAGAAGTTTGAAACCTCTGTCCCAATAGAGGAATAATTGTGTGCATACAAGGATGGGACCAGTGATTCATTGACCTCACAATCTCAACGTGAATTGGAGTATGGCAGATTGCTTAGGATTGGAGTAGGGCAGATTTTAGCGGGCAGACGGTTTTGGATTGGAGTAGGGTACATTGGAGTGGGTCGGATTGTTTTGGATTGGAGTAGGGCAGATTAGAGTAGAACAGATTGTTTTGGAGAGGGGCAGATTGTGGGGATTGGAGTGGGGCAGATTGGAGTGCGGAAGATTGGAGTGGGCACATTGTTTTGGATTGGAGTGGGGCAGATTGTTTTGGATTTGAGTGGGGCGAATTGGATTGGGGATGATTGGAGTGGAGTGGGCTGGGAGGACTAGATTGTGGTGGGTTGGAGTGGATTGGGTGACTGGTTTGGATTGGAGTGGGAAGGATTGGTCTTGGGTGATTGGATTGAGTGAGGCGTTTAGTCTGTGGTGAGGTGGGTTGAATTAGTGTGGATCCGAATGGGGCGGATTGGAATGGGATTGACTGGGGTTTACTGCACGATTATGTGTTAACGTTATAGTCTACAAAATAGTTTGGTCGGGTAGCACCCAATTCCTTTGGACATGGACAGTAATTCCAAGATCTCTTTGAGGACTATCTGTTCGTAGGGCAGAATTGATCACTAAATCTGTGTTATATATGTATCAGTGTTTTTTCAGGGGGGGCGTGGCTTGGGCGCCGATGGCGATGGTCGCCTGAGAGCTCGGCTCCGGGACTGAGCCCGTGATTATCCTGTAAATCGGAGGCTGCGGGGCACCCCAGACCCCGCATTCTGCTGAACGGACCGACGGAGACCTGCCAGGGCCCTTGGCGCGGCCTGAACGAGTGAAGATCCAGCGTAAAACCGAAGTTTGCGGAGTTGCGGAGTGCGACCCAACATGGCGCCCGGACTTCATTGTCCCCTTGGCCGGATCCATTGAACTGGAGGAACATCACCGGCGGCGGCTCACCCCCGGCTTTGCCATCCCCCAGTGATCTGTGTTCTGGATATCGGTCAGATCGGACCTTTTACAACGAGAATGCACTCGGATGGGTGACTGGGCGGATGCCCACGCTATAGTGGATCCCGCACGCGGACGTCTGGTGTTCCCGGCGGTGGCCCCACTCACGACACCGCACCTAGCTGAATTTTCCTGGCCAATCTACTTCCATGGGAGGCGCGACCCTCTGGAGCCACAATTCGTCCGGTGGAGTTGGTGAATCTCACCCCGGGACTTTAGCGGCTGTGCGGGCCTGCCCGACCTGGCGGTGGGTGTCTCCGCCTCCTCATCGGTGCCCTCGGACGACGTGGTGGTGGCGCGAGCCGAGGCGAAGAAGTTCCAACAGGCCCTGGAGAAGGAGATCTCCGGTACCCGATCTGAGGTCCAGTAACCGGGAGAGTCGTAGCCGGAGCCTACACTCGGAGACGCCTGCTCCTGGACCAGCACGGAGTGCCCCCGGCGACATGGGGAAACCTAGAGGAGCCAAGGGGGCTACCCCAGCCGCCTCAGACTCGGAGACCCAGGACAAAGAGGAACGTAGGGACCCAGAGAGTTCTGGTGGTGCATCGATGCAACAGCAATTTGACCGCGTCTTAGAGGCGATAGCGACCACGAGATCGGCCCTCCAGCAGGACATTGCCCAGGTAGCGACGAGCCTAGGTCTCCTTAGAGCGGACCACGGCAAACTTTCGGACCGGGTCAAGGAAGTGGAGAGCTCGGTGAAAACCTTGGAGCCGGCGCAGCGCACCTTGGCTGCGAATATGAAGGATGCCTTATCCCGGATTGCGACCCTGGAGCAGAGAGCGGAGGATGAGGAAGGCCGCAACAGGAGGAACAACATCCGTGTGGTGGGCCTTCCGGAAAAGATCGAGGATGGCGACATGGTGGCATACTTGGAGGCCTGGCTCCGTGACACGGTGGCCCCGGAGGGGCTATCCTCCTTCTACACCTTGGAGCGTGCCCATAGAGTCCCGGCGAGGCCACCGCAGCAGGGACGTGCCCTGAGACCAGTGGTGGCGCGGTTATTGCACTTTCGGGACAGAGACTTAATCCTCAATGCCGCCAGACACAATGGTCCATTCAAAGTGGCGAACAGTCAGGTGAACATCTTCCCAGATTATACCTACGAAACTCAACGCAGGCGGTTCTCCTTCCTGGCGGTCAAGCGCGAGCTCAGGAGCGAGGGCATCCAGTACTCGCTCCTCTATCCTGCAAGGCTCCGCATCATTGTCGATGACAAAACTCAATTCTTTGACACCCCGGAGGATGTCTGTGCCTGGCTCGAGCTTTATAGAGCGGGGAAAGATGGCTTCGGCTCCTCATCCCAGCAGGCGGAGGAGCCGGAACAGAGACGGCGATCCAGGAGGATTCGGAGTCGCCGTGGCCGCTCGGGGGGGCCCTCAACTGCAGAGACGTCGACGGAGCGGAGGGGGGTGCTGGAGGTGTTATCTGCGTTATCTGGCTCACGAGACGATGCCATTGAGGAGGAAGCAGACCCGGGTGACGAGGGTGCACCAACGGACTCCGAGGACTCGGTGACTGATAGCACCCATACACCGGTGATCACACCAAAATCGGTGGAAGACCTTCTGGATGGACAGGGGTAACGGGGAGAGCTACCTCATTTTGGGAGGGGGCCCGGCAGGGGGGTGGCGGATGCCGTCAATTGATGCTGGCAACTGGGGCAGGGAGGGTGGGGTGCCCTGTTTTTGCCCCGTGGGTTTTCGGCACTGTTTTGGGCTTGCTTTAGTCCTGGTAGCCTGAGCGTCGAGGGCCCACTGCCTCCGCCCGGCCCGCACCTGGCCCTTAAGGCCTTCCTACGGTGGCGACCGCAGGATTAGTAGGGGTTCTTGGGTTGTTGGAGGGTATGGTTTGGATGGGATCTAGATGGTGTTCTTTGGGTCCTGTTCTGGGGAGGGTGGATGGGGGTCTTGCTCATTTTTGGGTTGTTCGGTTTTGGTGGGGGAAAATGGCCGCCATCAGTGCCGGGATGATTGATGTCCTTTCTTTGTTGGGACCCAGATGGGGGGACTTTGCGAGAACGATATGGGACAATGGCTGATGTTGCTAACTTGAAATGTGTTACTTGGAACGTGCGGGGCTTCATACTATGTCCAGGCGCCACAAAGTCCACGCTTATTTAGTGCGTAGGGGGGTGCAAATGGCGCTGCTGCAGGAAACTCATCTGAACAAGGCAGAAGGGGCGGCGCTACAGCGTAGATGGAGGGGGCAGGTCTTTTGCACATCGTACTCCGCGTATGCCAGAGGGGCGCTGATATGGGTTAGAGCTGGGGTCCCCTTCCAGGTCACGAAAACAGTGATAGATCCGGAGGGGCGTTACGTGGCTATCTCGGGCACTTTGGGAGGGAGGGACTTGAACGTTTGCTGTGTGTACGCTCCTAATATAGACCAGACTGCCTTCCTTTCCAGGTTATCGGGCTCGTTGGCCCACTTCTTCTCCGGGCCCCTTCTGCTCGGGGGAGATTTCAACTCAGTAGTGGACGTAGACACTGACCGCTCGCATCCACCCCTTCCTGATTCTCCGGTTCGTCGCATGGCTAAGGGTCGTAAGGACTGGCAGACCCACTGGGGTCTAACGGATATCTGGAGGGCGCACCACCCCACATCTAGGGACTATTCCTACTTCTCAAGCCTCCATGAGTTGCATGTTAGACTGGATGGATTTCTGGGCTCGCCCGAACTGGTTTCGGCAGCGGTCCGGTCTGAATATTTGTCCAGAACCATTTCAGACCATAACCCCCTCCTGCTGGACCTTCGCTGGTTCCCCGGGGCGCCTGCGGTGCCCACCTGGAAATTACGCCCCGAGATTCTTGAGGACAGTGTTTTCTGGGCGGACCTAGGTGATAAGGTCTCAGAGTACTTTGCGTCCAACGGCGGCACCGCGAGTACGAGAGCGTTAGAGTGGGACGCTTTTAAGGTAGTGGTGAGGGGTTACTGTATTTCTAAAAAGGTGGGCATGAGGCGAGTTATCCTCGCCGACCTAGATGCAGCGGACCGGAAACTCCGCGAGCTGGAAATTCGCCGCCCCGGGCGCCCTGAATTACAGGCACGCACGGCGGAGGCGAGGGAGACGGTGGCGGCGGAGGTCGAGCGGCTTCGCTGTTTCGACTACAAGGCCTATACGGTCCGGTCCATCGCGGAGGGGGATAGATCGAGCGCGTTGCTGGCATGGTTGGCCAACCCTACGCGTCAGTCCTCATTGACGACATGTATGCGTAAGGCAGACGGAACCGAGGTGTACACTCAGCCGGAGATTCTCAGCTGCTACCGGCATTATTACGAATGTTTGTACCGCAGTCGCTCAGCCCGAGACCCTGACCTGCTCGATAATTATTTACGGCCTCTGGAACTCCGAATAGTAGAGCAAGAAGTGGCGAAAGCCCTGGGGTCCGACATAGAATTGGGGGAGATCCGCAGTGCCATTAAACGGATGGCGAGGAATAAGACCCCGGGCCTGGACGGCCTGCCTGTGGAGTTTTATGCAGCTTATGCTGACCTCCTAGCCCCTAGGTTATTGGTAGTCTACAGAGAGGCGAAGAGGCTCGGGCGGCTCCCGAGCTCGATGTGTGAGGCGTTGGTGGTTCCTCTCCTCAAGCCAGGATGGGACTCGTCCGACCCGGGGTCTTACCGTCCCTTATCGATGCTGACGGTTGACTATAAAATACTGAGCAGTATCTTGGCCTCGAGGCTGCTGGGACACATGAGCTCCCTGGTGCATGAGGACCAAGCTGGTTTTATCCCTAGGCGTAACACGACTATGAACATTCGCAGGTTGTTCCGCTTGCTAGGGGAGCCGTTTGTGGATGCCCCGTCCCCGGTTGTCTTATCGGTGGACCTAGAGAAGGCTTTTGATAGCCTGGAATGGGACTACCTTTGCACTGTGCTACGGGGATTCGGCCTTGGTGAGGGCTTTGTCAGGTGGACCACGGTTCTCTATGCTTCTGCATCGGCCAGGGTTCGGGCGGGACCACTGATTTCCTCACAATATCCGGTGGAACGAGGGACGAGGCAGGGGTGTTCGTTGTCCCCACTTCTCTTTGCGCTGGCGGTGGAGCCCCTCGCGCTGCATCTTCGATCGGGAGCCCATTATACGGGCCTGTGGACTCCTTCGGGCCCGCACTACGTTTCGCTGTATGCAGACGACCTGTTGCTCTTCCTAGAGGACCCGCTCGCCGCCCTACAAGGAGCGGCGACGGCGCTCACGGAGTTTGGGGAGGTCTCGGGCCTCCGGGTGAATTGGTCTAAGACCTGTCTTTTCCCGGTTCGCAAGGGCGCCCCCGCCCCCACTCTAAGTAGGGAGATCAGATGGGAACCCGACTGCTTTAAGTACCTGGGGGTATACATCTATCACGACCCATCCGACCTCCTGGATGGGAACATTGCCCGCAGCACTCGAGCACTTCGAGGCTGTATGGACTTCTGGGCCACGCTGCCGCTCTCGGTGGCAGGGCGGATCGCTCTGCTTAAAATGGTGGCGCTTCCCCGGCTGTTATATTACTTCCGGACACTGCCGATCTGGGTCCCTCCGACCACGTTTCGACTACTAAGATCTATGATAGTCGGATTCCTCTGGGGCTCAGGCCGCCGACGGGTGGCCCTCAAGACTCTGATGAGGCCGAAAGATGAGGGTGGGCTTGCAGTGCCGGATTTTGAGAAGTATTATTTGGCGGCGCAGCTCCAGACCTTCACCCAGGAGATAGCCCGGGAATTCCGGGGCCCGGAAGACAGACGGGGGACGGGTATGGCCAGGCATGTTCTCTCCTTCATAGCGCTGCGACAGCGTTTGGCCCTACGGGACTTATCGCTGGAGGAGCGGACCGTTCGCCTGTGTTGGAACCGAGCTCACGCCCGAGGCCATCTGAGAACACCGTATGCGCCCGAAATACCTTTGGGGATGCTGACGGCCCTCCCCCATGGCGGCGATTGGTCACGATTGGCGGCCTGGGAGGACGCCGGCTTACAGCTAGTTGGGGATCTATATGAGGACGGGGCGCTCTTGCCCTTTCAGGAGCTTATTGATCGCTTCGAGATCCCCCGTGGCGACGTTCTGCTGCACTCGGCCATTGTCCGAGCGATCCAAGCGCACTGGAAAAGCGGGCAGGAGGAACCCACTTTATCTCCGGTGTGCCAATACGTGATGATGTCTGCGGGCACGGTGAAGGCGGTCACTTGCCTTTACAGCAGACTGATCAACGAGGGATTGGCTCCTCTCACTACTTTGAGAAACCGCTGGGAGGCGGACATTGGCAGGGAGATCCCGGAAACGACCTGGTCCCAGTTGATGCGGCGAGCCTGGAAGGGCACACGCCACGCCCGCTTTCAGCTGGTCCACTATTACGTGCTCCATAGAGCATATCTGACCCCAGTGAAAATTAGGCGATATTTTGCCACGAATTCGGCGGATTGCCCTAGGTGCCCAGCCCAGGAGGCGGACCTCCTCCACATGCTATGGGCCTGCCCGGGATTGTCATCCTACTGGGTAGAAGTGGGGAAGACCCTGGAGGAGGTGACGGGGAGGTCCTTATCATTTGACGCGGCGGTGGGACTCCTACACTGGTTCCCTCATACCCCCAAGAATAGAATTTCCAGCAAATTTATCGACCTAGGGCTCCTCCTTGCTAAACGAGAGGTGACCAGGAACTGGAAGGCACGAGTTGGTCCGACAGGAAGCCGGTGGCACAGCGAGCTATTGAAGTGTGCGGCGGGGGAGAGCACGCTGAGATACCAGCTAGCTTGGAGGCAGCGTAATGAGAAGGCGCAGGAGGCAGCGTTGGAGTGGGAAACGTTGGTGCAGGCCCTTAGGGATTATTGCGCCCCCAGCGACTCTGAAGGTGAAGAAGCGGCTCGCCCCATGTCCCGATAAACGATTGCACTGTTAGTCCTGTTGCTTTCCCCGTGGGTCCCATAGCAGATCCTGTTGCGGTTGTTACCAGGCGCTGATGGCGGGGTTGGGTGGGGATTTTCTTTAGGTAGTAGTGTTTTGTGGGTGGGGTTTTCCTTTTGGGTTTATAGGCTTGTTTGGAAAAGCAGATGACGGACAGTGGATCATCCGGACCAGCTCTTCTGAGCCCCCATTACATTTCGCCGCCCGACCCCAGGGTTGTGGGCCGGATGGCTGTGTAAGAAACTTACGGCGCGAGGTCGGAGGGTTGTATCTCGCTGATATTGCTTGTGATATAATGCTGGTCGATTATGTAACGATTTACTGATTCCTGCAATAAAAATATATTTTAAAAAAAATAAAAAAATAAAATAAAAAATCAGTGTTTTTTCAGTTCTTGTGTTATGTTTTTTCACTTTTATCACTTCATGTCACAACAGTCATGCTTGAACCACTATTTAACATTGTATGACAGCCTGTGTTCAATGAAAAGGTGATATATATTACCTACTGGCGGTCGCCAGTAGGTACGTATGTTTAGGCCCGAGTTTCCATAGGAAGAACATTTTTTGTTTCGCTTATAACTTTGGTGTCGTTTGATAAATCTTCGTGAAATTTTCAAAATTAATTCTTTGTACATATCAGCTTCTATGTTGAAAGTTTGGGGGTGATTCATCAAGGAGGGGCCGAGAAAAAAGGGGAGTCCCAAAACGTGTTTTCTCTATGTTAATTTCCATAGGAAACTGTAGACAAGGCTACAGGTCGAACGGGTGAACGGAATTACCCCAAATTTGGCAGAGAGAAAGGTCTTGGTCTAGAAACCACGCTTTTGTTTATTTGGTGTAAATCCTTCAGTAGTTTTGAGAAATCTTGAAATTTACAGATATCGATATTTGGGAATTCTGCCATCTGATTGGCTGAGGCGTTACGAGCACGAGCTTGCTGCTGATTGGCTGAGAGTGGTCCGAGCGGCTGCAGCTAGGAAGTGTTGGCCGCCATTTTGTGATTCCGTTGAAGTGAGTAAGTGGAAAAAAGGGCAAAAAAAGTGGGATAGAGGAGGGTAGGAGCACTGTAACCTCTGTGCAGTGTTTATAGTGTGCTATAGAGGGGGTGCAAAGCGAAGTATTCATCCCTACCGCTGTGAAAGTGCTGGGCTACGGAAATTAAATGAGGTATTGCCTTGAGTGTGATGATGCTATGGTGAGCTGGTGCGGGACTCGGGGATTAAAGCTAAGCCCAAACTGTGTGTCTTATGCTGTTAAGTCATGTGCCCTGGCAGCTGCAGTACAGCTGTGGAAGTAGTGTCAGCATGTGTTTATACCTACCAGTATGAATTACTGACCTGTACTGGTGTGAAAGTCCCGTGGTACAGAAAATGTGTGTAGTATTGTCTAGAGTCTCATGGAACTAGGAAGTGTTGGCCGCCATTTTGTGACTCCGTTGAAGTGAGTAAGGGGAAAAAAGGGCCACAAACGTAGGAAAGAGTAGGGTAGGAGCACTGTAATCTCTGTGGGGTTTTTATGGTGTGCTATACAGGGGGTACAAAGTGAACTACTCATATCTACAGGTTTGAAAGTGCTGGGCTAAGGAAATTAAGTGAGGTATTGCCTAAGATGAGCTGGTGTGGGACTCAGGGATTAAAGAGTGAGCCCAAATTGTGTGTGTTATGCTGTTAAGTCATATGCCGTGGCTGCTGCAGTACACCTGTGGAATTAGTGTCAGCATGTGTTTATACCTAGTAGGGTTGTATGGCGTTTTAGGATCCGAGTGAATTTTCCTGATTCATGCCCTTATATAGGTACAATTCACATTGCCCTAATATGGGCATAGAAAATAATTCCCCTATTTAGACATAGCCCATGCAGACCAAATACAGGCATGGCTACTTCCACCTGTACCAAAACGTCACAACGATTTCATGGAAAATCGGCTTAAGCACTCACGGACCTTCCCTTGCTTGAACATTGATTTGTCCAAGAACTCATGTACTTTACAAAGAACTACTATTCCCTTGGGGTTCTTTCCTGACGTTATTATGCCCAACTTTACGTCAAACTAGACACCTTCAATGTATAAATATGCCTTCACTTGATCTAGCAAGACACAGTGATTCGGAGCAGTTTGACTATCTACTTGCCAAACGCAGCTCGCTACAGCAAGTGCCGAAGGAAGCCGACCCTCCAGCTGACCCATTGATCGAGAGGCTGCATTTCTCTCAGCGAGAATCCAGCTCCAGTTTTTCCAAGCTCCCCTTGTGGGTTGTTGGGAAATCGAGTACCGAGACTGAGATACCAGACCTCCTTCATTCTAAACTAAGGTATGGAGCTGATTAGAACCTAGAGAAATTTTGGATAGATTCTTGGCAAAGAAAAACGAAACTTCTGCTACACCACACCTACTTCTTCCCGCGTACTAGACTTAGGTTAGGTACATTGAGATAGGCGTATTTTAGAAGCACCAGTTGAGTACTATTAGCCATTGTTATTTATGTATGTATTTATATATGTTTTAGAAACCATACAATGCTCTTACATAATTATTTTTATAATATTGTTCTCGCTGTACGTATTATACTTAGCAGTCTGCATTACGATTGTAGCAGTTCACTTTACTTGCCTGAGAAAGAAGACTGTTCAATAAAACATTTTATTGAAAACGCCCATCTCTCTATTTCTCTGCACCTCTGTAGAAACGAAGCATGCACGAGTGACTGAGTGAAATACTTATCTATTGTTTCCGTGACTCTAGAGATCTATTTCTTATTCTTGGGAAACAAAGTTGTCATGTTTATGCGGTTGTCAGAAACTAATCCCTTCTTGTGAATTGGAGAAAGTTTCTAGTGACCTCTGAGCTAGCCGGCACTCACTATTAAGTTTAATATATTCGGGAGAGATCTAGTCGACCTCAGTCCTACGACTAAAGTATAGGATATATTATTCCAATACTCAGAGCCTATTAGGAATATAGGAACTACACTACAGTAGGATGAACTACTGACTCATACTGGTCTGAAAGTCCTGGGGTACGGAATATATGTGTATTGCTGCTAAGCTGAGATGCTGCCAGACTCAGGGATGAAAGCGTGAGCCCAAACTGTGTGTCATATGCTGTGAAGTCATGTGCTCTAGGCGCTGTGCCATACCTGTCCAAGTAGTATGAGCATGTAGTGATAGCTACTTGGATGAACTTTTGTTTCTAACATTGTAGCTTCGGTATGGTGCTTAGGGGGTTTTATAGAGAGAGTATGAAGGTAAATTTGCGCATATCAAATCAATTCGGTATTTGTGAAGTGCTAACTACTCACTCCTACCGGTCTGATGGCGCTGGGGGCGTAAGCGGAGCTGCTGACGGACTCGGGGCAAAGCCGTTGGACTACTGACCCCTACCGGTCTGAAAGTGCGGGGTATGGAAAGTAAGTGAGGTATTGCCTAGAATGTCATGCTGTTAAATTGAGCTGCTGCTGGACTCGGGGATGAAACCGTGAGCCTAAACTGTGTGTGCTATGCTGTGAATTCATGCGCTCTGGGCGCTGTGCCACACCTGTCCAGCTTATATATGGTGCTTAGGTGGTGTTGTATAAGCAGTGCGAAGGTAAATCAATACGGTATTTCTAAAGCGCACTCTACTCACCCCTATGGCTGAGTAGAGCCAGGGATCAAAGCGAGAGCTCTGTGCTGCAAAGTGAGATGGTCTGGCCGCTGCGCCACAGCTGTGTGGAGAATAAATTTTGCCGAGGATCCGGGAGTTGCCGTTATCTGGCCCTATAATGGTGGGCCTAAGTTGTAAGTTATAGGGTGGCTCTAAAAAGAGCCCTTGTGTTCATTAGTAAGAGCTACATATAAGTGCGGATGCATAGCTTCAAGTTATTCAGGAAAACTCGGTTTCCCTGATCTGTGAAGTGTACTCCATCACTTCTGTAGATATCCGCCATATCAAAACGTATGTTGTTGTTGTAGAGGGACCCCATTTTGTGGTCTCTGAGGTATGCAGACACAGCTTTTTTTGCTTTCTTCCGAAATTTTTCAATATGAGGAGAAAATTGTTTGTACCATTTCCACTTCTGTCTTTGGCATATATTGTAATATAGAAAGGCAGTTTGAAGCAAAAGTAACATCAATTGTCCAAAGGTGTCCTTCATAGGCATTTCCAAACCTACCCCAGTCAATGTGCCTAGGTCGTTTCCACCACAGTGCGCAATCATGAGGTCAGGGTGTTGGAGATGCAAACAGGTATTAACCAAAGGCAACAATTGGTGCCACTTCAATCCTTTCTGTCTAAACCATTTAGGGCCAGATGTAGGTAACTTCAATTTACCGATTCTAAAATACCGATTTTTACCGAATCGGTATTCCAGAATCGGTAAATGAGATGTAGGGGAAAATCGGTATTATTTACCGAATCGGTAAAAATCGGTATCGGACATTCGGAATTTACTGAATCGGTATTCACAGAATCGGTATTTTCCGAATCAGTATTTCCCATTCATTGCTATGGGCCAAAAGTCCCATAGGAATGAATGGGAAATACTGATTCGGTAAATACTGATTCGGTAAATACCGAATGGGAAAGCAAGCAAAAGTGAAACTTAATAAAACAGCCAATTAGGTGCTACCACCCTCCCCCTCCCTACTAGGAAGTGGCTACCCAGGCAGCTGCAACTAATTAGAAGGTTCTGGAGAGGCAGTCAGAGCAGAGCAGAGACACAGGGCAGCAGGGAGAGTTTTGGTGAAACTACATCTAAATCAAAATGGCAAGCCGCAGTGAAAGTCAGAAGGCTGAAAGAAAGAGAAAAATAAAGTTCAGCAGCATGGAGCTGCAGGTACTGGTGGAGGAGGTTGTGAGAGTGCACAACAAACTTTTTGGCAGGCACTCCCTCACTGTTCCTGAGTCAGCCAAACGAAAAATCTGGCTGGCAATTGCAGAAAAAGTCAATGCAATGGGAGTCACACCCAGGAATATTGAGGATCTAAAAAAAAGATTTTATGACATCAGGAGCCTCACCAAGAAGAAGATGTCTGAAATACACAAGCAGGCTCGTGTCACCGGTGGAGGCAGGAACCCAGCGCCCCCACTGACTGCCCTGGAGGAGTTGGTGGCCTCTACCATTGAGCCAGAGAGCGTCTCGGGATTTGGAGATGTTGACAGCTCAGCCAGAGCAACAAAAAAAGGTAAGACGCATGCTCAGCATGACACCCCATACCAACCTGCTTCCCTTTACCCTTTGTGGACAAGCCAACCCCAGTCCAGTACTGCTAGCACTATCCAGGAGCAATGCATTATGGGAAATGTAGTCAGCTAATGTAAGACCATGTGTAACTGCGCAGACATCAGCAAGTCACTGAAAGTAATGCAGATAAATGAAAGTGAAATGTGTAAAGCATTTAGTGTAGTGACTGTGACACAGTAGCACACAGTTGAAATATGCTTATTTATACCTAGGTGCAAAATAAGCCATTCGACCCACAGCAACAGAAGGGACTGCACCAGCGAGGGAGGAGAGTGATGAAGCAGGGCCAAGCCAAGTACAAGCCTCGCAGGAGGAGGGTGACATGACTGGCATCTCCCAAGAAGATGAGACAGTACAGGCCCCAGAGTTGCTGCACTGCCCACAGCTGTCACAATCCCCTCCCCTGGTTTTCTCACCAGAAACCTCCCCATCACTGTTCCTGTCCACTCCTGCAACCCCACCAGGCAGGAGGCATGTCGTGGCCCCACTACCAGTAATGGAGGAAGCAGAGGGTGAGGGTGAGACTCAAATAAATGTACATGTGAGTTCTGCAGCACTGCAGTAATCAAATGAGCCTGTCATAGCGTGCAGACCACAACGCACTCCCAGCAGTGCAGGTGGACGTGGAGATGGCACTGTGTTCCGTGGGCTGGAGGGGAGCATGATGCGCATACAACGGATGCAGGGCAGATCCATCCAAGCCTGCCATCGCCAATTCCGAGTCCTGAATGAGAAAATAGGTGACATGTGGAAGGGCATGAGTGACATTGTTGAGTCCAATAGGGAGGTTGCAAAAACAAATGCGGATATAGCAGCTGGGATGCAGCAGATGACCAACTCGATTACACAGCTCTGATCCAAACTAGACAGTCTGTCCCACACAAGGCGCAGGGAGGCCCATGTCCATAATATGGCCATCAACCGTCTGGCTACTGCCACAACCCTGCTTTGCCGTAGGGGCATAAATATGCAGGAGGCCTTGACCCAGAACACGGCTGAGGTCACCAGGGGCATGGCCAGAATCACAAGTGCACTAGAGGCTATGCTTATTTCACACACTGCACAAAATCCAGCCCTGGACGTGGCAGAGGCTGAAGACAGTAGTAGCCGGAGGAGCATGGCAAGAGCTGTTCTGGAGCCACGGAGGAGTAGCAGGCGCCCAGCTGAGGCTGCAGGGCATGCCGAACAGAGCGAGAAACATCCTAGTGGCTCAGGGAAGCGCGGGCGCAAGTGACTTTACCGGGCATGGGTGAAGTAACCCAGGACATACAGTCCCCACGCTTATAATGTTTGTTTTGTTGCACTTCCGTGCTTGTACGTTGTGGCAACATTAAATTATGTTGTTACCATACACAACCTGTCTGTGTCTCAATACTTACTCAGAAATAGTTGCGTGTAATCTCATCACGTCTGTATCTGCCATCACTTGGTGTTGCCACTCCAGCAGGTTGTGTTTCAGGCACAGCAATGTCGTCATCATGATCCTCATAGTCTGACAACTCCACCTCAGTACCCTACTTCACAGCAAGGTTGTGCAACATAGCACAGGCAGCAATGATCTTACAGCAGGTGATGGGGGTATACTGCCTTGCACCTCCACTCTCGTGCAAGCACCTGAACCTGCTTTTCCAGATACCAAACGTACGCTCCACTATATTTCTTGTGCTCTTGTGGGCCCGGTTATATCTCCTTTGGCTGGGTGTTGAGGGGTTGAGGTAGGGGGTGAGTATGAATGAGCGGAGGGCATATTAACTGTCTCCTAAAAGGATATGGGAATAGATTACTTGCATGCATACATGTACTTCTAAATGTAATAGGCGTTATGGGGGTCGCACACGGTGTCTTACCTATGAGGTATCCTTCACCAAATTCCCCTGCAGTCAGCCGTGCATAGATGCTGCTGTTTTGAAATATGTAGGAGTCGTGGGTACTCCCAGGGAATTTTGCCACAAGGTCAGTGATGGCGCACTTTGCATTGCAAATCACCTGCACATTGATGGTGTGCGTTGACTTCCTATTCCTGTATATATATTCTGTGGCAGCAGGGGGACAAATGGGAATGTGCGTGCCATCAATGCAGCCAATGATATTGGGGAATCGTGCCATCTGGTAAAAGTCTGATTTTGTTTGGACCAGTTCAGCATGGGTTGCAGGAAAAGATATGTAATGGTCCATCCTCTGTAACATGGCGTCATGGAATTTGTGGAAAAACCTTGATAGGCTGCTCTGGGTCACCCCACCTACCGCAGCTACCACACTCTGGTAGCTACCAGACGCAAGCGGGTGTATGCTGCACAGCACCTGCACGTGTGGTGGGATAGCGTGTGCCCTTGGGGTAGTGTGCTCCAACAGTGGGTGGAGGTCCCTGATGAGGTCCAAGATGGTGTCTGAGTCCAACCTGTACCTCTGGAGAATCTCTGCCTCTGTGAGCATGAACAGGGTGATCCTCTCCCTGTAGACCTGCTCCTCTCTCTGCCATTCCCTCTCTCCTTCCTCCTGTAGCCGTAGCCGTCTTGCAATGACATAAAATGCCGCCATTGTGCAAGAAGAATTTCATTTTGGGTCCTTTTTTATGGGTTGCACCTGGTTACCACCTGATTCCAATCCATGGTAAATACCGACTCTTAAATACCGAATTTGAAGCAAATTCGGTATTTCAGTGCTTACCTACATCTCATTATTCAATTTTACCACTTCTTATTTACCGATTCGGTAAATTTTCCGATTCGGTATTTTACCGATTCGGTAAATATACCGAATCAGTAAATTTTCCGATTCGGTATTTTACCGATTCGGTAACTTTACCGATTTGGTAAATTTACCGAATCGGACGATTTTCGGACTCCTACATCCCAAATGCTCAATACCGGTCGGTAACGGCCGAAAATACCGATTTTTGTCTGTTACCGACCGGTATTGGGCTTCCTACATCTGGCCCTTATGTCCACATTTTGTAAACCGAGGTCTAAGTCAATACGTCTCTGTTCTGCATACCTCTTGCACCAGAAAACATAGCTATGTCCTACGATCCAGACTAGAATTTGGAAGATATGGCTGGAAGGTATGGAAAGATATCTGTAGCTCATGCTGTTCCTTCGTAGAATAAGAGATATGTTTAAAGATGGGGAACTACTTTTTTTCAGATACAAAATGATACCTGATTGGGAGATGAAAAGCATTGTTTTTTAAAAGTAGGTTGCACATTCGTTTTGTGGAAAAGAATCTTTGTAATTGGTTAAGAAAAAGCAGTTTCAAGGTGGAGTACATATTACAGGATAACATTTGTTCAACTCAACCACACCTGCTACTTGCATTTGGAATGCAGTGTTCGAACTTAAAACAATCGTGAACTTTTAACCTGCATGTGTTGTTAAATGATTGAGAAAATGTTGCAGAAAAATCTCGTTGGGGTTAAAAAAATTGATGAACTTTTAACCTGCATGTGTTGTAGAATGTTCTAGAAAGTTTGTTGATAGAATATGTTGCATTTGTAACTTCTATGTGTACTTGAATATTAAAAAAACTGTTTATAAGGAAAATTAGAAAGACAGTAATAGAGATAGGTTTTGAAACCTAAAAGAGTCAACTATTCTAATTTGTCTAATTTGTTCTTTACATGTATTTATGCGTGGAGGAGCAAAATTATAGAAACAATAGCACCAGGAAGAGTAAGAAGCTGGGAGTGGGGGGAGATGAGTACAATGGCGCACATGTACAATTAAGTACAGCACAAGTATAGACAAAGAATGGCCAAAATGAAAGACACCAACAAGGAGCATAAGTCACACAACTCAGCAACATCATACCACTGAACGAGCATAGAAGTGAAAACCACGCTGCATTCCTACAGGATGTGTATACAAAGGCCAGTCGTGGGTGTTGTGGGATGTGTGCGACCGTGGTCATCATGGATGAGATACCCAGCACGTGGCATATGGGCGGGTTCACTGTGTGTTACATTGCCAAACAGCTGTTCCTCCCTCCTACGAGCCCCCAAACTTTTGTACGGTGCGCTGTTGTATCCCGTGCACTCGTACAGCACAGCATTGTAATGCGTATTCCGGCGTGTCCTGCGGCATTCAAACTACACCATGAGAGTGTTGTTTGGTGGTGGTGTATACCACTTTACAACATCTGCTGCGGCCTTTGTGGCAGGCCACACCAGAACACAGACACACTTACCGCACTTCCTGCACATGGACATGTTCGAGACACCTCGTTTCACTTGCCAGATAGGCACACCCCTGCGCTGACCTTTGTAGGCCGGACCAGCACACGTGTGTTGTGCTTGTAGGAGGATGAATGCATAGCTACATGTCTAGGGTCACTTCTAACGCTGAGGTGACATGGTAATGTCTGCTGAAGATAGCACACTCTGATGTTGCAGGGTATTTGCTTATCATGCTAACACAATGACCACACAGACACACTTGCTCAGATGGGGCTTTGGGGGGCGTTGGTGGTCCTGGGATTGTTGCGATGAGTCTTGTGGCCCTCATGGGTATCCCTGTATCGTGCTTATTGACTCTATGGCACCTGTGGGTGTTCTGCTGTGTCTCTTCGCTGTGCTTCCTTTCATGCTGCAGGTAGTCGTCCTGCTTAACACTAGCAGAAAGCAGGTGTAAAATTCCTGGTGATAATGTGGGTGATCACTGAAAATAATTTAGTATTGCAGTTGTGATGTCATTTCTTCGTGTGAAGAACAGTATACCGACTGGGAAGTGTATCCCATCAAGATCCAGCACCTGACGCAGTATTCCTAATCAATATAAATACAATGAGATTTCTTCATTGATTTTGTGTGTACACTGTAAGTGCAGGCACTACCTCAGTGCAATTCAATGCAGGATTTTAGTATTTAGAATAAATAGCAAAGGTGCATCTCGTGTCTTTTTGCATGGGAACGGCTACTCTGCAGTTCCTTATTAGCACTTTAATGCAACTAAAGTTGAGATAAATCTAATACAGTATTCAGAAGTTGGTGCAAACTGGAGAGATCAATAGTATTTCCACAATAAGTGCTCCAAAATTTAACACCATGGTGAATACCAGCAAATAACAGTAATAAGTACAAGAAAGAGTCACACAGCAGTTAAGAAAACTATCAAAAAGGTTTATAATTTTTTTTGACAAACTTAATTTTTTTATAAATATATATAAACCATAAAATAGTTTCAAATATTATTTTTGTATTAAAATATATTAAAAAAATAAGCCAATAAATAAAATGTAACAAATATAATAGAAAACAACAAGGTGGAAGATTCCTGTGGGGACCATGGATGTCGACGATAGAGCTTGGAAAATAAAGCACAAAATAAGGACGTGTGTAATGTGCATATCAAAGGACTGAGAGAGAGAAACAGAGAAGGAAAAACAAGCCAGAGAGGAAAAAAGAGAGAAGTACCCGGCCAATCTCAGATGTGTTGCAGAGTCCTGAGTCCTGAATGGCGGAGACCACATCACAATGTGCGCGGATCTGACAGATGTCGCGGAGTCCTGAATGGTGGAGACCACTTGAGCTTCTCTGCAGCCTGGCATATCTCACACATGTCGCTGAGTCCTGACTCGTCAATGGCGGAGAGCACCTCAGGGTTTGGTGCCGCTAAGCCTGTGGAACTCAAGTTTGTGGCACGTGGTGGTAGGCTCCTGATGGCCACATGAGTTTGGGGTGGCAGTAACCCTTTGCATATGAAGTCTGCGCCAAGGGGATGGTAGGCCGCTGACGGCCATATAGCCGAGGGTGCGACTAACCTTATGTGCAACTTTTCGTGGACTCTTTATGGTTGAGACCTGCCAAGCATTCGCCAGCTAGTCAGCACCGGCAATAAAGGATGTGACGTTGTAGATCTATTATATTTGTGTGGTCATATCGCCTGTGCCGCATGTGTTGAATTAGTGTGGTGTGTGTGCAAACTTGCCCTCAGGGAGTGGCCGTGAGATGTTGAGAACTAGACAACTGATGGGCACACCAACAGCGAGTACGCCTGGGACAGGTAGCTATGTGGGGCCAACGTTGGAATGTAATCGGAGTGGAGTGGCATGGCGTGGCGTATGACGGAACAGGGCAGGGATAGATACAATGACGCGGACGGTTCGCAGTACTGCATCTGGGAGTTGAGCGGACTGGCCGCAGCTATCCCTCTGCGAGACTGAGTCCAAACTGTTCATAGCTCTCACTACATAGGTATTGAAAAACAATTTTGTGATTTAGTCCATCAGCTGGCATCTGTCCGAGGCATTTGTGAAAACATATCTGAGTTCTTTCTGTGAGTGATACCCCTTTGGACGCTCCCTCTCGTTACATTAGCAGGTAACGTACCCTCTTTCCACATTAACAACATACCTCCAACAACCTTCTTGGGCCCAGAAGTATCCCTGTGCGGTTGGACAAAGAAGAATCTTAGTGCTGTATAGATTTACATTAAAAAAAATACTTTAAAGAAAAGAACAACAAATAAGACTGAAGGGAGTCTGGTGCTGTGGTCGCTGTCATGAAGTTGGGGTCACTGCGGATCAGGACTCAGGACAAAGTTACACATGTGGGATTTGTTTGTGTTAAATGGGGTTAGGGGTATCAGAAGCATTGAGAGTGTATGAGCCTGTGATGATGCTTGATGTGGACGGGTCGCACTTGGAGCAATGTGTCTTGCCTACTGGACTGCGTCATGTAGAATCTAGACTGTATCTGAATTGTGAGGCCTGCTGACCGTAGTGTAGGTCAGGGGGTAGCGATGAGGAAGGGCCTACAGCCTTGTGCATACCTTGGTGGCCCCACCGCCCTGCGTAGTGCAGGTTCAGTGGCACCACTTGTCGACAGACTTCAATCTGTAAATACTCCCCACTAATCGAAGGGAGTGAGGTGGTGTTTTCACTGCCACGAAGTTGGGGTCGCTGCCATTCAGGACTCCGTGTCACATGTGGGGTCGGCTGGTGTTAAAGAGGGTTAGTGGGACTACGTATTGCAGGACTTGCATATGGAAATATGCTTCAGTGATCGAAGGGAGTGTGGTGCTGTGGTCGCTGCAAAGAAGTTGGGGTCACTGCCATTCAGGACTTAGGACACAGTTACACATGTGGGATCAACTTGTGTTGAACAGAGTTAGTGGCAGCACGTGTGCCAGCCTTCCATATGGCAATATGTCTCACTGATCGAAGCAAGTCTGGTACTGTGGTTGACTCACGGACTTGGGGTCACTGCTATTTAGGACTCAGAACACAGTTACACATTTACGCTTGTGTTGAAGATGGTTAGTGGCACAATGTGTCGATGGTCTTCCACAGTGTAGGTCAGAGGTAGCGGTGAGCAAGGGTCCACAGCCACGTTCATACGTTGGTGGCCCCACCAGCCTGCATAGTACAAGTTCAGTGGCACCACATGGCGCTGGCCTTCCATATGCAAATATCCTTCACTGATTGAAGGTCACTGCCACGAAGTTAGGGTCGCTGCCATTCAGGATTCAGGAACCAGTTACACATATGGGATCAGTTTGCATGGGACAGGGTTAGTTGGTACTACGTGTAGCCAGTCTTCCACAGTGCAGGCCGGAGTCAGTGGTCAGTAAGGGTCCACAGGCACGTGACTTTGACTTGAGCTGCACAGATTGGGAGCATTTGGTCTTCTTAACCCATTATAGTCTCTTACACAATTTGCGTCTCTACTAATGTTGAATTGTGAACTGTGTAAGCCCAGTGTAGGGTACAGGCAATGGTCACGGTGGACACACAGCTAAGTGGCGTTGAGTTGAGCTGCACAGTTTGTGGCACCTGGAGTACTCAGTGTATGCGCACCGCGTGATGATATGTGGACACGGCGGCCCGTACTGGGAGCAATGTCTTGCCTTGATAAGGCCACGTGGCGATGATTTATGGTGCAGTGAGTTAGTAGCACCTGAAGTACACAGCGTGTGCACATCCTGCAATGAGGTGTGGTCCCGGTGAGCCGCACTGGCAGCAAGGTGTCTTGCAAACTGGACTGTGTCATCTGCAATCGCCACTGCATCTTAATTGTGAGCCCTGCTGTCTGCAGTATAGATCGATGGCAGTAGTTAGCATAGACATCGAGGAATGCTTTTTGCCACCTCTTCTTGACAAAATCCGAGGACATAGAGTACAGTTCTCTGTGCAATTAATAAATCAAGGCTGAACTCAAGTTGTGAACCCTGCTGTCCGCAGTGTAGATCAAAGGCAGTAGCTAGCATAGACATTGAGGAATACTTTTTGTCACCTCTTCTTGACAAAATCCGAGGACATAGAGTACAGTTCTCTGTGCAATTAATAAATCAAGGCTGAATTCAAGTGGTGAACCCCGCTATCCGCAGTGTAGATCGAAGGCAGTAGTCGGTACAGACATAAGTCTGCGGTGCTGTGGCGCTGGGTTCTCAGGGGGCTTGTGTGGAGGAGGCCCGTGGTCATAGTGGCAGCCACGTGCCAGGGTGAGAGCCGCCGCTCTGGCAGACTTGTTGGTCTTCCTACCAGTGAACCACGCCCAGGGCCAGGCCTATTTATTCATACTCCTATGCTGGAGTGGTGAATGTTGGACCAGCCAACTCCGCTTCTGCTTCCAGGGGGGACAACACAGCTACATGACCGAGATCTTCCCCACTGCCTGAGGTAACATGGTTGCATCCACTGTGACTACACTACAAGTATCAATAGTATAGCTCCACATGGAGAGGTTTGTGCTCTGCATAGTGAGGTCTGTGTAGCACATCACCGGTACACTTGGCATTGTGTGAATTATTATTGATGGGCGACTTGCCTCCTTCACACATACTTGGTTGCCACATCTCCCAACATTCAGCTATTGTACGGCTGAGGGGCCATCGTATTTTGGGAAGGTCCGTTGTCCTATTTTTCGCTCCTTTGGTCATAGTAGCGGGGGAGTGGTCTGGGGGTGTGGTTCTGGTGGTGGTGGCGCTGGGTGTTGTGGCCTTGTTTGATGTTGGAGCTGCATGCAAAAGTATTGAGAACTATCACTGTCTGGTATCCAAATGGCACAAGAAACGACTACTTGAAATGGATGAATTTCTATTTTTGAGACGTTTAAATCCCACTATCCCTGCATTTTACCATTTGCCCAAGGTGCATAAGAACAGAGAGGCACCGCCAGGAAGACCGATTGTGGCCTCGCAGGGGAGTCTCAAAGAACATATGTCGATTTTTATTGACTTTTTCCTTTTGCCCCATGTGAAGGTCTTACAATCATACATTAGGGATACGAAAGACCTCCTGAGTAAAATTGACCTTTTACAATGGGAAGAGGGGTACACAATGATTGTCTTAGATATCACCAGCCTATACACTTCGATAGGACATCAGGATGGCTTGATAGCCATGAAGTACTTCCTCGAGAAAAGACCATTAAAGTACACTAAGCATAGTTCCATGGTATTGGAATTTGTAGAATTTTGTTTATTTAACAACATTTTTCTTTTAAAA
Organism: Lissotriton vulgaris; assembly: GCF_964263255.1. NCBI lineage: Eukaryota > Metazoa > Chordata > Amphibia > Caudata > Salamandridae > Lissotriton > Lissotriton vulgaris. The sequence goes on along the minus strand of NC_141686.1, from coordinate 22,435,209 downwards.
AAACAATTGTACAGGCAAACCTCTGGGACAGCGATGGGCACCTGCTTTGCCCCCCACTATGCAAACTTGTTCGTTGGCTGGTGGGAGGAGCAGGTGGCCTGGGGCTTGACCAATCAGGAGTGGACCAAACACATCGTAAGATGGTATCGTTTCATCGATGACTTGTTCATCGTATGGGACGGGCCATCTGAGATGGCAAAAGAATATATAAAGGTCCTGAATACTAATGAGGTAAATCTTGAATTTTCGGGAGAAGTCAGTGCTAAATCAGTGAACTACCTAGATCTCAACATTTATGTTGAAAACGATCATTTGAAGACCAGGCTTTTCCGTAAGGCCACTGCGGGCAATTCTGTCATGCAAGCATTCAGTAGTCACCCCACTAACTTGGTGAGGAGTATCCCCTATGGGGAACTCCTCAGAATCAAGAGGAATTGTTCTGATGAAAGTGAATTCCATAGAGCTGCCAGAGAGAGCATACAATGCTTTAAAGTACGGGGATACAGTCAGAAAACATTAAGTGAAGCCTATGGGAAAGTTAATGTAATAAAAAGAAAGGATTTGCTGAGAGATAAACTTACATCCAGGAGTGATTCTAGTACTAATGATGGTAAATTCCGTCTCATCACTACTTTTTCCAGCGATGTAGGGAGTCTAAAAAGGATTATAAAGAAGAGCTGGCATATACTTAAAACTGACGAGGTGATAGGAGAGGATCTTCCCTCTAATCCCCTTATCACATTTAGGAAAGCGAGATCCCTTAAAAATGAACTGGTACATAGCTACCTGGTGGTTAAACCGCCGTCAGGATTTAGATCCATGCAAAGCTTCCTCCCATGTGGAAGGTGTAAAGCCTGCAAGGCGAGTAAAAGTACTCTGTCTTAAGAAATTCCTAGTGCAGGCATATGGAGGCATATAAGAACATTTTTGGCATGTTGGACACCTTATGTAGTTTACTGCCTTTGTATGCCCGTGCGGCCTACGATATGTAGGCAGCACAATCCATCCTGCCAAAATCAGAGTTCTAGAACACATGAGGGCGATAGCCAAGGGTTACGAGGCGTACCCCGTCGCCAGACATTTTGACAAAGAACATCAACGGGATAGGGATGACCTCGCCTATTTCTGTCTAGATCATGTCCCCAACAATCCTAGGGGTGGTGACAGGATTGTGAGTCTTAGAAGGTTAGAGTCACGCTCTATAATGGATTTGCGTACTAAAACTCCACATGGCCTTAACAGTAGTGAAGAACTGGCCATACATCTGGGTGAATAGTATGATCTCTGCCTTGTGGTTTTAAATCGTTTAGATTCTTTAAACGGGCAATGTATAAAGATGGGAAAGTAATGATGATGAAATAGATGATTTTATCCTTGTGACGGCTATACATCCGGTGTTGTTTCCTCTTTCCTATTTCTTGTTTCTTTTCCCCTTCTTTATACCTTCTGCATTTTAGTCTTATTTCATCTCAATGTCTATCAAGGATGGAATGTGTCAGAATTGTAGTATTTGTGATGATTTCATTTGGATAACTGTTGAGAGGCTCTAGTCTTTCTGTATTTATTCAACTCCTGATGTTTATATATGCCCATTCAGGGCTTTATTAGCTTACATGAATTTGGAAGTGATTGCCCATCATGGGCGTGATTGGTTTTTAAATCTGATTTTCAAATGAATTGTTTATACTAAAGTTGATCAGTTAGTCATTTAAAGATGGCGCTGATTTAGAGGTATGACAAACATGTATGTTAGTCCTTTTTTGATGTTCATGCAGGGTGTGAACATTTTTAAATACTTTGAATGTACGGCGCTTCGGTAAACATAGAGAAAGGTTTACTCCAAAACGTGTCTGTTAGTTTGGTGCTTGTTGCTGAAATAAATCTATGGTGACAAGTCCCCGCGAGTGTGATTCTTTCCTGGCGTAACCCGAGGTGGAGAGAGAGTTGAGCTGTAATATATATATATATATTACATATATATATATATTACTACCATTTCATATTTTCTGATTCTCGCACTGCAAGAAAGCAGATGTGCCTGGAGTGCCTGGTTAGGGGCGGGTTGGTGGGCGTTCCTGCTCAAGTGCAGGAGGGGAGTGACTAGCCACTGTCTTTGAATGCGGACTGTTTGTTCGGCCCCAGGGCTGACCAAACCAGTCATGAGCAGTTGCCACTCTCTCTTCTTCACTATGTAGGCTGCATGCCTAAGCAGCCGTTTTAAAGTTAGCAATTACCGCGAGGTTATAATACACTTAAATATATATTGTTGGCTGCATCACAGACAACCCCAGACAATAGGTTCCGAAGGCTGCAAAATGGCTCTGCTCATGCAGGAGCACCCTCTCACATAAAACCCAGCACCCTGCCCTCAGGATTGATAAGGCCTGCCATAGGGGGGACTGATAGGTCTATATGTGCAGTGATTTAGAATAGATATAGGTAACCTATATCTAAGTAAGGAATGCATGCACCACCTTACACAGGCTGCAGTAGCAGACATGTGGTGCCATTTTGAATGGCCTCTCAGGGGTGGCACAATACATGCTTCAGCCCCTAGGAGGCCTCTGGGGTACCTCTACCCTGGTACATGGTGTACCATGTACTAGGGACTGATAAGGGTACCCCAGTATCCAATCTGGAGTGTACCTAAAGTACATGCACTACCAATTTAGGGAGAAAGCAGATAAACTGGGGTCCTCATTAGCAGGATCCCAGTCAGACTAGTCAAAAACCAACAAAACACCAGGAAAAAAGTGGGGGTAACCATGCAGTCAGATTCCACCTTCCTACATAGTTGACTTTAATCGATTATGTGTTAAAACATCATTTAGGAAATTACACATAAGAAAGAAACAATGTTGAATTGCAATTACATAATCCTCACCTTTTGTGAACACTGTCTACAAGCAGAAAAAATTGAAAACATGAGTGCAAAGTGAGAAAAGAAGACTTGGTAAAATGAAGGAAAGTTAACTATAGAAAATCTTTGTACTTTTGTTTGTCCTGCTGGGCATGTTTTTGCCAGTCACACGCCTTCTATTTGCTTGGCACTAGAAGTTAAAAAGAGCACAATAGTACCTCAATAACGTCGGAAGCAGCAGACGGGCACTTATTAAGTTGAATCAATCAGTGCCTGGTCCCTGCTCTAAGAGAGGAACGGAAATTATGTTAGGCCTGCATTGATGAATTACAAGGCTGCAAACAAGAGTTCCATGCAAGCCAACTAATGGTAAGCAACGGGCGGACTCCAGGCATTCTTTTGTTAACCACAGTGTCTTACAAGCGAAACGCATGTCCTAGAGCATGCTTTCGCAGGCTCGTACTTAAAAACAGTACCAATATCTAACAAAGAATTGTATATATTATATGTGCATTGAGCGATACATGTAAAAGCTAGAAGCATACCTGTGAGTTGAACGAGGACCGGCTGATGGACCAGACAGTTTTGTATGAAGACTAAAGTTCAAAAGGGTCCTTTTGGGGACAGTACTCATTCTGAATCGGAAAGTTGAAGCTACCTGTCTGTCAGTGGTCTACCAACTCTACTGAGCAAGAGAAGTTGTTGCATGCTTTCTGTTTTTACATCCCCTCCCTGCATGCGAACATTATGGCAAGGAACCCTGAAAATACTAGTCCCCCACTTAAGAATTAGAAACCTATTTTTCTTTTCCTCTAATATTTTAGTGTATCTATATGACTCCCCTCTGCTTTTGAGGTGAAGCACCAAAATAACTAGCACATCAGGTACTCCAAAAGAACCGCTGCTGTGCTGCTGCTACTCCCCCCCACCCTCACGTCGCCCCTTACCGTACCAGATGATTTCCGGCACCAACACCGCATCACACACGCCCCCCCCCTTATCTGCGCTCCTTTTCACCCGTTTGGGTTTTGTTTATTCGATTCCGATCCCCAGTTTATCAAGTTTTCTCCTTTTTTTTTTCTCATTGCTGTGCACACAAGGTATTGAATAGTGGCTGCCCTGCAGACCTCTTAGAGTTTTTAGAGTTTTCTCCTTTTATCCGTCTCTATATAAATTGTCTGTCGCCAAGGCCATGGCGACCACCAACCTGAATGTTTGTTATCTTGCACGTAATTATAAGTTCTTTAACAATAAAAAAATTTAAATGTTAGGCCTATTACTTCTCCTGAAACATGAACTGATCGCTAACTAACACGCTTCATATTGTTGCGCCGCCGAGCACCAGGGTTGTCGGCTAAGGGGCTGTGTTTTAATATACAAGTCTTGACAAGCAACTACTTACCGGGGGTCCGGTTTGCCTGCGGTCTTTGCCTCTCTGGTCTCCCTCTTGGGGACTCGAGACTTCAATTGGATTCATGGTCGGGGTTTACCGGCGGCGGCATCGGAGCAACATGGCTGATGTCCGGTGGAGCTATACACCGCCGCAGCCGTCACCTACCCGATACAAAAGGGGATGATGGACAGAGCGTTTGAGCAAATCAAACACTCACCCCCAGTCAACTGATCTGGGTTTAATCCATCTCCATCCTTTAGCTCACTCCGCCACCCCAGTTCAGACATGGCCATATGCAAATCAGTCTGACCCTGATCTTTTGACTGGCTGTGAGTGTTTGATTGATTCAGAAGCTCCGTCCATCACCACCCCCTTTTGTACCGCTTTTGGCCGCCATAAATGTGGCAGGGTATGCTCAGACGTGAGTCCCTTGCTCACTTTGCCACTGGATTTAAGCAAGCGGGGCTGAAGACGGCTGGAATGCCAGAAACCGGTCCTCGGAAGCTTGTTTCCGGTCCAGGGAAGACATGGCTTGGCAGTTCGGGCTGGACTGTTCCCATGAGGCACAGGGTCAGACTGATTTGCATATAGCCATGTCTGCACTGGGGTGGCAGAGTGGGCTAAATAACGGTGATGGATTAATCCCCGATCTTTTGACTGGGTGTGAGTGTTTGATTGATTCAAAAGCTCCGTCCATCACCACCCCCTTTTGTACCCCCGTCACCTACCCAGCTGGACATCAGTGCCCCTCATCACTCCGCTGGTCCTCTTTTCTTCCCCCGCCTTCTTGTGAACTCTGATGGGTTTGCCTGCTTCCTGTCCATCTCGCTGCAGCTGATACCTGACTCTGCTGACCGGGCGGTCCCGCCGATCTACGCTTGCCTTCCCAGACCTTTGTTGCGAACTCCTATCTTCTGGCTGTACAGCTCTGGGGCTGCATTTGAATAGTGTGGATCGTGTGACACCGGACGGAGTTTCCTGGAGAGTGCCGTGATGCAGAAGCCCATCTTTATGAGCTTGTTCTCCTCTTTGGCTGTGTCGCACCTCCCTGACCCTACAACTGCCATTCTCTTATGGATCCGAGACTGCGCTGACTTCTCCCCTTACTTTCGATGCCCGGCGAGGGATCGACGACACCCTGTTGTTCCTTCTTCAAATTTTGGTAGACTTTGCCTTCCCATTGAGGGGTAGGTGTTCTCTCAGACTTTTCAGCCGGTTCGGTTTTACACGCATTGCCCACCATTTTGCTGTGAGGAATTTTCCTCCATGACCTGGACCCTCCATCTTGTGGCTGCAACTGACAGTTGGACTGATCCTCACTGTTGGTCAGCACCTTCCTTCCAACACCACCTGCACACCTGGCTGAATGATGGCAAGAATTTCCTGCTCTGTAAATATGTAATATATAATTGCCAAGCCTAATCGCTTTTAAAATGTAATCCTGAGTGAATTTGCTATTTGTATATATATAACTCTAACTACTACTATATGTAGTAGACCATTGTACTTAATACCACTCCTATGAGATTTTAGAGTTTATCTGTTTGTTTCTCTTCCTTGAATGCCTTTACAACTAGTACATTTGCATTTATTTTTCGGTTTATATCTCTTATGTAACTCTTGTAATCCAAAGTCCTTATGTAACGCAACTGGTTCTTTTGTAAAGTGCTCTGAAACCTTCAGGCAATGTTAGCGTTATATAAAATCGCATTAAATAAATAAAAATCATTTTAAGAGCCAGAAAGCCTTTTGCATCTTACAAACTGTTTTACGACTCATTCCAATCCGCAATCTGGAGTGAGTGTGGAATCCATCAATTCAGATCAGTATTCAACAATGTTTTGTGACCAAAACTGCAATCTCAAACCATTATAATGTTACTGACCCATCAAATGAAGTTGTAACTGATTCCACGAAACAGCTTCCTCTTTAGGAATCATTCCAAACACCTCGGGGAGTGCAGGCAGTGGTCTGAGGCAATGCTGCCTGTTCCTCCCAAACAGGAAACATTTACTTTATAAAGTAGTATTATTTCCAACCATTAAGGAAGATTAACTACTTTAAAAAAAATTCCTTTTGGGAATGCGAACGCAGGGTTGGATGTCTGCAGTTCCTTGCATGCCAGTATCAATGCCTGGGAGCCATTCAGCTCTTACCTGTCTAGTAATCAGCCCTTAGTGCCTCCCTCAACTACAGCTCAGTGACTTAGTATAGGTGGGTGGGATGAAAAAAGAAGAGCTGTAGTTAGATATTAAAGGCCTCAGACAGATTTAGGAGGGGGAGAAGAAGGATTGCAGCTCTTGTCACAGCTTTAGAGATGGCCGTCCCAAATTCAACAGCACCAGACTCTCCCATCAACCGGTGGATGCAGAGCAGGAGGCACTAAGACTGCCTGCATCCCACCGTCATTACCGCATTGCAACTCCCTGGTGCTTATGTGCTTCTAGTAATGAGTATAGAAAGGCTGTGCAGCAGGAGAAGCAACACACAAGCTGGACAAGAGATTCAAAGTAGTCCAGCAGGTCCAGATCAATACCAGATTGACAGGCTATCTATATATATGAGTCATCTATGTATGTAAATGTATCTTATTTATTTTTATACATTTCATTTTAGAAATTTTGTAGAGCGCTGGCCTGACCCGAGGGTATCAGAGCGCTTTACAGGAGATACAATGCAGAGATTCACAACAAATGAGAGCCCTGAACATTTGTGTAGTTCTAACCCTTCTCAACCCATGAAGGGCAGCCTATCACTAGACAACTCCTCACCAGTGTAGAGACCATGCAGCCTGCGAAATGGCAATGTGACAACAAGAGCACCACAACCATCAATCAACTGGAGGAAGGAAAATGCCTTCCCTGGAATGAGGCAGGAATGTTCGAAGTATGTCTCGAGGGCCGGATAGATGTCAATTTATCACACAATCCTCATAAGATAAATGTAAATGCAGTCATTCTAAATTTAATAACTTGCAGGGGCCATTGTTATTCTAATATTTGGTATAGATCTTGCTCTCCCAGACCTATTCTGGACAAATCTGGTTTAAATGTAAAAAGTCAAACTATTCATAAGAGTAGGAACACTTTCCTAATCACTTGCATAAGTTGACTTTGATAATAACATTGAATCGAACATAACATGCCACATAAATACACACATATAGTGCACCCAACCATTCAATCAGTGTGCATATGTTGCATTTCCACTTGTGTTTCTGAAACCCTTTCCTTCATGTGGGTGTAAGAAAGGGTGGCATGTTTGTTTAGTTTTTTACTACTCTGTTTTCCCTCGGCTGCTCACAATGAAACTAAAAGTGACTGATTGTGGCTGTGGCTTTGGGGTGCTGTGATCAGCATCATTTCTTTCTCTACATCTACTTATAAATAATTAAAAGAATAAATTATGACTCTTTTGTGAATGGTGATTCCATTGTGACTAGGGTTTGGGCTCATCATCTTCATCGTCATAGAGAAGGGCAGAGAATCACCTTGAGACATAGGGCACAACAGTGGAAAGCAAACTTGTGGAAGATACCCAATGATGTAGCACACCTTGGGATGTCAGACATAGAAGACACTAACCCCTGTGCTGCAGAGGCAGAAAATAATACTGATGCGAGCAGTGTCTTATCACCCTTGCTATGATGTTGAAATGGTTATGTGGGTTTACATCACAAGTGACAAGATTGTGAGTCACTACGTCATGAGTACTATTACTTTCTTTGCAAGAATGCTTCTATATTACAGAGTGGCCACTCAAGGTTCTAGGTCCGACCCAGTTGCCATAGGAAATTGATTTTTTCGTTTGCTAATAACTTTGGCACCCTTTCATGAATCTTTACGCTTCAGCTCCTTTGATAGAGCGCCATGTTATTTTGAAATTTGTATTGGTGCACCATAATCCTGAGTAGTCCGCACCCACATATTTAGAGGACCATGTTATTGTGTGATTTTAAATTGTAGTACTAGGCCGCAAAATGTAGATGTGTGCTTATATTGTTTAAATAGCTAATGTAGTGCCAGATTCGAGAATATGCCTTAAGTAATGTAGAAATGATTGTTTTGTGTTTAAAATTGTTGCATTAGAATTGAACGTGCCATATTAAAGTTACCGTTGTAGGCTGCTTATTAAGAAAACGTGATGCTTTAATATGAGTATAATTATTTGTTATTAATGAAATGTAATGTTAGGATCGACTAATGAAATGCTTATGTTGTTGTATTAGAAATGCTTTTAAAAAGTGTAAAGGCCTAAGACATGAAAACGCCAGCAGAGGCCTAGCTGTGATTTTCTTAGCATAACTAGAACTGTAGAGTTGAAAATGTCCCTTGGGAAAGAGGCTCCTGTTCCCAGTTCAATTTCGAATTGTAACTTGGAGCGTGTAAAGATTGTTTCTCTTGCATTTCTTTTGCAGGTGTAAGGCCATGTAGCTCGTTAGGTAGAACGAGCCTTTGTTTAGAAGTGTGCTGTAGGGATGAAGTGAGTCTACAAGAATGTGAAGATGCAACATTTGGCAGGGAAGGTGCCTGGGACCCAAGGACATATCAACGGTTCTTGGAACAAGACAAATCTGTGCTGGAAAAGTACGAGGGGCTGCACCTGCCTGAAGGAGGTGTGCCAGGGGTGTGCCTACTGTTTTGGGGTTTTGTATTAGGGAAAGTGCCCAGAGGGTGGAGAGTCAGTTGCTATTGAAGCTAGGGTTAGAGTCAGTTGGAGTTAGACTGAGTCCTGTCTAAGGCAATCCAATTGGATATGCAGTTAGACATGGGACTTAGAGGGGACTAGGTAGGAGAACTTATGGAGCATCTTAGAATGAGCTCCGTCGTTTAGGCTACTTACCTGGAAAGAGTGAATGTGCTCTTTAGGGAGCCTTTGCAGCTGACATCTTTTTTCTCTTGCCTAGGAGGTATGTTAAGTAGGGATGTCACTTTAGAGTTAGTGTAGGGACAGACTAATCTTTCTATTCCATTGGAGCAGATGCAGTCGAGATTTCCAGTGGGAACTGTAATTGCTTGCCGAATGCTTCTTGAATTAACCTTGCTTTTTATTTTGAGTCGTCTGAGACTCCTGCGTAGCATTATGTTTGTATTAGTGCCAGTTTATTTCTTGAACCTCTTGCTGATTTGCTTGTATGTTCAGTTATTTTTGGCTTTGTAATACATCTTTAAACTTCATTCCGTAGTCAGTGGTCCTTTAGATTGAGATGCATTGTTAATTTTTAAACTGTTAAAGGTATGAGATTAGAGTACTTCCTTTACACTTCTATACAGACTAAAGAGGTTCGTCGACCAGGGATTCCAAGGACTGGTAAGCAAAATCTGTATGTGAATCCCAGCGTCATCACCTTCCTCGAAAGATATGAGGTGATCAATCCAGTAGGGGCCGAGAAAAAAGGGGGTCACAAAACACGATTTCCAAATTCATTTTTTCCTTGGGAAATTGAACTGTGATAGTGCAAAAACAGTTTAATGGAATTCGTCAGAAAGCTAGACCTTGGTCACGAAAGCTTTTTTTATGTGATGTAAATCAGTTCAGTAGTTTTGGAGAAATTAACTTTCAAACACTTTGAATATCTACATGGTTTGATTTGCAAGAGGCTCAAGAGATTCCGACCATCAGACAACTTAAAAAAATAGAGGGATCTGATTTGCAGAGCTGGATTTTTTTCCTGTCAGCCATTTCTCTCACAGAAGTGAATAGCACTTGTGCATTCCAGCAGGAGATTGCACTGTGGTTGACTGGCCACAACATGAAGAGGAATGTTGCGACAGCCATTTTAGAACACAAAGACTTAGTCACCGTGTCTTGAAACTAGAATAAAAATGTAGCATAAAGAGACAGGTAAGGGGTACCCCGGCCAGTGGACCATGGTGGGGGGTGGGTTCCCAAATGGGCCTCAGACCAAAATGTAAACAAAATTGGTTTCTGTGATTCTGCAGAACCCAGCAAAGCCCCGTGGACAGGAGCACAGGAGTCACACAGGTGCGCCCGGGGCCTTGCCTGGCGGGGGTTGGGTCTCTGCAGGGGGTTGAATACATGACCTTTCCCAGGCCAGGCCCTGCATTGAAACCTATACCATGCACAGCCATAGGCCATGGGCGGCAGGGGATGGCTAACCGTGGGGGGTTGGCCACAGGCTAGACCCTGCAGCCAACTCCATGTCATGCCATGCAATGCCTTCAACAATGCCCAGTGGGGGGTTGGCTGCCTGCAGGGGGATTAAATGCAGGGTCTCGACTTGCGTGGCATGAGGTTGACTTCACTTGTGCCCTAAAATTATATGTTTTAACTGGCATTAGTTTGGTTTTCAGTTAATTATTGAAGGTTTCTTTAATGAGAAGTAAGATATAATTACAGTTCCTAACTATATCGTTGCTTTAAGCCTTTGTTTATTTATTATGGTTTGTCACTTTACAACTTGGCATGGATGGCACTTTGCTAATCCTATGCTTAATGACTTTGCTGCAGAAATGGCAAAAATACTTTGTTTATTTTTATTTAGTTATTTTATTTATAGAGCGCAACATTCATCCAATAGGATATAACTGCGCTAAAGGGTCAAGATCTCATGGTATGGGTGAAGTGGGGTGCAGGGTGCTGCTGGAAGGTCTGACATTAGCCTTTGGGGAACAGATGGGTTTTGAGCTTCTTTCTAAATGCCATGTAATCGTCAGTAAGATGTAGTTCCAGTGGAAGTTTATTCCATTAAGTGGCTGCCAGGTATGAAAAGGTGCAACCTCCTGCCCTTGCTTTTTTATACGTTTTATCTTAGCTTACACCTGATATCGTGACATCAGGCACCTGGTCGGGTGAGTAGAATTGAACTTTGTTCTGAAGAATTATGGGACCGCATTAGTGTAGTGCCTTGTGTGCATGCTTTTATTCATTTCAGGTTGGCTTGGATGATATTTGTACCAATCCAAAGCTGTCATACTGTGACTAGAGTTGTAAAAGGCTTTTGTCATTTTACAACTCGGTGTGGATGGCACTTTGCTAATCCTGTGCTAAAAGACTTTGCTGTAGAAATGGAAGGAGACTTTGGGTCATATTTACAAAAACTGACACATTAGCATTGATGTGTCAGATTTCTTGCACCTGCGGCAAATGCCCTGATGACGCCATGGAGGCGCTGTATTTACAATACAGATGTCCATGGCACAAGGATTCACGGATGTGTCAGAAATGCTGATCCATCTTTTGGCGCTAAAGTGACGCATCGCTGGAGTTGGTAGTAAGGCGGACGCAACTCCTGTAATGCGTCAGAACACAGAGACAAGACCCATATTGAAAGCCCTGCATCAAACCTTATGCCTGGTTTGAGAAGGCATAGGGATTTTGATGCAGTCAAGTCATAGAGTAACTCAGTGATAAGTTGTACAATTCACTGGGTCAATTCTATATGGCTTGGGAGCGTCTACCCTGCATGCATTATACCTGGTGCAGGTATAATGTAATGCAGGCATCTACAAACTGGCGCATTGGGACCAATGCATCAGGTTGTAAGTACGGAGCGGTTTGGAGCAGTGATTGCGCTGCCGCTACGTAAAAGAAATTTATGCTGCGGCGCTGCTAGCTCCTCCTTATTGGTTCAGTTAGGCAGGCTCATTTTCTGCATGTAGAACGTCGTGCCAATTGGACTAGTTGGATCAGGAAGCAGGCTGCAACACACACGAGCGCCGTTGTGTGCTTTCCCGAGCTCAAGGCACTTTTGTTCACAGATTTTTTCATGGCAGCCTGGCCATGGGGAGAGGCACCATCCTGGGCTGAAAGAGAAGTTTCCAATCAGCCGAGTGAGGCTGCAGGTTTGAACTTTCAAAACTTGCGTGGCACGACGTTCTACATGCAGAAAATGAGCCTGCCTAACTGAACCATATCCTACTAAGGACAAAACGAAAATTAATAAAGCAAATAACATTGGAATTTACTAAAATGAATACTTATTCTCGCAATAAAGGACCCAATGTCCCACCATGCACTACTAATGATTGAACTTTGCATACGCCCATTGAAGGGCAGGTGATGGATAAATAAAACCGGAAACACTAATGAGTAATGCGAGCCTCTGGTGTTATAACTGCTGCCCAGGAAGAAGAGGATGTTACCTCGAAACGCGTTGGCAAAATAAAGCACTAATTGGATCAGGAAGCAGGCTGCATCACACACGAGCGCCGTCGTGTGCTTTCCCGAGCTCAAGGCACTTTTGTTCATATATATATATATATATATATGATGTGAACAAGGGCGCCTGAGCCCGAAACGCGTCATCTGTCGACTGCTGTTTGGTTACAATAAACATCTTGCCTGAATCCAGAAGTGGTTCGTGTCTCTTTCTTCGCCGCCGGGGCTCTCTGGTGGAAGTGGAAGGAGTAACCTGTTCGAATATATATATATATATATATATATATATATATATATATATATATATATATATATATATATATATATATATATATATATATATATATATATATATATATATATATATATATATATATATTGGCCCCAAAGTGCTGCTCGAGCGATCCGCAACCAATCACCGCTGATGTCGTCGGTAGTAGCAGCCGCTACTCTTAATATCCACAGCTTCTGAGTCCCGTTGGTTAAAAGGACATCTACTAGCGATAAAAAAAGAAAGGAGATCGATAACAAAAATCAACGAATGCACCCCGTATGATTACGAACTTCAGTAGGGGAGCATGGGCACTGGAAAAAGTGATGAGGGCCAATTGGAAGCTTTTGGTCTCTGACCCTATTATTGGAGAACTTGTAGGTACGAAACCACAGGTAACATACCGTAGGGCACGATCCCTGAGAGATAGACTTGTACACAGTTACCTAGATGAACCATCAAAAAATAAGTGGCCCCCAATCCCTAAAGGTTTCTCAGTTTGCGGCAACTGTAAATGTGATCGCAATGGGAAATCACGCAAAAATTACCAGATAGGGACAGGCCAAATGAGAACAATCAAACATCAAATAAACTGCAACACAGACTTCGTGGTCTACGTGCTTGAATGGCCTTGTGGCCTCAAGTACGTGGGCAGCACGAAGCATCCTCTTAAGGTAAGGATCTTACAGCACTTACGTGCCATCAACAACAAAGACCACAATTACCCAATGGCTCGCCATTATGAAGAAAGCCATAATAGCAATAATGGGAGCCTTAGGTTCTATGGCATAGATAAGATACCTAGGAGCATTAGAGGTGGAGCTCGAGAGGCACAACTTAGGATTAAAGAGTCCAAAAACATTATTGACATGGGAAGCAAGACCCCAAATGGACTGAATTATGGAGAAGAACTGTCATCCCATATAGGCTCTTGAACACTAGGATGGCACAGGGCAGAGGCCAACCCACAGTATGAGTAATATTGGTATACAGTAACCACCAGCACAATTTTTAGTAGTGTAACTCTCCAGCAATGGACCATCTTTATTAATATGAGAATGGGTATAATAATCTCTATGGTAAAGCAATTTTAATGCCAGTAATCCTCTAACTCAGATGGTCATAAGTAGAGTAACACAATATTCACTGAGGAGAATAGTATGTCGGTTATGAATTATGTTGAATAACGAAATGTTATGTTTTGATTTTTTTATTATTATGATTTTCACTTTAACTCACTAGGTAATATCTCACGTCTCACTTATCCATAATTAATGAGCACTCGAACATTAGACCTGCCACCACCTTAACACTATCCCAGCTCTTACATGGACTACTTTAGGGAAATCTATGATGACGAAGGGAGCTCCCTTATCATAAAGCATCTCTTTCTGAAATTTAATCTCAAATTGAGAAAATGCTGAGACGGGTTGGTCACACTTAACTGATAGGAGTTTCGAACCGCCGTTTTTCTTCTAACCAATCCACAAAATAGATGGGAGTGTTAAATCCGTAACCGGAGCAACAGCCCACGCCAAAATGTATGAACCAAGGGAGCTCCTGAGATTCAGGACCTAGAATGAATCGGTTAGTTTGTGTGTACTGATCAACACAGGATCCCTATTATGGTGTGGAAAACCGTTCACAGCATAGTCATAATATTGACAAATATCCAAAACCTCCCGACGGGCTTAAAACCAATTGGTAACCCTTAGTTACGGGAGTTCACACTACATTTCCTGACCTCCTTAGCGATTGTGTAGTTCACGATCGCGGAGCTGAGGATAGTGGCGGTCCATAACAGTAACATCACTCTCCGTGTCCCATTTACGAATTAAACACTGACATTGACATTTGCCGAAATATGATGCAATTATAAATGTTGATATGTGTACGTATACAGATCGGTTTTTGCAACAAAAGGCATACAATTGAAGTATTTCTTTCATGTTTATGAATTAAGACATGGATGATGGACTTATAAAAGTGTAAAATGCAAAATGGTGGCTACTTGAAAAAGGCTAACGCCGTCGTCTCTGTGTCCTTTTCACCAACGGGACTCGGAAGCTGTGGATATATATATATGTATATATATATATATATATACACATACATATATATATATTACCTAGTGGCGGTCGCCAGTAGGTAGTTATAGTTAATACCTAGTTTCCATAGGAAATCCGCAACATTCTATTTGGAATAACCTTGGCGCCGGTAGACGAATCTTCGCGAATTTCTCCAAGAAGATGGCCTGCTTCGCTCCGCTCCTTCTCTGAAAGTTTGGGGGTGATTCATAAAGCGGGGGCCGAGAAAAACAGGGGGGTCCCAAAACGTGTTTTCCCCATGCAATTTCCCATAGGACCTTTAGCCGGGGCTACAGCCCGAACGGCTGAAAGGAATTACACCAAACTTGGCAAAAAGGTAGAGTTCTGTTCGCAGATGGGCCTTTTTGTTAAATGGTGTAAATCCGTTCAGTAGTTCCTTAGGAAATCAAAAGTAAAATCATAGATATATATTGGAGGTGTTACGGTAAGCTTACTGTAAGCTTACTGTACTCTGTACCTTCCCGAGCACGAGCTGAATGCTAATTGGCTGTCAGCTGTATGTCAACACTCCAAACCAGAAAGTGTTGGCAGCCATCTTGTGCCTCGGTAGACTGAGGCACAAGAAAGCAGAAAAACAAACATGTAGAACGCAAAAAGGGGGCAGGGTAGAAACACCCTGACCCCCTAGACCTGCTCAGGGCGTCCCACAAGGACCCCCAAGGCCCCCCCCATGTTGTTTTTGACAAAAAATCACGGGGTACGAGTATCGTACGAGTACGGTAAGCTTACTGTAAGCTTACTGTACTCTGTACCTTCCCGAGCACGAGCTGAATGCTAATTGGCTGTCAACTGTCTGTCAACACTCCAAACCAGAAAGTGTTGGCAGTCATCTTGTGCCTCGGTAGACTGAGGCACAAGAATGCAGAAAAACAAATGTGTAGAACGCAAAAAGGGGGTAGGGTAGAAACACCCTGACCCCCTAGACCTGCTCAGGGGGTCCCACAAGGACCCCCAGGGCCCCCCCCCACAAAATGTTGGGACAAAAATTGCGGGGTACGAGTACGGTACGCGTACCTTTCCAAGTACAAGCTGCATGCTCATTGGCTGTGAACACTCCAAAACAGGAAGTGTTGGCAGCCATCTTGTGCACAGTAGACCAAGGCACAAGAAAGCAGAAAAACAAACATGTAGAATGCAAAAAGGGGGCAGGGTAGAAACACCCTGACCCCCTACGCCTGCTCAGGGGGTCCCACAAGAACCACCAAGGCCCCCCCCCCATTTTTTTGGGACAAAAATCGCGGGGTACGAGTACCGTTCGAGTATCGTGCGCGTACCTTTCCGAGTACGAGCTGCATGCTCATTGGCTGTGAACACTCCAAACCAGGAAGTGTTGGCAGCCATCTTGCGCTCGGTAGACCGAGTTACAAGAAAGCAGAAAAACAAATGTGTAAAACGCAAAAAGGGGGTAGGGTAGAAACAGCTTGACCTCCTTGGCCTGCTCAGGTAGTCCCACAAGGACCACCAAGGCCCCAATTTTTTTTTTTTAAACCCAGTCTGCTTTTTTGTCAAATTACCCCCCAGGTGGACCAAATCCCAGGGGCATAGTGAAAAAAAAGTGTGGGGAGGGCCCCAATCCCCCCACACTGCCCCGGGGACCACCACCCCATGGGCAAAGCAACGCAGCCCCCTGGCGCATACTGTAGGTACCAGGTTGGATGGTTGGCCCCCATGGACCCACAGTATGCAAGGGGAATTGGTTCCCCCTCTGCAATCGCTCCAGGGGGCTGCGTTGCAGAGAGGTGTTAAAAGGAGGGTGGCCTCATTACACCTCTCTGCAATGCAGCCCCCTGGCGCATACTGGAGATTCCTGGTGGGCTAGTTGGCCTACAGGGACCCTCAGTATGCAAGGGGAACTAGTGAAGGTAGGGGGCGGGGCTTGAGGTGATATGAGTGCAAACATGCCCTGAGGCGCATTTTAAGTTGGGGAATTAATTCCTGTTCAATCCAGAGGTCCCCTATGAGGCAACTAGTCCAACAGGTATCTCCAGTAAGTGCCACGGAGCTGTGTTGCAGAGTGTTGTAAAAAGGGGGCATGCCCTTTGAATGACTCTCTGCAACACAGCTGCCTAGCTACCTGGTGGGCTAGTTGGCTCACAGGGGACCTCAGGATTGAAGAGGAATTAATTCCACAATCTAGCTCACTACTATTCCTGAAAAGTACATTTAACTGTACTTACCAGTAACTTGAATTTCCTTCCATAGGATATCATTGCCTGCTAAATAAAATATATATAAATTAAAAAAATATTAAATAAAAAAATAAATATTACAATTTCAATATTTGTAAAAACATTGTTTTTCAATTTATATTAAAAATGTGTAATGTAATTTAAAGAATAAAATATCTAAAAATAAAGACTTTAAAATAATGTAGTAAATCAGTATAAAAAATATAACAATGAATACATTTAAAAATTATCATTTGCAAAACCTTTGAAATTCACTGAAAAAAACATAGGTTTCAGCCACATTATAGTTAAAAATTAGCATTTAAAAAACCTTAGAAATTCACTGAAAAAAACATAGGTTTCAGCCATGTTATAGTTAAAAATTTGTATTTAAAAAACCTTAGAAATTCACTGAAAAAACCATAGGTTTCACACACGTTATAGTTAACTGGACATTTCACTCATACAAAACCATTGAAATTCCCCCGTTATAGTTAACTATAACTTGCGCGCCCGCAATGCACTGCTGATGACGTCACATATTACATCACTCATGACATGGTCAGTGACATCACTCATGACATTACTGATGACATCTCAAATGACATCATTGATGACATCATCCTTGTGAAAGAGTGGCAGACCTCCTCTCACCCTAATATAACCTTTGATACACATATTCAAAAATAGAAAATAACATTTTCAATAAAATGGAGATACCAATACCAGTTACAACAGCCTATTCAGTAATTCCAACATCTACATACACATCCAATCCACTCATTCACCAACATTTCTATACAGTCACTCATACATGTACTCACTCATCATATGTACGCATACACCTATACATCCTGTTACACACAGATACTCATCCATAGAGTTACTCAAACAAATACTCACACCTGCAAATCAAACATCCATTTACTTGCATATACAGCTATACACACACCACTACACTTACTTCTACAGAAACATACACATACTTACTCTCTTAAACAATCACTTATAGAAACAAATACTTATTTAAATAGGAACTCTTCCAATCTCTCACTCCCATATAGACTCACTTATGTACCTCAATACTCACATATACTAGTTTAAAACATATGTACTTACTCATAAAGACACTATTGGGACCTTCATTCACTCACTAACACGCCCATACACAAACTCATCCACCCATACAGTCTTGCACACATGCTGTCTTCAAAACACATACAAACAGTGAGTCAGTCATTCATGCATCTATACGCTAAGTAATATCCCCCACCAAACCATACAGACACTCATACTGATACTCAAACCAACTAATAAGCCATATACACACTCATGTAGATACTCACCAACCCATGCAGCCACTTATACACAAAGTAAGACACTGATATAGGTATTTACATATTTAAAAATTACTCGTTAATACATGTATTCACTAAGATACACTTAATAAGTCAGTTATATAATCAATTTTACAAAGAAACCATCCATTTAGACACTTATTTACCCATTTATTCTTCCATCAACCTTTGGATATACATATATAAAAAATATTTATTTTCAGAAAGACACACATTCGCTGGATGATGTCATCAGTGATGGCATCAGTGATGTCATTTCAGATGTTATCAGTGATGTCATGAGTGATGTGGGAGCGACGGTCGCACGCCGGAGTCACGCCTGAGTAGCCCGTCTGCGCCCGTCCGCGCCTGGACTATTCTCCAATTCGAATGCTACTCCAACCATTGTTCATAAGTATACCGGTGAGGAACTCAAACAACTGAGGCAAGCTCCACACGCCGACTGTATTTCGTGTGTCCTACTAGCGCATAATTTCATACGCTCGGGCTGCGCATTTCATATGGGAAAAATGTCAAGGTGCAAAGGAATGTCTCGTACTCAAGCACGCGGTAGGCTGAGGAAAGATAAAATTGTCCTGGCTCACCCTCCGCTGAAATTTTGAAATAACAACTGTAGGTCCCTCCCCAAGCACAAGTTTAATATTCACGACTTTCTTGTCGATGAAAATCCAGATGCTGTCTTTTTAACTGAGACCTTGCTCCACGAGAGCTCTGGGCCAGACATTGCAGCTGCCATCCCAAATGGCTACGTAATAATGAGAAAAAACAGAGATACAGGCAAAGGGGGGGGGTATAGCTATAATTTTTAAATCTTTGTACACAATTTTCCCTCTCAGTGGAAGTGAAGCTGCCCTTTTTAGGCTTACGGTTAATGCCCAATTGACTTTGTCGGGTATTTTGATATATCGCCCTCCAAGTAATGCCAATTCCTGGGTGTCTTCCCTGGTGGAAGCTCTAGCTCCTTTGATGCTGAGGGTGGCTAACTTCACTATTCTTGGAGATTTAAATCTTCATTTAGAAGACTCGTCCTGTACCTTAAGTCAACATCTCTTATCTGATCTCGAAGTCTTTAATCTCTTATGTGTAACTCCGGACCTACTCACTCTGCGGGTCATCTGTTGGATCCAATCTTCTCAAATCTTCAATATGATTGCTCACAGAAAGCTCGCCCTTTGGAGTTGTCTGACCATTATGCTCTCTTTTTCTCTCTGCCACTAAACAGGACCAAGGTCAGAAGCAGTAAAAGCAAAGACGTGCAGATATGTCGTTGGGGTAAACTCAATACCATTAAGTTTAATCGGCATCTTTTAGGGTCTCTTCCAGATGCTGATTGGCCCGTATCAGAGCTCAACGATGTGGTATCCAAATGGCTGAGTAATGCAGTGGACACCATGCTTCCTCTGACATCAAAGTGTTCCATGTCACATCGTCAGCCTGTGCCGTGGTTCTCAGAGGAGTTGAAGCTTGTTCGGGCCAACTGTAAGGCACTTGAAAGGAGAGGGAGGAGTAACTATCCCTGACTGGACCTTTATTGTTGCCCGAAAGTCCTGTTATTCCAGTGAAGCTCACGGAATGGCAACTGTTCCATGATGCCTCTTTCCTTGCATGCCTGAACAGTGTGAAATTAGGGTCTCCTCGAGACTCTCTACCTGCTAAGATCATGAAGATGTTAGACCCTAACCTGTATCAGGTATTTATAAATTTGCTTAATGCTTCTTTAAGGGAATCTCATGTACCCAAGGCATGGAAACATGCGATGGTGGTGCCCCTCCTAAAAAAGGCTGGTGCGGATGCCTTTAATCCTGCTAACTTCAGACCCATTTCCCTGTTGCCCATCTGTTCGAAGATCCTGGAAAGGCACATCAATACTCAATTGAATCATCTTGTGGAGAGTTCTGTTTTTTTACACTCTTCCCAGTCTGGCTTCCGAGCCCACTATTCCACAGAGACTGCACTTCTCAGAGTTACGGAGAGTTTACGACACGGTATCGATCAAGGTGAAACATCTGCACTCATCCTGTTGGATTTGAGGGCCGCGTTCGATACTGTGTCCCATTCCATCCTCCTGAAATCTCTCCGTTACCTGGGAGTGGCAGGTCCGGCTTTAGCCTGGATTGCCTCCTTCTTGAGAGGGCGTACCTTCCAGGTTTTCTCGGCCAAAACGACATCTGCAGTTTGTCCATCGGCTTATGGTGTTCCCCAGGGGTCTATACTCAGCCCCTTACTGTTTAACATCTACGTAAGACCCCTGGCCTCCATTGTGGAGGAAGCGGGGCTGACGCTATACTCCTATGCTGACGACACCCAAATTGTCTTCTCTCTGCCTGGCAGTGATGATAACAGCCCTTCTCCTTTAAGGCTCGGCCTGGTACGTGTGGCCGAGTGGATGCAGAGGAACTGTCTGAAATTAAATGGGGAAAAGACAGAAGTGGTGATACTGGGCAAAAATAAAAATCTATGGGGCCCCCAACACTGGCCTAGCGATATGGGACCACTTCCTCAACCAGTTACAGTGGTGCGTAATCTTGGTTTTCTTGTTGACGACAAGTTATCTATGAGGCAACAGGCTAAAAAGGTTGCCGCGATCTGTTTTGTCACCTTAAGATGGCTACAGAAAATCTTATGGATGCTGCCCCTCTCCACTAAGAGAACTGTTGTCCAGGCGCTGGTTGTTTCCTGCCTGGACTACGGGAATGTTCTCTATTTGGGAGCTGATGTTGCAACCATTAAAATTCTGCAGGTAGTCCAAAATGCGGCTGCCCAATTGCTTCGGAACGTTCCCAGGAGAACTTCAGCATCGCTTGCTCTGCTGGACTTACACTGGCTTAAAATTTCAAGCCGGATTAAATTTAAAGCCTTATGTTACCTGTTTAAGATCAGACAGGGCACAGCCCCGAAATACCTACAGAACTTAGTTCAACCATATAGGACACACCGCACCCTTAGATCTTCTGGCAATGGAGACTTTAGTATCCCGAGATTTAAACTTGCTAGAATGGGTGGGCGATCTTTCGCTCATTTAGGCCCCAAGCTCTGGAACACCCTACCAGTTGTCTTAAAATTAGAGAATAATCTGTTACGTTTCCGGAAGGGACTCAAGACTTTGCTTTTTGAGTGATCTTTGTCTTTAGTTAGCCCCGCTGTCCTGAGTTTGCTGGTATTACCTGATATGTTCTTTTCTTCTTGAGTCTATCCCTAGCGCCGGGAAACCCACTGTGGGTAGCTGTTGCGCATTACAAGTTAAATAAATAAATAAAAATGTTACTGACCATGTCATGAGTGATGTAATATGTGATGTCATCAGCAGTGCATTGCGGGCGCGCGAGTTATAGTTAACTATCACGGGGGAATTTCAATGGTTTTGTATGAGTGAAATGTCCAGTTAACTATAACGTGTGTGAAACCTATGGTTTTTTCAGTGAATTTCTAAGGTTTTTTAAATACTAATTTTTAACTATAACATGGCTGAAACCTATGGTTTTTTCAGTGAATTTCTAAGGTTTTATAAATGCTATTTTTTAACTATAACATGACTGAAACCTATGTTTTTTTCAGTGAATATATATATATATATATATATATATATACACACATACACATACATGCATGTATATATCTATATATTTTTTTTTTTTTTTACACTGGTGGTGATAGCGTCAGTGCAGTTATAGTTAGGTTCGAGTTTCCATATGAGAGGTATGTTTTGATTTTTAACAATATTGGTTTTATTTGTTAAATCCCTCTGAACAAAATTTAATTGACTTTGGGTTCTTCATGAAAAGTGTTGAGCTGATCCGTCATGCGGGGTCTAAGAAAAAAGGGGAGGTTCCAAAGTATAATTTCCCAACTTTAATTCATATAGGAACGATTGTTTACCAATACAGAAGACACAGCTGAACAGAATTACACCAAACTGAGCAAAGGTATAACTTTACTTGAGGATTGTGCTTTTGTTGGTTTAGTGTAAATCCATAAAATTGTGTTTGAGAAATTACCAATTGAAAAGAGTGTTTGGGGTGGTCATTAAGAGGTTAATCCTCAAAGAAATTAGAGATATCTGGACCGTTAAGTCCCAGAGGATCCACAGAACAGCAACACCAAAATGCAAAAAATGCTCAAATCTGATTGGCCGGTGAAGCTTTTCTCCCTTCAGCCATCTTGGCACCATGCACCCTAAGTACCGAAGGGATCTGAACGGCTGAACACAACATCGGAAGAAATTGTTGCAGCTGCCATTAGTGGACTAGCAGCCTAAAACAAATTGAAGGGCACATTAGGAGACAGGGTGAGCACACCTTGATCCTCATATTTAAAAATTAAAAAAGCAAGGTTTTGTTGCAGGATCTGTGGTACAAGTGATAGGCCATTTTTTGTGTGCTGGGTGGTTCTGCTCCTGTGGAGCATCACCTCAGCGCCACTTCTTCTGAAAATGTCTGTTTTGGATCGGATGTCTGTGTAGAGTGGGCTGTATTGCTATAACAAGAGCTCACCCTTAAACCCATGTTAACCTGGGCATTTGGCACGACTTTAAAAACAATCCAGTTTCATTCAAAGACACATTACAATAATCAGTGGCATCACTGAACAAAATGAAATAACCACATTTACACTGTAACATAAGAGTAATACATTTGATTATTTTGTACGGATAAACCTTCATCTGAGATTATTCAATAAAGTATTTTATCTAATCGTGGTACAAACAAGTAAGTGAAATGTGTCCTCAGTGCAAAATAAAAACTGAAAAACCACAACCAAGAGATAGCAGAGACAAGAGGTGACACTGATGTAAATTGATATGTTTATGCAGTCCTTAAAAGTCAAACAATAAAGTGTGCGTTGTTTGTTATCCAGTAGTCAATGACGTTTTGATCCTCATCAGGATATAAGGGTATGATCAGGACATTATTGAGCTAAGGACATCTGTAATGGATAAAGGCAGATGTTAGGATATGTGTTGTGTGGTCTTGTCATATTGTATGCAACAATTATTAGAGAAAAATTACCTGTTGTTGCTAGATTCGTAATGTTAATGTATGAGGTAGTCCAAAGGTGGTGGTGTAGCAACACGGGTAAGTGGTTACCAAAGGTAATCAAAATGGTACTTACCCAGGGGTTGGTTACATATACGATGAGGCAATAAGAGATGAAGATGTTTGGATACATGCTGTTTATCATATGTATTTTAGCAGGACCAAGGTGCTTGCAAACAAGTTTACTTAACCTCAACTTTGTGGTGAGAAGACAATTTTTAGCAGCCTCAACTCCACAAAGGGAGTTTTCCTTGGAGTGCAGACCTCAGAGTGGTAGCCGGACGTATCTGACTGCTAAAGGTGTGCAGTTAGAAGGTTCTTCTCTTCCAGTTTCAGAACAGCGTCCATCACTGTCTGCTTGAATGGATTTGTGTGAGGCGCATTTGTCCTCGTGTCCTCGTTTTCATCAAAGAGCTTGCAAACGAGGCTCAGAATGCACATAGAGTGACAGTCTAGAAGCTTTCCATAGAAAAGTCAAATACATCCAAATATGCGTATTCATCAGTATTTTAAAACAGGAAGGAAGCTAATGTACCAGGCATTTAGGGTTCACAAGGCACTACTAGGATTCCGATGAAGTCTTTTGACTCGGGGATGATCCCTCGTGCATGGAAATCAGCTCAAGTTGTACCTACACTAAAGAAGTCCGACCATAGTTATCTAGAAAAACTACCATCCTATTTAGTTGCTCAAACTCCAGGGCAAGTCAGTGGAACGTTTAATAACTATCCATGGGAGAGGTGTGGCGCCGCGTTCAGGGCTACTGATGCTGGAATCTGAGGATCACGGTTCGATCCCTGACTCCGGCGGCAGGTTAGCCCAGCACCATGTGACTCTGGGCAATAGCTTGCTTAATTTTCCTGACGGCCCCCAGCGCCTAGAGACCCTTACGGGTGATTGTTCGCGCTTTACAAATGTGGATTATTATTATCCAACTTTCAAACTACATTAATGAAAACCAAATACTGGACCCATCTCAATCTTCCTTTACTATGGAGACTGGCCTGGTTGTGGTGATTGATTCCATCAGGCTTTCATTGGACAAAGGCATTCCATCGATGCTGGTATTGCTAGATGTATCTGCAGCCTTTGATACTGTGTCCCACACAAGGTTGATTCAAAGGATGTATGAGATTGGTATTTTTGGTACAACTGTCCAATGGTTTCGGGATTTGCTAAGAAATAGATCTCAGACTATCTCGCTGGGCACCTTCAAGACCCGTATCATGTCGATTGACAAGGAAGTACCTCAGGACTCATGCTTAAGCCTCATGCTGTTTAACATCTATGTGGACCATATAGCTTCCATTGTTAGATCCTTTGGATTTGAAATTGCATCATATGTGGGTGATCCTCAGCTTGTCAACTCCTTTGGGGATGACCTGGACAGGATCAAAGATCAGTTCTCAAAAGGAAAGAAAGCTATTGCAGACTGGATGGCCACCAACTGTCTGCAATTGAATGCAGAGAAAACTGAGAGTTTGATATTTGGAAAGGCACAGCAGCTTTGGACCTCAGAATGGTGGCCTATAGAATTAGGCCTTGCTCCTATAGCCAAACAGTTAGTGAAGAATCTTGGCCTTAAAATAGACCAGTCTCTGTCCATGAAAGGTCAGGTCGTTGTCACCAGCCGCAGTTATTTCAATATGATGCATTTGTTAAACAAAGCTTTCTCCTAGCTTCCTCTTTCTGTTAGGAAAGCCCTTGTTTAGACCCTGATTACTAGCCAATGAGCCCTTAATGTCCAAACTGCAAATGGTTCAAAACACTGCTGCACGACTTGTGTGTAATCTTCCTTACTGCTCTAGGCTTAAACTTTACTTAAACTCTAACATTGGCTACCCATCACAAAACAGACCATTTTCAAAATATGCTGACTTACACAAAACCGTGTTGAGTTGCAACTAAATTGGTTATAAGTGGGGTTAAGTCACCAATCTCTTTCTTGCAATTCCAGCAGGTTGGCTCGTTCCTGAGGGACAGCTTGTGGAGATGTGAGGGTGTCCTGGCTTGGTGACCAAAATGATCTATTGGTAAATATATATATTTAGCGGGGTGGAAGGGTCTAGTTTTGGTGGACAATAGCATACGGGGGTGTATATCTTCAAGGATCGCCTTTTCAACTGAGATCCAAGGGGTATAATCTAGCATTTGCTGTTCAATCATTTCTAAAATCAGTCAGGTGTACTCCGCCCAGGTTCAAGGGAAGCCTCAGTGTCTTAATGGAGATCTAAGGGACCTTGCCTAATTTCTGATGGAAATTCTCAGACAGGGATAGCAGGAGCATACTTAGGAGATAGTTAACTATAGGAGTTACTATAATTTTAATTGTCTCGATATACCCCTCACCAGATCTGTTCCTGAGGCTCAGCCGGGAACCTGCACACACGCACACCTCCTTTAAAAATGTATGCTGTATTTCTGTTTGTTTGCAACTAGCGTGATTGACTACTGCTACTTGCATTTTTTAACTTGTGGCTTGTGTGTTTTGGCTCTAGCCTCTGCTGACTTTGGGCATTGTGTCAACAGCGCGTGTTTATTGAAGCTATCACAGCGTGTGTGAATCATTGTTTACCTACCTGACTCCACACTCGATCTTGGACGCTGCTCCTAAACGCGGCCGCCATATTGGGGGAAGTTGGTTGGCACGCTAGTGTTTAGCATCAGGTGACCTTAAAGGTCGGACTTCTCACCGCCTTTTTCAGATCTGTTCCTGAGGCTCAGCCGGGAACCTGCACACACGCATACCTCTTTTAAAAATGTATGCTGTATTTCTGTTTGTTTGCAACTAGCGTGATTGACTACTGCTACTTGCATTTTTTAACTTGTGGCTTGTGTGTTTTGTCTCTAGCCTCTGCTGACTTTGGGCATTGTGTCTACAGCGCGTGTTTATTGAAGCTATCACAGCGTGTGGGAGTCATTGTTTACCTACCTGACTCCACTCTCGATCTTGGACGCTGCTCCTAAACGCGGCCGCCATATTGGGGGAAGTTGGTTGGCACACTAGTGTTTAGCGTCAGGTGACCTGCCTCCACCCTATAAGTCCAGCATGCCTACGAGGACGTGCAGCGGACGAGTGCAGCGGGCGCGCCTTATGCAAGCCTGAGGTGCGCCTGAGTGAAGCTCGTCTGCGCCCGTCCGCGTCCCGGAGGCGCCCGGCACGGCAGTAGACCTAGCTCCTCTAAGCTGCACCGCTGAGAGGGTAATTTCCTTTGATCGTGATACTCTAATTAGGTTGGGGAATACTACTAGCTCGGGCTGTGTTAAACATCTATGTGACCCTGCTAATGTTAGGCATGTCTGTGAGACTTGCGCATGGTCTTCCTCGACTTCGCTTTCTTCACCAGTTACTCCCGGCTCAAACAATACTACTGGAGAGACCTCTGCGAAGGCCCACGTGTATCCATGCATGCTTTTAAACACTCGATCTCTTGGTAAGCATGCCCTTGACCTTTTTAACCTACTCTTTGAACAGAAGCCGTCATGTCTCTTTCTCACGGAGACATGGCTAGGCGACTCCTCCGGTCCCGACATCTCTACTGCCCTTCCCCCTAACTATTATATAGTCAGGAAAGACCGAGAGCTGGGTAGAGGAGGAGGAGTGGCAATGGTGGTAGACAAGCGATACACCTGCTCTGTACTTGAAACTGATAACATTCCGGGGGTTGATTCCCTTGGCTTCTGCCTATCTTTCTCCCCGCACCATTCTTGTGCTGGCCTTTTAGTCTATCGTCCGCCAGGCCACCTGGGCCCATTCTGTGATAAACTTCACCAAACTTTATCCCCTCTTGCAATAAAATACAAGCATCTTCTTCTTCTCGGAGATTTCAACATCCACATGGACGAACCTGAGTCCAGTGACTCGGGCAAATTAAATGATGCTACTAGCATGTTCGATCTTTTACCCTATTTTTTTGTAGCTACTCATAATAAAGGTCATTTGTTAGACCAAGGTTTTTCTTCTCTGTCTATCCAATCTTATCCACCACTTCCGGTGACGTGGTCAGACCACTTCCTGTTAAATTTTGATATCGTGGGTCCTTCTAAATTTACCTGCACTGAAAATGGCACTCAATCTATGGCTTTCCGACCCTTCCATCGTGTCACCACTGATATGCTGGAGCAGTCTTTGGCACTCTATCCTTGTCCACGGACTGGCAACTTTGAGCAGGACTTTTCCAGCTTTCAGTCCTGGCTCGCTCAACGCTTTGATGAATTGGCACCTATGTCTGCCAGATCCTCAACATCTCAACGTATCTCAGCCCCCTGGTTTACCACCGAACTTCATGAGATCAGAAAAAATTGCAAGAAAGCCGAACAAATATGGCGTAAAAATGATAATGCCCTGTTAAAAATAAGGTTTAAAAATCTTACTAAGGCCTATCACAAAGAAATTACACTTGCGAAAAAAGCTTTCTTCGCTAAAAGTATTGACTCAGCCTGTAACATCAGTAAGGAAATATTTAATATCGTTAGGGAATTCACTTCCCCCCTTGCTTCAAACCCCAAATGTTCTCCCTCTGAACCCTGGGTCAATCAGCTGGCTAGCTTTTTCTGCAATAAAATTCTTAATATCCAGGCATCTTTTCCGCCTGTTGCCCCTGCCATTGATCCTGACCCCTCTTCATTTATTATGAACTTTTCACAGGACAACCATATTCTGTCAGATTTTCCTCCTCTGTCGTTGGAGGCCTCGCTTGATTTGCTGCAAAAACTGAAATCTGGCTCTCCCTCTGACCCTTGCCCCGCCAAAATCCTTTCAAAAATGGCCCCCGTTCTCAATCCTCTGATTAATCCTCTCCTCAACGCCTCCTTCACTTCGGGCGAGGTCCTAAAGGCCTGGAAAAAGGCTCATGTCATCCCTCTTATAAAAAAATGTTATCTGAACCCTTTAGAACACTCTAACTATAGGCCAATATCTTTGCTTCCTGCCCTTGCCAAACTTGCTGAAAAACATGTACATTCCACCTTGTCAAAATTTTTAGAAGCCCATGACATTCTACATCAGACGCAGTCAGGTTTCCGCTCCAACCTCAGTACAGAAACAGCACTACTGGAGGTAACTGAGACTATAAAGGAAGTGACTGATTGCAGAGGGAAGGCAATGCTGGTATTACTCGATCTCTCAGCGGCCTTTGACACCGTCCCTCACAACCGGCTCCTCTTTAGACTTCATGAGATCGGAATTAGAGGGACGGTGTTCAATTGGCTTAAGTCCTTTGTCTCCGAACGCCAACAAATGATCTGGTCACCACCTTTTTCAGCAACAGTTCCATCTCTTGATGTGGGAGTGCCACAGGGATCAGTTCTTAGTCCCACTTTATTTAACGTCTATCTCTCCCCATTGGCTGAACTAGTGGAGACCTTTGGCGCGCGTATCGTGTCCTATGCGGACGATACGCAACTGCTTTTTACCTGCGATAAGAACTCTGATTTCGCAGGTGACTCTATTAAAAGTTGTTTAGAGGCGGTCTTTTCCTGGTTTCAGTTGAATCATCTCAAATGTAATTCAGACAAGTCTGAAATTATATTTTTTGGCTGCTCTCCTGACACCCAATGGAAATCCTGGTGGCCGGCAGATATGCATCCTCCTTCCTCCCCCACTGCGATCGCTAAGAATCTGGGTGTCAAACTTGACAATGGTCTTACCTTTAAACCCCAGATCCTTGCCCTAGTCGGTCAATGTTTTGGCTTGCTACGTAGACTCAGGAAATTCCTACCTCTATTGTCTCAGGCTCATAGGAGAATTACTGTACAAGCAATGATTGGATCCAGGCTCGACTACGCCAATGTGCTCTATTTGGGACTCCCAGAGTACCTCCTATCTTGCTTACAGACTGTCCAAAATTCCGCCGCAAGGGCCATTTTCGGCCTAAGCCGCAGATCTCACACCTCGTCCCTCCTTGAGGCACTTCACTGGCTCCCGGTAAGGAAACGTATCATCTTCAAGACTCTGACCTTGACCTTTAAGTCCTTGCACGGTACTGGTGCAGTCTACCTCAGGAAACACGTTCAGTTTTACCATCCTACCAGATCGTTACGTTCAGCCACTCAAGCTCTTGCTGTCGTTCCATCTGTAAAGCACTCGCGCATTGGAGGTCGCTCCTACAGAGCCTGTGCCCCGCAGCTTTGGAATAAGCTCCCCCTCTCTCTGAGAAAAGCTGATAATCTCCTGTCTTTCAGGAAAAGCCTTAAGACCTGACTTTTCAGCCTCTAGTGCGCTCGTTCTCTGCTTTGCTTCCCTCTACAGATCTGTACAGCGCCGGGACACTCTGCCCGAGTAGCCGCGCGCTATATAAATCACCAATTAACATAACATAACATAACATAAATTTAGGGTTCCACCCATCCAGTAGAATTTTTGTTTCCATTAATTTCATCTTCTCATTGTGTTGCAAGGTTTCAATTAAATCTGCCCTGAATTCTATGCCTAATTATTTCAAGTACTGGGATTGCCTTGCCGGCCTGAATCATTTAAAAGACCTCTGATACATTAGTTGTTTACATCCCTGACCTCCCATTTGTTCTTGTTAAGTTTATAGCTTGCCACTAAGGAGTAATGTCAGTTGTATGCATGAGTGCCTTGATAGATTGAAGTGAGCTTTCAGTCACGATCAAAATACAATCGGTGTTAGCCGCCGCCTGTTAAAGGCAATAGTGGAGATCAGAATATTTGACTGGATATTATGGAGTAAGGGTTACAGGGCAAGAGGGAGGGGGAGAGCGGACAGTCCTTTATTCTTCCCCTCTCTAGTGTGAAAGAAGAAGATATTAGCCAACCCATTCGCACCGTGGTGCAGGGGTTGCTGCAGAGTGCCATAGTCATTCTAATAAAATCATCTCCAAGATTACATTTTGGTAGTGATTCTTGGAGAAATGGTCATGATACTCTTTAAACTTTGGTATCTAATGTAATCGCAACAGTATCAGAAGCAGTGGTCCTTGCTTTTTCTAGGATGTGGCACAGAAGATATATGGTGGTATAGACATACAGTTCTCCATGAAACCTACCTGGGAGCAACTGATTAATTGTGGTAAGAAGGGTTATAGTCTTTTTGACAGGATTTTAGCATAAACATTCACATCTAAATGTATTACTGAGATTTGCGGCAATGCCCTTTTGATTTTGTTTGTGTTTTAGATTGGACGTGAGCATTTTCCCTGCTTGATTTGATTTGGATTGTTTCAAGTTTTTATATTTTTAATCAAAATCCCAGCTTTTCCGCCCAATATTCTGTTGCACTCTAATTTTTTACTTGTTAGTAGGGTAAGTGTACGGGCATCCGGGGTGGCCACATGATGTGCCTCTACTAACTTGCTTTCGTTTTCCAACCCCAATAATTTACTACTGTGATCTTTGTTCAGTTTTGCTTATTTGTCTATTCGAGTGCCCCTAACATTTGCCTTGAGTGCGTTCCAAAAAGTGGAGGGTGAAACTTCTGCGGAAGAATTGTTTTTAATGTAGTTAAGAATGTTTTTTCTATAGTGTCTATGGAAAAAGTATTTTTGATAGATTCATCATTAGAACACCAAATTTTACACATTGGTTTCAGTTTAATACCAGTGAGAATAAGGGAGATACATTAGCGGTTGGGAAGCAACCTAGGTAGGATAACTGTTTGGTAGCTGAGGTGTGTATGCGTGCTTGAGACGAGAAGATAATCAATTCTTGAATACGACTTGAGGGCATTACAGAAGTAAGTATAGTCTCTGGTGTCAGGAAGTTGGAGTCGTCAACAGTCACGTAAGTAACATTTAGAAAATAACTTGAGGAGAGACTTGTGGGACTTGGGTGCGTGAAATGAGGATTTTGACTGTCTGTCCAGAGTTGTGTCTAGGTGAGGTTAAAGTCACCACCCATTACAATTAATTTATCCTCTGGAATGCGACTTAGTAATGCAGCTAAGGAATTCCAGAAGTCTGGGTTATCCGAATTTAAGCCTCAAACATTGATGACATGGAAAATCATGTCATTTTTGCAGAGTTTTGAGAGTATCCACCTTACCGCTGACTCAATTTCATGGGAAACTAAATTCAGGCCCGATTTTCTGGAAATCAAAGTAAATTTAGGTCCGATTTTCCAGCAATCAACACTTCACTCCTTTTATTTGTTGTTGAGGAAAAGAGAACCTCACTTATCGAATTATTCCTAAAGGAAACTGCTTTCTTATACCCAATCTTATTTTCTTGTAATAAGAGTATATCAACTTTAAGTTTGAATAGATAGTTCTTGATTTTTTTATGTTTAAAAGGATGGTGAAGTCCCTTTACATTCAGTGAGATCACTTTCAAATTTTCTGAGAGAGGTGAAGTAACTATAATCTAGGAATGCGTGGATGGTCTAGGAATACATGAATATAGGACTGTTCGATGCCATGGAATGGCTCCAGGTGCATAAAGGTTTGCATAGGTCTGGTGAGCCTAGTGCCTATGTAACCATACTCATAGAATATAAATCAGCTAATGAGTCACATAAGGTTCTGTATAGGAAAAGTATGTTGGCAGCAAATAAATAAAATGAACCACAAGGGGCGGCTTGCAATATCAGAAATCTTTTCTAAAGAGAAAGGAAAGAAACGCAAATACAAAAAAAAACATAAGCAATAAAAAAAAAGAAAAATCCAACCAAAAGGTAACCCAGCAGTCCTGTACCACCCACTCATCCATCCCGCCCCTAACACTGAATGCGGAAGAGATGATAGCAGGAATGACCTCCCGGCGCTCACGGAGTTAACAGGAACGTTCTAATGTAATTCAATTGTTGTCATAATGTACAGTGAAGGTAATACCACACATTACAAGTGATTAAGTGTCTGTCAGAGCATACAGAAGCATTAGTAAATACATATCTACAACAATATTGAGACTAGGAAAGGAACGCCATGAAGCAATGCTGTTTGTTGTGCTCCTGAGGCGGAAGCCGGGAGCGAGGCTCTGTATCAATTTTAACTATTTGTGTCACCTGAATACTGTGTAATTTTAAAATCACACTTACGCTTTTTGGGAAAGCCTGTGGTTTAAAGCAGCCGATCTATTGCTGCAGTAAGACCCCCACAGAACGTTGTTTGGCGCCAGCGCCATCGCGCTGAAACCGGAGGCCACGCCCCCTTTCGAGGCCACGCCCCCTCCCACAAACTGTACTTAAGACGCCGAGCTAAGGCGCCAGGTAATTGCTGTTTGTTGTGCTCCTGAGGCGGAAGCCGGGAGCGAGGCTCTGTATCAATTTTAAGAATTTGTGTCACCTGAATACTTTGTAATTTTAAAATCACACTTACGCTTTTTGGGAAAGCCTGTGGTTTAAAGCAGCCGATCTATTGCTGCAGTAAGAACCCCACAGAACGTTGTTTGGCGCCAGCGCCATCGCGCTGAAACCGGAGGCCACGCCCCCTTTCGAGGCCACGCCCCCTCCCACAAACAGTACTTAAGACGCCGAGATAAGGCGCCAGGTAATTGCTGTTTGTTGTGCTCCTGAGGCGGAAGCCGGGAGCGAGGCTCTGTATCAATTTTAACTATTTGTGTCACCTGAATACTGTGTAATTTTAAAATCACACTTACGCTTTTGGGAACTTGTATTTTTAAAAACTATTGTCACAGATTATTTGTGCGTTCACACCACTTACCGGACAGAGCACCCGTGTACTCAGCGGAGCCAGCGCTGACGTCACACGCGTTCTCCCCCTCGCGCCCTCCCGCCACGAGCGGAGGCCACGTCCCTTTTTCAGGCCACACCCCCTATCCCACAACTCCAGGGCAGTATAAACTATGTGCAATCCTCGGTCGCGCAGCGGGCGAGCGCAGCGGGCGCGACGATTGCGCGCCGAAGGCGCGCCTAAGGCAAGCCCGTCTGCGCCCGTCCGCGACCGACCGGGACTAGGGGCCATATCCCCTACAGGCTCCAGCACATCCAGGGCCGTTACCATTCGCTACAATCGCAGTGAGTTACTAGCTCTGAACAAATCCATCATAACGACAAACTGCATCCAAACCGGCCCAGGCCTATCCTATGGACCTATTTCATGCCGCTCATGTCAATGGATCAGCTTGGGTCAACTCTCAACGGATCTTCACACAATCCCTACCAGCCACCAGCATGAACTAAAATGTCTATACTTTAACGCCAGATCCCTACCTAAGCATGCATTAGACATATGGGACATTCTAACCTCTAAAACCCCAGATTTGGTTTTTATTACCGAAACGTGGCTATCCGACACCAGTGCTCCAGACCTAGCCAACGCCCTCCCCCCCAACTACAAAATAATCACACAAAATAGACAAAGCAAGAAAAAAGGAGGTGGAGTCGCTGTGATTTTCAGGGACCACCTAACATGTCTCACGGATACAATTAATGCATATCCCGAACATGAGCTACTATCATTTAAAATTCTCGCTGAGAATTTCGTTATGCTAGCGGGCGCAGTTGTCTACAATCCACCAGGACAACAAATCAACCTCAGCGCCAAACTCCTGAATCAACTACTCCCCTTGTGCCTAAAGCACAAAAACTACATGGTCATAGGGGACTTTAACGTCCATTACGAAAATCCCAATGCCCCCGGAGCGACACAGCTCAAATACGACATGGAAATCCTCCAACTTAAGCAGCTGGTCGATGGCCCTACGCACATAGCAGGGCACACCCTGGATCTCCTTTTTACGAACATCGAGTCGACCACCCTCAAGGAAATCCTCCCCCTGTCATGGTCCGACCACTTCATGCTCTCATTCTCGCTCAAATTTCTCGGCAAACCCGTAAAAACCAGACCCACCCCCCTCACCTCCAATAGAGCCTGGAGACTAATCAACGACTCCAACTTCCAAAATCACTTTCACGAAACAGATATCTCCCTACCAGACAATGCATCTATTGGTAACAACGTCATCCGGCTAGAAACCGGAATCCGCCAAACGTTGGACAAAATAGCACCCTTACGAGAAGTCAGGAAAAAAACAACTACTAACGAAAAATGGTACACCCCCACCCTCAAGAGCCTTAAAAGGGAATGCCAAAAAACAGAACACCAATGGAGACAAACGAAAGACTCCGTAACCAGAGCCAACTATACCGCCAAAAGGAAACAATACATCCTTGCCATTCGAGAGGCAAAAAAAGCATTTTTTACGCAACGAATTCTCGAAAACCACAACTCCGCAAAGGAGTTGTTCAAAATCGTGAAAGAGCTCAGCAACCCATCTAGCACTTCGCAAACCCTCACCCCCTCAACAGAAGCATGCGAACGGATTAGCACTTTCTTTTCCGAAAAAATTAACAAAATTTATTCCACCTTCACCCCCTCCCATCCCAATACCCCTTACGACAACTCTGATGTATGTCCATCTACACCCGACAAAGACAATGTCCACCTAGACGTAGCCAACTCCCCACGTCTAACCAACTTCCAACCACTCTCCGAAGAAGAGGTGTTAGCAGTTCTTAAAGCAATAAAATCCGGCTCTCCTGCAGACCCCTGCCCGCACTTTGTGTTCTCAGAAATTGCACCGACTCTCTGCCCCCTCATTACCAAACTCTTCAACCAGTCCCTCGCCTCCGCGTCCTTTCCAGACTGCTGGAAACACGCATCTGTAACCCCCCTCCTGAAGAAAGCCGGTTCCGATATCCTCAACCCCGAGAACTATAGACCAATCTCACAGCTCCCCTACCTCTCCAAGGCATTGGAGAAAATGGTCAACTTACAATTGTCCAAATACCTGGAGGACAACTCGCTTCTGGACCCCACCCAAACCGGCTTCAGATCCAATAACAGCACCGAGGCTACGCTGCTGGCAGTGTCGGACAGTGTCAGATGCATCACTGACCAAGGGGGATCGGTGGCTCTGATACTGTTAGACCTGTCGGCAGCGTTCGACACGGTGTCGCACGAATGCCTACTAAACACCCTCCGGAGCAAAGGAATACAAGCCATGGCGTTACAATGGATTGCATCCTTCTTGAGCAACCGCACCCAAGCAGTGCACATGGGCCAATTCCATTCAAAACCCCGTCCCATCGGCTGTGGAGTCCCACAAGGGGCCTCTCTAAGCCCCACTCTCTTTAATGTCTACGTTTCATCTCTGGCCGACATTGGAAGAAAGTGGGGCATCGGCATATGTTCATATGCCGACGATACACAGCTGATGGTGACTATGGACAAAAGATCGGAAAGATCGGAAACAACCAAAAACAAACTACACAGCTGCCTCTCCGAAATGGCAGATTGGATGCGCAACCACTGCCTTAAGCTCAATGCCGGAAAATCGGAAATATTACTGTTCGGAGGAGCCAAACTATCGTGGAACGATACGTGGTGGCCACCGTCACTGGGAACAGCCCCCACCCCGAAACAGTACGCCAGAAACCTTGGCATTATGATGGATGACGCACTGTCCATGAAAGATCATGTACGCATACTCTGGGGTAAAGGATTTGCAATCCTGAAACTCCTAGCCAAAATTTTCTCTTGGATCCCACTGGACTGCCGACGTACGATTACCCAGGCCCTCCTAGTCAGCCGCCTGGATTATGGCAATGCCCTATTCGAAGGGATGAACGAGCAACTGTTCTCCCGCCTACAGGTCCTTCAAAACCAGGCAGCCAAACTGGTATGCAATAAAGGCAAACGAGACTCGGCATCAGCATGCCTGAAACAACTTCACTGGCTGCCAATGCGCCAGCGTGCCACATTCAAACTGCTCTGTCACACGCACAAAGCCCTCCACAAAACAGGTCCTACAATCCTACAAGGGAAAATCGAGTTCTATATTCCAAATAGGAACTTAAGATCCAATAATTCAGCCCTAGCAAAACCTAAGCGCTTCTACAAAACAAGGACAGGTGGACGAGCCTTTTCTCACCTGGCGGCCAAACGATGGAATGAACTACCTATGGATCTTAGACACACTACAAACCTCCTCCAATTCCGGCATAAACTCAAAACCCACCTCTTCCCTAAAAACTAACTCCCCCGCACAACCTCAGCAGTCCCCTTTTCTTTTTAGCACCTTGATATCCCTTGGGATGAATGTCGCGCTCTATAAATACCAGAAATAAATAAAATAAATAAATAAATAAACAATGTGGCTTAATCTAAGGAGCCCTCATAGGCGAATAATAAATTAACCAGTGTATAACAGTATACCCAATAGGCACAATAAATCAAGAGCAGATCAAACAACACTGAAAGCCTGCCCTATCTAAAGTGCTTCACATCTTTAAAGAGCATCTATTGAGCTTGGAGGCAAATCCTAGAATGAATGTAGACAGAAAACAATGGATCTATGTGTGTTGTTGCATTATAAGGATAACATACCATATTCGGGGAGAGTGTCTGAGATATTTGATAGCATATGAGCACTAAACATAACATCATTATATGCAACAGGTAGACTTATCTTCCTTTGGTAGGAAGGTAAACATGAATGTGGGACATGTGGAATTCAAGAAGATCACAGATAGTAAGAAGTTTCTGTTGACTAATTGTCAATGTTTCCTCTTGTTATCTGAGGTGTGTTGAGTCTCCATGCTTGGCCCATCTCCTCCGTCTAAGAAGGACAGAAAGTCCTAATGGTCAGCAAAAATATGGTGCTTTTTAATTAGTGTAAACCCTAAATTTGCTGGGCCAGTGAAGGAGAACTGAAGGGTTGGGCTACTGAGTCTAGATCGTAGTGCCAGGAAACCATTCCTGGCATCCACATTTGATTTAGAATACTACTGCGAAATGTATATTTTATGACCATTCACAAATTGTGATTATTTTTGCACATGTAGTTCAAGAGCATCTCTGTATGAGGTACCGCAGGAGCCTACAAATAATCTGTCTTGTGCAGGATATGTTTATTGATTTAAATGATGGAACTCGGTTTACAGGTTCTAACTCAAAATCTGTATGAAAGGACAGGACTGTAACTTGTGGCAACCGCTTTTCCAGAAAGGACATACAAGACTCCGCTAACTCTTCTGTCCCTCTGGGGGACCCAAAATCCACATTACCTCTTCGGTTTCTGTCTTCTAGTTCTGCCATGTCTCTGTGAAGGGCTTTAGTGGTTGCTTGAAATCTCACAAGGTCTTTATCTCATTTTGCGGCTGCATCCTCAACTTTGATTCTCTGCTTCAGCCATTTTGATGTTAATTCAGTTAATGTCCGATCTTATAGTGCATAATTCCAGTTGCCTATTATCTATGTTGGACTTTGTCGATTTAGCAAGGTCGAGGATTTCTGCTAGTTTCTTTAAGATCATGTCAATGGTACTATTTATGTCGGTGTTCCTCTTAATTGGAGAGTCTGGGGATGGGAGTTCAGCTTTGGAGTTTTTAGGTCTCGTTTTAGTGTCTTTTTTAGCCATGATCAGACCTTTAGAGATTTATTTAAGAGCTATACTTGCCCTTGGAAGAAATAGAAATCTGGTATCTTAGATCCGTTATCGGTTAGAGTTAGGACAGGATGTATTTGAAGTTGAGTGTGGACAACGTGCCACCAATATCGATATTTCCACAATGGAAAGTTGTATCACACTCGCTTTGTCATGATTCAATGTTGTAACCAAGGATTGTAAGGTCTACTGCTCCCATATGAGTGTACCAAGAGAGATTGCTGGGTGAGGCACCAGTTCAACAGATCAACACTTGTAGAAGGACAGAGAAAGGGTCACTACGCTCTGGTATTCGATGTAGTTGCAGTTGTGTCTTTAGATCATCTGTTTAGGCACCCCCATAGTACAGCAGTAAGTTAACAACGCATCCAGATCCCCGATAGTCGCTGGGTTGAAAATATCACCGTCTACATAGTGGTGGCATGAAATGACAGCAGTGTGCCATACAAGTACTATGGATATAGAAGATTTCTTGAGGATGATGAGCGCATCGGTAGGCTTATAGCAGATAATCTACCCAGCCAGGGTGACATCCAGAAAGTACACCACCTGATACACAGCCATTTTAGGGTTAGGTAAGGCAGGCTTGGGCGTTTTTTTGTTAGTTGGCCACTGATGGAGCGAATGGCTGTTTTCTGGCAATTGTTACCATGAAATACTACCTATGCATGCTCCTAGAAACAGTTTGGAAACTCCGCTGATGGCAGGTACCAGGCTCAGGAGAAACAGCTCCTATCTTCGCGCCGTCGCGCCAGGCTGCACACAGTTGCAGTGGCACTTTTGAGGATCTGCGTGGCTGGCAAGCTTGAATTAACACTTTTATGATGTGCTGGCTCGCTCTTCTCCATACTATGGGCTCGGTTACCTGCCCTCAATGTTCCCCTAACTGCACATGTCAGCAGCATCCCATTTGGTGACGTAGGGACCACTCTAAATTTGATTGTGTTCCGTGCTAATGGGAGCGGCTAGGCTTAAGCTGCCATCCACCTCAGCGTCCAAGTCACACCTCACCAAATTTTTAGTCTTATGTACATACCATTTAGTATTACAAGTACATTGATAGGATACCCAAAATGGTACCTTGATAATAGCCTTTCAGTTGTTCCAAACCCCACTCCTTTTTAAGTGTGTTACAGCTTGAAGTAGTATAATTGCCAGTAGACTTGACAATGTGATATTTTATATTCTTGCCCTTTTTTAAGGGAAATAGTGAAGATTCAAATGACCTCTCCCTGCTCTGAAGAATATGCCAGTGTGACACATACTATCCTGTCTTTCAACTTTTTTTGTTTCGTCTTGAGGCGTTCTTCTCGTGGGTTATACTGAGCTCTTCTCAACATCTTTTTCACAATAGTATATGGGTACCCCCTTGCTAGCAGCTTTTTTGCAAGAATTCTGCTTCTTTAAAATAGTCTGCTCTGTGAGGGCTACGACCCAATTGTACTCACAGAGAATGCCTCCAACAATGTAAGCACCCACTCTGGGTGTGGTTGTAACAGCTCGTTTGCCATAGCCACCAAAGAATGGAAAGTAGCCTGGTTCAGCGTTGCAGAATAGTGAGGAGTTTCTCTGGTCATGGTATAACTTTTGAATTGTTTATTTGGACCTTCAAGTCTTCCTGGATATCCTTTAAATTTTCTAGAACCTTGTCCTCCCACACCCAACACATGTGAGTATTTATAGGTCCAGTGGTGCCACTTCCAGTTATGATTTTGTTTCTGGGATTTTCAATAATTTCCCTTCATTTAGCTCAATTTTTGCACCTCTTAATTGGGGAGATAATTGATTGTTGGTGCTAAATGCATTTGTGCTGACTGTATGCACTTTTGCCAACTTTTCAGTTCAGCAATACTAGTACGCCTTGTACAGAAGTCTTCAGCTCCCAGTCATACAAGCAAGAAATGCGATAAACAATACTAATCCGCAAGAATTTCTGCTTCTACTAATGGCTTGCCAAGCTCAGGAACTGCTGGCTCCAGCATGTGCTTCAATCAACACTGCCAAAGATGCTCGCCATTCAAGAATCCCTTATTACTTCCATCAACAAAGCAACCGCTTTAAATAAATACAAACCATTTCGAATATTTATGCTTACAGCTCAAACATTTTAAATGGTGCGATTTTTAAAACATTACAATGCATGTCGTAAAATCCCACTGCAGATTGAAATTCAGAATTTGCCCTACGGAAAGATATGGTGTGTATGTAATGATGGATATTGCACACTTCTTTGGAAAACCACTAGACTCTGGCTAATTTTCCACCCAGGATCTCATAAAACTCCATCTATGTAAACAGCCAAAGTACGATGCTCGGGCTGAGGTTTCAATTCAGAATGTACACACAAGCATTCCAAAGTCAACTCCATCAACTTGTTATTTGTTACC
Source organism: Lissotriton vulgaris (assembly GCF_964263255.1). Classification (NCBI taxonomy): domain Eukaryota; kingdom Metazoa; phylum Chordata; class Amphibia; order Caudata; family Salamandridae; genus Lissotriton; species Lissotriton vulgaris. The sequence goes on along the minus strand of NC_141686.1, from coordinate 22,395,143 downwards.
GAAACGCGGTTTTCTCCTTCCAGCCATCCCATTTTTTCCTGACGTTTTGCCCGACAGCTGCTGAACAAGCGACAGGGTTGAAATAATCTAAAGCAAGCCTTATCTTACTTTACTTTTCTTTCCGCCTACAATGTTCAAACTCCTATGTTTCATCTGATTTATCACCCTACGTGTCACTTTTTTCGATGATTCCTGCACACTTGCAGACCTAATTCGTGTCAAACTTTCTAATATTTTTTTCTTCTTCTAGACTTTAATATCCACCGAAGCAATACCCTTCTCCCTTATTTCCAACCTGAGGCTTTAGTCACAATTCCTTAGGCAACAATAATCTTGATTCTGGCACTACCAGGAGTTTGCACCAGTATCAGCACTACTTTGCAGAATGCCACATTTCCTTTCCTTCACGAGTGTCATCAGGGAAAATCTTGGTGTGTTCATGGAAACTGCAGTTCGGAGGCCCTACCATTGAGTGCAGAGGCCCTGCGGCATAACAGGGGTTGGACTGTCCCAGGCGGCAAGAGTTTTGGGGGTGATAACTGGCCCCCCACCCCGCCCTCGCTCTTATCTGCAACGTTGCTGGCCGCAAGAATCTACAGAACCCACCGTCTCCCCGCTCTTACCTGCGGCCCATGAATCGCCAGCATCCCCCGCTCTTTGATGAGGCTGCCGCAGGTGGAAAGAGCAGGGGCTGCCACGGGTGGCCTAAGGCCTAGCTACGCCACTGCAGAGGCCTATGCAGAGAGGGACCCCTGTGTTGGAGTACATCCCAAACACCTAGGCACTCAGAATGAATCGAATCTTGATTGGCCTACTGTCATGAACAGTCTCCTTGTCATGTAATTTGCTCTTGCTTGGGCCATAGGGATGTTGACTTAGCTAGCAGTTGATTAATGGGTTCCCTATCTATTCACGTCCTTCCGTCATTATAAGAAGACACAACTCTCCAGTTGCGGGGATGATTTATTTATTTAAATCAAAAGATAACATCTCTATGAACAATCTTGAACCACTACTGTAAAAACTGTAAGACTAAACCCAATGTTTCTTAGTATTCCTAGTGTACTTTATATGAAAGTTGGCACTAAGAGAACCATCAATTCCTAATGTGCGCTACATGCACCCAATGTCTCAGCAACCCTAATGGGAAAGAAAGTGTTAATTCTAACTAGGGCAAACAAGGCTAGTGTGCCCTGTAAGTACCAGGGCTGTTTATATTAACTACCATCTAGTGCAATTTCCAAGCAGGCACATGCCCTTATCTATTTATTTTGTTTGGCACGCCTTCCAATCTCTCTTATTGAACACACCCGTGATTTATAGATGTGAAATCTATACCCTTAAGGTTAATGTTTTCTGTTTGCACTTCATCATACACTGTCTCCTCCAGCCTAAGTGCCTCTCGGATCTCAGATCACAACGTTTTGCCAAAAACTGAACAAACCATTTTTAGGTCGAGCCTATAGCAGCAGCGCGCAGGCGTTGCTCGCTTTGCATGGCATGCAGTAATGTAGTATGGTGTGGAAGCTCCGCTCAATCTCTGACCATGTTTTTAATTGGCTTGTGTCATTGGCTTTCATAAACGCTGCTGTCTGATTGATTATGAGGCTTGTTAGTCCGTTAGTCCCTCCTTATCATAGTCATGTCATCATTTGAACCCACCCATGGCTACTGGCCCCTTTACTCTGAGTGTTACTGTTATATTTATTGTAATACTTTCTCTCCTCGTGCTGGCTCATGGGACCCCATGAGCTCGTGCTGGCAATTCTCTCGTGCCTCCGAGCCCAGAGTTCTCTCGCGCAGCCGTTAGTCGTTAACTTTGACTCGGCTCAGCTGGTAGGGTTTGTTCATTTCTTACTTATAAGAATAAACCTTTACTTCTACTTACTGCAAGTTCCTGCTTCTTAATAACAAAATTTTTGGCGACAATCTGCCTCCACTCCACGGCTCACTTTATTTACAAGAGCAAGATACGTCATTTTACGATTACCTTTACGGAGTCCAGCGTTTTCCTCTTGCATACGCAGCTTTCCTAACAGCTCACGGCTTCCCGGTTTTGCTCACAAACTTAAAAGAAACTCACGCTGTTATCTTTATGGAGAAGTGTGGCTCAATGGTTAGAGCGGCAGACCCTGATGCAGAGGCCCGGCCCGGGACCAGGGTTCAATTCCCCGCCTCGGCGGGTCTTGGGCTCAAAATTCCACAGACCTGATAATTCTCGCCTCGGTGCCTATTCCAATCATGGAGTCCCAATCTGCAACTCTGGGCAATAGCTTGCTTAATCTCCACAATGGCCCCCACAACGCTAAGGATGCCTGGTCTCCACCTTGGGGGTGCCCAGGAGTGGACGCCTCACAGGGAAAGTCAGGATGGGTTCCACAGCGGTATTCGTACAAGCGCCTTGAGACCCTTGCGGGTGAGTAGTGCGTTATACAAGTATCAATTTACAATTTATATTAAAAGGGCAACACCAAAGACTGCTCCGTCCGGCCCCACCTCCTCCAAACCTTAAAGTGGCAACATCGGTGGGCCCCACTTATGCCTTCTAGCGCTTTAGACTGACAGCGTTAAGCCGTTGCTCTAGAATCACCTGCGCATAGTTGTAACCAAGCTGCCACCTTCAGTTTAAAGGCAGTTTATGCTGTGCGGCAAACACTTCTACCTTCTGAGTACATCCAAGCATCGGTTTCAAACAAGGATTCATTTATATACATAGGAGTGCACCTCGACAACTGTGACACACATAAATTCACAGTGTGTCCAGACATTGGAAATCTGCATATTTGCTACAACTGTGAGACACACACAATATCTGCTTTATTACTACAACTGTGACACACACACTTGAAGGACTGGGTTATTTAAGACCCAGCGGTGCCAGGGGACAACACCTGAAACCTTCGTGGGTAACCTGCTCCGGCGTACGAATGACAGAGACACGGGACACTTCCTTCGGCGTCAAAGATTCGAGGTTTATTTGCTGCAGGGAACACAGAAGTCACGTGAAGTACACAGTGTGTAAGTTCGCGGGATCTGCTTCAATTTGCTACTGTGGATCACTCCTTTTATACACATTTCTCTCATAGGCTAACATGGTACACAAAGGTTTACAACTTGGTTCCCATCATTATTCCCGAGGGGGGTCACTTTGATGTATTCAAGGTCCGGAACATAAGTACGGAAACATTTGGCGGTTCCCAACTGTAAAAACCCATCTTCCCACCATTAGTACATTCCAATTGGCAGTAAAACAGATCGAAGAAGGAACAAGGACAGGTGCAGAGGAAGATGGAAACAGTGGGGAGATCGGAAAGGGTGTAAAAGGGGAGGTATCGGGAAACACGAGCTCTAGGCATCAAAGGGACGTGCCTAATGAGATGCACAGCTAAGACAATAGACCGGCACGGCAAGATGAGCCTCGAGCGGGGCCATCTGCCTTACAGTATCATCCCCCTCATCATAAAGACACTTTCAAAGGAAATGTGTCTTCCGCAAATGTCTTGGGAATCCCAGGGTCGCAAAGCGGACAACGTCCGTTCGCTGGCTACTTGAGGGCAAGAAACAAAATGGATGCCGTATCTAAGATGGAACCCTTGGGTACAGATGGATAAACCCACGAAACAGACGAACGGTTTAGGTTAGCACAGCGAAACTGCGTACACCCACTAAACTCGTCATTTGCGGTTCATAGATACCAGACTCGACCATATTCGTGCGAGTCGAAAACACCACTTACAATCGTCACGGAACCTCAGACGCTCCTTTTGCCCTCATGTAGGCAAGCACTAGTCAGAATCATACTCGATATTCATCAGACCATCTAGATGTTGCTGTAACATAGCTCTGTCCAACCGAGCTCCTTTGGTAACAGGCGGCTGTCTTATACACGTCGTAGCACAGAGGCCACATAAGGCAGGACCACACTACACACAAAGGCAACACGTGAACAGGAACGCCACAACAACTCCGATAATCCTCAGAATCTTCCAACCCCAAGTCGACATCAGGCCCCAAAACCACCCAAGTAGCGTCCAATCTCCTACATCCACGTGTATGGATTCAGAGATCTTATGCAACTTTGAGATGGCTTGATAGACGGTCGGAGCGTTATCTGGAATGAAAATACAGCAGCTCGAATGGATCATCTTACATACTCCACCTCGATCTGCTAAGACCACGTCTAAAACCATACGGTTTTGTAACGTCATAAGCCTATCCGCCTGAAGTTCTTTGGTGATATTACCAAGGGCACTGGCAGTAATATTAGCTGTCGATTCCACCACTCGAGTCAACTGTCTCAGGTTCCTACTATTAACCATAGGTCCCCAAAACGGGAGGAAACCCTTGAAAAAGTCTCCTGCCTCTTGACCGGCAGTGTCCTCTTCGCTAATTACGCCTCTCACAACTCTAGTCTTGTGATAGTCTGCATCTACAGTGAACGTCGGAGGCAACAGATTGGCGATAAAACATGAGCCCACAAAGTCGGAGGGCAACCATGTATACGCACGATCATGGCAGACAAAGTATGTACCCTTGGCAGCCAGAAACACAGGGGACGAGAGCATCGGCAAGATATAAGTCTCGGAGCAAGCACTCTCTCCAAGACGAGCTCTCGATCTTCGGCCACGACCCAATAAACAGAAATTACCAAGGTGGGGTACGACCCATATCGGGGGCGAGCTTCTAAGCTGTTTGTCATTCGTGAGCGCACTATACTCGGCCTTACTCAGGACCCTATAGGCTTGTACCTCTTCCTCTGGGATGAGCGACGGCTCATAGATATCTCTATCTAAATCCTCTATCGCTATAGTCAAAGGCTTTTGATACGAGCCGGGACCAAAGTAGGGAGAACGTGGCTCTCGACTGGGGTAAGAATCTAGTGCGCTTCGAAACATTGTTTGGAATGCTCGAGCTGAACCCTGGGAACTATAAGGTAGGACCAGATATGGAATTCCCTTATCAGTGGTATGTGGCAATAGCCCACACACCCAACAATTAGTAGTGTTAACCACTAACTGGTGCTGATGAAGGAGCTGGATAAAGGAATTATTTCGGAATTCTGCACGTCTAGCCTGTTCGTGTTCGGGTAAGATATGGAAAGAATGAGGGGATGCAGTGGAGGTGAGTTTAGGGTCAGAAGTAGGAGTAGGTATGGCAGAAGGTAAGAAGTACGACATCATGTAATACACCCCACCCGCCAATAGTGCAGAAACAGTCAAAAACAATAGGAACACTTGAAACATAAAACATTTGGTACGAATAAGTTGTTGCAGTTTGAATCTTTGCGCCTGAGCTTCTTCCAAGTCCATCAGCTTTGAAAACGCCATCCCCTATGACCGTCCGCAACGTTTCTTGACGCACTTCGTTCTGTGTAGCAGTAGTCAATCCCTAGGAGTTCCCAGGAACCGACGGTCTTTAACCTAGCGTCAAGACCTACTAACCAGAAGGAAGTACACGCGCGGCCCTACGGTCTTTATTCACAATGTATGTACAAAAGTCTCTCAGCTGTGGAAGCAAAAACACATGTGGAACGAAACTCAATATTTACAAAAATAATCACAATGATACGGGTGTTCGGACTGATCGTGGCAAACGGGATAAAGCAATTGTCAAGGGACAAAACGAAATTTCTTTATTAGTCTCTAGTGCTGGATCGCAAAAAGTATCGAGTTTTCCCAGGACGTGTCTGTTCATCAAACAAAGGATCCGATGGGGGAACAGAGTTCTGCCGATCAGTCGAATGTTCTGGTCTTGAGTCTTTTGGTGACAAATGTTCAACAATGTCTTTCTGCTGCACTGAGGATTCTCCGACAGGTTGTGCGTCGCTAAAAGGTACGAAAGCCTGTGATCCTTCGGTTTCAGCTGAAGCGATGCCCTTCCTCACCCACGAGTCTGCCGGTAAAGGTATAGGAACCTTCTTTGTATGAGTGGCATGCACCCAATTTTTACGTCCTTCCAAACGGACGGCAGTTCTCGTGGCAAGGAGGACCTGGAAGGGTCCAGAAAACCGGGGTTCAAGATTCTTCTTGCGAGCAAAGTTGCGAGTAACCACCCAGTCTCGCGGTTGGAGCTGGTGGCCTGGACCCTCCGTCTGCGTCGGCAGTGCTTCGTAAACCTGTTGGTGAATTAACCTCAGTTTAGCAGTCAGATCATGAAGATAGTCAATCAACATTGGGTACTCAAGATTAGAAAACACACCCGGTCTGGGGACCCCCCAAACATTCGCAGGACGACCGAACACTATTTCATAGGGGCTAAGCCCTACTCGGGAGTGTACGGTTGCCCTTGTTGACAATAAAGCTAAGGGTAAATCGTCAGGCCACGAAAGACCAGTCGTAGCCTGAATCTTCGCTATCTTTAGTTTAAGGGTGCCATTATACCCTTCAACCAAACCAGCTGACTGGGGATGATTGGCGCTATGGAATTTTTGATTAATTCCAAGGCCCTTACACACACTCTTCATCACACTCCCCACAAACTCACTTCCGTTATCAGACCATACAATCCGAGGCATTCCATACCGAGGAAAGTATTCCTTCAGTAGGATTTTCGCAGTCGACAAGGCAGTGTTGTCTTTGAGAGGGTAGGCTTCAATCCATCGGGAGAACGCGCAAACCACAACTAAAACGTATTTCAGGTTATTGCATCTCTCCATATGGATGAAGTCTAGTTGAATCACCTCAAAAGGACATGTAGGGGGAGCAAAATGGCCAGGAGGTGTTGGGGTTCCCTTACCAGGATTGTACAACATACATACCATACAATTTTTAACCAATCTTTCAGCACATTTCGTGATACCATCATTCTTCCACACAGGAGACAGCAACTTACAAATACCTTTCACGCTAATATGTGCTAACCCATGTGCCATTGTCACAACAGCTAGCACATACGCATCTGGCAACATCCATCTCTTATGCTCCGACAAATCAACCCAACAACCATTCGCATCCAACTTTCCCGTACTCTCTTTCCACTTCGTCTTTTCAGTCTCGGTGGCCTCATTCTGAATCGCTTTCACACTCTCGATAGTGTCCTCACACAAACCAGTCTCTGTAGGCCACCTAACCGAACTCGTCACATACATTCTAGTGCTAAGGTTCCGGGCAGTCTCCTTAGCAGTCTCATCCGCAAATGCATTACCACGACCAACGTCATCCGTCACCTTACGATGTGCACTACATTTAACAATCGCTACCTGCTTAGGCAACGTAAGTGCATCCAAAAGATCATTCACAAGCTGGCCATGCTGAATCTTCGTGCCATGCGACGTCATAAAACCTCTCTCTCTCCACAATCGTCCAAAGCTATGAGCGACGCCAAAAGCATATTGGCTGTCGGTAAACACATTCACACGTTTCCCTTTCGCTAACACACACGCTCTAGTGAGGGCAATCAGTTCTGCAGCCTGGGCAGAGTTCTGATTCAATCTTGCAGCTTCCACAACAGTATTCAAAGTTACAACAGCATACGCAGTAGTCACATCACCATTTGGCAATTTAAAACATGAACCATCCACATACAAAGTTCCATCTGGATCTTCCAAAGGAGTGTTTTTAAGGTCCACTCGACCTTTTGTTTCCTCCTCAGTCCTTAAATAACAGTCATGTTCTGCTATTTCATCTGACTCCGTGCTAATTGGTAACAAAGTCGCCGGGTTCAGAACATTGCAACGTTTTATCTGAATATGACTTGCCAACAGCGTCAACTCGTACCCAGACAACCTTGCACTCGTCAAGTGCTGAGTTTTCGTACGATTCAAAAGAGTGTCAACTGCATGCGGAACCATCACCGTAAGCATATTATCCATGACCAATTCTGCTGATTGTCGGATGGACACCGCAGCTGCCGCTGTCTCTCAAGCAACTCGGCAATGCTCTAGCTACCGGGTCCAAGGTCGAGGAAAAATATGCACATGGACGTTGCTTACCACCAAAAGGTTGCGTTAAGACACTCAAAGCACAACCTTCCCTTTCGTGAACATATAATGTAAACGGCTTGCTGTAGTCAGGGGTACCTAACACAGGAGCCGAACACAATGAGTCACGCAATTCAGAAAAACTCTTCTGACATTCTTCCGTCCATGGTAAAGGAGTTGAAACATCCTTGCACGTAAGAGCCACCAATGGTTTCGCTAGCAATGAAAAATTTGGAATCCATTGCCTACAATATGACGTGATACCTAGAAAGGCACGCGCATCTCTTTGGGTTGTTGGCACAGTCATTCGCGTAATTGCTGCAATTCTCTCTGGGGTCAACCGTCTTCCCTCCTTTGACAATAAGTGACCTAGATAGGTTACTTCTTGACAACAATATTGGAGTTTAGAAGGTGACACCTTGTGATGTAAGTCACAGAGATGTTGCAGCAACGACACCGTAGCGATTTTGCAAATGTCCTGAGTGTCTGCAGCCACCAATAAGTCATCGACATATTGGATTAAGGCCGCACCAGCCGGCAACATAAACGCATCCAGTTGACCCTTCAAGGCTTGACTGTAAATTGATGTACTCTCACAGTAGCCCTGAGGAGCACGTTTAAACCGGAAGCTACGGCCACCAAGAGAGAAACCGAAAAGGTCTCTGCTTTCTTCGGCAATCGGAATGCTAAAGAAAGCATTCTTCAGATCGATCACCGAAAACCAAGATGCAGAAGCTGGAATCAGAGTCAGTAGCGCCGTGATGTCAGGCACAGCAGGGAACTGAGGAATCACAATTTTATTTACCTCCCGCAAATCGATAACAAAACGATAAACAGGCGGTTTCGAGGGATCAGTACGTTTCAGAATAGGCAGTACAGGGCTGTTGCACACGTTTCCCCGAGTTTCTTCAATAACATCTTTCTCGATCAGATCATAGATGATCGCTAACAGTGCTCGCTCACCGTCAAGAGAGATTCAATACTGGGGAATACGTGGCAATCGCACATTAGATTTCAACTGAACAACGTAAGGGGAGATGTCAAGCAGGCCCACGTCATTGGGACCTGTTGCCCACAAAGATGCAGGAAGAGAACTCAATTCCGGTGGAAGCTTATCGAGAGACAAGTACATAGGAGAGACAACCCTCTCACCCAAAGTAAGCTTTACTCCCGCAGGAGAACAGTACAAAGTCGCATACAAACGTTTTAGCAAATCCAGGCCCAAAAGATTTTCACCACAACCAGTAGTCAAAATCAACGGAGCTTGCAGCTCACGAGGCCCAATTGTAAGGGGCAAAGGGCGCAAAACTGGATTGCTAACGGGGGCGCCAGAGAATCCAACGGAAACATTTGTTAAGCCAGACAAAGGTGCGCCAGGGAGTTTCGAATGCATTATAGAACTTTTCGCGGCACCAGTGTCCAACAGAAAAGGCTCAACGACGCCCGATGTAGCAACTGCGACGTAAGGCCCTCTCTGATCAACCGGAACTGATACCACTCCCTCTCCTTGTCTATGGCTGTCCTAGTAATTACTGTCGTCAGTTCCCTGATCGACGTAATAATCGTCTACATTGTACTGCGCAGATCGTCCTTGCGATGATCCACGTTGATCAAAACAGTTAGTGGAATTTGATGAGTTATCTGAACGATCATTTTGAGCACCACGACCCCTACCACGTGATGTCTGCTGAGAACCACCACAACCTCCTCTAGATGTGTTACCACTATTACGGTCATTTAGAACAGGACAGTTGAATTTTAAATGACCCTCCTGTCTACAATAGGCACACTGATTGTACCCTAACGAAGATCTTTGGGAAGAGGAGTCATTTCGCGATTGCGACCTATTTGATGGCGGCTGCGATCGATTCCGCTGCGAATCATTCTGATTCGAACGCGGAGGATAAGCCTGCTGCAACAACACTTTGTTTTGAGTTCTTTAGTCTTTTTATCGGCGCGGTCGTTCTCTTCTTTTTCTCTGTTCTCGTAATACTGTGCCGTAGCCAATATTTGAGCAGAAGTAGAGACAGCCCACGCACTCTCGGAATTTTTTAATTTATTGCTCAAGTCGGGCAATAGGTTAGAAACAAATTTATCCACAAACAACCGCTGACCACCCTCAGTGCCCATGTCCTGACCACTATGGTCGATGAATGCCTCCTCAAACCTCGTAAAGAAATCAGAGACACTCTCGTCCTTCTTCTGTCTACAAGCGGACAATTTGTCCCAGTTCACCCTCATAGCTGGCATAAGTGTTTTCATTAGGGTAATGATTCTCTGAGGGAGAGCAGCAATCAACTGTTCGGGTTTAGCACCACCAGTTTGCAACCCATCCGCCGCTACAAGGGCAGCCCAATCACCACCTAATTCGTTTGCATGATCTTCCTGACGAATCTTAGCCCATACCGGTTGCGGTACGACATTGCCAAACAGCATATCTATATCGGCAAGATTCATTATCGTAGCGTCTACGAGCTGCGACAATTCTTTATAGTACCCTGCAGGATTCTTGCGAGGGTCAGGCAAATATTGCTTCACCTGCAACACTTCCGATCGTTTCCACGGGAGATGAATCCATACTCTCTGGAAGTGTGGCAGGATCGGCGGAGCTCGAGTAGCATCACCTGGCATGTACACTGGTGGAACCTCGTGCATGGGATACTGACCAGACGCATTTAACTGTCTTTCGATGTCCTCAAAGAAAAAGGCTTGAGGTATCGGAGAGGGACGGAGGGCCAATAATTGCTCAATGGCACGTTGAACATTTGTACCCACTACCATTCCGCTCGAAAACTGAAGCTGTAAGTTGGTCAAAGCAGCTAATACATCTTCCGATGCATCTGCCGATATTTGATCGCGCAAAGCCTTGCACATTTCTTCAAAAACATACCTCTGTGTCGGTATATTGAATTGATTGAACGTATTCAATACCGAACGCGGAGGATTTCTATAGGGGTGCAGCATCCATGCCATCGCCATATTGTACAGCGCAGCACGTTCCCTATTACCAGGGAGCTGACTACGTCTTTGTGGACCGTCTGAATCAGCGGACTCAAGAATAGGTCCAAGAGAATTAGCAAAATTTGCAGCCATTGAAGGGGTGCGACGTCGAGTAGTTGGAGAAGTATACGATAGAGTGGTGACAAGAGAAGGAGTAGAAACAGAAGAAGCAACAGGAGTAAGTAGAACAGGAGCAGTAGCGGGAGCAGGAGTATGTGGAAGTACAAGCGGAGGAGCAGTAGGAACAGCAGTGGGCAAAGGAGCAGGAACAGTCGGAAGAACAGGTTGAGGAGCAGGTACAGGAACAGGTACAGGAGGAATCGCAGGTGTAGCGGTGCCCTGTACGTACGGAGGTGGTGACTTCATAAGATAGGACATTAAAGGATCCTCAACTAATTCTTCCTTTTTATCCGATTCCGTAGGCAAAGCGGGATAACATTTATCTATAGACATACGCTGTAGCCTATCAAATACTTCCTTTTCCTTATCCTCCTTATCACGCTGGAACTGCTCTGCTTTCTTTACAATAGTAGCAACACCATCTCTCTGATTACGTTTAGTCTGTCTGATCTCTTTCTGTCGGGCTTCTTTACGCCACAACCGAAAGGCATCAAACATGGCCGGCCTTGACTTTTTCTTAAACAATTTAGCCTCAAGATTATCTAAAATCGAGGTCTCAAAACTACCGTGAGGTGGCCAACTAAGGACACCATCTTTTTTGGTGTAACAAATCCAATATTCATTAAAAGCAATCGGGCCTAGCCCATGTTTACTATAGAGCTCATAAGTGGGAGTTCCAACCGGAGGTATCGGACAAGAGTCCTCCAGTCGGGAATCCGTACCACAACGTCTGAAACAACTAAACAGAGTACTGCGACCAGGCATCTTGCACACTAGCCGAGTTCCACAAACGTCAAGGGTTACGGGATTTACCAAGTCCCTGCAAAGAGCAAAAACCCTCGGTCTTTGGCGGCTGCAGTCGTCAAATATCACAACAAAGTACCAAGAACCACAAATGCAATGGAACCATGCAACAACTGAGCAACCACAACCAAGAACTCTGGGAGCGACCCACAAATACTTAACTCAAAGATCGATGGCGTCACCAGGAAGGCCCGTCAATCGTCTCGCTATACCAAGGTCTACGCCAGGCGCCAAAACAGGTCTACAGTCAGGGCAGCAGTCCGTCGCAGCCGTCAGGAGGCGGGAATCTTCGCGGGAAAAGTCGTCGGGCCACTTATTTCGACAACAGGATCGATGAAGTGGGGTGCACCTTCCCTCGGAGATTTCACACGAAGTTCCTCACGATCGTCGGGCTTGGACCGGTACCACTGATGCAGCCCTACGTTGGGCGCCAACTGAAGGACTGGGTTATTTAAGACCCAGCGGTGCCAGGGTACAACACCTGAAACCTTCGTGGGTAACCTGCTCCGGCATACAAATGACAGAGACACGGGACACTTCCTTCGGCGTCAAAGATTCGAGGTTTATTTGCTGCAGGGAACACAGAAGTCACGTGAAGTACACAGTATGTAAGTTCGCGGGATCTGCTTCAATTTGCTACTGTGGATCGCTCCTTTTATACACATTTCTCTCATAGGCTAACATGGTACACAAAGGTTTACAACTTGGTTCCCATCATTATTCCCGAGGGGGGTCACTTTGATGTATTCAAGGTCCGGAACATAAGTACGGAAACATTTGGCGGTTCCCAACTGTAAAAACCCATCTTCCCACTATTAGTACATTCCAATCGGCAGTAAAACAGATCGAAGAAGGAACAAGGACAGGTGCAGAGGAAGATGGAAACAGTGGGGAGATCGGAAAGGGTGTAAAAGGGGAGGTATCGGGAAACACGAGCTACAGGCATCAAAGGGACGTGCCTAATGAGATGCACGGCTAAGACAATAGACCGGCACGGCAAGATGAGCCTCGAGCGGGGCCATCTGCCTTACAGTATCATCCCCCTCATCATAAAGACACTTTCAAAGGAAATGTGTCTTCCACAAATGTCTTGGGAATCCCAGGACCGCAAAGCGGACAACGTCCGTTCGCTGGCTACTTGAGGGCAAGAAACAAAATGGATGCCGTATCTAAGATGGAACCCGTGGGTACAGATGGATAAACCCACGAAACAGACGAACGGTTTAGGTTAGCACAGCGAAACTGCGTACACCCACTAAACTCGTCATTTGCGGTTCATAGATACCAGACTCGACCATATTCGTGCGAGTCGAAAACACCACTTACAATCGTCACGGAACCTCACACTTGATTACTACAACTGTGACACACACACATTGTATCAGCGTGTGTCATATTATTCATTCTAATTCCTACTTTCCTACTGTAACACAACTTAAGGTGCAATTGTACTCTCCCATTCGCGGGTACCCATGATGAATGTTATCAATTCTATCCTAGCACCACCTCCATTCGTAAACCCTTCAAGTGAACCTTCCAGGGACTGGGACGGTTGGTGGAGAAGCCTTTGAAAATTATATTGTGGCCCTAGATGGCTCAAAGTTTTCTACTGTTCGGAAAAAGGCTTTACTGTTAGGATTCTTAGGTAAAGAGGGACAAAGAGTCTTTGAGTACCTTCCGGTGTCACCTCTTGAAGTAGATGATGTTTACAAAGATGCTTTGCTTAGATTGTGTACTAGTTTTGCTAAACAAGAAAATGTAGTTATGCGACAACACAAATTTTATACGCAGCCACAAAAACCTAATGAATCCATAGATGATTTTGTGTCCAGATTAAGAGAGTTATAAATTAAATGTCAGTTTGGTAATATGCAAGATGATATGATCAGGGATCAATTAATTTTACAATGCTATAGTATGAAAACCCAGGAAAACCTATGGGCTGCTAGCAACCCTTCCCTAAAAGACGCCATTACTATCGCCTCTTGGTAGAGGAAAGTGACAAGTGTATGAAGGAGTTAAAAATGATACAACAAGATAAGAATTCAGAAATTGCTACATTACAAGCTAATTCTAGTGAAGTAGTAAATCCTGTACGTGCAAAACAATCCCAACGTATGTCACCCAGAGAAGTCAAAAACACAATGACTAGACCTTCGGTCTCAGTCGGGCACAAACAAAACACATGCTCGTGCCATAGATGTGGCAGCCCTTTTCATTTGGCAGACTCTAAAAACAGTTTTGCTTTAGGGAAAGAATGTTTGAAATGTGGAAAAAAAGGACATTTTGCACATATGTGTAAGGAGACTCTCAACAAGAATGTTGTCATGATAGAGAATGAGGAAGTGGATAATGAGGCACAAATTACGATGATCGGGTCAGAATACAACCCCAAAATCAGTAATGACATTGTTTTGACACATCCAAAGGCGGATTTTGGTATAAATGGACAAACAGTGTCACTTATGGTTGATACTGGTTCGTTGAATGCCATAATGCTAAAAAAGTTGTATGATGAATCCTGCAAAAGTGCCAACTTGATACCTTCAGATGTTATTTTAAAAGGTTACCAAGGTACCAATATTGGAGTTTTGGGATATTTTGAGGCTTGCATTATTTTCAAGCATAGAGTTACTGATGGTAAGATTTATATATCTCCTCATGGTCCTGCTATTTTGGGGTGACTTCATCAATATGACTTGAATATCAAAGTTGATCCCAGGGTCGATCCACCAGTAATGTGCATTTACAGTGATGATTGTGATTTGCAAAGCATTTTATCAAGTCATGAAAAGGTATTCAATGCTGTTTTAGGAGAGGCTATTGGCTTTCAACATGTGATAAGACTCAAAAAAGACGCTGTACCAGTTAAACATGTTGCAAGGAAAATACCACTGTCCGCTAGAGCAGAAGTCAAGAACATCATCAAACAAATGCTCAACGATGGTGTCATTGAAACTGTGGCAGCCACGCAATGGTTGTCTCCGGTAGTTATCACTCAGAAACAAGATGGTTACTTGCCTTTGTGTGTGGACATGAGGAGTCTGAACAAAGCGGTTATATTGGACAATTTTCCTCTCCCCAACATCAACGAAATTGTCCTCAGTTTGGCTGGTGGTAAAATCTTCTCGAAATTAGATTTACCCAGCGCCTACCACCAAATCAAACTTCACCCCAACTCCAAAGAGTATACTTCTTTCATAACTCCTGAAGGCACATATCAGTTTAAAAGACTTCAGTTTGGTTTATGTTCTGCTGCTAGTGCTTTCCAGAGAATCATCAGGGAAATCTTGAAGGGCATTGATCAGGTGGTGTTCTTCCAAGATGACATTTTGATCTATGGTCTTGATATTGGTGACCACAACTCGATCTTGGATAAAGTTCTGTCACGTTTGGCCATGGCTGGTTTGACCCTACACAAAGACAAATGCGTTTTTTGCTGTCCAAGAAGTGGATTACCTTGCTTATCATGTCAACAGTGATGGTATTCGACCCAAACATGACTCAGTCACTGCCATCTCAAATGTGACAGAACCAGATAACAGAGACAAATTGAGATTGTTCATGGGCATGGTGGAGTACTATGCAAAATTTGTAAAGAACTTTGCAGGAAAAGCTGAACCATTAAGAGAGCTTCTGAGAAAGGGCAAGGCATTTTCATGGGGAAGTGAACAGAAAAGAGCTTTTAACTTAATCAAAGAGAGCATTGTCAATGCCAACATCCTCACCAGTTTTCTGACACATTTACCTACTGTACTAACTGTAAACACCAGTGCTGTAGGCATCGGAGCTGTTTAGACACAGAAACAATCTGGACAAGAGAAAACTGTTGCCTTTGTGTCTCGCTTCCTAACTGAGACGGAGAGGAACTACTCGGTTATCGAGCGCGAGGCACTGGCGGCTGCATGGGTTACTAAACATTTTAGAGTATTCCTGTGGGGGTGTCATTCACCCTTAAAAACGACCACAAGCCTTTACTAAAAGTATTAGCCCCCTGGTGGTATTAAAAATTGTTCTGGCAGGCTTGACAAGTTAGCAGGTAGTGTGCAAGACTTCATTTGCAGTACTGAATATGTACCTGGCTGGTGCAATATTGTTGCAGACTGTTCAGATTACCAGACACAAAGGCTACCTCAGATGAGTTAATTACTGAAAGTGTAGTTGCCTATTTGGAGGATCTCACAGATGATCTCCATAAGTCCATCTCTAAAGAGGAATGGTTGGAAGGCATGAAAAATGATGCAACCTTGAAAAGCCTAGTTAAAATGTCTAAAGAAGGAGTATCTAGACAAAGCACAGTTTTACCTGTTCTTAGACCCTACATGCAATTACAAGATGAGATCTCTACACAAGGGGAATTCATTGTGTTGAGGGGTGAGAAATACATACCACCATTGTCTCTCAGATATCGAGTTATTGCTTTGGCTCATGAGGATCATTTGGGCCAACCCTTACTGCTAGACGCTTAAAAGAAAGATTTTGATGGCCAGGTATTGATTGTCATGTGAAACAATGGGTAGAAAAATGTGCAGTTTGCAAGGAATCAGAGAAGAGGCTTCAAGTTTGTGCAGGTGTCCATAGCTCTTCCACCCATAAACACGTGGTATCTGAGGAAGGTGTATGGCAAAACGTTTGTATGGATTTCATTGGTCCTTTCCATGAATTACAAGATAGTGAGAAGTTCGCTTTGCTATTGGTTGATTCAACTTCAAGGTGGGTGAAAGTTGCTTTATGAAAAAAATCAACGCACAATCCACCATCAAGGTACTCAATGACATTTTCCTTAGAGAGGGTATCCCTGCTACACTTTTATCAGATAATGGCACACAACTTATGTCTAAGGAAATGGAGTTTCACTTATTATTATTATTATTATTATTATTATATTTCTTATATAGCGCCAGAATCAAACCCCCGAAGGGGTATCTCCGCGCTTGCCTTGGGAACCCGTCCTGGTTTTTCCCTGTGAGATAGCCCCTACAGGGCATCCCCAAGGTGAAAGCCAGGCATCCCGCCGCAGGGGGCCGTTGTGGAGATTAAGCAAGCTTAATGCCCAGAGTTGCATAGTGTGAACCCATGATTAGGTCAGGCACCGAAGCGAGAATTATCGAGTCCGTGGACATTTGAGCTCACACCCTGCCGCGTCGGGAATCGAACCCTGGTCCCGGGTCTGACCTCTGCTTCAGGGTCTGCCTGCTCTAACCAGTGAGCCACACTTCTTCTTCTACTTTAATCATGTGGGTTTGAAACATTTGTGTACGTCGCTGTATAACCCACAAAGTAACGGTCTATGCGAGAGGGTAAATAGGCTGGTTAAAGGTACCATGCAATTAGCCTTGGCATCCAACCGTTCTGTTAAAAAAGAAATTAAAGAAATGCTTTGGGCGTACAGCACCACAGTACATCAGGGTATGTCAAAATCCCCTTTTGAACTAATGAGAGGCACACAAGCTGGTACGAAATTGGTTCCTACGTGGTTACAAAAAAGACAATTAGAGGTTCCCTCTCCTCCCCTCCACACTTCAATGTTACAAGTAAGAAGAACATTTCTCATGGTGACTTAGTCAAGGTCAAACCTGGAGGTGCACATATGGATTTAATCAGTTCAGAAGCCCTTTCCAGGTTAAATCTGTGGGTAAAAATTATGTGAAATTACAAAATGGTCAAAAGTGGAATCTTCGAAGGGTGGCCTTGTACCAAAAAAAAGGAAGGTTCCCTTCCAATTCTCCCCCTTCACAGGTGCCAATTTTGTTGTCTCACGACATGGCTCACTGTAATCGTGAAAGACCTGTTCGTGAACAAAGATCACCTACATATTTAAAAGATTTTGTTTAATTGTTTATATAGGAAAGAAGTGGGTAGGTGGCCGTTGTTACATTGCATTGTGTCTCAAATTGAATAATCCAATGTTTTGTTTATGATCTAATGATTTGTTTTCTCCCTTGCAGTTCTATCATTCAACCGTGTTTTAAGATGTTATTTCATGTTCTTTCTTTCCATGTTGAAGGAAAGGAGATGTGTTATATTTATTGTAATACTTTCTCTCCTCAAGCTGGCTCATGGGACCGCCTAAGCTCGTGCTGGCAATTCTCTCGTGCCTCCGAGCCCAGAGTTCTCTCATGCTGCCGTTAGTCGTTAACTTTGACTCGGCTCAGCTGGTCGGGTTTGTTTGTTTCTTACTTATAAGAATAAATCTTTACTTCTACTTACTGCAAGTTCCTGCTTCTTAAATACGACAGTTACACAGTACGGTACGTGTTATTTAGACTGTGAGCACTACTTTGTCCGTGCCTTCTCGCCCCCTTCATCCCCCTCCCCCTGCCCACAGTCCTGTTGTCTGTGCTCCCCCCTCTGTTGTCCTTATGCAATGCAATAGGTCTCGCGTAAATGCGAGTCCTATTGCATTGCAAATGCTTGTTCTCCTAATCCCTGTGTATGTGTGACCGTGTGGGTGGGTGTTCTATGCGCACGTGGCAGTTTGTCACTGAGGCTGCAGGAGTGGACGGATGGCGGATTTCACGCATGTAAGGCAGCCTGGGATGTTTTCCTTCTCCGCTGCCTCCTCCGCTGCCACCACCTCACCGCCGGGCTGCAAGGAGGACTGTGCCCCAGACACGGGCAGCCAGGGGAAGGCATGGAAGAAAGGCTTCTCTCTGGTGAGGGTGAAGCCGCTGAAGAAGTCGAGCGCCAACAAGCCAACAAGTCCTTTGTCATCCACTGTCACATCGACAAGGAGATCTAATACGGTGTGGAAGGTACACACTGTTAGGCGCTGCACACTGATCATTAAATATTTAGATTTTTTGACTATAACATTATAGCAAGGTGTGCATAGTACGCACTATCACATTACTTTGTCATCCACTGCCACATCGGCAAGGAGTTCAATCACATTTGCAGCAACTGAAGCCGTGGAGAGGAGGCCTGGGACGGTGAGCACTGCGGGCAGATTTATGATGCGCTGTGTTTATCTGGAGGGAGGGGGGGGAGAGGGAGAGAGAGAGAGAGTGTGTGTGTGTGTGTGTGTGTGTGTGTGTGTGTACCTGAGTTTCTGTGTATCTGTACGTGCTCGACGTGTCTGTGAATGTGCTTCAGATCTGTGGGTATGAAAGTCAGTGTGTGCCTGTGTAGTTTACGAGTATTTGTACTTTGTGTACATGGGGCGCACATATGTGTGCAGCATGCACGTGTACATGTTTGGAGTCTGTGGGTATATGTACGTGCTTGTGAGTCAGTAAGTTGTGTGCAGGCGCAGATATATGAGGCATCAGTGAGTGTCTTTATATCTGTGCTTGTCTCTGTATTTTTTACGTCTATGTGCATGTATATGTGAAGCTTGCTTGTCAGTGTGTGTTGTGTGGAGGGACATGTCTGAGTGCGTGTGTATATATGGAGCCAGCTTGCCAACGTGAGTAGTGTGGTTGGATAGGGCTTGTGCGTGTTTTTGTGTAGAGTGTAAACACTGAGTGGCTGTGTGTTTTGAGCTTGCGTTTGTCAATCAATGTGTGTGGTGTGGTTGTGGGAGGTCCATGCGTGTTTTGTATAGAGTGTGTATGCTGAGTGGCTTTGTGTGTCTGTATTAAGCTTCTGCATGTCCGAGTGTGTTGTATGAATTTTTATTTTCTCACATCACTGTCTTTCTAAATAAAAACAATTGTGTTACACAGTGATGTAGGGAGTGTTAACCTCACTGCACTGGAGCACTTGTACACCCTCACCTTTTTTAATCTCTGGACACTACTGGTAAATCAGTTGGTCTACCTCCAGTTAGAGGACAGCATACGTACCACCTAAGAACCCTATGATGATGCTGTAACGATACACCTAGGCGGAGAATCAAGATATACAGCCACTGGCCTGTGTACGTTTTATGAGGGTTTTTATATGGTTGCAACACTACTAAGACCCTGATTTCACAGGACAAGTGATCCATTCTCCCTTTGATTATCTACAGTTTCAAAACTCATGGCTTCGGATGACTTTCGATCAATGGTCTCTCCATTGCTAGAGGTTATCTATCACCCTCAGATTCCAAACCGCGATCCCACCCCAACCATCTGAAGTGCATCCTGCTCAACACTCGCTCGGTCCACAGTAACGCCATCGAACTATGGAACCTACTTGACACCACAGCGCCGGACATCGCCTTTCTCACAGAAACCTGGATGAACACATCTTCAGCACCCGACATAGCCATTCCGGACGGCTACAAGATCATCCGAAAAGATCGCACCACCAAACAAACAGGAGGAGGCATAGCCATCGTCCATAAGAACACCATCCGCATCTCTACCAGCTCCGACGATAACCTCGCTACCGCCGAACACCTCCACTTCCAGATCCACACCGACCCGAAGTCCACACTCAGAGGCACCCTCATCTATAGACCACCAGGTCCCCGCGCACAATTCTGCGAAGACATCACTGAATTCGTCACCCCTCACGCCCTCCCCTCCGAGGACTACATCCTGCTAGGAGACATCAACTTCCACCTAGAAAAGAACAATGACAGCAACACCACCACCCTTCTGGACAACCTCGCCAATGTCGGACTCAAACAACTTGTCAACACCCCCACTCACAACGCAGGCCACACGCTCGACCCAATCTTCACCTCCAGCAAGCATATCTCCTTCGACCACACCACAGCCCACCAATGGACAGACCACAGCTGCGTTCACTTCAGCTACAAAAAGACTACAACCCACAACCTCCCTCAACCAATTCCGCGCAGAAACTGGAACAAAATTACAACCGACCAACTCTTCACATCACTGCAACAAAACCTCCCTGCAAAATCATCGGACCCAAACCTTGCAGCAACCAACCTCACACAATGGATCACCCACAGCGCTGATGAATTAGCACCCTTGAAAAAACAGCAATCCAAACAAATCAACAATAAAGCCCCTTGGTTTAATGAGGACCTCAAAAACTCCAAGAAGACCTTCCGCACCCTCGAGAAAGCCTGGAAAAAAGACCGAACCTCTGACAACCAGGCAGCCTTCAAGAACGCCATCCGCAAACACCACCAACTGATCCGATCCACCAAGAAATCAGCACTCAAAGACCGACTCGACAACAACGCCCAAAACAGCAAGGAACTATTCAACATTGTCAAAGAATTCACCAACCCCCCCGCCGGCACGAACGATATCACCCCCTCCCAAGACCTCTGCGACTCCTTAGCCTCATTCTTCCACAACAAAATCGCAGACATACATAACAGCTTCGCAAATGAGACCGGAATCCAAGCCCCACCACCCCCACCTGAACTTAAACACCACCCTAACAACCTCTGCGCCTGGAACCCAATCTCCACTGAAGAAACCATCCGTCTGATGAACTCCATCAACTCAGGATCACCAACCGACCCATGTCCCCACTACATTTTCAACAAAGCAGACTCCGTTATCGCACCCCATCTCCGAGATGTCATCAACTGCTCCCTAAACGCTGCCACCTTCCCAGAAAGCTGGAAACACGCCGAACTCAGCGCCCTCCTGAAGAAACCCACAGCAGACCCCACCGAACTCAAGAATTACCGCCCCATCTCACTTCTTCCTTTCCCTGCCAAAGTCATCGAGAAAGCCATCCACAATCAGCTTGCCGCCTTCCTCGAATCCAACAAATCCCTCGACCCTTCACAATCCGGCTTCCGAGCCAAACACAGCACGGAAACCGCCCTCATCGCAGCAACTGACGACATTCGGACACTACTGGACAATGGAGAAACAACTGCACTCATCCTACTTGACCTCTCCGCAGCATTCGAACAGTCTGCCATACCACCCTTATCAAACGCCTTAGCAACGTCGGGATACGAGGTAAAGCACTAGACTGGATAGTCTCGTTCCTCGCCGGTAGAACTCAGAGAGTCCGCCTCCCCGCCTTCAGATCAGAGGCCACCGAAGTCATCTGTGGTGTACCACAAGGATCTTCACTCAGCCCCACCCTCTTCAACGTATACATGAGTCCCCTCGCATCCATCGCATGCAAACACAACCTCAACATCATCTCCTATGCAGACGACACACAGCTCATCCTCTCCCTCACCAACGATCCCAGTACCGCCAAAACCAACCTACACGAAGGAATGAAAGAAGTAGCCGAATGGATGAAAGACAGCTGTCTAAAACTGAACTCGGACAAAACTGAAGTCCTCATCTTAGGCTCATCCCCCTCCGCCTGGGACGATTCTTGGTGGCCACCGGCACTGGGAATTGCACCCACACCTGCTGACCACGCACGCAACCTGGGTTTCATCCTAGACTCCTCCCTCTCAATGACCAGACAAGTCAACGCCGTCACCTCATCTTGCTTCAACATCCTACGCATGCTTAAAAAAATCTTCCGCTGGATCCCCACCGAAACAAGAAAAACGGTCACCCACGCACTGGTTACCAGCCGACTGGACTACGGAAACACCCTCTACGCCGGAACCACCACCAAACTCCAGAAAAAACTCCAACGCATCCAAAGCGCCTCAGCCAGACTTATACTGGACCTCCCCCGCCGAGCTCACATCTCCGGGCACCTGAAAGACCTCCACTGGCTTCCCGTCAATAAGAGAATAACGTTCCGCCTCCTTACCCACGCACACAAAGCCCTCTATGACCTAGGACCCGACTGCCTCAACACACGCCTGTCCTTTTACACCCCCCCCGCCAACTACGATCATCCACACAAGCCCTCGCCGCAATCCCACGCATCCATAAGTCCACCATGGGAGGAAAATCCTTCTCCTACTTAGCGGCCAAAACCTGGAACTCTCTCCCCACCCATCTCCGCCTTACCCAGAACCACCTCACCTTCAGAAAACAACTAAAAACTTGGATATTCGACAAATAAACTTCCCCTTCCCCCAAGTGCCTTCAGACCCTCTGGGTATATAGGGCGCTATACAAATTTCAAACTTGAACTTGAACTTCCCAAATGTTCGTCACATGTTTCTTTTCTCAATGTCTATCATTTCGATGTCACTTCTCCACAACACTTTGCACTTTATCATGTTTTCCAGTTTATGTAAACAGCTCCAAAAACAATCTTATTTTGTTACTGAAGAAAATGAACTTTAAAGGATCTTTATACTTGCGACCTTCTTTTAAATTTTTTGCACTTTTTTATGTGCAGTTTTCGCAACTAAGCTGTCAACTGATTTATCTTTGATATTGTCAATGCTACTTAATTGTCCATGCTGTGACGAATTTTACACCTCTGCCTTTTTGATACATTTTGATAACACAAGAGAGTAAATACACGGTAAAACTGTATAAAGTACTACAGGGTGAATGAATACCCAAATAGCCCTAACTGCTAAGCCAGGTCTTCCCTGGACCGGAAATAAGCATCCTGGAACCGGTTTCAGGGTATTACCCTTCATCAGCCAGGCTAGATTGAACCCAGCGGCACAGTGAGCAAGGGACCCACGTCTGGGTTAATGTTTAATTATTTCAGCATTCATTTCACTCATCTGTTCTTTTTGCATTTGTCACCCTAAGTGGGAAGGGTATGCCAGGACGTGGGTCCCGTGCTCGCTACCCCACCAGATTCAAGCTAGCCTGGCTGATGAGGGATGTTACCTTGAAACCGGTCACAGGATTCTTGTTTCTGGTCCAGGGGGGACCTGGCCTCCTGGCAGTTCGGGCTGGACTGTTTTCATGGGGAACATGGTCAAGACTGATATGCATATGGCTTGGCCTAAACTGGAATAGGGTGACATGCACAAAACTGATGGATTTAACTCAGATCTGTGACTGAGGGTAAATGTTTGATTAAGTCAGCATTCCGTCGATCATCTGTTCTTTTTGCATTTGTCACCCTAAGTGGCAAGGGTATGCCAGGACGTGGGTCCCGTGCTCGCTATGCCACCAGATTCAAGCTAGCCTGGCTGATGAGGTGTGTTACTGCGAAACTGGTCCCAGGATGAATATTTTCTGGTCCAGGGGAGCCCTGGCCTGGCAGTTCGGTCTGGACTGTTCCCATAGGACACAGGGTCAAGACTGATTTGCATATGGCTTGGTCTAAACTGGAATGGCCAGGCATGCAAAAACAATGATGGATTTAACCCAGTTCTGTGGGTGGGGGTAAATGCTTGCTTCATTCAGCATTCCGCCCATCATCTGTTCTTTTTGCAACTGGGAGCAATGGGCATCTTAATATCAAAACTGTGTAGTTTGACTTCTTTTGATTTTCTTAAGATCTGAGTCAATAACTTCACATTTGGTTACTCTTTACTAGCAACCGGTAACTGAAATGATACCCTTTAAATCTGTGCCTTGTTCATGCAACCTTGGAAGAACAGGTCCAAGTAACTTCAAACAAATTTACCCGCGATATTCCTACTCATAATCATAATTCATTAGACTTTGCCCATGCTCAGGTCCCTCTGAGTGGCAGCCCCTCCAATCATAGGTCAGTGATGTGGTATTTACTCCCTCTCTTATGATGCAAAATTAAAAATAATAATCCTAACTCTTTCCAGAAGAAAATGAAAACGTGTCTCTTTTGAGGTTTGACATGGCACAATATCTGCCGTCTTCACTAACTAGGACTCTGTAGTACCAGAGCACCTAAGGATAATAGACCGCTTAATAAATAATACTTGATTCATTTATTTAATAATTGTCTTCTTGAATCAGAGCTTTGAGTGGTCCAGGTAGTGCCAGGTCTCAAACGAGCGTAAACATAAAATTGTATTTATAAAGTGCACGTTTACCACGAAGGGTATCTTGACGGTGAAGAACAGATATTTCTTGCTACACAACTCAATAGTACTCCTTTTATCGAGCTATGAAAATGAAAGGCCGAGTGAACTTGCCAGGATTTGAGCTTGTGGTCATGAGGTCAAACACAGGGCCTACGGTGGAGGCATTAATCCACGAAGTCCCCAGACCCATCTTATACTCAGCCTTATACTCATGCCCTTTTAGTTACACAGGCAAAACACCTATAGATTCTCCAACATTGATTGTAAAACCTTTAAGGTAACTTATCTCAGTGATGCGATCGTTGTTTCATTTTAGATGTTCTGTTTTTTCCAGATGTGTTTCTACCTTTTTTTCATGCAACATATGGCAGTTGCATAGTGGCCGCTGTCAACTGAGTCACCACTCGGGCCAAAAGGTTTCCGGTTGTCCGTGGGTGTTTTTGGTGGGGCTCGATTGAGAGCTCTGGAGTTGATGCTGAAGGCAGTGTGCATTTGTCACAGTGGGACATGAACGTGTTCTGAATACATGCTCATCAAATCCTTTGCTTTTCTGCACACCTCACAGAGCAATGGTCACACATGTGCCAATTGCAATTACCATTTTATGTGAAAATGTGTGTAGGAGATATACACAGCTGTTGAAATACTGACAGCAAATTCGATGAAAATACTGTTTAGAGTATTGGACAAAGTGGGTGAATGTTTGTGAAAGACAAATAGAGTGGGTGGGTGGGAGTTTGAGAGACAGAGAGGGCATGGTGAAGGGGAGGTGAAGCAGTGAAATACATGCATATAGTCAGAGTGAAAAGGTAGTGATGAAGAGGAAGGAGATGTCTCAAGAGATGCAGATGGGAGATTCCAGAAAGAAGTCAGGATAAAAAGGGAATGAGAGACTGAAGAGCAAAGTTGTGCGAACGTGAGTGACTGAGACCCTCCAAAGATGACAACCCCTTTCCACAGGCCCTGGAATGTTTTATGTTTGAAGTTCACAGGCTCAACTTTTAAACTACAGGCAACGCTTTTTGTCAAGAATTCCTAGTTACGCTTGTTCGGCCTCACCACTTTTATGGACCCCCTAACTTATTCATCCACTTTAAAGCACTCCCTTAACTTACAATTCAAATGATTAAGTCTATTTTTTTCTTTATAGCTACACATTTCACACCCTCTCATACTAATTAGTCAAAAAATGTGTACTTGTTTTGCACCAGAATTGTCAAGGTAGGCAAGAATAATTAAAGGTAAAGAAGCCTGTTACAACATCCGATGGTACTTGACCTGGTTCACATGGCAAACAGTAATTAGGTGCAAAGGCCAGAATATCCTCAATGCGGGAAAATATTCTACCGCATTCACTGGTACATTAAAAGCAATGGAACAGAGTTTAAGTTGTCCTAAAATCACCAGCTACTCTACCTCTGTCTTCTTTAACAGAACCATTGATTTTTTTTTTCTAAGTTTACAAAAATTATCCAGCATAACCTATACAGTGGATGGGTAGATACTTGCTTAATTTTGGAATTAAGGTAGCATATAGATACATAACAGTGTCCGGGACGACAAAAATCGCAGTAGGCATTTTACAAATTAACCATTTGCAACAGATCCACAGATGCTTTCCCAAACTTTATCTGAGTAGATATGGTACATAATATTGGCTGTAGAGTATGTGTGCGTCATGAAGAGGCGGCCAGAAGTCAAGTATTGTGTTGAACTACTGGCATTGCGTGTAGTGTTAATAGCAGCAATCAGGTGTTCCAAGAGATACGCCTTCAGGGTGGCCCAAATATCATGAAGACGTGAAGTGAGAGGAAGGAGTTCAACATGTGTATGTTTGTTCCTGCCAGAATAACTTGTCTTTAATCCACTCCTTAAATTTGGGTGCCCTGCCTCGCCCCCATCTACACGCTATTCTCCTTTTAGCCATTAGGAGACCAAGTTTGCGTTGTGCTGCGATTAAGTTTTCCATGTAGCCTAGTAGGGTCAGCATGGGAGATAACTGGAGCTTCAAGGAAGGCATCTGCTCCAATGCTGTAATCACTTGTCGCCAGTAAGCTTGGACAGCGTGACATTCCCAGGTCAGGTGCAGGAAGTCTACCTCCCCCCCCGTACCACACTTATCGCAATTATCATTGTAACGTAGTTTATATCTACACATTTTGACCGGGGTGTAGTATGTACGGTGCAGAAATTTGAAAGGTCTACTAGAGGAGACCTGTTCTGTCTGAGTACAACAATATGCCCATTGCCTATCAGTAATGTCCTGTCCCATTTCAGCAGCCCATTGTCTCTAGCAGCAAAAGGTGTCAAGGCTGGGCTGATGTATAGGCTGTGATATAATGTAGAAACTAAGTGTGAGGCAGTGCCTGTGCGTAGTATTGTGCGTAATGGGGCGACCTTCTGGGGTTCCAGTGGATATGAAGGGGTAAACTCTTTAATGCCTTGTCGCACCCTGACGTATAGGAAA
Organism: Lissotriton vulgaris; assembly: GCF_964263255.1. NCBI lineage: Eukaryota > Metazoa > Chordata > Amphibia > Caudata > Salamandridae > Lissotriton > Lissotriton vulgaris. The sequence continues at coordinate 22,368,125 of NC_141686.1, read as the reverse complement.
ATATCCATGGGGGAGGGCGGTTGCTTTGAAAAGAGTTGTTGGAGTGTGCAGAATTTCCTATTTGAATAAAGATCTCCCCAGCAGGTGATGTCTTATTTAGATTTAGTTTTTTTTTAAGTCCCCTTCCTGTAAGACCGGCATTTTGGGGTGGTAGACCAAGTGAAGTGGAGGAGTGTGGCTCACTGATTAGAGCAACCACAATCCGTCTGCTCTATTGTACTTTTTTGTACCACAAAATAAACCTAAACCACCAAAAAGAGATTACTTTTGATTTATTAGCTTATTCATCATCTTTCCTGTTTTTTTATGTTTTAACAATTCATTTTATATAACAAACATATCATTTCCAAATTGATAAAAACAGAGGTTGCCCAAGAGAAGAAGTGTGCAAAAAGAGGGGGGTGATCAAAAGGAGTGAGACCAAGTGAACGGAAAAGAAAACAAATTAGTGGATAGAAAAATTATTATTCACATGATTTTCAGAAAAATACCGAGCTCTATGCTTAGCTGTATTGGGACCCTGGCCAACGTATTTTAAGTTATTAATCAGAGCACTTTTTTTATATAGACATGTATCTGAAGGATGATTTGCACTTGATAAAGTTCTTTAGTTGGTCCAAGGGTAATTGGGAAATACTGTCGACGTTTCGACTCGTCTTATGCCCAGCAGGTAATTTAAGCCTTGGGATTGTGAGTCTTCATCAGGACTGGAGAACAAAAACGTAGGCAACCAAGGGATAATATTAACCCTAAGAGAGATAAAATTGGCGGTTATTAACTAAGGTGGATAGGTTTTTCATTCTTTTTCAAGGCATTTGCCCATGAGAGGTATTATATTCTTACCCTTCGCTAGAACAAGAGCGAGAGGAAGTGGTCCTGAATTCCACCTTTCCTTATAATATTCTGTAAGACAAATAGTGAAGCCCAGAGTTAGTCTAGGTCTACACTCTACTCTGTCCACATGCATATGTTAGAGTAGAAGAAATTATTTATTTATTTACCCTTGTTTTTTAGATTCCATCCTCACCACATCTTGGTAGGGGAACAATCCTTCATACAGGCACCATGGTAAGTATTTACCTGCAATTAATTATGCCAATGTCAATGTATAATTACCAACATTTTTAACCAATAAATATTAAGTGACAATTGAACAATGGAGTTTATGATTTACCTTAGAGATTTTCTTCTAGGTTCTGGGTAGCTCCAGTTGATCAATCCGGTAGCTACAAACGGAGACACAGTGTAGTCTCACTTAGCTTGTATTATTTATAACAACAAGAGAGCAGAGTCACATATTTTTAACCTTAAAAACGATATAGGCATTTACCTTATATGCGCGTTTTCCAGTGCATATATTATGGGTGCCTGTTTCACGAATCAGATTTCTGTGGGGAGGAGAGAGAGAGACACAGAAAGTTTATCGTCTCTCTCAAGCGCGTCTCCACTAAGACATACTGAGTATGGAGAATCGAGAGACGTAGCCGGTCTAAACCGTCTTACCTATCTGCCGATTTCCGGAGTCCTTTGATGCAGCCAAGCCTCGCACTGCTCGAGGACGCCGCCGTTACCAATCACGCGCATGCGCGTGTAGTTATACCTGTCGGCCTCTAACAGAGCTAGATGTAGAGAGCGGACTACTTTCTCTTGTAGCGAGGTGCACTGTTGCCCTGCCTTCTGTACTCGGACATTGGATCTAAACAAAAGTTAATTAAACAAACGTTGTGCACGTCAATGTTAAATTTAGCGGGTTTGTTGGGTGATCTTAACAATTTTGTATTCAATATTTTTTCGAGCCTGTTGGGTAATTTTAGCGAACTAGTTACATATCCAAATTTAATGGAAATGTCCGTAGTGTCATAAAGTGTAGTATTACGGTTCCCTTGCCAAATATTGTTAACCTCACTGCCGGCTCTCACAGGGGTGGATATAGAAAGCGGACTATTTTAGGAACATGTAGTAAAGTGCACTGTTTTTTATATTCCTTGGGCAGCCGGCGGTATTGAGCACAAAATGTATGACGGACTAAGTATACATATTTATTCAAGTTAATAGAATGAATATTTTTCAGTATGCTACTAGGCCTATTCAGATAGATTGTACAACTCACATTACATGTCCGGAATGGATGGCAGTAGCGATAATATTACCAAGGATGTCAACATCATCGTGGAACCAGGGGAAGGACAACTATCTTGTCATAGCTATGTCACCGTATAGATATATCCAAAAATTAGACCTTCCACACAAGTTAGTTCGATAGCATCGTAGACTGACAGTCAGTATATGGGTATATGCACATACCAAACTCAAACACAATTGGCTGAATAACACCATAAATTAGCGGTTGGTGTGGTTGGAATTACACATAAGTATCGCAAAAATTATTTTACAGTGGACCACATGTGTACAAGTAGACATATACATATACAGTCATGCATATTTATCAGAAAAGAGGTAAAATCAATAAGTGCATACAGAGTTGTTCATTCTGGTTGTCACATGGGAAAATATCAAGATTTGGACATACTTTTTCAAAACCCCGAATGCAATGGTACTCATAAACCCAGCAAAGCTACTTGTTTGTTCATCTCCTCAAGTTCATTGAGTCCCTTGTTGACAGTGTTAAGAGAGTATATCCACTTACATTCCCTTCTATTCAGTATGTTGTGTAAGTTCCCACCTCGTGGGTTTTGTGTTATTTTCTCTATGACCCACCACCTCAAGCTGTTTTCTGAATGTTCAAACTTGCTAAAGTGGTCTACCAGAGGGGCACCTTGGGTTTTACATCGTATCCGGCTCATGTGTTGCAAGATCCGGCATTTTATTTTTTGTGTTGTCTGACCAACGTAAAGAAACCCACACGGGCACATGATTGCATAGATGAGCCATGAGGTGTTACAGTTGGTGTGTTGTGACAATCTGTATGTACGCTCATTGTAGGTGAAACTCTTACCCTCTATTGTGAGCGGACACGCTTTACACGAGACACACTTCCTGTGGCCAATAACTATTTGTCCACTCCATAGTGTAGATTGGTTCAAGGGCTGTTTGTTAGGCAACATAGATTGTACTAAGTGATCGCGGATATTCATCCCTTTACGGAATGCATGTAATGGTGGTGGAATTCCCCCTAGTTCATCGCTGATCAAATGCCAATGACGATTTACACATTTTTTAATGGCATTACTTTTTGTGTTAAATGTCGTCACGCAGACTAAACGTTCCTCCTGGGGCTTGGATTTGGTACAGAGCAGATGTTCCCGATGGTTATGCCATGCCCTTTTTCTGGCTTTTTTGAGCAGTCTAGTAGGGTACCCACGTTCACTTAACCTTGACATCAGGGTGGATGATTCCTCAAAGTAGTCATCCTTCTTGGAACAGTTTGTACGTAACCTTAGGAATTGGCCGAAGGGCAGGTTGTCCCTAAGGTTACGTGGATGATGGCTAGTATATCTGAGCAGGGTATTTCTTTCACTGCTCTTTCTGTATAAGGTGGTATACAATCTTCCCTCCTCAGTTTTAATTTTTAGATCCAAGAAATTAATAGTCAACGCATTCGATTCCAAAGTGAACTGTATATCACTCGAACAAGTGTTAACCCAGCTGTGGAATTCTGTGAGTTCTGACTGTTTACCATGCCAAATCAAGAGGACATCATCAATATACCTTACCCACAATAAAATATTATTGCGGTAAGGATTATATTGATTTAAGATGTATTTGCTCTCGTATTCGCTCATATAAATGATGGCAAGATTGGGGGCAAAGCTTGCCCCCATCGCCACTCCATTAGTTTGAATATAATATTCATCTTGGAATACGAAAAAATTCTTCTTCATTGCAATTTCGAGAAGTTGAACAAGAAATTTGGTTGGTACTCTATGAGGTGCAATTCTCCTGTCAAGTACATGTTCCATACAAATCAGTGCCTCGTTCTGTGGGATATTAGTGTATAAAGAAGCGATATCCATCGCAGCTAATATACACGTATTCTGGTCATATTGGAAACCTTCCACTAGTTGGATAGTATGTGTGGTATCTCGTACATATGTGGGTGTTGCAATGGCTATAGGTTTTAGGAATACGTCCACATACTTGCACAGAGGTTCCAATAGAGACCCACAGCCTGAGATTATTGGTCTACCCGGGGGGTCTTGTAATCCTTTGTGCACCTTAGGTAGGGTGTATATTGTCGGAGTTCTCGGGTTTTTGTTATTGAGAAAATCATACTCATGCTTGTTGATAATTCCCTGGCCTAGGGCAGCACTTGTAAGTTTTTGGATAGACTCACTAATAGATTTTGTGGGGTCATTTTTCAAAAGTACATAGTTGCCTGGTTTCTTCAATTGGGAGAAGATTTCAGATTTGTATCCCTCCAGGTTTTGGACAACAATAGCCCCGCCTTTATCGGCGGGCTTTATCACGATATTGTTATTGTTCTTTAAGGATTGTAGTGCAGTCTTTTCATCACGACTTATGTTATATGGAACATATTGTCGGACCGCCAGGGTTTTCTGAACATCCCTCAACACCACTTGTTCGTAAGCCAATATCTTATTGTCAATTGAATGTGTCGGTGGATTGAACCTGGACGGTGGTCGCAAACCACTTCCCGAGAACACAGGGTTGTATGGTGTCTTATGGAAGTAATGTTTAAGACGTATCTTTCGAAAAAACTGCTGTAGTTCAATCCTAATGTTAAAATCATTAGGTAAGGTGGTAGGGACAAAGGAGAGTCCTTTAGACAGCACCTGTTGTTCTGTAGGGGACAATTGATAATCCGATATATTAATTATCGGATTGTCTGGTGCATTCCTCAACATTTGTATTGTTTGTGTCTTGTAGTTATTTCCCCATGGGAGTTCTGTTGGAAGTGGGTCTGTTTCCTCCCACGGCCTGTACCTCTGTTCCAAGGGCGAGTTCTCGATCCCCTGGGTCTCCCCCAGGGACGGCCTCTCGCAGATGAACCCCACCATTGATCCTCTTCTAAAAAAGGCTGTTGATCAGGGTAAGTCTGAGGAGGGTGGTTAGATGTAGAACTGGTACTGGGTCCAGGGCAATTTGACTCACTGTCTGAGCCACTACCAGCCGAGGATCCAGAGAAAGTGGTGTATCTCTTGTATCCCCCCCTCCCTCTACTGGACCAACCACCTCGTTGGTCTTTTTCAAAATATCCCTCTTGAAGATACGGATAAGTGATCTTTGCGACCACCGTCCAGGTTCAATCCACCGACACATTCAATTGACAATAAGATATTGGCTTACGAACAAGTGGTGTTGAGGGATGTTCAGAAAACCCTGGCGGTCCGACAATATGTTCCATATAACATAAGTCGTGATGAAAAGACTGCACTACAATCCTTAAAGAACAATAACAATATCGTGATAAAGCCCGCCGATAAAGGCGGGGCTATTGTTGTCCAAAACCTGGAGGGATACAAATCTGAAATCTTCTCCCAATTGAAGAAACCAGGCAACTATGTACTTTTGAAAAATGACCCCACAAAATCTATTAGTGAGTCTATCCAAAAACTTACAAGTGCTGCCCTAGGCCAGGGAATTATCAACAAGCATGAGTATGATTTTCTCAATAACAAAAACCCGAGAACTCCGACAATATACACCCTACCTAAGGTGCACAAAGGATTACAAGACCCCCCGGGTAGACCAATAATCTCAGGCTGTGGTTCTCTATTGGAACCTCTGTGCAAGTATGTGGACGTATTCCTAAAACCTATAGCCATTGCAACACCCACATATGTACGAGATACCACACATACTATCCAACTAGTGGAAGGTTTCCAATATGACCAGAATACGTGTATATTAGCTGCGATGGATATCGCTTCTTTATACACTAATATCCCACAGAACGAGGCACTGATTTGTATGGAACATGTACTTGACAGGAGAATTGCACCTCATAGAGTACCAACCAAATTTATTGTTCAACTTCTCGAAATTGCAATGAAGAAGAATTTTTTCGTATTCCAAGATGAATATTATATTCAAACTAATGGAGTGGCGATGGGGGCAAGCTTTGCCCCCAATTTTACCATCATTTATATGAGCGAATACGAGAGCAAATACATCTTAAATCAATATAATCCTTACCGCAATAATATTTTATTGTGGGTAAGGTATATTGATGATGTCCTCTTGATTTGGCATGGTAAACAGTCAGAACTCACAGAATTCCACAGCTGGGTTAACACTTGTTCGAGTGATATACAGTTCACTTTGGAATCGAATGCGTTGACTATTAATTTCTTGGATCTAAAAATTAAAACTGAGGAGGGAAGATTGTATACCACCTTATACAGAAAGAGCAGTGAAAGAAATACCCTGCTCAGATATACTAGCCATCATCCACGTAACCTTAGGGACAACCTGCCCTTCGGCCAATTCCTAAGGTTACGTAGAAACTGTTCCAAGAAGGATGACTACTTTGAGGAATCATCCACCCTGATGTCAAGGTTAAGTGAACGTGGGTACCCTACTAGACTGCTCAAAAAAGCCAGAAAAAGGGCATGGCATAACCATCGGGAACATCTGCTCTGTACCAAATCCAAGCCCCAGGAGGAACGTTTAGTCTGCGTGACGACATTTAACACAAAAAGTAATGCCATTAAAAAATGTGTAAATCGTCATTGGCATTTGATCAGCGATGAACTAGGGGGAATTCCACCACCATTACATGCATTCCGTAAAGGGATGAATATCCGCGATCACTTAGTACAATCTATGTTGCCTAACAAACAGCCCTTGAACCAATCTACACTATGGAGTGGACAAATAGTTATTGGCCACAGGAAGTGTGGCTCGTGTAAAGCGTGTCCGCTCACAATAGAGGGTAAGAGTTTCACCTACAATGAGCGTACATACAGATTGTCACAACACACCAACTGTAACACCTCATGGCTCATCTATGCAATCATGTGCCCGTGTGGGTTTCTTTACGTTGGTCAGACAACACAAAAAATAAAATGCCGGATCTTGCAACACATGAGCCGGATACGATGTAAAACCCAAGGTGCCCCTCTGGTAGACCACTTTAGCAAGTTTGAACATTCAGAAAACAGCTTGAGGTGGTGGGTCATAGAGAAAATAACACAAAACCCACGAGGTGGGAACTTACACAACATACTGAATAGAAGGGAATGTAAGTGGATATACTCTCTTAACACTGTCAACAAGGGACTCAATGAACTTGAGGAGATGAACAAACAAGTAGCTTTGCTGGGTATATGAGTACCATTGCATTCGGGGTTTTGAAAAAGTATGTCCAAATCTTGATATTTTCCCATGTGACAACCAGAATGAACAACTCTGTATGCACTTATTGATTTTACCTCTTTTCTGATAAATATGCATGACTGTATATGTATATGTCTACTTGTACACATGTGGTCCACTGTAAAATAATTTTTGCGATACTTATGTGTAATTCCAACCATACCAACCGCTAATTTATGGTGTTATTCAGCCAATTGTGTTTGAGTTTGGTATGTGCATATACCCATATACTGACTGTCAGTCTACGATGCTATCGAACTAACTTGTGTGGAAGGTCTAATTTTTGGATATATCTATACGGTGACATAGCTATGACAAGATAGTTGTCCTTCCCCTGGTTCCACGATGATGTTGACATCCTTGGTAATATTATCGCTACTGCCATCCATTCCGGACATGTAATGTGAGTTGTACAATCTATCTGAATAGGCCTAGTAGCATACTGAAAAATATTCATTCTATTAACTTGAATAAATATGTATACTTAGTCCGTCATACATTTTGTGCTCAATACCGCCGGCTGCCCAAGGAATATAAAAAACAGTGCACTTTACTACATGTTCCTAAAATAGTCCGCTTTCTATATCCACCCCTGTGAGAGCCGGCAGTGAGGTTAACAATATTTGGCAAGGGAACCGTAATACTACACTTTATGACACTACGGACATTTCCATTAAATTTGGATATGTAACTAGTTCGCTAAAATTACCCAACAGGCTCGAAAAAATATTGAATACAAAATTGTTAAGATCACCCAACAAACCCGCTAAATTTAACATTGACGTGCACAACGTTTGTTTAATTAACTTTTGTTTAGATCCAATGTCCGAGTACAGAAGGCAGGGCAACAGTGCACCTCGCTACAAGAGAAAGTAGTCCGCTCTCTACATCTAGCTCTGTTAGAGGCCGACAGGTATAACTACACGCGCATGCGCGTGATTGGTAACGGCGGCGTCCTCGAGCAGTGCGAGGCTTGGCTGCATCAAAGGACTCCGGAAATCGGCAGATAGGTAAGACGGTTTAGACCGGCTACGTCTCTCGATTCTCCATACTCAGTATGTCTTAGTGGAGACGCGCTTGAGAGAGACGATAAACTTTCTGTGTCTCTCTCTCTCCTCCCCACAGAAATCTGATTCGTGAAACAGGCACCCATAATATATGCACTGGAAAACGCGCATATAAGGTAAATGCCTATATCGTTTTTAAGGTTAAAAATATGTGACTCTGCTCTCTTGTTGTTATAAATAATACAAGCTAAGTGAGACTACACTGTGTCTCCGTTTGTAGCTACCGGATTGATCAACTGGAGCTACCCAGAACCTAGAAGAAAATCTCTAAGGTAAATCATAAACTCCATTGTTCAATTGTCACTTAATATTTATTGGTTAAAAATGTTGGTAATTATACATTGACATTGGCATAATTAATTGCAGGTAAATACTTACCATGGTGCCTGTATGAAGGATTGTTCCCCTACCAAGATGTGGTGAGGATGGAATCTAAAAAACAAGGGTAAATAAATAAATAATTTCTTCTACTCTAACATATGCATGTGGACAGAGTAGAGTGTAGACCTAGACTAACTCTGGGCTTCACTATTTGTCTTACAGAATATTATAAGGAAAGGTGGAATTCAGGACCACTTCCTCTCGCTCTTGTTCTAGCGAAGGGTAAGAATATAATACCTCTCATGGGCAAATGCCTTGAAAAAGAATGAAAAACCTATCCACCTTAGTTAATAACCGCCAATTTTATCTCTCTTAGGGTTAATATTATCCCTTGGTTGCCTACGTTTTTGTTCTCCAGTCCTGATGAAGACTCGCAATCCCAAGGCTTAAATTACCTGCTGGGCATAAGACGAGTCGAAACGTCGACAGTATTTCCCAATTACCCTTGGACCAACTAAAGAACTTTATCAAGTGCAAATCATCCTTCAGATACATGTCTATATAAAAAAAGTGCTCTGATTAATAACTTAAAATACGTTGGCCAGGGTCCCAATACAGCTAAGCATAGAGCTCGGTATTGTTCTGAAAATCATGTGAATAATAATTTTTCTATCCACTAATTTGTTTTCTTTTCCGTTCACTTGGTCTCACTCCTTTTGATCACCCCCCTCTTTTTGCACACTTCTTCTCTTAGGCAACCTCTGTTTTTATCAATTTGGAAATGATATGTTTGTTATATAAAATGAATTGTTAAAACATAAAAAAACAGGAAAGATGATGAATAAGCTAATAAATCAAAAGTAATCTCTTTTTGGTGGTTTAGGTTTATTTTGTGGTACAAAAAAGTACAATAGAGCAGACGGATTGTGGTTGCTCTACTCAAAGAACTATGGATAGTATTGATTTGACTCAATTTGTATAATCAATAGGTCTAGGACCATTGTTGTTTTGATACTATTGAACGCCCAGGTCCATACCTTATGGGTTACCCCATTTTCTTAATGGTTCACTGATTAGAGCGGCAGACCCTGATGCAGAGGTCTGGCCCGGGACCAGGGTTCAATTCCCGACGCGGCAGGGTCCTGAGCCCAATAATGTCCACGGACTCGATAATTCTCGCCTCAGTGCCTACTCTAATCATGGGGTCCCACGCTGCAACTCTGGGCAATAGCTTGCTTAATATCCACTACGGCGGCCCACCCGCTGCGGGATGCCTGGCTTTCACCTTGGGGATGCCCAGTAGGGGTTATCTCACAGGGAAAAAGCCAGGACGGGTTCCCAAGGCAAGCGCCTTGATGCCTTCGGGTGATACGTGCGCTATATAAGTCGCAATACATTTACAAGCAGAGGGGAGTATAACATAAGGGCTTGTAGACGTCTAGCGATGTTCTGCCATGCTTTCACTGTGCAGTCGACCGATGATGGTTCAGCCGCCCCGGGGGGGTAGTTGTGGTCATTATGGCACCTTCCAGCGGAACAGGATCCACCAGCCAATGCTCGGTTGCCAAGCGAGGTGTTTATCTAGGTGGGTGGAACCAATAATTGGCATAATGAGCCTGTGCACTTAGGTAATATAGTTCAAAATTAGGGATGTCCAACCGTCCCTGGGAATAGGGTCTAGTAAGTGTTTCCCACTGCAGCTGAGGTTGTTTTCCATCCCATGTTAGTCAGATCAACTCTGAGCGAAGTGCGGAGAAGAAATTCCTGCCCAGGTTATACTGAATATTTAGAAAGAGGTATAAAAATTTGGGAAGGATGACCATTTTTATGAGAGCGGTACAACCGGCCATGGAATTGGGAGAGAAATCCAACTTCTTATACTACTTATATATATAATATATATATATATATATATTATCAAATGCTCTGCCATATTTGAGCCGCATAATTTCTTCGCGGTCAGCTGTGATGTGTATACCTAAGTATTTCACCTTCGAAGTGCACCATTCTATGGGAAAATCAGGAGTGAACGCTGTTGCCGAGGTAGTGAGGGGAAAAATCTGTGATTTTGCCCAATTAATATTGATGCCGGAGAGTCCCCCGAATTGCACAAATTCTCGAAGCAGTGGATTGAGGTTATGAAGAGGTTCCCTGTCGTATAGGGTACAGTCATCAGCATAGAGGGAAATGAGTATTGGGCGGAGAAAGCAGGGTAATGCTTTATCCTGGTGGTGTTCCCTAATTTAGGCCGTTAGAGGCTCTATTGCTAGCACAAAGAGAAGTGGGGAGAGTGGGCAATCCCGCGGGTGCCCCGAGTAATAGAGAAGGAGGTTGAAGTATGTCCATTAATTAGAACCTTTGCTTCCGGAGCGGTGTGCAAGAGACGTATCCATGACAGGAAACCTTTCTTGGGCCCATGCATTGGAGAATGACTAATAAGTAGTCCCATTCAACTGAATGAAAGGCCTTAATGGCGTCTAAGAAGACCGCCACTAGTGCCAACAGTAGATCTACATTTTGGCGGATGGAAAAAAGGGTGCGAAGATTATATGATGTCGCCCTACCTGGAATAAAACCAGCCTGATCGGAAAGGACTAATTTCTCCATCAGGATGCTGAGTCTGTTAGCAAGTATTTTGGAGAGGATTTTCACGTTGTTGTTAATTAGAGAAAGGGAACCATATGAATCACATATGTTTGCAGGTTTACCAGGTTTCAGGAGCGAGTTAATGAGAGCCTCCCTCATCGAGCCGGGAAGAATCTCCAGTTCCTGAGCCTCCTAGTACCTAGTTTTAGTATTGGGAGCAGTTGATCAATATAGGTTTTATAGAAATCGATGGGGAGGCCATCGGAGCCCGGGGCTTTCCCCGATTTCATCTGCATAATTGCAGCTCTTATCTCATCACTTTCAAGAGGCGCTGCGAGAAACTCTCTCTGAGCGTTCCCCAGCCAGCCAAGAGCTATGTCTTTCAGGTAAGTAGAGAGATCAGGAGGCTCAGATCTGCGAGTGCTATGTAAGTCTGTGTAAAAATTGGTGAAGACATTAAGAATTTCGAGACTGTCTCTGTGTCGTACACCAGCATTATCCTCAATTTCTAGGATGTAATTGGAGAAGCGGGCTGTCAAATTTCCATTGCCAAAGCTCTGCCCAGCCTCTCTCCCTCCCCGTACTTATGCGCTGTAAAGTATTTTCCCCAGAATCAAGCTTCGCTCTCAACAGTGCCCTTATATTAAGAGAGTGTTTCTCTAAATGTTGCCCGTTGAGACCCGGAGGTGTTCTACCAAAGGCCACCTTCTGACTGCATAAGGTCCTCCTCAAGCTTCCGCAGACTGCGTCGAATCTCTCTGAAGACTCCGAAGTTTTTGACTATGCAAGACCCCCTTATCATCACTTTGAAGGCCTCCCAAACTGTGCTTATATGAGTAACAGAACCTGATTTTCTCTGGAAGAAGTCAGTTATTTCTGAGCAAAGTTCAGCCTTGAATGCAGTATCTAGCAGAGCCTCTGGCATGAGCTTCCAGCATCTAGGAGTGGCGATCGAACTGGGGGATGAAATTGTCATACGGACTGGGGCATGATCAGAATAGGTTCTGGCTAAATGCTCAACAGCATTTATCAGTGGAACAACACCTCTGGAAACAGCCCAGTAATCTAAACGGGCCCAGGTAGAGTGTACCGCTGTATAGTGTGTGCCTTCTCTCCCGTTAGGGTGAACATGTCTCCACGCATCTGAAATTTCATGAGCGGGGAACATGCTTGCCAATACACTGTGCTTTGGTGTAGTGGTGAGGGAACGGGTTAAATTTGTCAGCTGTGGGTCAGAATGTAGTGTTAAAGGCTCCCCCCAGATTATATGAGTGGAGTCTACCTTTAGAATTTTCCCCCATAGTGTGGTGAAATAGTCCAGACCATCCACATTCGGCCCGTAACTACAAATTAGTGTGACTGACTGTGTATCCAATGTACCCTAAAGAATACAACTCCTACCTATTGAATCATGATATGTCTCACCCATGAAGAAAGGGGTGTTCTTTTTGCTAAGAATCACTGTTCCTATGGAATAGGTAGAGTACGATGAATACTCGGTCTGCAGCCCACTTGCAGGCAACACCAAGAGTGTGGTGCGGGTCAAAGTGTGTCTCTTGCAGCACGGAAATGTGAATTTGATGTTGATCGAGAAATGAAAGTATTTGCCTACACTTCCGGGGATTTCCCAATCCTCTGATGTTCTAAGTGAGAAAATGTAACTTTAGTCCCTCAGTATGTGGGTTCATAGCAGAACTAACTTTGTTTATCATTATGTGTTCCAGACTTAAAGCCATGGATGTGCTTCTCGATGTATGTTTGCATGTCTACCTTCTGAAGAATAACAGTGGTGTAAACTTGAATTAACCCTTCACATCCCTCCCCCTCCCACTCCCACAACAGCACCCCAATCGAGCTGGCATTTTGTTGCCCACCCATCTCCCAACTAACCCTCGCATTGCAGTCCAAATCCAATATCCCAACAGCAAAACGGTAAGGGGAACACCCAAGTGGGGGTCGCTAGTGGGGAACGAGTTCTCCCTTCTCCCAGAGCTGTAAAGACAGCCTCCCAGTGGCAGGGGATGGAGGGGGGGTAGAAAGGAGCTTGGCATTGTTCAAATTATTAACATATTGTAGAACGTGCCTGTCAATCAAAAATTAAATGCATATTTGCTGCGTGTATCACTTACCTGTCTCTCGACATCAACCCAACAAGCAGATCGTCTAGAAGACGCAACCTGATTCTTTAACTGGAAGTAGTCCGCAACCATATGTCATCACTAAGGCCCATAAAACTAATGATGAGATGCAAACAAAGATAGGTTTATGAGGAATTCTCTCCAGTGTTAAAGTTCTTGACCTTCATATTCAGAAGGGGGTGAAGATCTGGAGCGGCGTTCTGTGGAGTCACAGTGTGGTGGAAGTTTCTTGACATTTTTGAGAAAGTCATCTACTTGTTGTGGAATTGTGGAGAAATATTGTTTACTCTGGTATGTAACCCTCAGACGAGCTGGGTACATAAGCGCATATTCAATTTGCGCCTTCCGTCGCTTTTGTTTGGCCAGTAGGAATTTACGTCTCGCCTCTTGAACTGCGGCCTTCAAATCTGGGTAAATGGTGAAGTTGTTGCCCTCAAAATAGAATGTCTTTTTCTCTGTAGCTATTTTTAACGGTGTGTCGCGATCTCTGTAGTTAAGGAGACGGGCTACAATTGGGCACGGAATGCTGCCTGGGGGAGGCCTGGAGCCTAGCGATCGATACGCCCTCTCCACTATCAGTTGAGAGGAAAAGACTTCAGCACCAAAAGTGTCTCGTAACAGACGTTCAATGACTTCCTCCATTCGCCCAGTGTTGGTGCTCTCAGGAATCCCAATAACGCAGATGTTATTGTGACAGCTGCACAACTCAAGGTCCTCATTTTTGGAGGTAATGACTTTGAGAAGTTTGTCCATTTGTGCCACTTGTTGTTGTACTTGGGTGGTAGCATCCTCATTGTCAGAGATCCGTCTATCCGCCTCTTTGATTTGCCCATCGTGTTTGTCTACCATTTGGACTATGAAATCCATGCGACTATTCATGGAGTCCATTTTGATGAGATGTCTGTGAGGCTGTGTTTCATGGCCAGAAGTAAACTTTTGACTTAGTCTTCTTGGGTGGCTGGTGGCATTTGCGGTTTTTCTTCGTTGGGCTGATCTGGGTCTTCGAACAGGACCTTGTATTCGCTTTTTTACTTTCAAAGAGGAGCTTGGATTGTTGACCATCTGCCTTCCCCATTGTAGGGAGAGTATGTTTGCATTGTGGGTAAAGCAACTAGGAAAGGGGAGGCGTGACGGTATAGTGGTGCTAGAAAGTTAGTAAAGAGGATGTAAAATAACTCTGCCGTCAGGGCGCTGCACAAAGAGAAAGCAGGTGAGTTTGATTCAGTCTATGCACCAGAAACTTATAACGGTTGATGTTCACCTCTTCAAAGGGAGCATTTGACCCAATGATGCGAAGTATGAAGAGACTATGAACCCCACTGCAACACCTGTGGAAGCATGGTGAGGGAAGGCCTCACTGTGCATAGCAGAAGAACGGGTCGAAGCCCCAACAGATGTAAATTTCTTGGTGGCAGTGGAGCTGGATGTGTCGGTAGCATGGGTATGTAGAGGAACGCTACACTACTCAGAGAGAGCAGGCCTGTGGTGGAGTAGCTTAGCTGACTTTGCTGGTTAATTTGCAGACGCTCCAAGTAATAGGCACATTGCAACCGATAAAACAGAGTGTGCGAGGATAGGCTCAAGCTAGCGCGGGACCGTTGGATCGCCTCTACCACCCAGGAAGGATCCAAGCACAATTTGCTTAATGTCGGGACGCCGCAGGTCAGCCAGCCCCCACGCCAGGTTACAGAAGCAGAGATCTCTGGTCCCTGCACCCGCTTCTACACTCGGGGGAGAGATTACAGAATGCGTGGCAGGACAGCTATTCCCAGACAGGTACAAGGAGCTTCAGGAGACAGATCTGGCATCAGTGCCAAACCACTTCGCACATCTGAATCCGAGTAGCATGCTTCAGGTATGATATCCTCGAAAAACAGCATGCGCTGGCGCACAAAACAATTGTGCATCTAGGGTCCAGTTGGGTAATCTAAAAAAAAATATGCATGGATCTGTGCTGGGTCAGAGGTTCTCCTGCGCCCTGCAATAAGGGTGTGAGCATAGGAAGCGGTTTGGCAGCGTGGGTCCCAGCAGGCTGGAAGTCTCTTTTATGCAGTATTTTCACCTTACTACATTTATTTTAATGTGGTAGGGTGCAAGCGGGAGGCCATACGTTGAAATCCGCTGTGGCCAGATAGTGCAGGAGGCCGCGGCTCTCCGTGCGAATCCGCCGAGACCCAAGCACCACGTGGGATCCCCGGGGCTCGCGTAACGGCAGTGGGCAGGCATGTCTCCAGCGATGCACCACGTCAGACCCGCTCTCAGAGCGCAGCGTGGCGAGGGAGTGTCCCACAGTGTCCACTGCTGCTGAACTTCAAACCGTAGCTGTGTGTCAGGCTGAGACAAGATTGGCAGGCATTTTCATCGATGGTAGTGTGAGTGAAAGACGGATTATATAAGGATGATGCCGTCAAGCAGCAAGAGCCTCACAGGCGTGAGGCCATCTTGGTCTGCGCCACCTAGCGCCCCCAGAACCATTGATTTTTGCTGTGGCACAGGAGACTATGTCTAAAATGAAGCAATAAGTGGTCAATGTCAAAACAAGAGCAAGTGGGGATGCTATATACAAATTATTATTATTACATCATATTAACTGAGTTCATAACCTCATTACCAAGATACAAAGAGAGATCAAGGCGATTAGTAAGGTATTAATCTTTCAAAATATAGCCTACCTTGTTCGTGACATTTACATTTCAAGACTAGAATACTCGCTTTTATTCTTGATGAAATTTACCCTATAATTTCCCCTTCTCTTTGTCAAATATCTAGGTATGAACATTTAAAGAAAATACCAAACTAATGCAAAGGAGACTCCTAGGGAGATAGGAATAGAATATCAGGGACATTTACATCGAGTACTAAAACCCACTTCCACTATTCCTAGAAAAGCTTTGCTGTCTTTGGGAGGGTTAGGTAATAATTGCTTGCCTGAACTTGATTTATTTCACTTTGGATAAATAAAGAATGGAAACTGGAGTGAAAAAATATATTGTTTCTGAAAAATGAGTCACTAGCCATTTTGGCACGCAATAGAGCAACGGCAATTACAAATGTTCTCCATTCTCTTTCAAGGGAAGTAGGTTAAAGTCCAGGAGATTGTAGTGTGTTAGAAGTATGGCCAGGACTGGACAAGCCTTTTTTTTCAATCTGGCTTTTCCCCAGTTGGCTAGAGCCCTTTGAAGCCAATTTTAAAAGCTCAGAGACACTCCAGGGCCCGTATTGCCATAAAGGTGCACATTCCCTGTTTGCGCAATGGTACTCCTTAAAACATGTGTGCTGGGTGCGTACAGGGAAAGTGTCAGCGGCGGCTCTTGTGCTATGGTGGGTAATCATTGTTTTATTTTTAACACAAACCAGTCTTGGGGGCAGAGCAAGGCAATGACAGACTGGACAGGGAATAATTCAGCGCTGTTGTCAGTGCGCATGTCGGTTTGGCCTGCCGTCTCAGGACAGCCAACCTGGCATTTGCCCAGCATGTCTCCAGCCTGAGCTGCATTGCCAGGTTGGAGGCAAGCAGGCACAGCCTCCCGTCTCTCAGGAGCGCTAATCAAGGGCTTTCAGACCAATCCTGATGCTGCTCTCATATATGAGAGCAATGTCAGGATTGGCTTCAAGGGAGTCTGGGAGCCTATGCAGTACAGCAGAAGAGCCCCAGTCCTGGGATGAGGCAAGCGCAAGGTAAATTGTTTTCTTTTATTTTTCTCAACGTCGTCCATCATCATCCCCCCTCCCATCTGTCCTAATACCAGCCTCCACTAGAAAGTGTGCTCTATTATGGTGAAGGTGTTGCCTTCAGGGCAGCTGCAAACTCGGCTGGCCTCAGGGCAAAGCATTTACATGAAATACTGAGAGGCTGCTTCAAAGCTGCTCCGTGTTTCACAGTGCACGCGGCAGCCACCTGCACTTTCAGGCAGGAATAGAGATCCCCTTGCGGGTGGGTGCAGTGAGTGAGTGCACCCATCTGCAGGAGGGGATGTCTGGAGGGTCCCTGGGACCCCCTTTCACCCTCCAGAGGGCTGCCGTTAGGAGGCGCACTGAAAGTGCACCACCTTTCTGTGGTGCACTGTCAGTGCGAGTCCAAAAGTCATGTATGCCTCTGTGCCTGCATCCGTAATAAGGCGCAGAGGCAAAGTATTCCCTCCTTTGCATGAGAACACGTCCCCATGCAAACGAGGGAATGCCCTCTCGTGATAATGCTGGCACTACATGTGCGCCCACGCTCTCAGTGTTATTGAAGGGGCCACACA
The DNA here is from genome assembly GCF_964263255.1 of Lissotriton vulgaris. Classification (NCBI taxonomy): domain Eukaryota; kingdom Metazoa; phylum Chordata; class Amphibia; order Caudata; family Salamandridae; genus Lissotriton; species Lissotriton vulgaris. Next base: position 22,350,467 of record NC_141686.1, on the reverse strand, counting down.
AGTGTCTGTGGGCCCTTCTGTAATACCAAAGTTCCCCGGAGTGCACAAAGCAGAGCACGTGCCCGCTATGCCCCTTCTGTAATACATCCCCCCCTGCTGGCTCTTTCACTTTCCCTAACTCCCCAAGGTTAAATGGAGCACGCGCAGGGAAGCTTCAAAACTGATAGAAAGAGAGGGGAAGAGGGCGAAGGCAGAGAAAAACGATCAGAAAGGGAGCAGAGAGAAGGAAAGAAAGAATGGATGGAAAGAGAGTTTTCGCTAGGATAACTGGGGAGCAGGGTTGAATATTTTTACTAGCTCTGCTTTTCGTTCCACAGACCTGTCCTGTATACGTCAAAGGTCTGGGCGCCCCCTCCCCACACTGGACGGTCCATCCCAAGCTGACAAAACACGCTCAGCATCCAGCGTGGGGACACCAGCAGCAGCCCGCCGCCGGTGTGCAGCAAAAAGCACCATACTCCTTTAAGAGCATTAGTTTCAATGGCAGCAATTGTTTTGTTGCTACTGTGAGAGTTAGGTGGTTACAGATTGTGTGGTGAACTAAGCTAAGCGCCGCAGCTTCCAAAAGAAAAGCAACCGTTTGACCTTGAGCCAAACATCTAACCCACCCTGGGTTGTATAGGGCTAAATTGTATACCTTTCAAAATATACACCCCAGGGCCCTCGAAAATGTGTGTGTGGGTTTTTTGTATAACCCACATGATCTGCTTGCTGCATTTGTTGTGTTGGACGATTCAAGTTTTTATAATAGGGGCACATTTTCATTGCACGCTGGCCTATAAAGAAACACTAGCACGAAACACAACATTTTCAGAACAAGCTGCGGTAAAGGCCATAACAGTTACCATATACTAAAACCCTTGTCTTAACCGCACACGGATGATATTTCCAAGGTTACATACACTTCATGAAACCTCCTGGCTGATCCGTACTGGAGCTGAGAATAGTTCTTTCAGAATCCCAGCCAGCGCAAACCATCCGAAGAATACAAACTTCAACGCACGAGGCCAAGCAGCTTACAGCTTATCCAAGAGCTGGCTAATACATCCAGCGCGAGAAACTGGGAAAAATGCAAGAAATTAGCATATGAACATCTGTGGCCCGGCCACCGAGCCATTAGCGGTGTATTGCTTATGCAGTGATTCCATGGTGGGTGGGGCCACGGGCTCCCCTTTAAGACAAGGAGCTCTCTGACTGCCGGGGGTCACACCTGCAGAGAAGGTGGCACCCGCAAAGATTCACGGGGGGAATGGGCGGAGGCCCGCTGGCCTGCCTTTTAATGAATGCTGATCTCCTGAAAATGACTATTGAAAAAGTATGGGCCCACATGCATCATTGTGTCATTTTGCATTTCTTAATTTGCGAAAAATAAGGAATCGCAAATTAAGAAGTGAAAAATGCTATGCATCATTTTTTTCGGTATTTCTTTGTGATTCGGTAAAAATCGCAATTTTTACCGAATCCCAAAGAAATACCGAATTCTTAAGTTAATTTTCGCAATTCCCATTGATTCCTATGGGCCAAAAGGCCCATAGGAGTCAATGCAAATTGCGAGTGGCACTTAGAAAATTTCATGGGTGCAGGGGGGGGTCCAAAGGACCCCCCCATGCACCCCTGAAATGTATTTTTCGCATCATGTTGCACACACACATGTCCTAAGGACATGTGTGTCCGTAACATGAATGTTGAAAAAAAAGCATTTTCAACATTTTAAACACTTTTTCCAAATTTACCGAGTGGTTCAACCACTCGGTAAATTTGGCACCCTATTTGCGAATTTTCACTTTTTAAAATAATGATGCATTGCTTTTAAGAAATCGCACATCTGCGACTTCTTAAAAGCACCCGCAATTTTAGAATTCGCAAACATGTTACGAATTCTAAAATTGCTTCATGCATCCCAAAAAGCACTTTTGCATTCGCAAACGGCCGATTTTAAGGAATCGCACCGTTTGCGAATGAAAAAGTGCTTGATGCATGTGGGCTTTGGTGTCTTCGAACAGCGTCCCAGCAAGGACGCATTTCTTATTTAATTAATTAATGTACTTATTAGTTTGCCAGACCCGACTACTGCAGGAGAGGGCAATGTGGTTTATGCGGAATGTTGTTAATTGTCTGTGCCTTGCTTTTGTCTGGAATTTTAATCTATGTTCTGTTGCCTTCTGACGCTGCAAACGGTGTTATTGGGTGTCTTGCTCGCACGCTACGAGCCACATCTTACACTCAGTCTGATTCAAGCTGGTCGCACAAGTTGTGACTGAGACCGAGGTGACCTCGCGTCACCCGGAACTGAAAAGCTCCATTAGTACATGAGCGCAACATGGCAGGGCTGCGTCTACTGGAAAATAACAGCAAATGCTCCAACAACATTCCTTTGCCATGGTCTGTGCCAAGAACTCTCTGGTTGGGCTCCGAGGGAAAGATTGCTATTTGCCAAAGTGTAGTGTTTTGACTGAGATTAGCAAGTAAAGGAAGCTTGTTGGTGTTGAAAAATCAAAAAATGCCACTAGGCTTACAGGTCGACTACCTACATAAAGCTACTCGACCTTGAGTTCTTAAAGTAGAAGTAGGCATAAAGGTTTTTGTATGCTCAGTTTTCATCATGTAATTCTGTAGTTATGGCATGGAAAGTTACTGTGATACATCCAGGGACCTGAGTGACTTTACTCCAACTCTAAGTATTGCCCTTTCAGATGCAAAACGGACATATGAGTCATGATGTCTGTAGAGTGCCATCCGTCCTCTACTATACAATGTATTGTATAATGTAGTAGCACGCTACACAAATGGATGTAAAATAAGCCCCTTTACTATGCAACCAAACGCTCCACGTCTTCCAAGCAACTCATTTCTCCAACTGTCATTTCTGACAGTCTAGCTTCAACATTCCACGTTCTACTGATGTCATTACTTCCATTATATTACCTCTACACCTCTTATATACCTCACATTGAAAACGTGCAATCATTGCATTCATCCATTTAGATAGTCAAATTCCCCATATATATGGGGGGGGGGGCATGTAATCTAGCTTAATTAATTAATCACTAAAATAATCATCTAACTTCAAGGAACGCATAATTAATCTCTTTGATCTTCTGAAGTCATCAGTGGAAGGCACAGGAATGGAATTTAAATCAATTCCACTATCTTCTTGTCCCAGGTTTTCTTCACCACTCCTCTTTCATTAGTTTACCCCTCTGTGTTATTTAATTGATCTGCAGTTACAATATCTTCTTCCAGATTGTGTGTCTAACCATTTTGTTACTCTAGCATTTCTACCCTGCATTGTTCAGAACACACAGTGCCTCTCTTTAAATTCCACACCTTACTATCTTCTAATCTGACTGCATTTTTTAACTTGTGTTTAATGTGTTTAGTTCAAAGTAAGAACTAACTTCCTTGGGAACTGTTGGAACTGGCACTTTCTGGTTGGCTGAGGCGGTCCCCCAGCCAGGCAGAACCTATAATTTCCATCAGGAGCGGCTGATTATACTCACTGTATATTCTGCGCTCACCCTTGCGTGGCTTGGCACTGAACAGTTAGGCTTATCACAGAGGCAATGTGTAAAGCATTGGCACAGCACCCAAAATAAATACACTGAGCATCACAAAAGAGACTTCACACATGCTAAATGTAATTAACATTTGTATTTAATATATACAATAATCAACACAACATGAACATCATGTATGTCTCGGCATAAATCACTACTGGAAATATTACTAACAGTACTAGGACCAACCGTGTTGAAATGACAGTAGTATGCACAACTGGGAAATATCCTCTTCTAACTACCCCCTAGCCCCCTTATGCGGTGCATAACCTTGTCAAGCCCAGGCCCACCCCAGCAATTCTTATAACTCAATGCCACACAGTTAAGGGTGCACCTAAGGTCAAAATGTCATCAGAAATATGAAATATGTACATACAAATAATTGTAACACTTTTTAACAGCACCGAGGGCCGAGGCCGCTTGGGTAAAAGTATTATCAAACTATCCCCATCTGCCCCCTCACCTCCCCCAGGTGTGTCGTGTGCAGGCAATCTCTTATTTTCTAATGTGGGGATGTATATCCTTTTGCTCTTCTAACTGTCGTTATGAGCCAGGGTTGTGTCTCATCAGTCAGAGGAATTGCTACCGTTGTGTATCTGCTCCCCTGTTCCTCGCCCCTTGGTGTCTAAATTGTGGGGCTCAACTTTCACCTTCATGAGCGTCCCCCTATTAGGTCCTCTTCTGCCTCATTCTCTGGTTGCTTCAATAATTCCACCAACACTGCCCATGCTCTAGCTGTCTCCAGAGTTCTTTCACACCCTGTTTTCTTGGCTACGTGCAACCTTACTGCCCCCACACATTCTGCCCATTTTATGATTTTTTTATCTCCATCTAAGTATATTAGGGCCCCCTCCTGGTTTCCAGTGACTGGTAATGTCTCTTTTTGCCAGTACCAGGCTGAGGTCCAGTGTTAGACTTGGCACCATTGGCATGGGTCTCTCTTCCATTTTTGCTGTTGCCTCATGTATTTTTTCTGGCGTTAGATGCTTTGGGCACTGTGCCACTGCTATTCACTTCTATTCAGTGCCACAGTGCAAGTGCTCCCTATTGTAAATTGATGTATTAATCAGTGGTTCCATGTTTGGCTATTTGGTTTACGTGTCAGACCCTAGTACAGTGCACTGAGTGTGCCCAGGGCGTGTAAATCCAAATGCTGCTGGTGGGCCTGCAGCACTGGTTGTGCCACCCACAGAAGCAGCCTTGTAAAATGTGTCTAAGGTCTGCCATTGAAGAGCCTGCGTGCAGTCTGAAACCGTCATGCTGACTGGGAACGTGCACCCACTTACCAGTGCCAAAACCTTCCCTTTTCTTCATATCAGTCACCCCTATGGTAGGCTCAAGGGCAGAGTGCATTGTAAGGATAGGGTAGGACAAGCCCCGGTGTGTGTGGCATGTCCTAATAGTGAATTACAGCCATTTTCGTTTTTCACTATTGCAAGGCTACCTGTCCTCCATAGGCCAGAATGGGCTGTTAGAGTTATTACATTTTATAATCCTAACTGTCTCAGAGAACATGGTGGAAATTCGAGTTTAGTATGCCTGAACTCAGAATAATAAAATTCAACTTTTAGTAAAGCTTATTTTAATATTCTGTGTTTGCAAATACCACTTTTAGAAAGTAGGTATTTGCTTGTCTAACCATTCAAACCTGCCTCTGCTAGGTTGTGTATTCCTATGTCTGGTTTTGTGAGTGACAGGGCTGGGGAATTCCAGGAGACAGGCTGAGTCACCCAGTGGTGAATAGAGAGATCTGCATCTAGATGGGAGGGAAGAGTTGCACCTGAACCTTGTATAGGGCTGTGCCTGCCTTCCACAATGCTGGCTCCACCTCCCGGGGAGCGGCTGATATCTCTGCCCTGCACACTGAAAGAAGAGAAGGAGTCCTGTAAACAAAGTGCTCCAGGACTGTACTTGCCTTCCACAATGCTGGCTCCCCCTCCTGTGGGGCGTCTGATGTGCATGCCCTGCACTGTGAAAGGAAAGGAGAAGTCTGGTAAACAGAGTGCTTCAGAACTGGTTTGGACTGGGCAAAGGCCCCTCTCCCCTCAGAGAACAAAGGATTTTGTATAATGAATATTGGGAACCTGATCCCATGAAATTAGATCACTTTGGACTACAAGAAGAAACCTTTACTGAGGAGAGGAACCTGAAGAAACTGAGGAGAGACTATTCCCAAGCTGAAGTGCTGCTTGGGGGATTGGCCTGCAGTGGTTGCCTTACTGCCAAAGGAAGGAGAAAGGAACTTTGTGTACTTTGCTTTCAACTTGTGAGGGATCTCCAATGTCTTGGAAAAGAGCTTGCCTCCTGCTGAAGTCTCAGGGACAACAGACTTCACCCCCCAGCTCCCCAGAGTTCTTTGGAAGTGCCTGCTGCTGTTTTGGGCCTTCTGAGGGACTGCGTGTCGCAAGGAGCTGGAAGCGCGACACAAAGTGAAGAAGCGTGTCGCCATCGCTGTACCTGCCGTCGCAATTCTGAAGGAGGGTGTCGCCACTGGAACTGTCGCACTGCACCACATCGGAGAGAAGCGTGCTGCAACGAACAGGAAGCGTGTCGCCATCGCTGCTGCTGCCATCGCAACTCCAAAGGAGGGTGTAGCCGCTGTAGTTGTCGCACTGCACCGCATCAGGAGAAGAATCTTGTCAGGTTTACTCCGCGGGATCCAGCCGGTGCAAATATGGTTCCACCTCCCAATGTCACCAACACCCTGAAGTATAAACACAGGGTGTTCGAGCCATTAGGCGAGGGAGAAAAATAACAAACTAAAATAAAAAATGTGGGATGGGTAAAGGTAGGGTCAGCAGGGAAAGGACGCCTGTAACAGAAGACAAGACAGATTTCAGTCAAGTGCTTACTAGCATGAAGTACTACTCTCATATAGTCTCACTAATAAAGCATGCACATGAATAAGTACCTGGGCTGAAAGAAAACCCGACCTTGGTTAGAAAACATCTACAATCCTTCTGCCATAATCTGTGAGGAAGGCCTAAGGAACACATAGATATATGGTAAATGAACACAGTCCTGCTTTAACATACACACACACACCGTACTGAGACACTTAACCCAACACTCACAACATACCACAGAATATGTCAGAGGACTCAATGTACAAGGGGGGTCCAAATGTATCCACTGGAAGTAAAGAGAATCCACCACAAAGTAAATAAGGATACGGTAGTGTGTAGGAAGGAAAAACTACAACACTCCGCTCTCTATATAACAACTCAAAAGTGTGTACATGGAAAATGCAAAACAGAAAAACGTAGTTGCGACCACCACTGAATTCTGTCAACAATAAACCCACTGGAAGCCAGTACACCTAAGACCAGGGGAAATCTGTAGTTTCCTCACTACACACCCTGATCCTTGTTTCCACAGAGATATGCAGTATATAACGGAGACGCGTAGTTTCCTCACTACAGCGCCCCGCTAGTACAGTTTCATGAAAATTGCCGAGTGTACGGTAACACGTGGTTTCGACCGCCACTGTGTTCCGCCACCTCTAAATGACCAAATCCGTAATTACAGTGCCAAGATCTGCCAATGATAATGAAGCAAGGCTCCGAGCCCCTCGAAGACAGGCAAACGAACAGCTGACCGCGGAAGCGGCCGGTGAAAAGGAACAACAGTACCTGCGGGCGGGCGCCGAATCTGTCACTAGCCTGGACAGGATGCGGAAGATCTCCCCACGAGCCCACGGGGTGTGAGAGCCCACAGGAGTCAAGATGTGGCTGGCGTGTCAAGATGTGGCTGGCGTGCAGAGCGTTCGCTCTCACGCCGAAGGCAGCAAGGAATCCAGAATAACGCGCAACAGGAAGCGCGTCGGGACCCGTGATAAGCTTCCTGCGGGACCCCGCCGGCTCATGGGAAATGTAGTTCTCCCATTGCGGTAGGCGCGCTGCACTTGCGGAACCTGACAGTACATCCCCCCTCCCCTAGCGCCTCCTAGGACCAGGGCGCTGGGGGAATCTACGATTGAAAGCACGTACAGCCGCCGGTGCATGAATGTTCCCCTCAGGCTCCCAGGAATCATCCTCCACCGAGTAGCCCTTCCAAGACACCAGATACCAAAGGACGCCTCTGCACAGTTTGGAGTCCTTGATACTCCGCACCTCGTATTCAGCCCCAGTATCTCCAACCACCGGAGGCGTGGCCATCCTTCTTGCCGAATGAGCCGGTTTTAACAAGTGACAATGGAACACAGGATGAATACGCAAAGTACCAGGCAGTTTCAATTTGAAAGCAACAGGGTTGATACGTTTCACAATGGTATAAGGCCCAATGTATCGTGGATGAAACACACTACGCAACTTGAACCGAATGTTGCGAGTCGACAACCAGACCTTATCACCAACCTGGAACGAGGGGCCCTCCCTACAATGTTTATCCTCCCATTTCTTGTACACTGCTTTAGCCTTCTCCAGATGCTCTCTGACCTTCTTGTGCAGAACACGGAGCTTCCGTACTTGTCCGAAGACCGTAGGCTGTCGAGACACTTCCTCCGGGATGTGCACAGGAAGGATGCGTGCATCAAACCCATAGGTAGCATGGAAAGGTGAGATCCCCACAGAACAGTGCCAAGCGTTATTATAGGCTATTTCGGCCATCCATAACAGGGAAACCCAAGACTCCTGGGCCTCCTCAGCAAAACACCGCAGATATTTTTTCAATGTTTGGTTTAACCGTTCTGTTTGCCCGTCCGTCTGGGGATGGAAACTGGTCGAGAGGGAAGACTGTATGTGCAATGCCCGACACCACGCCTTCCAGAACCTCGCAATGAACTGGGGGCCCCTGTCAGACACTATAACCTCTGGAACTCCGTGTAATCGTATGACATTGGTTAGCAACAATTGAGCCGTCTGCCCCGCAGTTGGCAAGTTGACACATGGTATAAAGTGGCCTAACTTAGTGAGGCTGTCAACGACCACCAACACCGCCGATTTGCCCTGATCAAGAGGGAGTCCTGTGACGAAATCCAGACTTATTGTCTGCCAAGGTTTCCTAGGGGAAGGTAACGGCATCAACAACCCTTTTTTCTGTCCGGTTGTGTTTTTAGCCCTGGCGCAGGTCTCACATTGCCCAATCCATACAGGGACATCGGTGTTAACTGAGTCCCACCAGAAATGCCGTTTCATGAGCTGCATGGTTTTTTGCACCCCCTGATGTCCTGCCAACGGGGACTCATGACACCACATGAAGGCCTTTTTTCGCAATGCTAAAGAGGGAAGAAACAATCTGTTGTCTTGAAAAGGCAACCCCTTCACCAACGTGCGATTCCCCCCACCTGTGGCCCAACTGACCCAGGCATCATGAGTCTTGGCTTGTCGGACAAGGTCCAAAAAGGTATTGGCCTGTATTACACAAATCACCTTCTCGGGACTGACTATTGACGCTTTAGCGTCTCCTTTGTCTTTCTCCTCCGACTGGTCTCGTCGGGATAGGGAATCGGCTTTCAGGTTGTCTGTCCCCGGTCTAAAGGTAATGGTGAAATCGTATTCCGCAAAGAAGAGCATCCACCTCATCTGTCTTTGCGTGAGGTGTTTTGCGGTCTTCATGTACTGAAGGTTGCGATGGTCTGTATGTACGGTGACAGGGGATCTGGCCCCCCAAAGGTATTGCCTCCATTCCTGAAATGCTCGTTTAATGGCTAGCAGTTCCTTCTCGGAGATGGTATAATTCTGTTCAGGAGGGCTTAGTTTTTTTGGACAGATACGCCACGGGGTGGAGCTGACCGGTGTCCTTGTCCCTTTGAGACAGTACGGCTCCTATAGCTTCGTCGGAGGCATCCGCTTCAACAACGTACGGATATTCTGGTCTAGGATGTGCCAGGATGGGAGCCGTTGTGAAAGCCTCTTTTAGATACTGGAATGCTGCTGTGGCTTCGGGTGACCACTCGAACTGCACACCTTTACGCAACAATCTCGTCAAGGGGACTGCTACTTGGGAGAACCGCGCTATAAATCGGCGGTAATAATTGGCGAAGCCTAAAAATCTTTGCACGTCCTTCACATAGGTAGGGGTAGACCACTCCTGTACCGCCTGTACCTTTCTATCGGACATTTGCAGTCCCTCGTGACTTAGCATGACTCCTAAGAACTCAACCTTGTCCACACTGAATTCGCACTTGCTCAACTTGCAGAACAAACGGTTTTCTCTCAATCTTTGGAGTACCTCAATTACATGTTGTGTATGGTCCTTGACGTTTTCCGAGTAAATCAGGATATCGTCAATGTAAACCACAGCACTGATATCCACCACATCCTTCAAAACATCATTCAAAAAGTATTGAAATGCCGCTGGGGCGTTACACAGCCCGAACGGCATCACAGTGTATTCATACAATCCGTATCTCGTTTTGAAGGCAGTTTTCCATTCGTCCCCCTCGCGAACCCGGACCAAGTGATACGCCCCTCTTAGGTCCAATCTGGTAAAAACCTTGGCATACCGTACTTGGTCCAGCAAAACAGAGATAAGTGGCAGTGGGTATCGATTTCTGATGGTGTTTTTATTAAGCATACGATAATCCACACAGGCCCTTAAATCTCCGTTGACTTTTTTGATAAAAAAGAGGGGCGAGGCAGCATGGGACCTGGAGGGGCGTATGAAGCCGATATCCACATAATGGTCCAAGTACTCCTTCAGATGAGTCGTCTCAGGGTCTGACAATGCATAAACCCTACAGGATGGTATGGTGGCTCCCTCCACTAGATCAATCCTACAATCATATGGCCTATGAGGAGGGAGATTCTCAGCCTGACTTTCACTGAAGACATCCCTGTAAGCCCTATATTCCAGGGGTAGACACACATCTTTCTCAGCAGCTGTTGCGACCACCAAAGGAAGAACAGACGGAGAGAACCCGACACCCTCTTCCATATGATTTTTACATTCCTCAGACAAGAAACGTATCGACTTCTCCTTCCAGTCGATTGAGGGATTATGGTGACTAAGCCAAGGCATACCGAGAATTATCTCGTATTGAGGGGCTTCGATGATGTTAAGCACCAGTTCTTCCCTATGCCTGCCGTCAGTTAGAGCAACAGAAAGTGTTACCCTCTCTGTTTGTTCCGTTATGAGGCCAGAAATTAGTGGTTTCCCATCAACCGCCAATACTTCCTCCGGGGTGTCTCTGGGTACCCTGTCTATAGACAAAGAGGTCACAAGCCCGCTATTAATGAAATTCCCTGTGGCCCCCGAGTCTATCATAACCGTGACATTGTATACCTGCAACTGACACTCCAGCCTCATGGGCAGCAGTATGTGAGATTCGGATTCACGTAGAGTTAACACCGTTAGCGATGGCACCTTCCAGGGCTGAGGTTCCTTCTGGTCTCTATCTCCCTGAGCACCAGCTTCTTCTAGAGCGTTGCCCGCTGCTATGGCTACACTTTTATTACGAGACCAGGACCCAGTGTTTCTGGATTTGGAAGGACAGTTCCTTACATAATGTCCCTTTTTGCCGCAGTACAGGCAAAGACCTGCAACGCGACGACTCTCTTTTTCTTCCCTGGTTAGTGGGGACCGAACTGCACCGATTTCCATCGGTTCAGATTGTGCATCTGCAGAAGGCAAAGGCCTACGTGGACTCCTTTCCGACCGGGGGGGCCCCCTGTCCCATCGTCTCCTATCCCCTCCTCTGTCTGCCATTCTACCATCCAATCTCAGAGTCAAGTTTACCATGTCTACACAAGTGGTTGGTTGGGGATCTATCTGAGCAATGACGTCTTTAAGACCATCCCTCAAACCCTGGTAGAATAAGGACATCCTTTTTTCCTCCGGCCATGAAGTTTCAGACACCAGTCGGTTGAATTTGGTAAGATACGTTATTAAATCCGACCGCCCCTGCCTTAGTTCCAGGAGTTCTCTATCTGCGCTGAAGGTGGTTGCCCTTCGATCAAACACCTTCTCGAATTCAGTCCGAAAAGTTGCCCAATCTGAGAGCATTGGGTCGTCATTCCGTACCAAAGGTACAGCCCAATTGGCTGCATCCCCTGTCAGGAATGAAATCGCAAAAGCCACCCTAGAATGGTTGTTAGGGAACGAGGCTGGCTTACATGAAAAGTGCAACATGACTTGCGTTATGAACGCCTGAGTCTTGGATGGATCCCCGGAATACCTCTCTGGACTAGCTAGAGGAATAGGGGGAGGGACCGTTACTTGTACCTGGGGTACCGATGTAGAAAAGGTGTAGTAATCAGGGTTCCCAAGGCCTACATGCTCCGAAGGTAACCCACTTACACTCAAGAACTGTTGGCACGGAAACTGTAAAAGGCAAAGAACAAGTTTATTAAGACCCCATGGGGTGGTGGTACACTCATACAGCACCCTTCGGTAATGCAAGAGGTATCACACCAAACACCGGTGTGACCCCGATTTATATACAGTTTTGGGGCAATAAAAGATAGGCGGCACAAGTTAGGACACATTCATGTACATATATGGTCATGTTTTGGAACACAGCCATCTCATTGGAGGGGGCACTACTCCGCTGGTCAGTTTGGTGCACATTCCTGAGGGGTAACTGGTCAGTGGGGACTGCGCATGTGCGAGCTGACTGTGGAAAATTAATACAGTTTGGTGAACATTATCTACGCCATCTTGCCTTTTTCCGATGCCACACTTTTCGTCATGCACATCCGCCATATTTTAGCCGTTACGATCAGAATCACCCTCACGAAAGACCCCCACGCACCGGTCATTCCCACTCTCACATGCCTTGCGCATAAGCAGCAGCCATTTTAAACACCATGGCCTCCCTGCCCCTCGCTGATAGCCAGCGCGTCTCTCTCTCTCTCTCCTAACCTCGCAAACATCCCCCCCGCACGCTGACAACCCCCGCTCTCTCATGCCTTGGGTCATAAACCCCTCTTCAGCGCAGCTCTGCCACAGAATCCCATCCTGTTCCCAGCGCGACACCTCCCTTCATTCCTTTCATGGTCTCAGATCCTTTTGATGCAAACCCCCTTTCCCTGTGTCCCCGTTTGTCTTCCTTGTTCCCAGGCCGCCACCTGGCCCTGCGGATACTGTTTATTACCCCGTACAGTAGGAAGCTTCCCCTCCCCATCAAAAGACCCTCGAGCCGATCAAAGCCCCCACCCTATGAGATCCGATCAACTCCACGCATTCCGTGAATCGGCGGAATGCCCTGCTGCGCGACAATCATCACCTGTTGTGACCGGGGTGGGGAATTCAACTGTAAAATGTATGTGGGAACGGGCCTGAAGGGGAGATTCCGAGGATGTTCTTTCAAATATCAAAGTGTTGCGAGAATGTGTTACATGCAATAAAGGTCATAAACCCTAGTATAAGAGGCCAGGCCTCAGAGATGTGGTTAGAGCACCTCGTGACGATACTTGCTGTCTGAATTGATGTGTTCTCCTCCGGAGAGAATAAAATCCTCGTTTCCTGCCTTCCAGTCTCCAGCGCCTGCTTCTTCATTGATTAATATTGGTGGGTCATAGAGGCGACACCGCCGGGCAACATAAAGGGGTCTTTGGTTACTGGTTGTCTTTGAACCCCTTTTAACAATTGGCGTCCCAAGCGTGGGGCCCATCAGCGACTCGTGGATCCAGTGGGAGAGGTCCTGACGACAGAGTGAACGACTGCAACGATCGGAAGGTACCCTGTCCGATAGACCCTCGTCTGACAGCCGATCATCCGAACTTCACTGGTTCCGAACAGACCTCTCTCGAGTGATCTGCGGTCCTGACTGGGAACCATCAGGAGTGCCACGAGGAGTACGAAGAGAAGAGGACGATCGGGCGCTGGATTCGGAAGACAAGAAACTGTCCATGCGGTCCGGGTAAGGTCGTGTAAACACGACGAATTGCGAAAGTGATTGATAATTGATGAGAAAATACTAGTATTACTTTTTGTTAATTTATTTGGAGATTCACTGTCTGCAAACGGAGAAACAACAGGCTCTCCCTTTATAAACAGTGAAGGATAGGTACGCATCCGTCGGACCTATCTTTCTCCCCCACTGAACAATTGCCCCTCCCCCATTGATTAACTGTTATAGATTGTTTTCTGGAGATTCTCTGTCTGCAAACAGGGAAAAATAGGTCCCCTCTTTGCAGATAGTGAAAGGGTAGGTGACGCGGACCTTTGCGAGCCTACTTATTCTCCCCATTGACCATATTGATTTTTTATTTTTGACCTAACATTGATTGCTCAAGATTGGTTCATGAGGTATTCACTGCCTGCAAACAACGTAGAATAGAAATATTCTGTCTAGTCTTTGCACGCAGTGATAAGATAGGTAGTGCTGACTATTATCCCCATTGTGATCCGTCATGCCTGTCTTCTCCCCACTGGTTAGTAGCCTGTTTAGCCCGGACCGCTTATTAGAGATGAACCATCCGGCTCCGCTGGAAGGCACCCCTAATAAGGACATGTTCATGAAGCATGGATTAATCGCTATAGCCTATAGCCAGCTGTGGCATAAATATACGAAAAAGGATCGAGAAAGTCAGTGGCCACTGATAGGATCCTTCGATCTTGACAAAATAGAAACGGTAGAAATAACCCTTCGTAGGAATGAAACAACACCTATTATGCTCGATAGTCTCGGTATGTGGCGCAAAGAAGCCACACGACGAAAGGAAAGCGATGAAGTCAGAAAGGGTGAAGAGACACGACGGACAACCCTCCAAACGTCTAGTAGGCAAAGGGAAGGGCCAGCGATGGCACAGTTCCGAGGAGTAGACATGAAAAGGGAACGGTGTAAAGGGATGTGCCGACAGGACAACCCCGGGACACAACGACCCGAAAGTAATCCCCCGACACTATGCACAGGACGAACAGATTTAAAACAAAACCAATGTGCTTTCTGTAGATGTCTCGGGCACTGGAAAGCCCAATGCCCGACTCTACAGAGCATAGGTAAGAACGGAGGGTCGACAGAAAGAACAGGCCGACAGAAAGGGAAAAGGCGCGGGATAAAAACCAATCAGACTAGTGCAGACAGAACAGATAGAACCACCCCGTTTGATTATGCTCGATGGCACAGATTTCGTCAGACCAATTTTAACGACATGTTAGAGTTCTGGGACTGATTGCTCTCTGTTGCACCCCCACCCTGAAAAACAAACACAATTACAGGCCAGTGTAAACAACCCCCGTTAGAGAAAGGACTCAAGGAAGCCAAGCATCTGTTATATAACTTAGGATTTAATTACGGTAAAGATAACACACAACCAACGGTAAATAGAATAACTAGTAGAACACTCTCTAAAGCAAACTATACTAATAGGAGAAATACAAAACATATTACGCTCACTCCGGAAGTCCTCGAAATGTAACAGTTCGACGGTCCCGCCCACCCGAAACACATAGCACGTGTGGGGCGGGGCCTGCCAACAGCCATAGACCAAAAGAGATCGCCGGCGAGAAGGTACAGGAGGCTCCTCATAGCAGGCAATGAAATGGTCTTCCCATACTACCCTTCCAGGGATGGCGTCCCCCGGGCCACGAGTAGGGAGGGGGCGGATGCAAATGACCCCCTCCCTCGTATCTCCTGGTCCGGCCATCACGAATTCCTCCATCGAACTGATGCAGGGTGGGCAGGGAGGGAGAGGCGACGCGGACGAGCCTCTCCCGCCTCCGCAGGTAGGAGGTTTCCCAGCCCTGGCCCGGCGCCGATGTCCTCCAGCCGGGCGACGGCCATATACCTGCGCAGCACAGAACTTACAATGTCCGACGCACATATATTTCCGCAGCACAGGACATACAATGTCCGACGGGCATACTTGCGTAGCACCGGGCGTACAATGGTCCCCCAAGAGTCGGAATCAGGGGTGTAGGGTGGTCATCATGTGCACCCCTGATTCAAAGGGACGGCGTGGGATGCGCCGGGAGAGGGAGGCGGCACGGACGAGCCTCCCTCACCTCCCCAGATGAAGGCTCCACTGCTGCACCCTGGCGCCCCGAACCAAAATGTCCTGCTCCAACAGCATGATGTTCTGTCTTTGTCGCCACAAGAAGTTTCTTCCACTCCTGAAAGATACGACATAGGGCGGCTGCCGCAGGGTCTCAAAATGGCGTCTGGGCCCTCGGAAGGCGGGTCTAGGCCGCTGGAGTAACTTTGTCCGAAATTGCAACTCGGGCACTTGCCCACCTGGGCGCAAGCCCCCACCATCGACAAACATCCCCTCGACTTTGAAGATTCTACCAAAGTCCCAAAGAGCCCTCAGCCCCTTCAGGCTTCCGGTGGGGAACAGCTGCATTGATCACTAATGAAATAACCACGGCACAGCAACAAGATGGCGGTGCTCTCGTGTCTGCATCAGCTTCCGTCTGAACCACCCAGGAACATTATGGGCTAACGAACTCGAGTAAGTTCCGGCTGAACATCAACATGACCCGGTAAGAAAGACTCTACCTCCCTCCCTCTCTTGATTGACGGTCCACACCACCAGCCCCTCTGTTAGCACAGGTTTTTTTTGAACTGCCGAAAGGGACCCTGGTCCAACCGCCAATCGTCGGAGACATTTTTGCCCCTGATGCTACTTCCGGACTAAACCGGCCTCGCCCAAAATGGCGCCGGTATCAATAGGAACTAACGGATGCCTCGTGGTGTTCCTTAGCTAATGAAACTTGATGTACTAAGATCTATATACGAACCTTTGCGCACTTGATGAAAAAGGGAGGAGGGTTCACTTGACGAACATTTGAAAGGGGTCCCGTAAAAATGTTGATTTCAATGAACGATTTATTTTGATATTTATTGTAACTGGTACATAACGTCGCTTATGATGCACACCCACGGTATACATCTAGGAAATGTGATTACAATGAGCTTGACTGTGTTTCCATTTATGAACTGAAATGCCCCTGATCCCTCATCACGCAATGAAACGTTTTTAGTTACTTGCAAATAATTAATTAGGCCTTTCTAACATGTTCTTGTGCCGCAAAATAACCCCCTACTGTATGCGCTTCCATCGTCGACATGTCCGGCCAAAATATGATTGCACTCTCACATTTTACGTACTGAACGATTATGCAAATAAAGGTTTTCCAAACTATGAATAGGCATCACATACTTTTGTAAATGTGGGAATTGGTGGGAGGGCTTTTTCTGTGCGCAACCGTTCTGCTCTTTTTTTAAGGTTATCTGAAAAATGGTTGTTCGGCCCTGGATTGATGATCGAATCAAAGGTATGATACGCTGCCTCCAAAATATGCGACTAAGCTCAGGAACTAACGTATGAAGAAGGACCTCGACTTCTGAGAATGGGTAAAGTAAAGCGGTGTGATTGATAGAATGTTATAAAGGTATGGTGGTCGAAGGTACTAAGGGACAGGGTTGACCGAAGAACTGATATGCCTTAGAACATCACAGCTTTGGGAATGATTTAAGGATCCCGATGGCCAGATACATCTACAAAACCAGGTACCTCGCGCTAGGCACCTCTGATTCCTCTTTTTTGCGTTTCCCTACACACGATCCATAATGCCACCCTCGAACCCCCCATGAACCACCTATCACACTGCCCGCCCCCTTGACTTCAGAAACCAAGACCCTAGGGATTATATCCCGAGGAGATAAGTACGAGTATGTGGTAAGTAAAGGACTTTCGTGCCCGTACATTTGATGTGCTCGAATGTTGTTCCCCCTCCCTTTTCCTCCTTTTTTCCCTCTGCAGATTACATTGGAGTTCCGATTAGGGTACCGTAAAGGATCTGGAGCCACGTCACGCCCGATGCATGAAAACGGACTAACGCTGCAAGACGACACAAAAGGACGCCCTACTCAATGCGCGACCTTTTTGTACCTGACCTAATGCCCTTCCGTCCCAAAACTGCATGCTTTCTACATCCTAACACAGACCCGAAACGTCTAACGTTGGGTAATGCACTGAATAGCCCAAACGATACACGGTCATTCTCCATGTCACACGTGTACTATTTGGCCTATTGTTACCCTCTCTCTCTCTCTCTCTCTCTCTCTCTCTCTCTCTCTCTCTCTCCCTCTCTCTCTCTCTCTCTCTCTCTCTCTTTCACCCCTCCACACTTTCCCTCTTCCTAGCGACTGGCACCTAATTGGCGAACCTGGTGCACCTCCTGATTGGCCCCAAATACCACAAGTATTTGCACAAATTCGTCCTAAATAAAATCGTATCGATACCACGTTACTACCTCTCCTTTTCTGCTAAATATGGATGAAAATTAAATTGGCCAAAAGGAAAGGGACAGGTAAGACGACTAAGGTTCCCTAAATTTGACCCACAGTCAGGGAACTATTTGTCAGTGGCTTCTATGATAAAAAAAAAAATGTCTGTGGTAATGCGACCTTCCCCATTCCAAATTGTCTCCATACCCCAAGCAGTAAGAAATGATCGAGACACCCCCGTCTTCCCAAAATGCCCCCAGTTTGGTATCAGCTGCCCTGAACGAGAATCTGAAAAACGCCCCTTGCTCCAATTCGCTGTGTTCCTAGTTGTTTTCCATAAGATCCCACCCACCCCAAGGATAAGTTTAATAATTATCGCAAGCCCCCCCGAGTTTTTGTAGTAGCCAGGTTGCGAGAAACTATATAGAAAGTTAGAAAGATGTGTGCAAAGTTAAAATTAGATCGAAAACTGAAAGAACTTGTTGCAGTAAACCTTGTTGAAAATAGGATGTTTAGCTAAAAGATAGGACGCATTGATGTAATGGAGAGTCATTTAGCCTATGTTCATCCCTCAGAAGGATGCCTATCAGACTATGGTGAATAGCACGTTGCACTTTTCCGTAAGATACAAAGCCCTGAAGACCGGCCTAGCCTTGCAAGACTCGTACTAGGGAAATGGGTCTCTACCAGAAGAACTGACATCTACTGTAATAGACGAATGCAATGAATGGGTATCAGACCTCGTACCACGACAAATGAATGTAATATCCAACAAAAACGCCAAAGAATTAGCCACAAAGGGAAGTTGTAGGAAATCCAGCAAACCCATCATCAATTGTTTATACGTTGGCTGCAAATCTCAATGTAGCGGATGTTTACCCCAGTTGCTTGGTGTTGGGAGAGAAATAGGTTTATGTAATTACCTTCTTCTGCAAAATCTCTAAAGACTGTCTTTTCGAACTCATTTAAGGGTACCACTGTCGGAGGAGAAAGAGACCGGATGTGGGAGCACGCGGCCTGGCTGCGGATCGTGGAACCTCAGCGACGGAGGCCAAGGCGAGACCACAGCAGTAAGGAGTCGCAGGATGAGGCACTGTTTCAGACAAAGCTAAGGAAAGGGCTGACCTGAAGCCCCTGCTCTATGATCGACGTGTGCCAAAAAAAAGTCCCTGCTCTCTGAACCTGGTTATGGACCCGCCTGTCTCAAATTCTCCGTCCCCCTGATCTGTTCCCGACTTGGCCCTGCTCCATCCCCTCCTCCTCCGACCTACCATAAGGACTGTTCACACACACACCTTTCCACCTGAACTTCCAAGTTCCTCCAAATCCTACTGAGCTATCCAGAGAAGGGTATTCCCTGCGTCAAAAGGGAGGGAGCTCCGACTAAGTAGACCACGAACTATGTTAATCTCAGAACGGTGATCTAGAACTCCACCAAGGGTCGCCCCTAAAGAGAAGATGAACGAAGTATGTGGTTCTACCCGCTGCTGAACGCCTCGATGATGATGGAAGCAACAGGAAATACCCACCACAGAGACTCAAGAAACAAACAGACCCCACAACTCAAAGACAATTGCACTTTTCATCACAATCCTTTTTCTACCTCCTAATAACTATGCTCTGGGTTACGGAAGAAAATGCACCTGCTCCAAAACCGTAACGCATTTCTCCTATGAGGTCTGGCGAAACAAAACAAAATGTACCCCTGCCCGCAGACCTCCAACGACTCAATCCACATGAACATTCCTGTTGACAGAACGAATTGTAATCCAGGTGCTTAACAGTGCCAACAGAAGACGACAAAGACACTGAGAACTCTGATTTTTATTTTTATTATATCTCATTTCTCTCCCAACCACCATTGGACTGACTATGCTCCCGCCGAGTACAAAAAGGACTTACTTATATGATAACTTACCAGTTCCTATTCCAAATGACTATAAGTATCTATGATCTGTACCCAACGCCTTCGCTACATAATTCTAGTCTGATATTGCAGTACTATGACTTTTTCTGCAACCAACTTAACGATGAACCCGCCTACTAGATGATGAGATTTTTCAATGTGATGTTTATAATGTGATGTTTATGTACAGTTCTTTTGCCTAAGCCCCCTCTCCCTTACTTATGACCGCTGCAATAGGTATAGATAGGAAATAGGCCAGCAAGATGTCTTGGAAATGTTAAAGGGAGGACTGTGGAAAATTAATACAGTTTGGTGAACATTATCTACGCCATCTTGCCTTTTTCCGATGCCACACTTTTCGTCATGCACATCCGCCATATTTTAGCCGTTACGATCAGAATCACCCTCACGAAAGACCCCCACGCACCGGTCATTCCCACTCTCACATGCCTTGCGCATAAGCAGCAGCCATTTTAAACACCATGGCCTCCCTGCCCCTCGCTGATAGCCAGCGCGTCTCTCTCTCTCTCTCCTAACCTCGCAAACATCCCCCCCCGCACGCTGACAACCCCCGCTCTCTCATGCCTTGGGTCAT
Source organism: Lissotriton vulgaris (assembly GCF_964263255.1). Lineage (NCBI taxonomy): Eukaryota > Metazoa > Chordata > Amphibia > Caudata > Salamandridae > Lissotriton > Lissotriton vulgaris. Next base: position 22,330,293 of record NC_141686.1, on the reverse strand, counting down.
AAACCCCTCTTCAGCGCAGCTCCGCCACAGAATCCCATCCTGTTCCCAGCGCGACACCTCCCTTCATTCCTTTCATGGTCTCAGATCCTTTTGATGCAAACCCCCTTTCCCTGTGTCCCCGTTTGTCTTCCTTGTTCCCAGGCCGCCACCTGGCCCTGCGGATACTGTTTATTACCCCGTACAGTAGGAAGCTTCCCCTCCCCATCAAAAGACCCTCGAGCCGATCAAAGCCCCCACCCTATGAGATCCGATCAACTCCACGCATTCCGTGAATCGGCGGAATGCCCTGCTGCGCGACAATCATCACCTGTTGTGACCGGGGTGGGGAATTCAACTGTAAAATGTATGTGGGAACGGGCCTGAAGGGGAGATTCCGAGGATGTTCTTTCAAATATCAAAGTGTTGCGAGAATGTGTTACATGCAATAAAGGTCATAAACCCTAGTATAAGAGGCCAGGCCTCAGAGATGTGGTTAGAGCACCTCGTGACGATACTTGCTGTCTGAATTGATGTGTTCTCCTCCGGAGAGAATAAAATCCTCGTTTCCTGCCTTCCAGTCTCCAGCGCCTGCTTCTTCATTGATTAATATTGGTGGGTCATAGAGGCGACACCGCCGGGCAACATAAAGGGGTCTTTGGTTACTGGTTGTCTTTGAACCCCTTTTAACATGACCAGTACTAAAAATAGCCTGTTGCTGGGCAGACTGAAGTGGTCAGTGGTACGGACAAAGGACTAAAGGGCACGCCGGCCACGAGGCCGCTTATGGCCTAAGATGGCCACCGCAACATTCAAAATGGCGTTTTCATATATAGCCAAGTTTAAGGAGGAAAACGTGTAGTTTCAGCTAATCGCTAACGCGGTCATGCCAATTACGACAGACGACCCTTTTAGCGTTTAGCTGAATCTACCTCATAGTGAACATAATCAGGATGTTCGTCCTCGATGTCTATTAACATTATTTGTGTTACTTCTTTATGAAGCATCATTTTGTCATGAGCAAGTGCTCGTCTTGATGGTATACAAGCTGATAGGCACATGGAACATAAGGCAGGGCCACATTGGATACATAGGCAAACAAAAAACAGTGCCCCCACAATTATACATAGAATCGTTAACAGTTTCCAGCCCCAAGTAGTAAGCATTGACCAGAACCATCCTGAAAGCGTCCAAGTTCCATTGTCCGGGTGTATTTCAGCTGCTATTTTATGGAGCTTTGATATGGCATCATAAACAGATGGAGAATTGTCAGGTATGTATACACAACAGCTACTTCCGATAATTCTGCATGCCCCCCCACGGTCAGCTAGAACTACATCCAACACCATCCTATTTTGGAGCATAACTATTCTAGAAATCTGAAGTTCCTCAGTGATATTTCCTAGGACTGTGGAGAATTTAGAGCCTCCCAATTTTTTTCGCCGAAAACGGGGAACAGTCAGCAGATGTTGAGAAGTTGATCGCAGTTTCCTTGCGGGGGCATAGACTTTAATCTCTGATGAGATAAAGGCGGGGGCGGATCCTGACTGAGCCTGAAAAGTGATGCAACCCATTTTGAACAGGGAGCGTTCGCGAATGGGGAGCCAGTGCAAGGATTTTAGAAGCGGAGCCAGTGTGACAGCTGTCAGATGTCACCTGGTCTCACAAGAGCAGATTGTCCCTCATGCATTTTGCCGAGTTGTTAACGCCGACAACAGAGAGAGTCATTGTCCAATGGCTCAGGTTCCCTTTGAGTAGGGGGGTCTCTGGTACTCTTCAGGTAGCTGTAAGGCCCACCATATCTGTTGACTGTTTGTTGGGAAATGATTTGGAGAGCTCCCCTTGGGAAAAGGTGGAGAAAACAACTCACCTGAACATGGTTGGACTGCCTGACTGGGCGTGCGTGACCACCCGGTCAATGTCAGCCAGTAGGGGTTTCAAGAGGACCTGGAGCCTGAGAGGGAGGCCCAGGAACCTGCCGACGAGAGAAGTGACGAGGGGCGTGATAAACCAGCCCCCGAAGTTCCCACGGCCCAGGAGGAGGTAGACCCTGAGGGGGATGCGCTGGAGCCTACTGAGAGCAACTAGCTGAACTGGGGGACCTGCCTGAGCTGACCAATTAGCAGCAAGAAGGAGGCCCCTCCAGGGAAGAATCTTGCAAGGAGCAGTGAGAGTGCCCCTCTCTTGTGGGGTTGCAGCAGCAGGCTGCAAGCCAGGCAGCAGGTGATCAGTCAGGGTCACACTTGATTTACTGGGAGAATGGTCTCCTGTATAGTGAGCCTAGGGTTGCTCAACCTGGGTCAGCACATGTGCTGGTGGTACCCCAGAAGTTCAGAGCCTTCCTACTGGGGCTGGCTCATGATGTGCCATTAGCAGGACATTTGGGGCAGGACAAGACCTTCTAGAGGCTTGTCACCCATTTTCATTGGCCCAAAATGTGCAAGAGTTCTGATACTCATTGCAGGACTTGTCAGACTTGCCAGGCAAGTGGGAGGAAGCATAAGGCTCCTCTCCAGCCATTCTCTTTGGTCAGCACCCCCTTTGAGCGTGTGGGGATTAACATTGTGGGGCCACTGGACCCCAAGACAGCCATGGGCAACAGGTTCATCTTGGTCTTGGTAGACCATGCCACCCGGTACCCGGAAGCCATACCTCTGAGGACAGTGACAGCCCGCGTGGTGGGACGAGCACTGATGGGAATTTTCTCCCGAGTGGGATTCCCTCGCGAGGTAGTGTCTGACCGGGGGACTAACTTCATTTCCAAGTATATGAAGGCCCTGTGGCAGGAGTGTGGTGCAACCTACAAGTTAACCACTCCTTACCACCCCTAAGGAAATGGGCAGGTTGAAAGGTTCAACCGGACACTGCAAGGCATGATAATGGGTCTTGAGGAACCCATGAGGTGTAAGTGGGACATCCTCTTACCGTGCCTACTGTTTGCATACCGTGAGGTGCCACAGAAATCTCTAAGGTTCAGTCCCTAGAAGCTTCTCTATGGACACCCCGTCAGAGGAACCCTGAGTCTGGTTAAAGAAGGCTGAGAGCAATCTCCCAGGAAACCTCCACAGGATGTGTATAGCTACATGCTGGCCTTCAGAAACCGGACTAGGCGTTTCAGGCAACTCGCTGAGGCGAATCTGGAAAACAGCCAGGAGGAGATGAAGCGCTGGTATGACCAGAATGCCACTTTGGTAGGGCTTCAACCTGGCCAGAAAGTGGGGGTCATCGCCCCAGTGGAGCCCTGTGCGCTCCAAGAAAATTGGACCGGACCATTTGAGGTTGTGGAGCGCAAGAGTCCAGTTACCTACTTGGTGGACTTGCGGTCTCCTAGGGACCCCTTGAGGGTCCTACATGTCAACCGTCTTAAGCCCCACTTAGAGAGGCCTGAAGTGGACATGCTCTTGGCAACAGATGCAGGGAGGGAGGAGGAGACTGAGCCTCTTCCTGACCTCCTGTCAGCCTCAGAGCAAGATGGGTCAGTGGATGGTGTTAACCTCTTTTCCACCCTGACCCCTGAGCAACAGAATGACTGCCGCCAGTTGCTGGGACAGTTTTCTGATCTGTTCTCCCTGGTTCCTAGTGTCATAGATTGGTGCGTCCATGATGTGGACACAGGAGACAGCTTACCTGTGAAGCATACGTCTTACAGGGTTACCGATAGGGTAAGGGCTTGCATTAAAGAGGAGCTCTCAAAGATGCTTGCACTTGGGGTGATTGAGTCATCTTGCAGTCCTTGGGCCAGTCCAGTGGTCTTGATCCCGAAGGCTGCAGCGCCGGGTGCCACACCCAAACTCCGGTTCTGTGTGGACTAGAGAGGGCTCAATTCAGTCACGAAGATTGACGTGCACCTCATCCCCAGAGCTGATGAGCTCATTGATCGGCGAGGGGCTGCACGGTACCTCAGCAGGTTTGACTTAACATCTAGGAACGGGCAGATCGCCTTGACTGATGGGGCAAAGGAGAGGTCAGCATTCTCCAGACCAGATGGGCATTTCCAGTTCTGTATTATGCCCTTTGGGATGAAGAATGCCCCTGTCTCCTTTCAGAGGTTGGTAAACCAGGTGTTGGTTGGACTGAATGAGTTCAGTGCCGCCTACCTGGATGACTTTGCATTGTTCATTGCCAGTTGGGAGGAACATCTACGCCACTCTGGGAAGTGTTGATGGCGCTGCGGAAAGCAGGCCTCACAATCAAGGCGAGTAAGTGCCAGATCAGGCAGGATTCCGTGGTGTACTTGGGACACCAAGTTGGGAGCAGACAGGTGGCGCCCCTACAACCCAAGATTGAAACCATCCTGGCTTGGGAGCCACCCAAAACCCAGACAGAGGTGAGAGCCTTCTTAGGTCTCACAGGGTATTACAGGAGGTTTGTCACGGGGTATGGCAACATTGTTTCACCCTTGACAGAGCTGACTTCCAGGAAGCAGCCCAAGAAGGTGATCTGGACTGACACCTGTCAGAAAGCTTTTGAGTCCCTGAAAGCTGCCATGTGCATGGCGCCCGTGCTCCTGGCACCCAACTTCTTCAAGAGAGTTTATTGTCCAAACAGACGCTTCAGAGCATGATGTGGGGGCTGTTCTGTCACAGATGAATGAGGAGGGCCTAGATCAACCTGTAGCCTTTATCAGTAGAAGGTTACTTCCTCGGGAACTGAGGTGGAGTGCTATTGAGCGTGAGGCATTTACTGTGGTCTGGGCACTGAAGAAGCTGGGACATACCTGTTTGGGACTCACTTCCGGGTTCAGACAGACCACAGGCCCCTCAGATAGTTGATGCAGATGAGAGGTGAAAATCCAAAGCTGTTGAGGTGGTCCATCTCCCTACAGGGTATGGACTTTACGGTGGAACACCGCCCTGGTACAGAACATGCTAAATAGCCATTGACAGTACAGAAATACACATTTGAATTTTGTTTCTGCAAATTATCAGGTGTTGAAGTTAGGATCTCAAATCTCCATTGTACAACAAAAGAATTCAATACAAAGACTTGTAGCGAGTAACAGTGGTTCACTTCTTTGGGAATTCAGGTAACCTCTGTTTACTATAAGCAGAGACTACTGTCTAGTCTCTGGCAGCACCAAAGTGCAATGGCTGTTACCTCTACTTTACTGACCCACGAAAGCTCTCCTCTGAACCTGAACACTGAGGAGTATTCAACAACAGGTCAATTACCAGCCTCCCATCCCTGCCTTGGGTTGACCAGGTCAATGGTGGAAGTCTTGAAGGCTTCTAGCCTGAATCACCCATACTTTCTTAGACCCCTGGAAGAAAGCTGCTCTTTAGCCCCTTGATCGGTAGTATTCTGATCTTTAGCTCCCCCAACACTCTCCTTACTTCTCAGGGTTGGGCCCTCAGGCCATTGTCTCGGATCGCCAGGGGTGAGTAGGCCCTCACCATTATCCTCTGTCAGCGAATGGCTGTCTTACTCGCCTCATCCGCTGACCCAGCTGGTTGGAGACAGAGCTGGCGCGGGGTGAAGAGAGCCACACAGGTTGAGGAGGGCTGAGGCTCGCGCCACCCGCCTTTCCCGCCTAACCAGCCGCTTGGAGACGGAGCTGGCGCGGGTTAACGGCAGACACACGGGCTGAAGAGGGCTGAGGCTTGGCTCGCTTCCGCTTCCTCGTTGACGATGACTCCGCCTCTCCGGTGGAAAACGGCCTGACTGAGCAGGCGCAAAGGATTAGCGGCTCCAAGGCTGAGGCTGCTCAGCGGCGGCGATTCCTCTTCCTTCGCTCCGCCTCCCTGAAGGAAACGATCTGAATGGGCAGGCGCAAGGGATAAGCGGCTCCACGACCGGAGCTCACACTACCAAGCCTGCGCAGATGAGAGAAAAGGCTTCCCCTCACAAGTCTCCGTTCATCCCCATCGGATCAGGGAAGATTGAGTCTTCCTGTCTCACACGCCCACTCCACCAGTGAGCCCTGTCCCAGTCACTCGACCCCTTCCTTCCCTCCGGGTGTGCGGCTACTTTCACGGAGGCAGTCCACTAAACCAGGTACAGGGGGGGGAATCCGGTGGGAGAATTAGCAGGTTGGCAACCAGTTACCCAGCTCACATGGAGGGCTGAAAAGGGGTAGGTCAGAGGAATTACCCCACAGTCTCAAACTTCAAGTCTTCCTGGGAACACACCTCCAGAAGCTTAGCGAGGGCTTCCTTACTGGGCAATGGACCGAACTCCTCGGTAGATCAGTCACCCTCAACCACTCATAACCCTTACTTCTAGGCTAGGGGTTGATCAGGCGCCCAGGGTCTCCAGGAGTCCCACGAAGCGGGGTCAAGTCAGTAACAACAAGGGAGGAGGGGTGGTGAAACAATAAGGAAGCGTCCCTAATCTGGGAGGTCAACCCTTTGGTTATCCTACCCCCACCTTATGCTACAGCCTGTCCTCCAGCTGACTCTCTCTGGCAAGACAAAATGGCTGCACTACAGTTGACCTTATATAGGTTGGCCTCAGAAGGTCCAGAAGGGACCAGAAGGTTCTGGAAGGCCCCTATTCTAGGCTATGGGTCCTTCCCAGGGATGACCGTTATGGCAGTTAATGGCGACCATTTTGTAGATCTGGGTGAATTCTAGTCAGAAAAAGGCACCTAGGCCTGAGGTAAAAAAAAACTATGAGGGCAAAAGAGCATCTATCCCTCAGGCCAACACCATAAAAATCTAGTGGACACAAAAAGATGAGAAAGGCATGAGGGGCAAAAAGGGGACAAAATAAATAATAAATTGGAGGGACTACCCAAAGGCAGACAGGTCTAACACGCGTCCCCCCCCAGCTGAAAGTGGGGAGAGCTACCCAAACCCTTGGGAGTCCTCATCACTAAGGCGGAAATACCTGGAGAGACCGTCTGCATTGGCGTGGTCCACTCCAGGCCGATGTTCCACCCGGAAGTCCATTCCCTGTAGGGATATGGACCATCTCAACAACTTGGGATTTTCCCCCTTCATCTGCATCAGCCAACGAAGGGGGCGGTGGTCAGTCTGAAACAGGAAGTGTGAGCCAAATAGGTATGGCCGCAGCTTCTTCAGAGCCCACACCACCGCAAAAGCCTCCCGCTCAATTGCACTCCACTTCTGTTCCCGGGGAAGCAGTCTCCTGGATAGGAAAACTACAGGCTGATCCAGACCCTCTTCATTTAGTTGCGATAACACTGCCCCAATGCCATGTTCTGATGCATCTGTCTGAACAATGAACTCCTTGGAGAAGTCTGGGGCCCTCAGGACCGGTGCTGCACACATTGCCTGCCTCAATTTTTCAAAGGCTTGCTGGCAAGCCTCTGTCCACACTACCCGTCGAGGTTGTTTCTTTGAGGTAAGCTCTGTGAGAGGCGTCACAATAGTACCATACCCCTTCACAAAGCCACGGTAGTATCCTGTGAGGCCCAGGAAAGCTCGGACCTCAGTCTGGGTCTTGGGGGGTTCCCAGGCCATGATTGCCTCTATCTTTGCCTGGAGGGGCTGCACTGTTCCCCTACCCACCAAGTGGCCTAGGTACCCAACCGAACCCTGCCCAATCTGACATTTGCTGGCTTTGATTGTTAAACCAGCTTGCTTCAGGGCCTGGAGAACTGCTTGCAAATGTTGCAAATGGTCCTCCCAACTGCTGCTGAAGACAGCAATGTCATCCAGGTAGGCAGCGGAGAAACCCTCCATTCCGGAGAGGACCTGGTTCACCAGCCGCTGAAATGTAGCAGGTGCATTCTTGAGCCCAAAGGGCATCACACAAAATTGGAAGTGTCCCTCAGGCGTGGAGAAGGCTGACCCTTCCTTCGCTCCATCTGTCAGAGAGATCTGCCAGTACCCTGAAGTGAGGTCAAAGGTACTTAAATATTGGGCAACTCCCAGCTGGTCAATTAATTCATCCGCCCTAGGGATTGGATGAGCATCAGTTTTGGTAACTGAGTTCAGTCCCCGGTAATCCACACAGAACCTCAGTTCTGGAGTGGTGCCTGGTGGAGCGGCTTTTGGCACTAGAACCACCGGACTTAACCAGGGGCTGCTGGAAGGTTCTATAACTCCTAGCTCCAGCATCTTGGTAACCTCACCGTGGATGCTGGACTTCACCTTATCTGACAGCCGGTAGGTCTTTGACTTCACTGGTGGGCTGTCTCCTGTGTCCACATCATGGGTACACAGGTGAGTCCTTCCCGGGACAAGGGAGAACAACGTTGAGTACTGTTCCAGTATCTGGCGGCAGTCCTCCCGCTGTTCATGAGTTAGTGTTGGGGAGAGACTCACTCCCTCCACTGACCCATCCTTTTCTTGAGACGAGAACAAGTCTGGGAGAGGTTCGCTTTCCGCTTCCTCTCCCCCATCAGTCACCATCATTAAGATGACCTCGGGCCTCTCATGGTGGGGTTTGAGTCGGTTAGCATGTAGCACCCGTAGGGGCTGTCGAGGGGTCTTAAGGTCCACCAGGTATGTGGCCTTACCCTTCTTTTCTAACACCTCAAAGGCTCCAACTCCACCGGGTGAGTGTTGTGGTCATACCACTCCTTCATTACTGCCTGGCTGGCCTCCAAGTTGTCAGAAGCTTGCTTCCACAACTTCGCCATTTGGCTCCTGAAGGCCAGCATGTAGCTCACCACATCCTGGGGGGGTTTCCTGGGAGACTTTTCCCATCCATCCTTCACCAGGCTGAGAGGACCGCGTACAGGGTGCCCATACAGAAGCTCAAAGGGTCTGAAGCCCACTCCCTTCTGTGGCACTTCCCTGTAGGAGAATAGCAAGCAGGGTAGGAGGACGTCCCATTTCTTCCGCAGGCTTTTAGGCAGACTTCTGATCATGCCCTTCAAGGTCTTGTTGAACCTTTCTATCAGTCCATTTGACTGGGGGTGATAGGGAGTGGTGAACCGGTAGGTCACTCCACACTCCTTCCACATTGCCCGCATGTACGCTGACATAAAGTTGGTTCCCCTGTCGGACACAACTTCTTTGGGGAAACCCACTCGGGTAAAGATCCCCATTAGGGCCCTAGCCACCAAAGGTGCAGTGACAGTCCTCAGAGGAATTGCCTCTGGGTACCCTGTGGCATGATCCACCAGAACCAGGATAAACCTGTGACCAGCTGTTGTTGGTGGATCCAATGGCCCTACAATGTCGATGCCCACCCTTTCAAAGGGGGTGCTAATGACAGGAAGGGGTTCCAGAGGAGCTTTCAGCTTCACCCCTGTTTTCCCACTGGCTTGGCAGGATACACATGTCCGACAGTAGGTGTTAGACGCCACTTTCATCTGAGGCCAGTAAAAGTGGGGGACAAGCCGAGCAAAGGTCTTGTCCCGACCTAAGTGTCCTGCCAAGGGTATTGCATGAGCCAATTCCAGCAGAAAGGCTCTGTACCGTTGCGGGACTACCAAGGCCCTTGATGAACCAGGTAAGGGTACCTTGGGTTCACTGTAGAGAAGTCTATCCCCCCAGTAAATGTGGTAGTGTCCCGCAACGTCCCCTGCTGCCTGGGCTTCAGCCTGTCGCCTCAGTCCCTCAAGGGTAGGGCACTCCTTCTGGCCCTTACAGAACTCTTCTCTGGTAGGCCCTCCCTCCACATGCCACTTTGCAGGGATGGGCAGGTCCTCCAGAGAAACTACTTCCCCCTCCACGGACTCCTGGTCCACCACCGCAGGTGGCCGATCTGTCACATGGGGTGTGGAAGCCGAAGCAGGCTTCTCCTGTCTTCGGGTCTGTCCCTTTTTGGCAGCGGGTTGGGCCATTGTTCCAGGCTCCAACCCAGGCGAACTCCCTCTCCGGGCAGCCGCAGACCTTGTGCTTACACAGGCCCAGTCAGGTGTACCCAGCATCTCTGAATGCGTCCGGTATTCCACCTCTCTCCAAGCATTGTGCTCCATGTCATTCCCCAGCAGACAATCAACTGGCACGGCAGGGCTTACGGCAACTCGAAGTGAACCTGCAACCCCGTCCCACTCAAAGGGAACCTGGGCCACTGGGTAGTGGCCCATTCTACCGTCAGCCATCGCGGCAGGGTGGAGTACATTGGGAATCACCTGCTCTGGAGACACCAGTTGACTCCTTACCATAGTCATACTGGCTCCTGTATCTCTCAGAGCCTCCCCTCTCTGGCCATTGATGGTGATCCATTGCCCATACTTAGTAGTATTTGGGGGCACCTGGATCTTAGGAACCATCTCCCGTTCTCCCAGGGACACTAAGGTGACACCCCCCCACTCACCCCCCTTATCTAAGGGCAACTCCTCCCCGAGCGCTACACTAGCTACTCCCGGGGCTTTTCCTCCGGTGGGAGAGGGTGGTCTCTTTGGGCATCTGGCATCTCTCTTATAATGTCCAACACCACCACACTAGAAGCAGTGGACAACCCTTGGCTGCTGGTTTTGGCCAGGATGAGGGTTTCTGGGCGGGTTAGCCTTAGGGGTGAAACCTGTTCCCTTTCCCTGGAAACTGTTTTGGGGACCTTTAGAGAACTCCCGCTTTTTATCTCCCCCCTCCTTCTTCTGAGGGGCGCCCTGTCCGGCCCTTTGGGAATCCCCTCCAGTCCCCTTTGAGGACACCCGGGTACTTGCCCAGATGTCCGCCTCCTCTGCAAGCTTCAGGGGGTTGGTCAGCTTGCTGTCCACCGGGTGTTGGCGCAGCTTGGGAAAACATTTCTCGAGTAGATGCTCTTTAAGAAAAAGGTCATACAACCCCTCATAATCCTTCACCTCGCTGCCCTGTACCCAGCCCTCCAATGCCTTCCTCGCATAGTCCAGGAAATCCACCCAGTTCTGGGTGCTTAACTTGTGGCTCCCCCTGAACTTTTGGCGAAACTTTTCCGGGGTTAGCCCAAACTTCCTGATCAATGCTAACTTCATGGTGGGGTAGTTGGTCTGCTCCTCCGGTTCTAAGGCTAACAAGGTGTCCCGACCAGTAGGAGGCATATATTTGTACAACCCACCCCCCCAGTGCTTTTCCTGGATCCCATGGGCTTTTAGGGAGACCTCATAGGCAGCCAGCCATTTGGCTATATCATCCCCCTGACTATAGCTGGCAACTATGTCCTTAGGCAAGTAGAGTCTGGACTCCCTGGCTGGTTCGGAGTAGGAGAGGGTCCTAATTGCGAGGCCTGGAGTTCTAACTCTTTTAGTTTGAATTCATGAGCCATCCTCCGCTCTTCCCTCTCCTGTTCTAGCCTGGCCAACTCCCATTTCAGTTGCCTCTTTTCCCTCCTGTCTGTGAGTTCCGCTTCGGTCAAGCTTCCTCCGGAGAAACTACTGCCCCTCCTAGAGAAGGTCATTGGACCTTGGAGTAGGTTTCCCACCTCAGGGTGGAATAATCCCTCTACCTCTATGACCGTGTCCCGGTCTGTCCCCTCATCCTCCTCCTTCCCTTCTCTATGTGCTTCCACCCAAGCCCTCAAACTAGTCTGGAGTTCCCCCTTCTTGGCACCACGCTTAAAGAACACTCCCATTTGTTGACAGAAGTCCTTTAGCTGGGCCACAGAATAAGTGTCCAGTTCTTCCAATGCAAATTCCATTTTGCTAAAGGCAATTTAGGGACAAGCACACAAAAAGAATAGAGTTACAAGGGCAACCTGAAGCTACCTCCACCCCACCACCAGGAATAAATTTGGAAAAAGCAAAAGTAAAAATTAGGAAGTCCGCCAGGAGACAACTCCAGGTGTAGGTTAGTGGATTACACTTAGTTACTGCAGAGTAGTCGCAACCACAGTTCTCATCCCACCGCTAGACACCAATATGTTGGACCTAGAGTTGTCAGGTCACCTAGGGTAGCCTGGCCTAGGGTAAGACAGTCAATTATTAGAGGCACATGTGTAAAGTTTGCACACCACCCAGCAGTAACTTAATGCAATTCCACTCAAAAATGACACTACACCAAACTTTGTGGAAAAATACGAGCTGCTTTATAAAAATAATACTTTGCTCTCTTTCGCTAAATAGCCATTGACAGTACAGAAATACACATTTAAATTTTGTTTCAGCAAATTATCAGGTGTTGAAGTTAGGATCTCAAATATCCATTGTACAACAAAAGAATTCAATACAAAGACTCGTAGCGAGTAACAGTGGTTCACTTCTTTGGGAATTCAGGTAACCTCTGTTTACCATAAGCAGAGACTACTGTCTAGTCTCTGGCAGCACCAAAGTGCAATGGCTGTTACCTCTACTTTACTGACCCACGAAAGCTCTCCTCTGAACCTGAACACTGAGGAGTATTCAACAACAGGTCAACTACCAGCCTCCCATCCCTGCCTTGGGTTGACCAGGTCAATGGTGGAAGTCTTGAAGGCTTCTAGCCTGAATCACCCACACTTTCTTAGACCCCTGGAAGAAAGCTGTTCTTTAGCCCCTTGATCGGTAGTATTCTGATCTTTAGCTCCCCCAACACTCTCCTTACTTCTCAGGGTTGGGCCCTCAGGCCATTGTCTCGGATCGCCAGGGGTGAGTAGGCCCTCACCATTATCCTCTGTCAGCGAATGGCTGTCTTACTCGCCTCACCCACTGACCCAGCTGGTTGGAGACAGAGCTGGCGCGGGGTGAAGAGAGCCACACAGGTTGAGGAGGGCCGAGGCTCGCGCCACCCGCCTGTCCCGCCTAACCAGCCGCTTGGAGACGGAGCTGGCGCGGGTTAACGGCAGACACACGGGCTGAAGAGGGCTGAGGCTTGGCTCGCTTCCGCTTCCTCGTTGACGATGACTCCGCCTCTCCGGTGGAAAACGGCCTGACTGAGCAGGCGCAAAGGATTAACGGCTCCAAGGCTGAGGCTGCTCCGCGGCGGCGATTCCTCTTCCTTCGCTCCGCCTCCCTGAGGGAAAAGATCTGAATGGGCAGGCGCAAGGGATAAGCGGCTCCACGACCGGAGCTCACACTACCAAGCCTGCGCAGATGAGAGAAAAGGCTTCCCCTCACAAGTCTCCGTTCATCCCTGTCGGATCAGGGAAGATTGAGGCTTCCTGTCTCACACACCCACTCCACCAGTGAGCCCTATCCCAGTCACTCGACCCCTTCCTTCCCTCCGGGTGTGCTGCTACTTTCACGGAGGCAGTCCACTAACCCAGGTACGGGGGGGGGAAATCCGGTGGGAGAATTAGCAGGTTGGCAACCAGTTACCCAGCTCACATGGAGGGCTGAAAAGGGGTAGGTCAGAGGAATTACCCCACAGTCTCAAACTTCAAGTCTTCCTGGGAACACACCTCCAGAAGCTTAGCGAGGGCTTCCTTACTGGGCAATGGACCGAACTCCTCGGTAGATCAGTCACCCTCAACCACTCATAACCCTTACTTCTAGGCTAGGGGTTGGTCAGGCGCCCAGGGTCTCCAGGAATCCCACGAAGCGGGGTCAAGTCAGTAACAACAAGGGAGGAGGGGTGGTGAAACAATAAGGAAGCGTCCCTAATCTGGGAGGTCAACCCTTTGGTTATCCTGCCCCCACCTTATGCTACAGCCTGTCCTCCAGCTGATTCTCTCTGGCAAGACAAAATGTCTGCACTATAGTTGACCTTATATAGGTTGGCCTCAGAAGGTCCAGAAGGGACCAGAAGGTTCTGGAAGGCCCCTATTCTAGGCTATGGGTCCTTCCCAGGGATGACCGTTATGGCAGTTAATGGCGACCATTTTGTAGATATGGGTGAATTCTAGTCAGAAAAAGGCACCTAGGCGTGAGGTAAAAAACTATGAGGGCAAAAGAGCATCTATCCCCCAGGCCAACACCATAAAAATCTAGTGGACACAAAAAGATGAGAAAGGTATGAGGGGCAAAAAAAGGGACAAAATAAATAATAAATTGGAGGAACTACCCAAAGGCAGACAGGTCTAACACTCATGTATTTTTTTTGGGTGTTAGGTGCTTTGGGCACTGTGCCTCTGCTATTCAGTGCCACAGTGCAAGTGCTCCCTATTTTAAATTGATGTATTAATCAATGGTTCTATGTTTGGCTATTTGGTTTACTTGTCAGACCCTAGTACAATGGACTGAGTGTGCCCAGGGCGTGTAAATCCAAATGCTGCTGTTGGGCCTGCAGCACTGGTTGTGCCACCCAAAGAAGAAGCCTTGTAAAATGTGTCTAAGGTCTGTCATTGCAGAGCCTGCGTGCAGTCTGGGACTGTCATGCTGACTGGGCAAGTCCACTCATTTGCCAGTCACAAAACCTTTCCTTTTCTTCATATCAGTCACCCCTATGGTAGGCCCAAGGGCAGGGTGCATTGTAAGGATAAGGCAGGACAAGCCCTGGTGTGTGTGGCATGTCCTAATAGTGAATTACAGCCATTTTCGTTTTACACTATTGCAAGGCTAAATGTCCTCCATAGGCCAGAATGGGCTCTTAGAGTTATTACATTTTATAATCCTAACTGTCTCAGAGAACATGGTAGAAATTCAAGTTTAGCATGCCTGAACTCAGAATAATAAAATACATATTTTAGAAAAGTTTATTTTAATATTCTGTGTTTGCAAATACCACTTTTAGAAAGTAGGTATTTGCTTGTCTAACCATTCAAACCTGCCTCTGCTAGGTTGTGTATTACTATGTCTGGTTTTGTGAGTGACAGGGATGGGGAATTCCAGGAGACAAGCTGAGTCACCCAGTGGTGAATAGGGAGATCTGCATCTAGATGGGAGGGAGGAGTTGCACCTGAACATTGAATAGGGCTGTGCCTGTCTTCCACAATGCGAAAGGAAAGGAGAAGAAGCGTGTTGCCGTCGATGTGCCTGCCGTCGCAACTCCGAAGGAGGAGGTCGCCGCTGGAACTGTCGCACCGCACTGCATCGGAGAGAAGCGTGCCGCAACTAAGAGAAAGCGTGTCGCCGTCGCTGCTGCTGCCGTCGCAACCCCAAAGGAGGGTGTCGTCGCTGTAGTTATCGCACTGCACCGCATCAGGAGAAGAATCTCTCAATGAGGTCGGAGCATGTCGCCGTCGCTGTGCTTGCCGTTGCAACACCGAAGTAGGGTGTTGCCGCTTGAACTGTCGCATTGCACCGCATCGACCAAAAGCACCTCGTATCCCCGAGAAGCGCACCGCCGTCGGAGCTGCTGCCGTCGCATCTTGGATGTCACCGCTGTACCTGTTGCATCAAGCGGAAGCTTCACACATCGTGGGAGCAGAGCGTCGCCGCTGGAGCTGTTGCCGCCGCATCGTAATGGTGTCGTTTCAGCAGTCCACGCATCGAACCGAGAGCTTCTCACATCCCCGAGAAGCGTGCCACATCTGGAAGATCTTCACGTCTTTATATCTTTGTATCTGAACTTTGCCGAATTTCCCATCACTGGGACATTGCTTGTCGTGGAAGCGCAACGCAACTTAAGGTACTTTGACGCAGAGTGTCGCACCTAAGAACTGAACTGAACTAAGCTTAAATCTACCATCTTAAAGTAACCATAGTGTGTATTTTTGTCGTTTATGGTCTTGTGGTAACTCTATGTAAAGTCTACTTATTTTTTATATAAAACCTGTGTGGTGTCCATTTGTAGTGTTGTCACAGGGTTACTGTATGTAGTCACAACTGCTTAACTTACAACGCCTCTAAAATAAGCCTTGACTGCTCGCACCACGCAACCTAGAGGGTGAACAGGGGTTATTTTAGGAGTGTAATCCCCCTTATCCTGACTAGAGCAGAGGGTCCCTATTTGTCACAAGTACCTACCTGTGCCAACTAGAGACCCGCAAATCTAACATCCTGGAACTTACTAAATTTTATTTTTAGCCATATGGGGAACCAGTGTCTCAACCAGTGTCTCAAACGTAGTGTTCTTCTGGTAAGAAATCAATGTGTAAAGCAACACAACCGGCCAGTGTCGTGAATCACAGGCGGTCCACAGACTGTCACTCCCACACATCAACTCACTCAGCACAGAAATGCAGTGCCATGGATATCAAGCAGGCCTGTACAGACTGCGCTCGTACGCATACACACACTGCACCGTAATGCTGTGCAACTGATACCCAGAAGGTCAATTGCTAGCACACTGCAGACCCCGTGGCCCAAGCCTCCCTCCACTCTTTAATTCCGCCCAACTACCCTACACCCATAAATTGGAGATAACTAGCCCTCTGCCGCGATAGTAGGCCACACACAGCCAAAGTCACAGTTGGAGGCCGATTATTAGTCCACAGACTCCAGACTTGTGGGGGCATGGCAGTTTACCAACCACCCTATTACAATTAGGGTGGTCGGACTGCCATTGCCCTGCCGCAGCTGCCAAGGAACCACCGTTCCCTGGCAGTGTTGCAGCAGTCACGAAGCATCACTATGTGGCAATCCCGCCAAGCATAATAGGAGTTTACTCTCCACCATGGTTTTCATGGCAGTTCCTCCTCCATGAAAATCCTGACAGAGAGGAATTTGCTTCTGGGGCCTGGGGTGCATGGAGGGGGGCATAACATATGCCCCCCCTTGTATGCATGCACCCAGTTCCTGCACGGCATGGACTTTTTAGTCCATACCGTGCAGGATGTTTTTTGGCGTTCCCATTGCGGTGCCTATTTTTAGGAGCACAACCATGGGAACACCCAAAAAATGCCTGCCAGACAGGAGGAAACTCATAATCTGGTGGGCACCCCAACCACAGCTTTGGCAGTGCGGCAGCAGGGCAGACCTGGCACTGCATCACTACAGTTGTAATCAGGTCTTTAGTCAGGGTCCCAGGGAAGTACGTGGAGGTAGGTAGCAGGACTAATTAGAAGGCAGTTGTTAAATGGAGGTCTGAAAGCCACTCAGGAAGTTTACCCCCCAGGATGCGGAGCAGAAAAGGGCTGAGGGCAATAGTCAGTCACTCAAAAAGGATTCCACAAGGGCCTTCCGGCACTAGCCCGGTTCTGTAAAGCACAGGCGTTTCACACAGTCTCTAAATGCTCTTCCTATCGCTATTGGATGTGTTCCTTCAACCCTTACAATTACTATCACTACCCAAGCCAGAGCCGGTCAATACTACCTGGCACCACAATGTCGTCGGGGGCCGGGTGAGGAAGGGGTAGTTGGTCCGCTGCACTGAGGGCTGAAAAAGGAACAATTGATGAATAGGCAATGAAGCAGGGGTGCCTTTTGGAAGAAGGAGGAACTCCGAAAGGTAAAGGTCAACCCAAGTAATTTGGGCACAAATTCTGGTGCACGTTAATATGGGTCGAACCAGACTGTTGTGGTCACACACAATGAAGAGTTGCAAATTCTGTATCTCCCTCGAAATGAGGCACAATGTCTGGTGCACGTTTTTATGGGTCACACCAAACAATCCCGGTCACCCACACAGGCACAAGTTTAGCTATGCCATACAAGGTACAATAAGACACTACTACGGTTACGCCCCCACCTCCAAGGGTTGTAACCTGTGAATCAGACACCACACGTAATGAGCATGCAGTTGGCGTGTCACATGAGAGAGATGTGGCACAATCAACGAATCAGGCTACACTGGATCCATCAACCAATAAATCCGCTCTCTACCAACAGGACACTTATTCATGTCTAGGTCCCCAGGATTTATGGGCCACACACCTTAGATGCGGGCAAGATGTCTTGGGCTCCACACAAGACAATCCGCTCCCCAGGCCCAATTCTTAACTCCAGGCTCATGCTGCACTACCAGTTGAGATCCAGCAGACAATGTGAGAACTTGAGAGGGCACCCCAGGTGTCACAAGGGGATGGTGTGGGTCCCTCATAGGAGATCTTTGATGTCCCAGAGAGCTCTGAAAGACCAGGGGATAAGCCAACAAGCCCTTGGAGAGCACACTTCAGGTTGCCACACAGGAGCTGGTAGTCAGCCCAACCCAGCCACTATTCAGTTTTTTCATTAAGGGCATGCTGTACCTTTCAATGGCAGTAATCGTCCTTGAGCACAACAGATTCCTCGGCAATGTGCACCTCACAGTTCCAGGTTCTCTGGTCCCATGTCTCCACAAGTATATCTCTGCCCTGGTAAAGTATTGCACCAGTATTTATACTGTAGTGTGCCCTTGAAGGGGAGGGGTGGTTTAGAGGGTCTCACTTTAAACCACATATGTTTCCTCTAAATTTCAGTCTTGTCTGCCATGAGGCCACAGTATGCAGATCTTAATCTTTAGGTGAGCCATGATCTGGCTCCCAGAGGCCAAGTGTCAAAACATCTTCCTCCAATCTAACTTTCCAGGACCTCAAATGGCAGAGGTCTGTTGTTCCAGATGCATGCCCAATGTTCTATAGCTGTTGCTGGAGAATGCACAGATGTGCTCCCCCAGACTCCAGTGTGGACTGGAGTCAATCAAAAAGGCACATAAAGATTTTTAGAGCAGAGAAATGAACCTTTTCTAGAAGTGACATTTCCAAGCCAGTAAGGACAACGCCACCTTTACCACTGGAAAGGGTTTTTCATTGTGAATCCGATGATGTATGTCAGGATTCGGCTCCATTAGTGCCTTTGTAGCAGTACATGAGCTGCTTCTATTTAAGAAACTACAAATCCCAGGATGCCCAAAAAAGAAGGAATCAGGCTAAAGGAACATGGGATATATATGTGTGGGCAGCATGTCAGCCGGCGTGCTCAATTCATGTGTGTGGAACTTCAGAGGGCTTGCATCGGCTACCTGGGGCATTTGTTTGGACCGATGAGATCGAGCTGTCTAATTGAGTTCTGCTTCGTGTTTGAGTGGATGCGGAATACCTCTGGAGCAAGGAGGTTTTGTCCAATCAATCTAAATTTTTCCTTTTCAATGCGGTAAGCCAAGCTGTCTCAAGGCCGCATTTTGGTCTTGTCTGAGGGTTCGCCAGCTGCTGAGAAACTAACTGGCAGGTAGGGAGTCGTCAGTGGTTTACCTGTATCATTGAGGATTTTCGGATATCGTTCAAGGAACTCATTAGTTCCGGAGTGTTTGGCCAGTTCTTTTATTACCGGAAAACATGCCCAGAATTTGACTTGTTTCATTACGAAATAACGTACACCCACCAAGGAGGTAGTGAAAAAGATATACAGGCACATGCATCAAAAGAAAAACCGGTCGCAAAAGGGCAGATTCTCAGAATCTACCCCTTTGCAACCGGTATGTTTGCATTTGGGATGCATCAATTTTTGCATTTGGGATGCATTATCCCAAATGCAAAAATCACAATTTAAGTAATCTCTAAATTATGATTACTTAAATTGTGATTGTATTTCAGGAATCGCAAATTGAGATTCCTTATATGCAATGCATTAAAGTAAAAAAATAGCGATTTCGCTAGTAGGAGTAGCAAACTACCCTCAATTTGTACTTGATGGTAATTTGCAAAAACTTTGAAAAATGCACTAAAGTGCATTTCTCAAAGTTCCATTTTACACACACACATGCCCAAAGGGCATGTGTTGTGTGCAAGATGTACTCATATGCAGATTTCAGGAATGACACCTTGCACCCTTTAAATTGCATGTGCAATTTGCGAGTACCTATTGGTACTCGCAAATTGCGCATGCAATTTCCCATTAATTCCTATGGACCTGTAGGCCCATAGGAAGGAATGAAAAATCATTCCTTATTTGCGACTTGCAAATAAGGAACATGTAGGAATCGCTATTTTTATAATAATTCCTACATGCATAGGATTTTGCGAGTCCTTAATTGCGATCCCTTAATATTCGCAGTTAAGGACTCGTAAAATCTACCTTGATACATGTGCATGATAATCTTACAGCATTGAGAGACTGGGTCTACATTCATTTTCTCTCCTTTTGTTTTCATATTTTAAGAAGGGCAGATGGTGAATAATCTGCTATGAACATATTCCTCAAATACTGCTGGGTAATTGAAGTACTATAGGTGGCTTTCTGGTTCAAAGAACAATTCTTGGAAGCCTCAACATCCTCTGACAATTTGAATACAACCAAGGACATTTGGGTAATAGTATCCAATAAAAGGAATACTACCAGTTTGTTGTACTTCTGAAGTCAAAGAACATTGGTTAGAGTTCCATTTTTGATTCTTTCATTATTTTTTAACTTCAGTTCTCATAAATCTGTTTTCCTATCCATTATGTATTAGGGTTTTAGGATTAAGTGGTTTGTCTTTGATAAAGTATGAAAGTTTATCATGTCCTTATTTTCTTAGGTTCACGCAGGGAACAGAGATACAGTAATCCCAAATGCATCTATTGGATTCTGGCTGAATTGGTGAATCTTTTACCTTAGGTAATGCATCATTCATATAGTGAGATTTAATGAGAGTAGAAAGTCATCTGGTGTTAACCATAATTTATTTTCTGTTTTCAGATCTCTTTCCCTGCACTTCCTTACCTAATACCCTTTGCCCTCACTTGATCACCCTAACACTCTTTGCATATTTAATTCTCGGAGTTGGGTATGTCAAGAGGTGGACCAAATTGTTTGTCGCTCTGATCCTGAGGCAGGAGATACACATGTGTCCCTGCCTGACCTTTCACCTACCACTCACTTCACCCCATAAGACGGACCACAGGGGTGCTATGGTGGTAGTGAAAGTTCCTTTCAGGATGGCTAGTGGTTTAGAAAGCCAGCCTCAGCACAAGCACAATTGAGCACACACAGACCTGAAATGGCAGGCAGGACACATGTTTAGAAACACCACAGGTGCAAGTGCGCACACCGGTCTGCAATGGCAAGTTGGACACATGTTTGAGCACCCCATTGGTGCAAGTACGCAGACCAGCCTGTAATGGCAGGCTAGTCACGTTTAAGCACATCATTGGTGCAAGTCTGCACACCGGCACACAATGGCAATCTCGTGACCTGTTTTACAAACTTCAGGTAAGCACCACTTCTTAACATGTGTAGGAAGGGCACGCACACTTTCACACTGCATTTACAGTGGGAAAGAGCCCAAAGCCCTATGGCCACTACAAGAGAATCAGCAAAACCCTGGAGGAAAAAGCAAAAGATTTAGGGAAACACTACCTGAAGAGTATCAGGTCTAACATGAATTATGCCTGGTTTCTTAATTCTAACCCGCTGCCCAACCGTTAACTTGCTGTGTTTAACCCCATGTTGCCTGTCATAGTATGTTTGTATTCTTCTCATGTTATGTAATGTAATGTTATGATATGAGCTTATCTAGTGCCTGGTTACTCCATTCGGAGTGTCCACGTGCTAGGTTTCCCCTTAGAGTATCGTAGAACTTACCAAACTATTAGTATCCTGAGAATTTCCTGAAGAATCAGGTTTAAAAATGTTTTCAAACGGTGACTTCAGAAGGTCCATAGGGAGTAGGTATCACATCATGGCAGCCAAAAGTTGAGGACCCAACACCCAGATGAGCTCTTTGTATTTTGGATATCACTAACCTGGCAGTTCTTGAGGATCTGAGGCATCTGTTTGGAAGGTACGGTTTGATCAAAGGGAAATTATAGGAGGACACTTCAGATTTCTCATTTGTATATTACTTTTTCTCTGACCTTTCTCAAGGACCAGGGCACACTCATAGGAGTGGGTAAACATCCTCGATTAAACTTTATTCTAGGTTTCCTTCCTCTCATTAATTCAAATGGGAAAACCCTTGTGCAAATTTGAGAAGTAACAACCTAGGCAATTTAACACAGTGAATCACCACAAGATCAAAAGGTATATAACAATGGACTACAGCTGCTTAAAAAACACGTTTTTATTAGTTAATTAACACAAGTAAAAAAGGTTCATTATATGACATTAAAATAACAGTAAAAAAGTTCCATAGGGTACAGTTGACAATCACAATTTAACATTTTACGGACATTAAAAATTATATTAGATGGGTGGCATGAAAATTCAATCTCTACGCGCGTTTCCGACGAGACGTACCGCCCGCCACCGGACATAGGGAGCCCTGCTGATCGTTACTAGGTAAGACTCCGATCACAAACCCCGAAAAACTCACGATCAGCAAGTAGGAATAATAAACTATATTATCCTCCATCTAATTATACCCTCCCTCTTATTTTAGGCAGGGAGATCTTTTAATCTCTTGAACTCAGCATCATAGAGGATCAAGAAACTTCTCACATTTCGGAAAATAGAAAAGAAAAGCACCCACTGTTTTAGGTAAGACCTGAGGTTATATTAGAAGAGACCGAATTAATATAAAGTAATTAATAGATAGCGGTTCTTTGAATGCACTCTTGATGTGCTTTCTCTTAAGGGCTCAGAACTGTATCAAAGGAGAATATAGATCAACAAACAACAAGTCCAACCCAACATCTTAAAAGAAATTAATATAAGGCAATAGGTAAGAATAACACAGCTACCGTGGACATTGTAGAACCTAAATTGTCCTGTGTATCATAATTTTCTCTGTTCTTTATGAAATAAAAGAATAATAAACAAATAGATATTAAACATCCCTTTACCTCTCTTCTACCCGCCACAACAAAGATCCTAAATCTAGAACATCAAGGACCGATCCTTATCAGGCACCCATCCACGCTAAAGGGTTCCGGCTGGCGGGCTTAGATCCTTAGACATCTATACAATCAGGTAAAAACAGTGACAATTGGCACTATCGATTAAAGAAAAGGGCAACTATCCTCGTACACTAACAAGTATTTATGTTACTGTCTCTATTTTTAGTCTTAGTTGTATCATAACCGACACTGAAAGGATTTCAAAAAAAGAAATTGAATATCTATTTTTAAACAACTACCTTCTGCTAACATTACCATTTATCAGATCAATGTTAGATGACGAATGTTTTTTGTTATGCCAAATTGAAATATCATAATTTTATTTAAAAAGACTCTTGGTTGAGACTAAAGCAATGTTACCTCATCTATTAGGTCCCTTGATCTCTTGTAGAAATTGCAGTATATATTGCACATCATGGCCTTACCAATAATTGGAACTGCATTAAAAAATCATTAGGCAAATGCCCATTATTGGCACTTATTTTAACACCATTCTCAAGAATATTCTATTCTCCCCTCCCATTTAAATAAATAAATCCAATTTTCTTAAGGAAATGACAAGACAAATGCAATTCATAATGTTCGTTTTTTTAATCTACAGCTGCTACAAAAATTGTTTTTTCTTTTTTAAACAAAATGCATAACAGTTAGTTTCATGTTTTATATGAGTAAGAATCGATATGATTGTATGTTCTGTATATATCTTCACCTTTAGATATTGTGTGGCTGCTCCAGGAAGAAGGCGCTGGCCGCCGAAACGCGCGTAGAGATTGAATTTTCATGCCACCCATCTAATATAATTTTTAATGTCCGTAAAATGTTAAATTGTGATTGTCAACTGTACCCTATGGAACTTTTTTACTGTTATTTTAATGTCATATAATGAACCTTTTTTACTTGTGTTAATTAACTAATAAAAACGTGTTTTTTAAGCAGCTGTAGTCCATTGTTATATACCTTTTGATCTTGTGGTGATTCACTGTGTTAAATTGCCTAGGTTGTTACTTCTCAAATATGTCTTTTCCCTGACCTAGGAATTACGAAATTCATCTATTCAGGGGGTCCTTGTTAAATACGCAATTGAAAACCCTTGTGCAAGCCATTTCTGTTGATCTATATGAGCAAAGAGTTTTATACATTTGCGTTACACAACAAGAATTGTTTTTTAATGTTAACTGAATAGCCCCCTTAACAACTCTATTAAAGTGTTCTACCATTCCATTTCCACTTGGATTGTAAAGGGATGTTATCCTGTGGTAAACCCCGTATTTGTAAAAAATATTCCTTCCTTTTCGCAATGACAAATTGTACACCATTGTCACTCTGTAAAATGCTGGGTATCCCTTCATTCTAGTAAACCTAGTCTACATATCTGTATTTATTTTGTCAACAATTTTGATGTAAGGCCACCGGGAACATCCATCCATCAATACTACAATATAGTTTTGAGTATTCCTAATTGGCCCCATCATGTCAACTGCCACTTTTTCCCAAGGAGCTTCCGGGCACTCCAATGTGTTGCTCATAGGATGTCTCAAACTCCAGGTGACGTCCATACATGGCAATTTCAGATTTTCTTTCTACCTCTTTATCAATAACTGGCCATCATTATAAAGGTTTTATTGCTGATTTCGTTTTTATCGTACCAAGGTGCCCCTCATGGAACAAAGAAATATATCTTTTTCTCAAAGCAACTTTAACTTTCACTAAGAATCCTTCCACAACTGCTAGTTCACTGTGTACCACCCAGAATGCTCCGATATCACTTTTATTGGGCCATCTCTCCTTCACAAAGTCAATCATTTGTTAAAATTCTATTCTTGATCTTTCTCACTCTCTGCTTGCCATTCCTCTAGATTTAATGACAGTTCCCCTGTTTCAACCATCAACGCAATTTTTCACTTTCCAACAAATCCTCCTTATTTTCTGGTAATGTTCTGGTAATCTAGATAAAAAATCTAGTACTGCATTTTTCTTTCTGGGTAAATAATCAGGGACTTATTTATGAGGCCATATGACAGTTTTGCACTGCAGTTGCGTCACTTTTTGTGATGCATCAGCAGCATAAAACATTGTCCCTCTTGCACCCTATTTACAAAGTGACGTATCTAAGCAGATGCGTTACTTTGTAAACCCCTGAGCTACATTATACCTGCATCAGGTATAATGTGTGCAGGGGGCGTTCCCACGCAAGTAAGCCTCGCAGAAGTGATGCAGTGAAATCTATGAGATTTCACTGCGCCACTTCTAGGACGCAAATACGTAAAAATCTTACGCCTGCCTCATGGCAGGCATAAGGGTGATGCAGTGCTATATCCATAGCCCTCCCCCAGCATTGCTGGAGTGGGTTACGCTTCCGACACACTCCAGCAATGCATCATTTTTGTGCCGACAGATACATCAGTAAAACTGACGTATCTGTCATTTCTTGCAACATGATGCGTCATATAGTAAATATGACACATCCATCATGTCGCAAGGAGGGCACAATAAAAAAACGATGCACCGCTGTTTTCACGCAGCGATGCATCACTTTTCATAAATGAGGCCCTGAACTTTGTACACAGTCTAACAAGAGCATGGAGAACTGAGCTAACATAGGTGATGCTCTTGACATTCCCACAATTATCAAACTTTTTCCTACTGGTTTATGATCACATCGAACAATCACTTATTTTCCCAATACAAAAGAGCATACTTGTTTTAAAGCCCATACGAAGATTAGTGCTTCTCTCTCTATCACTGCATAATTCCCTTCCTAGGGTGATAATGCTTGTGAAGCAAATGCAGACATGAATTCAACTCCTGCACTATTTCTTTGAGGCAAAACTGCCCCCAGACCTTTGGGACTGGCATCTGTAGCCAATATGCTAGTACACTGGGTATAAAATCCTTGTAGAGGAGGTGCAGAACAAATTGCCTTCTTGACATTTTCAAATTCTTGCTTACATTCATCTGATAACAGAAAGTTTACAGTTGTTTTTAGCAACTTCCTCACTTTGAATGTTTTCATAGAAAGGTTTCTAGTACATTTTGAAAAGAATTCCACTAACCCCAAAAATTAAGTATTTTTATTCTGGGGGCAAAAAGCCTCTTTAATAGCTAGTCTTAGCAAATTTACATTTGGAAAATTCAACTGTAAGACTTTTTCTAGATTCATGTCATGGTCCTTATTGTGTCTTCCCATAACGAGTATGCCTTCTTGGAAAAATAAAATCCCTTTCATTTTTCCAAACAAATTAAACACAAGACGTTGGAACGCTTACGTTAAGCCGAATGGCATTCTTTTAAAATAGAAGCACCCTACTTGAGTATTGAACGCCATGTATTTCTTTTTCTCTTTATGAAGAGGTATTTGGTGGTAGGCAGCAGATAGATCGAGGGTGGAAAATACTTCTATACCCTTTGTTATAGTCAAAATTTCACTGATTCTGGGTGAAGGGAACTGATCCACAACAATGTTATCATTTAGATCACTTCGATAAATGTGCATGCTCAATTTACCGTTGGCTTTGCACGCAAACACTAATGGGGCTAACCACTCAGCTGATTCTACTGGCTCTATGATTCCAACAACAATTGGTACATTCCTTGCTTTGTGGGCTTTAGGAATAGTTTTGTCTACGAGAATGATTTTGTGCTTATAATGTATCAACCTTTCAATTTTTCCATTGAACACATTGGGACATTTCTTCAACATTGCCTTTCTCATTACTTCTCCTTGATCCATAATTAAAACCTGTTCTTTAATATTGGGGTTTTATATTATATGTAAATTCTTTTGACCCAAACACCCAAGGATTGATGGACCCTTCCATGCTACATATAACTTTCGACAAGCCTTCTTATTCTTGAAACTAAAAATCAATCTCATGTATCCAATCATGTCCATAGTCTCAACGGTGTAACTTTCTGGTGCAATATCAGAATGCTCCAGAATAAAATCCAAATTTCTTTTCAAAGTTATTGTTCCATACTTTTACATTCACAAAAGTGTAGCGTAAACCCAAATCTGCTCCAATATGTATACTTACACCACCAACTTGATGAAACATACAGGTTTGTTTCTACTGTGCTCATCTTAGATATTTAGAATGACTTTTTCTCTAACATTCAAGATGCTGTCACTTTCCTCTTTATTAGATGTCCTAGTACCCTCAATACTAGTACCTTCCATCTCAACACATCTTACTTTATCACATTTCTCTTTTTTCATCTTGCAGACACACACATAATGGCCAATTTTCCCACATCTACTAGATTTTTTGAGGGGCAGGACAGTATTTACTATTTGCTAAGTGGAACATACTATCACACCTGTAACATTTTAGTTTTTTGTTAACTACTCAAGATTTGTCTCCTTTTTTTTGTATATGTCTTGTTCCCAGTTTTGTTAACTGTAACGTTCGCTACTTTCTCAGACTCAGGTTGAGTAGTTTTCTTTATTGCCTTAGCACACCTCCCTGGCATTAGTACCTTAGATACTATAGACAATACATCTGTCTTTGAAATCAGTAGACACTCTATAGTTAAAAAAAAATACAACTTCTATTGTAACAATGCTATAGGAGGTTCACTTGGACCGCACAAAACTTCTTTAGGAGGGTTTACCGTAATATTAGCCATGTTAGAAGTGAAGTATGGCTTCAACTCCTTCACCACTTCTCTTAAGGTACCAATGTAACGATAATATAGAACTAAGATAGAAGATAGATAGATATAGAACATACACTCCACTAGTACATATTTAATACAATACTAGCTTACATAATTGCTTTCAATTATGCAGTTTAACCTGATTTATGATGTGCGACCATATCCACTTGTCAATGGTGACCCTTACCTAAATATTGTTACAAATTATTAACAATAAAAGTATTAACATTAATATCTTAAAATCATTAGCTATAAGGTGTGTGATTCACTGCATGTTCTCTGATTGAATGCTTGATATAGTTAGTATGCTTTAAGGTGTGTGAATCACATGTGTCCTCTGTACAGCATTCTAGAAATTACTAGATTTGCGTTACGGTGTGCGAATCACCATGTGTTTTCCGTCCTGAACACTCAACTCGAGAAGATCAAAGCTCGGTACACTGCTACTCACTGTTCCCCGTGTTGCTCCCACCACTTCCAATATGGCACCTCTGTTCCCTGCTTCAACACAAGACATCACCGTTTCACGTGAGAAAAAGAAATCGCACGCTGAAAAACGGCCTGTCACAGTACCAAAACTCCTCCAAATCTCCTCCATACTCCCCGCTCGAAAACACCTCAATGTATAGGCAGCCTGAGAAGCAAGCACCTTCCAATAGCTCCAGGCAGCAGTTTCTGGAGACGGGGGCACGCAGAATATGTGCACACAGTGCTCTGTCAAGTGTACCAGCCTCGTAGCTCCCCTGCAGCTCCCTTCATACCTTCCCTGTTGATCACAGGAAGGAGTAACCACTACAAATGGTCTTCTCAATGACACACCAGCTTTCACAATCTCTTCAGCTGCACATTAGAAAGATGCTCCTTCAAACTTCCTCATCAAAATAAAAGAGGTTCGCCAGGAAACACTGTCCAGGCATACGTTGGTTTGTGAA
Source organism: Lissotriton vulgaris (assembly GCF_964263255.1). Classification (NCBI taxonomy): domain Eukaryota; kingdom Metazoa; phylum Chordata; class Amphibia; order Caudata; family Salamandridae; genus Lissotriton; species Lissotriton vulgaris. The sequence goes on along the minus strand of NC_141686.1, from coordinate 22,302,424 downwards.
AAAGGCTTGGCCGCAAATAGTTGCCAATTTTGTGTATTAACAGGCAACACAAATTAAAGTTAAATAAGGTCCTTTATTATGTGACCAAGCACTCCGCTTCTTCCAAACAACTCCTTTCTCCAACAGTCATTTCTCACATTCTAACTTCAAAGAACCACGTTCTATGGATGTCATTACTTTCATTAGTATGGGGTGGTGAAGTGAGCTAAAGAACGATGATGGATTCAACCCAGATCTGGTACTGGGGTGCAGGGGCTGTGCGTCCATTAGGGTCCTTGGGCGTTGCCCCACCAATTAATTTGAGGCACTCAAGAACAACTAACAAGAGTTGCTGTCACTTTCAGTCTTACATCATTTATTTAAATCCCAGCAGCCGCCGGAGGCAATCAGCGCAGAAGGGGGTGGGGCAGCAGGAGTTCAGTCCAGAGTGGGTCATGAGTCATCGGCATTGATATGGTCGGCGGACCGCACAGCAAGAGTGCGCATGTACTGTTTAGGGTTTAAAGAATTTTGCTCCCAGCCCGAACATGCGCACACTAGGCTGCTCATTAGAAGAGCGAGGACTGTTCCATGCCGCTCTTCTAATGAGCAGCCTAGTGTGCGCATGTTCGGGCTGGCAGCAAAATTCTTTAAGCCTTAAACAGTACATGCGCACTACCTGAGATGCAGGCTGTACTTGCCAGCCAGCCGCGAGCGTGACGTCACAGCCTCTTCGTCCTTAGGCAGACACACCTCGTGTTCAGTCCGGCCTCGGCTGCCATGCACAAAATGTTACAGTAATGAGAGCAGAGAGCTCTCAGCGCCTGGATCCGAGACTTCATTATGAGCGGTGTAGAGGTGCCAGCCAGGTAGGTTAAAAGTTCTTTACTGTTTAGAATAAGATTACAGCGTATAGGATATAGACATGTTTTCCCCCTGTAAAAGTAGCCAGCAGAAATACCTTAGATTTTCTAGAATAGTTAATAGAAAGCAGACTTTATCAACTTGACTGCGTTCCTGAAAAATATATTCTATTTTCCAGTTTGAAAATAACCGTTTTTTGTGTGTGGCATATCAGACACTGTATTTTGTCAGTTTCATGATTTCGAGGTCAGTCCTTTAGTAGAAAAGACAGGTGCTATGTTTGATTGTCTCGGTCATGTCTATCATTCCATCTGGGTTTGCTCCCCCCCTACCCCAAGGATGTAAGTACACATGATGACATTCCTTTTACAGTCTGTGTTTTTTCTCTGCCAATTCTAACATTACTGAGTCTGGATGCAGACCTTCTGTAGAAAACAGTTAGTTCAGGGCCAACTGTCTAGCATTACATTTAGTATTTGCCTTTGATGTGTTTAAAATTGTATCAGGTGTATTAGAATTGTCAAATGGAAATATCTATTAGGAAAAAGAGTTACAGATTTGTTTGGGGTGTGTTTGCAAGAGAAATACAGTTTTTGCTTCAATTTACCACTTCACTATACTCCCTCCCCCAAACATGCCAGTGCAGCTGCATTATCCAGCTTTTGTCGTTGATTGTAGGCTGGAGGCAGTTGTTTATATTGCGCCTAATAGTGTGGTTAGGCTTGCTTCTAGGTGGCACAAGTTTGGCAAATGGTTAACTGAAGCACTGGGCAGTGGCGAAGCCAGCATCATAACTTGAGTCTGTTGGTACCACAGTGGAACACTGTTGCACTGAGCATGTTAACACCTCTAGTTAGCTGCCTCAATAGTGATGCACCTGTCATGGCTTCCATCTTGTAATGGCAGTGTTTTACAGTGGTGTGTGTGGGACACATCTTTGTTTCGCCATGCATGGTGCACTCAACCTGTGTCCAACGCCCTGTCTGCATATATGGACCTTCCAACAGACCTGCCTCTGCCGTTTTGGATTTCGTGAGGACACTCTGTGCAACTTTCTCCACGCCTCGCGGAACCCGCTGCGCGCGTCCCGCTTCGGAGAGGGGCGCTTTTCTTCCTGGGCTGAAGCTGCTGCTGGGGTACACCAGGGGCCGAGGGCTGCGAGCAAGAGGGCTGGGACTCCATTTCCCAGGAGCCCCAGCAACCCACGCCCGCTCCACCTGGGCTGCTCTCCCTCCCCGCCCCGCCCCCAACGACCAGGTGAATTAAATACCGGCTTGCCCTGCAGTTCGTGGGACCTTCCAACAGACCTGCCTCTGCCGTTTTGGATTTCGTGAGGACACTCTGTGCAACTTTCTCCACGCCTCGCAGAACCCGCTGCGCGGGTCCCACTTCGGAGAGGGGCGCTTTTCTTCCTGGGCTGAAGCTGCTGCTGGGGTACACCAGGGGCCGAGGGCTGCGAGCAAGAGGGCTGGGACTCCATTTCCCAGGAGCCCCAGCAACCCGCGCCCGCTCCACCTGGGCTGCTCTCCCTCCCCGCCCCCAACGACCAGGTGAATTAAATACCGGCTTGCCCTGCAGTTCGTGGGACCTTCCAACAGACCTGCCTCTGCCGTTTTGGATTTCGTGAGGACACTCTGTGCAACTTTCTCCACGCCCCGCGGAACCCGCTGCGCGGGTCCCGCTTCGGAGAGGGGCGCTTTTCTTCCTGGGCTGAAGCTGCTGCTGGGGTACACCAGGGGCCGAGGGCTGCGAGCAAGAGGGCTGGGACTCCATTTCCCAGGAGCCCCAGCAACCCGCGCCCGCTCCACCTGGGCTGCTCTCCCTCCCCGCCCCGCCCCCAACGACCAGGTGAATTTAATACCGGCTTGCCCTGCAGTTCGTGGGACCTTCCAACAGACCTGCCTCTGCCGTTTTGGTTTTCCTGAGGACACTCTGTGCAACTTTCTCCACGCCTCGCGGAACCCGCTGCGCGGGTCCCGCTTCGGAGAGGGGCGCTTTTCTTCCTGGGCTGAAGCTGCTGCTGGGGTACACCAGGGGCCGAGAGCTGCGAGCAAGAGGGCTGGGACTCCATTTCTCAGGAGCCCCAGCAACCCGCGCCCGCTCCACCTGGGCTGCTCTCCCTCCCCTCCCCACCCCCAACGACCAGGTGAATTAAATACCGGCTTGCCCTGCAGTTCATGGGACCTTCCAACAGACCTGCCTCTGCCGTTTTGGATTTCGTGAGGACACTCTGTGCAACTTTCTCCACGCCTCGCGGAACCCGCTGCGCGGGTCCCGCTTCGGAGAGGGGCGCTTTTCTTCCTGGGCTGAAGCTGCTGCTGGGGTACACCAGGGGCCGAGGGCTGCGAGCAAGAGGGCTGGGACTCCATTTCCCAGGAGCCCCAGCAACCCGCGCCCGCTCCACCTGGGCTGCTCTCCCTCCCCGCCCCGCCCCCAACGACCAGCCCACCTCCACCACAGCCATAAACTAACACGTGAGTACCGCTGCGCGGGAGCGCTCGGGAGTGTCCCGGGAGAGGCCCGGGACAAGGGCGGGACCGTCTGTGGCTGTCAGCGGCCAAAGGAGGCCGGGCTGGGCCATACCCCTTATCCTTTCTCACCCAAACTCTGGTTGAACTCTGATTGTGAATAAGGTGATGCCCTCACCGCCAACACGTGAAACTCCATAAAGGGAGGGGGGTAGTAACACTGGGACGCTGGACAACTACTTCAAATCCGCCAAAGGAGATGGGGGCAAAGAAAACTCCCTAGAGAGACGCAGGGCAGACCGTCGGCGATCCATTGAATAAATGAAGAGTAGACCCCTGACAGAAATTATCCCGTATCCTATTTCTCAAGAGGAGGGTACTACCCCCAATAGCTTAAATCCGACGACCCTTGAGGACTTCCCCCTCTTACTTCGGGAAATCCCAAGCACCCCTGGCATGTTGCCTGAAAAAGTCGCAGACACAACTCCATCCCTGTCATCTGACACTCCAGTTAACCTGGTTACCCAATCTCCACTCCCGAATATGAATAAGAAGATCAAGCCAAAGCAAAGTGTTGTGGTGGAGTTGCACAGGCCTCCATCTAGTAAACGCAGTAGGAAGTCCACGGGGGGGGCGGGGGAAAACCAAACTATCTCACCTAGATTTTGGCAAAAAACATAAAAATGCACTCCAATCTGGGAAGGACAATGAGACCGCGCCTATCGCTGTCCCCCCCAAAGATCCAAGCCCCAGCGTAGCTGCTATTAACAGCGTTCCAGTGGCCAACACACCCAACACAAACCCCCTCTCACATCCATAGGGAGTATAGAATTCTTATTTCGTTCCCTTTTGCAGCCTATTAGTGATAGCCTGAAAAAGGTTGAGATAAGGCTGACTATACTAGAGACATCCCTTACTACCTTAAACACCCTAGTTAGTAAGCAATCCAAGGATGTGGGACCTCATCTCCCTGTAGGAAATCCCCCTAAAACAGGAGCCTTACAGGGTACCAACATAGTTAGCTCCCCCCCTGCAGCAACTTATGGCTATTCCAGTCCAGGCACCGCGTAATAATCCAACTCATAGGCCTTCACAACCAATAGACTCTGCCCCCCAAAGCTCTCAGACAGGGACCAATGATGGCCTCCCCGAAGCTGGCAGCACCCTCCTTCTTCCCCCGGGGCGACCAGTCCCAAGACCACGGAGACCAGATCTTCCGCCAGAAGCTAACAATCTAACGGTGGTGTTAGCAGGTGCTCCTCAACTAGGAACTGGCGAAAATGAAGATTACCAATCCCTAAAGAAAAAGGTGATCAAGTGGCTAAATTGGAACCGACCCTTACCATCTCATTTTAATAACGAGATTATTATGGTTAGAAGGGTCCCTTGGTTAGGGAAGACCAGAAAAACAATAATAGGGGACTGCATTCTGGTAACTTTTAAAGATCCGGGCACCGTTTTGCATATTTGTGAAGGAGTAAATCGTTCACTGGATTCCACCATCCAGACCCTCCCAGTATCCTTCTTCTTCTATCCTATTCGCATGCACTATGCTCCTCCGCATGACGAATGGATGAGGGTGGAACGTAGACGCGGACATAAAGCTTATGCACAGCACCCTAACTTCCAAGTGCCTGATACACCGTATTCCCACTTCAACCGCTTTAACTGCTTGAACAACTTGGATGGGGTTGACTGACTCTCTGTTCACAGCCCAGTGACTCTGGATAATGGCACCAACCGAGTTCTTGATCCATCTCCCCCGATCGCTGGTAAAATTCCTGGTCTATTGAATGTTACGGTGACTCAGGATAATGGCTCTTGCAGACTCTCTGATCCACTAGCCCATAGTGCTGGCAATGTTCCTGAACTACTAAATGGACCAGAGCTCCTGGATAATGGCCCCTGCAGTCCCCCTGAGCCATCTGCCCCCACCATTGGTAACGTGCAAGAACTATTGGTCGAAACAGCACCTGTAACCATCCCCTCCAACCCTTCTGGCATGGCAACTGACACCCCCGAACATCTAAGGCTAATCTGCTGGAATGTTGCTGGACTTGCCAACAAACTGGGAGACCCGGACTGGGTAAATTACATCGAGACTGGAGATGTATGTATGTTCCAGGAAACCTGGGCTAGAGAGAATTATGGTCATCAAGGCTACATGTCCTTTTCCATCTCAGCTAGGTGGGAAGGCAAGGGCCGTCCGTCAGGGGGGCTCACGATCTGGTTTGCATCTCATCTAGGCTGCACGGCAAAACGGTTGACGGCTAACTCAGAGGACATTCTTGTGGTTTCATTATCCTGGCCTAACCAAGCCAAACTTGTGTTAATTAACATCTATTCTAGGCCAGTGGGAATTGCAAAGGAATCACCGACCATAGATGAACTCACGAACTTTATATCTGAACTACCGAGTGATTCATTCTATGTGGTGGGAGGGGATTTTAATTCTCATTTTGAGCCACTCCCTGGTCTTTTGGAGGGGTTCTCATCGGAAGAAGAGGCCAGATGGGCAGTCCCCCCAGTGGAAGATCCCCCCCCGAAGGCTTGGACCCCACTAGCACTACAAATCACAGCTCTAACCCTAAAGTTCGGAATCAGAGCCTGTAACGGGCGAATGAAATCAGATATACCCAGTAAAACCACCTACAACAGACTGGGAAGAGAGTCTCGCCTGGATTATGTCCTGGCCCAAATAGTGAAGTGGCCGACTATTCAGGATTTTAGGGTTATGGAACGGTCAGATAGCGACCATAATGCGCTCGAGCTCGACCTTGTCAATCCTGGCCCTCAAGTCCCTGTGACCAATGTAGAAGGGAACAAACCTGCGCTTCTCCTGGAAAATAGTAGGAGAAGAATCAGGTGGGAGCACTTGGTTACAAAAAAGAACAAACTCCCCATGCTCTATGAGGGGATAGAAACTGTGGGGAGTTTGGACAACGAGGCAAGCAATAATGATTCCCGGGCTAAATTGTACAAGGCTCATGAGGACCTTATAAAAGCCGCGGCCCCTCATCTCTCTAGTAGCTCACGAAAATCTAGACAGGGGCGGCAAGGCAAAACAACATGGTATAATCCGGCATGCAGAAGGGCAAAAGCAGATCTCCTCAGACTTATTAAGGAGGGACTAGGGGGAGATAGCCTAAGACAAAGCAGGCGGGCTTACAAGAAACTAGTTGCCCACGCTAAGGCAGAGTGGAGGAAAATCAGTGGGAAGAACTTAGCAAGGCCCTAGCGATCCAAAACCAACGTTTCTTCTGGAGGATAGTGAATGGGGGGTCGGGGCACCTTCAATCGGCAATAGAGCCCAATATTGCCCCAGGGGTGTGGCAGGCTCACTTCCAGTCTCTTTACAGCTCTGAGCCGGGAGAATCTCCTACTGTCACCGAGGTTGGTCGGCCAGGCTATGAAGGAGAGCTGATAACGCTGGGTGAGGTCACCGCTGCCATCTCAGGTCTTGCTTCTGGAAAGGCGCCAGGACTGGATGGCTTACCTGGGGATATGTTCAAACAGGAGCCCATTGTGTGGGCCCCCTACCTTACTGCCCTTTTCAATGGAGTTTTAAGCGGCATGGAAATTCCTGGTACTTGGCTGGGGGCAGAGGTGGTCCCTATCTTTAAAAAGGGCTCGCCTCTTCTCCCGGCCAACTACAGACCCATCAGCTTAATCAACGTGGCACAGAAGCTGTTTGGCAGGGTTTTGCTGAATCGCCTCCAGGATTGGATGGAAGAGGTGGGTGCCCTTAGTCCCTATCAGGCGGGATTTAGGAAGGGGGTATCCACAGTGGACCAGGTTTTTAGGTTGAATCTCATTTATTGGAGGGCAGCAATATTCGAGGGCGGCAGTCTGTACACAATTTTTGTGGACTTACGGGCCGCATTCGATCTGGTGCCCAGGGGGAAACTCTGGAGCGTCTTGGCAGAGATGGGCGTCCCCCCGGACATCCTAGTAATCTTACAGAGGCTCCACCATAATAATTATGCCCGAGTGAGGTGTGGGAGGTCGGGGGAATTGACCGATAGATTCCCCGTTGACCAAGGGGTAAGGCAGGGTTGTGTGTTGGCACCGACCCTGTTTTGCCTCTTCGTCAACGGGGTAATCGCCCACCTAAATGCCACCGACTATACTGACGCCCCCAAACTTAATGGCAGCAGGGTGCCCGCAATCATGTTTGCGGACGACACCCTGCTGCTATCTAAAACCCCCATGGGGATACAGAGGATCCTTGATTCATTTGTAGCCTTCTGTACGGACAGGGGGCTAGAAATCAATGTGGCCAAAACTAAATTCATGGTTTTAAATCCAAGCCAAAAATTGCGGCCGAATCCACAATTGGGAGCAGTACGGCTCGAGAGGGTTGCCACCTTTGAATATCTAGGTGTGACTCTTAATGAAACCATGACTTGGGGATCCCACCAGAGTAGGGCGAACCTCAAACTTATACAAACCACTGGGGGTATCGCCCGGATGATGACCGGCTCTTCATATCGCCCGTTGGGGGCCCTAATCCAGATATACAAGGCTCAGGCCAGGGGAGCGATCATGTACGGGGCGGAACTGTGGGGACACACACCATGCCGTAGCCTGTCACTAACAGAAAACAAGTTTATAAGACAGATAACCGCGCTTCCCCCCAGTACCCCGCTCCTCCTCTTGAGGCTTGACCTCGGTCTACGACCATTATCTGATGAAATAAGCCTGAGACCCATAGCCTTCTGGCGTAGGTTATGGAGCAGTAATGATCTAGCAGCATACAGGGCGGAACTGGCAGAATTATTGAACCACCCAAAAGCGCTCCGTATCCCTTGGGTCAAAAACATCCAATCCACCTGCATGGAACTAGGGCTCCCTGACCTATGGACTGACCCTGCGAATGCCACACTGAACATCTCTAAAAGGTCCCTGAATAACGTATACCACGAACACAAATTAGCTAGGGCCCGAGTTACCCAGGCAGAAGGGTCTCTATCCTCTGTGTTTTTGCAAAGCAAGGACCTTTATAGGTTTGAGAGGGCATTGGATCCTATCTTTCCGGTACTTGCTAGGAAGCTGTTTCTCCAATGGAGATACGGCTCACTGCCCTTTCGGTCCTTTACAAGTACTTGGTCATCGCCCCCCACTACGACGCAGTGCTTGGCCTGTGATGCTTTGGAGGAAACTGATTTACATGTGGCCTTCTTCTGCCCAGCCTACAGGGCAGCGCGGAAATACTGGCTTCTCCCATTGATTAGGAATATGGGTGGCAGGGAATATGCTCCAATGTACAGGATTTTAAAATCTGATCTCTCTGGCCCAACTGTCCTCGCATTATCAAAATTTTTTATCAATGTTTGGCATACGCGCAACCGTATTTTAAAGGTGTTGGGTCCCTCTTAAAATTTTAGACGCACAGTTTTTATAGCATTTTTTAACATATGTACTTCCAATGTTTTAATGTTTTGACTTATTGTAATTGTACATGTGTACTGTTTTCTTTTATGGCCAAATGGCCGAAATAAAGATTGGAAAGTATATATGGTCAGTGCTTCAAAGCACTGCACAAAACATATTGTTGATGTGTGAATAGTTTTCAAAGTTCTCTACTCATTTGTTAACTTGCATAAGAGGTGTCTGAAACCTCCAACTCCGGTTAGGTGGTTCAGGCTTGCTCGCTACGTTTGCTCGCCGCAGTGAAGTACGACAATTCTTTTACGCCCCACCACTTTGAAATGTCACCAGCCGTCCCTGCTGGGGTGAGTGTCTGAGAAGTTTCATGGCTCCGTCCATCATCTCCTTGTGTTTGCTTTGTTAGCCCTAAGGTGGCAGGGTATGCCCAGATGTGGGTCAACTGGATTCAAGCTAGCCTGGCTGGTGAGGGGTATTACCCCGAAAAAGGGCCCAGGATGCTTGTTTCCGGGCCAGGGAAGACCAGGCTTGGCAGTTCGGGCCTGACTGTTCCCATGAGGCACAGGGTCAAGACTGATTTGCATATGACTGGGTCTGAACTGGGGTGGCTAAAGAACGCTGATGGATTAAACCCAGACCTGTGACTGGGGTGAGTGTCTGAAAAGTTTCAGCGCTCTGTCCATCATGTCCTTGTGTTTGCTTCATTGCTTTCATTACATCACTTCTACATATACCCAAACTCGAGGCCCAGGCACGGACTGAGGGTACAAATGAAGGGCAGAGCGGTGGCTTAAGGCCACTCTATGATAGCAGTTAGCATACCTGTGTGTGCCATTTCATTCAGTTGGATCTGCTGCGGCGTAGACAGTACTCATGGAAGAGGATGCACTCTGGCGATGAGGACAGTGGCAGCCTGTGCCTGCTGGGTCCACCACATCCTGCCGCGCTGTGCAGCCCCATAACGTTGCAGCTGAGGCAGCCAGGCCACAGGTTGTGAGGGGTGCCAGACAGCTGCACCTCCCTGCAGGCATGTGTGAGGGGTCCCCCTGCCTGAGGAGAGAGGCAGCGGTCCTGGGTGGCGGGCTGAGCAGCTCCTAGGACGCAGTGCTTGGCCTGTGATGCTTTGGAGGAAACTGATTTACATGTGGCCTTCTTCTGCCCAGCCTACAGGGCAGCGCGGAAATACTGGCTTCTCCCATTGATTAGGAATATGGGTGGCAGGGAATATGCTCCAATGTACAGGATTTTAAAATCTGATCTCTCTGGCCCAACTGTCCTCGCATTATCAAAATTTTTTACCAATGTTTGGCATACGCGCAACCGTATTTTAAAGGTGTTGGGTCCCTCTTAAAATTTTAGACGCACAGTTTTTATAGCATTTTTTAACATATGTACTTCCAATGTTTTAATGTTTTGACTTATTGTAATTGTACATGTGTACTGTTTTCTTTTATGGCCAAATGGCCGAAATAAAGATTGGAAAGTATATATGGTCAGTGCTTCAAAGCACTGCACAAAACATATTGTTGATGTGTGAATAGTTTTCAAAGTTCTCTACTCATTTGTTAACTTGCATAAGAGGTGTCTGAAACCTCCAACTCCGGTTAGGTGGTTCAGGCTTGCTCGCTACGTTTGCTCGCCGCAGTGAAGTACGACAATTCTTTTACGCCCCACCACTTTGAAATGTCACCAGCCGTCCCTGCTGGGGTGAGTGTCTGAGAAGTTTCATGGCTCCGTCCATCATCTCCTTGTGTTTGCTTTGTTAGCCCTAAGGTGGCAGGGTATGCCCAGATGTGGGTCAACTGGATTCAAGCTAGCCTGGCTGGTGAGGGGTATTACCCCGAAAAAGGGCCCAGGATGCTTGTTTCCGGGCCAGGGAAGACCAGGCTTGGCAGTTCGGGCCTGACTGTTCCCATGAGGCACAGGGTCAAGACTGATTTGCATATGACTGGGTCTGAACTGGGGTGGCTAAAGAACGCTGATGGATTAAACCCAGACCTGTGACTGGGGTGAGTGTCTGAAAAGTTTCAGCGCTCTGTCCATCATGTCCTTGTGTTTGCTTCATTGCTTTCATTACATCACTTCTACATATACCCAAACTCGAGGCCCAGGCACGGACTGAGGGTACAAATGAAGGGCAGAGCGGTGGCTTAAGGCCACTCTATGATAGCAGTTAGCATACCTGTGTGTGCCATTTCATTCAGTTGGATCTGCTGCGGCGTAGACAGTACTCATGGAAGAGGATGGCACTCTGGCGATGAGGACAGTGGCAGCCTGTGCCTGCTGGGTCCACCACATCCTGCCGCGCTGTGCAGCCCCATAACGTTGCAGCTGAGGCAGCCAGGCCACAGGTTGTGAGGGGTGCCAGACAGCTGCACCTCCCTGCAGGCATGTGTGAGGGGTCCCCCTGCCTGAGGAGAGAGGCAGCGGTCCTGGGTGGCGGGCTGAGCAGCTCCTAGGAGGCAAAGCATGCATCTAACATCCGAGCATCTGCAGAACGATGCGGTGGCCGCTTCCTGGACCAACAGCATAGCCGCTGGTGTACGGTCCGGCACAGAGAGCAGAGCGGCAACAGCGCTACCTGGTTTGCAAACACAATGCACTCTCCACATTGGCTGATACCGCATATGGGACATGCAGACCAGCCACGAGACAGTGAGGCCTGCGAGGAGACCGCCGTCGGCCTTTGTCCGTATGCAGTTACCTCACACCCCTTGGAGAGTGCCAGAGGGTGGAAAGCACATTCACTATACAGCAGCACAGTGGGGCACAAGCGTGTATGGGCAGATACCATCATATCTGGCAAACTTGAGAATGCTACTCGGAAATTGTGCTGAAAAGACAAAATTATTAAGCACCTCATAAGCGCTTAACCTGTAGGAAAAAAAGAGGGAAAAAAGCTCATAGGACAGTGAGACGAAGACAGTAGACATCGAACAGCAGGAGGTGCTGGGTGGCAGACACACCAGGCACGAGTGTGAAAAGCGTGAGCAGGTCGGTGTGACCTCATAGACTGTATATATTAGGAACAAGGGCATACCCCACAATCTGCCACAAAGACAGAACTTCGCTGGTGCTCTCACACAACATGCCTTGAAAGGGAGACTACGAGGACACACACAATGTCTGAACAGGAATAGCAGCAGGACCCTGCTACGAAAGGCCCTGTATACTTCGTCCAATTCCTCTGTCACAGCGATGCCACCATTCAGCCAGCTGGTAGGCCCTCCCACAGCTGCCCCGCGATGGTGCCAAAGGATCTGGTGCCTGCGACACTAATCCGCGCCACATGCAAAACTGATGTGGCGGTGAAAAGGTCAATGATGCTCGACATTGGGGGTGCAGAAATATATGACCTGTTTGAATACCTCCCCAACACAGGTGGGGATGATGGTTTTGATGCTGCAGTGACAGCACTGAACCACCACTTTGATTCCCAGCTCAAGCCGGACTTTAAAGGTTCAAACCAAGACAAGTCCAGCAAGCAGGGGATGAGTCTTTTGATGTCCTTCATGCCCGACTCTGAAAATTGGCGAGTACCTGCATCGACACCAACAAGCCCAATGAAATCAGGGCCCTGTTGATTCAAAGCTGCCAATCAACTGCCCGGTGAAAGCTCATTCTGTGTCAGCCTAGAATTTCACTGTACAACATGCTGATATTGGCCAGGTCAAATGAGCTGGCAGATAGCAGGGCATTGGACAGGGAAGCAGCATTGGCGAGAGGATCAGTCCCAGTAGGCGTGCCTGGGTAATAAAGGTGAAGGAGAAGAAAGTCAATGCAATCCATTGATGACCCACGCAATATCAGGCCACAAATGCATCCAAGCTGCCTGCAATATGTGGCAACTGCGGCCTAACGCATTGAATGCTCAACCTTTTCCCAGTCTAAGGTAAAACATGTTCAAGGTGTGGGCACATGAACCATTTCGCCAAGTTGTGTTGTGGCAGTGGGCAGAGTGCAGGTGTCAGGTACAGAGGAAAGGGGAGAATGACCTTACACCAGCTGTTACTAGAGGAGGACGTGGCTGGAAGCCCGGCAAATTGAGCAGACCCTACTGATCACCCCTATGATGACGACGATGAGGAAGTGTCTCCTTTGCTGGCAAGGAGGGTATCCATAAGCATCCCCTACGGTTGTGCACTATCGACATTGGAAGCGCCCAGATCAAGGTACTAATCGACACAGGGGCCTCTGTTAATGTCATGCAATTTGGCAAGATCACGCCATCTCACAAACTATCACAGATTAAAGCCAGAATCTACACCTTTTTAGGCACTGAACCACTTCTGCTGAGAGGAGTCATAGAGGTCGTGGTAAAGAGTACAGCAATATTGACCCTAGCCCAGTTTTATGTAACCAGAAGGAACACTGGCACTCTCCTCAGGTGCCACACAGCAGAAGACCTGGGTCTTCTTATCGTCACCCAGCAGGTGCACGAATCACAGGCCGACGAAATCCTGAAAGAGTTCAAGCAATTATTCGAAGATCTTGGGAAACTAAAAGGCCTCATTGACAACGTGGTGACACCTACGGCACTCCAACATCAGAGGGTGCAGTTCCACCTGCGGCTGCTGGTGGAGAAGGAGCTGAACCAACTAGAGCAGCAAGAGGTGAGTGAGAAAGTAAAAGGGCCCACTCTCTGGGTCTCACCCCTAGTGATAGCACTCAAACCCAAATAACCAGGAGCCATGAGACTATATGTGGATATATGGCTACCGGAAAAAGCCATCTACAGAGAGCAGCATATAACCCCCACAGTTGATGATATAGTAGCAGACCAAAATAGCACTCAGTGATTTTCAAAGTTAGACCTCACTGTGGGCTACTACCAGCTAGAACTGGACCCGTCCTGTCGCTACGTCACCACCTTTCGATGCATGCTGGGCTCAACAGATACAAAAAGTTGACTTTTTGAATATTGTCAGCAGCAGAAGTGTTTCAGAACAGCATCCGTGAGTCCCTTTCTGGCCTAGCTGGAGTGCTAAATATTAGCAAAGATATTCTAATATCCTTGGACACACTTGTATCTCACCAGATGTTGCTGAGGGCAACCCTCAAGCGGCTTGCAGACTGTGGGCTATCCCTGCACAACCAGAAGTGCTAATTCTACACAAACACCATCGAGTTCTTTGGGTATCTCTTCACTATGGATGTCCTGCATTTAGACCTGAAGAAAGTGGGCAAAATCCGGACTTCAGCTGTCCCACAGAACCCGTTAGAGTTGAGGAGCTTCCTCAGAATGGCCACCTACTGTGGAGGGTTTATTTTGAGCCTAGCCTCCATCTCAGAGCCCTTTGGAACTCTGATGAAGAGCGATACCCCCTGGGATTGGGACTCCCCCACAGACCAGGATGTTTGCAAGGTAAAATAACCAGTGTTAGCAGATGTCACCATGGAATAATTTAGCCCAAGGCACCAGACAGAGTTGGTGGTGTAAGCATACCCCATCAAGCATGGAGCAGTTATCCTGCAAGAAAATAGCAAGGAGTTGTGGCACCACATCACATATGCTTTGTGTCACCCAGGAGTGAACTACCCAGTGGACTACCTGTGGAGACACCTGCAGGCACAGGCTGACTCTGGGGAGAGAGAGGAGGTTGAAGGAGCTGAAGATTTTGTTAGGACGGTGGCACATGATTCTTGTCCCCGGGCGTTATCCTTTGGGGAGATTCAAGAGGCCACAGAATGAGACATGAGCCTATCAAAAGCAAAGGTGACATTGCTCAAGAGACAGTGGCACAACTTCCTGGATGCTGGCAAGACGCTGATTACTGTTGAATAGGCAACCATGAACCAAATCTGGAGAAAAAGGATGAACTGAGCACTAGTGGAGATGCTCTGTTTCTTCTAAGAAGGTAGCGCTATTCCTGCAGGGAACGACGTCCTCATTAAGCACTCAAAAATAAAGTTCCTTAGGACAATGTTTTGTTCCTTTCAATAAAGTTTTATTCAAAAATTTCCATTTTTTTGGTAAATCATAAATTCTTCAATGTTGTGATCATCTTTATAAATCAAAATCAAGCGCCCAATGCATTTCGGGCAATGTGCCCTTCTTCAGGGGCATAGTATTCTGTTGAGGACAAAGCACAACTGTAATACGATCATTTGAACAAGTGTATGCAAAACAAATTATTATGAATCATATTAAATCGAGTCTCTCTCTTAGAGTACCTTATATCCCTTCCTGATATTTATTTATTTATTTATTTATTTTTGAGATTTATACAGCGCGTACCATTGCCCGTAGGCGTCTCGGCGCTAGAAACTTTGAATGTATTCCCGAGGTTAGGCCGGTAACTATTCTTGATCAAACAGCCAGGTCTTTATTTTTCTGCGGAAATGCATCAGGGATGGGCTGTCTTTGATGGAAGCTGGCAGGGAGTTCCATAACCTGGGAGCTGCCACAAGGAAGCGTCTATCGCCCCAGTTAACTGTTTTTGTTCGTGGTATTTGAAGGATTTTAAGGTTGTTAGATCGGAGCGATCTTATGGAGGACTGGTATCTGAGATGGGATTTCAGGAAATGTGGACCACAGTTGTGCAGTGCTTTATAGAGTATGCACAGCGCTTTAAACTTGATCCTGTTTCGAATCTTGAGCCAATGCAGGTCTCTTATAGTCTCAGAGATTGGTGAGAACTTTGGTATTCCAGACAAGAGGCGGGCTGCAGCATTCTGGATGGTCTGCATTTTGTTGGTCACTCTTGCTTGGGCGTTGACGAATAAGCCGTTACAATAGTCAAGAGATGACAGCACGAGGGCGCTTACCAGCGTCTTACCTGCTGAGGTTGGTAGAAACGGCATGATTTTCTTGATCAGCCTGAGTTTGTGATGGGCTGTTGCTGCTAATAATACGTACAATTCAAGCACAATCTCTGTGGACCCATGAGTAAAAAATCAACATAAATGTTGGTTTGAAGGGCATATTAGTAAGTGAACCAGTCATGTGGCACGGTCAAACTTAATACATTGCTGTGGGTTAATTGTATGAAACGAGCGGTACATCGATTTTAATACCTGAATTTTGGAACGTCACATCGACTAATTGAGTTTCAATGGTAGCCGGTAAAAAAACATGTGAATAACCTGTAATACATACGTAACTACAGTTCAGAACTGAAATGGTTGAAGCGTAACAAAATCGTAAATTCGGTTGAAAACTTACATACCAATGTCAATAAACAGCACGAAGCTTGCAGTGTGCTTTTGAAGTTAGTCAAATCGTTTTCCTAAAACATAAGTAAGACGGAGTGTTGGGTTGCGGTATGTGAACAAATATAGCATACACATAGCGTGTTGCTTGTAGTCGTCCATCGTTTTGCTTAGAGAAGCTTACCGTAAAAGCAACGGGTTTCAAAGTGAAAGTGCCGCTGGTATCTCCACCTCCCTCACTGAGGATTCAGGAAGGAACTTAAAGAAACTGGCCTGCGCTGAAAAAGCTGACTGTGTGGCCAGAAAATAAATAGTTTGATTTATTGCTCTTATACTGGGGATGGGGGGCACAAATAGGGGATGGTGAAAACAAATATAGGGGGCAATGCACCAAAGCCCTCAAAAAAGCACCGCCCCTGGCTTGGGCCCATCATTATCACCTGCTTTCTCTGTGTGGCATGGTTCTAGAATGCACAGGAGAGCAGTCGCTGGAGGGAGCCGCTGGATAAAGGGTAATTTCACCCTACTAATAAATCTACATTCAAACCATCCTGAGGGGTCCTGTCTTCAAAAACTGGCGACGAGGATGGGATTCAAGCTTATCCAAGGACGCCAAGACTTTTAACAAGAGTGTGCTGTTCTTTTGGCATCTTCCCGTTCATCTGGGAACAAGAACTTTCGTCTGACCCTTGATTAGAGAATATGGAACATAGCAAGCGACTAGGATAAGGTACGTGTGGGTGCTGTAAGCGTGGTACCGTTCACTGTGTTTTGCGGGCTCCTTGCTGGTTTTTGGGAAACTGTCAGTGGATCGATCACCAAAAGGTCACGCACTCCTCCGGGTGCTCATGCTGCCAGCGCATCACTATGCGTGGCGGGAGAGCATGTCACGGCTTGGATGTTGTTCCCATGGTGTGAGGCTTGGGTGACATCCGCATTGGAGTGACACTGCACTGTGCATCTCTACGCTTGTGTGAGGGCGTGCCGCCATCTTGGAGACAGGCGAGCCGGGTGCAGTTGCAATACGCACGTTCATGCGTGCCACCAATTTAGGAGAGGAAAAAACAATCTGTCTAGCGCTGACTTCGCACTAGTGAGGAGTTTGACAGAGGGAAAACTGTCAATTATCTAGCAGCTGTTCAGTCTCATTAGTGTGCGCCATTGAGAGAGGCGATGCGCACACCTATTACTGAAAGCTAGTAATAACTTGTGCAACGTGCCACCAGGGAAGCCTAGCGTCGGTGAAATGCACACCGTTTGGAGTCTCATCACGGCGTGTCATCGTACCACACCTTTCAAACTGTGAGGGGCAAGTACTGAACTACATTGCTTTTGTAGTGTTCTCCTGCTATCTTCGTTAAGGCATCATGACGACGCAATCTATTCCTGCACCACCTTTGTTTCTGCAGAGTTTGGCTGCTATGCATGGGTTGGGAAGATTGAAGGGAACCTTTTGAGACGTCTCAAGAGGCCATTTGGGGTGATGTGCCCGTGGCAAAGAGGTAGTTGGCCATCCTCACACATTGAAGGAAGGGACACAGATGAAAATTCTGATGAGGATGGTGGGGATGATGGTGTGGATGTGTATGAGGTAGCTTTGAAGGCTCCATAAGAGAAGTTTGGTAAGAAAGTAGGTGTGGTAGTGGAGAGGCACACGTTTTTTTCACGTGCTCAGTTACAGGGGAGTCTATTAAACAGTATGTAGCTGAGGAAGTTACCTGAAATCCAAGGAGCTAAGGGATGAAATAATTAGGGATCAGATGATAAATAGAATGCCTAACATTAAAGTGCAAGAAAAGTTCATGGGCATGAAGGATCCCACCATGGAGAAAACCATTGAGGTACAGAGAAGAATGGAAAATACCTCTAGTTACGTGAAGGAGTTGGGAGGTGCCAGTTCCATAAATGACAACCAAGAAGAAGCAGTTCACAATGTGAACAGCATAAAGAAGAGGGTTAGAAAGGGTGATGAGGCAAGAATTAGATAAAGGAAACAGGCTGAGTCAATCCATTGTCCTGCAGGCCAAGAGCAGGTGCTACAAGTGCAAGTAAATGGGGCATTTTGCGAGGGTCTGCAAAGTCAATGCTATAAAAAATCTGTAAATTTGATAAAAGAGGCGGCGCTGTCAAAAAAGGAAGACATTTCATGAAAAAGTGAAGAGGAGGAAGTGGAGGTACTGATGATTGAAGCTGCAAAAGTCCTTAGTTGTGATGGAGGCAAGATTGATAGTTATTTATTTATTTAGACATTTGTTAAGCGCTCAGCTACCCCCAACGGGGGTGTCCCGGCGATGTGGACAGTAACACTGCAAGGACCAGAAGAGGCTAGAGAATGGAAAACAGCCAGGTCTTCAAGCTGCGCCTGAATAGGGATTCAGATTTGATATGCAGGAGACTTAGGGGTAAACTGTTCCAGAACTTAGCCGTGACCACCGCAGAAGCTCTACCCCCTTTCCCGGAGCGTTGGAAATGGGGAAGAAGCAGGCGGAGGTGGTTAGATCTAAGTGCTCGAGCAGAGTGCATCAGCTTAAGCCGTTGTCAGAGGTATCCTGGTCCCCTGCCATTCAGATCCCTGAAGGTCAGGACCAGGGTTTTAAACTGGATACAAGAGTATACAGGGAGCCAGTGGAGTTTCTTCAGATGCGGGGTTATTGAGTGACGGTAGGGGATGTTACAAATCAGTCTGGCGGCCGCGTTCTGTATGATATGCAGCCGGTGGATGAGATAGGCTGGAGCTCCCACGTATAAACTGTTAGAATAGTCCAGGTGGGCGTTGATGAGAGCATGGATCACCGTCCTTCGAGAATTCAGGGGGAGATAAAGGAAGATTTTTTTAATCATGCGCACTTTGCCAAAGCAAGCGGAGGTGACTTTATTGATTTGGGCCTTGCCCGACAGTTCGTTGTCAATTACAAAGCCCAGATTCCAGGCAGATTCAACAGGGGATGGAGGGGGGTTAAGCTCGGATGGCCACCACACCGAAGGAAGTAGTGGGGCCTTTTGGTTAAAAAACAGCACCTCGGTTTTGTCAGTGTTTAACTTGAGGGTATTACACGTCATCCATGATACAATGTTAGTGAGGCAGCATTTAAAATTGGCGAGTTCGTTGTCAGAGTGGTCTCTAAAAGAAAATACTAGCTGAGTATCATCAGCCTAGAAGACCACTCTGACCCCGCAGTCTTCAATTACCTCAGCTAGCAGTGCTAGGTAAACATTAAAAAAGAGGGGGCTAAGAGCCGACCCTTGGGGGACTCCACAGCTCAAGGGTTTTTTTCTTTGGAAGCAAAGGGCCGGCACCAGACCTGATGCGTTCTACCCATTAAGAATGATCTTATCCAGGCCAGGGGAGTGCCTCGAATCCCTAGTTATGGAGCCTATCAAGTAGGATGGTGTGTGAGACAGTATCGAAAGCCGCGGACAGATCGAGGGGCACCAACATGGCTATCTCGCCTCTGTCCACGCTCTCGCGGATAGTCTCGGTTACTTCCAACAGAGCAGTCTCCGTACTATACCCGGATCGAAATCCGGATTGTGAGTCATGGAGGAGTTCTCTGGATACCAAGTAATCGGCCAGTTGTTCCTGCACAACTTTTCCAGTATCTTAGCTGGTTTAGGGAGAAGTGATATAGGCCGGTAATTGCTGAATACAGCTGGGTCGGCCTGAGGCTTCTTCAAGAAGCCTCAGCATGGCCTGTTTCCATCCTGTGTGAAACTGGCCTAAGGATAGGGAAGAGTTCCATATTGAGATTAAGGGGGCAATGATAGCTGGAGCAAGGGTGGTGAGGATCTGGGCGGGAACAGGATCTAATGGTGAATCAGATTTACACCCTCGTACTTTCAGCAGGGCTGTATCCAGTGAGACTGGTTTAAAAACACACAGCATTTTATCCTGGGGTATAGTAGTATCTTGGGTAGGACTCTCAGACCGCCTTACCTAGAATTGTTTAAAGGCAGAGAAAATGTCAATGATTTTGTTATGGAAAAAATCCGACAGGCCGTCGCAGAGCTCTTGGCTGGATTTAATCGTGCTGGCAAGAGCCGTCGGTTTAGTGAATTCCTTCACAATTTGAAGCAGTGATTTAACAGAATTATCCGCCGCATTCATTTTATTCACGTAAAATTCTTTCATAGTGGCGCGTTTGAGTCTGTGAAGTGTGTAATTAAGGTTAATGGGAAGGAGGTACAGGTCTGGGCTGATTCGTGTTCCCCTTTCACCATATTGACAGAATCACTTGGGAAGGTTTGGATTTTGGTTTGGATGGGTTGTGTGCTACCGATGTGACAACTGAAGGCTATTGTGGAGATAAATGACTTGTTTTGGGTTACATTATGACTGAAATGTGCTTCCAGGACAGAAAACCTGTGGGCAAACTTTAAGTCGTGCAAAAAGGAAGATCCCTACTTGGTTGGAAGGAACAGCAGGCTTTGGATATCATTTTGGATCCTAATTATCTAAAGAAGGTTTTACCGATGTCGTCTTCTAACACCAACATATGGGTCACCAAGTTTCCCAAACTATTTAAGAACAGTTTAGGGTGCTTGAAGAAATTCAGACATTGCATCATATTGAAAGATAATGCTGTGCCGAAAGTGCACAAAGTGAGAAATGTTCCATTGATGTTGAGAAACAAACTAAAAGAGGAGTTACACAGGATGTGCAGAGAGGGGGTAATAGAGCCTTTAGAGGCGTCCGAGTGGTTGAGCCAACTGTCATAGCAAGGAAACCCAATAGGAACATCCGTATGTGCATTGATCTGAGGAATCTGAATGGCAACATCTGGATCGATCGTCATCCCCTGTCTCACATCAATGAGATTTTGGTGAGTGTGAAGGGGGTACTTGTTTTTCCACGTTAGATCTTTCCAGTGCATATCATCATGTGTTATTGCATGAAGAGTCTGAACATTTGACCTCATTCATCCCTTCTAAAGGAGCTTTTCAGTTTGTCCATATGCCGTTGGGCTAGCTTCGGCTTCTGCCATTTTCCAAAGGGTCATGCAGAGTGTATTGGTGGACCTGGAAAACGTATTGTTGTTTCAGGACAATGTTTTAGTGTGGAGGTGTGACAAGGGTCAACGTGACGGGGTTTTGGAAAAGGTTTTAGGAAGACTATTGGATGCTGGTCTCACTATCGATCTTGGGAAATGTACGTTCGGATTGAAAGAGGTAGAGTATTTGGGTCACACTCTAACCAGCGAGGGAATCAAGCCCAAGCATAACTTAGTAAGAATGCACCATCCCCAGGAGACAAGGATCAACTGAGGTCGGTCTTTGGTCTCGTGGAGTACTACTCCAACTTTGTGCACCATCTTACTGATAAGGTATAAGAGTTAAGGAATGTTATGAAGAAGGGCTGAAATTTGATGGGACGGACAATTGTGACAACAGGCCCTTGATGAGGTGAAGAAAAGCTTAGCGAGTGTGGTAACTTTGAAGTCTTTTGATCCGGGTGCTGAGACCATTATTACAAATGATGCAAGTAATCAAGGCCTAGGTGCTGTTCTCATGCAGGTACACAAGGACAAGGAAAGGGTGGTAGCTTTTGTCTCTCATACTTTAAAGAGTAGCTGAGCACACCTACTCCACAGTAGAGAAGGAGGCCTTGGCATGTTGGTGGGAGGTGTAACATTTTCGGATCTATGTGTGGGGTACCAAGTGTCAGTTACGCGCTGATCACAAACCATTGGTGGATTTATTCTCTATGAGAGGTCATGGTAGGGTCACTCCTACAATTGCTAAATGGCTTTTTCACCTTCAGGAATACATGTTTGCAGTGAAATATGTGCCAGGTGCAAAAAACATCAGCACCAATTGTTTATCCAGGTTACCGTTGGAGTGGGGGTAGTATGAAGAAGATGAATGGATGGTGGCAGAAGTGAAGGATGTGTGTGGTAACATTAGTGAGGAAGAGTGGAAATTGGCTGTTGCTGAGGATTGTGTCTGCGTCGAGCTTATGGAGGCATTGCGCCGTAAGCAAAGGTGGAAATTGCACTAGGGCTTGGAATCCTTCAAACTTATCTGGTCCGAATTGGTGGTTATTGAAGGTGTTGTGAGAAGAGGTAGTTGGTTGGTGGTGCCCACTGTACTGAGTGAAAGGTTGTTGACCTCATGCAGAAAGGGCACGGGGGGATGTCTGCCATGAAAAGAAGAGTCAGAGAAGATTTTTGGAGGCCAGGAATGGACAGCCAGATTGAGAGGTATGTGCGGGATTGTATCGCTTGTGCATGTAGCGACAATTCTCATACCACACAGGTGACGACCATAAGTCCATCACCTTTGCCATTGACATTTATGAGCCTTTTGAAAACCTTAACGTGAGTAAAAAATATGCCACTGCCATGGTTGATTACTTTTCAAAATGGCCTGAAGTGGCATTTGTAAGAGAAGTTAAGTAGAGCGCAGTGATTTCTTTTTGTGAAGACATCTTCCGGAGGGAGGGCTGTCCTGTGGAAATCATGACGGACAATGGTCTCCAATTCATGTCTGAAGAGTTTGAGAAGTTTTTGATCAATTGGGGAAACAAGCATACCAAACTCCTGTTTACCATCCTAGGGGAATGTTTTAGTCAAACTGTTTAATACGGTGGTGGTGGAATGCATCCAACTGGCGTGTGCAGGTAACATATGCTAGAAATGGCGAGTCAAAGACATATTGTGGAAATACTGAACCACTCCTCAATCAATGACCAAGGAGACACATTTCAGTTTGCTCAAAGGGAGGGTGCTGTGCACTGCAGCTGTCCCGGTACGGATGAACAGAGCGGTGAGGCTGAGTGTGGATCTGAAGCTCCTGCAGGGCTGGGTTAATGAGTATCAAAAAGTGTATAGTGAGAGACAGATCAGGAAAATTATTAAGCATTGGCAACTGCTTGAGATAGGCATGTTTGTGAGAGTGTTCCAGGGTGACAGAGTAAGGAAAGGTTTGTCAAGATGGTCTTGTCTTAAAGGGGTGGTAGATGCAAAAGGAAACAGTGTGAAATTTTCTGATGGTTGATGGTGGAATACCAGAAGGTATCTGTGTGCAATACGACCGAACTGGCAGAGTGGTTGAGGTCCCAAGGCTGTGTGGGTGTGACTTCCAATACAGAAGTATTTGCCCCTACTGTGAGAGAACTAAGGAGGGCCACTAAATCAAAACCCCAAAGGTTAGATGGCTATGCGTGCACATAAAGGCCAATGTTCTTATGTATGTTCAGCATCTGCATGTTTTCTTTCTCCTTGGGGTTTTTGCTTAAGGGGGAGATGTGTTATATCTTTGGATTGTAAAGTTTGCATTTGTGCGTTATGCAGAATGTCTGGCGTTCCCTGGCAACCTGTCTGTCTCTATGTGGCATGGTTATGGAATGCACAGGTGAGCAGTTGCTGGAGGGAGCCGCTGGCGCTGGATCTAGGGTCGTTTCACCATACTAATAAATCTACATTTAAACCATCCTGAGGGGCTCCTGTCTTCAAAAGACATATGCATAGAAGGTGCACAGCAGTATTAACTTTCAACACAGTTATTAGAAGTTTAGGTTTCTGGTTGGCAGAGTATACACCCTGTCCAAGCAGGAGCTGCAATCCTAGTCATGGTAAGTCAGATACATGCCCTAAATTAACCTGTGATCACCAGCTGGTAGCTTGGCACAGAGCAGGCAGGCATAAGAGGCAATGTGTAAAGTATTTGTACACACTTTAATTACTGTGACAAAGTGAAAACACCACATAAAATAAAGAAAATGTATCTGATTTAAACAAGACCAAAACAACAAAAATCCAATCAATATTTCTCAAAATAAGGGTATTCAAAGTATGCAGATCATTACAGTGTTGGATGAGCCCTTTGCACTTCTATTCAGGTATTTGCGGTCACATTAGGGTCTTGGCAAGATGCAGCAGCAGATCGATAATCAAGTTGTGCTTTAAAAATCTGTAACGGGCAAGCGTATGGCCGAGCCCTTGAGACTGGTACTTCCTGTAAGTGTGGCTGCCCGTTAGCTGCATTAAGTGGCTCCTGAGTCTTTACGGGTCTAGATTCACAGTACCTGTTGTGTAGATAAAGGCAGTAGATTGCAGTGCCGTGGCGATCCTGATCAAGAATGGCAGACGCAGCAGTTGGTCGTGCTCGGGACCTGTGCTGGGATCTTCTCCTTTGGGCGGGCTGCGTGGCATGGACAGGCCACGCTAGGCTGTCCTAGGGTGCTCTAGCATTGACTAGTCAGAAGAGGCAGGCTCTCTCACAGTCCCCATGTGGCAGCCTCCCTGGGACAGACCCACACTGCAGAGGACCCCTCCTTCCGAAGTTTGTAGAAGAGGGGAGATAGGCCACACTGGGCTGCCTGCAGACAGCACGTCTTCCGTGAAGCCAGAAGCCAAAGTGATCTCGGCAAGGCAAATTCAGCAATCTCAGCCGGCACCAAGCACAGACATGAGGGGATGTCAAATACAGCAGCAGACACGGCAATCTTTGTTGATACATGGCATAGATGTGTACCCATGCAGTAAAACAGCACACATTAAGTATTTTATGACTGGGAGACTCCTGTGAATAGGGGGCAAGCCAGAAAGCCTTCTGAGTTTTTTTAGGTTTCAGGAGGTTACAGAGTAGGTGTAGCCCTTCTCACTGCAAGAGGCAGCAGACCAGCACTTCAGAGCTAGTTGCAAAGTGGCAGTCTCTCCTGGCAGCACAGCAATCAGCAGGCCAAAACAGCACAGCAGTTAGCAAAGTGGCAGTACCCCAGGCAGCACAGCTACTCTACTTGACAGAGTCTTCTCAGGACCCAAAAGTGAATTGATTTGGAGGTGTCAGAGGTCCAGTACTTATACCCAACTGTGTCTTTGAGGTGGGGTTGACATTAAAGAGGCCTTTGAACCTCACAGGGTCCCTGCCCTTCCTTTCCTGACTCCAGACGCACTACAGGGCAGTACATATCTCTGTGTGGGCATAGGCACAGCCCCATTCAGGTCCAAGTGTCAGCTCCTCCCTCCTAATTAAGCATGGGCGAATTTTGCGAATCTCGCGTTCGCGAATTTTGCGGATTTGCGAACTCGCAATCCGCAAAATCCGCGAATTCCCGCGAATTTGCGGATTTTTTTTTTTTTGTGTTCGTGCGTGTTTCTGCCAGTTCGCGAGGGTTTTTACAATTTCGCAATTTGCGAACTTACCTGTCGGGTCGCAAGTTTTGCGAACTTGTTGTTTCTACGTGTCCAGCCTGTTTGGGACACTCTTCTTCATCACTGCCACTCTCTGTCACCACTGCCACTCTCTGACTACTCATGCCACCCTCTGGCCCACCCATGCCACCCTCTGTTTCATCACCACACCCTCTGGTTGTCCAGTGTACATTATTTTCGGCAAAGCAAAGCACACCTTCCCTGCCTCAAGTGACCTGAATTAATTTGGGGCTGATTAATGTGTCACAGAATATTTTTTTAGCTGGCACCTGCTTCCTTAGTGCTTCCTGATTAGTGATCTTTTGCACTTGCTAAGTGCTTTCATTGTTGCAAAATTAGTTACAACACCTGCCCTGCCCCAACTGACAATAATGAATTAGGGGCTGATTAATGGATTTTAACTTCCAGCCTGGCTCCTGCTTGTCTCCCTTAGCTGTAATTCAGGACCTTTGTGGCATATGTGTAACTATTCTGAGGTTCAGAGCAGGGTCACATAATAGTTGCAACTGGCAACTGAACTCTGGAGGGGCCCCTCAGGAAGCACTACAGGAAATGGCTACTAATGATGAGCCTGAACTTTTGAACCTGGTAAGTAGTTTCAGTTTTGCTAAGATCGTATTTCTGCAATTTAGCACTTACTCGCGGGGTGCGAAGTTGTACTGGCAAGCCGCGAACTCACGCGAACAGTGTGAGCAAGCCATAAAATCCGCTGCTCGCGGATTTGCGGATTTTGCGGGAGATTCGCGGATCTCGCGGATTGCGAATTTACCGAAAATCCGCAAAATCCGCGAGCGAAACGGATTTTCCGCCCATGCTTACTCCTAATCTACCTCAGTAAGGCCCATCAGCCTGTTGATGGGCCATCAAGCTGAAAATGTCACACCCAAGCTCCCTTTGTGCAACTGTCTAGAGGGAATGCATGAAGCCCAGCTGTCATACTAACCAAGACGTTTATTCAGAGACAGGCAGAGGCACAGAATGATTAAAGTAAGAAAATGCCAACTTTCCAAACTTGGCCTTTTCTGAAATTTAAAAACCATCTTCACTAAGAGATGTTTTTTTAAACTGTGAGTCCAGAGACACCAAACTCCAACTTCTACTTGCTCCCAATGGGAATTTGCACTTAAAAGTTTTTTTAATGCAACCCCCATGTTAACCTATGGGAGAGATAGAACTTGCAGTAGTGAAAACCAAATTTACCAGGACATGTAAACTCAAAAGTACATACCCTGCATTTTCAATACTATGCATCCTGCCCATGGGGCTATCTAGGGCCTACCTTAGGTGTGTCTTACACGTACTAAAAAGGAAGGATTGGGCTTTGCATCTAGGTTAACTTGTCAGGTCGAAATGCCAGTTTAAAACTGCACACACAGGCTTTGCAATGGCAGGTCTCAGCCATGTTTAAAGGGCTACTGAGTGGGTGGCACAATCGGTGTTGCAGGCCCACTAGTAGCATTCAATTTACAGTCCATGAGTGCATAGAGTGTACCTTACTAGGGACTTATAAGTAAATTAATTATTCCAATTGTGGCTAAGCCAGTGTTACCATGTTTACAGTACAGAGCATATGCATTTTAGCACTGGATAGCAGTGGTAAAATGTCCAGAATCCTAAAGCCAGCACAAAGGAAGTCAGCAAAACAGGAGGTCAGAAGGCAAAAAGTCAGGGGGAGCCAGGTCAACAATGCAAGGTCTAACACATGTCCTCCTCTGCTGAAGGTGGGGAGAGCTACCCAACCCCTTGGGCGTTCTCTTCACTCAGGAGCTAGAACCTGGAGAGACCATCAGTATTGGTGTGGCCTATGCCAGGACGGTGTTCCACCGCAAAGTCCATTACCTATAGGGAGATGGACCAAAGTCAACAGTTTGGAATTCTCACCTCCCATCTGCAATAACCATCTGAGGGACCTGTGGTCTGTCTGAACTCAGAAGTGAGTGCCAAACAGGTACGGCCTTAGCTTCTTCAGCTCATAGACCATTGTAAAGGCTTCCCTTTCTATCGCGATACACTTCTGTTCCATGGGAAGTAGCCTCCTACTGATGATAGCTAAAGGCTGATCCAGGCCCACTTCATTTAGCTGTGAGAGCACAGACAGTCTCTATGCCATGCTCTGATGCTTCTGTCTGCACAACAAACTCTTGGGAGAAACTGGGGGCCTTGAGCACAGGAGCCATGCATATGGCTTCCCTCAGGGCGGCAAAAGCTTTCTGGCATGCCTCTGTCCAGATAACCTGACGTGGCTCCTTCTTAGAAGTAATCTCTTTATGTACTACTCATCTCCCCCCAAACAATACTCACGTATTGACATAATATTTGCTAAGGTCATGGCTCTGGAGAATGCCTATATTGAGGTTTGTCCTAAAATCACATCAGACCACAACCATATCATGATAAAAAAAAGGGTAGGAATTAGAGGGAGAGATGGTCACCACCCTTTTTCATTTCCTCATAATCTACTTAGTAACCCGGAGTATTGTGTTTACCTCAGAGGGGCATTGGGGGAATACATAGGTAACAATAAGGGTTCTACCACAGCACCTGCAGTCTAGGCCTGCATGAAAGCATATATTTCAGGGGAGCGACCCTCCAGTTTATCTTAGATCAAAACAGGTATATGCAAGGAGAAGCTGGACAATTTCATCTTAATTGATTAGATCTAAAACGTCAGCATGAACAGGCAATCATTGCAAGGGAATGGACTGAGCAGTCAATATAGCTCAGGGTGATAGAGAAGTGGCACAGGCCTAATCGGGGGTTAACTGAAAAAGTAGCTGCCGGCTATAAAAACAACAGAATGTTACAGTATGAATATGGTGAGAAAGTGGGTTGGCTTTTGGCTATCCAAATTTCTGACAACAAGGCAAGATCCAACATCAAGTGTATAGAAGAGGAGGGAGGGGTGCTATATATACAACCTCAAGCTATCGCTGAGCAATTAGGATTATTTTATGAAAGAGTTTATAGTGAATCAGCACCCCCACTAATCTTAGCTTCTGTGAATATCTACAAGAGAGCCAACTACCACGGTTAGAATCTCAGGAGATGATACAGCTTCAAGGAGATATAGTTCTAGGTGATGTTGCGGATGCTTTTAGTGCTCTGTCCTCAGGTAAGGCTGCAGGAGAGGATACAATCCCCCTTACGTTTTACAAAGATTTTAATGATATCCTAGCACCAGAGTTTACCTATTTAATTACATATATCACGGGGGATGCACACTTATCTTGGAGAACAACTAATATAGTAGTATTTCTCAAAAAGGGTCAACCACCTTAGGAGAGACGTTGTATCGACTAATTTTGTAAATTAACTGTGTGGCAACATTTTCTCTAAAATCTTGGCACATCGCCTGGCCCATCTTACTCTCAGATCAACAGCATGGGTTTGTCCCCAGGAGAGATACCACAGCCCATGTTAGCACTTCCATAGCAGCCTTTGATGTATCAGGGAAATTGAAATAACAGATTGGTATGATAATGCAAGATGCCTAGAAGGCTTTTGACAGAGTAACTTGAGAAGCACTTTGGCCAATAATTACGGCATTCGAGCTCAGAAATCGGTTTATATCCCTTGTCCAGGCATTGTATAAGAAACCAGCTAAAGTTATGCTGAATGGTATTCTGTTCTCTTTATTTTCAGTACATAGGGGCATACAACAGGGGTGCTCACTTTCTCCTTTATTATTTGCTTTATATATTGAGCCATTTATCACCCATCTTTTGCAGAATGTGGCTATTCATCCACTAAACTTAAGTGGTATGTGGTATGAAACTTAAGCTAACTGCTTATGCGGATGATATTACAGTCTTCTCTAGTAACCCAGCAGAGGCTTTAGCTTGTATTATAAGAGAGGCTGAACTTTCTAGAGACTTCTCTGGATATAAATTAAAACGCGGATAATCCTTAATTACCAACCAGACATCTTGCTATCAGTTCCAGGGATCACAGATACAGCCACATATTTAGGTATATGTCTTAGTAGCCATGTAGAAGATATAGTAAATCTCAACTATGAGCCGCTCTTAAAACTTGTGGTGGACAAATTACGGTACTGGCATTGGCTTTCTCTCAGTATACTTGGTAGGTATAATGTTATAAAAATGAATATACTACCCAAATTTCTATATTTGTTAAGTTTATTCCCGCTTCTTGTACCTGCATCTTTTTTTAAGCGTTTAGAAAGTGTAATTGATAGCTTTATTTGTGGGTATAGGAGGGCCAGAAGGGCCTTAAGTCTTATCAAACTGACATGTAAGCAAGGGGGGGTTCAGGTTCCCAGATTTCAAGGTATACTTTTGGGCTTCATTTGCTGGATTAATCCAGGGCTTGCTAATAGGGTGCAAACCCGGTCTGTCTTTACTGGCCTATCAACTTGCTGATGGGTCATCGATCGGATTTATACTTATTAAGCTCACAGACCCAAATTATTACAAGAGAGTTAGACTCAAGATAGTTAGGGATATAGCAGGGATATGGCAGGAAATCCGCAAGAAATGATTCCTACCTATGTTGCATAATTTAACTATACTTTGGGTTAATCCTCTACTCCCAGACATATTCCATGACAATATGGGGAAAATCTGGCAATGTCTGAGGATCAATAACTTAGGCCGTTTGTGTGATAACCAGGGCTTTTGCACATTTTATTCATTACAAGAGAAATATGGGCTCCCCCAGCATTTTTGTAAAAATATTTACAAGTAAGGGAATATTTCTTGTATAGGCAGAACTCCAAGCTGAACCGGCTACATCGGAAACACTTATTTATATGGGATGTCTGATAGGATCTCTATTAGTGTATTGTATAAGAAAATAATCTCACTGGTACAAGATGATAGCTTGCAAATAGCTTCAAAATGGATCTAGCTTCTAACATTCGAGATAATGGTTAATAACATACAGAATGCCTTAGTAAACTTATACCAGTAAGTGACCTCTGTTAGTCTCAAGCTTCAGCATTTCAGGACAGTCTACAAGTTTTACTATATGCTGGGACGTATCTCTAAATGGGCAACATCCCGAGCGCCTCATAAATCCGATTGCCCGAAGGGCAAGTTGTATGTATCAGATTGAAAGCATATGTTTGCTAATTGCGCAATGGTTAAGCAATTTTGGGCAGATCTATCCTTTCTTCTTACCTAATATTTTGGTCACAAATTCCAACTAAATGATAAAGAACTCCTTCTGGGGCATAAGCTATGGTATAAGGGTTACAAGTGCTCGCTTATGTATCACCAGAGCTTGGATAAATCCCATTGCAACGACTGTCAAGGAATGGTGGGCAATACTGCGACAGGTTTATGAATCCGAAACAGGCTTGGCTAAGGCCAGAGGCCCTCGCTCTCTTTTGAAAAGCATCTGGTCCAATATGTATTGGAAATAATCCTGTGTTAGAAAATCTGTACAAATGATGTAAAAAATTGGATCTATCTGCTCTGGCTTTTTTTCCAAAGGCTTTTTCCCTAATATTTATTTCTTTCCCTGCTCTATTTGTTTTGATTTGTGCTTGTAAAATTGTGTATGCTTATCAAGTAATTAATGAGCTGTATATTATGTAATCAACAAAAGCTGTTGTTCCTTCTTTTTCTGGTGGGATATATATGCTGGCTCTAATAAAAAATAAAAATAATATTTAAAGGAGAAAAAAAGTGAGTCATCTCTGTCAAACGGGCTACAATGGTGCCACATCCCTTGATGATTCGCCTGTAATATCCAGTGATGCTGTCACGATCTGCATTTGACCGACATAAAGCGTCTACTTGAATACCAGGTCAGAATTGTTTAATGATTACCATATGTGACTTTAGGACTACATGGTCCACAATGCCTAGCGCCTGGGAGGAGTTTGGTGTTCTATTAAGGTGGCCAGTAGTTCTAGGTACTGTTCGTTATCGTTTTAGGAGCCCTCGTGTCCCTGATTCGATTTCTTTTGCCTTCTGGATTTCGTTAGCGTTCAGCGGCTGCTGTACGCCTATGTTTCTTGTCGGGGAAACATTGTGTTGTCATTGAGACACGAGAGCAGCTGTTTGCTTTCAGCTTTTGTTTGCGTTCGGCGGCTGCCGAGCGCTTCCCTGAATTCTCCTGTGTTTGGGCTTTGACACGAGAGGAGCTGTTCGTTGCAGAGCCTATTCTCTAACAGTGTTCATCGGCTGCTGAACGCCTTTCCTGAAACCGGTTTACATCATTTGGGAGAAAAAGAGTTTAAAGATAGTGTTCTCGCTGAGACACATCGTCAACACCTTGTCAACACCAGAGAAGTTGTCTGAGTTGAAATCAACCTGGAATCCCGGGGTTCCTTTTTTCTATGCTGCTATCAAAGAGTGTTGTCTGGTTACCGTGAGTACTTGCGTTTCTCGACTGAGACGCGCCCCGATATTGAGTTACATTGAACTGGACAATGGGAGCTTGGCAGTAAAGATTACGGGGAACTATGTGTTCGGGACTTGGTTCTATTGAAGAAAAAGAAACTTGTTAGTTCTTCAATCTGATTCGGAGTCAGTTGTGCAAGACTTTAATTGACCTTTTGGATTCCTACACGTTTATTTGCCCTCTTACTTTTGAACACTTTGACGAAGGGTTTTTTCTTTTTTATTATAAATGGGAAGTCTGGAAGGTATGCATGGAACAGGAGTGAAGTTATTATCGATGCTTGGTGTGTTGAGTCCCATGTATGACAGCTTCTTTTGTTTATGTATTACAGAAGCATATGTTAGGGTATAGAGGCATTTATCTGATACCTACCAAGGAAGAGGAGGAGAACAGTCCACAGCTAGTCGACTTGGTGGGTGGTGATTTTAGCGAGAAATGAATGAGAGTAGTTAGCATTTCCTGTTTACCTTTGTGTGTTTTCTTCTTTTCTCGTTTCAGCCTCCCTTTCCCGTTCTATACCCTTCCCTACCTTTCCCTCGCCTTTATGCTCTGTGTTATAATACAGTCAGAGTATAGGGCAATCTGGAGGTGGACCCCTTTTAAGCATGATCCTGATCCTGAGGAAGCCTGGTCGTGACAGATGCCTGAGAAGGCTCTCACTTCTGTCTGAGTCCCGGGGGTGCCCAAGCCAGAATGGTGACAATTTTGGGCTTCAAGGACTACATGTTGCCACCACCTACTTCCAAATAGATCACAGAACCCTGTCCTGTCTGGCATGTACTGTCCTTGATAGTAAGGCCTGCACTCTGCAGAGCCCACAGCATTTCCTGAAGGTGGTTCAAATGGTCCTCCCATCTACAAATGAAGACTGCAATCTCATCTAGATAGGCAGCACTGAAGTTCTCCAACCCAGCCAGGACTAGATTGACCAACCTCTGGAAGATGGCAGGGGCGTTCTTCAACCCAAAAGGCATAACACAGAACTGGAAATGCCCCTCTGGGGTTGAGAACACTAACATCTCTTTAGCCCCCTTGGTCAAGGCAATAGGCTAGTACCCAGAGGTCAGGTCAAACGTGCTAAAGAACTTGGCAGCTTCAAGTTGATGAATGAGCTCATTCGCTCTGGAGATGGGGTGTGCGTCAGTCCTAGTGAACACATTGAGCCCCCAGTAGCCTACACAGAACCTTCGTTCAGGTGTGACACCTGGAAGGGCAGCTTTGGGGACCAAGACCACTCGAGCAGTCTCTCTGTTTATCTAGTATCAGTGCAGGAGAGAGGAAGACACCCTCCACTGAACCATCCTGCTCCTTGGAAGATAGGATACCGGGAAGAGGTTCACTTACCTCTTCAACCCCCTCTTCCATCCCATCATCAGTTACCAAGAGCGAGGTGATCTCAGACCGATCAAAGTGGGGCTTGAGGCAGTTCCCGTGCAGGACCCTCAAAGAGTTCCCAACAGACTGCAAGTCCATCAGGTAGATGACATCGCTTTTGCACTCCTTTACCTCATTTGAGTCAAACCAGTGGTTTTGTAGAGCATGGGGCTCCACTGGCTCCATTACCCACACTTTTTGACAAAGCTGAAACTCAACCAGGGTGGTATTCTGGTTGTACTATCATTTAATGTACTCCTGGATAGCTTCAAGGTTCTCCTGTGCGAACCTCCTGAAGATGGCTGTCTGATTGTGTAATGCCAGCATGTAGCTAACTACATCCTTGGGTGGCTTCTTGGGAACTTGCTCCTAGACTTCCTTAACCACACTGAGAGATTCTATCACAGGGTGTCCATTAAAGAACCCTCCCTGTAGGTGAACAGAAGGCATGGCAGAAAGACATCCCAATCATGCTTCATGGGTTTGGGTAGAGCCCTAATCAAATCATGCCTTCAAGGGTATGATTGAACCTTCCAACCAACCTATTAGTTTGGGGGTGGTAAGGAGTGGTGAACTTATAGGTCTCACCATATTCCTTCCAACTGGCCTTCATGTAGTTGGACATGAAGTTGGTACCCCGGTCAGATACCACATCCTTGGGAAAACCAACACAGGTAAAGAGCCCTATCAGTGCCCTGACCACCACTAGCGTAATCACTGTCATGAGAGGGATTGCTTCGAACTACCGGGTGGCATGGTCCACCAAAACCAGAATGAATCTGTTGACCATTGTTGTCTTGGGATTAGGAGGCCACACAATGTTAATGCCAACCCACTCAATAGTAGTGCTGAGGACAGGAAAAGGTTGCAGGGGGGCCTTGCACCTCCCTCTTTATTTGCCACTTCCCTAACCGTGAGGATAGGACCTAAAGAACCCATCTAAAGCCTTCCTCATTTGAAGCCAAAAGAAGTGGGTGACAAGCCAGTCAAAGGTCTTGTCTTGCCCCAAATGACCTGCCAGTGGCACATCATGAGCCAGACCCAATAGGAAGGTCCTAAAGCACGGGGATACCACCAAAACACATGTTGCACTAGGCTCAAGAACCTTAGGCTCACTATACAGTAGATCATTCTCCCAGTAGATTAGGTGCTGCCCAGAGGTGTCACCAGCTGCCTGGGCTTCAGCCTGCCAGCGAAAACCCACAAGAGTAGAGCACTCCTTCTGCTCCTTGCAGAACTCTTCCCTGGAGAAACCCCTTTCCTGCTGCCAGTTGGTCAGCTCAGGCAGGTTCCCCAGTTCAGCAACATCTTCCCCTGTAGGTAACGGGGAATCCCCTTCAGGGTTAACCACCTCCCGGACTGTGGGAATCTCAAGAGCAGGTTTCCCGAGCCACTTGTCCTTTCTCTTTTTGACAGGTATCTTGGGCACTTATTTCAGGCCCTTCTAACCACCCTCATGAGCTGACATGATCTGTGAGGTCAGGCACACTCATTCAGGCAACTCCATCATCTCAAAGTGTGAACTGAGCTTCTTCCAGATGCTGTGATCCAGGATGTTTCCCAGCAGACAATCCACAGGCATGGACGGACTCACAGCTACTTTCAGCAGACCTGTAACCACCCCACCACCACTTAAAGGGAATTAGAGCCACAGGGTAGTGGCTCTTACAGTTGACAGCAGTAACACATTTTTGGAAAGTGTCAGGGACTACCTGATTTGAAGACACCAGATGACACCTGATGTAAACATGCTGGCTCCTGTGTCTCTCGGAGCCTTCACCCTCTGTCCATTAACTGTATTCCATAGCATTGCCAGGCATGTGGGTTCTCTGTACCATCTCTCCATCACTCAGGTACCCTAGGATTAACTGTACACTCTCCATAGAGCCATCTACGGCTATCTCGTCCCCAGGCACTACACTAGCCAACCCCAGTGACTGCCACCGGTGGGAGGCTGTGCCTGTTTGGGACATTTGGCATC
The DNA here is from genome assembly GCF_964263255.1 of Lissotriton vulgaris. Classification (NCBI taxonomy): domain Eukaryota; kingdom Metazoa; phylum Chordata; class Amphibia; order Caudata; family Salamandridae; genus Lissotriton; species Lissotriton vulgaris. Next base: position 22,267,694 of record NC_141686.1, on the reverse strand, counting down.
CGCTTTGTAGTGGCCTGCCTGCTGGCACTCATAGCGCAGCAAGGGTGCCTTACCTGCAGGCTTACTAGCAAGGAACTATTTCTTCTTTTCAGCAGGGGGCTGGGAACCCTGGCCCACAGAACTATTTTGGGCCGCTTCAGAGAACTCTTTGCTGTTTTTGTCCTCTGTCCCCCTCCTTCTATTGGTTCACAGCACCATTGATTTTCATCACAGTTATGTGTCCTAATAGTCCTGAAGTGCGGCATCAGAGTCTGAGACTGGGAGGATTTCATTACCAGGATCTGACAGTGTATTAAGCGTGTTCCAAGTGGATTTATACCGATGACACACAATATTAGTCTGGGGGGTGTAAGGGAAGAATAATGATGTTAAGAAGGAGTATGAGGTGGATATTTACACCATGAAAATGCTACCCAAACTGTATGCATTGAAAGCTGTGCCCATGCGAGTTCAGCCAGGAGGAGTGAATGGAGCTTTTGCAGAGATTGGTGGAAGCTCTGGGGGTAATGTAACACACTGAAAGAGGGTCTGTAAGTGAAAAAGAGTAGACACATTCATCTGTTGTCAAGTACGAGAGAAGAGTGTGTGTGAGAGTGTTAGCATCACTCTGGTCATAGGGAAAACGTGAGACCATCCTGGGGGCCAGGTCTACGGCACTTTGTAGCATTCCAGTCCTTAAAAGTTTGTATTTTGTAATCTCTGTCTGTGCCTGTGCAGAAAGACAGACAGACATACACATACATCGTAAAGGAATAAAAGCGAGTCCTACAGAGAAAGGTCAAGGGAGAACATTTCATTGCCGAAACATGTATTCAAAAGAATAAAACACTGTGCAGGAAACACAACTTCAGACTGGATGCCCTTGTGCTTAGACTAGATGCTTTAAAAATATCTAGGACTGCAGTTGAATGAAAAATTTACTAGCTATAGTAACGGAATGTTTCAATTCTATTAAGGACTCCGAGGCGAGGATTATGCTATTTTTTCCACTTTATTGAATATCAGCCATTTGAAGTTAAATAAACAACTACTATTCCCATGAAGCATAGGGAATAGCACAAGAAAATGATAGAGCGTCCTTGGGTAGAATGTCCCCTTTCCTCTGCATCAATCACAAGGCTCCGAGGTGATTGTAGCCCTCTGTTACTGTCCATTCCCCCTCTTTCGTCGCTGAAGGTCAGCCAGCCTGGAGGCTTCACGTATTTTGTTTACCAGACTCGCCTGCAAAGCAAAATAAAGTATAAGCGACAGCAGTGGCTATGGTTTAGCCTATATGGGAAACAGTACAGCAAAATGTACACCAAAAGTCAGTTGTTATTGCAGACAAGATAACAAAACATCTTACTTACCCCAGTACGAGGGTGGGAAGGTACCAAAGAGAACCTTGTACCCTGGGTGGGATAATCCTCGTCTCTGAGTCCTTAATATACTTGAAACTTTCTGTTACGATAGGTAGGAAATTTTTCAATCTATGTCAGGACCAGAGACAAGGATTATGCTTGTTTAAAGCTTGCTCACCATCAAGTGAGCCATATCAATATTTTTTCAAAATAAAACCACTTAAAGGTGGAGTCTAAAGACCAATCTGCTGCATTCAGAATGTCTTACAGCCGAGCTCCCCGGGTAAATGCTTTAGAGGCTATTGCTCCTCTGGCAGAGTGAGCGCCGAAGCCACCTCATCGCCCACCTTACCCACCTGGCAATGGTGGGGGAAGAAACCGCCTTATGGGGCTTTTTGAGCGCAATGAGCAATTGCTGCTCACCTGGAGGATGCAATTCCTCTGACAATTCCTCGTATGCATTGAGGCAAGAGACCACGCACAGCTTCGGAGTATCCGGGAACGCATGATAAGAGATGGACTTCATCCAACATTTTGTTAGTATCCGAATTGTAAAGGTGACTCTGTGGGAGAGAAGATCCTGCTGGACACATCCCGAGCCCTAACGTCCGAAACTCTTCTGCAGGATATAAGGCAGAGGAGCATCGCCAATTAAGCCGACAGTTCTTTCCTAGAGTGGAACCTGTTCGGCTGCCAGGACAGAAACAATTTAAAACCTGGTTAACATCACAGATTTGAGAATAACGAGGTTCAGGAGGTAGAGAGTGGCGGATACCTCAAAGGAGACGACAGACCAAGGGATGCTCGTCAACAGGAGAACCCTCAACCATGGTATGACCTGCCGGGATGGCGGAACGGGAGATGTTAATGGTCCTATAAGCCAAGCCTTCCTCCGCTAGGGGGGACAAAAAATTTAGGATAGCGGTCACATCTGTTGGTACGGGATTTAGACTCCATCACACACATCAACAATACCACCTACTCCAGGTTGAACGGTATTGCTTGATGGTACTGTAGGCACAGGCCTTGAATATGAATTTCTCAACCGCTCCCGAAAGGCCTGGGACTGCCCAGCTTCCCCTGTAATCCGCCACGCCATCAGGGGGAGAGAGCCCTGTAATTTTGGCGGGTGAAGAACTTTGTACGGATTGAGAAGGAGAGTCGGAAAGCGGGGGAGTGGGGTTGGTGAATCCCAAGAAAGTTCCAGATGAACCAGGAACCAAATCTGAGACTTCCAAATTGGGGAAATAAGAACCACCTCCGCTCCCTGGTTGCCGAACCTGGGCTAAGACCCTCGTGAGAAGGGCAAACGGGGGAAAGGTTTAGCCCTTTTTGTCCAGCCAGTTCTGAAGAAATGTCTCTGTCCACGATGCCAGGGGGTCTGGGTTCCAAGTAAAGAACCGGGGAAGTTGGTGGTCTAACCGGGAGGCAAACAGGTCGACTGAGAATGGACCCCAGATACTCTGGAGATCTGTGAAGACAACCGAATGCAATTTCCAAAGACTCCCGTCGTGAAAGTGGCGAGAGTGGAAATCCGCTATCTGGTTGTCCTGACCCGGTAGGTATTCCGCCGTAACGGAAACATGATGATCCAGGCAGTACTGCCAAAAATTCGCTCCCATGTCCGAGAGTGCTCTCGAATAAGCGTGGGCGTAAAATCCGTTTCACTCGCGAATTTGCGGATTTTTGGCAATTTCGGGCTGTGCGAATCGCGTGAATTTGCCCAAAAATCCGCAAATTCGCAAGCTGCGAATTATTTTGCTTGGTCGCGCTTGAAAAATACAATATCGCACGCGCGGCATTGACTTACCGTGATTCTGAGTCCGCCGAGTTGTTTTTGTCCTGGTTTGCGTGTGCTGCGCCATTTTTGATCTTACTGCGTGATCGCGAGAGGGTTTTTTTTCGAACGCATTTACATAATCGCGGCTCGCAATCTTGCACAACGAAAGTTTGACAACGCGAGTACATCATAAGGGCCCGCGATCACGCATTGCGGGAGTAAACAATGCCGAACACGTAGATGCGGCGAGCAGCTGACTTCCGGCAGGAGATTTGAAGTTTGCGTTCCCGAAATTGCAAAAATTGCAATTCTGCACAAGAAATCCACCGCAGGAAGCATAAACCTTCTGAAAATGATGATTTTGATCAGAATAACTCCTCAGATTGACATTTGGCTACACTTTTTGGTGCAAGGAGTCCATTTGTTTGGGGTGGGAAGGAAGGAAGTGCCCCAGAGTTTCCAACTTCCTGTTCCTGTCCAGCAAGCTCCTCACAGTGCTTTGTCCATGTCCTGGTCACTTTTGATTTGGATCTGGAGCTGGAAGGATTACTTTTTGTGGCTGCTGCTGGATATTTGTATTTGAGGACTTTTTGGACTTTGGAGCTTGGATCACTTTTGGACTTGAGATTTTACAAGTAAGTTGGTGTTGTTTGTTTGGGGCATTGCAGTTGAGGCAACTACAGTTTTAAAACTTTTTTCACAACTTAAAAAAAATATGTATTGTGGGTAGCCACGGTATCCAGTAGGCCCAGGGTTAGTCATGGGTGCATGATACACTTTTTAAACTTAATTCTCATTTATGTCATGGAATTTTAGCTCACTGTTATATGTTGATTTTTTATTTTATTTTGGGGTGCCTGAAAAGCCGCACTAGCCAGTAGGCCCAGATGTAGTAAGTGGTGCATGGACCTAGTCTTTCTGTGGGGTGTCTAGAATTTATATATCATTGAGGGCATTGATGGCATTGGATTGTGGTGATTTTTGTGTGTTTTTTGACTTTTTGGGGTGGTGTTGGGGCTTGGCCATGTGGGTGGGGCCATTTTGAGGCCTGGTCCTGGCAGGGCCTGGCCATGCTGCTGGGGGTCAAGGGTCCATTTTGAAGTTAGGTAGTGTGCTCAGGCCTGCACCCAGTTTGCCTTGCTTTAAACCATTATGCCTAGGTGTAGTGAGTGGTGCATTGGCCTAGTCTTTCTGTGGGGTGTCTTGAATTTAAACATCATTGAGGGCATAGATGGCATTGGATTGTGGTGATTTTTGTGTGTTTTTCAACTTTTTGGGGTGGTGTTGGGGCCTGGCCATGTGGGTGGGGGCATTTTGAGGCCTGGTACAGGCAGGGCCAGGCCATGTGGTGGGGGTCAAGGGACCATTTTGAAGCCAGGCAGTGTGCTCAGGCCTGCACCCAGTTTGCCTTGCTTTCAACTATTATGCCCAGGTGTAGTGAGTGGTGCATGGACCTAGTCTTTCTGTGGGGTGTCTTGAATTTAAACATCATTGAGGGCATGGATGGCATTGGATTGTGATGATTTTTGTGTGTTTTTCGAATTTTTGGGTTGTTGTTGGGGCCAGGCCATGTGGGTGGGGGCCGTTTTGAGGCCTGGTACAGGCAGGGCCTGGCCATGTGGTGGGGGTCAAGGGGCCATTTTGAAGCCAGGCAGTGTGCTCAGGCCTGCACCCAGTTTGCCTTGCTTTCAACCATTATGCCCAGGTTTAGTGAGTGGTGCATGGACCTAGTTTTTCTGTGGGGTGTCTTGAATTTAAACATCACCGAGGGCATGGATGGCATTGGATTGTGGTGATTTTTATGTGCTTTTCGACTTTTTGGGGTGTTTAACTGATGTTCCTCTGGCTTCCATTGCTTTTAGGTGCACAAGAGAACCACCAGTGCCAGGAAGAAGTCCTGCAGCGGTGTGTGCAGCACAACGTCACGTGACGTCACGTGTGACCACAGACAAGACAACTCTGCAACTGCGGCCTGCTGTTCTGACATCTGAAGAAGATGGCCCCAAAGAAAGGTGGCCATAGTGCCTCAGCGAAAAAAGTTGCCAGTGTCACTGCCGGTAAGAAGGAGCAGAAGAAGCAAGTGGCACCACCTACCAAGGAGACTGGTGTGCCCACCGACACATTTTTTGGGAGAAAAAAAACTACGCCTGCAGCAGCAGCGGTGTCCACCGGGGACCAAGCTGGAAGCAGCACCTCCGCTTCATTGGGCTCAGTGCCACCACACCAAGTTAGGTCCAAGACCATGAGTGCTGCTGCGGCACCATCGACCAGTGATGTTGGCTCATCACAAGAAAGTACCATCCAATCAACGCCGGGTGTAATTCAGCTGACGAGTGTTCAACAACCACAGCCGCAACGACAGCCACAGGTGCAACTAGTACAAGCGCAAGTACATGGGCAGGGAGAGGCGCAAGTAGAGGCGCAAGGAGAGGTGCAAGTAGAGGCGCAAGTAGAGGCGCATGGAGAGGTGCATGGAGAGGTGCAACTAGAGGTTCATGGAGCGGCACAACTGCCTACAACGCTTGTTCCTCCAGAAGTAGGGGCACATCAATAAATTGATATTCAAGCGTTAACATCCGAGGAAGCCACTTCTCCTTAGGATGATCCATTGTCTTCCAGATCCCAAGCAAGAAAAAGGTCAAAGAGGGCTACTACTACTACAAGTTCTTCTTCAAGCCCCTTTCATTCTGATGACCTTGATCCTGATTGGAACCCACAAATGCAGTCTGAGAGTGAGGCACGCCATGACCCGACAAAGGTAGCTACGCCTAAAAGGAAGGTTCCCGCAAGGCTTCGACTTATGTGTGATGACAACGAACAAGAAGTGGTGTCTTCTGCTGCTGATGAACAGTCTGACGACGACCCAGTCATCACAGACTTCACCCCAGCCCCAGCGGGCATGGAGCAGACAGACATTTTCACCCTGTCCCGAATGGCTGCTGAGCGGGATGTGGGCGGCGTGGCACTGGTACCACCACCAACGCAGTTAACTACAACACCAACACGACCTACAGCTTCCATCTTTTTTAGTCAGAAGGGCCAGCAGGGACCTCTATCCAGCTCGACCTCCATTACCTGTAGTAGTGTTGCTGTAAGTGAACAACAGAAACAAATTCAGCAAAGTAGCAGCTCCACCACCAGCAGACATCTCCAGTCCCCAGATTGGGACTTCTTCACTGTTAGCGAAAAGGCGAAAAACATGGTAGTTTGTTCGATTTGTAAAGTATTCGTTAGTCGGGGTAAGCTTGGTACCAACTATGGTACCGGAGGCCAGAGAGGTAATCTAAAAAAACACCACCCTATCCAGTGGTATACACACCTATGTAAGATCGAGGAAGTCCAAAGTAGAACTGATCCAAATGTATCCATTCACATTGCATCTGATGCTGACGATGGGCTGATTGTGCAGGGGGAAGTCAAAAACCGAGCAACATATTTTCTGGTACACCCAGTACCCCTGGCAGCAGCACTGCAGTTGTAGCGCCCATACCCTCTACCCCTGCAACATGTATGAGGCACACTAAGAGTCTGGGACAGACACCAATGCAAAAAAGTCCATCAATGAGCCTAACTGGTTTGAAGTCTGCATCATCATCATCATCATCACATAAAATGGACCAGCCCACCATTAGAAGCATGCTTTGGTCGGAGGCGCCATTTGAATGCAACCACCCAACGGTACGTCTATATAACGCAAAGCTGGCTAAAATGCTAGCGCTGGACCTTCTCCCTTTTTCTTTCGTGGAAGCGGTGGGGTTTCTAGAATTTGTGGCAACAGTCTGCTCTAAATGGAAGATTCCTAGCCGGTCCTATTTTGCCATAGTTGCGGTTCCAGCACTACATCAAGATGTGCTGGAGGTGATTGGGGCAGCTTTGCAGAAGAGTGCTGTTCACACTATCCACTTGACAACAGACATGTGGACCAGTTGCCAAGCCCTTGATTACATGTGCATCACTGCACACTGGGTCTCTTTTGCAGGGGTTAGAGACAAGTCAAGTGCAGGTGTTGACCTGGACACACTTTTTCTTTGTACTCGGAAACACGGAAACATGCAACATTAGCCATGTTTGCCATGGAGAAAACTCATACTGCACCTAACCTTTTGAAGGAGTTTGATAGGAAGGTCTCTGAATGGCTGCATCCAAGAAATTGCATAGTTGGTTATGTTTCCACGGATAAGGGCAGTAATATAGTTAAGGCCATGCAGCAAGGTGACTATTTCAGAGTGTCGTGTTTGGCGCACAGTATTAACATTGTGGTGCAAGATTTCTTGAAAAATGAAAACACAGTCAGCAAGTTACTGACCACCTGCTAAAGAATATGCACACATTTCAGCCTTTCTTTTAAGGCCCGGAAGCAGCTGAGGAGCATTCAACATGAACGTAGACTGCCAGTCAAAGGACTCATCAAGGAGGTGGCAACACGTTGGAACTCAACCTTTTACATGCTTGAGCGTCTGTCTGAGCAGTGCATGGTAATCAATGAGTATCTCTTTCGACTGGGTTCTACTATGAAAGACATGAGGCTAGAGTTGGAGGAATGGAAGCTAGTTGCAAGCCTGACAGACATGTTTCGTCCTTTTGAGGTATTCATGCGTGAAGTCAGCAGGGAGGACTGTTCTTTGGGCAAAGCTATCTCATTGTTGGTCATGCTAGAGCACCAACTGAAGGCGGTGTCTTCAACGTTCCGAGATGATGCTCAAAAGCAAGACGCATATCATTTGGAGGAGAGGTTATTAAGCCGCCTAATTGACAATGAAAGGCTTTAAAACATACATACAGAACAACATTACATTTGTGCCACTATTCTGGATCCACAGTACAAAAAGGCAGTGGCCAGCAAAGCATTCATTCCTTTTGATGAAGCTGATGTTTCAAAGTACAAACATTGGCTAGCTGTGTCAGCCAGTCGGTTCGAAAAAGAGCGGCAGAAAATTCAAGGAGCCGGCAGAAGTACAACTGAATCAGCAGGCCATCCGGCGTCAAGTTCCACTTCTGAATCTGTGGCCGAAGGGAGTCACTTTGCCTCACAGCCGTGACGACCGGTCAAAAAGACCCTTCCAATGCCTCAATAACTCACGAGGAAACTCCATTGCAAGTTGTGAACGGAAGCAGATGTTATAATACACGGAAACCGGATATAATAGGGATGTCGGACCAAAGAGAGAACAGTTTAAAATAAACACACAAGTGCATCGTATCGAATTTTGCCCGGGATTCTGTTTGCGGGCGATGATTGGACAAAGGGCTCTTTAAATTTCACAAGCATTTTGGGGAAACCGCTATCGGGATTTATCGTACCCGGCGGTCGTGGAGAAGCAAGGCTCCCATTAATCATCGGTGAGTTATTGAGGCATTGGAAGGGGCTTTTTGAATTAGGATGTTAGATAACTAATAGGGTGTTGTACGTGTCTTTTGTTTTAATCTCTCTAGATGGTGAATATGGCACGAACAATATACGTTTTTACAACAGGCATTTTTCCATGATAAGAGATTTGGGGTGAGTCATCCACAGATTGTAGATAAATAATTTAGTTATCAGTTAGAACACAATGGAACAAATTAGAGGCTTATATTTTTTGCACTCTTTATATCAGAATAGGTAAAAGTATTGGAGAAAATCGTCAGAAGATTAGCACAGTTAAATTAAGAGGTCGATACGAAGCGGAGTAAACAAGTATAGTGTTCTACAGGTAAACCCCTTCATTTCTTCTTGTCCTGGATGAAAGCTGACAAAATTAGAATCGTTTGGGAATACAAGATATGTATATGAAAATATGTAGGCTGTAGATATCTTAAGCGAAAAATGGGTCACATACCCTGTGATAATATTAAGTCATGGTATTATACCTTTTCAGATCAATGAAAACAAAAGGTTCAACAATTTGGAGCAATTGATACTCCAAACGTTGAAGTACACAGAGACTGGGAATATTACGTTAACAATAGTTTAAGGTGAGCCCATAATTTGATTTAGAAATAACTAACTTACTTATGGCTTCATATGTGCCACATTAATTGAATTTGGAACTGGTTGCCTATACCATCCCGATCTGTCCTACACTTGTAATTAAAGCAGGTTATTAACAATGTATTATCCAACACTTGCCGCCCAACCCATAGGTCTGTGAGAGAGAAAAAATCAGTAATAGTCAATACTGTTACCATATTGGCACCAAATGGTTGAATTTTGTAATTCACAAATGTATAAACATCTTTGTTTACTGTCAGTCCGATGTATAGGAGAATGTTACTTATACATATGTATTTTATGTTTATGTTCACAGCCCTGATGACGTCCTATATCCGGGACGAAACGCGTCGGCTGTTGGAATCTTAAAGAACATACCAAGAACATATTTAATATTTTTTGTCCTTTCTTTGATCAATTATTGTTTGATAATAACCAAGATTGTGGTGACAAAACTGGAATTAAAAATTACCACTCCTCTATATAAATTTCTGTACTCCCAGCTGATTTTTTGATTATATGTTGGCTAGTATAGGGTTGGACGGTGCCCTAGTAGCTGGTTGTAGTACAACTAGACTATAACTTAACTATCCCTTACAGTGCTCCAAAGCATACCCTACATTGTCCGTATCTTTTGAAAAAAGGACTCACTACTACATACATAGTCAGAGAGAACTAGAAAAAGTCCTTTTTTACTTTTTTCTCTTGTTTTGCAAAAGAAATTACTAGTACGTGAACTTGTGGTAGCCGGCATAATGGCAGCCCACCCAGCTTGCACCCAAGAAATACAGACACAAGCCATGATGACACAGACTCGCAGTACTTTAAGCAGTACATGTAGGTGGGGATAGGAAGGTCTTACTTTTCTATAGGGTTGGCACTGCCACTGGCCATACTTCATCCACTTAGCGTCTGCTCTACTACATCATACACCTCTGCTATCGATAAGGAAAAAGAAGATAACATCCAGGCTTCCAAAGTACGTCTATGATTCTTCTTAATGTCTCAAATGTACTAAAATTTCTTTTTGTCAACAACCAACTAACACCCTTTTCATTATATTTTGGAATCCACCGTCTTCTTATCTTTCTTCTTATCTTGACTTGCATTAAAAAAAACATTCCTTACAGTCATAAATATTAAGACTCGCTCGTCCTTCGTTTCACCCTTCTTTCACTTTTCGTTCTTCACATCCCTAAACTACATCTGATCTGACTTGGGTTCACAATAAAAATTTGCCAGCTGAGTTGAAGTGAAATAGAGGGGGCCATTGCTTACCCGAGAAGTACCGCTGCTAATGCTATTACAAGTCAAGGTTGACTGTCTTCTCCCTGATAGCCCAAAAAGTAGTTCTAAATTAGTAACTGTTCTTAACTGTACAGTGTACTTCTACTAGTGTACTGTATACTACTGTACAGTACATCATACACTCCTTTGCGAGCCTACTCAAAAAAAATTCTATAAGGAGTATAATAACTTACCACCGTCTACCACCGTTGAGTCTTCTCCCCAGCTCCTCCTGTTGGCGCCGCCGCATCCAGCCCCAGAGTGCACCCCTCTGCACTGCTGGCCCCGGCACTGGTGGTCATCGGTGCTGCATCAGATGTTGTAACGTCTAGGAAAAACATGTCATATTTTCAGATGCCATACACAACACGTAATTTTGTTTCGTAATGGAAGAAAATGTTATATAACACATTTTTTATTACTGGGATTGAAAAAAAGTAACGGTTTTGGGAAGGGTGTTAACCTTTTATATGCTTATTCCATAAATGCTACACTTCTTATGACAACTGATGAATGCTTGCACCATGTTTCTAATTACAGAAAGAAGATTCCATTGCCCTTCTGTAAACAGAACGATTCACCAACTACTAGTAAATCATCACCAACAGTACTTTAAGTACTTTAAAGAAGGTGGGGGCTCCCGCACAGTTATTCTAATAATTTCATGTGTCTGTTAACTATTATTGAGTTTGAGTAATACTAATTTCATTCATGGGAATGTTGTTTAAACTTTAACGTCATCTTCATCCATCACCATTGCTCACTCCGAATACTACGCTATTAAAAATAAAGAAATAATGTTTTCATTTCTTAATTGAAAATAAAACCTTAAAACTAACTAACACTGTGTGGTTTTTGATCACGAGTGAGTGAGCGGAAGGGTTTAAACTACTGCACTTGGCAGTCATGTTTCAGTGACTCAGATAGGCCGGGACTCGGCAGTAGTCTTCTTCTGTTCTTCTGGGTCGTAAAATCATTGGTCAGACACGCTAGATAGTCGGTCAGGGGATTGGGGGTTCAATTTATGTTCGGACTGAGGTATGTCGAAAGTCGAACTGCACCGATCATCAACAATGTCCTATTTCTCTTTTCCATACTTCTTTATGTGCAGAATAGTCCTTGAAACACTAGCGGTATGGGATGTGCTCCTCTCAAATCAAAAAGGCAACTGCTACCTTTTACTTGGTGTAAACAATGACATTTTGTTGTTGGAAATTGTCAAAGCACTTACATTAAGAAGACTGGAATAGACAGCAAGGGCAACCCAGAGGACTGCACTCAGTGCCTAGAGCTATTGCTGGATCAGAGTTTTGTTTAACACCGTTTGCCCACTGGGCAAGCTTAGCTACCTACACAGACCGACTCGTAATCGTAAATAGTAGTAGCACAGAGAGTGATGGTAGAGGCAGGATAAGAATGTAGAAATGAGTCTAGATTAGAAGAAGATCAAAGACTATTTTGTAAAACATAGAATTAGGAAACAGTTTGTAATGAATAGGAGCTGTAAAAGTTAGGGAAGTATAAGTATTAATTTAACAATAGAACAACTTACTGGGGCCAGCAGAAGAGCCTGCAAGGGACCGATCCTGTCCAGCTTCTTCCACCGGAGTCTCAGTCGCCTTGCCCCTGGGAGGTGCTGATGATCATGAAATAAAGAAACACAACATGGATGATTGTGTTCCAAGAAATCAAATATTTAAAAAAACCAATCTAAAATTATCTCGGGGAAACAAATTAACAACAATTGCATCTGATCTGGTCAACTAGGAGGATAGTAGTACAGTATTGCAGGATTCGCAGACAGTCTAATAGGAAAGTTATGTAATTCACTAACTACACCAACAACAAAAAGGTTCTACTACGACTGCCATCACTCAGCAGCACGAGACGTCGCGTGACAGACACAGTCCGTCATCATGATTGCAGACCACTAACAAATGTCCTATAAAAAGTAATAAATAATATACTCAACGTATCAATCCACCACTATCTCTTGAAAGTGGCTGCAGTAGGAGTACAAAGAAGGACTAGACTTGAGTCTACTGTCTCTAGCATTACGCAGTAATGCTCTCAAATGAGCAAAAAGTTGCAAACAAGTAAGCATAGTAGCAACGCCAATAACCAGGCGAGCACCTGCAATGACAGAACTATTTAAACGTTAATTTACCTGCAATGTAATCGAATCAGCAGCATTCGTACTCTTCAGGAAAAAAATAGATTAGCAATATAACAGAGCAGAAGAAAACAAAGTAGTTATTAAATAGCTACTCACCAAGCCAGGGATCTCAAATGCCAGCAGGTGGAGCATGTCCTGCTGCCGGTCGAGGATGTTAGACCACCGGTGCGTCGCTTGCTGGTAGGTGCGCCGGACCCCAAACTCCCTATACATGGCCCGGCACACCTTCTCCCACAGCTGGCGACGCTCCCGGAGGCCATAACCGGAAGCAATCCTCCCACCTGCTGCCACGGTCTTAGGGAGGTGTCGCTGAACATTAAACATAAAGAAGGACACCTCCACCGCAGAGATCTCCCTGGCCTGGACTTGCTCCCCCCTCAAACGCCCGCACAGGTACGGGGTGCTGGGCCCTTCCCCTTGCCCTTGTCGGCTCCCTTTGCCATGGTCCTGGGCACAAGAAGTAAAGAATATGTGTGAAAATGAAATAAAATAAGAGAGAGAGCAAAACAAATAAAGTAGGTAATAAAGTAACAAAAAGTTGAAAAAAACACAAAATATAGATGTAGTAAAATAGAGAGATAGATAATAAGCGAAAAAGTGAAAAAAGTTCAGAAATACAAAGGATTGCAAAGATTAGAGATCGATTGAAAGGATAGCATGCCCAAAACCATAACAAAGAATGAAAAACAGATGGCCGCGCCCATAAAGGACCGCGTGGGTACGTTTGCGCGATATTTCCCCCGCGAGCACGCAAAATCACCCGCGAGCATGCAGAAAGCCTCCGGAACTGGAAATACGGAACGATAACAAGATGGCCGCGCCTATGTAAGACTGCATGGGTAAGTTCGCGGTCGATACGCTGCAAGCGGCCCGCAAACACGCAAAAAAACCCACAAACACGCAAAAAAAAAGAAATCCGCAAATTCGCACGAATTCACGAATTTTGCAGATCGCGAATTCAATTTTGCGCGCATTTGCGGACCGCAATTTCGCAAATTTCACCAATACTTACACTCGAACGCGTGCCCCCAAGATGATCGATGTACCAGACTGCCAGTATGTTGTCCATCTTGATCAGGATGCAAGACCGGACTGAGTCCTTGGTCCAACATTGGATTGCAAACAACCGCACCAAGAGTTCCAAACAGTTGATGTGCAACTGTTGCTCTTGTGGTGGCCACACACCTCCCATCATGAAATCGAAACAACGCGCGCCCCAGCCAGATCTGCTGGCACCTGATTCGATAACGATATCTGGCGCAGAACCGAAAATCGCACGCCCATTCCAGGCCTCCATGTTGGAGATGCACCACTGTATTTCATCTCTGGCCTCCGCAGAGAGGTACACCTTCTGAGAGTAGGAGAGACCCTTGGGAAGGTGTTGGGCTTTGAAGTGTTGGATGGCCCTGTAATGGAGCGGCCCCAGAAAGATAGCCTGAATCGATGCCAAAAGAAGACCTACGATGCGGGCCAGTTGCCTGAGGGAGAGTTGCTGTTGGGTGAGAGTCCTCCTGAGTTTGTGACGGATTTTCGTCATCATTCGGGAGGGAAGACTGAGAGTATCAGCCATGGAGTTGATGGAAAACCCAAGGAAAATGATCCTCTGGGATGGAGCGGGGGTAGATTTCACTTCGTTGATCATGAAGCCCAGGCTTTGGAGCAGACTGACCGCGGTCTGAAGCTGATGATTCAAGGCATTGGGGCATTGTGCCATCAATAAGATGTCGTCCAGGTAAACTATGAATTTCATACCGGACGCACGCAGACATTCATCGGACGGAGAACCTTGGTGTAGCACCAAGGGGCGGAGGAAAGACTGAAAAGATGAGTGGTTAACTTGTACACTCGGTCCCACCAGTGAAATTGCAGGAACCTCCGGTGAGGAGGGAAAATGGTTATGGTCAGATATGCGTCCTTGAGATGGAGTCGCGCCATCCTGTAGTTCGGCCTGAGGAGATAGCGAAGAAGATGGATTCCCTCCATCTCGAAGTGGGGGTAAACCAGCCACTCGTTGAACTTGCACAAGTTGATGACAGGCCTATGGCCCCTGTCGGTCTTGTCCACCACAAAGAGGCTGCTGATGAAGCCGCAGGGATGGGGCAGGGTTTCTACAACTGCCCCTTTGTCCAGAAGAGATTGGACCTCTTGATCGTCTGCTGACGAAAAAGAGAGAGGACGTGGTGGAACCAATTGGAAGGGTTCCCTGTGAAACTCTATATGAAACCCCTGAACAGTTTGGAGCACCCAGGCATCCACCATGACAGATGTCCAGGCCTGGAAAAAATGCACCAGGCGGCCCCCCACTTTTAGAAGGGAAGAAGGGAGTACACTCACCGGAAGAGCTGGAAGCGCCACCACCTCTAACACCTCGATTCTTGACCCGCCGTCCTCTTGTCGGATAGAAGTATCCGAATCGTGCTTGATCCTGGTAATGTCCCTGGTTGGAGCCTTGCCCTCTGTGCTGATTAGGACGGCCGGACGAGCGGCCCCTGCCTCGACCGGCCCCTCGGAAACCCAAGGGTGAAACACCTTTCTTATAGAGGATTGCACCCTGTCCAAAGACGTAAAGGTGTTTACGAAGCGCCCCAGCTCTTTCTTAAAGGCTCTCCAAAGAGGACGCCCTGAGTGATGGGGCCTGTCTCGGAGTCTGCTAGATCCCCAAGCTTGAGAGATCTGCGCCATTTTGTTGAGATAGCATAGTTGGCATTTCCAAGAAATAACACGACTCATTGTGCCCAAGACAAGAGGTTTTCTGGGGAGATCAGGGACCCTGACAATTTGGCTTCTACTGCCATATCAAGTTTTTTCTTGATGGGGCCTAAAACATCTTGGAGCTTGTGCGGGTCAATGTCAGGGGTGGCCGTACCTTACCTTCTAAAGAGGGGCAAGGGCACTACACCCTAAGACAGTTATGAACTGTGGCCTCTAACGGCCGGCAGATACGGCTGGTGACATATTGGGTGACTTTTTCACAGGGCGCCCAGTCTGAAGACAGAGGGTGCAGAATGTCATCAGGATTTAACATATCTGCGCAGAGGTTCTGGTCACCGGAATCAGGTGCAGGGCGTGAAGGGCGCCAGGGGCGTGAAGGGCGCCAGGGGCGTGAAGGGCCGGCGGCATCATCGTCATCCCCTTGGGCAATGTTCCCAGGGGTAGTGGGTGACGCTGATGGGGCATTGCCAACCCTCGCATCTATGGGTCTTTTGACCGGAGGGGGTTGAGTGTCAGCGGGGGCTCCACTGGGTGGAAGAGAGGCTGAGATGGCCTGAGCCGCCCTGGCCAGCATATCACAGGCCTGCTCAATCCTGCGAGAGAGGCGGTCTTCTAGGGGCACCATAGCCTGCTCCACCGCTTTAAAGATGGATGAGTCAACGGCACCTTAAAAATCTTCGTCCCACTGAAGTGCTGTTAGAGGGTCCTCCTCCCACTGGTCATCTTGGTATGTGTCATCCAGGTAAGATTCCATGAGGACCAGGAAAATCACACTACCCAGGGTAGTGGAATAAATTAGGGAGAGGGGTTACCTCACAATAAGGGGGGGTGGGTGTCAGCCTACACTTTAAGCAAGCAGCCCTCGCGTTAGGGAACAAAGTCCTAGGACCCAACAGCCCTGGTGCCAAGAATATGAGGGCAGCCTGCCTGAAAATGGAGCCCCACGAGGTTACAGCCTGCAATACAGTCTCTCTCCAAGAGTTATGAAACCTAAAGATACAGACCCCCCAGGCGGGACACAGTCACCAGCACACTGTCTAATGACAGTTACAGACCTTAAAAGGCGTTCAGGGTGCGTTCATGCACACAAAGCTGGCTAACAGCAGTAGACAGACCAGTAACCGGTGTAGAGGCAGGCAGAGGCTCACTCACGGCGGTGCGATCTCGAGATTGAAAAATGCGCATAATGCACGGAATCTCAAGAGCGCGTGCCGTGAGGAGGACGCACAGATGCGCCCTCAGGGGGCAGGAGGAGAACACCGCGAGCCGCACCAACTAAGCAGCTTCTAGGGAGGAAATGCTCCCACGGCTGGAAGCGAGTCAGCGGAGTAGCGGCTGACTCGCGCACAGCCGTCTTTTTCCCTTTTCCTCCCTTTCTTCTTTCACTCATGTATGCTCCATGTAAATATATATTTTTTTATATACAATAAAAAATTACAGAAATTAAAAAAAAAAAATAAGTGTGTACGAACAAAGCAGGCAAGAGTAAATAAGGAGAATGGAACCCGTAAACTTTGCTTTTGAGCACAGTGAGATTACTCAACAGTCCTGTCAACCACTAATTACCTAACGCTACGAGGTAACAGAGTGTGAGGCGCGCATCGGCAAACAGCCGGAGCGTGACGTCGCTGAAAGCACCGGAGGTGCAAAGATGAAAAAAACAGGAAACCGGCACAATATGACAGAAACAAAGCAACGCGCACGCCTACCACCCAAAGGCAGGAACAATGAAAGTAGGGGGCAAGTCGGCGCTGGAAGTGCCTGAGGGCCAAGTCAAGTCAAGTCAAAATTTATATAGCGCACTACATACCCAGAGGGTCTCAAGGCGCTTGAGGGAGGGGGGAGGTTTACTTATCGAATATCCAGGTTTTACGCTGTTTTCTGAAGGCTAGGTGGTTTTGAGTGAGGCGAAGGTAGATGGGAAGGGAATTCCAGGTTTTGGCCGCTAAGTAAGAGAAGGATCTTCCCCCCATGGTGGCTTTGTGGATGCGCGGGACAGCGGCGAGGGCTTGGTTGGACGACCGTAGCTGGCTTATCTGCTGCAAGCAAAGAAAGAGGGGGAATGGCCAGAAACAGAGGACTACCATCACCTCGGAGCCCTGTGATTGGTGCAGAGGAGAGGGGACAGTCTACCCATGGACACTCTTATCATTTTCTTGTGTTATTCCCTATATTTCATGGGAATAGTAGTTGTTTATTTAACTGCAAATGGCTGCTATTCAATAAAGTGGAGAAAGAATAGCATAATCCTTGCCTACGGTCCTGACATAGAATCTCAAGGACATGTCCTAAAGTTTGGCGCTGCTTCAGGGAGAAGGACAGGGAACTGCTCCTGACTAACAGATGCGATTGGGGGACCAGGTAAGAATTCTTATGTTAGATGACCAGAACAGGAAAAGGCTGGTTTTTACAAATGGACAGTACCCGTCTTCTTGCCATTCTCACCACTACCGCTGATTAAACTGGACCCAGTTTAGTTGCGCTGTACCAGGGCTTCATGTCAAATTCACAGGAGCTTTACCACTGCCCTTTCTTCCAATAAGTGGCTTAAGGTTCATAAACAAATTTGCATGCAGAACTGCAGCCCTGAATTTAATTTAGATCCAGCACAGAGTAGCCACACTAGATAGATCTTCAACCAAAAAGGCTACTCAAAGGTTTGCCTGGAACATTTTCGCCTTATATCCAATTTAAACTATACATAATAACATAGCTCATGTGAGCCACGGGCACAAACATTCATCCTCATCGTTGTTAATAATTTTAAATCGAGGAAGTCATTCATAGTCACCCACCACCTCATGCAGGTGCAGGGGCGCCTCTAGGCTCATGGCGGCCCTGGGCAGGGAGCGCAGGTAGGGGGCACCCGGAGGAAGCAGGCGCGGAGGCCAGTGAAGCGGGCGGGGGTCAGGGTGTTTGGAAGTGGAACAGAGCCGGATGCCACCAAATCCCTGCCAAAGGCCGCCACGCAAATATGTATCCATCCTCAGAGGATTATTATATTAAGGATATATATTGGCGTGTCGGCTCCTGCGGTTTGGTGGCCCTGTGCAGGTGCACAGCTTGCACATGCCTAAGGCAGCCCCTGGCAGGTGCCTACCTACTCTTCATACTTCTAAGGAAGATGCCAGTTACTGAGCGAGAAATATTATTTTTTACAGAGAAGTGTAATCTAGGTTCACACTCGGTATATTACGCTTTGTTCCAATCACAGTTCTGCAAAGAATGTTTTTGTGTTGCTAAAATCACCCAAATGCCCAATGTTATGAGGAACTAAACCGGTTAGCTGCTTCAGGAACTCTAGACACTGCATGAAGACTGGCCTCTTGGCATGAGATGACATCAAGTGAAGTAGAAGACTGAAAGAAAAGAAATTGAGATTCAAATAGACATTGATTTAAAAAACATCCTCACCAAAGTGTAACAAGAAGCCTTATAGTAACCACATCGGGAATGTATCACATAACCCGGACTCTGATGCAATGGACAATAATTGGAACACAATTTCCCTTTCTCAGAACGTCAAAAACTTTTCTCATGGGGCTATGATATACAAAGATTTAAAGGGCAACACTGTGCAGTATTATTAGTATCATTCAAAAATCATAAAA
Organism: Lissotriton vulgaris; assembly: GCF_964263255.1. Classification (NCBI taxonomy): domain Eukaryota; kingdom Metazoa; phylum Chordata; class Amphibia; order Caudata; family Salamandridae; genus Lissotriton; species Lissotriton vulgaris. Next base: position 22,248,817 of record NC_141686.1, on the reverse strand, counting down.
TCATAAATAATGTATAATAGCTGTGTAAAATAACCTAGAAAGAGCAATTTAAGACGTTCAACTTGTTATGTTTTTGATGCAACTGTTTGGCTATTAGATGTACACAATGAAATGATTGCAATCAATAGGACATGTTAATGCACTCTCGAAAAAATAAGTGGCTCCCAAGAGGATACGTGTTTTGCAAAAGAGGAAAATACTTCTCTCTCAGAGAGAAATGAGACCCTCTTAAAAACCCGGTGGCATTCACCAAGGGTGTACCAGCCAAGCATTTCAAAACTTTAAGACACTTGGGAAGTCCTTCCAAGGTGTCGCCCCCCTTCTTTGGTTACAGAAAGTGGCCTTCTAGAGACAGCCCCTCAGCTCAGAGGCCTGCATTGTCTACTTGAGCATCAGTAGTGACAACCTTACCAGGGGACCGGCGCATAGAGGCGGGTGTTTTGAAACAAGCCGGCGCCTCATTGTAAAGCACCTGCATGGAGTAAGGGAGTGAGGGACAGTCAGCTGGCAGCATCAGACAGAAGGAAACATTCAGAGCTCCAGGCATCAAAAGGGACAGGCTTAGGAGGTCATTCAAAGTGTCCGACACTACCTGTGGCTGGCCTACATCTTTGCATAAAGTCCTCCTTGTCTTCGGAGAGATGTGTAGGGCCTGACCGCCCCCTCTGCGCAGCGTGTTTGCCAACAAGCTGTTCCCATGCCTCTGAAAAGCCATCATTCATAACAAATTATTGAGGGGGAAGGAGAAAGCAGCGAGGGGTGCAGGAGGCCACTCGCTCCAGTGGAAGCAGAGAAAAAGGCCCTTCTGTCAGGCGCACACCTGTTTCTCAGCGGCCAGGACAGCCTAGCTTGATTTCTTGATGGACCAAGTGACTAAAACACAATTTGAAACCACGAACAAAGCTCGTTTTGATTATAACACACACTATTTAAATTCTGCATGGGAATGCTGGTCCTGTAGTCCTTTCGAAAGTGTTCCAGGGAACCCCTTCGGGTTATAATTCGCCATTTCAAGCACAATAACCACTAATGACACATTTGTACTTACAATGTTATCAGATTGGTTGCAGCAGATGTATTTTCCTTTGATGTTGTCTATTTGCTGAAGCTCTCAATAGCAGTTGGAGTGACATCAAGTACCATGTGACTTAAGTGTACAGCTTTTGGTCTGGTCAACCCCAAAAACCATTGGCACGGAAAGTGACTTAATCGCATTAACTTAAGCAACACTTTTTAAAAGAATAACCGTGGATTTAAATTAAAGGCAAATCGCGAATGTTTATTTCAGTCATTTACACCTCTTCACAAACAGAAATATCCCTAAATAGCAACATAGGCATCCTACATCGTATATTCTCTTCCTCAGGTCAAGTGACCAGTTGGGAAATGCTAAGCCAACTCCTGAATAATGAAATGAGTATGGAAAGCCTTCAAAAAGTAATGGAAGTGGCAAGCACCGTTCTCATTACTAAATGATGCTCACAGTTGAGTGTTCTATTAGCCAGGAGTAGCATTCTGGTGGAATCTTCCATGTCCTGCCCTGATGGGAGCAAACTCATCTGGTAGATGGCACAACTCAAACAAAGCAGATGCGGTAAGCACTGTCTCGGAAAGAGTTAAGAGGAGATAAACGGGCAGAAAGGAAATGCAAAGAATCCTAAAAATTAAATCATCTCATGAAAGATACCCTAAGACAGAAAAGAATGCATCAGTGGATTTTGTAACTCTAAACTGGAAACAGAAAACCATGCATTAATGACTTTCCTTCAGATAATTTAAATCTGGTTTTGCGGCTGGAATCCATCATTCCAGAAGTTTGGGTTCAGAAAAGCCACAGAAATGGTCACCTGCTGCTTACAAGCAGAAACATAAGTACGCCTCGTCGTTGGAAAATTTCTAAAAATCACAGACATATTTTTAAATAATTTCGGTTGTTAATTTGATCTCTTTTAGGAAGATAGCTTTGTCTTTTTGCTTGCTTTTTTGCCCACTAGTCAAATTATCATTACACAGACGGTAGTGGAAAAGTTTTCTAGATCCTTAAATTATTTAATATTAGGTACTGGGCGATGCAAGAATATCAACTTATGAAATATTGTGAGAACGTTTATTTAAAACAAAACTGAAATAAAAACGTGGAATTGAGATTGAGCACAGAATACAAAAGAATCAGTGGCATACTGACTCACCATGAACTGTACAAACATTCAATTTAAGGAATCGTAAAATGTGACAAATAACAATTTGTAATTTTTTAAACAAAATGTACAACAATGGATTTGTTAGATGAGGGTGCAATCTGCACACTGACTTCTAACAAGTCCATTGGTATTTTGCAAACTGACCCAAGTATTAATAGGTTGGTTCTCAAAATATCAATTTGTAGTGTGTCACAATTTTACATACCTCATTAATATGCACGAGGTAGTTCGCCAAGTGTGACCCACTATGATTAGCTACAATGACCGGCATGGTGGCTTGCTGGGGTCAGCAGACCACTATGTCTGTGCTTGCTTTTAAACAAAGCATTTCTTTTAATGCCGCCTGTTTCCTTCAAGGAAAATGGGATACGTATAATAAAAAAAATTACAGAAACTTTTTTTAAGAGCAGGCAGTGTTCCAAATTCGGTCGTGGACCAATTCCTGATCACAAAAACACGTTTTTGTGAACGCTCACTAAGGTGAATGGGTCTCATGAGGACCACTTTCCCTTTGCGAACGGTTTACATCCTCCTTTGAGGAGGTGGCAATATATACATTTTTTGCTTCACGATTTTGGTCGCAAAGCATTAATACAAAGCTTAAAGAGTCAGTATCTGGAAGCTTGGTTGTTGTCACCACGACTTTACCTGCAGTCTTCATTCTCTTCGTGTGGAATGCATGGATCCACTGTGAGTTACCGGCACACGTCACAGCAGTGTTAGTCACAAGAATACCTTGATGTGGCCACTTCTACATGGCTCTAAGCCATTTTTGGGGTCATGTGTCTTTACCAAGACCCAATCCCCAGGTTGCAGTGCATGGCACTGGACTTATTTTTTTAATGGTGTTGCCAAATCCACCTGATAAGAGACAGATTTTACCACATCATCCAGACCTTTTCAGTATTCCAATATAATGTCATTACTTATTGATACAAGTGCTGCTTCAGGAATGTAAGGGATCTACGTAGCCATGCCCATGAGGATTTCATGAGGAGAACAACCATTCTATTTGTTTGGACTGCTCCTAATGCTCATCAGAACGAGAAGAAGAGCATCTGGCTGTTTTTAAGTTTGTAATGCACACACTTTGGCAAGCATGGACTTAATAGTGCAGTTCATCTTTTCAACTACATTTGGCTTACCAGTGATGTAACTGCAGTAGAACTTTTGCTCAATTTGTAAAGCTTTATACAGTAGTTTTAGGCGCTCATTTCAAGTCATTTCAACTCATTTCAGCGCTGCATGTCAAGTGTCAGTACTAATTCCCTTAACAAGAGTTTGGCAATGGTCATACTGTCAGCTCTCCTAGTAAAATCAGCTTCCACCCATTTAGAAAACAAGCTGATAATTGTGAGAATATATATGAACTCATTGTTCCGATAGAATTGCCCATGTGTCTCATAATGACTAGTGTATGTTTTGCCTGGTTAATTCTAAGGCAAGTAATGCATCTTTGACATAAACCTTCTGTTTCACTTCTGAATTTTGTGTTGTACCAATATTTGTTAAAGATCCTGACCATATTGTCTTTTCCTACTAGTAGGAACCTAGCCGTCCCTGCAGCATTGAATCTGGAAGAACAAACTGATGATCTGTGGTTAATCAAAGGTCAATATAATTCCTCATACAACCAGCTATTTCCCAGCTTTTCTTTTTATCCTCTGGTATTTCTTGTAATTCATTTATTGTTGCCAGTATTGGATTCACCCAAAAAATTCAAATGATCTGCATCATCACTTTTTGCATTAGCTTCACACTGTTCAGGTTTTTGTTTTTGTTCATTCCATTTTATAGTTACAGTTTTAAGAGCACAGCTCTTTCTAACCTTATCAGAATAGTGATTGCCCACAGTGAACATATTATTCCCAGACTTATGAGCAATGCACTTTCTAACTGATATCTCCCTAGGTTGCTTCATGGCTTCTAACAAGTTAACAATATATGTTCCATTATGTATCGGGGTAGCAGCGGATGTCGCCCCCTTTGTGAACATGATTTCCCAAACCTGTGTACCACATCAAATTCATAATGGCTGTCTGTGTAAATTGTCACACTTAGTTCATTGGCTAGAGAATGTGCTCTTGTCAGGGCAATCAGCCCTGCTACCTGTAGTGAAATTACATTAGAAAGTATGATGCTTCAACAATTTCTGAAATGGAACAGGCGGCTCTAAAGTATTCCTTGAAGGACTCTCAGACATGAACTATCCACAAACATAATCAGATAAGCCATTTTAAGAGGAACCTCTTTGATTGTTTGTATGATACAACATTTAAACACACTGGTGAAATCATGATCAGGGTCATCTTCTTCTTCAACATTGTTTAGAATACTTGCAAGATTTAAGGTATTGCACCTTCTTATTGAAATATTTTCAGCATACAATAATGTTTGTTCAAACTTTGTCAGATCCTGAGTTTGTGTAAGAGTCAACAAAATCTAAGCTGAATGAGGTACTACACGAATAAGTGTATAACCAATAACAATCCCCTCTTTCTACTCATTTACTAGGCAAACAGCAGCTACAGAGTTCAAACATCCAGAAAGAGCTGTGGCTATTGAATCTAATGTAGAAGAGAAGTAAGTGACAGACCGTTTTTCCTTCACCATGCTTTTGAGTTAAAACAGATAAAGCACACTCTTCTTTTTTTGTGACAGTAAAGCAAAAATTCCTCATCATAATTAGTCATTCCTAGAGCTGGTGCAAGACAGAAATTCTCTCTGAGTTCTATGAAGACTTTCATGCATTCACCATCAAATGGGACCTAATCTTCTACATCGCTAGATGTCCACTGACAACAGCAGCAAGCCGTTCCCAAGAACATCTTCACTTTCCTCTGGGTAGTAACAGCAGGATTGGGTACCACCAGACAACATGGGACTACAGGTTTATTTATCTTCCTAAGATCTTGGACTACCCCCCACCTGACACTCGTTATGTCAATGCCCATTACAAGTGAATTGTATGGACTGCCAAGCATCTCTTGTAGGATACCCTACTCTCTCTTCCTTTCTGGCCATATTTGAACTGGAACATTTGTTGACACTTGATTAGTAATGTTTGTATTGCTTATTCCTACAAGTTGGACTTTTTTTTCCTGAGAAGGGTAGGTTTGTGACCTCCATGGAGCAAACCGTGGAGTGGGTAGCACCAGTATCGATTAGAAATGATACTGGTTTGCTAGTAAACCTCACCATCTACATAGGCCACTCTGGTCTATATCTAGGACTGCATCATGTAATCCTCCTCAGGCAGCACCAGAGAATTTGTTGCATCCGGTGAAAACTGGTGGAAAATAATTTCTAGGAAACATAAAATACCATACTACTTTCGGTAGTATAGTATTTTATTTCTCATTATTTGCTGAAACACGGGAGCTATAGCCATGTTTGTATGGAATTGACCCGGATACTGCACACTTAACATAGCAGTCTGCTGGGCTGGGGCAGTTTGTTAAATCCAACCAATTTGCCTCTCAGCAACTAATTTGCACTTCGCAGCATCTGAGGAACGAAAATATTTTGAATTTGATCTGGGTTCTGTCTACATTCATAGTTACAGTGACCAATTTTCTCACATAATTAAAAAGCAGTGCTCTTCTTCAACAAATTGACATTTGCATCCATCCCAGAATTGTTCACATGCCCTCTACCCCTACCTTGGGCTTATGCTGCCAACATATCACTTCTTGTTCCCATTCCTTGCATCCCAAAATTTGAATTTGCTTTCACGCCAGAATTTACAGCTGGTACAAAATCCATGTCTGAATTCATCATCTGATTCTTACCACCTTTCTGAATCTGTTTTGTTTGCCAGTCATCACCCTCACCTTAATCTTTTTCTGCTTTGTGTCAAAAAAGTCACCACAGTATTTGGCATACTTGAGTATCCCATCAATATTTTAGTCTTCCAGCACTACACACTCTTCTGAATATGTGTGTTATGCTCTGGACAAAAACCCCAAAAGAAAGCCAATATAAATCCACTACCGCCTTCCCTTGCCAGTTTTTCGACTCCACTCTATTTATTATGCATCTGCATACGTTTCTCATAATATGCATCCACTGACTTTTTCAGGTCTGTGTCCCTCTTGTTATTTTGCCCCAAATAACTTCCTTCTCCAGCAACTTCTATTTAATATGATCTATCACCTCTTTGTATTCTCTATGACCAGACCATTAAGGGACTGACTCTTGGTGGCTCTTCTGTTGGCCATGCAAATTCTTAGGAACAACAATCTAAAGCGTTGTATTCAAATAAATCCAAAACACTTTCAAAATAGTCACTAGTCTATTGACCTCCCTGTACCATCTGTTTGCTTTCACTCTCAATTTAAAGCACAGATATCATTCCTAGGCCAAAGAACATGCACCTAATTTCCTCCATGCATTTCCCACAAAGGAACTTCTGTGAAAGCTGATCCCATTTCAGGCTCACACATGACCAAACTTTTTTCTATAGCAATGCTTTTATTTTTCAGAACCAACTTCCTTCCACTTGTCCTCGTACTTCCTCAAGTCAATTCAATCTTTTATGGAACAAATCAGTTCCTTGATGTGATATCGCACAGCCGCTAGACCCGAATTTTCTATTTTGGCCTCATTCCATTCCATTCTGTAGTTTTTTACACGTGCTCCTAATTTTGTGTAAATCAGTGTCAAATTCTTCTGCTAAATTTTCAAGCTTATGGCATGCCTCGTTTGCGAATCTAGCTGCCTCTTTAATGAAATGCCTCAATTCATCCAAAATATTAAAAAAAAAACATTTTGTGGCAATTATATCGTGCAAAATTTCCCTAAATTCAATTTGCTAAATAATTTCTCTCATCTCAGGTGGTATTGTACCTGTAGCTTCAATAACAGTACTGTCTACACTGGTTGTGTTAACACTAGGACCAGGTAAAGTTGACAATGCATCACCAGGTGGAGAACTTGCAGTACCAAATGCCGTTATTTCTTGCACACTCATGCCTGGTTCGCCTTCACCCATATCAGGGACTGGTGGTCTCTGTGTCAGTGCACCAATTGTGTTAGGAGGAGGTCAGGACTAGCATCTAACAGATCATTTTGGAAATTATCCTCATCTGAGTTAATTTCTTAACTCTTTTTTAATTTTCATTTTTTGAATCATCAATTTTATTTTCGACTTTCCTTCGGCTGATTCATTAGCTATTGCAGGAAACACCCTCACGCCTTGCATTGTATGTTCTTCCATTACTTTTTTAATCCTCTTTCTCTTCTTTTCTATGGTCATTGGATTCTGTTCATTTAATGCTTCAAATTGTGTAGGTCCAAGTTGTGGCTTTCTCTCACACATTTCATGGCTCTGGAAATCAAGCTTCCTAGCATTAAAAGTACCATATAAAGCAAATAGGATGTCTTTGTTGCCAGAATAATAATCGTGACAGTCTTTAAGCCACACACACTCATAAAACCCAATGATTGTCATCATTTCAAATACAGGAGAACATTCAGAAGGAATCTTCTTGCCTTTCCTAACAGGACTTTGAGGTTTTTCAATACAAAAACCATTATTCTCACTCAAACGTATCCCAAAAAACTCACAAAATAAAACGAACAATCATCCAATCCCAGCGCAGATTTGGCAAAGGTTGACAAATCACAGCACACCTTACAGACAACCAAACACTGACTCTGATGATGTCTCACCAATTCCAGCACAAATCTCAACATAGGATCAGTCAGACAATTACAGAGCAAATTCTCAGTGAATAGAAATCAATACAATGCTTTCGCCACCAAACATATATAATTAAACAAATAAAACCTTGTGGGGTGCTAGGTGGCACACAAGCGGAATGGCCGCCATTAAGTGAGGCTCCCGCAGGCTGGCACTAAAGTCCGTTATTTATCCTGCTCCACCCGGGGTAAAATGCCCAAAATAGTGTGAGGAATTGCCCTTCCTAGCCAGAGATTTAGCGGTATGAATAATTGAGAGGAGTACATGTTTGGCGCTGGGAATCAGAGGTCGAGCTCGCTGACTGGAGACAACGTTGGATTACCTGGAGCTGCGGAACGGTAGTGCAGATCACGAGAGAGCCGTGCTCCCCACGAGGCAGATAGGCCAGCAAGCGACAGCGGAGGGGTGAACACTGTGCTGACCGCGAGTCCTGTGGAGCTACCCAGCCACAGAGACTGCCGAGAGATACCCATAGACACCAGAGACAGAGGCGGGCGGTGAGCAATCTGCGAACGGAGCAGCGGGGGAGGGAACTGCAGCAAAAGATAGATGTGGCGCTGAGGCGGCCAGAGGAGGCAGCCATATTGAGGATAAATACTGGGAGGAGTAGACCCGCGTTAGTTATACACTGAGGTGGGTCTTGTGGTGAAATATACGGTGCAGCGAGCACAGCAAAATAGGCTCTGGGGATACGTCTGCGCTCGATATAACGGACCACTGGGGGTTGGCAAGTCGACTTAATCCCAATTAATAATCTGAAGGAGTGAATAACGGACAAAGCGAACGCACTTAAAGACTGTGTCTATTGAAATTATATGCATCGCAATTTATGGCTAGACAATATAACTATCCCCATTTGGGCAGAAAGGCGCAGTTGACCTCCCCAAACCAAGACGGTGATGTAGAGGGGGCCCCATTGAGCAGTGGAACAGTTGCACTGGGAAAGGACACAAAAGGGCGTGGCCATATCGCTCGCACACTAAACTGGACACAACACACGGGTGACTCCTGCACTAGTCAACGGGTGGCCCTAGTCAACAGAAGGGTGCATGAGGACACGACTGGGATCTGAGTGCCAAGGGTGCTGAGAAGCGGACACCAAGACTCACTCCCAGGAAAAACTGGAAAATAGGAAGCTCATGATGAATAAAAGCTGCGAGGAGCCATCTACAGATAGTGGCCGCACTGAGGATTACGCCCAGATTGTGTAAACGCCTTTACCCCTGTAAGGCCAAGTGAACAGCGTCTCTAAAACCAGGGGCAACGACACGGAGAAAAGCACTATAGAATAACGGAAAGGCAGTCGTAAATATATTTAGAGTGGCGGCGGAAGTTATAGTGAAGCCTGTTGAAGATTACACACAACGCTGTTGCGAGACCCAGACCCAGCCTAACACGGTAACTTGTCGGCAAAGACAGAGCCAAGATGGGGGAAACCAGACACCCGCCAACCGAAGCTGACATTTGACGCCAAAAAATTTGCAAGGCAACAACAAGCAGAAGAGGATCTTGGAGGAGAATCATCACACCAGGAACAACAGCCCACATCAGGGGATGACTTGAAATCGATCCTACTGGAGGTGAGGCAAGGCTTCGCTGTCATCGCTGATAAAATGGACGCGATGTCAACGCGGACGGATGCTATAGCCCGGAAAATTGAGGGGCATGAGGCACGCTTGAAGGAAGCCGAACAATGCATCTCAACCATTGAAGACACCACCAACCATGTGCAAAAAACAACGGCACATATTAATAAGTTGCTTAAAGTCATAGCAGCTAAGAATGAGGACATAGAGGCGCGTACGCGGAGAAATAACATACGCGTTTTGGGAATACCAGAGAGTGCACACACGGGCAAGATGGAAGAGCATGTCAAGAAACTATTGGCTGCTGTGGTGGGCACGGACTTGCTCTCACCTCACTTTATAGTAGAACGAGCCCACAGATCCCTTGGGCTGCGACCGCCTCCTGGGAGCACTCCCAGGCCTATCATCGCCCGCCTGTTAAATTACAGGAATGGAGATGTTGCTTTACGTGTAGCCAGGGAGAAAAAACAACTGAGTTCCAAGGGAATAACTTTCACCATGTACCCAGATTTTACACTACACGTACAGGAGGAACAACGCAAATTCCTGGCAGTGAAACAAAAACTAATGCAAACCCAGATCGACTAGGCCCTCCTATTCCAAGCTCGTCTTTGTGTCAACCGTCAAGGAACCCAAACATTCTTCACTAGGCCCCAACAAGTGGAAGACTTACTAAAGCAGCTACACACACAGAGAAGATCGGCGCCAGCGCCAGACAACTCACCATGATCTCATTCACCAGGAATAGAATGAACATTGCTGCAAACTGTGATTGATAATTGCTGTGAATAGTTTTATGACACAGGGACATAGTCGCGTTTGTACCACGGAGCATGAGAGCAGGATGAAACAACGTGCACCAGGAACGAGGACTTACTATGGCAGGACACCACCTGAGGAGTATGAACTACACTCCAGCCAGCCACCCTCAAAGTCTACCCAGGGACTAACAGAGAGATATATTACACCTGGACTGACTTGAGGTATTCGTGGGCCACCCAGATGCATCACCCCACCTGGGAATACCCCTCTATTGTTTTCAATTTAATTAAGTCTTTCTTTATTCTCTTTTCAAGTTTGCAATGGGAAGGGATTGTTCTAACTTTTATAATGGAGAAGCTAATGGGTGTTACGGAGGGGGAAGGGATTTTTACACCTGGCATGATTGGGATGCTTCAGTGGGTGGGGGAGGTAAGGGGAGGAGAGTTTCAAAGTTACAGTGAACCAAATGCACAGACTGTTTTCCATATGATTGCTTTTTGGAGTAGGCACATTTTGGAGTGTACACGCTCACAGAGCACAGACCAGTTAGAAATGACAAGATACGATGACACAGGAGGATAGACCTACACTGAGAGTGATGTCTTGGAACGTCAGGGGCCTTGGGGATACGAGGAAACGGAGGCAAGTATTAGCTTATCTAGATACACAACAGATACATGTGGCACTATTACAAGAAACCCATACAGACCAGAGGACCCAGAATCCCTTTGCCAGTAAATGGGCGGGATGTCGACTTTTTTCTTCCTACTCCTCTTATGCCCGTGAGATAGCAATACTCATTAAGAAACGAGTTAGATTTGAGCTGGCAGAGGTGATAGAAGATTCACAAGGCAGATATGTTATTGCATGGGTGAGACTGGGCAGAGACTCAGTCACAATTGCAAACTGTTATGGCCCTAACACGGATAGCCCAGAATTCTTCACTGACCTGTAGGGCACAATATTGACAGTTGGTTCCACTCACATAATATGGGGGGGGGGGATTTCAATGTCACCCTGCAACCACACCAGGACAGATCTAACACAGCCGCACACCACTATACCAATACACAGGAGGCGTCGAAGGACATATCGAGGAGGGTGGACTGATCGATAGTTGAAGGCACACACATCCACAAGCACGGGAAGGCACACACTTCACATCGCACAGAGGGACATGGGCAAGGATAGATTACTGTTTGCTATTGAGGAGATTGGGGCCCGATATAGGTAATCTAATGCACCTGGCTAGAACGTTCTCAGACCATTGTCCAGTAATGGTATTGCTTGATATGATATGATAGTCCCAGGCCAAGTTAGAGGTTGTAACCCACGGCTTTGTTGGATATAGTTTTCCAAGCTGAATTAGGAGAGGAAATCCAGAACTTCTTTGCTAGAAATAAGGGATCGGTTAATAGTGTTGAATTGATATGGGAGACTTTTAAAGTTACAATAAGGGGATTCTGCATCTCAAAGAGCTTTTGGGTACTAAAAGACTTACGACTCTCATTACAAAACCTAGAATGAGATTTACCAGGATTGGAGAGACAAATGAGCAGCGGGGGGAAGGGACAAGTGCAAAGCAACTTCTGAGAAAAATTATCAGAATATGAAGAAGCCGCACAGAGAGAGTCGAAATTTAGGGGACGCTATCTGGGTAGCTCACAAATATGGGGAAAAGGGAGAGACTGGGCAAGGCATTAGCATAAATGAAATGATGCCCATGCTTCAATACTCACATATTAGAGATTCAGGGACCCGGGGAAATATTACAGCGGGACTCATTAGACATATTGGACACATTTATCGTGTACTACAGCATGTTATACACTTCTCAGAGACATGGCTCACTTGACTTCGACGATTTCATGGGGGAGGTGGCGCTCGGATGACTCAGTGATACGCAACGAGAATTACTTTGTCTCCCGTTTGAGTTAGATGAGATTAGGGAAGCAATCATGCAGCTGAAGAATGGAAAAGCGCCTGGATCAGACGGCCTACCGGCTGAATTTTATAAAAGCTACATTGATATCATGGCACTAGTATTAAAAGAGGTGTATGAGGAATCCTTAGAGGTGGGAATAGTTCCTCCCTCGATGAGAGAGGCCATAGTTACATCCCTACTGAAGCCAGGAAAACCCCCTGCATATTGCGACTCATATCGGCCATTGTCACTGATGAACTGTGACACAAAGATATTAGCAAAACTATTGGCTGATCGACTGTCCCTACTAATGGACAAGCTCATACTTCCTGCTCAATCAGGATTTTTTGCCAGGTAGGGCTACGTCACATAACCTCAGAACCTTGTTCTCCTTGATCCAGACAGTAGCGCCTAAATTCTCACTTGCTGCGGTGTTCCTAGATGCCACCAAGGCGTTTGATTCCGTGGAATGGTACCACCTATTTGGGGTCTTACAGAGGACAGGGTTCCCGCTTTTATATTTATCATGGCTCAAATTACTGTATCATCAGCCCACGGTTCGGATATTGTTTAATAGTCACTTGTCCTGGCAGCTTACAATATCCAGGGGCACCCGTCAGGGGTGTCCACTTTCCCCACTTTTGACGGCTATTGCTGTAGAACCGTCAATAGCCGGCGTCAGGTTCATCAAGACAAAGCATCTGTTGCAGTCTACGTCAAATATTAATATTGCTCTATGCAGATGATATAACGCTATACGTTAGGGATACTCAAAATAACATTATTCCCCTGTTGTGAGAGTTGATAAGATTTGGTAGATTATCTGGAGTTAGCATTAACTGGGGGAAATCCCAAGTTTTTCCTCTCACATCAGCAGTACCTCAATTCCAACTAGACTTCCCGCTAGAGTGGTGTCATACAGACTTACGGTATCTCGGGATACAGATCACCAGAGACAGGGAAGAGACCATAAGAGCGAATTACGGCACGGCCATCACACAACTAGCTACCAATATCACACGTTGGATATCGCTACCCCTCTTGTTGCTGGGACGGGCATCTCTCATAAAAATGATAATACTCCTGCAATTACTTTATTTATTCCTCAACGTTCCCTATCATCCTGGGTGGCAATTTTTTAACATGTTACGCTCCAAACTCATTAGATTGCTCTGGGGAGGGAAACAACCAAGACTTAAATGGTCAATCCTGACCAGACCATATGAACAGGGGGGCTTTGACGTTCCTGACTTTGAGGTATATTTTTTGAGTGCTCAGGCGCATTATGCCTACTACTAGGTTCACCCCCCTCGCTACATGCTGCAAGTGGCGGTGGAAGACTGGCTCACGGACCCAGTACCGCTGAATGGACTGATACATGGCCCGCACGCACACGTGCAACACCACTCTCTACTGTCACCGGTATGGTCGATGCATGGAACCGGATAACCTCACTCTTGGACTTACCTCTTCTTTATTCCCCTAGGCTACCACTGTCTCACCATCCTAGTCTATTCCTATTGCAGGAAAAGGGATTCCTAGACCTATGTCAGCGTGCTCATATCAACACATGGGGCGACCTTTTTCACGAAGGGATATTTCGCGCACTAAAGTACTTTATGCAGGGGGTACGACACACACCCTTGGATGTATTCCTATATGTGCGCCTAAGGCCAGGAATGCGATCGAACCGTCCAGACTTCTGTCAGGAACCGGAATGCCTGATGCCATTGCACCTACTGTTGGGATCCATTGATGGAAAGCACCTAGTGTCAGGCTTACACAGTACTATACGCATGCACAGAGTGGGAGTTACCAGCCTAGCTAGAATACATTGGGGGGAGACATCACTGACGACCAGTGGCAATATTGCTGCATGCAGACAGCTCAAATCTCGATCTCGGCTAGGTGCAGGTTGAGAGTGATACACTATAAGTGTCTACATTGCCTATATTTTACCCCGATAAAGAAACTTAGATTCAAGTTGACTGATAATGACAGATGTGAGCGATGTAAACAACCAGGGCGGGTTTCCTGCACCTGGCTTGGGAGTGCATAAGAATACAAGAATACTGGGAACAGGTGTTTGTGGCTCTGGAAAAAATGGTCGATAGTGACCTGGAGAGAGATCCACTGCTTGCGCTTCTTGGATACACAGCACAGATACCTAGAACGTCCAGGAAATTCATAGCTATATCACTTGGTGGCCTGCAGGTGGGGGAAGAGGCCGAGCCCCCAAATTCAAGGAATGGGTAGCAGACCTAATATATTGCCAAGAACAGACTACCACATATGCCAAACTATTACTGAAAGCCTCTAAACACAAAGACATATGGGAACCGCTACAAGGATATCTCCTCTCGCAGGGCTCCAAAGGCACGTCTACCATGCCCTCCTCGACACATGAGTAATAGGAGACAGGTTTAAGTAACTGGACAATTTTCCTTTTTTATGTTACACACGCACAATACTTGCTGTGACTATTGGAAGAGAAGGAACCTAGTGTCAATTAAAGGGAAAAAAGATAACATAAAAATGCTTGTGTATAAACTGTGCCTTTGAGATAGCCCAAACACGTCACTAAGTTAATGCCTTTGTTCACCCTGTGTCTTCACTCTGTGCAAAATTGTGTTATACTATGTAAGATGCTGGCAAAGGACTGTGCAATGACAGAGATTGTTGAAGTCAATTAATGTTCCATTGTGCTAAATTTGGATATGTATCACTATGTAATGACTTAAAATCAAGAATAAAGTAAAAAAAAAAAAATACCTTCTCTGCTCAACCTACATAAGAGAGGGAAATTAAGAATTAAAGAAATCAGTCTCCTAATCAATAAAAACAAAACTAGCATCTTCTTAGCACTTGTCAAACACAAATTTGCAACGAAGAATAAATGCAAGAAATTGGGATACAGGTTGAGGCGGTTGAAGCTGTTCTCAAGCAGCAAACCCAATTTTTGTCAGAGTTAAGTCATAAGCAAACACTAAATTCACCTGTGCTCAACATCAGGTAGCTTGGAACAGAATAGTCAGACTTAACTCCGAGTCAATGTATAAAGTATTTGCGCAAACACAACAAGATGATGGATTATTATTATTATTATTATTATTATTATTATTATTATTATTAAATTTGATTTGTAAGGTGCACAGCTACCCGGAGGTTTCCCCGCGCCAATGGACACAGTACGAAAGAAAGAGAAACATCTGCTGATTAAATAGCCAGGTTTTGAGGCCCTTTTAAAAGTTCTTTTGGCTGGTTTTGTGACGGAGTGGTGTAGGTAGCGAATTCCACAGCAAAGGGGCCAGATAAGAGAAGGACTGTCCGCCCATACATGACAGTTCGAACCTCAGGACTAGAAATTGGCTTGAGATGAGAATTGGAACATGCGTGTCGGGAGGTATGACTGGGCTAGGGATCACAGGTATTGGGGTGCTGTACCCAGCTTGATCTGATGCATATAACATAAGGCCTTAAATTTAGTATGGTTCTCTATCCTGAGCCAGTGGAGGTCACGCAGAGTGCCTGAAGTAGAGGACCTTTTCGGCACAAGGCAAAGCAGTCTAGCCGCAGAGTTCTGAACCACTTGCAGTTTGCGAACTACCTACTTATTAGCTTTCAACCACTCATCCCCAGGCAAGATATCGGGGTTAATCCATCGTTCACTTGCTCACTAGGGCACCCCAGTTTGGACCCAGTCATATGCAAATCAGTCTTGACCCTGCTCCTCAAGGGACCCTGAACTGCCTGGCCAAGTCTTCCCTGGACCAGAAAGAAGCATCATGGGACCAATTTTGGAGTAACAACCCTCATCAGTCAGGCTAGCTTGAATCCTTCGGTACAGCGAGCAGGGGGCCCAAGTCAGGGCATATCTTCTGGTGTAAGTGGGGCTGTTCCCAGCCTCTCCCTCCCATCCTGGCAGTGATGGCGCAACCAGTCATACCTACGCTCCCTATTGTGTGTGGCTGTCTAGGATGAATACACAAAGTTCAACCATCAACTACATCCAGTTATGTGATCCAAGGACAGGCTACAGGCACTAAATGGCAAAGACAGGAAAATGATAACTTTCTAAAAATGTCATTCTCAAAATTGTAATTTAAAATCCGACTTTACTATAACCTAGAATTTTTCATTACAAATCCAAAATCACCAAACAGGAACTAGTTACCTGTTCCCAATTAGAACGTACAGATTATAAAATGTAATAAGGTAACTCCAATGTTATCCTATAGGAGAGGTAGGTATTGCAGTAGTGAAAAAATACAAGAGTTTTTCACTACCAGGACATATAAAACTCATGTCCTACCTTTTAAATACACTGCATCCCTCCTATCTGGGTTGTCCAGCGCCTACCCTAGAGGTGACCTATCTGTATTAAAAAAAAAAGGTTTGGGCTTGGCAAAAAGGCTAATTTGCCAGGTTGAAATGACAGTTAGAAACTGCACACACAGGCTGCAATCGCTGGCCTGAGGCACGTTTAAAGGGCTACTTAAGTGGGTGGCACAATCTGTGCTGCAGGCCAACTATTAGCATTTAATATACATGCCTTGAGCACCTGTAGTGCTACATTACTGGGACTTACAAGTAAATGAAATATGCCAATTGGGGATGAGCCAAAGTTACCATGTTTTAGGTTTAATTTTGTTTTTATTGACATTCTGCAACCAAGAGACAACAGACAGCTTTAGAAATTCCCTTCAGAACCCCTCATCCCTGCCTGCCCCTGGCCCAGCGTGCAGTCTTAGCCATTATAAACAAAGCCTGTATGTAACCAACTTGGCGCCTCCAGCTGCAACAAGGCATTTTATTGAGTCTCTGAAAGTTTTGGTCAACTATAACACCATGATTTTACAGTAATGTCCAAAAGGGAATAAGACAAAGAAAAGAAAGAAAAAAGAAGAGGAAAGAGAAACCAGAGAAGAACCCCACCCCTCCCTTTTGCACCCACGAACTGGTGTGCTTGTGGCCCTGCATAAGACTAGAGACTAACCACGGTCTGGGCAGCTTATGACTTATGATGTCTTAACGGGGTTGTCCGGAGCTGTGAGTCAGAGGAGACGGAGGTACCTCGGGCATGTAATGTCATTTATTTCTGTAGCCAACAGTGAAAGTATTGGTTGCCATACCTCCTTGAAGCATTTTGTAGAATTGGTGAAGGAGGCCTGTATCCGTTCCATCCCTAAAATCTGCCACAACTTGTGAAGCCACCCGGTGTACGTCGGACATGTCTATGTCCCCCAATACGATAAGATGTTTTGGAGTGCTGGTCCCAGGATTAGTTCAATCTGTTTCCCCCTCCTGGATCGTAAAGGGTATGTCAAAGGGTTAGGCAATCCAAGTACTACGTTGGCTGGGAACCTCAGGATCTGTGTCTCAAATTGTCTGTCTACATTGTATAGATTGGCAGTCCAGTAGTCTGTAACTTCCTTACAGTCCCAGAGGATGTGGGTCAGCGTGCCCACCTCCCCGCAGCCTCTCCAACAGGTTGGACTATGGGCTGGGTTCCCTTTATTGAAGTAGACTGGTGTCAAGTACCAATACATGGCAATCTTGACTGCGGTCTCCCTGCTGGCAGTGTTGTGCACAGTGTGATTGGCGCATTAATAGATGTCCTCCCATTCTTTTGTTGAAAGGTCCCTCCCCAGCTCCCTCGACCATCTTTTCTGGCTAGTCATGTGCAGCCCGGAAGCCTGTGGGCATAGCATGTCATACAGTTCAGAGATCATTTTCTTACCTGTCTTCTTTGTCTCTAGCCAGCGTTCAACCTTGGTCAACTTCCTGCTCACCTTGGGCTGTACCTCTGCACTAAGAAGCCAGTGGCGCAGTTGCAGATAATGAAACCTCTCCTTTTCAGGGAGAACATACTTTATTCATACATCAGAGAATGGAATAATCCCCTCCAGGTCGAAGAGGTGGCCCGCCGCCTTGCACTTGGATCCCCGCCATCCCACAAATGCCGATTCGTCCCATCCCGGTGTAAATTTCTTATTGTCAAATAAAGGAGTCATGGGGTAGGGGAAATATGTCAAACCTCTCTTCGTGGTGACCCCGTCCCACACCCTGAGTAGTGTATATGTTATAGGTGAGCCCCAGAGGTTTTCCGGTCAGTCTGCACTTTTCAGGAAATGGACCTTCCACAAGAAGAGTTTTGCCAGTGCCCCGTCCTGACACAGCCATCTTTTTTCTGACTCTGGCCTATTCCATTCTATCAGGTATTGAAGTTGTGCTGCTCTGAAGTATTCCAAAACATTTGGTATACCCAAGCCTCCGTAGGCCGTAGGTAGCTCAACTCCCTTCTCATCCAGGGACATGCCCCCGCCCATACGAACTGATGGATTGCTTGTTGTATTCGCATAAGAGTGCCAGCCGGGGGCCAGACTGGTATAGTCTGAAAGAGGTAAAGGGCTTTGGGCAAGATGGACATTTTAATCGCTGCAACCCATCCCAATAGGGACAGCGAATGATGTTTCCAGTTCTGCAGCTCTTTGTTAAGCAGAGTATGTAATTTGGAACAGTTAAGTTTAACCGTTTGCGCCACAGACAGAGCCAGTTCTATCCCCAGGTATGGGATGGAAGGCTGGACCTGTATACCTGCATAGATGTCTCTTCCCAGCACCACTGGTTCCTCGGGCTGATTGAGACGCAAGATCAGCGACTTCCCGACGTTGACTCAGAAGCCTTACACGCGGCCAAAGGATTCTAGTTCTTGAAGGAAGACCGGAACCGATCTTTCAGGAGATTCAAGGGAGGGGATTATATCATCTGCGTAAAGGCTGATCGTGAGCCGTTCCCTGCCAAAAGGGATGCCCAGGATGTCAGGGTTGTCTCTTTTATTCTGCGCCAGCTGTTCAATGTACAGAGCAAAAAGTAGAGCCGACAGTGGACACCCTTGCCTCGTTCCCCTTTGGATCTCGAATGGGCTAGATGACCCTTCGTTGAATCTAATGGTCGTTGTAGGCGCACTGTAGCAACTCGACACCCAGGCCCTAAACCTGCCACCAAGGCTAAAGTGAACCAGTGTTTTATCTAGGAAGTCCCAGTCCACTGGGTCAAATGCCTTTTCGGCATTCGCCAAGAGCAGAAGAGCAGCCATATTTGTATGATGGGCCTTATCTATGAGTTGTAAAAGGCATTCGGTGTTATCGCCGCTCTGTCTGCCGTGTATGAAGCCGGACTGATCGGGTTCAATGATGCCCGGCATAAGGGGGCCCAGCTGCGTTGCCAGTATCCCAGTGACAATTTGAAGTCCATATTAAGAAGCGACACCGGGTGATAGGAGACGCACAGTGATCTGTCCTTCCCTGGTTTCGGTAGGACCACAATGGACGCCATCAGCATCTCCGGAGGGATCGTCCATGTCCTGGTAAAGGAATTAAAGAGCTGTGTTAGAAGTGGGTCTATGACCTGGCAGTAGGTTTTATAGAATCCGGCCGAGATGCCGTCTGGCCCCAGGGATTTCATAAGCGTATGGTGCGAGATCGGCCCAATCACTTCTTCAACCCTTATCGTTGACTCAAGCGTATCCGCAAGCTTTGGTTTTAGGGCCTCTATGTTGACGCCCTGCAGGTAGGCGGTGATGTGGGAAGCTGACGGGGTGTCCCCATGGTAAAGGTCGGCATAAAATGCCCAAACTCTGCGATCTCTTCATTGCTCTCCACCGTGTGCCCTGAGCTCGACATGAGGGACTGAAATTTTGTTTGCTGGGTGCGGGCTCACAGTTTGACCGCCAACAGTCGGCCCGTTTTATCTACCCTATGTAGTAGGAATGTTTAAGCTGAAGTGCTGCATATTCAGCTCTATCTAAATCGTGTCCTGCCAGTTGGGCCCGTGCCGCCTTAAGCTGGCACCAAACATGAGGCGCTCCAGTCCTACTATGTACCCTCACTAACTCCAGGACTTGTGCTGTGTTCTGTTCCCTTTTAGGTTTACGTTTTTTATTTTTGGTCACTGCAATAGCTATCAATTCCCCACATACCACTGCTTTGAGGACCCCCATAAGGTGGTCAAGGGAGTCCTTCCGGTCCAGGTAGTCTGCTATGCATTTATGGATCTACTCCGTGACCCTCATTCTATGTAGCATGCTCTCCCTTAGTCTCCAACCCCCTGGTTTGGGACGTGGCTGTGGAACCCATAGGGACATTGACACCGCATCATGGTCTGAAAGGGCCGCCGGAGAAATGTCTATCGCTCTCACTAGAGTATTCAGTTCCCTTGTGACTAACATGTAAGCGAGCCGAGCATA
Source organism: Lissotriton vulgaris (assembly GCF_964263255.1). Classification (NCBI taxonomy): domain Eukaryota; kingdom Metazoa; phylum Chordata; class Amphibia; order Caudata; family Salamandridae; genus Lissotriton; species Lissotriton vulgaris. Next base: position 22,228,392 of record NC_141686.1, on the reverse strand, counting down.
TGTGGGGTGCGCGTGCGCGTAGAACGAGAATTGGGAAGTGTGGGGCTGAGCTACCCGCCAAATGTCCACTAGCACTCTAGTCTGTAGCCAGCGTTTGCCATCTCCCGACAGCTCCCCAGTTTGATTGTACAGTTGGCTTGATCTATCAGCGACCGTGTCCATCAATAAATGTAGGTCCCCCAACCAGTACCCATCTCTCTTGTGTCCTCAGGACTTCAGAAAGAGCCGCTTTCAGAAATTTCTCCTGCCCCGAATTGGGTGCGTTTCTAGAGCTCACCACTAGGGGTGCTCCTCTCACCCAATGTCTATAGGCCAAGAGGCGCCCTTTCACCTCCGCTGTCCTGTCCCCCACTCGCCTGCAAAGCGCATCGCTACCAAGATACCCACCCCTGATTTTTTATCCATAGTGGATGAAAAGAACTGCTGGGGAATGCCCTGGACCGCATCCGATGCCAGCCCTTGGGTAGGAGATGAGTCTCCTGTAGGAGGCACACATCAGCATCCAAATTCTATAAGTAAGATAATATAGATTTCCGTTTGTTGGGGCTGTTCAGACCCGCATGTTAAGGGTAACAATCTGTAGTGTGGAGTGTGTCATATGGTAGGGACAACTATGTAATACCGCTTCTATGAAGACCTCTGACCTGTGAGTGGGCGTGTACCCTCCGTCTCCTTAATCCTGGTCCTCTTTGTGTAGCACATTAGCTCTCACCCATCCCCTCACCAGTCCAGCTCTAGACTCCTTAGTCCCTTCAAGACTGCTGCCTTGGACCCTATTGCATAGCACACCAGTTGGAAAGCATTTATTTCACCAACCTTTCTTTTTTCTCCCTTACGGAGGACATGATGGCTATATCTTCAGGCAGTTATGCTGGTCGATCACTCTGGCTAAGTCCCTGTAAGGTAGGGTTAGTGTACAATGCCCTGATTTGGCTTCTGCAGCTTCATTGCGCCGTTGGCCTGTGGCAATCAAGTCCTTCAGTTGCCCGGAGAGGGGCCCAGTGACCTCGGTTGTGGGTGCCATGACACCTCCTGGGTCCTGTGCGATGTAAAGAGAGGCCCCTGCTCCAGTGCCTTAATGCGTTCTGCGGTGCCCCAGCCCGTTCCCTATGGTAGGCTGCTTGCCACTTCGTCCTCGGCCTGGTATCGCCCCTGCGATTGCTCTATGGCTTATGGGAGCCCATCAATTAGCCCAGTCGATGCCCCTCTTCCCCGGGAGTGTGTTTCCTGTCTGAATCGGCCCTGCCCCAGACTCGGTGCCTTCCGCCTATAGTCGCTCTATGCTGCATCTCTGCCCCTGCCCCTGCCCCCAGGCGCCCGTTCCTGTGGTTCCAGTGCCTAACTGGATAGAAAATGCTGACAGGGAGAAGGTTTTTGGTACAGTAAATGGGTGCACTGCCAGTTCATGCGCATACAGTACAAAGTGGTACAGATTTTCAGGTGCTATTCGGCGAGTGGACAAACCTAAACCACTCATGTGAGTAAAAACTACTGCTAACAAGTAAGAGGTTTGCCGAAGCACTCTGGTAAGTAATTACGATTGTACAGTGACAATATAACAACACATTTGAGAACACCAAAATGACAGAAGTAACCAAAGTTCCACAAGATGAGTAAATCTTGGATTCTTTAATGGAGATTACAGCCAGCCGACACGTGTTTCATCGCCTTCGCGATTCCTCAGGGCTAGATGGCCGTATCGATATCAGAAGGTCGCTTAGCTGGTGATAATTCCGACCCAGCCGGGCCTTCCAGTGTGGGCACTGGTTCTAGTGCGTCCAACAGCGGCGGAAGTCTTTATGTAAATATTTATCTGGCATATGAGTATAAAGAGGGCTCGGAAATCACTCGATATGAAAAACCAGAATGTCGGTCATGCCGATAATGACATCACATGCGATTGTTTTTAGTTCAGCGGAAACCCAGTGCGGTTCCAATTAGTCCGTAAGTCAATGCCGTGTGCGGCTTCCTCTAACGTAGCAGGCGAGTGCACCTCTTCCGAGCCCGGTTCCGTGTTTGCACCTCGAAACACGGAACCGGGCTCGGAAGAGGTGCACTCGCCTGCTACGTTAGAGGAAGCCGCACACGGCATTGACTTACGGACTAATTGGAACCGCACTGGGTTTCCGCTGAACTAAAAATAATCGCATGTGATGTCATTATCGGCATGACCGACATTCTGGTTTTTCATATCGAGTGATTTCCGAGCCCTCTTTATACTCATATGCCAGATAAATATTTACATAAAGACTTCCGCCGCTGTTGGACGCACTAGAACCAGTGCCCACACTGGAAGGCCCGGCTGGGTCGGAATTATCACCAGCTAAGCGACCTTCTGATATCGATACGGCCATCTAGCCCTGAGGAATCGCGAAGGCGATGAAACACGTGTCGGCTGGCTGTAATCTCCATTAAAGAATCCAAGATTTACTCATCTTGTGGAACTTTGGTTACTTCTGTCATTTTGGTGTTCTCAAATGTGTTGTTATATTGTCACTGTACAATCGTAATTACTTACCAGAGTGCTTCGGCAAACCTCTTACTGGATAGAAAATGCAGCTGCACCGCCCTTCCAGCACCAGACCACCAGCCAATACGTCTGGACGATGCTCCTGACAAGTATGCCACTGTGCCTCTGCCCCTCTCTGTGACCCATTAATTGCTCTCAGCCCAGCTCGGCTGCAGTTCAGTAGGCCTCTCTTGGCATCCGCCCTTTCTCAGCCACTCGCGTCCCGCCGTTGCCTAGGTCCAGAGTAAGTTAGAGCGTTGACTCCTGTGCCGGACTATGGCCCATAGTGCTCAGCCTGCTCACCTCTGAGAGTCCTATTTTGCACCTACTCCCATGTCGCTTCGCTGCTGTATTGTCTCAGTGGGCCCGGGTGCCAGTTGAGGGGTCTGACCAGAGTCTTGCTATGCCGGGTAGTTATAAAATCTTCTATCCTCGCTTTGCCCCCTCCCTGGTAGTCCCACATGTGGCTACCTCCCCGGACCATCCCGCAGTCGCAGCTCCTAGGTCCCCCCGCAGCTGCTCCGGTAGCTAGTCAATGTGGCAGAAGACCACTGCAGCTCGCACCCCCTCCCGGTGACAATCGATGATTTGGCCGATGCTTTCCTCTGATGGGCTACCGCACCTCAACCCCTCTCTGTGGCGCCTCCGTGGTTTGGTTTCTTTGGGGACTATGACATACTGTGCCTCTCTGTAGCCGCAGCTCCTCCGCAGCTGCCCTTACCGCACTGTCGCTGGACCGCTAACCAGGCCCCCCTGTCTGGCCTCTCGCATTTCCCAACAGTCTCCAGTGGACCCCCGACCGCAGCTCTGCTGGCTACGCCAGCTCTCCTGTCATACAGTAGCTTCCACTGTGACGGATGGGGCCAGCAGTCATTTACTGCCCACTGCATCGCATGCCAAGAAGTCGTGTGGATCCTGGTTTCGACCCCGGAGCGCCAGCCGGCGTGTCTGGCCGATGTTTCGCTTGGCCGGAAAGCACCCCTCGGCCCTCTCAACTTTACTGCCGCCATGTAGGTGCGGGGCTCTCCCAGCTCACTAGGTCTCGCACCAGCAGGGCTGTGGTACTCCCACCTGATGCCCCTGGGGTTGGTCTCCGTGAGGAGCGGTGCATAGGTTTGAGGGGGAGTTGGCCGCCAGCCGACTGCCTGGCCGCTGGCCCTGCTCCGCAGCCGCTTCCCCGCCTGGGTCCGACTCTGCCACATTGTACTAGGACCCCGGGCGCTCTGCTCGGCCGCTTCTCCTCCCTAGGCGTCCACTATTCTCAACTCGCCGCTGGCCACTGCCTGGGTCTCTCTGTCGCTCTCCTCCCCTTGGGTCACCCTCTTAGCAGATTCTCGTTCACTTTCATAGGGTTAGCGGTAGCATCCCCTCTCTGCAGAGAAGCGCTTCTAGTGATCTCCTTCCGACACATCTGGACCAGCCACCATTTTCTTCCGTCTGTGCTGCGGCCGCATGGGAGGCGATCCTGCCATTGATCAAGTCTCCAGCCCCTCCTACACCTTAGTAGTAGCTCTGTTGGGCTGGAGGTATGTCCCTCACTCACTCTCGGGCCGTCAGGGGCCGCATGTGCTGGGCTGTGAGAAATCAGGCGCTCGGGAGCGGGAAGATGATGTAAAGCTCGCCATCTTGGCCATGCCCCTGTTACTATGTTTTAAGGAGGGAGCACATGCACTTTAGGACTCGTTAGCAGTGGTAAAGTGCACAGAGTTTTAAGGCCAGCAAAAATGGTGAAGGAAGGCAAAACATTTGGGGGAAGACCACCCTAAGGCTGACAGGTCTTACAAGTGTCCCTCACAGGTGAAACAGGGAAGAACTACTCCATGTAGAGAGATGGACCACCTCAAAAGTTTGGGGTTTTCACTCCACATTTGCATGAGCCATCTGAGGGGGTCTGTGGTCTGTCTGAACCCTGACGTGAGTTCCAAATATGTATGGTCTCAGCTTCTTCAGTGACGTGACCACAACAAAAGCCTCCCTTTCAATCCCATTCCACCTCTGTTCTTGTGGTAGTAACCTCCCGCTAATGAAGGCTACCGGTTGGTCCAGCCCCTCCTCATTTAACAGTGCTAAGACAGCCCCTATGCCATGCTTCGAAGTGTCTGTCCATACTATAACCTCCTTAAGTATGGGTGCTGTACACATGGCCTTCTCTGCAGTATCGAATGTGCCGTACTTGGCGCAGATGTACATGTTTAGTAGAAATTTGGTTTCTGGTTGGCTGGGGTATGCACCTAAGCCAGGCAGAACCCACCAATCTAGTCAGGGTAGGTAAGCTACACACCAAAGATAACTTGTGCTCACCCTCTGGTAGTTTGGTGCAGAACAGGCAGGCCTATTATCAGAGGCAATGTGTGGACTGTTTGCACAAAACACTCACACAGCAACACAATGAACATCCCACAAAAGAGACTCCACACAGGATTACATAGAAATGTGCTTTCCATATTATATAAATCACAAGGCCAAAACATCATGAATCATAAATACTTTGTGCATTATGTAATTGTGAAGTATCACAGTAAATGTACTACAGGATCCCCATATATGCTCTGCCAATATGCTTGTTGACAAATAGTACTTGCTATTCTAATCAAAGCAGGAAAACAATGATGAATATCAGTAGTACAAGAAATGTCATCTCTCAGACAGACCTTCTTCAACATCTACATGGCCCCCCTGGCCACCATCATCCGACAAGACGGCCTCAGAATTATATCCTACGCCGACGACACCTAGCTCATCCTCTCCCTCACCAAGGACCCCACCACCGCCAGGCTCAATATCCAGACAGGAATGCAGGAAGTCGCAGCCTGGATGACCAACAGCTGCCTAAAGCTCAACTCTGAGAAGGCAGAAGCCCTCGTCCTCTGAACCACCCCTTCAGCATGGGGCAACTCCTGGTGGCCCACCGCCCTCAGCAGCCCATTGACCCCCACGGATTATGCCAGAAACCTCAGCATCGTATTCAACTCATCCCTCTCCATGAACCGACAGGTCAATCCTGTCGCCTCCAACTGCTTCAACACCCTCAGCATCCTCTGTAAGATGTTCAAATGGATCCCCCTCCCCAAGTCAAGGAAGACAGTCACCAATGCACTCATCACCAGCAGGTTAGACTATGGAAACGCACTATACACCGGCTTCAACAAGTCCCTACTCCGCAGACTCCAGACGATACAGAACACCGTCGCCAGACTCTTCCTTGGCACCCCTTGACACGAGCATAACAGCCAACACCTACGGAAACTCCACTGGCTCCCCGTGGAGAAGAGAGTCACTTTCAAGATCCTCACCCATGCCTACAAGTGCCTACACAACACCTGACCCAAATACCTCAACGAAGGAGTAACCTTCCACGCACCGAAAAGAAACCTCCAATCAATCAACCTCGCCCTAGCCGAAACCCCTCGCATCCACAGAGCCAAAGCAGAAGGAAGATCCTTCTCCTACATCGCGGCCAAGACCTGGAACGAGCTCCAGACAGACATCAGACGCTTACCCTCCCTGAACACCTTAAGGAAGGCACTCAAGACCTGGCTCTTCTGCTGCACAGCACTGCTGACTCTCCCCTCCCACCCCCCACCAGCACCATAAGACCCTGACGGGGAATTAGAACGCTTACAATTCCCTGATTGATTGATTGGAATAAAGAGCAATCACAGGAATCACCATGGGTCCTTTCCAGAGGTTTTCCCTACTATTGAGAAGAGACAACAATGCCACAGAGGTCCTTTCCCAAGAGAGAAAGGGAGAGCACAAGTGCAGGGCCACACAGGGAGACCTCATTAGGTCCCCTCTGTGTTCAGTATACCAGTGCACCTGCCCGCGAGCATGGGGTGCAGCTTCTAAAACAAGGCGATACAAAAGGGGATGATGGACGGAGCGTTTGAGCAAATCAAACACTCACCCCCAGTCAACTGATCTGGGTTTAATCCATCACCATTCTTTAGCTCACTCAGCCACCCCATTTCAGACATGGCCATATGCAAATCAGTCTGACCCTGTGCCTCATGGGAACAGTCCAGCCCGAACTGCCAAGCCATGTCTTCCCTGGACCGGAAACCAGCATCCTGGGACCGGTTTCGGATTCATAATCCTCCTCAGCCAGGCTATCTTGAATCCAGTGGCCAAGTGAGCAAGGGACTCACGTCTTAACATATCCTGCCAACTTAGGGCGAACACAGCGATACAAAAGGGGATTCTAAAACAAGGGCAGCCTTTCTTTTTAAAAAAGAGCTAGGTACTTGGCAAAGTGGCAGTCCCTCCAGCACCCCAACAGGCAGCAGGCCAGCACAACAAAGCAGGTAGTCTTAATGGGGGTTCCTCCTGTCGGCACAGTAGTCCTCTAGTAATGTGATGAATGTAGAGCCAGCAGCATCTGGTTAAAAGTCCCAGGCAGTGTCTACAAACATGGGGTCACAGACCCTGCACTTATACTCAAACATGTCTTTGATGAAGGGATGACTTCAAAGGAAACCTTACAAGTGCACAGCAGTCCATTTCTACCCATTCCTGGCTCCAGATGATCAGTACGGGGTAAATAAGCCCGTTATTCATGAGCAGGACATAACCTATACAAATGTTAATAGTGAACTACCTCTCCCAGCCCAGGAAGACTATCAGTATGAAGATGAATGCAGATGTCTCCCTGTCACACCCAGACCTTCCTGTGTGGTGACTGTCTGGAAAGTATGCCAAGTAAAGCCATCACGTAGCTCAGACGTGTATTGGAGTCAGGCTGCAATGCACAAAGAGTCATAAGTATAGAGAAATGCCCACGTTCCTAAAGTGGCATTTCTAAAATAGTAAAAGTATATAACGGAATTCCCAATGCTAGTCTATGAGAGGAGTAGGTCTCACAGCTTTGAAAAAAGTAATAGGTTGTTTGTAAATACCATTGCATGCCACACATAAAAGCACATGCCTTACCTTTTGCTTGCACAGCACTCTGCCCATAGGGCTACCTAGGGCCTACCTTAGTGGTCACCTATGTGTAATAAAAGGGTAGTTTAAGGCTTGGCAAATAGTGTTATATGCCAAGTCAAAGTGGCATTAAACTGCACAAACAGGCCCTGCAGTGGCAGGCCTGAGACAGGTTGGAACGGCTATGTTTGTGGGTGGCACAATCAGTGCTGCAGGCCTGTAAGTAGCAATTAATTTACAGGCCCTGGGTATATAGGATACCACTTTACAAGGGACTAACAAGTAAATCAAATATGCAAATCAAGTGTAAACCAATCATACAATGTTTAGAGGAGAGAGCACAGGCACTTTAGCACTGATTAGCAATGGTAAAGTGTCCAGAGTTGTAACACCAACATAAAGAAGGTCAGAAAAATAGGTTGAGGAACGTAAAAATGTGTGAATCACTGTGTAGAAAGGGCAGGGTCCAACAATATTGTAGAAATTAGAGGTGCAAATATTCATCAGTTCACTTTTATAATATTGCCGCTTTCAGCCCTGAGAGACGCTGTAAATAGCTGAACATGACTCCGCCTGTTGAGTGTTCTGTTCTCACCCCTCAAAGATGAAGGTGTTTCTCCAGCCAAGGGAGTCAACAGTAGGAGAGAGAAGCTCATGACCTTTCTTGTTGCCCTTAGTGACATGGCGTTTTCCTTATATGGCAGGCTATGCAGTGTCTACAGGTCCCGTCTGAAGGATTCCAGTGTTGCAGCATGTACCAAGAAGTGACACTGCAGGAAGGGGGCACATCAGGTTAAATAAATCACTCTCTCTGGACTAAGGATTAATTTCTATTCACACTGCCCCCTACTTGGAATCTTGTGGACAGCTTGGTCAAGGCTCTCTGGGGTTTGGAATTGAGTCTTGTACAGTGCACGAGGCAGAAAAACAGAAACATCTACAAGCAACATACTGAGTGGATAAAAGTCATCTGGACGGAGGAAGGGTGAGACACCTCTATCATCTACACAAATGAAGGAAAGGTTGGAGGAAAAAAAATGTGTCCAAGACAGTGTCCAGCTGAACTGACCAGCTCTATGTGTTCGTCTTTTGAGTCTATTTAGGGTTTACTAAGGATTTGGACATTAAGAGGGGGGTAAGACAGGGGTGCATTATGGCCCCCTTCGTATTTAACATTTATATAAATGACCTGGACAAGGCTTTGAGTAGCATGGAGATAGATTTTCCCTATGTAGGGTGCCGTGGTCTTCCAGTGCTGCTCTACGCCGACGATTCTGTCTTATTGGCAAGAACGGCACTTGGCCTACAGACTCCACTGGATGCTTTCTCCAGTTTTATGTCGGATGGGGATCTGGCCATTTATGACAACAAATCGTTTGTTATGCAGGTGGGCCCGAGACCAATGAAGGTTTTCTAGTTTAGGGTTGGATCTGCTCTTATTCTTCGCATGCTTTTTCATATCTAGGAGTCCTTCTGGATGATCAGTTAAATTAGGGACCTCAAATCAGTAAAAACAGGGGAGCCATGGAGAGGGCCAATGCTGCAATTTTTTTTTATTTTTCCTCCAAGATAGGGAGAAGACCAATAGGCAAAATGCTGAAGTTGGATCACACTAAAAGTGTGGCATCTGCAAGTTATGGGAGTGAAATCTGGGGCCACAATAAGGTAAACATTCTACAGATAGCAGAGAACTAATTCTTAAAGCTTTTGGCCCCTCAAAGTCTCTCTAATATGGTGGCTCACGAGGAATTGGGTGTTCAGTATTTGTGTGACACTTTAGCATTGCGCCCCATAGTATTTTGGTTAAAATGTTGGCTGAACCCAGAGCTATCCCTCACACTTAATATAGTATGTGAGTGTATGTCCATGGATAAGGATTCCAAAATGTCGTGGCTCAGATACATTAGACATAGCTTTGAAGGGATAGGGCGTGCAGAATTATTCCACAGGCCTGAAAAAATTACTAGGATGGCTGTGGAGCTTGTTTAGGCTTCGTACCTGGCATTAAAAAAACTAGACAGGGATGAGCAGGAATTTAAAAAAGAAAGTGTTCGTAGACACATAATGCTCAAAACAACCCAAAAATGTAGAGCCATATCTCTTAGGTTCCTTGTCCACACACAAAAGGTTTCTCTGAACCAGGTTTAGGACGCACACGCTACATTTTCTATTTGGGCTGCTATACTGCTATACTAGTCATGAGTTAGTACCCTGCGGCTGCGACAGCCTGTCTCCGCAGGACCTATCTCATTTTATGTTTTGTTGTAATTTGTAATTTGTACTCAGTTCCACAAAAACATTTTCTGGTCCCTATTTTAAAAAAAGATGAATTTTAGGCAAGTGCGACCTGCACTTTTATATCTGCAATTAATAAAGGATGATTGTATACCATTTGTGGTGGGGTACCTAAAGTCAATGTTGAAATCAAGACTATGCATGGACAACTGATGTGGGGCTTGATGAAATCTTGGAATAATTACGATGGGATGAACTGTGAACTCTTAGTGCACTGTGCAAGCTGGTCTTGTTCCTTTTAAATTATATTGATTATGGCCCTCAGCCCTCTTATCGTATTTTATGTATTTTTATATATGCTTGATCTTTTTTATGTACTGTTGTTATGTATCTTTTATGGTTATCTCTGTATTGCCGGAATAAAGTTTATTTTGATTTTGATTTGATTTGAGTCTATGACCCTGGACTTGTTTTCTTCACGCCAGCTTGTTTTTAGGTCGACCATTCTAGACCTCTTGTATATACTTGAGTATATACTTATTATATACTTATACGTGTATGTACTATGTGGTCTGGAGATTAGCCCTAGGACTTGTATGGTTCGGCATAGGGACTTTTTTCTGTTAAATTGCCTCTATTTAACTGTCTTGATAGAAAACAACCAGTAGAGGTCAGTAAAATACCAGAATCATTTTAGAATTCTCTAGATTCCAGTCCATAGAAATTGTCTTCCACGAGAACCCGTAGACAATAATATTTTTTTCAAAACTTGTATTTTCAGTGATATTACCACCGAAGGCCCTGATTTCATATTAAAAACAGAGCTTTCGACTCTACCATTTCCCGCTGAAAGGCAATATTTCTCTCCATGTGTTCCCATACCTGCCATGTCACGCAGTTTAGTGCTTACTTTCCCTCCATGTTAAACAACAGTAGATGTTTCTGCACCCAGACTAATGTGCTGCATTGCTAAATACATATAAGGTCCCAAAGGTAAGACCGATTGCATTGCAAATGCTTGTTCTGTACTCTTGGCATCCTCCTAGAAGAACTCAAAGAGATCTGCAGGGTCAATCAATCAATCAATCATAGGCATTTGTAGAGCGCACTACTTACCCGGAGGGTCTCAAGGCGCTAGGGGGGGGGGGGGGTGCTGCTACTGCTCGAACAGCCAGGTCTTGAGCTTCTTCCTGAAGGCGAGGTGGTCTTGGGTCAGGCGCAGGTCGGGAGGGAGGGGGGGTTCCAGGTCTTGGCGGCCAGGTAGGAGAAGGACCTTCCTCCTGTCGTCGCTCTTCGGATGCGGGGGACGGCGGCGAGGGCGTGACTGGCTGATCGGAGGTGTCGTTTGGGAGCGTAGAAGTTGATGCGGTTGTTGAGGTAGCTCGGGCCTTGGTCGTGAAGGGCTTTGTGAGCGTGGGTGAGGAGACGGAAGGTGATTCTCTTGTTGACCGGGAGCCAGTGCAGGTCTCTCAGGTGTTCGGATATGTGGCTGTGTCGTGGGACGTCGAGGATGAGTCTGGCTGAGGCGTTCTGGATCCGTTGGAGTCTCTTCTGGAGCTTGGCGGTGGTTCCGGCATAGAGGGCGTTGCCATAGTCCAGTCGGCTGGTGACGAGGGCCTGGGTGACCGTCTTCCTGGTCTCGGTGGGGATCCACCGGAAGATCTTCCGTAGCATGCGCAGGATGTTGAAGCACGACGAGGAGACGGCGTTGACTTGCCTGGTCATGGAGAGGGAGGAGTCCAGGATGAAGCCCAGGTTGCGTGCGTGGTCTGTCGGTTTGGGTGCGGTGCCCAGGGCGGGGGGCCACCAGGAGTCGTCCCAGGCGGAGGGCGAGGATCCCAGGATGATGACTTCCGTCTTGTCCGAGTTCAGCTTCAGGCGGCTGGTCGACATCCACTCGGCTACCTCTTTCATTCCTTCGTGAAGGTTGGCTCTGGCGGCGGCGGGGTCGTTGGTCAGGGAGAGGATCAGCTGGGTGTCGTCGGCGTAGGAGATGATGCTTAGGTTGTGTTGACGTGCGATGGCCGCGAGGGGGCTCATGTAGACGTTGAAGAGGGTTGGGCTCAGCGAGGAACCTTGGGGTACGCCGCAGATGAGTTTGGTGGCCTCTGACTTGTACGGTGGTAGGCGGACTCTCTGTGTCCTTCCGTCGAGGAAGGAGACGATCCATTCCAGTGCCTTCTCCTGGATTCCGACGTTGCTGAGGCGCTGCACTAGGGTGCGGTGGCAGACGGTGTCGAAGGCCGCGGAGAGGTCTAGGAGGATGAGGGCCGCTGTTTCTCCGTTGTCCATCAGGGCTCGAATGTCATCGGTGGCAGCGATGAGGGCGGTCTCGGTGCTGTGGTTGGCCCGGAAGCCCGACTGCGAGGGGTCGAGGGATCCATTCGTCTTGAGGAAGGCGGCCAGCTGCTTGTTGACGGTCTTCTCGATGACTTTGGCTGGAAACGGGAGCAGCGAGATGGGACGGTAATTCTTGAGTTCGGTGGGGTCCGCTGTTGGTTTCTTGAGTAGAGCGCTGAGTTCGGCATGCTTCCAGCTCTCTGGGAAGGTGGCGGTGGTGAAGGAGGTGTTGATGATGTCCCGTAGGTGGGGTGCAATGACATCGTCGGCTTTGTTGAAGATGTGGTGAGGGCAAGGGTCGGTCGGAGATCCGGAGTGGATGGAGTTCATCATGCGGACGGTGTCTTCGGTGCTGATGTGGGTCCAGGCGCGGAGGGTGGTGGTGGGGGGCGTTGGTTCGGTCGTGTCGGTCGTGGCGTTCGTCGGTTGGGTGCTGAAGCTGTCGTGTATGTCCGCGATCTTGTTGTGGAAGTAGGAGGCGAGGGAGTTGCAGAGTTCTTGCGATGGGGTGATGTCGTTGTTTCCGGCGTTGGGGTTGGAGAGCTCTTTCACGATGTTGAAGAGTTCCTTGCTGTTGTGTGCGTTGTTGTCCAGCCGGTCCCTGAAGGCAGTTTTCTTGGTGGCGCGGAGCAGCTGGTGGTGTTTCCGGGTGGCAAGCTTGAGGGTGGTCATGTTGTCCGGTGTTGGTTCTCTTCTCCAGGCTTTCTCGAGAGCTCGGCAGTTCTTCTTGGAGCTCTTGAGTTCGTCGGTGAACCATGGGGCCTTCTTGCTGCCGGGTCTGCTGGGCGGGGTCCTCAGTGGGGCGAGTTCGTACGCGCAGTTGCTGATCCACTTCGTGAGGTTGTCGGCGGCCTGGCTGGGGTTCGCTGAGCTGGCGGGAGGGTGCTGAATCAGGGAAGCGGCGCGCTGATCGGCTGTGATCTTGTTCCAGCTTCTACGGGCAACCTGTTGCTGGTGGTGGTGGGTCGTCGTTCTTCTGAAGGTGAAGTGGACGCAGCTGTGGTCCGTCCAGTGAAGTCCAGTGGCGTGGGTGAAGGCGATGTCTTTGCTGGATGAGAAGACGCCGTCGAGTGTGTGGCCGGCGAGGTGGGTGGGGATGGTCACCATCTGCTTGAGGCCGAGGTTGGCGAGGTTGTCGAGCAGGGTGGTGGTGTTGTGATCGTTGTTGTTCTCCAGGTGGAAGTTGATGTCTCCCAGGAGGATGTAGTCAGCGGAGGGGAGGGCATGCGGGCTGACGAAGTCGGCGATGTCCTTGCTGAAATGTGTGCCTGGTCCCGGGGGTCGGTAGATCAGGGTGCCTCTGAGGGTGGTCTTCGGGTCGGTGTGGATCTGGAAGTGTAGGTGTTCGGCGGTGGTCAGGATGCCGTCGGTGTTGGTCGTGATGCGGATGGTGTCCCTGTGGATGATGGCGATGCCTCCTCCCGTTTGGTTGGCGGTGCGGTCCCTCCGGGTGATCTTGTAGCCCTCTGGGATGGCGATGGCGATGTCGGGAGCGGAGGAGGCGTTCATCCAGGTTTCGGTGAGGAAGGCAACGTCAGGAGCTGTGGTGTCGATGAGGTTCCAGAGTTCGATGGCGTGTCTGTGGACGGAGCGGGTGTTGAGCAGGACGCACTTGAGGTGGTTGCTGCTGGTGTTCGTCTTGGCGGGTGCTGGTGCGTGGCAGGTCCGATGCAGGTGAACTTGCAGGTGTTGCAGCCGAAGGGTCCGTGGATGCGTCTCGGGGTGGCACGGTAGCATCCCGGGAATCGGCCGTCGTTGAGTGCGTTGAGGGTGGCGGCGTCGTACGTCCGGCGGGTGGGCTGGGAACTGCGGGGGCCAGGGGTCCTGGCGCTGGGCGCGTTCCGGTCGCGGACGGGCGCAGACGAGCTTACCTTTGGCGCGCCTTCGGCGCGCAATCGGCGCGCCCGCTGCGCGTGACCGCTGCGCGTTGGCCACTCTGCCATAAGAGGAGAGTGGAGGGGGCGGAGCGAGGGAGGGGCAGCTGGGAGGCGGGAGCGGGGCGGCGAATGGGAAGGCTCCAGGTGGAGGGGGGCGGGGCCGCAGGGGAACAGCGGCGGGGAGCGGGGAGGTGACGGGGGGCACAGCGGGAAGAAAAAACGGCGGTAAAAACAGCGGGAAAACGCGGGCTGGGCAAGGGACAGGCAGGGAGAAAGAAAGGCTGTGCAAAGCGGGGAAAGGCAGCCCTAACACAGGGGGGACAGACGATAGAGCAGAGGCAGGAGCAGAATGGTCACGCAGGCAGCAGGAGCGGCGCTGCGCTCCAGAAGCAGAGACCACGCCTCGTGGTCGGGGGCACAGCTGCGAGCAGCGGCGGGAACGGGCCAGCAGGGGCACACCCACGGGGAGTGTGCGCAGTGCGTGGAGGAGTGACCGGCCAGGAGGCACAGAGGTCACAGATCACCACTGCGTGCACTCGTCCTTAAATGCTACAGTGGGAGGGAGGGGCAGCTGAGAGGCGGGAGCGGGGCGGCGAATGGGAAGGCTCCAGGTGGAGGGGGGCGGGGCCGCAGGGGAACAGCGGCGGGGAGCGGGGAGGTGACGGGGGCACAGCGGGAAGAAAAAACGGTGGTAAAAACAGCGGGAAAACGGCGGACTGGGCAAGGGACAGGCAGGGAGAAAGAAAGGCTGTGCAAAGCGGGGAAAGGCAGCCCTAACACAGGGGGGACAGACGATAGAGCAGAGGCAGGAGCAGAATGGTCACGCAGGCAGCAGGAGCGGCGCTGCGCTCCAGAAGCAGAGACCACGCCTCGTGGTCGGGGGCACAGCTGCGAGCAGCGGCGGGAACGGGCCAGCAGGGGCACACCCACGGGGAGTGTGCGCAGTGCGTGGATGAGTGACCGGCCAGGAGGCACAGGGTCATCAATCAAAGGGGAGAGATCGGCTTCCGCTGACTACCTTATTTATGGTGACCGGTCTGGTGGGAAGAGGCTAGATATGAACATTAAGTTAGTGGAGGGCCACTCAGCAACAGATCAAAAATTAGCAACTCTAAGGCGGACTCAGTGCAGCTAGAAAGTTGGTGGACTTCAGAGTATACTACATTACAGGAAGAGTTACTCAAGTATTGGTTTACACAAGTGAGAGAAAGAAACCCACATGTGGTTTAATAGAACAGCGTGGAGAGTGAACCACCCTGAGATGCCATCTTGGAAATGCATTGATTACTCCCTGCAGCGGGGTCACAGGGTTGAGATAGGGGCACATAGGCTTTTGTGCTGTTACCAATCTAAATTATGTAACAACAGCAAATAAAGACAGGGGGGCTGTCATGGGATGATCTCTCTTAAACAACTTCTTTGTCCTCTCTGTACAGTTTGCTTGAGCTTTTAGCACGTTTTTTGTAAAAGGAACCGTCAAAAGCTAATTTATTATTACTTAACTGAGGCCACCATGTCAGGACATCAGCTTACTTCCTGAAAGAATTGATTTTTTTAGCGCATGCTTAACGAATCAATACGAGATGAAGTTTTGACGTTTTTTAATCTACTTCGGCAAATTGTACTGAGTGACTTATTCAAGATGTTCCCACTTCTGTTTACTTCTCAGCATGCCTGATCATATTCCTGATTTTTTTATGTCTCAACATGATGGGAAGACTCTTGAAACCAACTCAAATAAACTGATCATGCCATTTTCTAATAGCATTTGTAAGCTAGGTCGACATGTGCCAGACAAGTGAACAATTAAAATTAAATCACATTGACATGAACAATTAAAAATTAAATCATATTGACTGATTGACGTTCAATAACCGTGATAACATAGCCCACAATCTACAGCAGAATCTAACTGACTTTTAACTTTTAAATTATGGCGTCCTAGAAGATAATTCAGTAATTTCAGATGTTATAGCCCGTGAGTTGGTCAAGACTGCACGTAGGTAATGTGAGTTACTGTGCCCAATAATGCAGACAAACCATGAGCCTGCACTGTTTCCTTTTGGGACTCCGCTTGACTCAAATAGCTGAGGTCTCTGGGTGAAAATGTGTCTGGAAATGGGGAATAACCCGGGGAAGCGGGTGCCTTAAATCCAATTCCACCAGTTATTCCCCATTTGTGAGTGGATCCTCAGGGCCAAATGTACAATGGCACAGTGTGAAGGGGAGCAGGATGCAGAGGATGAGTGTGTGAAGGGGCGCAGGATGCAGAGGATGAGAGTGTGAAGGGGAGCAGGATGCAGAGGATGAGTGTGTGAAGGGGCGCAGGATGCAGAGGATGAGAGTGTGAAGGGAAGTAGGATGCAGAGGATGAGTGTGTGAAGGGGAGTAGGATGCAGAGGATGAGAGTGTGAAGGAGCGCAGGATGCAGAGGATGACTGTGTGAAGGTGAATAGGATGCAGAGGATGAGTGTTTGAAGGGGCGCAGAATGCAGAGGATGAGAGTGTGAAGGGGCGCAGGATGCAGAGGATGAGAGTGTGAAGGGGAGCAGGATGCAGAGGATGTGTGTGTGAAGGGGAGCAGGATGCAGAGGATGAGAGTGTGAAGGGAAGTAGGATGCAGAGGATGAGTGTGTGAAGGGGGGAAGGATACAGAGGATGAGTTTGTGAAGGGGTGCAGGATGGAGAGGATGAGTGTTTGAAGGGGCGCAGGACGCAGACGATGAATGTGTGAAGGTAAGCCGGATGCAAAGGATGAGAGGGTGAAGGGGCGCAGGACGCAGAGGATGAGTGTGTGAAGGGGAGCAGGATGCAGAGGATGAGAGTGTGAAGGGGCGCAGGATGCAGAGGATGAGTGTGTGAAGGGGAGCAGGATTCAGAGGATGAGTGTGTGAAGGGACGCAGGATGAAGAAGATGAGCGTAGGAAGGGGTGCAGGATACAGAGGATGAGTGTGTGAAGGGGGAAGGATACAGAAGAGGAGTTTGTGAAGAGGTGCAGGATGGAGAGGATGAGTGAGTGAAGGGGAGCAAGACGCAGAGGATGAGCGTGTGAAGGGGAGCCGAACACAGCAGTTGGGCTAGTGAAGGGGCGCTGGATGCAGAGGAGGAGAGTGTGAAAGGGGAGCAGAATGTAGAGGATGAGTTAGTGAAGGAGAGCAGGATGCAGGGGATGAGTGTATGAAGTTAGGCAGGATGAAGAGAATGAGAGTGTGAAGGAACGCAGGATAGAGAGGCTGAATGTGTGAAGGTGAGCAGGGGGCGCAGGACGCTGAGGATGAGTGTGTGAAGGGGCGCAGAATGAAGTGAATGACCGTGCAAAAGGGAGCAGGACGCAGAGGATGAGCTTGTGAAGGGAAGGAGGATGCAGAGGATGAGAGTGTAAAGGAGAGCAGGATGCAGAGGATGAGAGTGTCAAGGGGAGCAGGACGCAGAGGATGAGTTAGAGAAGGGGAGCAGAATGCAGAGGATGAGTGTGTGAAGGGGAGCAGGGTACAGAGGACGGCTGTGTGAAGGCACGCAGGATGAGAGGATGAGTGTGTGGGAAGGGGATCAGGACGCAGAGGATGAGTTAGTGAAGGGGAGCAGGATGCAGGGGATGAGTGTGTGAAGAGGTGCAGGACACAGAGGATGAGTTTGTGAAGGTGAACAGGATGCAGAGGATGACCGTGCAAAAGGGAGCAGGACGCAGAGGATGAGCTTGTGAAGCGAAGGAGGATGCAGAGGATGAGAGTGTGAAGGAGAGCAGGATGCAGAGGATGAGAGTGTGAAGGGGAGCAGGATGCAGAGGATGAGTGTGTGAAGGGACGCAGGATGGAGAGGATGTGTGTGTGAAGGGGAGCAGGATGCAGAGGATGAGTGTGTGAAGGGGCGCAGGATGCAGAGGATGAGAGTGTGAAGGGGCGCAGGATGCAGAGGATGAGAGTGTGAAGGGGCGCAGGACGCAGAGGATGAGTGTGTGAAGGGGGAAGGATACAGAGGATGAGTTTGTGAAGGGGTGCAGGATGGAGAGGATGAGTGTTTGAAGGGGCGCAGGATGCAGATGATGAATGTGTGAAGTTAAGCAGGATGCAAAGGATGAGAGGGTGAAGGGGCGCAGGACGCAGAGGATGAGTGTGTGAAGGGGAGCAGGATGCAGAGGATGAGTGTGTGAAGGGACGCAGGATGGAGAGGATGTGTGTGTGAAGGGGAGCAGGATGCAGAGGATGAGCGTGGGAAGGGGTGCAGGATACAGAGGATGAGTGTGTGAGGGGGGAAGGATACAGAGGATGAGTTTGTGAAGGGGTGCAGGATGGAGAGTATGAGCGTGTGAAGGGGAGCCGAACACAGCAGTTGGGCTAGTGAAGGGGCGCAGGATGCAGAGGAGGAGAGTGTGAAAGGGGAGCAGAATGTAGAGGATGAGTTAGTGAAGGAGAGCAGGATGCAGGGGATGAGTGTATGAAGCTAAGCAGGATGCAGAGGATGAGAGTGTGAAGGAGCGCAGGATAGAGAGGCTGAGTGTCTGAAGGTGAGCAGGGGGTGCAGGACGCAGAGGATGAGTGTGTGAAGGGGCACAGAACGAAGAGGATGACCCTGCAAAAGGGAGCAGGACGCAGAGGATGAGCTTGTGAAGGGAAGGAGGATGCAGAGGATGAGAGTGCGAAGGAGAGCAGGATGCAGAGGATGAGAGTGTCAAGGGGAGCAGAATGCAGAGGATGAGTGTTTGAAGGGGAGCAGGGTACAGAGGACGGCTGTGTGAAGGCACGCAGGATGAGAGGATGAGTGTGTGGGAAGAGGAGCAGGACGCAGAGGATGAGTTAGTGAAGGGGAGCAGGATGAAGGGTATGAGTTAGAGAAGGGGAGCTGGATGTAGAGGATGAGAGCATGAAGGAGCGCAGGATGCAGAGAATGAGTGTGTTAAGGTGAGCAGGACGCAGAGGATGAAAAGTGAGAAGGGGAGCAGGAGGCAGAGGATTAGAGTGTGAAGGGGCGCAGGATGCAGGGGATGAGTGTTTGAAGGGGCGCAGGACGCAGAGGAAAAATGTGTGAAGGTGAGCAGGACACAGAGGATGAGATTGTGAAGGGGAGCAAGATGAAGAGGATGAGCGTGCGAAAGGGAGCAGGATACAGAGGAGAAGCTTACGAAGGGGAGACGTACGCATAGGATGAGCATGCAGAGGGGAGCAGGACACAGAGGATGAGTTAGTGAAGGGGAGCAGGACGCAGAGGATGAGCTTGTTAAGGGGAGCAGGACGCAGAGGATGAGCGTGGGAATGGGCGCAGGATGTAGAGGATGGATTCAGAAAAGGGGGTGGTGATGAACAGAGTGTCTGAATTGAGCAGACCACTCTTACCCAGTCCAAAGATCAGGGCTTGATCCATCACCGTTATTTATCTCACTGCCCCATCCCAGCCCAGAACCTGGCTATATGCAAATCAGTCTGTCCCTGGCCCAGTGCATCATGGGAACAGGGCAGACTAAACTACCAAGCCAATTCTTCACCAGAAAGGAGACAAGCTACCGGGGACCGGTTTCTGGCATTTCAGCCGTCTTGGGCCCGGCTTGCTTGAATCCTGATGGAGCAGTGAGAAAGGGACTCATGTCTGCGTATACCCTGCCACACAATTCAGAGACTCTGTCCCTCACCACCCCTTGTTGCAAATATTTTTGTCCACCCTAAGCGTGGAAGGGTATTCTCAGATGTGAGACCCTTGCTCATTGCACCATCAGGATTCAAGCAAACCGGGCCGAAGACGGCTGTAATGCCAGAAACCGGTCCCCGGGAGCTTGTTTCCTTCCCAGTGTAAGAATTGGCTTTTGTAGTTTGGTTTGCTCTGTTCCAATCATGCACTGGGACAGGAGCAGACTAATTTGCATACAGCCAGGTTCTGAAACTGGGATGGTGCAGTGAGCTAAAAAACGGTGTTGGATCTAGCCCTGATCTCTTGACTGGGTGAGAGCTTTCTGCTTAATTCAGAGACTCTGTCCCTCACCACCCCTTGTTGTAAATATTTTTGTCCACCCTAAGCATGGAAGGGTATTCTCAGATGTGAGACCCTTGCTCATTGCACCATCAGGATTCAAGCAAACCGGGCCGAAGACGGCTGTAATGCCAGAAACCGGTCCCCGGGAGCTTGTTTCCTTCCCAGTGTAAGAATTGGCTTTTGTAGTTTGGTTTGCTCTGTTCCCATCATGCACTGGGACAGGAGCAGACTAATTTGCATACAGCCAGGTTCTGAAACTGGGATGGTGCAGTGAGCTAAAAAACGGTGTGGGATCTAGCCCTGATCTCTTGACTGGGTGAGAGCTTTCTGCTTAATTCAGAGACTCTGTCTCTCACCACCCCTTGTTGTAAATATTTTTGTCCACCCTAAGCGTGGAAGGGTATTCTCAGATGTGAGACCCTTGCTCATTGCACCATCAGGATTCAAGCAAACCGGGCCGAAGACGGCTGTAATGCCAGAAACCGGTCCCCGGGAGCTTGTTGCCTTCCCAGTGTAAGAATTGGCTTTTGTAGTTTGGTTTGCTCTGTTCCCATCATGCACTGGGACAGGAGCAGACTAATTTGCATACAGCCAGGTTCTGAAACTGGGATGGTGCAGTGAGCTAAAAAACGGTGTTGGATCTAGCCCTGATCTCTTGACTGGGTGAGAGCTTTCTGCTTAATTCAGAGACTCTGTCCCTCACCACCCCTTGTTGTAAATATTTTTGTCCACCCTAAGCGTGGAAGGGTATTCTCAGATGTGAGACCCTTGCTCATTGCACCATCAGGATTCAAGCAAACCGGGCCGAAGACGGTTGTAATGCCAGAAACCGGTCCCCGGGAGCTTGTTTCCTTCCCAGTGTAAGAATTGGCTTTTGTAGTTTGGTTTGCTCTGTTCCCATCATGCACTGGGACAGGAGCAGACTAATTTGCATACAGCCAGGTTCTGAAACTGGGATGGTGCAGTGAGCTAAAAAACGGTGTTGGATCTAGCCCTGATCTCTTGACTGGGTGAGAGCTTTCTGCTTAATTCAGAGACTCTGTCCCTCACCACCCCTTGTTGTAAATATTTTTGTCCACCCTAAGCGTGGAAGGGTATTCTCAGACGTGAGACCCTTGCTCATTGCACCATCAGGATTCAAGCAAACCGGGCCGAAGACGGCTGTAATGCCAGAAACCGGTCCCCGGGAGCTTGTTTCCTTCCCAGTGTAAGAATTGGCTTTTGTAGTTTGGTTTGCTCTGTTCCCATCATGCACTGGGACAGGAGCAGACTAATTTGCATACAGCCAGGTTCTGAAACTGGGATGGTGCAGTGAGCTAAAAAACGGTGTTGGATCTAGCCCTGATCTCTTGACTGGGTGAGAGCTTTCTGCTTAATTCAGAGACTCTGTCCCTCACCACCCCTTGTTGTAAATATTTTTGTCCACCCTAAGCGTGGAAGGGTATTCTCAGACGTGAGACCCTTGCTCATTGCACCATCAGGATTCAAGCAAACCGGGCCGAAGACGGCTGTAATGCCAGAAACCGGTCCCCGGGAGCTTGTTTCCTTCCCAGTGTAAGAATTGGCTTTTGTAGTTTGGTTTGCTCTGTTCCCATCATGCACTGGGACAGGAGCAGACTAATTTGCATACAGCCAGGTTCTGAAACTGGGATGGTGCAGTGAGCTAAAAAACGGTGTTGGATCTAGCCCTGATCTCTTGACTGGGTGAGAGCTTTCTGCTTAATTCAGAGACTCTGTCCCTCACCACCCCTTGTTGTAAATATTTTTGTCCACCCTAAGCGTGGAAGGGTATTCTCAGATGTGAGACCCTTGCTCATTGCACCATCAGGATTCAAGCAAACCGGGCCGAAGACGGCTGTAATGCCAGAAACCGGTCCCCGGGAGCTTGTTTCCTTCCCAGTGTAAGAATTGGCTTTTGTAGTTTGGTTTGCTCTGTTCCCATCATGCACTGGGACAGGAGCAGACTAATTTGCATACCGCCAGGTTCTGAAACTGGGATGGTGCAGTGAGCTAAAAAACGGTGTTGGATCTAGCCCTGATCTCTTGACTGGGTGAGAGCTTTCTGCTTAATTCAGAGACTCTGTCCCTCACCACCCCTTGTTGTAAATATGGATGTAGAGGATGAGCGTGGGAACGGGCGCAGGATGTAGAGGATGAGTGTGGGAAGGGAAACAGGATGGAGAGGATGAGTGTGGGAAGGGAAACAGGATGGAGAGGATGAGTGTGTGAAGGGGAGCAGGATGCAGAGGATGTGTGTGTGAAGGGGTGCAGAATGCAGAGGATGAGTGTGTGAAGTGGAGCCAAACACAGTGGATGAGCTAGTGAAGGGGAGCAGGATGCAGAGGATGAGAGTGCGAAGGGGCGCAGGATGCAGAGGATGAGTGTGTGAAGGGGCGCAGGATGCAGAGGATGAGTGTGTGAAGGGGAGCAGGATGCAGAGGATGAGAGTGCGAAGGGGAGCAGGAGGCAGAGGATGAGAGTGCAAAGGGGAGCAGGACACAGAGGATGAGAGTGCGAAAGGAAGTAGGACGCAGAGGATGAGCTTGTGAAGGGGCACAGGATGCAGAGGATGTGCAAGCGAAGGGGAGCAGGACGCAGAGGATGAGTGTGTGAAGGGAAGGAGGATGCAGAGCATGAGAGTGTGAAGGGGAGCAGGATGCAGAGGATGAGAGTGTCAAGGGGAGCAGGATGCAGAGGATGAGCATCTGAAGTGGAGCAGGATGCAGAGCATGAAAGTGTGAAGGGGAGCAGGACGTAGAGGATGAGTTAGAGAAAGGGAGCAGGATGCAGAGGATGAGAGTGTGAAGGAGCGCAGGATGCAGAGGATGAGTGTGTGAAGGTGAGCAGGACGTAGAGGATGAGTGTGTGAAGGGGAGAAGGATGCAGAGGATGTGTTAGAGAAGGGGAGCAGGATGCAGAGGATGAGACTGTGAAGGAGTGCAGGATGCAGAGGATGAGTGTGTGAAAATGAGCAGGATGTAAAGGATGAGAGCATGAAGGAGC
The DNA here is from genome assembly GCF_964263255.1 of Lissotriton vulgaris. NCBI lineage: Eukaryota > Metazoa > Chordata > Amphibia > Caudata > Salamandridae > Lissotriton > Lissotriton vulgaris. The sequence continues at coordinate 22,205,543 of NC_141686.1, read as the reverse complement.
GCAGGATGCAGAGAATGAGTTTGTTAAGGTGAGCAGGACGCAGAGGATGAAAAGTGAGAAGGGGAGCAGGAAGCAGAGGATGAGAGTGTGAAGGGGCGCAGGATGCAGGGGATGAGTGTTTGAAGGGGCGCAGGACGCAGAGGAAAAATGTGTGAAGGTGAGCAGGACGCAAAGGATGAGAGTGTGAAGGGGTGCAGGACGCAGAGGATGAGTGTGTGAAAGGGCACAGGACGCAGAGGATGAGTGTGATGGGGAGCAGGATGCAGAGGATGAGTGTGTGAAGAGGTGCAGGACACAGAGGATGAGATTGTGAAGGGGAGCAAGACGCAGAGGATGAGCGTGCAAAGGGAGCAGGATACAGAGGAGAAGCGTATGAAGGGGAGACGTACGCAGAGGATGAGCATGCAGAGGGGAGCAGGACACAGAGGATGAGTTAGTGAAGGGGATGTGGACGCAGAGAATGAGCGTGGGAACGGGCGCAGGATGTAGAGGATGAGTTGGTGAAGGGGGGCAGGACGCAGAGGATCAGCGTGTTAAGGGGAGTAGGACGCAGAGGATGAGTTAGTGAAGGGGAGCAGGACGCAGAGGATGAGCGTGGGAACGGGTGCAGGATGTAGAGGATGAGTGAGTGAAGGGAAACAGGATGGAGAGGATGTGTGGGTGAAGGGGTGCAGGATGCAGAGGATGAGTGTGTGAAGTGGAGCCAAACACAGTGGATGAGCTAGTGAAGGGGAGCAGGATGCAGAGGATGAGAGTGCGAAGGGGCGCAGGATGCAGAGGATGAGTGTGTTAAGGGGAGCAGGACGCAGAGGATGAGTTAGTGAAGGGGAGCAGGACGCAGAGGATGAGCGTGGGAACGGGCGCAGGATGTAGAGGATGAGTGAGTGAAGGGAAACAGGATGTAGAGGATGAGTGTGTGAAGGGGAGCAAGATGCAGAGGATGTGTGTGTGTGAAGGGGTGCAGGATGCAGAGGATGAGTGTGTGAAGTGGAGCCAAACACAGTGGATGAGCTAGTGAAGGGGAGCAGGATGGATAGGATGAGTGTGTGGGAAGGGGAGAAGGTTGCTGAGGAGGAGAGTGTGAAAGGGGAGCAGGACGCAGAGGATGAGTTAGTGAAGGGGAGCACGATGCAGGGGATGAGTTAGAGAAGGGGAGCAGGAAGCAGAGGATGAGGGTGTGAAGGGGCACAGGATGCAGAGGATGAGTGTGTGAAGGGGCGCAGGATGCAGAGGATGAGTGTGTGAAGGGGAGCAGGACGCAGAGGATGAGCGTGTTAAGGGGTGCAGGACACAGAGGATGAGTTAGTGAAGGGGAGCAGGACGCAGAGGATGAGCGTGGGAAAGGGCGCAGGATGTAGAGGATGAGTGAGTGAAGGAAAACAGGATGGAGAGGATGAGTGTGTGAAGGGGAGCAGGATGCAGAGGATGTGTGTGTGAAGGGGTGCAGGTTGCAGAGGATGAGTGTGTGAAGTGGAGCCAAACACAGTGGATGAGCTAGTGAAGGGGAGCAGGATGCAGAGGATGAGAGTGCGAAGGGGCGCAGGAAGGATACAGAGGATGAGTGTGTGAAGGGGCACAGGATGCAGAGGATGAGTGTGTGAAGGGGAGCAGGATGCAGAGGAGGAGAGTGCGAAGGGGAGCAGGATGCAGAGGATGAGAGTGCAAAGGGGAGCAGGACGCAGAGGATGAGAGTGCGAAGAGAAGTAGTATGCAGAGGATGAGCTTGTGAAGGGGCACAGGATGCAGAGGATGTGCAAGCGAAGGGGAGCAGGACGCAGAGGATGAGTGTGTGAAGGGACGGAGGATGCAGAGCATGAGAGTGTGAAGGGGAGCAGGATGGAGAGGATGAGAGTGTCAAGGGGAGCAGGATGCAGAGAATGAGCATCTGAAGTGGAGCAGGATGCAGAGCATTAAAGTGTGAAGGGGAGCAGGACACAGAGGATGAGTTAGTGAAGGGGAGCAGGACGCAGAGGATGAGCGTGGGAACGGGCGCAGGATGTAGAGGATGAGTGAGTGAAGGGAAACAGGATGGACAGGATGAGTGTGTGAAGGGGAGCAGGATACAGAGGATGTGTGTGTGTGAAGGGGTGCAGGATGCAGAGGATGAGTGTGTGAAGTGGAGCCAAACACAGTGGATGAGCTAGTGAAGGGGAGCAGGATGCAGAGGATGAGAGTGCGAAGGGGTGCAGGATGCAGAGGATGAGTGTGTGAAGGGGCGCAGGATGCAGAGGATGAGTTAGTGAAGGGGAGCAGGACGCAGAGGATGAGCGTGGGACGGGCGCAGGATGTAGAGGATGAGTGAGTGAAGGGAAACAGGATGGACAGGATGAGTGTGTGAAGGGGAGCAGGATACAGAGGATGTGTGTGTGTGAAGGGGTGCAGGATGCAGAGGATGAGTGTGTGAAGTGGAGCCAAACACAGTGGATGAGCTAGTGAAGGGGAGCAGGATGCAGAGGATGAGAGTGCGAAGGGGTGCAGGATGCAGAGGATGAGTGTGTGAAGGGGCGCAGGATGCAGAGGATGAGTGTGTGAAGGGGAGCAGGATGCAGAGGATGAGAGTACGAAGAAGAGCAGGATGCAGAGGATGAGAGTGCAAAGGGGAGCAGGACGCAGAGGATGAGAGTGCGAAGGGAAGTAGGGTGTAGAGGATGAGCTTGTGAAGGGGCACAGGATGCAGAGGATGTGCAAGCAAAGGGGAGCAGGACGCAGAGGATGAGTGTGTGAAGGGACGGAGGATGCAGAGCATGCGAGTGTGAAGGGGAGCAGGATGCAGAGGATGAGAGTGTCAAGGGGAGCAGGATGCAGAGGATGAGCATCTGAAGTGGAGCAGGATGCAGTGCATGAAAGTGTTAAGGGGAGCAGGACACAGAGGATGAGTTAGTGAAGGGGAGCAGGACGCAGAGGATGAGCATGGGAACAGGCGCAGGATGTAGAGGATGAGTGAGTGAAGGGAAACAGGATGGAGAGGTTGAGTGTGTGAAGGGGAGCAGGATGCAGAGGATGTGTGTGTGAAGGGGTGCAGGATGCAGAGGATGAGTATGTGAAGGGGTGCAGGATGCAGAGGATGAGTGTGTGAAGGGGCGCAGGATGCAGAGGATGAGTGTGTGAAGGGGAGCAGGATGCAGAGGATGAGAGTGCGAAGGGGAGCTGGATGCAGAGGATGAGAGTGCAAAGGGGAGCAGGACGCAGAGGATTAGAGTGCGAAGGGAAGTAGGATGCAGAGGATGAGAGTGCGAAGAGGCGCAGGATGCAGAGGATGAGTGTGTGAATGGGAGCAGGATGCAGAGGATGAGAGTGCAAAGGGGAGCAGGATGCAGAGGATGAGAGTGCAAAGGGGAGCAGGACGCAGAGGATGAGAGTGCGAAGGGAAGTAGGATACAGGGGAGGAGCTTGTGAAGGGGCACAGGATGCAGAGGATGTGCAAGCGAAGGGGAGCAGGACGCAGAGGATGAGTGTGTGAAGGGAAGGAGGATGCAGAGCATGAGAGTGTGAAGGGGAGCAGGATGCAGAGGATGAGAGTGTCAAGGGGAGCAGGATGCAGAGGATGAGCATCTGAAGTGGAGCAGGATGCAGAGCATGAAAGTGTTAAGGGGAACAGGACACAGAGGATGAGTTATTGAAGGGGAGCAGGACGCAGAGGATGAGCGTCGGAACGGGCGCAGGATGTAGAGGATGAGTGAGTGAAGGGAAACAGGATGGAGAGGATGAGTGTGTGAAGGGGAGCAGGATGCAGAGGATGTGTGTGTGAAGGGGTGCAGGATGCAGAGGATGAGTGTGTGAAGTGGAGCCAAACACAGTTGATGAGCTAGTGAAGGGGAGCAGGATGCAGAGGATGAGAGTGCGAAGGGGCGCAGGATGCAGAGGATGAGTGTGTGGGAAGGGGAGAAGGTTGCTGAGGAGGAGAGTGTGAAAGGGGAGCAGGACGCAGAGGATGAGTTAGTGAAGGGGAGCACGATGCAGGGGATGAGTTAGAGAAGGGGAGCAGGATGCAGAGGATGAGAGTGTGAAGGGGCGCAGGATGCAGAGGATGAGTGTGTGAAGGGGAGCAGGATGCAGAGGATGAGAGTGCGAAGGGGAGCAGGATGCAGAGGATGAGAGTGCAAAGGGAGCAGGACGCAGAGGATGAGCGTCGGAACGGGCGCAGGATGTAGAGGATGAGTGAGTGAAGGGAAACAGGATGGAGAGGATGAGTGTGTGAAGGGGAGCAGGATGCAGAGGATGTGTGTGTGAAGGGGTGCAGGATGCAGAGGATGAGTGTGTGAAGTGGAGCCAAACACAGTTGATGAGCTAGTGAAGGGGAGCAGGATGCAGAGGATGAGAGTGCGAAGGGGCGCAGGATGCAGAGGATGAGTGTGTGGGAAGGGGAGAAGGTTGCTGAGGAGGAGAGTGTGAAAGGGGAGCAGGACGCAGAGGATGAGTTAGTGAAGGGGAGCACGATGCAGGGGATGAGTTAGAGAAGGGGAGCAGGATGCAGAGGATGAGAGTGTGAAGGGGCGCAGGATGCAGAGGATGAGTGTGTGAAGGGGAGCAGGATGCAGAGGATGAGAGTGCGAAGGGAAGTAGGATGCAGAGGATGAGCTTGTGAAGGGGCACAGGATGCAGAGGATGTGCAAGCGAAGTGGAGCAGGATGCAGAGGATGAGTGTGTGAAGGGACGGAGGATGCAGAGCATGAGAGTGTGAAGGAGAGCAGGATGCAGAGGATGAGTGTGTGAAGGGGAGCAGGACGCAGAGGATGAGTGTGTGAAGGAGAATAGTCTGCAGAGGATGAGTCTGTGAAGGGAAGGAGGATGCAGAGCATGAGAGTGTGAAGGGGAGCAGGATGCAGAGGATGAGCATCTGAAGTGGAGTAGGATGCAGAGGATGAGTGTGTGAACGGGAGCAGGGTACAGAGGACGGTTGTGTGAAGTGGCGCAGGATGGAGAGGATGAGTGTGTGGGAAGGGGAGCAGGATGCAGAGGAGGAGAGTGTGAAAGGTGAGCAGGACGCAGAGGATGAGTTAGTGAAGGGGAGCACAATACGGTGGATGAGTTAGCGAAGGGGAGCAGGATACAGAGGATGAGAGTGTGCAGGAATGCAGGATGCAGAGGATGAGAGTGTGAAGGAATGCAGGATGCAGAAGATGAGTGTGTTAAGGAGCGCAGGATCCAGAGAATGAGTTAGAGAAGGGGAGCAGGATGCAGAGGATGAGAGTGTGAAGGAGCGCAGGATGCAGAGGATGAGTGTGTGAGGGTGAGCAGGACGTAGAGGATGAGTGTGTGAAGGGGAGCAGGATGCAGAGGATGAGAGTGTGAAGGAGCGCAGGATGCAGAGGATGAGTGTGTGAAGGTGAGCAGGATGCAGAGGATGAGGTAGAGAAGGGGAGCAGGATGTAGAGGATGAGAGTATGAAGGAACACAGGATGCAGAGGATGAGTGTGTTAAGGTGAGCAGGCCGCAGAGGATGAAAAGTTAGAAGTGGAGCAGGAGGCAGAGGATGAGAGTGTGAAGGGGTGCAGGACGCAGAGGATGAGTGTGTGAAAGGGCACAGGAAGCAGAGGATGAGTGTGATGGGGAGCAGGATGCAGAGGATGAGTGTTTTATAGGGGCGCAGAACGAAGAGGATGAGCATGCGAAGGAGAGCAGGATGCAGAGGATGAGTGTGTGAAGAGGTGCAGGACACAGAGGATGAGATTGTGAAGGGGAGCAAGACGCAGAGGATGAGCGTGCGAAAGGGAGCAGGATACAGAGGAGGAGCGTACGAAGGGGAGCCGTACGCGAGGATGAGCATGCAGAGGGGAGCAGGAAAAATAGGATGAGTTAGTGAAGGGGAGCAGGACGCAGAGCATGAGCGTGTTAAGGGGAGCAGGATACAGAGGATAAGAGTGCGAAGGGGAGCAGGACGCAGAAGAGGAGTGTGTGAAGGGAAACAGGATGGAGAGGATGAGTGTGTGAAGGGGAGCAGGATGCAGAGGATGTGTGTGTGAAGGGGTGCAGGATGCAGAGGATGATTGTGTGAAGGGGAGCCAAACACAGCGGATGAGCTAGTGAAGGGGAGCAGGATGCAGAGGATGAGAGTGCGAAGGTGCGCAGGATGCAGAGGATGAGTGTCTGAAGGGGCGCAGGATGCAGAGGATGAGTGTGTGAAGGGGAGCAGGATGCAGAGGATGAGAGTGCGAAGGGGAGCAGGATGCAGATTCAATTGTTGCCACGCCCCTGCACTGAACAGTGCAGACCTCCCCGAATTGCAACCCAAGCACTCCTGGCTCCCGACATGCTAATATGGCAGGAATGCTTAACGCCCCCATTTTCCTAACCAGACCCAGATGAGGGAGTGAAAAATACATAGTCCACTAGTGTCCCTGCCACTGCTGCTCTGAGATAGCAATGGGCACACGGTGAAGGATTTCTAATATTGCTGGCACATGCCTCAAGCAGGAGGCCCCCACTTTGATACGTCGGCGGGACAGTTGCAGTAAGCAGAAATAATTGCTGCCATATAATAAGTAAGGCAGCTGAGAGCAGAAAGGAGGGTGGTGGGACAGAAGGGCTGGTGGTTGTGGGGCCTCTAAAGTTAGCATCGGGTATGTTACTGCAACGCAAATTCTGAGAGCGGCGACATCAAAACATGATACAGTCTCCAAATTCATGCAAACTTCTGTTAGACGGGGACCTGGAGGGTCGGCCGAGGACTGGGGGAGAGGCCTCCGGTGAGGGCCGTCTCCAGCGATCGTACAGACAAGTAACTTCCCCCCCACAGATGGACACCACACAAGGATGAGGTCAACACTCTTTATATACGATTCTTAAGGCAGAGGTATCAACGGTACAGTGAGGTCGGGACACGAGGGTCCTCTCAATTCTAGTCTCTGAGGGGGAAAGGGTAGCGGGACAGTCTTGGTACCGGTCTGGTATGGGGTGGCAAGATGGGTAGCTCACAATCCTCGAGCTCGGTGATCTGGAAGGTCGGGCCGCGGCAGCGCCAGCCGGCTAGGATGACAAGTCTCACTTGAGAAGGGCCGCGGCAGCGCCAGCAGGCAGGAGTGATGGTTCACAAGGATGGGCCGCGGCAGCGCCAGCAGGTCCCGACGATGGTTCGCAAGGATGGGCCGCGGCAGCGCCAGCAGGTCCCGACGATGGTTGACAAGGATGGGCCGCGGCAGCGCCAGCACGTCCCGACGATGGTTCACAAGGATGGGCCGCGGCAGCGCCAGCAGGTCCCGACGAAGGTGTAGGTTGCAGAGGGCCGCGGCAGCGCCAGCAGGCAGGAGCGATGGTTCACAAGGATGGGCCGCGGCAGCGCCAGCAGGTCCCGACGAAGGTGTAGGTTGCAGAGGGCCGCGGCAGCGCCAGCAGGCAGGATCGATGATTCACAAGGCAGGGCTGCGGCAGCGCCAGCAGTCTGTCAAGGATGAGTTCTTCAAGGTGTCTCTCGACTCCAGGATACAACTGCCTTCCTGCTCTGGAGCTGCCCCAGTTATAGGTCTGGCCTCCTTTGATGTCCGGGCCCTCGCGCTTGGAGGTCGGGAGGTCCGGGATGAGGGAGTCCAGACACCAGGCAGGGGGGTGGAGCCAGCGCCCGGGGAGGCTGGGAGCGATCGGCACCTGGCGGGGGAGAGCCATCGACACTCCTTTCTCCCATTGACCTGCCAAGTGGTCTCTTCACCTCCTGGGTGGATGGTGGTGCCTCGATGTCGGGGCCTGGCCAGGCCCTGGGTTGGGGTCGAGCTGAGGCCACGCGGCCTCGTGGTGCAGTGTCCAAGATGGCGGCGGAGCCGGGGCATTGCTGCTGAAGGAGGCCCGGGCCGGCCGATGTCGTGGTGTTCGGGAGCAGGCGTCCCGTTGGGGACGGGTTGCAGGTTGCTTCGGCGGGTTGTCGGGTGGTTCTTCTGGTGACACTGGGAGAGCCGGTGTTCGGGTCTTCCTATGCGGAGAGGGAGTGGCCCGTGTACGAGGCCTGTCCAACATGCGTCCCCCCCAGCTGAAGGCAGGGAGAGTCACCCATCTTCCTGGGTACTCTCCTCGCCGAGGCGGAAAAAGCGTGACAGGCCGTCTGCGTTGGCGTGGTCTTGGCCAGGGCGATGCTCCACAGTGAAGTCCATCCCCTGCAGGGAGATGGACCATCGCAACAGTTTTGGGTTCTCCCCCCGCATCTGCATCAGCCATTGCAGGGGTCTATGGTCTGTTTGTACCCTGAAATGGGTACCGAAGAGGTAGGGCCGGAGCTTCTTGAGGGCCCATACTACTGCGAAGGCCTCCCGCTCGATGGTGCTCCAGCGCTGCTCTCGGGCCAGCAGGCGTTGGCTGATGAAGGCCACTGGCTGGTCGACTCCCTCGGCGTTGAGTTGAGAGAGTACTGCCCCAACGCCATGATCGGAGGGGTCCGTCTGGACGATGAATTCCCGGCTGTAGTCGGGGGCCTGGAGCACGGGGGCGGTGCACATGGCGGCCTTCAACTTCTCGAAGGCCGCTTGACAGTCCGGAGTCCAGTTGACGGTTTTGGGGTTTTTCTTGGAGGTGAGTTCTGTGAGGGGCCCCACAATGCTGCCATAGTCCTTTACAAACCGCTGGTAGTATCCGGTGAGCCCTAGGAAGGCTCGGACCTCGGTTTGGGTGACAGGAGGTTGCCAGGACTGGATGGCCGCGATCTTGAGCTGAAGGGGGGCCACCAGACCGCTCCCCACTTGGTGTCCGAGATAGGTCACAGACCCCTGGCCGATCTGACATTTACTGGCTTTGATGGTGAGGCCAGCCTGCTGGAGGGCGTGCAGGACTTCTCGGAGGTGGTGAAGGTGGTCGGCCCAGTGACGACTGTACACAGCGATATCGTCCAGGTAGGTGGCGCTGAATTCTTCGAGGCCCGCCAATACCTTGTTCACGAGTCGTTGGAAAGTAGCTGGGGCGTTTTTCATGCCGAATGGCATCACGTTGAAGTGGTAGTGGCCATCCGGGGTGGAGAAGGCGGATCGCTCTTGGGCTCTGGGGGTGAGGCCGATCTGCCAGTAGCCCGCTGTTAGGTCGAAGATGCTCAGGTAGCGGGCGGCCCCCATGCGGTCAATCAGCTCATCCGCCCGGGGGATGGGGTGAGCGTCGGTTCGGGTAACAGCGTTCAGGCCCCGATAGTCTACACAGAACCGGAGCGCGGGGGCGACGCCCGGGGCGGCAGCCTTGGGGACCAGTACGACTGGGCTGGCCCAGGGGCTGTTGGAGGGCTCGATCACTCCTAGCGCCAGCATTTTGGAGACTTCGTCCTGGATGCAGGTGCGCACCCGATCTGGCACTCAGTACGCCCTGTGTCGAATAGGCGGACTATCCCCGGTGTCCACGTCATGGAGGCACCAGGGGGTGACCCCTGGGGTGAGGGAGAACAGATCCGAAAATTGCAGCAGGAGAGCCCGGCAGTCTTGGTGTTGTTCCGGGGACAAGGCCTCGGAGAGTCTGACCCCGTCCACGGAGCCATCTTTTTCACGGGTCCTCAGTAGGTCCGGGAGGGGCTCGGAGTCTTCCTCTGTCCCACTATCTGTTGCCATTAGTAGGCTGAGCTCCGAGCATACGAAGTGGGGTTTGAGTCTGTTTGCGTGGAGGACTCGGAGCGGGTTCCGGGGGGACTCAATGTCTATTAGGTAGGTGACAGGACCCTTGCGCTCTATCACTTTGAAGGGTCCTGTCCACTTGTCTTGCAGGGCACAAGGTTCGACTGGAGACATCACCCATACTTGCTGGCCTGGTTCGAACTCGATGGAGGAGGCATGTTGATCGTACCATTTCTTCATGTCCTCCTGACTGGCCTCAAGGTTGGCTTTGGCGAGTTCCCTGAATCGCCGGGTCTGGTTGCGGAGGGTCAGGAGATACTTGTACATGTCCGGAGGGGTCTTCTGGGGGGCCATCTCCCATCCTTCCTTGACCAGGCTGAGGGGGCCCCGGACGGGGTGTCCGTACAGGAGCTCGAATGGGCTGAAGCCGAGGGATTTCTGGGGAACTTCTCGATAGGCGAAGAGGAGGCACGGGAGCAGCACGTCCCATTGGCGACGTAGGGGTTCTTCCAGGCCCATGATCATTCCCTTGAGGGTACAGTTAAACCGCTCGACCAGTCCGTTTCCTTGAGGGTGATAAGGGGTCGTGAAGCGGTAGGTGACCCCACACTGTTGCCAGAGAGACCTCATGTATTTTGAGATAAAGTTCGTGCCCCTGTCGCTGACGACCTCCCGGGGGAAGCCCACTCGAGAGAAGATCCCCATCAGGGCTCGGCCTACCACGGGTGCTGTCACAGTTTGAAGAGGAATGGCCTCGGGGTACCGGGTGGCGTGGTCCACCAGGACTAGGATGAACCGGTGCCCCTGGGCCGTTCGGGGGTCTAGGGGCCCCACAATGTCTATTCCCACCCGTTCGAACGGGGTGGTGACGATGGGAAAGGGTTGCAAGGGTGCTTTAATCTTTCGGCCGCTCTTCCCGCTGGCCTGGCAGGTGGGGCAGGCCCGGCAGTGGTTGGAGACATCATTTCGCATTTTGGGCCAGTAAAAGTGTGTTACCAGGCGGTTGTAAGTTTTGTCTTGTCCCAAGTGTCCAGCAAGAGGGACATCGTGCGCTAAGTTCAAAAGGAAGTTTCGGAAGCGGAGGGGCACCACCAACACCCGACTGGCCCCCAGCTCCGCAATCCTTTGCTCGCTGTAGAGCAGGTCATTGTCCCAATAAATCCAGTGTGCCCCCGCGGTGTCTCCTGCGCTCTGGGCGAGGGCTTGCTGCCTGAGTCCCTCGAGGGAGGGACAGGTCTTCTGTTCTTGTCGGAATTGTTCTTGGGTGGGACCACCTTCCTGTCGCCACTGAGCCAGTTCTGGAAGGTCCTGAAGTTGCACGGGCTCTTCTCTGTTTTGTTCTGGGAGATTGGCACTTAGGGCGTCTCCCTCCGGGACGATCGGGGGAGGAGGCTCTGGCCATTCGGGTTCTTCGGGACTGGAGATGGCGCGGGCGGACATGGACCGGGTCGGTATGCAGGCCCATTCAGGGAGGCCTAACATCCCCAGGTGCTCTCTTCTTTCGACGGCTGCCCAGGGGGAACTTTCGAGGTCGTTCCCCAGGAGGCAGTCCACTGGGGCATCATCGCGGACAGTCACCTTCAGCATTCCGGACACTCCTCCCCACTCGAAGGGGACGCAGGCCATCCGACACAGGCTTTCTGAGTTGTCGGCTGATCGGACGGGGCAAAGGACGTTTGGCAGGATCTGCTCCGGGGTTACCAGATGACAGCGGACCGCCGACACACAGGCCCCGGTGTCGCGTAGGGCTTCGGCCTTGCGCCCATTTATGTTTACCCACTGGCTGTATTTTCTCGTATTGGCGGGTAGGGGAGCCCGCGGAATCATGTCTCTTTCCCCTAGGCAGACCAGGGACATGGCGGCTGGTTCCCACTCGGGCTGTTCCTGTTCGTATTCTTCATAATCCTCTGGGGCTTGCTCTTCTCCCAGGGCGGCGGCAGCGACCTGGCGAGGTATAGGATTCTGGTTCTTCTGGCAATTAGGGTCGTTGGCATAGTGGCCGGCCCGCTGGCACCGGTGGCAAGTAACGTTGGCTCGGAACCCCGGACGCATCGGGGGGTTTCCCCTGCCGGCCGGGGGCGGGGTGTTGCTGACGGGAGCCGCCGGGGCGGCGTCTCGGCCCCGTCCCTGGCCTCCTCCTCCTCCTCGGGGGCGATGGGGACCTTGGTTGGTTCTGTTTGGCTCGCTGGGCCCACTTCGGGAAACTCGAGTGCTTTCCCACCGGTCAGCTTCGGCGGCGAGCTGCCGAGGTTCAGTCAGTTTGCTGTCGAGGAGGTGCTGCCTGAGCTCGACGAAGCAATTGTTGGAGAGGTGCTCCCACACAATTAGGTTAAAGAGTTGCTCGTAGGGGGTTACCTGGCTGCCCTTGATCCACCCCTCGAATGCTCTGCTGAAAAAGTTCACGTATTCTACCCAAGTTGTACCCGGGATCCGTTTGCAGTCGCGGAACCGCTGGCGGTACATCTCGGGCGTGAGTCCGTATCGAGTGAGGAGGGCTGCCTTCATGTGGTCGTAGGACGTCATCTGATGGTCCGGCAGTTGCAGCAGGGCGTCGCGCCCTTCGTTGACGAACCTCCCCCATAACCCGGCTCCCCAGTCACTTCGAGAAATCCGGTGGGAGGTCATGGCTATTTCGTAGGCCTTGAACCACTGCTGGATATCGTCATTCTTATAATATTCTCGGACGACATCCTTGGGGATGTGGACTTTAGGGTCTGCAGGGCCCGGAGTGTTCGGGCGCTCTGGCACCCCGAGGTCTTTATTTTGTTTCCGAAGCTCTATTTCGGCTAGGTTGTGCTCATGTTCGTAGGCCAGTTTTTTCTCTTCTAACTCTCTCTGTTTTTGCTTCTCTTCCCGCTCCTCTCGGAGCTGCCAGTGTTCCAATGTTATCTTCTGTTCGGCCAATTTCAGTTCTCCGTCCAACCGAAGTCGTGCCAATTCTAATTCATGGAGTCTGCTTTTCTCTCGTTCTCGGATCTCCTCCGGGGAGAGACCCGATCTCCTTCCTTCTGCCGGAGTGGTGCTTGTTTCTGGCGTCTTGGTGTTCTGGTTTTGGGGTACGGTCGTACCCGTCTCCGCCCAAGATTCCAAGGCGTGTTTGAAGTCCTCTTTCGTGCTCAGTCCTGTGGTGGCAATGCCTAGTTCCATGCAAAATTGTTTCAGTTCTCTGTGGTTGTGTTCTTCTAATTTCTCCATCTGGAATTTTCCTGTGGATCCGCTCTCTTTGGTTGTCATTGTGGTTGAGTCGTGGGGTGAGTTACTCTCTGTACGATTACGCGTTGGTTCGGATCGCGCCGCTGGCCACCAATGTTAGACGGGGACCTGGAGGGTCGGCCGAGGACAGGGGGAGAGGCCTCCGGTGAGGGCCGTCTCCAGCGATCGTACAGACAAGTAACTTCCCCCCCACAGATGGACACCACACAAGGATGAGGTCAACACTCTTTATATACGATTCTTAAGGCAGAGGTATCAACGGTACAGTAAGGTCGGGACACGAGGGTCCTCTCAATTCTAGTCTCTGAGGGGGAAAGGGTAGCGGGACAGTCTTGGTACTGGTCTGGTACGGGGTGGCAAGATGGGTAGCTCACAATCCTCGAGCTCGGAGATCTGGAAGGTCGGGCCGCGGCAGCACCAGCCGGCTAGGATGACAAGTCTCACTTGAGAAGGGCCGCGGCAGCGCCAGCAGGCAGGAGTGATGGTTCACAAGGATGGGCCACGGCAGCGCCAGCAGGTCCCGACAATGGTTCGCAAGGATGGGCCGCGGCAGCGCCAGCAGGTCCCGACGATGGTTCACAAGGATGGGCCGCGGCAGCGCCAGCAGGTCCCGACGATGGTTCACAAGGATGGGCCGCGGCAGCGCCAGCAGGTCCCGACGAAGGTGTAGTTTGCAGAGGGCCGCGGCAGCGCCAGCAGGCAGGAGCGATGGTTCACAAGGATGGGCCGCGGCAGCGCCAGCAGGTCCCGACGAAAGTGTAGGTTGCAGAGGGCAACGGCAGCGCCAGCAGGCAGGATCGATGATTCACAAGGCAGGGCTGCGGCAGCGCCAGCAGTCCGTCAAGGATGAGTTCTTCAAGGTGTCTCTCGACTCCAGGATACAACTGCCTTCCTGCTCTGGAGCTGCCCCAGTTATAGGTCTGGCCTCCTTTGATGTCCGGGCCCTCGCGCTTGGAGGTCGGGAGGTCCGGGATGAGGGAGTCCAGACACCCAGCAGGGGGGTGGAGCCAGCGCCCGGGGAGGCTGGGGGCGATCGGCACCTGGCGGGGGAGAGCCATCGACACTCCTTTCTCCCATTGACCTGCCAAGTGGTCTCTTCACCTCCTGGGTGGATGGTGGTGCCTCGATGTCGGGGCCTGGCCAGGCCCTGGGTTGGGGTCGAGCTGAGGCCATGCGGCCTCGTGGTGCAGTGTCCAAGATGGCAGCGGAGCCGGGGCATTGCTGCTGAAGGAGGCCCGGGCCGGCCGATGTCGTGGTGTTCGGGAGCAGGCGTCCCGTTGGGGACGGGTTGCAGGTTGCTTCGGCGGGTTGTCGGGGTGGTTCTTCTGGTGACACTGGGAGAGCCGGTGTTCGGGTCTTCCTATGCGGGGAGGGAGCGGCCCGTGTACGAGGCCTGTCCAACAACTTCCATCTTCATTTTAACATTAAAACCATACGACCGGCATCCCCTACTTCTCTTTGCTTACCTTTAATAAAAGAAAACACCAACATCCACTGTGTCTAACTGGCCAAACGAACAAAGGCAGTTCGAAAGAACGACAGGAACTTTTTAAAGCGAATATGGGGGCAGCTCCTCTGACTGTGGTGCTAAGTAAGGAGATGGGGGGAGAAGCTCTCTAGGTCCAAGTACTTACAACTAAAAAGCTGGGCTCAGAGTTTGCGATTTGCATTGGGATCCATGAAACATCTGGAGGAACAATTGTCAGGAAATCCCACAGGGAAGAAGGTAGTATCAATCTGGTACTCGGAACTTTCAGGAGGCTTTCATAAGAGGCAAGATAAACAGCCTAATTTGTTTTAGAAACAAGAAGTATAGGAACAAGTTTAGCTGTTTTGGAGTTTGAGATGGAAAAACTAGATATACAACTGGTTGCAAATCTAGTTACTGAGGAGGGACCCCCCTTTAGAAAAAAGGTTGAAATTGCTAAGGGAGCCGTTGGAAGTGCTGTTGGAGGCTAGAATTAAGATGAAATGGTAAGCAAGCTAGCTCACTTTGAGTATGGTGAAAATGCAAGGAAGCTATTAGCTTGGAAGATCAAAGCAGACCAAGCCAGGAATGTTATCAAGGAAATTTTGGGTGGGGAAACAGGTGTGAAGCTGACAAGTAGCTCAGACATTAAGAACGTTTTTCAGACGTTTTTTGTAGGGCTGTACTCAGAGGACAGGGTGATAACCGAGAAGGAAGTAAAACATCTGTTTGGGGAGGATAGTTAGCCCACCCTTGCACTAAGCGACCAGGCTCTTTTGAATGACCGCTTTACCTAGATAGAGGTAAAGGCGACAGTAAGCTCAAGTAAAGGAGGTAAAGTTGCAGGCCTGGATGGTCTACCAGTGGAGTTGTTTAACATACTTAGTGATTCCATTCATGACAATTTATTTATAGAGAGTGTTTTGAGAATCGTACAGAGCTCATGAAATCTTTGAACAAAGCAACTGTTAAGCTGGTTTTGAAACCGGGGAAAAGCCCTGCCTGCTGTGAGTCTTATAGGCCAATCTTGCTACTTAATAGTGATTATAAAATATTTGTGAAGGTGCTGTTGGAGAAGCTCAGTGGAGTAGTTGGGGGTTTGTTCCATTGTGACCAGAAGAGCTTTGTGAGAGGAAGATTTTTCATTAATTATCAAAGTTTTATTGGTTCTATTGACCTGGACCCAAAATACAATATCCGCCTAGCAGTCTTAACCCTAGATGCATCAGAAGCCTTCAATAGATTAAACCTTGCTTATTAGGCCACCATTTTAAAACAACATGACATGGGTGAAAAGTTTTGCAGAGCCGTCCAATTGATATATCAGGACCCTCCAGTAAGAATTCTAATGAATGGGAGTTTAACCGCAGCATTTAAAATATCTAGAGGAACAAGGCACGGGTGTCCCTTATCCACTTTATTGTTTAATCTCTATATTGAGCCCTTAGCACCTAGTCTTAGGCATGGTACCTTTATTAAACCTTTTTTTGTGAAAAGGATGGGAGCAAATAGTTGCCCTCTACGCCGATGATCTTATGGTTTTTACGTCCAACTTAGCCACAGTGTAGTAATCGAGACAGACAACTCCCATAGGTTCTTGAAGTAACTTTATTTGAGTTACAGATTCACATGCAGCAACCTTAAACAATACAATACAATACTGGTTATTCTTGGAACCTTAGCTGTGATGCAGTTTCACAGCATCACAGTTGCATCATACAATTCTAGATATTGCCACACACAGCCTTTTCAGTGATAATAGCAAAATTCAACAAGGATCCCGATTACTCTGTGAATGCTGAAAAATGCAAGATTATGGTCTGGAATCAGGAGAGGGATAGCCCCTTAATTAAGAATGAGATTAAGTATTCGAGGCTAAAGATCACGCAAGACTAACAAGAATCCGGAAGTAAACCTTGGGAAAGCCTTGGCTAAAACAAGTAGTTTGATGAAGGGGTGGGCCCACCTTTCTCTGACGATTTATGGAAGAATGAATCTAGTGAAGATGGTGATTCTTCCCAAATTTAGCTTTTTCTTTAATACAATGCCATTAGATCTTAAGAAAGAATGGTTAGAGAAAATACAGTAGGCTATTAATTCCTTTGTCCGGGCTTACAAGGGGTCCAGGATCTCATGGGAAAAGCTGTGTAGAGGGAGGGACAACAGGACGCTATCTCCGTCGGATGTGCAGTATTACAATTGGGCCTTTCAGATAAAGACTGCTGGGATACTTTTTAACATGCCAGACTGTTCAGAGTTAGGGTCCCTTTTTAAAGCAATGCTAAAAGGAGTTGAACAGGCAGAAGCACATTTCTTGTATACATTTAGAGATGCAGAGTTATTCAAAAAGGTGAGACAGAGTGCTATGACAAGGCTGTGGTCCTGTATCAGACACGCAATGCAATTGAAGTATTACAGCAACCTGGCTCCCATATGGGATTTCCCAGCCACTCCGGAGTATTCAAAAATAAATTGGCTCTAACAATTAGGGCTGCAGACATATCATCCTGAGATATTCTCTCCGGAGATGGCAGGCTGCTTCCCTGGGATCAGCTAAGTAAGGAGAAGGGGGAAGCTCTCTAGGTCCACTTACTTACAAATGAAACGCTGGGCACAGAGTTTGCGATTTGAATTGGGATCCATGAACCATCTGGAGGAACAATTGTCAGGAAATCCCATAGGGAAGAAAGTAGTATCAATCTGGTACTGGGGTCTTTCAGATACACTGGATGGGAACTTCAAGCTTGTGGAGCAACTTTGGGGAGAATGCTTGCAGAGGGAACAGATGGCCCAGACATGGGTCCCTTGCTCACTTTGCCACTGGATTCAAGCTAGCCTAGCTGGTGAAAGGTGTTACCCAGAAACTGGTTCCAGGATGCTTGTTTCCGGTTCAGGGAAGACCTGGCTTGGCAGTTCTGGCTGGACTGTTCCCATGAGGTACTGGGTCAAGACTGATTTGCATAACGCTGGGTCTGAACTGAGGTGGCTAAAGTGAGCTAAGGAATGACGATGGATTCAACCCAGATCTGTGACTGGGGGTGAGTTTCTGAAATATGTCAGCGCTCTGTCCATCATCTCCTTGTGTTTGCTTTGTTCACCCCAAGTTTGAAGGGAATGCCCAGACGTGGGTTCCTTGCTCACTTTGCCACTGGATTCAAGCTAGCCTGGCTGATGAAGGGTGTTACAGAACAGAACCAGAGAAGCAGGCAGTCCTCTACGGCAGAATAGTGAAACGATTGTTTCCACCGGGAGGACATGACGAAAGCGCCCCTGGTTCCCTAATTTTTAAAGATAAACGACGTCATTGGATGAGGAACATTGTTTAAGATACCACACGCCCAATCTCAGGATACTCAATAAATAATCGAAGCGGGCCATGCATATATAGGAGAAAAACAGAAAATGAAGCAAACCCACCAATCCTAGAAAATACCACATCTCGACTGAACCTCATTTGATCATATCCAAAGAATACTCTTAAGGGTGATCTTATTGACCCCAGAAACACGACAGACAGAACATAGTGTCTTGACAAAGGTGGCTTAAAATCAAACCTACCACCGAAACGCGTCGACGCATTTCCAAGTATAATTCTTCGACTCGGACACCTGTGTTGATACATTATAAGACGGTGCATAACACATGGGTGTTAGATAGAGTTTGAATATACACCCTGTATTGTACAATTGGATGTCTTACTGTTGTCTGTCCCCCTTATTTGTATCAATTTTGCTGGTCAATTTTGAATTTCCATGTTTTTTATTATTATTGTCATTTTTTAATTGGTTTTACTTGTGTATAGTGGTGATACTGTCCACTTGTTCTTTTAAATATATTGTGTAATTAATAAACTGTGTTTTTTTGACTTTATATATGAATTGTGCTAATTGCTTTGTGATCTAAGTTGTTCAATTGAACACCCTACCCAAGGGAACCTTTTCTGTTTACTGGTTGGATTAACCCTACTTCCCTTGATTTTAGTTAAGGGGTACCTCTCACTTTCTTCTACCCTGATGAAGGGTGTTACCCAGAAACCGGTTCCAGGATGCTTGTTTCCGGTTTAGGGAAGACCTGGCTTGCCAGTTTGGGCTGGACTGCTCCCATGAGGTACAGGGTCAAGACTGATTTGAATATAGCTGAATCTGAACTGATGTGGTGGAGTGAACTAAAGAATGATGATGGATTCAACTCAGATCTGCGAATATAATAAATAATAATAATTTTTGATAACAAAAATTGTGCTTTTGTATTGAAAGGTTTCCTTATTTTTTTTCCATTCTTCTATTTAATTTTTTCCTTTTCTACTTTCGTATATATAACCTCTGATATGCACATTTTATATTTTAATAAAAAAATTTGAAATCAATGTCAATTCTTTATTGTTCTTTCTAAATTTGATGTTTTCCTGAACCGACTCTTAGGTGTATTGACTCACTTTCACGGTGGCCAACTTTGAATTGAATTTATTAAAAAATATAAGTATTCTCAAAGATGTCCTCAGCGTATGCTCATGCATCGTTGGCTGGTGACTAAAAGTTCACAGAGGCAGGGGCTCAAAGCACATGAGAGGAGGCATAGAAAAGAGAGTGTGTGTGGCATGAGCAGGGCGAGAGAGCAAGAGAAAATAGTCTCTCATATGTACTCCAAGAGTCAGCCATCAACAGTGGAAGGATATAGTGCCTGTGGGGAATTGTAAAGCCATGTGTCGTTGGAAATGGAGTATTGTTCCAGTCTGACCTTTTCCCAGAATTTTGAACAGCGGCGTAGTCAAAGACTTTTAGATTGCCCTGATGTCTTCTGGCAGGTCTTTATATTGTCACAGTGAAGGGAGAGAGTCTGTAGGTCATGTCTGCAGAATTATACTAGGACAAAGTCCACATTGTGTTTAGTGGATTAGGGAGGGGACCAGCTTGCATAGCCCATTCACCAGGATTTTTGCCTGAATTTTAAGGGCCTACGTTGATCAATGAAATTGGGTGATAGCACAGTGCAATTACCCGGTTTAGATATCAGTGAAATTTGAGTTTTATTGGAAGAGGCATGAGAGTACCGAATGATTCTGCTACCCTAAAAGCTCTATGCAAAAATTTGGCCTTTATGGGTTCCCCCTTCTGTCGAATTTCCAGGGAAGACATCCTCAGAAGAAGGCTTAGAAAACTGGAGGTTTGCAATCTTTGCTTCGATCTATTTTATAGTAATTTCCCTTTCCAATAGCGGGTTCCCCTCCTCTGAAAGGTGAGGGGTGGTTAAATGCTTCAAGAACCTGTGTTCCCCTTCAGTGGTATTGGTGTGGGTTGCCTCAGACCACTAAAATCCGAGGCAAAGGTCTCTATGTTCTATAACGGATAGGTGTGTTAGAGGCTTTGTTTGTCTTGAAAACAGGAAACTCCTGTGGTCTCAGCTGCGCCATTAGAGGCGCCCTGCCTTTTCCCCTTACTCATAATGGCACCAATTTAATGGATATTTTGTTTTACTAGTGAAAAGTGCATCCAGACCAATTTCCCTTTCTCAAGTTCCTTTAATAGGGATTTTGTGGGACTTGTACTGTATTGCTCGGATAGCCTTTTAAAGAGCATTCCAACCATGAATGTGCTTTCCTCCCAGCCAAAGCAGATGCCCTCATTAGTGGTATCCTCCAGTAGGCCTTACCTGAGGCCCACAAGGTTTGTGACTAGGTTAGCGATACTTCATTCTCTTCTAGGTAACTTTTTACATGGGATTTGAGGACAGCTTTCTTGTCAGGAGTTTGTACTTAGGTGTGTTCATGACCTAGTCTTCAGTTTCTGGGCAATACATCCAAACTCGCACTTCAGAAGGTCAGATGCATGGTAAGAAACCCCACAGTTTTTGCCAATATGGAGGTGGACGTTAAGAAGAATCAAGTCTGGAACTGGTCCTGAGTATGCTCTCCGTTGGACCAATAAGGCACTGGTGTTGCATGATTTACGATACTTTACTCAGTCCGGTGCATTGGCCCAGGCTGGGTGCTGGATTTATCAATTAATCGATCCAATGAGAGAGTTTCTTCTCCTCCAATCAGAGTACAAGCTATGCATAATTCAACTAATTCAGTTCAGGGGGGCGCTAGAGGGCGCACTGCGGAATGGCCGCACTGTCGTGAGGCTCCCGCTGCCCGGAGCTATTATCCGCCTAGGTATCCTGATCACCATCGCTGCGCCCTGAACTGACCCCACGGTTCGGTTGGGATATCGGCTGTCCACCCACGGTCCAACTCCTGAGCCATTCGAAGGTTGCTGGCCGAAGTTACGAGGGTCCCAAGTTTCTCCGACCCGCGCTCTGGTAGTCTGATGCCCTCTTGCCCGGCGTCACTGTTCATGCCAGTCCGGGGCTCTGCACGTGGGGTGTAGGCCTAGCTCCGCCCTTCTCCGCCAGGCCCGGTCGCTGGCCGGGCGAGACGCTTGGCTCTTCCTTGTTGTCGGACTTATCTCTCGGCTCTCCCATCTGCCTGTCCAGATACCATCGCCCACGGCGGCGCAACGGATTTTATACTTGGATTCTGAGGGTTTGCCCCCTTGGGCTGGGAATGAAGACGGCCATAACTCGTCGTTGGGAGTGGCGGGGCGCGCTGGCCTGCTCGTGCCCCCACGATTCGAGCTGCTTTTTGCTTGGCCGGGTCCCTTGTCCGACCTGTATCCTGACTCCCATTTGCCTCGTTCCCCTACTGTACCACCGTTATGGGGAAGCCGGACACTAAACAGTCCAAATTGTCCTTTGACTCTGGAGGGGCCAGGCGTGGGGCGCGTTCGCTCCAGGAAGCTGGGACTTCGCGGTCCCCCCCCCCGAATGTCGCTGAGAGTGTCCCGCACCCACCTCCACCGGACTTCGCCCAAATGATGCAGGAGATGAGGCAGGGGTTCGCCACTATAGTGGACAAAGTGGACAAGATATCGTCGCGCATGGATGCGGTCGTTCAGAAATTGGACGTGCATGAGGAGCGCTTGACGGCGGCGGAACAGCGCATTTCGGACCATGATGACACGGCGGCCACCCATACCACCCAACTGGCGAGAATGGACAATATCTTGCGTGTCATTGCCGCCAAGAACGAGGAGTTGGAGGCGAGGAGTAGGCGCAACAACGTGCGCATTGTAGACGTACCGGAGTCCACGAATGTGGGCAAAATGGAGACTTATGTGGAGAGGCTACTGGTGGGCGCCATTGGGACGGAATTTTCTCGTCCCAGTTCATTGTTGAGAGAGCGCATCGGACGTTGGGGCCTCGTCCGGCCTCTGGGGCTGCACCGCGCCCCATCATTGCGCGCCTCTTGAACTATCGTGATCGAGACGCTGCTCTTCAGGCTGCCCGCACTAACAGGGCTCTCTCCTTCGAGGGGGTGTCTTTCACCATGTATCCCGACTTCACACCGATGGTGCAGGACCAGCGTCGGAAGTTCTTGGGGGTGAAAAGGAAGCTTTGGGACCTTCAAGTGGACTACGCCTTGCTTTATCCGGCTAAACTTAGAGTGACGCATCAGGCTAAACAACATTTTTTCACCAACCCACAGCATGCTGAGGACTTTACGAAGCGCCTCCAGCGCGAGCGCGCTGCTGCGGATCGTGGTGACGATCGGGATCCGGAGGGTGAACATTCGTCGGCTGAAGAGGAGGTCGCCTGATTCTGGTGACTTTGGACTTTGTCTATCTTCTTCCCGGTTTTTGGAGTATTGTGGACGTGTATCTTTTGTATTGAGACCTGCTGGCTTCCTTCTCAGTATATGCGGCCTAGCTGTTGTCCGTTTTTGAATTTTTTTGCTGATGCATGGGTTGTGTCTGTATTGTGATGAGTGAGTGCGTTTTGCTATTTTTGTGGGGTTGGGGTGGCACCGCAGGATGGTGTTATGTGATGTCGCGCTCTGGGCACCCACCCCCCCGCGCTGCGCTTGGGGCCGCCTGATACTCGTTGGCGCGGACACTGGCGTGGCGTGAGGGAGTGGCGTCGTGCACCTCTGGAAGGTTCCCCGGAGGGTGTGCCCCATGTTTACCTTTTGTTTGGATTCTAGTCCTATGTTGGGTGACTGGATGTGTGTTGAGGGATGGGGGGGGGGTGTACGTGGCCTGATAGTTGGGGTGGTGTCAGGTGGGTGGCTGGGGGGGGATGAAGCTGTCCATGTCTGTTTGCCTGGGACTTCTGGTTCGCTTTGATCGCTGCTACTGTCGTTTGAGTGCACGGAAATGTCGTGGCGCCCGCTATCCAGGCTGTTCCACTTTCCTATCTTACGGGACTGGTTCTTGGATCCGTGTTCCCGTCCATTTTGGGCCCGAGTGCGACAGCCGCCATTTTAGGCTGCCACGTGCCGGGGCGCACTCTGCGAGCGTAGCACGTGTGCGAGATGTGGGCCGTGTGGGATGGCTTGGCGGCGCGTGGCGCGTAGTTTGTCCTGAGTGCTTGCTGCATGGATGGGTCGGTTGGGGGGGAGTTGTTGTGTTCTTGTTTGGTTGTGTTGGAGATGACTGGGAAATGTGTGGAGTGTATGTGGGGGTCTGTCCGTGCCCTGGGGCATGGACCTATCGATGGCTGTTGCTGGTAGTTGGATGCCCTGTATTTGGTTATAGGGTCCCGTGGGGCCCTTACTCTATGTGATGTCGACTGCTGTTGTAGATCAGATCTCGATTTTGTCCTGGAATGTACGGGGCCTTAATGATGCTAGGAAGTGTCGCAGTGTGATCCAGTATTTGGACAGGCATGCTATTCATGTTGCTTTTCTCCAAGAGACGCATTTGCGCCCCGCTCCCTCCCCCACTTTCGGCGGAAGGTGGGCTGCGGCCAGGGGGTTTGCTTCATATTCTTCTTATGCTCGTGGGGTTGTCATCCTTGTTAAAAAGTCGCTTGCATTTCAGGAACTTGGATCTATGGGGGACCCTGAGGGGCGCTATGTGCTGCTGTGGGGACGGCTTGGGCAGAACACTATACTGTTTGTTAATTGCTATGCTCCCAATGTTGATACGCCAATCTTTTTTGTCACTCTGTGGGGTCATGTTCTTGCAGTGGATGCTACTCACATTGTGTGGGGGGGTGATTTTAATTTTGCATTTCAGGCCCAGATGGACAGATCGGAGGGTAGCCCTTAGTACAATGTACAGGCTAGGGATGTGCTGCGGGGGATAGTGGAGGAGGCTGGGATGGTTGACAGCTGGAGGTCCACCCACCCTGCCACTAGGGAGGGCACTCATTACACCACACATGCTCGCTCATGGGCAAGACTGGACTATGTCTTTCTCTCTAGAGGGTTGATGGCTGGCCTAAGGGGGGCTGCACATTTGGCTCGGACGTATTCAGATCGCTGTCCGGTGAAGGTTGATTTATCCGTCCCCGGGTTACACAGGCCGCGCCCGCCTTGGCGTTTGTTTCCGACTGCTTTGCTTGACCCGGTGTTCAAGGAGGAACTCGGGGCGGAGGTGGAGGCGTTCTTCCCTAGAAACAAGGGCTCTGTGGAAAGCATTGAGGTCATTTGGGAGGCATTCAAGGTTACGATCCGCGGTGTCACCATTTCTAAAAGTTGTGGAGTACTCCGTCTGATTGTTCGGACCCTCGGGAGGTTGGAGGCTGATTTGCGAGATTTGGAGCGCAGGATGCAGGTGACTTCGGACCCCGCTCTTTTGGCACAGTTCCGCACTAAGCTCTCCGAGTATGAGGAGGAGGCTGCTCGAGAGGCTAAGCATAGGGGGAAATACTGGACGTCGAGGCGATATTGCGAGGGGGAGCGACCCGGCAAGGTCCTCGCTGCCCTTACTAGACATCCTAGGCATGGGTCGGACGTGTTGGAATTGGTGTCTCCGGATGGCACTCGCTGTCGAGACACTTCGGAGATTCAGCGCATTTTTATTGATCACTATGCACACCTTTACACGACACAGCAGACGGGTGAGACTCGATACGGGGGCTTCCTCGATGAGTTGGCGCTTTGTTGGCTATCGGATGGTCATCGGGAGTTCTTAGGCAGGCCCCTAGAGGTGGAGGAGGTCAGGAATGCCATAATGTCTCTGTCTAATGGGAAGGCCGCCGGGCTGGATGGCCTTCCTGCTGAATTTTATAAGTGTTATGTTGACATCATGGCCCCTGTGCTCCGTGAGGTGTTTGAGGAATCTCTGGAGGAGGGACGCCTACCGGGCTCCATGCGGGAGGTCGCCATCACGTCGCTGCTCAAGCCGGGTAAGGATCCACTGGATGTAGGCTCCTACAGGCCCCTCTCATTGCTCAACTGCGATGTTAAGATCCTCGCGAAGGTCTTGGCGGTGAGATTAGCCGAGCTCATGCCCGTTATTGTGTTACCTGATCAGTCGGGATTTGTGCCCGGCAGCGCTACCTCTCACAATCTTCGCACTTTGTTTTCGCTTGTGTCGACCATTGATCCCTCTGTCCCGGTTGCAGCTATCTTTCTTGATGCCACTAAGGCGTTTGACTCTGTCGAGTGGGGCTACCTTATTGATGTTCTTTGTCGGATGGGTTTTCCCAGGATTTTCATCTCTTGGGTTAAGCTTTTATATACTGATCCGATGGCGAGGGTGGTAGTGAATGGGGTGCTGTCCCCCTCGTTCCCTCTCACGAGAGGGACCCGACAGGGTTGCCCCCTCTCACCCCTCTTGTTTGCTATCGCCATTGAGCCGCTAGCCTGTAGGATACGTCAGTTTCATCAGCAGAGTGCCTTTAATTGTCTTCAGCGGCAGGTCGGCATTTCTTTATACGCCGATGATGTCACACTCTATGTCAAGGACCCTGAGAACAACCTTAATTCGCTCCTGCGGGAGCTGGTCGCTTTTGGAGGCGTTTCCGGGGTTCATATCAACTGGCGGAAATCTCAATTTTTCCCCCTCACAGCTGCGGTGGCCAGGTTTCCCCTTGACTACCCTCTGGAATGGTGCGACTCGGAGTTGCGATATCTCGGTATTGTCATATCCTTGGACAGGGGAGAAGCGATTCGGCTCAACTATGGTGTGGCCATCACTAAACTGGCGGATGATGTCACCAGGTGGATGTCTTTACCTCTTTCCATGGCCGGTAGGGCGTCTCTTATCAAGATGGTAGTTTTGCCCCGCTTTCTTTATCTCTTTCAAAACCTCCCATATCATCCTGGTGCTTATTTCTTTCGTAGACTTCGTTCCGAGCTTCTGCGATTGTTCTGGGGGGGCAAGCAGCCACGGGTGGCCTGGGCTACCCTTACGTTGCCTTATGCTGATGGCTGTTTCGACGTCCCTGACTTTGAACTTTATTATCTCAGCGCTCAGGCGCATTATGCCTATCACTGGATGCGCCCCACGCCGTTCATGCCCCAGATTGCTGCTGAGCATTGGGTCGCCCACCCGCTCCCACTGGAGGGGATGGTTTTGGGCAAGGTGTCAGATGTGGAAACGCCCCGCACGACGGTGACGTGTACGGTGGATGCTTGGAAGCGGATGGCTCATTTGCTAGGCGTTTCTTTTCTCTACTCGCCGGCCTTGCCTCTGTCTTATCATCCGGATCTGTCGCTGTTGATGGAGATGGGGTTTCAGCGAATGTGCAAGCGGCTAGGCGTCCTCACGTGGGGCGACTTGTTTCATGAAGGTGCCTTCCGTACGCAGGCTCATTTCTTCGGTTCGGCTGCTTGCTCCCCTCTAGACCTGTTCTACTTTGTCCGCCTGCGGCAGGGCATGCGTGCTCTGCTACCGGACTACCCTTCGGAGCCTGGGGTAACCCTCCCCCTCCACGTGCTGCTGGTTTCGGATGGGCGACACCTGGTGTCGAAGTTATACGGGGCTATTCGCCGACAACGATCGGTCCCGACCAAACGGGTGCGCGAGCAGTGGGTTGCCGAATTGGGTGCTCCTATTACAGACGAGCAGTGGACTTATTGTTGCGGGCTCACGGCCAATATCTCT
Organism: Lissotriton vulgaris; assembly: GCF_964263255.1. Classification (NCBI taxonomy): domain Eukaryota; kingdom Metazoa; phylum Chordata; class Amphibia; order Caudata; family Salamandridae; genus Lissotriton; species Lissotriton vulgaris. Next base: position 22,179,480 of record NC_141686.1, on the reverse strand, counting down.
TCTTGTTGCCGCCTTAAACTTATCCATTACAAGTTTGTTCAGAGGTACTACTATACCCCGGCGAGGAAACTGCGGTTTCATCTGGTGGAGGATGACAGGTGTGCTAGGTGCCGGGCGGAAGGCGCTGACTTTTTGCATTTGGCTTGGAGCTGTGCGGGGGTTTTGGAATATTGGACTCAGGTTCATGATGCCCTGCAGGTTATGGCGGAGGACGGGGTGGCGTTTGACCCCTTAGTGATGTTACTTGGCTTCTCTAAGGACGTACCTGCCTCTCACCGTAGATTTGTTGACGTGGTCCTGTTGCTGGCTAAGCGTAGGGTTGCTTGTTGCTGGGGTCGTGGTAGGGTGCCGCGCTTTCAAGACTGGGTGACTGACCTTATTTACTGTCAGGATCAGTATAATATCTATTCTGACTTGATGCCTGTTCGTTGCAGACCAAAGGATTTTTGGAGTCCGCTCCAGGTGTACCTCCTGACCAGGGCTGCGCGGGACTCTGATTCTGACCCTGAGGACCGTGAGGGGATAGGTTGATGACAACGTGATGGGCTGGGATTTTGCACGACACCTGCTGTTCTTCCGATATCGGGGGGGGGCTGATTGTCTCCTTTTCCTGCGAGCTATTGGGGGGTGGGAGTCTCCCTTCGGACTGGTAGTTCAGCGGGAATCCAGATTGTATCCCTATGCGGCACCTTTATTTCCTGTGTTCCTCATACTTGTGTCCCCTCTGGCTCACGTGTTCTCCGCTAATGTACTATATTCATATTGCATTGTCTTATTCGCTCGCCTGCCCATGCTGGATCATTGTATTTTAATATCTACTGCACATTTCGTCGTTGATCCTTGTATTGACTGATGCCCTGCCCTGTACTTCCTCGTCTCTCTTTGTTTATTTTTTGTATGCTTTCTAGGCACTGACGTACCACTGTAATGGCCGAATGTGATTGTATGTTTTGTATGTACACTTCCCTTGTACCTTCTTGTCTCCAAATAAAGGTTTAAAAAAAAAAAAACTAATTCAGTTCAACAAGGTGAGGAAAAAGGGGCTTACAGTGGTTGGATGCCTAGGCTGAACCATTGATTATGGTCTCTCCCCCAGCTTGAACTTGGTGACTACATAATGGCCTTTTGGCTCATGCGACGTCTTCTTGTAAGTCAATCGAGATTCCTTTGACTCTGGCTTTAGTCATGTCTGCGTAATCTCAGTTAGTAATAGGAATTTCTTTCTTTTCAGATTTGTGTCAAAGAAAAGGACAGCTCATCTATGGTTCATGTGGTCCACGCTGGTGTATGGGCCATGCTTCTTGGATGCCTGGCCTGTTAGTAGTGCAAAAAGCATGCAATGAACAGTCATGAGTTTGATTTAGAAGCCTCCTGGAGTCAAATGTTAGGCGAAGTGTTGGAATTCCAGAGATGGGGAGATGTCCATGTCATTTCTTTTGGGGGGTTTCTAAGACGTCAAAAAGACAAACATTGTCAAGTTGTGATCTATTCTCTAGAGCTGTAACTTTTTATTGGCAAAATCGAGGCAGTGTTGGAATGATGTGATTTCTGACCTGATGGACTTAACATCAGAAGATACTTTTGTAAGGTTGCTTTCTATGGCTCCTAACAAAGGACACACCACCTCCACCTCCACCTGTGCTTTTTTAAATAATTGTTTTAAAAGTAGTCTCCGGGGTAGGAGTACCACAGATGGTCCGGACACTACTTCGGTAAATAGCAGCTGTCTGAAGGTGCTATTATTCAACATGTTTCTTATTCTGTGAACCATCCCTCCCTGCAAGCCTTCTGGTAGAGCAGGTGTGTCAAAGCAGTGATCTGGGCAGGACGTCAAAAGATAAGTGGAGTCTGTCGTGCAACTGAAGCAGTCTACAGCTGCTATAGAGCCACCTCAAGTGGTGGCTGGAAGTGTAGAACAGTGTAGGTCCGCTGCCGGTGTTTTGGTCCTAGATAGCTGCCTGTTTGCATCAACTCACTTCACACATTCACTCTTTGTGCTGAATGGCAGCACCAACCAACCCAGTGTATCCCCAGCTCCTCTATCTCAGGTTACATCTGTAGAGCATCACGTTCACATGGGACATCAGCCACAGTATGCCTCATTCATGGTCATATAGACGAGTGGAGAAAGCAAATCTCTAACCCGAAATAACGAAGAGGCACAATAACGCCTGCCACGCAACACCGGACTGTCCAGGACCAGAATCTCTGATGGAGGATTGATGGGGAGCCGTATTCCATCACTGAAGATGACGCGCCAAGCCATGCACTGCTTTGAAGCAATTTAAGACCACAGACTACAAGTCCTTGAGTTTTCAAGACATATAGATGGTACACAAGTCCTCTTTTGAAAAACGATTATCCCTGATGAAGATCTTCCCATAAAGAACCGCCGTTCAGAAGGTCGAAACGCATTGGCTCTATCAACAGAGAGGCTCGACACAGAACCAAGTTGTAGTTAGGTCCCGAAATTGGACAACATAGAACCCATGAAATAGGGCTCTGTTATCGAGTTCTGACTCTCACTGTTGACCTCTCCCTTAGTTGGATAAGTAAATCAGGTTGAGGACGGGGAAATAATAACCCACCTTGACTCTATTTCACCACAATAGAATTTAGTAAGACTACCTCTTGCCTGAGGAATGTTTTAGGACATTATATGTACTTTTAGATTTATTGTTAGGCAACATTGCCTTTGTGAGACACATATACATTTTATTGCTAAATGTACTGTATATTTAAGTTTTCCTTATTTGTACTGTATATATTTGTGAGCACAAGTTTTTCGGAAAAATGTTCTTGCACCTTTAATGTTTGTGTATACATATAGAGAGAAGGCAATTTGGGCCTTGATCTAGCTTGTCTTGTGACAGGATTGTTGTTTTTGCATTACAGAAAAGAAACAAAGTAAGATAATATGAATGAATACAACCCAAGGAAAATTAAACAATCCTTTGGGCAAAATATTAATTTTGTGATTTATGGTGTCAGAGGTATTTTGTTTTTTTGATTTTCATCTGACCACAGGCTTTCATCAAGGTGTCTGCTTCTCCTGTGGACCAGAACACATGTTGGGGATCCTCTGGCATGGACCGTCATGGGTCGTATCCTCCATGAGGCTGGGCCGTCACAGGATACGCAGCTTATGGATATGGTCTGCTTCTACCCCCCGGCCTTCCCTTATAGTTCACTTCTCAGTGTCACCAAGGCATGGCAATGGCAGGGTTCTATTGCCATACCTTTCGTTTTTCAGCTCCGTCAGTGTGCCTTACACTCCCCTCTCTGGCCAGTCAGTCAGCGTGGTCATAGCCTCCCATGAAGAGCAGTAAGTGAGGTGCAGATCTCTATTTCAGAAGGCCATGGTAGACCTGTCCAAGATACATCTCTCAGAATTCACATTTTCTGAGAATTCTGATTTCCAGTCAGAGTTCTAGTTTGCTGTGTGGAGCCCACAAGCCTTTGACGGTAGGATATTTGTTTGCCAAGCTTTTAGAGGTTTTTAGTCAAGATTTTAGTGAAGTCTAAGCATGAGACTTTAATAGTCAGGCTATGTTTATTACATAGCAACGTGTTTCGGTGAACAAAACCATTTGAGTGATATCAGGACCAGAGATTAGGACAGCGCTCTAACTGTTCTATGCTCCAAATTTTACACTGATGCTGTCAATAGCTTTCCCTTGTGCCACAGATGTACTTAGAAAATCCTCCCTCTCTATAAATGTCAAAACGAATGTCTTTGTTGGTGTTTACATTTGTAGTGATCCGCCTCTAGTCTTAGTTGGGCTTAACAGTCATCCTAACACTCCAGGTACCAAACGTTAGACCATTTACACATGAAAGAACTCTCAATATAATTGCACCTACATTTACTTTACTGATCAAAGTGAAGGGATCCCAACACAGTTGTGCTGGAATGTTCCTCTGTAGAATGTGGATTCTGGAATGTTGTCTTTCAAGTCCAGAGGGGCAATTGCTTGCTAGCCAATATCCCTGTTGGTCATGTTATTCTGGCTCTGAAATAAATCCACATACTTTAATTGGAATCCGGGGTTGATTCTGCAACTTTTCACTGGCGACAAGTATCGTGTTAATATGTATTGCGTTTACCATAGTGGCTCTAGACTCTGCCTTCTTACTACTACAGTTTGGCAATGCGACCTGGGGAAGATATCCTGGTCCTAGAATGAACAAGGTATGGATTGGAAGGGGTCAGGTTGCTCCTGTGAGTATGCAGATGTGGTTTTAATCACCAAACAAAGATGTGCATTTGAAGGACTGTATGAGAAAGGGAACTGCTGGAGCAAGGAAAGACTGTTGTTTCAACTTAGGCCGAAGGAGTGCGGAGTTAGTTGAAAGTTGAGATTCTAAAACTGAAACAGAGATTCCTATGGACATGAAGTATTATCTCTGGTGGATTCTGAGAGCTTTCTCTTACTACTTCAAGGATTTTGTAATAGAAATACCTATGGACTTGAGGAAAGTCTATTGTTCTATTCTGGATCTTGCATTGTGTTTGTAAGTTGCTTTTGTCTTGTAATGTGTATGGGGAGTATATCTTTCAAGAAAGGATTTGGATACATATGTCTATTACGGGAAGATGTGAATATTCTTTTTTAGAATGTGGATCCTGGAAAATTGGGGAAGAGGGGAGTAGCACAGACCACCGACACCAGGTTTGTGTGAAAAAGGCTCCAACTTACTCCAGCAATATTGTACTTTTACCAGAGCTGGTCATCTGCACTGAGACCTGTAATTCCCTTCCCTCTTTGCTACAACTATTAACTACTTAAAATATTAAACTTCCCACCTAACCTTAAAATTCCTGGCTCATCCAATCGTGAACACGCCTATCCGCTCTCTTTCAGCCTGAACTGCCACTGACAACAAAAATAAACTTCTGTAAATCCTGGCAACTTCTCCGCCCACCGCCACCAAGAAAAGTGTGGGTGCCACTAGTGTGCCCCTCTTTTTACCACTAGTGAGCCCCCAATTTTCTGCCCTCCCAATCCCTCATTGCGCTGACTGAAGTATGGTACAACCCAACTAATTTCAGCTGTAGCAAGTACAACTCCATGCCACAAACCAAAGCACACAGCAGCAGACCAAGGTTTAGCACATCAACTTTTTCTGTTTCCATATATCTAATGGTGCAACCACTCTCACCATCCGCCGCCAAGGATGTCCGTCAAAGCAATTTTACAAAAGAATTGAGAGGTGCACTCGGTAAAGTCAACAACACAAAAAATTCATTGATTTTGTAAATCTTCTGTTCTTGTGTAATGTGTTCTTTGTTTTCTTTTAAAATACACAGGAACAGCCAACACTTTTCATTCCCTTTCGTGCCTTGGGAATTTCGTCAGGGCATCCAACGAATGATCATTCAAGGTTCGATGGTCCAAAGCGTGATCGCACCTGCAAGAACGGTGCTGAAGGGTTAGTATTAGCAATATGGTCCCGAATATTCCTGGATAGAGTTGAAGTAACGTTCCAGGCGGAGTATCTGCTTGTAGTACCACAAACTTCCAAAAACCATGTCGCCGAGGGCCGGCGTCAAGGCCTATAGACCCCTCTCCAAGCTTTCCTTAGATTTTAAGATTCTGAGCAAGGTACTAGCCAGTTGATTAGTCCCCCATATGCAGCAGCTGGTGCACTCGGACCAAAATGGGTTTATTCCTGCCGCAACACCTCCTACAACCTCCGTAGGCTTTACTTTATGCTGTACCATGCTGATGCCCAGAGCTGCCTCCATGCTGCAGTGCTTTCCGTCAATTTAGAAAAAGCTTTTGATACGGTGGGGTGGAGGCATCTGTTTGCGGTAATGAGGAGAATTGGGCTGGAAGGACTGGATTTGTTGGATATGGTTGTTATATGCAGCGCCCACTGCCAGGGTCCGCACGGGCAGGACGATCTCCAGGGAGTATGATGTGTACCAGGGGACTAGGCAGGGGTGCCCCTTCTCCCCCCTCCTTTTCGCCTTTGCGATTGAACCCATAACTGTGAGGCTTCGCCAGGGGGGTGACGGGATTGGACTGGACTCTGCTGGACGGACACATTATGCCTGCCTCTATGCCGATGATCTTCTGGTGTATCTGAGGGACGCAGTGGTGGGCACCCCGGCGGTAATGCAGATATTGGAAGAGTTTGCCAGTCTATAGGGGTTGCGAGTTAATAAAAAGAAGACGTACCTATTCCCAGTAGCTGGTTCCCTCCCTCGGCCGGATGCTCTGACGCCCGATATTGTTTGGGCACAGAACAAATTTAAGTATCTGGGCATACAAGTGTTCCATTCGCTTGAGGACTTGAAGGAGGGTAATTTGGGAAAGGCAGTGCGCTCTTTACGTGTGTGTGGCCACTTTTGGCGTACCCTGCAGCTGCCCGTGAAGTCCCGGGTTTCGCTATCCAAGATGGTCATGCTCCCTCGTCTGTTGTACAAATTTGTCAACCTCCCGGTCCGTCTACCTAGTGGTTGGTTCCGCCCCCTGAACACCCTGCTCCTTGATCTGGTGTGGGGAGATGGTCGTACCCAAGTGTCCCTGGCGACCCTACAGCGCCCAGCTGATGAAGGGGGGCTAGGAGTGCCGGATTTTGAATATTATATGTTGGCTGGTCAGTTGCAGTGGCTCACACAGTTGATAGAAGAGGTTAACGGAGAGGGAACTTTTGTGTCCCTCCCGGAAGCCCACCCCAGATTAGTGACGGGGAAAGTCCTCAAACCAATGACACCCACACCGTACTGTTCCCTATTGCAACATACTGCCTTGCAGGCCTGGTGGAGGTGTGGGAATGGAGGAGGGCAACACGCTAAGTATACCCATAGTAAAGACTGAAGAGCAAACTATGTACAGCCTCTCATCCCCAGTCTGAATATCGATTTTGGACATTCTCCACAAATGAAGAATATGAAACCTAAATGACATTAGCTGCACAACCTGTTCATAATTCAAAAGCAAATTCAAATACTGTCGTATTTTTTAAATTTAAAACAAGCCTTGCTTGTCTGTACCTCAAAAACATTCGCACACATAGTCCAACCTATACACACACACCTCCACATTCCACCTAGACCCACATGCCTCTTACACACATACAGACCCATGTCACATAAGAGTGACACATTTCACACAGTCATCTTTTCCACGTATCACACACATCCTACGGGAAAAACCCTCACAACCTTTACACACACCAACACACTTTTGTACATTCCACTACACCCCCCATATATAAAAAGCACAGTACTCATATGCATAGGCCACAGATTCTTCACAAGTAGACCTTTCCCACATACACCCATAACCTTCACACAGACTTTCCCACCTGCCCCACAATCTTTCCGTCAACCATCACACACCAGATTGGGTTTCCTGAACACACGGCGAAGGCCCAAACATACGTTGCTATATGAGTATAATGGCAAATAAATAATACAGTGTCACAAATAAGGGGCTTGATTCCATATTACAATGGCCATCCATCCAGTGATCTTACAATAGGGCTAAAAATCTGTTATTTTTGCTTCCTTGGATGTATGTGTTTATGTGCTGGTAGTTGTATAGCGCAAACTTAGCTCAAGAGCAACAGAACAGTGAACGAGGGCATGCCACACTGGGAATGCAATAATTGGGTGAAGGTCAAATATGTGCACTATCAGGTCAGCAGAGGTGCACTTTGAAGATGTGCGTCTTCAGCTTTTTTTTTAAATGTACCAGAGTTGGTCCTGATAGGATATCAACAAGCATTTACAATGCAACGTGTCTCGCATTTATGCAAGTTTAAGCTATTGCCATTGTAAATGAAAAAGCCTTTTATTTATGTTTTAAGTTCGAAAATAAAAATAAAAGGCATTGTTATTTGCAATGTCCATGCTCAAAGTAGCGTACATTTTCAAAATCAACACATAGATAAAAGGTTTGTCATTTACAATGCCAATAGCTCAAAGTTTTGCAAATGCTAGACTTATTGCATTGCAAATGCTTGTTTATTCTCTACTCATCTGTAGCGCCCTGTTCCCTTGGTGTGAGGGGCCACCTCTCTCTTTTTAAAGCTATGAGCACCATGATAAGTTGAACAACATCTTCATTCCGGCCCCACTTGTCTGACTCCTCTTGGCCCTCCCGCGAAGAACTCAGACCAAGCCCGGTAACAATCCCTCCTTGTGGATACCACTAGAAAATCAGCCCCAAAGCATCCTCTCTCTCTCTCATACCGACCAAAGCTTCTGCGGCATCCAGGTCCTCACTCTGTCCACCTTTATTGCCAGGCATTGGAACCTCTTCCACTGTGAAAAACATAAAGCGTCAGCAATGTCATTGTCCACACCAGGCACATGCCTGGCTCAGCACATGATATCAAGTTGCGTGCATTTCAGCACAAAGACTCTCAACAGCTTCCACAGCTGTGTCTGTCTCGCTGACCATCTGAACTACTAGAATGTTGTCATCTCTGAAAATAACCTTCTTGTAGGAGAACTGCTTCCCCCATAACGACACAACCACTACGAGAGGGAACAAATCTAGAAATACAATGCTGCATCTATCTTGTTACCTTTCTGGTGGGCATTCTTCAGCACACCAGTGTCTTTGCCAATACAGTCAAAAGCCTGCACCATCTGCTACATCTGTTATGATCTGAGGATCCTAATCCATGCCTCTCAGTGTTGTTATAGGTATCCATTTAAATGAATGCAAAAAGACTCTCCACATCAGTATGTCTACCCTGACTCCGTTGACAAGCTAACATGATGGTGCGAAAATGGCAGCCCCAATAATGACAAGTCCAGACTCCTACAGAATTTCCTCCCCGCTCTCACTACTCTGCAGGAGAAGATCAAATGACCCAACAGAAACTGCACCTCTCTGACTGTGATTTTGGTTTAACCAACATCACATTCAGGAGCTTCGGCATGATAAGTTTTTTCTCCTCTGGCAATCTGGCTTCCACCGCCTTTGAATCAATTTCAATGCCTGACCTGACATTCCCCCCTCTTTTTTGAGCCCAGCGCCAGGATGCCTGCAAGGTGATAGTGTACTTTATAAGACAAATAAATAAATCAATAATAATCGGAAAAGACAAGACCATGCTGGGTACCACCATCTAGGTCACCCTAGGACTGCCAATGTCATCAATGAACTCCTGGAAACTGATCAGCAGGCGCTGGCAGTCTGCAGAAACGGGTTTTCCCACTAGAAAGAAGTTGTCCAGGTAATGTGTTATGTGCTCATGCCCAGTGTACCATGTGAATAGTCATTAGAGAAACATCCTGAAGCATTCAAAAAGGGAACACAATATGGAGCAACCCATTGGCAACACTATTAGCGCCTATTACCTGACTTGCTTCACACTGCAAATTGATTTAAAACTGTAGCGCCGTACCCCATCTCATCCTGTAGCGCTTTTTGGATCACTGCCATTTTGTCTGTTTGCTTGTTGTTGTTTTGCCTCGGCTATCCGCCCGCACCCGCCTCCCAGCTGCTCCTCCCTCCCACAGAGAGTAAAGCGCCACACAGCCGGAAATAGCGCTGTGACCGTCCTGAGCCTCGGCGAAGCAGTCGCTCCCCTCGCTGCTCCCTGCACATCAGCCTGCTCATCAGCTGGTATCGTTAAGATCACGCTCTGCGCGCATTGCTCATTGTAGCGCCTATTACCTGACTTGCTTCACACTGCAAATTGATTTAAAACTGTAGCGCCGTATCCCATCTCGTCCTGTAGCGCTTTTTGGATCACTGCCATTTTGTCTGTTTGCTTGTTGTTGTTTTGCCTCGGCTATCCGCCCCGCACCCGCCTCCCAGCTGCTCCTCCCTCCCACAGAGAGTAAATCCCCACACAGCCGGAAATAGCGCTGTGACCGTCCTGAGCCTCGGCGAAGCGGTCGCTTCCCTCGCTGCTCCCTGCACATCAGCCTGCTCATCAGCTGGTATCGTTAAGATCACGCTCTGCACACATTGCTCATTGTAGCGCCTATTACCTGACTTGCTTCACACTGCAAATTGATTTAAAACTGTAGCGCTGTACCCCATCTCGTCCTGTAGCGCTTTTTGGATCACTGCCATTTTGTCTGTTTGCTTGTTGTTGTTTTGCCTCGGCTATCCTCCCCGCACCCGCCTCCCAGATGCTCCTCCCTCCCACAGAGAGTAAATCCCCACACAGCCGGAAATAACGCTGTGACCGTCCTGAGCCTCGGCGAAGCGGTCGCTTCCCTCGCTGCTCCCTGCACATCAGCCTGCTCATCAGCTGGTATCGTTAAGATCACGCTCTGCACGCATTGCTCATTGTAGCGCCTATTACCTGACTTGCTTCACACTGCAAATTGATTTAAAACTGTAGCGCTGTACCCCATCTCGTCCTGTAGCGCTTTTTGTATCACTGCCATTTGTCTGTTTGCTTGTTGTTGTTTTGCCTCAGCTATCCGCCCTGCACCCGCCTCCCAGCTGCTCCTTCCTCCCACAGAGAGTAAAGCCCAGCACAGCCGGAAATATCGCTGTGACCGTCCTGAGCCTCGGCGAAGCGGTCCCTCCCCTCGCTGCTCCCTGCACATCAGCCTGCTCATCAGCTGGTATCGTTAAGATCACGCTCTGCACGCATTGCTCATTGTAGCGCCTATTACCTGACTTGCTTCACACTGCAAATTGATTTAAAACTGTAGCGCCGTACCCCATCTCGTCCTGTAGCGCTTTTTAGATCACTGCCATTTTGTCTGTTTGCTTGTTGTTGTTTTGCCTCGGCTATCCGCCCCGCACCCACCTCCCAGCTGCTCCTCCCTCCCACAGAAAGTAAAGCCCCACACAGCCGGAAATAGCGCTGTGACCGTACTGAGCCTCGGCGAAGCGGTCGCTCCCCTCGCTGCTCCCTGCACATCAGCCTGCTCATCAGCTGGTATCGTTAAGATTCCGCTCTGCACGCATTGCTCATTGTAGCGCCTATTACCTGACTTGCTTCACACTGCAAATTGATTTAAAACTGTAGCGCCGTACCCCATCTCGTCCTGTAGCGCTTTTTGGATCACTGCCATTTTGTCTGTTTGCTTGTTGTTGTTTTGCCTCGGCTATCCGCCCCGCACCCGCCTCCTAGCTGCTCCTCCCTCCCACAGAGAGTAAAGCCCCACACAGTCGGAAATAGCGCTGTGACCGTCCTGAGCCTCGGCGAAGTGGTCGCTCCCCTCGCTGCTCCCTGCACATCAGCCTGCTCATCAGCTGGTATCGTTAAGATCACGCTCTGCACGCATTGCTCATTGTAGCGCCTATTACCTGACTTGCTTCACACTGCAAATTGATTTAAAACTGTAGCGCTGTACCCCATCTCGTCCTGTAGCGCTTTTTGGTTCACTGCCATTTTGTCTGTTTGCTTGTTGTTGTTTTGCCTCGGCTATCCGCCCCGCACCCGCCTCCCAGCTGCTCCTCCCTCCCACAGAGAGTAAATCCCCACACAGCCGGAAATAACGCTGTGACCGTCCTGAGCCTCGGCGAAGCGGTCGCTTCCCTCGCTGCTCCCTGCACATCAGCCTGCTCATCAGCTGGTATCGTTAAGATCACGCTCTGCACGCATTGCTCATTGTAGCGCCTATTACCTGACTTGCTTCACACTGCAAATTGATTTAAAACTGTAGCGCTGTACCCCATCTCGTCCTGTAGCGCTTTTTGTATCACTGCCATTTTGTCTGTTTGCTTGTTGTTGTTTTGCCTCAGCTATCCGCCCCGCACCCGCCTCCCAGCTGCTCCTCCCTTCCACAGAGAGTAAAGCCCCACACAGCCGGAAATAGCGCTGTGACCGTCCTGAGCCTCGGCGAAGCGGTCGCTCCCCTCGCTGCTCCTTGCACATCAGCCTGCTCATCAGCTGGTATCGTTAAGATCACGCTCTGCACGCATTGCTCATTGTAGCGCCTATTACCTGACTTGCTTCACACTGCAAATTGATTTAAAACTGTAGCGCCGTACCCCATCTTGTCCTGTAGCGCTTTTTGGATCACTGCCATTTTGTCTGTTTGCTTGTTGTTTTTTTGCCTCGGCTATCCGCCCCGCACCCGCCTCCCAGCTGCTCCTTCCTCCCACAGAGAGTAAAGCCCAGCACAGCCGGAAATAGCGCTGTGACCGTCCTGAGCCTCGGCGAAGCGGTCCCTCCCCTCGCTGCTCCCTGCACATCAGCCTGCTCATCAGCTGGTATCGTTAAGATCACGCTCTGCACGCATTGCTCATTGTAGCGCCTATTACCTGACTTGCTTCACACTGCAAATTGATTTAAAACTGTAGCGCCGTACCCCATCTCGTCCTGTAGCGCTTTTTGGATCACTGCCATTTTGTCTGTTTGCTTGTTGTTGTTTTGCTTCGGCTATCCGCCCCGCACCCACCTCCCAGCTGCTCCTCCCTCCCACAGAAAGTAAAGCCCCACACAGCCGGAAATAGCGCTGTGACCGTACTGAGCCTCGGCGAAGCGGTCGCTCCCCTCGCTGCTCCCTGCACATCAGCCTGCTCATCAGCTGGTATCGTTAAGATTCCGCTCTGCACGCATTGCTCATTGTAGCGCCTATTACCTGACTTGCTTCACACTGCAAATTGATTTAAAACTGTAGCGCCGTACCCCATCTCGTCCTGTAGCGCTTTTTGGATCACTGCCATTTTGTCTGTTTGCTTGTTGTTGTTTTGCCTCGGCTATCCGCCCCGCACCCGCCTCCTAGCTGCTCCTCCCTCCCACAGAGAGTAAAGCCCCACACAGTCGGAAATAGCGCTGTGACCGTCCTGAGCCTCGGCGAAGCGGTCGCTCCCCTCGCTGCTCCCTGCACATCAGCCTGCTCATCAGCTGGTATCGTTAAGATCACGCTCTGCACGCATTGCTCATTGTAGCGCCTATTACCTGACTTGCTTCACACTGCAAATTGATTTAAAACTGTAGCGCCGTACCCCATCTCGTCCTGTAGCGCTTTTTGGATCACTGCCATTTTGTCTGTTTGCTTGTTGTTGTTTTGCCTCGGCTATCCGCCCCGCACCCGCCTCCCAGCTGCTCCTCCCTCCCACAGAGAGTAAAGCCCCACACAGCCGGAAATAGCGCTGTGACCGTCCTGAGCCTCGGCGAAGCGGTCGCTCCCCTCGCTGCTCCCTGCACATCAGCCTGCTCATCAGCTGGTATCGTTAAGATCACGCTCTGCACGCATTGCTCATTGTAGCGCCTATTACCTGACTTGCTTCACACTGCAAATTGATTTAAAACTGTAGCGCCGTACCCCATCTCGTCCTGTAGCGCTTTTTGGATCACTGCCATTTTGTCTGTTTGCTTGTTGTTGTTTTGCCTCGGCTATCCGCCCCGCACCCGCCTCCCAGCTGCTCCTCCCTCCCACAGAGAGTAAAGCCCCACACAGCCGGAAATAGCGCTGTGACCGTCCTGAGCCTCGGCGAAGCGGTCGCTCCCCTCGCTGCTCCCTACACATCAGCCTGCTCATCAGCTGGTATCGTTAAGATCACGCTCTGCACGCATTGCTCATTGTAGCGCCTATTACCTGACTTGCTTCACACTGCAAATTGATTTAAAACTGTAGCGCCGTACCCCATCTCGTTCTGTAGCGCTTTTTGGATCACTGCCATTTTGTCTGTTTGCTTGTTGTTGTTTTGCCTCGGCTATTCGCCCCGCACCCGCCTCCCAGCTGCTCCTCCCTCCCACAGAGAGTAAAGCCCCACACAGCCGGAAATAGCGCTGTGACCGTCCTGAGCCTCGGCGAAGCGGTCGCTCCCCTCGCTGCTCCCTGCACATCAGCCTGCTCATCAGCTGGTATCGTTAAGATCACGCTCTGCACGAATTGCTCATTGTAGCGCCTATTACCTGACTTGCTTCACACTGCAAATTGATTTAAAACTGTAGCGCCGTACCCCATCTCGTCCTGTAGCGCTTTTTGGATCACTGCCATTTTGTCTGTTTGCTTGTTGTTGTTTTGCCTCGGCGATCCGCCCCGCACCCGCCTCCCAGCTGCTCCTCCCTCCCACAGAGAGTAAAGCCCCACACAGCCGGAAATAGCGCTGTGACTGTCCTGAGCCTCGGCGAAGTGGTCGCTCCCCTCGCTGCTCCCTGCACATCAGCCTGCTCATCAGCTGGTATCGTTAAGATCACGCTCTGCACGCATTGCTCATTGTAGCGCCTATTACCTGACTTGCTTCACACTGCAAATTGATTTAAAACTGTAGCGCCGTACCCCATCTCGTCCTGTAGCGCTTTTTGGATCACTGCCATTTTGTCTGTTTGCTTGTTGTTGTTTTGCCTCGGCTATCCGCCCGCACCCGCCTCCCAGCTGCTCCTCCCTCCCACAGAGAGTAAAGCCCCACACAGCCGGAAATAGCGCTGTGACCGTCCTGAGCCTCGGCGAAGCGGTCGCTCCCCTCGCTGCTCCCTGCACATCAGCCTGCTCATCAGCTGGTATCGTTAAGATCACGCTCTGCACGCATTGCTCATTGTAGCGCCTATTACCTGACTTGCTTCACACTGCAAATTGATTTAAAACTGTAGCGCCATACCCCATCTCGTCCTGTAGCGCTTTTTGGATCACTGCCATTTTGTCTGTTTGCTTGTTGTTGTTTTGCCTCGGCTATCCGCCCCGCACCCGCCTCCCAGCTGCTCCTCCCTCCCACAGAGAGTAAAGCCCCACACAGCCGGAAATAGCGCTGTGACCGTCCTGAGCCTCGGCGAAGCGGTCGCTCCCCTCGCTGCTCCCTACACATCAGCCTGCTCATCAGCTGGTATCGTTAAGATCACGCTCTGCACGCATTGCTCATTGTAGCGCCTATTACCTGACTTGCTTCACACTGCAAATTGATTTAAAACTGTAGCGCCGTACCCCATCTCGTTCTGTAGCGCTTTTTGGATCACTGCCATTTTGTCTGTTTGCTTGTTGTTGTTTTGCCTCGGCTATTCGCCCCGCACCCGCCTCCCAGCTGCTCCTCCCTCCCACAGAGTAAAGCCCCACACAGCCGGAAATAGCGCTGTGACCGTCCTGAGCCTCGGCGAAGCGGTCGCTCCCCTCGCTGCTCCCTGCACATCAGCCTGCTCATCAGCTGGTATCGTTAAGATCACGCTCTGCACGAATTGCTCATTGTAGCGCCTATTACCTGACTTGCTTCACACTGCAAATTGATTTAAAACTGTAGCGCCGTACCCCATCTCGTCCTGTAGCGCTTTTTGGATCACTGCCATTTTGTCTGTTTGCTTGTTGTTGTTTTGCCTCGGCTATCCGCCGCGCACCCGCCTCCCAGATGCTCCTCCCTCCCACAGAGAGTAAAGCCCCACACAGCCGGAAATAGCGCTGTGACTGTCCTGAGCCTCGGCGAAGTGGTCGCTCCCCTCGCTGCTCCCTGCACATCAGCCTGCTCATCAGCTGGTATCGTTAAGATCACGCTCTGCACGCATTGCTCATTGTAGCGCCTATTACCTGACTTGCTTCACACTGCAAATTGATTTAAAACTGTAGCGCCGTACCCCATCTCGTCCTGTAGCGCTTTTTGAATCACTGCCATTTTGTCTGTTTGCTTGTTGTTGTTTTGCCTCGGCTATCCGCCCGCACCCGCCTCCCAGCTGCTCCTCCCTCCCACAGAGAGTAAAGCCCCACACAGCCGGAAATAGCGCTGTGACCGTCCTGAGCCTCGGCGAAGCGGTCGCTCCCCTCGCTGCTCCCTGCACATCAGCCTGCTCATCAGCTGGTATCATTAAGATCACGCTCTGCACGCATTGCTCATTGTAGCGCCTATTACCTGACTTGCTTCACACTGCAAATTGATTTAAAACTGTAGCGCCATACCCCATCTCGTCCTGTAGCGCTTTTTGGATCACTGCCATTTTGTCTGTTTGCTTGTTGTTGTTTTGCCTCGGCTATCCGCCCCGCACCCGCCTCCCAGCTGCTCCTCCCTCCCACAGAGTGTAAAGCCCCACACAGCCGGAAATAGCGCTGTGACCGTCCTGAGCCTCGGCGAAGTGGTCGCTCCCCTCGCTGCTCCCTGCACATCAGCCTGCTCATCAGCTGGTATTGTTAAGATCAAGCTCTGCACGCATTGCTCATTGTAGCGCCTATTACCTGACTTGCTTCACACTGCAAATTGATTTAAAACTGTAGCGCCGTACCCCATCTCGTCCTGTAGCGCTTTTTGGATCACTGCCATTTTGTCTGTTTGCTTGTTGTTGTTTTGCCTCGGCTATTCGCCCCGCACCCGCCTCCCAGCTGCTCCTCCCTCCCACAGAGAGTAAAGCCCCACACAGCCGGAAATAGCGCTGTGACCGTCCTGAGCCTCGGCGAAGCGGTCGCTCCCCTCGCTGCTCCCTGCACATCAGCCTGCTCATCAGCTGGTATCGTTAAGATCACGCTCTGCACGCATTGCTCATTGTAGCGCCTATTACCTGACTTGCTTCACACTGCAAATTGATTTAAAACTGTAGCGCCGTACCCCATCTCGTCCTGTAGCGCTTTTTGGATCACTGCCATTTTGTCTGTTTGCTTGTTGTTGTTTTGCCTCGGCTATCCGCCCCGCACCCGCCTCCCAGCTGCTCCTCCCTCCCACAGAGAGTAAAGCCCCACACAGCCGGAAATAGCGCTGTGACTGTCCTGAGCCTCGGCGAAGTGGTCGCTCCCCTCGCTGCTCCCTGCACATCAGCCTGCTCATCAGCTGGTATCGTTAAGATCACGCTCTGCACGCATTGCTCATTGTAGCGCCTATTACCTGACTTGCTTCACACTGCAAATTGATTTAAAACTGTAGCGCCGTACCCCATCTCGTCCTGTAGCGCTTTTTGGTTTACTGCCATTTTGTCTGTTTGCTTGTTGTTGTTTTGCCTCGGCTATCCGCCCCGCACCCGCCTCCCAGCTGCTCCTCCCTCCCACAGAGAGTAAAGCCCCACACAGTCGGAAATAGCGCTGTGACCGTCCTGAGCCTCGGCGAAGCGGTCGCTCCCCTCGCTGCTCCCTGCACATCAGCCTGCTCATCAGCTGGTATCGTTAAGATCACACTCTGCACGCATTGCTCATTGTAGCGCCTATTACCTGACTTGCTTCACACTGCAAATTGATTTAAAACTGTAGCGCCGTACCCCATCTCGTCCTGTAGCGCTTTTTGGATCACTGCCATTTTGTCTGTTTGCTTGTTGTTGTTTTGCCTCGGCTATCCGCCCCGCACCCGCCTCCCAGCTGCTCCTCCCTCCCACAGAGAGTAAAGCCCCACACAGCCGGAAATAGCGCTGTGACCGTCCTGAGCCTCGGCGAAGCGGTCGCTCCCCTCGCTGCTCCGTGCACATCAGCCTGCTCATCAGCTGGTATCATTAAGATCACGCTCTGCACGCATTGCTCATTGTAGCGCCTATTACCTGACTTGCTTCACACTGCAAATTGATTTAAAATTGTAGCGCCATACCCCATCTCGTCCTGTACCGCTTTTTGGATCACTGCCATTTTGTCTGTTTGCTTGTTGTTGTTTTGCCTCGGCTATTCGCCTCGCACCCGCCTCCCAGCTGCTCCTCCCTCCCACAGAGAGTAAAGCCCCACACAGCCGGAAATAGCGCTGTGACCGTCCTGAGCCTCGGCGAAGCGGTCGCTCCCCTCGCTGCTCCCTGCACATCAGCCTGCTCATCAGCTGGTATCGTTAAGATCACGCTCTGCACGCATTGCTCATTGTAGCGCCTATTACCTGACTTGCTTCACACTGCAAATTGATTTAAAACTGTAGCGCCGTACCCCATCTCGTCCTGTAGCGCTTTTTGGATCACTGCCATTTTGTCTGTTTGCTTGTTGTTGTTTTGCCTCGGCTATCCGCCCGCACCCGCCTCCCAGCTGCTCCTCCCTCCCACAGAGTGTAAAGCCCCACACAGCCGGAAATAAGCGCTGTGACCGTCCTGAGCCTCGGCGAAGCGGTCGCTCCCCTCGCTGCTCCCTGCACATCAGCCTGCTCATCAGCTGGTATCGTTAAGATCACGCTCTGCACGCATTGCTCATTGTAGCGCCTATTACCTGACTTGCTTCACACTGCAAATTGATTTAAAACTGTAGCGCCGTACCCCATCTCGTCCTGTAGCGATTTTTGGATCACTGCCATTTTGTCTGTTTGCTTGTTGTTGTTTTGCCTCGGCTATCCGCCCCGCACCCGCCTCCCAGCTGCTCCTCCCTCCCACAGAGAGTAAAGCCCCACACAGCCGGAAATAGCGCTGTGACCGTCCTGAGCCTCGGCGAAGCGGTCGCTCCCCTCGCTGCTCCCTGCACATCAGCCTGCTCATCAGCTGGTATCGTTAAGATCACGCTCTGCACGCATTGCTCATTGTAGCGCCTATTACCTGACTTGCTTCACACTGCAAATTGATTTAAAACTGTAGCGCCGTACCCCATCTCGTCCTGTAGCGCTTTTTGGATCACTGCCATTTTGTCTGTTTGCTTGTTGTTGTTTTGCCTCGGCTATCCGCCCCGCACCCGCCTCCCAGCTGCTCCTCCCTCCCACAGAGAGTAAAGCCCCACACAGCCGGAAATAGCGCTGTGACCGTCCTGAGCTTCGGCGAAGCGGTCGCTCCCCTCGCTGCTCCCTGCACATCAGCCTGCTCATCAGCTGGTATCGTTAAGATCACGCTCTGCACGCATTGCTCATTGTAGCGCCTATTACCTGACTTGCTTCACACTGCAAATTGATTTAAAACTGTAGCGCCGTACCCCATCTCGCCGTGTAGCGCTTTTTGGATCACTGCCATTTTGTCTGTTTGCTTGTTGTTGTTTTGCCTCGGCTATCCGCCCCGCACCCGCCTCCCAGCTGCTCCTCCCTCCCACAGAGAGTAAAGCCCCTTACAGTCGGAAATAGCGCTGTGACCGTCCTGAGCCTCGGCGAAGCGGTCGCTCCCCTCGCTGCTCCCTGCACATCAGCCTGCTCATCGGCTGGTATCGTTAAGATCACGCTCTGCACGCATTGCTCATTGTAGCGCCTATTACCTGACTTGCTTCACACTGCAAATTGATTTAAAACTGTAGCGCCGTACCCCATCTCGTCCTGTAGCGCTTTTTGGATCACTGCCATTTTGTCTGTTTGCTTGTTGTTGTTTTGCCTCGGCTATCCGCCCCGCACCCGCCTCCCAGCTGCTCCTCCCTCCCACAGAGAGTAAAGCCCCACACAGTCGGAAATAGCGCTGTGACCGTCCTGAGCCTCGGCGAAGCGGTCGCTCCCCTCGCTGCTCCCTGCACATCAGCCTGCTCATCGGCTGGTATCGTTAAGATCACGCTCTGCACGCATTGCTCATTGTAGCGCCTATTACCTGACTTGCTTCACACTGCAAATTGATTTAAAACTGTAGCGCCGTACCCCATCTCGTCCTGTGGCGCTTTTTGGATCACTGCCATTTTGTCTGTTTGCTTGTTGTTGTTTTGCCTCGGCTATCCGCCCCGCACCCGCCTCCCAGCTGCTCCTCCCTCCCACAGAGAGTAAAGCCCCACACAGCCGGAAATAGCGCTGTGACCGTCCTGAGCCTCGGCGAAGCGGTCGCTCCCCTCGCTGCTCCCTGCACATCAGCCTGCTCATCAGCTGGTATCGTTAAGATCACGCTCTGCACGCATTGCTCATTGTAGCGCCTATTACCTGACTTGCTTCACACTGCAAATTGATTTAAAACTGTAGCGCCGTACCCCATCTCGTCCTGTAGCGCTTTTTGGATCACTGCCATTTTGTCTGTTTGCTTGTTGTTGTTTTGCCTCGGCTATCCGCCCCGCACCCGCCTCCCAGCTGCTCCTCCCTCCCACCGAGTGTAAAGCCCCACACAGCCGGAAATAGCGTTGTGACCGTCCTGAGCCTCAGCGAAGTGGTCGCTCCCCTCGCTGCTCCCTGCACATCAGCCTGCTCATCAGCTGGTATCGTTAAGATCACGCTCTGCACGCATTGCTCATTGTAGCGCCTATTACCTGACTTGCTTCACACTGCAAATTGATTTAAAACTGTAGCGCCGTACCCCATCTCGTCCTGTAGCGCTTTTTGGATCACTGCCATTTTGTCTGTTTGCTTGTTGTTGTTTTGCCTCGGCTATCCGCCCCGCACCCGCCTCCCAGCTGCTCCTCCCTCCCACAGAGAGTAAAGCCCCACACAGCCGGAAATAGCGCTGTGACCGTCCTGAGCCTCGGCGAAGCGGTCGCTCCCCTCGCTGCTCCCTGCACATCAGCCTGCTCATCAGCTGGTATCGTTAAGATCACGCTCTGCACGCATTGCTCATTGTAGCGCCTATTACCTGACTTGCTTCACACTGCAAATTGATTTAAAACTGTAGCGCCGTACCCCATCTCGTCCTGTAGCGCTTTTTGGATCACTGCCATTTTGTCTGTTTGCTTGTTGTTGTTTTGCCTCGGCTATCCGCCCCGCGCCCGCCTCCCAGCTGCTCCTCCCTCCCACAGAGAGTAAAGCCCCACACAGCCGGAAATAGCGCTGTGACCGTCCTGAGCTTCGGCGAAGCGGTCGCTCCCCTCGCTGCTCCCTGCACATCAGCCTGCTCATCAGCTGGTATCGTTAAGATCACGCTCTGCACGCATTGCTCATTGTAGCGCCTATTACCTGACTTGCTTCACACTGCAAATTGATTTAAAACTGTAGCGCCGTACCCCATCTCGTCCTGTAGCGCTTTTTGGATCACTGCCATTTTGTCTGTTTGCTTGTTGTTGTTTTGCCTCGGCTATCCGCCCCGCACCCGCCTCCCAGCTGCTCCTCCCTCCCACAGAGAGTAAAGGCCCACACAGCCGGAAATAGCGCTGTGACCGTCCTGAGCCTCGGCGAAGCGGTCGCTCCCCTCGCTGCTCCCTGCACATCAGCCTGCTCATCAGCTGGTATCGTTAAGATCACGCTCTGCACGCATTGCTCATTGTAGCGCCTATTACCTGACTTGCTTCACACTGCAAATTGATTTAAAACTGTAGCGCCGTACCCCATCTCGTCCTGTAGCGCTTTTTGGATCACTGCCATTTTGTCTGTTTGCTTGTTGTTGTTTTGCCTCGGCTATCCGCCCCGCACCCCCCTCCCAGCTGCTCCTCCCTCCGACAGAGAGTAAAGCCCCACACAGCCGGAAATAGCGCTGTGACCGTCCTGAGCCTCGGCGAAGCGGTCGCTCCCCTCGCTGCTCCCTGCACATCAGCCTGCTCATCAGCTGGTATCGTTAAGATCACGCTCTGCACGCATTGCTCATTGTAGCGCCTATTACCTGACTTGCTTCACACTGCAAATTGATTTAAAACTGTAGCGCCGTACCCCATCTCGTCCTGTAGCGCTTTTTGGATCACTGCCATTTTGTCTGTTTGCTTGTTGTTGTTTTGCCTCGGCTATTTACACGCACCTGCCTCCCAGCTGCTCCTCCCTCGCCCCTCCCCCCTCCACTATCTATATATGACAGATGCTTTTACGCGCAGCGTCCACGAGCAGCGATCGCGCCCAATTCGCGCCGAAGGCGCTAAAGTTAAGCCTGTCTACGCCCGTCCGCGCCTGGACCGCGCCCAGCGCCAGACCCCCTGGCACCCGCCGCTCCCAACCCTCTAGAGTCACATATGATGCCGCTACTCTCCTCGCCCTCAACCCCGGACGCACACCACTATGCTGCAAAGCTACCCCAGGACGCACCCACGGCCCATTCGCTTGCCTCTACTGCTTCAAAACCCTCACCAAACCCACTCCCTCCACACACATCTCCGAACCCAACCGCCTGAAATGCATCCTACTGAACACCCGCTCCGTCCACAGATATGCAACAGAACTCTGGGACCTAATTGACACTGCACCACCTGACATAGCCTTCCTTACAGAAACATGGATGAACGCATCGCCATAGCCATACCGGACACTTACAAGATCATTCGAAAAGACCGCACCAATCAAACTGGAGGAGGCATCGCCATCGTCCACAGAAACACCATCAAAATTACAACCAGCTCCGATGACAATCTTACAACCGCCGAACATCTCCACTTCCAGATACACACCGACCCCAGGACCACCCTTAGAGGCACCCTCATTTACAGGCCTCCAGGCACCCGAACTCAATTCAGCGACGACATCACAGACTTCGTCAGCCCACACGCCCTCGCCTCCGAGAACTACATTCTTCTAGGAGACCTCAACTACCACCTTGAAAACACACTCGACAGCAACACCACCACCCTTCTGGATAACCTGGCCAACCTCGGACTCAAAAAACTTGTTGACACCCCCACCCACACAGCCGGACACACGCTCGACCCGATCTTCACCTCCAGCAAGCACATCTCCTACGATCGCACTACAGCTCTCCACTGGACGGATCACAGCTGTGTTCACTTCAGCTACACAACGACCCTGACCCACAACCGTCCACAACCCATTCCCCGGAGAAACTGGAACAAAATCACCACCGACCAACTCCTCACATCACTCAACCAAAACCCTCCCACCCTAGCAATGGACCCAGACCAAGCGGCCACCAACCTCAGGCAATGGATTACCCACAGTGCGGACGAATTAGCACCCCTGGAAAAGCACCAGTTGAAACCATCCAGCAAAAAGGCTCCCTGGTTCAATGATGACCTTAAAAAATCCAAGAAGCTATGCCGCACCCTGGAGAAGAATTGGAGAAAAAACCCAACCTCAAACAACATGGCCTCCCTCAAGACAGCCACCCGCAAACACCACCAACTGATTCGATCCGCCAAGAAATCAGCATTCAAGGACCGTCTCGACAACAATTCTCATAACAGCAAGAAACTCTTCAATATCGTCAAAGATTTCACCAACCCTACTGCAGCATCCAACGACATCACTCCCTCCCAAGACCTCTGCAATGCGCTATCCTCCTTCTTCTACAACAAAATTGCCGACATTCACAACCGCTTCAAGAATACTCCCAGTGATCAACCCGCCCCACCCCCTTCAGATCCCACTCCTCCAACTAACAACCTCAGCGCCTGGAACCCTATCACCACTGAAGACACCATTCGCCTCATGAACTCAATCCACTCTGGCTCGCCTTCTGACCCCTGTCCCCACATCTTCAACAAAGCTGACTCCATCATCGCACCCCAACTCGGCGATGTCTTCAACTGCTCTTTCAACTCTGCCACCTTTCCAGAAATCTGGAAACACGCCGAACTCAGCGCCCTTCTGAAAAAACCCACAGCAGACCCCTCAGAACTGAAAAACTACCGACCCATATCCCTCCTCCCTTTCCCGGCCAAAGTCATCGAGAAAGCCGTCAACAGCCAACTCGCTGCCTTCCTTGAATCCAACAACTCCCTTGATCCATCTCAATCCGGATTTCGAGCCAAACACAGCACTGAAACCGCCCTCATTGCGGCGACCGACGACATCCGAGCAATCCTGGACAACGGAGAAACAGTGGCCCTCATTCTACTCGACTTCTCCGCCGCCTTCGACACTGTCTGTCACAGCACCCTCATACAACGCCTCAACAACATCGGCATACAAGGAAAAGCCTTGGACTGGATCATCTCGTTCCTAGCTGGGAGAACTCAGAGAGTCCGACTCCCCCCATTATACTCAGAGGCCACCGAAGTCATCTGCGGCGTACCTCAAGGATCCTCACTCAGTCCCACCCTTTTCAACGTCTACATGAGTCCTCTCGCCTCTATCGTGCGCCAACACAACCTCAAAATCATCTCCTACGACGACGACACCCAGCTAATCCTTTCCCTCACCAAAGACCCCAACACCGCCAAAACCAATCTTCACGAAGGCATGAAAGAAGTAGCCGAATGGATGAAACAGAGCCGCTGTTAGAACCGGCTTTCTCTAGTTGTCAGAGGTATACACTTCTGACAAATAGGGACACACCTTTTCTAGTCAGGGCAAGGGGATCACACCCTTTGATAACCCCTGCTCACCCCCTTGGTAGCTTGGCAGAGCAGAACAGGCTTATCTCAGAGGCTGTGTGTTAAGCATTTATGACCACATACAGTAACCAAGTGAATACACTACAAATGGACACGACACAGTAGTATTATAAAAATAAGGATTTTTATATAAGGCTTAGCACAAGACCAAATAACGACAAAAATATACACAATCTTAATAAATACTTTTGGAAGGGAAAATAGTAGTTCAAAGGTAGTTTCTTCTTCAGCACAAAGTCTTTTCGTATCAAAGCAACTCTTCTTCCTGGAAACACAGTTCTTAGCAACAATGTAACCCACACGGGAGCTAGACGACGTCGAGGCAAAGTTAATCCAAAGGTTCAGCGTCGACCGCGAGGAGAGCTACGTCGAGCCCGGAGTCACACGGACCCCCAACAGCACAGTGCCTTGGAAAATGAAGCACACGATGATCAGCGGCGTCGAGCAATCCGGCGTCGCGTCTTCGGTGTTGATCAGGCCTCAGCCGTCGTCAATGTCGATGATTCTGTTGCAAGTGTGAGCAGCGCTCACGGCGTCAAGAGGGCACGAGGGCGATGCGATCAGCAGCGGTGCAGACACGAGGTCCCTTGGAGCTGGAGCCGAACTCACTACTCACTGGCGTTGCTGCTGGCGTCGATCGGGCCCGGCGGCCGGCGGCGAGGAAGAGGTATACTGGAGCCGTTACTCACTATGTCGAGCTGGATTCGGCGACGTCCGTCGGCGTCGAGATTGCTGGTTCTTTCAGAGGTGCTGGATTCACAGGTTCCAGCAAATAGCACTTTAAGCAGATGAAGTTCTTTAGCCCTGTGACTTCAGCGGGAGACTGGCACTCTTCCAGTCCTTGGAGATTTTCTTAGCAAGCGTGAGAGTACACACACAGTTCCTCTCTCCTGGTTTCCTTGGCAAAAATAAAGAAGCACTGCAGGATTCCCCCCAGCAAACAGCACACTGGCAGAAGGGGTAGGCAAGTCCTTAGATCAGCAGGCCTCTTGTCCTTGGTTACAGGGTTCCTTGTCAGAAGTGATCTGATTTCTTGGTTCAGGGGTCCTTCTCTTATACCCCTTTTCGGCTTTGATCCCTTTGTCCATGCAGGGGACTTTCCCCACATCCTGGGTCTGTTGTGGGTGGAGTCAGGCAGAAGTACCTGGCTCATTCACTTGGCGGGGCTGGGTCCTCAGACGCCCAGCAGGAGGTGGAGCCAGCATTGTCACTGGCAGGAGCAGAGCTATCGGCCTCCTGGCAGAAGGTGGGGCTAGGATCGTCCATGGCAGGCACAGAGCCATCAGTCGCTTGGCAGGAGGTGGAGCCAGCATTGTATCAGGCAGGGCAGGCTATCAGCAACTACTCTTCCCCCTACTCTCAACGCAAATGTCCCACTCATCCCACACTGACTCATCCAGACCTCTGGAGCCACCCAGCTCCTGTCACACACACGCAAAACCAGCAGAAACCAGAAATGGTTAGACAAGAAAATAGACACTTTCTAAAAGTGCTATTTTCAAACCCAGAGTCCAAAAACCATCCACACCAACGGATGCGTAATTAAACCCCGAGTTCAGGGATACCAAACTCGACATTGCACCATGCTCCCCGAGCCAACTAGGATCATAGCATTAATAATCCCGGCGGCCCATTCAAACTGATGGAGAGCAGGTTACCTCGCAATAGTGAAAAACGAAGATGGCTGTTGTTCACTATCAGGACATGCCAACTTGGTCAGGCGTGTCCTACCTTCTACTTACAATGCACCCTGCCCGTGGGCCTACCATAGGGGTGGCTAACATGAAGTTAAGGGGAGGTTTGAGGGACTGGCAAGTAGGTATACTCGCACAGTCCGCGTGACAGTACTAGACTGCACGTGGGTCTCGCAATGACCGACCCGTAGACATTCTTTTATGAGGCCGCTCCTGTGGGTGGCACAACACGTGCTGCAAGCCCACGAGCGGCATTTGGATTTACGAGCCCCGGCACTCTTGGTGCACTAGACTAGGGACTGACAGTAAACCAAATAAGCCAAACATGGATATAATCGATACATCAATTTAACATCGGGAGCACTTGCGCTGTGACACTGATCAGCAGTGGCACAGCGCCCAAAGCATTATCCAGCAAAACATCGAAAAACAGTGGAGGCAAACAGAAAAAATGGAGGAGAGACTCAAGCCAATGATGTCAGGTCTAACACGTGTCCCCTCCAGCTGAAATGTGGGGAGAACTACCCTTGACCTAGGGAGTCCTCATCACTAAGGCGGAAAAATCTGGACAGACCATCAGCATTGGCGTGATCTGTACCAGGGCGGTGTTCCACCGTAAAGTCCATCCCCTGTAGAGAAATGGACCACCTCAACAGTTTCGGATTCTCACCCCTCATCTGCATCAACCATCTGAGGGGCCTGTGATCTGTCTGAACCCGGAAGTGAGTCCCAAACAGGTAGGGTCTTAGCTTCTTCAGCGCCCAGACCACAGCAAATGCTTCGCGCTCTATCGCACTCCACCTCGTTTCCCTGGGAAGTAACCTCCGACTGATGAAGGCTACAGGCAAGTCTCGGCCCTCTACATTCACCTGAGCTAGAAAAGCCCCCACGCCATGCTCTGAAGCGTCCGTCTGGACAATAAATTCTTTCGAAAAGTCGGGTGCCTGGAGTATAGGTGCTGTGCACATTGCAGTTTTCAGGGTGTCGAAGGCCGTTTGACAGGCATCAGTCCAGATCAGGTTTCGTGGCTGCTTCCTGGAAGTCAGCGAAGTCAAGGGGTGCACAATGTTACCGTAATCCTTGACAAACCTCCTGTAGTAACCCGTGAGTCCTAAGAAGGCTCTCACCTGAGTTTGGGTTTTGGCCGGCGCCCATGCCAGGATGGTATCAATCTTGGGTTGCAGGGGGGCAACCTTGCCGCTCCCTACTTGGTGCCCCAAGTACACCACAGAGCCCTGCCCAATCTGGCACTTAGTGGCTTTGATTGTGAGGCCTGCTTTGCGCAGGGCCAACAACACTTCCTGGAGGTGGCGCAAGTGTTCCTCCCAGCTGGCGCTGAACACTGCGATGTCGTCCAGGTAGGCGGCACTGAAATCCTCCAGTCCAGCCAAGACCTGGTTGACCAACCTCTGGAAGGTGGCAGGGGCATTCTTTTTCCCAAAGGGGATCACCCGGAACTGGTATAGCCCATCTGGTGTGGAGAATGCTGACCTCTCCTTTGCCCCATTGGTTAAGGCGATCTGCCAGTACCCAGACGTTAAATCAAACGTACTAAGGTACCGGGCAGCCCTCAACCGATCTATGAGCTCATCGGCTCTGGGGATGGGGTGCGCGTCAGTCTTCGTGACTGAATTGAGTCCTCGGTAATCCACACAGAACCGGAGTTCTGGTGAAGCACCAGGCGCTGCAGCCTTCGGGACCAAGACCACTGGGCTGGCCCAAGGACTGCTAGAGGACTCAACCACCCCTAACGCAATCATTTTGGAGACCTCCTCCTTAATGTAAGCTCGGACCTTGTCAGTCACCCTGTAAGCCTTGTGCTTCACAGGAGGGCTGTCTCCGGTGTCAACGTCATGGACACACCAATGAGTGACACCCGGAACCAAGGAAAACAGATCCGGGAATTGTCCCAACAGGTGGCGACAATCCTGTTTCTGCTCAAGGGTCAGTGTGTCAGAGAGGACCACACCATCCACTGACCCGTGTTGCTCTTTAGCACACAGGAGGTCAGGAAGAGGCTCACTCTCCTCCTCCATCCCACCGCTGCCACCAATGTTAGAACCGGCTGTCTCTAGTTGTCAGAGGTATACACTTCTGACAAATAGGGACACACCTTTTCTAGTCAGGGCAAGGGGATCACACCCTTTGATAACCCCTGCTCACCCCCTTGGTAGCTTGGCAGAGCAGAACAGGCTTATCTCAGAGGCTGTGTGTTAAGCATTTATGACCACATACAGTAACCAAGTGAATACACTACAAATGGACACGACACAGTAGTATTATAAAAATAAGGATTTTTATATAAGGCTTAGCACAAGACCAAATAACGACAAAAATATACACAATCTTAATAAATACTTTTGGGAAGGGAAAATAATAGTTCAAAGGTAGTTTCTTCTTCAGCACAAAGTCTTTTCGTATCAAAGCAACTCTTCTTCCTGGAAACACAGTTCTTAGCAACAATGTAACCCACACGGGAGCTACACGACGTCGAGGCAAAGTTAATCCACAGGCTCGGCGTCGACCGCGAGGAGCGCTATGTCGAGCCCGGAGTCACACGGACCCCCAACAGCACAGTACCTTGGAAAATGAAGCACACGATGATCAGCGGCGTCGAGCAATCCGGCGTCGCGTCTTCGGTGTCGATCAGGCCTCAGCCGTCGCTGATGTCGATGATTCTGTTGCAAGTGTGAGCAGCGCTCACGGCCTCGAGAGGGCACGAGGGCGATGCGATCAGCAGCGTTGCAGACACGAGGTCCCTTGGAGCTGGAGCCGAACTCACTAATCACTGGCGTTGCTGCTGGCGTCGATCGGGCCCGGCGGCCAGCGTCGAGGAAGCGGTACACTGGAGCCGTAACTCACTACGTCGAGCTGGATTCGGCGACGTCAGTCGGCGTCGAGATTGCTGGTTCTTTCAGAGGTGCTGGATTCACAGGTTCCAGCAAATAGCACTTTAAGCAGATGAAGTCCTTTAGCCCTGTGACTTCAGCAGGAGACTGGCACTCTTCCAGTCCTTGGAGATTTTCTTAGCAAGCGTGAGAGTACACACACAGTTCCTCTCTCCTGGTTTCCTTGGCAAAAATAAAGAAGCACTGCAGGATTCCCCCCAGCAAACAGCACACTGGCAGAAGGGGTAGGCAAGTCCTTAGATCAGCAGGCCTCTTGTCCTTGGTTACAGGGTTCCTTGTCAGAAGTGATCTGATTTCTTGGTTCAGGGGTCCTTCTCTTATACCCCTTTTCGGCTTTGATCCCTTTGTCCATGCAGGGGACTTTCCCCACATCCTGGGTCTGTTGTGGGTGGAGTCAGGCAGAATTACCTGGCTCATTCACTGAGCGGGGCTGGGTCCTCAGACGCCCAGCAGGAGGTGGAGCCAGCATTGTCACTGGCAGGAGCAGAGCTATCGGCCTCCTGGCAGAAGGTGGGGCTGTGATCGTCCATGGCAGGCACAGAGCCATCAGTCGCTTGGCAGGAGGTGGAGCCAGCATTGTATCAGGCAGGGCAGGCTATCAGTAACTACTCTCCCCCTACTCTCAACGCAAATGTCCCACTCATCCCACACTGACTCATCCAGACCTCTGGAGCAACCCAGCTCCTGTCACACACATGCAAAACCAGCAGAAACCAGAAATGGTTAGAAGAGAAAATAGACACTTTCTAAAAGTGCTATTTTCAAACCCAGAGTCCAAAAACCATCCACACCAACGGATACGTAATTAAACCCCGAGTTCAGGGATACCAAACTCGACATTGCACCATGCTCCCCGAGCCAACTAGGATCATAGCATTAATAATCCCGGCGGCCCATTCTAACTGATGGAGAGCAGGTTACCTCGCAATAGTGAACAAGCATTTACAATGCAATGGTTTTGCCTTTGTTAAAGTTAGAGCTATTGGCATTGCTCTTGACATTTTTTTTATTTGTTTTTTTTTAACATAAATAAATGGCATTGTCATTTACAATAGCAGGGCAGGGCACAGGGAAGGGGGGAGAGGAGAGACGAAGGAGAGCTGCGGGCTCAGGGAAGGGGGGGCGAGGAGAGACGAAGGAGAGCTGCGGGCTCTTGTTGTAATGCTTGCATAGATGAGTTGGTGGATGCATGCATGGGTGCATGCATGGATGGGTGTATGGATGGGTGTATGGATAGATGGATGGGTGGATGGATAGATGCATATATACAGCCAATCCCTCAACAATTTATGCAATCCACCAACCCATCCAACCACCAACCCATCCATGCATCCACCCATACATCCATGCATACATCCATCCATCATGCATCCATCCACCCACTGTGTCCCACTCCGACCCCTCTAAATATAACTCATTTTTTCTGTATAAAGAGATGACTGTATTCACTAGTATATGCAGTAGTGTGTGGTGGACTTAGTTTGAGTGTTTGTTTCCTGCACACTCACACACTTCCCCTACACATTCACGCACTGCTCACCCTGCAAACTCACACAATGTGCACCCTGCACACTCACACACTGCAGTCACTGTCAGTCTGCAGTCACTGTCACTCTGCAGTCACTGTCACTCTGCAGTCAGTCTGCACTCACTGTCACTCTGCAGTCAGTCTGCACTCACTGTCACTCTGCACTCACTCTGCACTCACTGTCACTCTGCACTCACTCTGCACTCACTGTCACTCTGCACTCTCACTCTCGCACTCACTGTCACTCTGCACTCACTGTCACTCTGCACTCACTGTCACTCTGCACTCTCACTGTCGCACTCACTCTGCACTCACTGTCGCTCTCGCACTCACTCTGCACTCACTGTCGCTCTCGCACTCACTCTGCACTCACTGTCGCTCTCGCACTCACTCTGCACTCACTGTCGCTCTCGCACTCACTCTGCACTCACTGTCGCTCTCGCACTCACAGGCACTCGCACTCACTCTGCACTCACTCTGCACTCACTCTGCACTCACTGTCATTGCACTCACTCACTCTTGCACACACTGTCACTCTTGCACTCACTCTGCACACACTGTCGCTCTCGCACTCACTGTCGCTCTCGCACTCACTGTCACTCTGCACTCACTGTCACTCTGCACTCACTGTCACTCTGCACTCACTGTCCCTCTGCACTCACTGTCACTCTGCACTCACTGTCACAAACATGTTGCTCGGGGCATTTGTTGACAAAGCAAAGCAGTTCCATTAAGTGTCAAACAGGTATGGAGCAGGTTTGCTTTCCCATGTATGTCTGTATTTGAGGTGAGTTGCATGAAAAAGATGCATCACCTTATCAAAGAGGAACTCCAATAGCCCCCAGCACCTCCCTTTGCCAGGAGGATGTGAACTCCTACACAGAAGCAGGGCAGAGTCCTCCATGCTGGGCCCTCGGCCCAGGATAGAAGGAGACGCATTCTATGGAGAATGACAATGTGCTAAATGGGGACCCTGCCCCAGACCTGACAAACAACACCTACATCTGACCTCGGGAATTTGTCCTCGGGCCCCAGAGAATAAATCCGACCCTGTCTGAAGCCTTAGGCCGGTCAGCAGGTCGAAAGCAGCAGGGTAGTCATCCCATGCGGATGTCAACAGTGGAAGAACGCAGTTTTTCTGTCGACCTAAACTTCTACCGCGTGTCCCCTCCACTCCAAAATCTAGGGGGGGAGGGGATAAATCCCTTACGCTTCCTGGGCCTTATTTATGAAGGCCTTGCGCCACCGGTGCGTGTCTTTTTCCCATTTTAAAAGTCACGTAAAAGTGGCGCAAGTCCTTCATAAATAAGGCCCCCTGTTTCCATCAACGAAGATAGTCAGAGCAGTCACAACAAACACACATGGACATCGCTAGTCAAAACCTAAAAAGGGAGAGGTCGGGGGGGGGCGACAACAACACGGAGGGAAAGCAATACAAAAGGCGGGTCGGAAGAGAAGGAACACGGAGGATGGAAACACAAACACCAAGGAGAGGGGAGGTATGGAGTGGAAGAAGCAACACTGGGGTGGGGCAGCAACACAGGAACCACGGGTAGGGGAATCAACACTGAGGGTGCAGGTGGGGTTAAGTAACATGGAGACTACATGGGAAGGAAGACAGAGGGCGTGGGTGGGTCAAAACAGATGAGAGTGCACAACGTGGAACTGGAGGAAGAACCACACTCACACGTTTTGTGGGCAGAATAATAAGTACGAGAATGTAGAAGAGAAGGACACGGGCAGAGAAACAGCAACACACGTGTGGCACACGAGGGAAACTTCTAGAAAAGGCATGCACTCTAGTCGAGTCCTTAAATAAAAATCAAAAGTAATGCCCTAAAAGGGAGCATTGGAAGGACACAAGTAATGCGTCTTTGCTCCAGGGGAGGGAGAAACACAGGAAGCTTAATCGAAGTCCGTATGCACTCACAAATGTGGATCTTGCAAATGAGTGACAATGAAGGCAACTAATGGTAAGCAATGTGGTACTATCAAAGACCATTGTACACTTACAAAATGTCTTGCAAGAGACAGCACATGCCTTGTCTCAGATGAGACCTAAAAATAAGAGAATGAGTTGTGAAGTGCGCTGAGATAGACTGCATTAGATGCCATCTCTCATGCACACAGTTGTGGCATTAACTAGAATTCAAAGTGCTTTACAGTTTAATGGTGTTATTCATTCATGTTAGCATCCATTTAAGCTCGTTGGGCTGGATTTGAAGAGACACATTTTGAATCAGTTTAGATCCATTCATTCCCTTTCTGGGAGATATGAGGCCTGTGTCAGCGTCAGACATATAATGATCACCTCAGGGAGGGTCTCTCGAGTTAAGGAACAGCAGAGGTGTTTGGCAGGTACTAAAAAAATAAATGAAAAAATGCCAATTTAAAACGTATGGTATTTGTCATTTAATGGCACACGTTGGCATTTAACAACTGTCACCACGAAGCAATCTACAGAGCCCGGAGCCAACATTCACCAGAGCTAATAGTAGTAAGAAACGTAGGTGTGCAGCACTACAGAAAAACGGGAAAGAAGGGGAAATGGTAGGCGCCATATGTTTCCATGCTGCTGTATGTTGTGGTGTCTGAGGATGCCTTACTTAGTGTTCATTCGATTGATGCGCTGTAAACACTGATCCACTCTGCTTCGGAGAGAGAGTAGAGCTGGGCCAGAGCCGCCCTTTACATGCCATGATCGCCGGCGGCCACTAAAAGGCCAGTGGGGCTGGGAACTCGTTAGTCACATATCAGGGTCGCGTCCTTGAAAACGCCTGGCAGGGCTGTGACTAGGTCGGGTTGCTTCTAGCAGACTGCTAGGGGGCGCCTGATGAGCAGATGGCGTGTGACTGACTCTTTCCCAACCATCCCAGCCGTTGAGAAACACCAGCCTGTCTGGATTTGGGTTACTCCGCTGAAAGCAGCCAAATGGTGGACCATGGTATAAAAGCGACAACGCCTGAGTATGCCAACTGGCCAGACAGGGTTTGTGTATACCTAGGCTAAGCGCTTTATCAAATCATTCACACAAATTATGCGGTTTTAAAATGCTCATCTGCGCCTAGATACCACGGCCCCTGACGGCCAGATAAGGAGCTGTGTGGGATAAGCGGGTCTGCCTTTGATCCCTTTCAGGTCCTTATCGGGCTGATAGAGGCCTGTGGTGCGAGGTGTCAGCCTCACACTGCGCCCTGCCCAGGTGACACCTCTGATAGCGATGCGGCGCAGTACCGAGACCCGTGCTCTTCTCAGGGTTAGGCCTCGATGAGATTAAGGCCAGGAGATAGCTCTGTGGGTTAAAGCACCTGCTGCCACTAGGTCCGCATAGCCTTTTGTCTTTCCTAAACTGAAAAACAAGCGTGCCGGTGAATAATTTATTACAAATGAGTTATGCCTCTGCCAGGGTCAACTGACACCGATAAAGGCAACCCCCCTAACCAGAAACTTTACGGTACCTCAAACAGTTAAAGGGACACCCAGCTGTCCAGCTCGAGCCCTTCTCAATTTTCTAACCTGAAAACACATGCATTGGCTGACTAGGCGACCATTTCTTTCGTTATTGCCCTAATCAGCTTCAACCTCAGATACCATGAATCTATGACACAGACTTTAAATAAGACTGCTTAATAGAGTGTTTGCAAGAAATTAAAGGGCGCTTATTGGTGTGCTGATATTCACAAAGTACATCCACATTTATTATAGATTGGGTATCTTTTGATTAGGAGCAGCCAAAGACCAAGGATTTAATAGGCGTTTTTGTTAGGAAGGCTCATGCTGTGACCGCGTTCTGTACTGAATGAAACACCCACTGCTGTCTGTGTGTGAAACAGACACTGCAAGTCCCCTCTGTGTCCGGTGGCATTAAGAGCGGGCGGGAGAGGGGGCAGGAAAGGCGAGCACGCCCACGCGAGCAGGAAGGCGGGTGCAAAGAAAGGGCAAAGTCCGAAGTGCCGGGTTGTTGTTTGTTTTAAGTCCGACATCTTGGAACATGTTAATGATGTATTCCGGACATTGTGAGCGTGCATGTTTCACCAACTCATATACACAAAAGGTGATAGAATACACAGCCAAATACTTATAATAGGCAGTGTGTTTATATATGTCAGACCATCTAGTTTACAAAAATGTCGGTATAATGTACAGCCGTGTATTTATACAAGAGAAACATGTAAAATATAAAGAAAAAGACAGGTTGAAGGCAGAGTTTCCGGGGCTGAATAATAATAATAGCGCTGGGAGATATCTAAGTCTCCGGAGTAGCGATGTGATGCATGACTTCATAGGTCTGCAGTGAATGAGAAAAGTGTGTTGGGAATGTCAGACCATGACGATAAGATAAACAAGTTAGGGCATCGCACTCTGCAAATATAGCAAAGCACTGTTAGCCAATCAATAAGCTTGCCGAACGAAGGAGGAGACGCGGGCAGCTCGTCTTCCCCGTCAGTTCCCGGGCCGGCAGCCAATCACAGCGCGGCCCGGGAATGACGTCGAGGGAGTGTCCCGCAGTTCCGCCCCCGGCCTGCATGGCTTCCTGGTCGCGGGCCGGATTTACAATTTGGAGAACAGAGGCATAGTGGTGTATCAAACATGCCCTTCATTTCACTATTTCGCATGTGCACTACGTGCGCTCGCAAGGCAATCAGGAAGGGGCACAGTGGAAGGCGGGTGCCCTCAATCCCAGACCAGATTCGGGGGCGTTCCCGGCTTTTGGCTGACGTCGCGTGACGTAGCCAAAAGCCAAAAATTCTCGGGAACGCCCCCGAATCTGGTCCGAGATTGACGGACGCCCCCTCCTCCCAATGGCTAGTCTCCATTTATGGAGCTAGCCAATGAGAGGAGGGGGCGTAGACCCGACTCCAAACACAGCTCATAAGATTTTTTCCTAGCGCATGCGTTCTTCGTACGCATGCATCGCTAGTCAAAACCTAAGAAGATGGCTGTTGTTCACTATCAGGACATGCCAACTTGGTCAGGCGTGTCCTACCTTCTACTTACAATGCACCCTACCCGTGGGCCTACCATAGGGGTGGCTAACATGAAGTTAAGGGGAGGTTTGAGGGACTGGCAAGTAGGTATACTCGCACAGTCCGCGTGACAGTACTAGACTGCACGTGGGTCTCGCAATGACCGACCCGTAGACATTCTTTTACGAGGCCGCTCCTGTGGGTGGCACAACACGTGCTGCAAGCCCACGAGCGGCATTTGGATTTACGAGCCCCGGCACTCTTGGTGCACTAGACTAGGGACTGACAGTAAACCAAATAAGCCAAACATGGATTTAATCGATACATCAATTTAACATCGGGAGCACTTGCGCTGTGGCACTGATCAGCAGTGGCACGGCGCCCAAAGCATTATCCAGCAAAACATCGAAAAACAGTGGAGGCAAACAGAAAAAATGGAGGAGAGACTCAAGCCAATGATGTCAGGTCTAACAGCCGCCTAAAACTCAACTCAGACAAAACGGAGGTGCTCATCCTAGGATCTTCCCCCTCAGCTTGGGACGACTCTTGGTGGCCTTCCGCTTTGGGCTCAGCACCCACACCCACAGACCATGCACGTAACCTTTTTTTTTTTTTTTTTGGAAACCTTTATTGTGCACAAACAGCAGACAAATACGGGCCTACAACCACCCGGCCGGCCACAAAACTGTGAGCACTTTTGCAAGCAATACGGTACATCGGCAGCGAGGCAACATTAATAAACAAACGTATAGTGTTACACTGGACCATGCTATACCACCGATATACAGGAGGAGTGAGGTTAATTTTAAAGTTTATAAAATCACATATACAGGAATTAAGTCCAGGAGAGCCATAGTCCAGTCCATCACATTACAGAAGTATTAGGCAACGTTCAACAGGCGAGGTTCTGGAAGCGTAGAAAGTCGCAATCAAAATGGCGGCATCGCAGAGGTAACTAACAGGAGAGGTAAGCAAACACTACGCCGAGATCAAACACGAACCCACCCAGATTTAAGCCAAACTATAGCCCCAAGGACAAAAAGAACAAGAAAGATAAAAGAAGAAAGAAACAAGGCCCATAGAAACGAAGAAGAATTACACATATATAACCCCCCACCCTACACGCATGCAGAGGCTACGGCCTAACCCCCCCCTTGCAGTGTGTCTGTCGCCCATTAGAGTGCCCGAAATATAGAGACAAGAGACAAGGAAGAAGAAGAAGGGAAAAAGAGAAACAAAGAGAAAAGGAGAAACAAGAGGAGAAAAATAAGGCCCATAGAAACAAAAAGTGAACAAATGAGGACCCCCCACCCTACACGCATGCAGAGGCTATGGCCTACCCCCCCAGCAGTGTGTCTGTCGCCCCAGAAAGACCCGAAATATAGAAGTAAGTAAAAGGGGAGAAGAGAAGATCACCATAAAGGAGAAGAAAAAGAAATACCAATCACATAAGACCGGGGGAGGGCCATAAGAACATATCGAAAGCAATCGCACAGATTATTCCGGCCGCCCTTACCCCAGCCCCACTGCCAATACAGTTCAAATTTGCAAAGTCCCCGGCAAAGTCCCCGGCAGTCCATCAGCACCCCAGCCATACGAGGGAGAGTTCCAAGTTGAAAGAGGGTACCCGCATCCCTGCCCCTCACGGTAAAACACAACAGCTGAGCCCAACTGGATAAGCAACATCAGCACAGTGATACCCAAAAGCCCCGGACATGTATTACTCAGGCCATCCGTACCCCGTCCCCACAACCAATACTATACCAACGTGACACAGTCCCGGGAATCCATCAGCATCCCAGCAGTACAGTTAGAACAGTCCTGACTAGGTAAGGGGCTATCTCAACCCTGACCCCGTCGACACGGAGTAGCGACACAGTCCAACTGCGCAACAAGCGGCCCGGAGACGGTGAGGGAGCAGGGGGACCACATCAGGACGAAGAGGCGGTCAGTAGAATACATCCAGCGCATATGCAGGTGGTCCGCAGTGTTAGGGGGAACAACCATTTGCAGCCAAGGCACCGCAGGGCCCAGTACACAAGCGAGTAGCAGCCGGTTTCGGAGAAGGGGACGGGTCACGGCAATGGTCCACACAGAAGCCCCGGGGTATATTTCGCGGTGATGGTCCTCCGGGCATAACGTGGATCCAGAAGCGGTGGACTTCCGTGAAAGCGTCACCGCAGCCATATGGGGGTCCGACAACCCCAGGGCACCGATAGCCATCAGGGCGGAGGCACCACAAAGGCCAGAGACAGAATATGGCGCAGCATCCGGCTTCAGATGGCATCCTTGGTAGGGCAACGAAGGTACCGTCAGCACCGCGTCCAACCGAGCCCCCAAGTCACAGGCTACCTCAGATATGGCAGCTTTCAAGGTGTGTAGGGCTCCCAAAACATCACTGAGCTGTAATGGCCTCGCAGGGAGAGAGGACGCACCTGGATCCTGTACCCAGGGCAACTCGATGTGGAGCTGCCCCGGCAATCTGACTCCGTTACTCCCTGCAGGCGACTGGGCGTCCCGCCAACGTTCAGACTGGCAGAGCGAGTCCAGGGAGAGTAGGGCAGCCCCATCCATTCTTCCCAGTGTCGAGGCGGCGTGGGCAAAGGGTGGCGTCCGCTATTGCAGTCCAGGATCAACGAACGCGGAAGACGAAGAGCAATCGGGAAGATGGCGCCCGCCTCCACTCTCGGGGACACAATGTAGCTGTAGAGCCGCTCCCGAGCCCGAGAGATACAATGTTGCGCCTCCCTGCTAGAATGTCCACAGCCCAGGGAGCAGGCGAGGCGGGAGGCGGAGGGTGTGGGACAGCTGCTCCTCCGTGTAGTCGACCCCGTAGTGCTGGCAATGGCCGCCGTCGTCGCACGGGGGTCGGACGCCAACACAGGACAAAGACCCGGGCACCTCCGGGATGCAGGAGAGGAGGGTGAGGGCGTTTCGGCGCTCCGCCTGCCGGGATCAACCCGAGGAGCACACCGGCGTGATCAGCGCCACCTCCCGATTCCGCTGCAAGCAAGCAGTACAAGAGACAGGAGCAGGGTGAGGCGGAAATCGGGAGAGTGGCGAGATGGTCAGCGGAGCTGAGGAGTCAGGCGGCCATCTTGCTCGCGAGCCAGGCTCCTCCCCCCCATGCACGTAACCTTGGCTTCATTCTAGACTCCTCTCTCTCAATGTCCAGACAAGTCAACGCCGTCTCGTCCTCCTGCTTCAACGTCCTTCGCATTCTCAAAAAGATCTTCCGCTGGATCCCCCTCGAGACAAGAAAGACTGTCACCCATGCACTGGTCACGAGTCGACTGGATTATGGCAACACACTGCCGGAATTACAACAAAATTACAGAAAAAACTCCAGCGCATCCAAAACGCGTCAGCGAGACTCATATTAGACATCCCGCGCCAAGAGCACATCACCGGACACCTAAAAAACCTCCACTGGCTTCCCGTCAATAAAAGAATTACTTTCCGCCTTCTTACCCACGCACACAAGGCCCTTTATAATCTAGGACCCGAATGCCTCAACTCCCGACTGTCCTTCTACAATCCCACCCGCCAACTAAGATCATCCAATCAAGCCCTCGCCGCAGTCCCGCACATCTGAAAATCCACCATGGGTGGCAGATCCTTCTCCTTCCTGGCTGCCAAGACCTGGAACTCACTCCTCACCCACCTCCGCCTTACTCAGAACCACATCTCCTTCAGAAAAGAACTGAAAACCTGGCTATTCGACAAATAATGAACCCCTCCCTCTAGCGCAGGGGTCTCCAACCGGTCGATCGCGAGCTACCGGTAGCTCACTGGACCTTTGTGAGTAGCTCGCGCCGTGATTCTACATTGTGTAGCCTGTCATGCTCATTTATTTCTTTTAGGCCTTTTTTCACAGCCGTTGCCTGCCCTCACCAAACCCAACAGCTCAGATTGGCCTGAGTTTAGCTGGGGCGGGGCAGACCAAAGATGATGACGCTGTTGCAGAACTCAGCCTCCACGCCACCTGCCTTTCACTGCCTGGCACCGCGCTCTTCATCCTGCAAGACAGTGCCGGTGCAAAGCAGCAGGTGGGCCGGAGAAGCGCAGCATGTCCTGGGAAAGCAGGGGGTGCTAGCAACTAGCAGTATTGAACTGCTATGAACCCGCACCATCTGCTTTTTTTCTGCTGGCACATTATATTGGAGCTGCGCATCAATCGGTAAGCACTGGCCTGGCCTTTAACCTCACAATGCTCTGTTCTCCGGCATGGAGCTGCAATGTGCGCCGTCTGTACTGTCAACATACTTCAGCCGCTCTTATGCCACAGTTGATTGAAGGACTGGGTCTTGTCTTTAATATATAAAAAGTCTGCGCCCGCCCGTCTTGCTCGATCTGCTCCTGAACTATCAATGCTTGTCACTATGCTAAATACATTTCTGGTGATTTAAGTGCGAAAGAGGCCCAACGGAGGCCTTCAGCAACACTACCTGACAGCTTGGAAGCAGCCAAAATCACGGCTAACAGACACAATTGATAATTTATTTTTTTCCCGCTTTCCAGCTCTGGTTTTTACATCCAGATAAGCAGGGTTTTGTAAAGTGTCAGTTACCTTTACTGAAGGCACAAGAGAAAGAAAGCTCTCCCCATCTGCACTCCTAAGACAAATATAAATTGTTCCACTGACTCTTTAGAACAGCTTTGAATTTCTGAACTAGTTTCAACTCTTTCATACCCTCTTTGGACAAGTCATTGACAGAGCACAGGCAAGCTCGTCCAAATTATAAATGTGTTTAAATTTAATATTCAGGGATAGTGATGTGTGTTTTCACTATTTAACACAGGAGCAGCACACTACCATTACTGCAAATAATCCTCAGTTTGGAGTTTAACTGCTTCTTAAGAACGTAGCTTTTCTGTTAAGAGTGCTCCGGCACCAATATTACCCTGAAAATAGCAAGTCTTACTTTTCATTCAATAAAAGCAGCTCAATAATAACGGGTGTTTCACACACTTACATGTAGAATTGGGTCCCAAAGTTGTTTTACAATGCATCGTTTTACCGATGCATTCTGAGCCTCTGGCCTGCCTAGCTGCATTGGTAAGGTGGATTTTACTTGCACATTAAATGCTTTCTCAACAAAAAATAAACGTGTGAAACTCTGCTAATCATTAAAATAAAGTAGTGTTTCAGACTCTTTTACTCCATATAAATAGCATTTATCTCAAAAGTTATCTTGTTTGTGAAGAAAGCTAAGGGAGGGTACCCACCTGCCTAAACAGAATAGCCACATATAGATCTGGAAACCTTCCTATTGGCCCCGGACCCAGAGCATCTGTGAGTATTGTAATTGTATTTTTTTTTTCACAAACTCAGTTAAGCTTCCACTTGATTGGGCCATGTATTATGTTGAAAAACATGTATTCTGCATAAAGAAAAATAAATGTTCATTCCTCACATAGTATGAATAAAACCCCTAATCATAATGAATCAAACTAGTTAAAAATTATTTAA
The DNA here is from genome assembly GCF_964263255.1 of Lissotriton vulgaris. Taxonomy (NCBI): domain Eukaryota; kingdom Metazoa; phylum Chordata; class Amphibia; order Caudata; family Salamandridae; genus Lissotriton; species Lissotriton vulgaris. The sequence continues at coordinate 22,139,076 of NC_141686.1, read as the reverse complement.
ATCTGAAACAGGATGGGACATTTCAAAACTGTAATAAAAAAAAGAGTATGTGGTGAAGTGGAAATAATTGAAGTTGTTCATAATAAAAGGAGTCTCTTTTTTGAAAACAAGTGACTGCACATCTAAGCTAGACTTCAATAATTCACATTTGGTAAGAAATATATGTTCAGGTTTAACTGTTGTAGTGTGTGTGGTGTGAACAATTCGGAATAAGGATCACGAAAGCAGGTCATAGGCTTGTATCCTGCAGTATTTCGTTACACTTTTCAGGAATGCAACCAAGCAAGACAAGCTTTTGCTTCAAGTAGCACAACCTGCAGCTGTCTGTAGCTTTAAAAGAGGGAGTGTGGCCCCTTTTTTTCATACCACAGTAAGGGCTCTGAAAAAATTAGGCTTAATGTGAATGACACTGGGCGTGGGGGGTTCTATCGAAAAAATGCGCGAGTTGTTAGCCTTCAGTAGCTCACAATGATTTTCGCTGCTCAGAAGTAGCTCTCACTACAGAAAAGGTTGGAGACCCCTGCTCTAGCGCCTTGAGACCCTCTGGGTGAGTAGTGCGCCATATAAATGCCCGAACTTGAACTTGAACTTCGTCCGCGCACCATTTGCCCTCAAACTGTATGCCTTGTAGGTGAAAGTCAGCAGGGTGAACCAGCAACAAATGGAAGGCAGACTTAATGTCGCACTTGCCCTTTAGCACCCCCTGCCCCACTTTTTCTACTAGAGCCAGCGCCATATCCACTGAGGAGTATTTGACCAAGACTTGGTCAGCAGGTACAAAATCATTGACAGATTGTCCTTCCAGCCAAGGGAGGTGTTGAATCACCAAAAACTCTCCCTGTTCTTTTTCGGAATTACCCCAATCGGGGAGTCCCTTACTCTCCAAGGATACTTGGAGTCTGCAGATTCTTTCAAAGAAGAATGAATATTCCTGCCCCGTGGTGCATTAAAAGTCTCCATGACGCCGTCACAACCGTTTCATACCAATCAGAGCACAGTTTTTCATCAACGCTCATATGGTTGTGATTTGATTTGCTAAGCACTGTATTCTGCTCTTGAGAAATAATTTCACAAGACGCACTCTCGCTGTAAGCGCCGCCATTACATACCCCAGGCAGCTTTGGAAAAGAATCAGGTCGCGATGGCCTGCGTTTCAAGTACAAACCCCATTGAGACTCATCAGCTCATTAACATGATCTTCTCACTCTTCAGTAGCTTTGCAAGTTTCACGAGCAAGGGGCCAAAACAAACTAGGTAGGACTGTGCGCGAGCCCCGGTTCCTTTGTCTTTCCCGGCTGCTGAAGGACTATTTTGTCTCGAGCTGTAAGACGGTCACAAGACTTGATCTGACTGGCTCTGCCTCCTTACCGACTCAATAGGGCCCGCCTTTTTTATCACGGACCGGGGTGATGTATCAATCCCTTGGCATGTAAAACAAGTCTTTTGGGAACGGGAACTCCGTGCCTGAGTATAGGGGAGCTGTTGTGTCCTGGGGCTTAATCCATCCAGGAGAATCAAAAGCTACTCACAATACAGTAATCTTCATGCTTTCGATTTCAAAGACCAACTATTTCTCCATTCTGTAGCTTCACAAAACCCCTTTCTAGCTGTGTGTGTGTGTGTTTTTTATTACATGGCTTAACTGTGTCCAAGCTTTCTGGAGAGCTCACAAGTGCTGAGGTAATAAAAATAAGTGCCTTTTTCAAACTGAAGAATTAAAAACAAGGGCACCCAGCGATTTATCCCCTGAGGAGACGGATATTTTTATTCAAGAAATAGAAATGATTTTGTAAATTACCCACGAGGTTCTGAATATACCTAATGGCAGGTGCTCTCAGTTTTTCAGACTTAGTGCTCCATGGTGCTCCTTATTGACAAAAATCTCCATATAGCTCTAATCACGCTGCCTAGTAAAACCTGTAAAAATATAAGGATGCAGTTCAACTAAGTTAAAAGTGACTGAACCAGTAACAGAAGGGTGCTGGTATACTTTTGAATGGGAACAATTTAAAGGCACAATTTGGGCCAAGGCTCTAATGGAGCGGCAGCGCATGGAATACGGTTGTGTGACGTTTCACCTCACAGAAAGGGTGAGTAGTTGACATCTGATGTAGGAGTACAACATGTGCGGGCGCCGGGCAGGCACCCCACTTTTGATAAATGTCCGTGGCACCTAGTTGGCATTATCTGGGATCCCAGTCTGTATTTTCGTGCATGGCAATCAAAGCTCGATCAATTATGGCTATGGGTGTCATTATAGTTTTACTCCCTGTTTTAGAGCCTCGATACCGTGAATGTGCGTCTACAGACTCTGTCTGCGCAGTTATATGCGCTCAACCCATGCTGTTGCCGTCTTCACCGACACCCAGGCACTTCTGTCATGTGAAAAGCTCTGGGCTTAATTTCTATCAAAACCCATTCTTCAAACCCCATTTGGCCAACTTGATAGGAATACTATTGTAGGAGGTTTTTTATCTTACTTTAAGTGCCTTGGAAACCGGGCTTATGCTAAAATACCTTGTGTTATTACTGTCCTCCATCTTGCAACACACCAGGTGACGACTACTGATATTGCTTCTAGTTCTGAATTAATAATTGCACGCTTTACACTAGTAAAAGGAGAGAATTCCCAGAGAACTTTTTCCGAACTGTACCTAACCAAGGACATTCCAACCGTCTCAGATATCAACTACAATGCTTAATAAACTGTGGAAACAACTAAAATTCAATGTAATATTACTAGGAGAGAATCCCCGAATGTATTTATAGTAACATTTTACTTCTTGCTTGTTCCTCATAGGTGCGTATCCTGAGAATCATGCACTTGTGTGGAATGTATAGAAGTCTTTGTCTAAAGTCCTATAAAAGGACCTGCATTTCTCTATACCTCTTAACCCCTCATTCCTCACCATGCCAGATTTCATATAGAACTTTAGTGAGTTCTTTGTTCTTATAAATTATATGCTTTGCTGCTCAACTTATTGATAGCTTATTTCATGTACTTAGCCAATTACCACCTTACATACAATTGAAAACTATACCCAGTGTCTGTCGTTCTTATCAGAATGCCTCAGTGCTAATTATTGAAGCTAATCGTAAATGTACTATTGACGGTTGTTAGAAATGGGATTTCTGGTAGGCTAGGGCAAGGGCCAAAGCCAGGCAAAAATCTCCACACTAGTCAAGATAAGGGAGTTACACTCCTAAAATAACCCCTGCTCTCCCCCTTGGTCGCTAGGCATGAGCAGTCAGGCTTATCTTAGAGGCAGTGTGTAAAGCATTTGCACACAACCCACAGTAATAAAGGGTACGCACTACAAAAGGACACCACACTAGTTTAGAAAAATATCCAATATTTCTATATAATTAAACAAGACCAAAAACAACAAAAATCCACAATACTATATGTAAAAAAAGTCTGTTGCTATCAAAATAAGTTTTAAACAAAATTCCTCTATGTCGATAGCTCCGTTGGGGGCGACCATGGCATTGTGAACAACAAATCCAACAGATCTGGCTGGCCGCAATGTCGCGGACCAGCTACGATGTCCGGAAGACACAAAAACATTACCTGTGAGAAATACAGGGTAATGAGGTCCTCGAAGTCACTCGCGTTGCAGGTCGGGCTCCTCTCTGATGGAAGGAGGAGCGCTGGCATCGTCAGGCGTCGGGTGCTGCGGTGCTGCGGTGCGGTGCCCCCAGGTCGTGGTGCGAGCAGCGGCTCAGTGGCAGCATCAGATGGCGCCGTCGGTGAGACCAGGGTCATGGTGTGAGATGAAGGCGGTGCTCGTCACAGTGTCAGCAGGTCACAGTGCAAGCAGCATCGTTGTCGATGCTGATACGCTGTTGTCGGCTGACGAGCGGGAGTCGATGGTGCCGGTATTGGTGGGCCAAGGCTGCGGTGCGGGAGGAGGGCGATGCTTCATGTGACTTACAAGCGGTGCCCTCAAACCACAGTGCAAGCAGCGGCATCGGTTTCGGCATGAAGCAGCAGCGTCAGGGAGGCTAAGGCGTCCTCCTGAAGCAAGGCGGTGCGGAGTGTGTTGCCCACAGGTCGCAGTGCAAGCAGCAGCTCTGTGGCGGCATCAACAGGTGTCGTCAGTGAGACCAAGGTCGTGGTGCGGCGGTGCTCTCTGCAGTGCCAAGGCTACGGCGTGAAGCAAGGCTGTGCTGAGTGCAGTGCACCCGGGTTACGGTGTAAGCAGCAGCTCAGTGGCGGAATCGACGGTGAGAACAAGGTTGTGGTGCGATGTTGCGGGGGGGGGGCCCTCTGCAGTGCCTTCAGTACACTGAGTCGGCAGCGGCATCGTAGATGTCTTTAGCTGCTTTTCCTCTGATGTAACACAAAACACACAGTCCCCAGTGCTGCAGGCAGAAGAGCTTGAAGTCTTTGCTGTTACTGAGACTTCGTGAACAGGGGGCAAGCTCTATTACAAGCCCTTGGAGAGACTCTCAAAATAGGTTGCAGAAAGTCCAGTCCAGGCCTTTCACTGCCCTGGACAGAAGCAGCCACTGCAGGTCAGCCCAGCAAAGCATACAGCAAAGTGGCAGTTCCTCCTCACAGCTTCTCCAGCTCTTCTTTTTGGCGGTCTTCTTGATCCAGATGAGTTCTAAAGTTCAGGGGTCTGGGCCCCAGTATTTGTATGCAAAAATCTTTTTATCCTCTAGGCAGAGGGTGTCTGTGCCCAGCCAGAACCAGTTCTGCCTTCTCTGGTGTGAATTCCTGGCAGTTGGTGGAGACGGCATTGTCAGAGGCAGGCCAGGCCCTTTGAGGTGCAAGGAAATCTTCTACCCCTTCCCCTATTGCAGCCCAGGTCTATTTAGTCCTTTCCTGACCCTACCTAGACTATCTGGAGCCCTCCTGCTCCCCAGCCTTCTGTCATACGAAAATCAAAGAGGCAATCCACATTCCAACAGAGGCACACAGGATGACAGAGCAAGAAAATACTTTCTAAAAGTGGTATTTTCAAACACAGAATGTAAAAATCACCTCCACTAAAAAGATGTATTTTAACATTCTGAGTTCAGGCTTCCTAAACTCGAATTTCTACCTTGTTCCCTGGGTCAGTTTAGGATTACAAAATGTTATAATCAAACTGCCCATCCTGGCCTTTGAGAACAGATAGCCTTGCAACAGTGAAACACGAAATTGGCTGTTATTCACAATCAGGACATGTCACACACACCTGGGCATGTCCTACCTTTCACATACACTGCACCCTGCCCACAGGGGTACCTTGGGCCTACTTTAGGGGTGCCTGACATGTAATAAAAGGGAAGTTTAGGGACTGGCGAGTATGTCCACAGGCCAGATCGACATTACAGTTACAAACTGCGGGCAGACTCTGCAATGGCAGGTCCGAGGTACCTTTTCAGGGCTACTCACGTGGGAGGCACAATCAGTGCTTCAGGCCCACGGGTAGCATTTGATTCACAGGCCTGTGCACACTCAGTGCACTTTACTAGGACTAACAAGTATATCAAATATCCAATCGTGGAAACACCAATCCATAACACAGTTGACATGAAGAGCGCCTGCACTTCACCACTGATCAGTAGTGCGAAAAGTGCGCCAAAACGTTACACCAGCAAAAACAGAGTCAAAACCGGGAGGTCTGAAAGCAAAAACTCAGGGGAAACACGCCAAAAGATGCCAAGTCTAACAACGGTTCAAACTGGGCAACACCAAAATCCGTATGGGAACTGCACGCTCCTGATCCTAGCCATTGGTGGGCTTCTGCTATGAATATTTTTAAAAAAAAATCTTTTTATTGAAACAAGACAGCTCCATCAAAACACACATCAGACAGCAGCGGAAGTGCAGTGGTAAGTTCACAGTAGATGACTATAAAAAGCCTTTCGTCAGCGTACATAGTATCAGCCTACCCCCAAATCATGCCCCAACAAATTGCAGTGGGCTACGCTAAAACATCCCGCCTCCCGGTCTAGACTCCCCTCCCTGATCTGAGCCCTCAGCCCAACCTCCCTCCCTCCCCAGCCCCCCCATATCATGCCCAGAACCTCTCATAAGCAGAGGCTCACGGCCTCTCAGTAAGTGGATGTACCGAATGTAGACAGTGTGTGGTGCTCAGTGGGGGAGTTCCCATGAGGGGGTACCCTTATCTTATTGGTGAAGCATCTGGGGTATCCATCCATTCCCCTCTGTACCTTCTCCATTCCTGCCATATATTTTCCAATTTTTTGGGGCAGCCCAGAGATAGATGACTTTCTCTGCCCTCTGGCACCAGTCCATGTCTCGTTCCCATTCCTCTATCGTTGGTAACAGGTCACTCCCCCAGAGTCGAGCGATGTTCCTCTTGGCCACCATGCACGCGAAGGCTAACCATATCTTATCTCTTTTGTGCTATGATTTTTTAAGGCACGTTTGCACGCTGACGGATCTGGTAGCAGAGGTGATATTTCTGATTGTATGCGACCCGTAACTGACAAACGAATTGGCTTGAGAACAGATTACTGCACTTTCATGGTACAGACGGTTTGCTCTGAGATTTAAATTGGCCTAGTCCCAACCTGATCCCGGTTTCAGGAGGCGAGGTGGCTGAAGAAGAACAACGTTGGTATCAATAGGGATTTGAGTCCTTGCGAAAGCTGAATAAGTTGCGGAGCGTGCATGTTGGGAGCTGCAGTAGGTGCAGTATGGTGGAACGAAGTGGCGGATTTTGAGAGTAATTATAATGTGGCTTTAATCTTTGGATTTTTTTAAACTGATGAATGTACAAGTTTTTTTAAACTTATGAATGTACAAGCTGTTACATATAAGGCATAATATTCGGTTGAACTTGCCTAGTAAGGTGAGGTGTGCTGTGAGCCTATCAGTTACACCATGACAGGAACGTACTCTTTTCTGCACAGTTGTAATATTTGAACTTGATGGGGTTTCGCTCCTTAGTGAACGGACGGGAACGTACAAAGTGCAGTGCCTTTCAAAAGTCGAGTGTCCGCTGTTGGTTGAAAGTAGGTAGTATTCTTGCTGTTGTAGAGATTTCTGTTTTGTCGAAGCAGGCAAATGGGGAAAAGTTTGTGAGGAGTGATTCAGGAAATTCTGGCAGTATTTGGGTGTTACGTCATCAAGCTGCCGTGCAGGGATTGGCTACGGAATGTATGACAGAACAACACATGCCTTTAGAACACAGTTTCTACAATGAACCAGGCAGTCCAATGCACGTCTTTACCATGCATATCACTACCACAAGCTTTCATAGGAGGACATTAAAAGTGAACTTACCACGCATACCAGTACCACGCATTCCATTACAACGCATCTTTAATATATACCAAAATATGTATTTTTACATTAAAATGATAAAAAGTTAAGTGAGCCAGTGCAGTAGTATTTCACAAAAAATGTTTTACATGTAAGAATTAATAATAAACCATGTTGCAATATACCTATCACTTAAATAAAAGCCATTTCTGTGTATCCTGTTTCTACAGTAGTCCTTCCATTATTTTAACCCTATCTGTGCCGCTTGTCCACAGTAAAAATGGCTGTCGTAATAGATCAGAAAGTTTATAAAACTGTCTTTTTCCACCCTAAACAAAATAAGGAAACATTCAGTCAGATTCTAACTCACGTTAAAAAATACCTTACAAACCATATTTTCTTTTGAATTATGGAATACCACCCAAAAAAATTATAAATTTAGCTGTCCATTATTTTGAACTCAGTGGTATAATGACTTCGCTCTTGAACACATGCATCGTCGAGAGAGGAAGAGACTAGTGACAGTTTGCTTCCACACAGTGCCATCTATCTGCTCTAGTTAGTACCAAAGTTACAAGCACCTTTTGTATTAACCCCATAAATCCGAATAAGATATATTAATGTCATTTTTTTTTATTTCACAGATTTGTTTCAGACTATATCAGGCCTTTATTTTGACTGCATTAACTGGGGACTTAACAATGTAAGATGCTATTGTAAGCATTATTAGTGAAATTAAACTCAGATTTACACTGGCAATTTAAAGTAAAATACATTTTACTCATTTTAACCATGGCTTGGGATACATTACTTACCAGAGGGCAGGTTCTGGACAGTGACTGGGGGAAAGCTTACTATTTTAACTCCGCAGGGGCATTCCTTAGGCTAGATGCTAGACCGTGACAGGATGTAAAATTACCATTCTAAGTCCGCTGGGGGTATATCCCGGGCAGGTGCTGAACAGTGACTGGGGGCAAATTTACTATTCTAACTCCGCCGGGGGCATAACCCGGGGCAGGTGCTGCACCGAGACTGGGGGCAAAATTACTATTCTAACTCCACCGGGTGCATGCCTTGGGGATGGAGCTGGACAGTGTCATAATTACTATTGTAACTCTGCTGGGGGCATAACTCAAAAAAAAAAAATTAACATTTTGCATCAATACTTTGGAAAGGAAAAGTGAAGGACATTACATCATAGCTGGTTTCAAGTACTTTGCAATTTTCAGAATTTGTACACAAAAGCAATCAGCAGTTCCCTTTGTTCACATGGCTCGGTCATTTATCTGTGGTCGTAACAAGGTCCCACGGGATGCCCTAAGCTCAGAGCCCTACCCTATACTGGGGTTCTCAAGTGCCTCTAAAGGCTTTCCATGACCCCCATACTGTTCAACACTTCTGTGGGCATCCCCGGCTTTTGTGTATCACCTGTTCAGCATTTTGGCACCAATCTAAGTCTGACAACAATTGCTGTATCCCTGGAGGGTCCACCACTCCCCAAGCTCTGGCTACGTTTCTCTTGGCAAGGGTATCTCCGGATATGTTCAATAGTATTTCTTTTTGGGTCCATTGGAAGGGTACGCACTATAACCGGAGTTATAGTGTTAGTAACCTACTTCCAGAAGGCCTAGATGATTGGGCATTCCCATAATATAAGATAAAAGGTGGCTTCTTGGCCGCAGGCTCTGAGGCACAGAGGCATGGATGTTTTCCCTATTTTGAAGCGAAGGGTACTGGAATAATATAAATAATGGAGGATTCATAGTTTGATAAGCCTAAACCCTGGATCTAATAGCTATTTCTCTCGGACCCTGTAGCGCTTCAGTCCAATCTTCATCTTTGATATTTCCTACGTTTTATATCCATTTCTGTTGTTTCTTATATGTCAAGGAAATACCTTTTGTCGTCTTGGGGTCTGCTATCAGTCTATCTTCCAGGGGAGAGAGGTCTGATACCTCTTCCCCTTCTCTGATGTGTCTTCATAATGTGTGGCCTAATTGTAAATATTTATAGTGTTCTGTCTCAATTAGGTCATTCTCTCTTGCTAGGTTGGTCCCATTGCATAAGCCCCTTAGTCCTCTAATCTCCTTCAGAGCATCCCTGTGCTACAGGGAGGTCCTTCCTGTCAGTTTATTACCCCATCCAAGATAGCAGTTTGCCTCCTGCCATGTCCTCACTATTGACTGCGTATGCTCAGGGAGGTTGGTTTCCCCCTTCTTCTGATACAGGATCTGCTCATAATTCCCCAAACCCATTGCATGTCTCTCCACTCTATAGGCGGGCTCCTGCTGATCTACGTATAACCTATCATTGACTACTACCTGCTGCACTGCCCAGTAGTATAGTCGAACGTCAGGGATTCCCAGGCTATCATCGTATACCCACCTTTGTAATTTCCGTAGGGCTATTCTGTGCCCCCCCCCCCCCGGTCACAATAAGATCCGCACCCGTGCTCTATCTTGCAAACCTCTTCTGGGGGCACTCTGAATGGCGTATTCTGCCAAAGGTAAAGTAGGCGTGAGAGGGACATCCTTTTGTAGAGCGTGGCTCTTCCCGTTAGGGTGAACGGCAGCGTTCGCAAATGCAGCCACATTGTTCTGCAGTCTCTCTAAATGCGGGTCGAGGTTCAATTTGAGAAATTTCTGTGGGTCTCGAGTGAAACGATCCCCAAATACCTGAATCCTTCCTCCACCAGTGGGGCCTCACAGCCTGATGGGAGCTGGGGGTCTCCCCGATAATGGAAAGACCAGTGACTTAGACCAATAAATCCTGTACTACGAGTGTTTTCCAAATACCCCAAAGATTTGTAGCAGCCTGCTCACAGAGCGGTATGGGTGGGTGACTTAAAGCAGAATATCATCTGCGCACAAAGAGATACGCTCTTCCTAACCCCCGGCATCGGGATCCCCAGGATCAAGTGGTTTCCTTGTATCTATGCCGCTAGCGACTCTAGCGCTAGTGCAAAGATTAAAGGTGCGAGGGGACAGCCCTGGCACGTCCTCCTTCCCAGCTAGAATGTTTGGGAGGTGGTTCCGTTTACTCGTACCTGAGCCAACGGTTCCTGATATGAGACCTGAACCCATTAACAAAATGTTGTCCCAAAGCTCATCCTGGGCAGCACAGCGAATAAATATTTCCATTGGATGCTATCAAACACCATTGCTGCATCCAGAGCCATCAGTGCTGCTCTGTCTGTAAACGGCGTATCTGTTTGGCTCAGTACTCCATATAATCGTCAGAGATTGATCCAGGTGCTGCAGTGTGGCATAAACCCGGATTGGTCTGGGTGGATTATTTTTGTAATAATTCCCCTCAATCGCGTTGCTAGAATTTTGGCGAATACTTTGGGTTCCACGTTCAGGAGGGATATTGGGTGATATGAACTACACTGAGAGTGGGGTTTCCCCGTTTTGTGAATAGTGACTATTGTGGCAAGTCTCTGGTCCCTTGGTAATTTCCCTTCCTCTTGGGCTTTTAAAAACATGGCCAGCATTGGTTTTGCAACTCAAGTTGCACTTATTTGAAACAGCTCGGGGGGCGGGGGGATCCATTTAGCCTGCCGCTTTCCCCGACTGCAAGCCTTTTTATTTCCCCTGTCATCGTAGGTCTAGAGACCTGAGGAGTTCAGTGCTGTCTAGCGCAGATGCTGGGTCTGGGGGGGCATACAGTGTCTAATATTATGAGGCGAAGGCCTTTGCTATGTCCGAGTTCGCTGTGTAGGTAATTTCAAGCACCCATGTTTTCTCCCTGTCTCAGCGGTCCAGCCAGGCCAAGAGTTTGCCAGCTTTATCATCCACATCATATACCCGGTGCTGTACTGCCTGGGCATATACCCTAGCTCTACTTTCTGCCAAGGTGCAGAGCACATCTTGTTTTAGCTTCAGCCGGTGAGAAATGCACTTGAGGCTTCCTGTCCCACCCGTTGCTCTAGTGCTAGGATGTCGTGTTCAAGATTCTCAATTACTAGTTTTTCCTCCTTTCGTTTCCCTCCTATAAGGTCCAGTACTTGACCTCGTAACACTGCTTTATATGCTTCCCAGAGTTTGCAGGAGGAGTCAACTGTTCCTTGATTGTGTTCAAAATATTGGGTAGTGGCCTCCCTAATTTTCTCCTTTATTTCGTCAATTTTAAGGACCATGATGCAATCCTGTAGGAGGCACAGACCCTGGGCTCACTGAAGTTCCAAAATCACACCATCATGGTGTTCCCAGACTATACCAGGGAAGTCCAGACCCAGCGGTGCTCCTAAACAGAAGGCAAGCAGAAAATGCGCAATCTTGGTCTCCAATACAGACTCCTCTTCCCCGCTCACCTCCGTGTTATATTCAAGGGCAAGACGCAATTCCAGACTCCACTGAAGCCGCCTGGACTTGGCTGACCGAGGAGCGCCCCCTAGGTATTCGGCAAACCTCCTCACCTACCCGTTCTGGTTTGCAAGCTTGTCTCCTTAACAACACAGGAGACGCATCCAATTCCACAGAAGTGAGGGTCACGCAGGTGCCCCCAGATTGATGAGCCCAACCACCCGTGGGGCCGTGGCCTACCCCTCTGGCTCCCAACCCAACCCAGGCAAAGGAACAGATCAGCAGACGACTCCTTCAGAGAGCGGATTCCCCAGAGTATCCTAGACCGGCTGGCAGCGGACTCTGACAGTGATCTGAAAGTTCCTCCGAGAACCAGCATGGAAGACAGGGAGAATCATCATTATCTTAAGCCTTAGGGTTGCTTACCCTGCATTGTCGTATTATAGAACTTGATGAAAGAAAGGCAGCTATGGTGCACTCAATAAACTAACTTAATACTAAATACTATTATATAACAAACATACTCCTAGTAAACTACTAGCGTGCACCAGGCGAAACGCCCTGCAAGCCTTTATACATGAAAAAGGGAAATCTCCAGATCAATATCTGAAAAAACCAGTGCACGGTAGCAAATGGACATACAATATTTGAACAAGACAGTAAACAGTAAAATAACAAAAACAAGTGTTCAAAAGTCTTCAGTCATTGAAAGGATTGTACACTCTTTTTGAGTGACCAGAGCAGTGCAGTGGGTTTTTCAGATAGTGATCTGGAGATTTCCCTATGTATTGTAGAACTTGACACTGCCATTGCTACATATACATCCGAAACGAGCGGAGGGGTCCACCACACATCTCCTGCACTAAACACTATTGTTTAGCTTGTTTCCATTAAGTTGTAGGGCGACAGATACTTCAGTTCTGGAAGTATAGGGCGGGGGCGTGGGTTCAGGACCATTGTCCAATGTTTAGTTTTTGGTTTTACGCTACACTTTCCCTCTCAGACAGCACATTGCACTTTCATGCAACTATGCCACACGCACATGGCGACTGGATTAAGTCACAATTGATGCTTTATATTGACATGCATGCAAACTTACATACTGTGCTGTATGTACCAATCTTTCTTTGTATCTCCAAAATCAATAAAGTTGATTATCAAAAAAAAAGAAACTGCAATATTGTCAAAAGTCATGTAATTAGAACATCAGATAATAAACAAGCATTGGCATAGCCAATAGGCCTTGCCTTTGAGACCTTATAAGTGTTTACCCATGCAACACTTGATGTTGTTGCACCAAGGATATTGTGCTGGATAACTAAACACTTATAAGATCCCAAAGGCGAGACCTATTGGTTATGCCAATGCTTGTTATCAAATGGCTCCACTATACTTTGTGTTCCATTGTACCATATGTAAACAGTAACTCAAGGTGAAATAAAGTATTTCAATTCAGTGAGTTGGCCATAGTCTTTGGTAGATTGTGTGTAATTATGCTGTGTTTTACTGCACCAGGAACTGATCCTGGTTGAAAAAAGGCACTAATGATTCAGGTTACCTCGCAGTCTTACCGCCGACGGGGAGACAAAGTCGACCCTATAGAGAGGGCGGCTAACCCCCTCACCCCCCTGCAGGCGGCAGACAAAGAACATGGCAGCAGCAGGGCGCAACAGCTCGCCAAGGAAAAGGGCATCGAGTGACCAGGGAGTTTGGGTTCACAGAGTCCAATTAGGAAGGAGGGTTATAGTCGTAAGCACGGCATAAAAGGAGACTAGGTCAAGCAGTTCCAAGCTTTGTCGCAGGAGAAAATTATGTTGCCACCATACGAAATGCTGCTGAGCAGTGAGCTGGTGTGCAGCCAGACGTTTGAGGAGGCGCATCCCTGTGAGGACAGGGTGCTCAGGAGAGGACCGATGTTGGCAGGGTGGTGATGAGGGACCTGTGACCCATCCGCTATACCGGCAGCTGCAGCCAGGATGGTGGAGGCATCTTGGCGGTGGACCGCAAGACACCTAGGTCACCAGCACCTGAAGTGCGGATGTCTTACAGGTCGACATCGTGGTGAAATAGGTTGGTGTTGCGCTAACTTCAAAGCAAGAAGAACGAAGCGAAAGGCCACTCCCAGAACACAAACAGGCGAGGCTTGGGGGAGCGTTGTTAGGCATAGTTGTCCTGGGGCTGAGACTTATAAGTTAGCCTTGCTGGAATCCTCTCCCCAACTAACGCCACACCCAGTATGAGCGGGTGCAGGAAGCTTTACAACCTGAAAATCGTGCAGGAAATTCAGTGGCAGAGGTTCAGGCATTGCGTCGGATCGATACGGAGAGCACAAATATGAGGGGGCCTTCCTTGTTCAAAGCAGGAAGCGAGCCCTGGGGTATGGTGTTTTAAGTGTTAGCAGTTGGATTCAGCACTGAAATGACCTTTATTTCCGGCGAGGCCGGAAGCACTTAAGCTTCTGTCTGCAAATCCTCTGTCTCCCTACCACCGAGACCCCTTTTTTGTTAAGGTGCAGGGAAGCTCGACTGCATAGCGCATAGAAATGAACGCCGGAGCAGGAAGCAAGAATACTGAAACAGTTGTGGCTCAATCATGAACCGCATGTTCCATGTGCAAAGGGCCCAGGCTCCAAAGCTATCCGCGTGCACATGCACATACCAGAGTATGAGCTGCTCACAAACTGACACCAGGTGATTCAAGAGCCAGTGCTCAGAATAAGTTCAGAGAAGGGGAAATCGGTCTTACCTTCGGTTCCAATGGCCTGCCTCTTTTGGCCAAAACTCAGTCATCTGGCAGCCCAACTCTGATTCTGTCAGTAAACACAAACATCGCCTATATTCAATGAAGGTAGCATGACAAGCGCGCGCGCCTCGCACTGAAGGTAAAAAAAAGACGAGGAGAGGAGGAGGCAGCAGGGGGAGGGGGGAGCAGAGGAGGTCAGCACTTGTTTCCCTTGTGGGAGCAAGCAGGAACCATCTGTTTGCAAGTTAATTACAAACAGATGGGTTTGAAGCATGCTCCCGCAAGGGAATCGCCAAACGTGCGCCCGTTGCCATTCAAAGAAATGCAACGCGTGCACGTTTTTGGCAGCAAAACTAAATCGATAGCTAAAGGTCTTTTCCTTAGTAGTGCAGGCGCTCTGTGTAGGCGAGACCTAAAAAGGGAGTGAGGCGAGTTTTGCATGAAAGCATAGAGATAGTTCCTAAAATTAAGTTACCAACCACACAGAGAGAAGAGGGAATGTTCCTGGGCATGGTTGGCTACTGCCAATACTGGATCTCAAACCTTTCTTTTGTGGTTGAGCTTTTACTGAGGCTGATATACACTGGTGTCAATGGCGCAGTACCAAAGAATGATGAAACCTTTAAAGCCTTCCAGAAGCTTAAGAACTTACTTTGAAGCGCACCCGCTCATTGAATGCCAGACTATATGAAATGATTTGTACTCCTCGGTCATGAAAGTGATGGGTGTGCACTATCTGTACTAGCACAAGCCCATGGGGAGACCAAGAACCCTATTGGGTACTTTCAGCTACTCCTGATCCAGTGACAGCAGCATTGCCTGGTTGTCTCAAAGCAGTTGCAGGGTGAGTCTTAGCATTCAGCAAACCGAGCAGATAGTGATGAGTTACCACCTCACTGTGATGGTCCCTCACTCCATCGAGATACTCATGACCCATACCTGCAAGCAGCATTTGACAAATATGAGAGAATCCTCTTGGCAGCAGAAAATGTTTCCATCCTGGAGATGTAACACGCTAAACCCTGCTACTATGTTGTCGACCCCATAGGAAGATGGTGAGGGTGAATTTGATCATGACTGCGTTAGCGTTACCGAGTTATACACAAAACCGAGACCTGACATACTGTATGTACCCCTTCCCGAATCTGACCACACTCTTTTTGTTGATGGGTCCTGCTTGGGAGACTGATGCTGTATTTTAAGAGCCTCTTATGCTTTGTGCATACTGAGCGGGGTCACAGACACGTCTTACTCGGAGCCATGTAATGTCAGCACAAGTAGCCAAACTGATTGCCCTTACCAGAGCCTGTTGCACTTCAGAATTCTCACAAGTCACCATTTACACTGACAATCAGTAAGGGTTCAGAGTTGTGAATGACTTCCGGTAGTTTTGGTCACAACAAGGTTTCCTAACCTTGGCTAGTTCTCCCATTCGCAATGGACTGTATGTTTCAAATGTGTTGGATGCATTACAACTGCCAAGCAAAATTACTATGGTAAAGTGTGCTGCACACAAGAGTGGCAGCGATATTGTCACCAGGGGCAACATTTAAACAGATGAAATTGACGTTTATTGCGCTCTTGATTCCAGCACCTTCCACGTGGATGAACCATGTAATGCAGAGGGGGAAATGATTTCCAGTTACTTCTGAATTCTGTACATACCTTCAATGAGCTAAGAGAACTGTAACATACGGCCTCAGAGCCAGAGAATACCAAGTGAGAGAAGATGGGGTGTGTGAGGGAGACCAGTGATTTTTGGGTATCCAGCGAAGGTAAGCCAGTTTTTCCCGATTCCCTCTTGCCAGAGATGGTGCAGTGCATGCACGGTCCACCAATTGTGGGTAGGGATGTAATGGTGTCTACTTTCAGACTGTATTGGTACAATCTCCATATCCACACAAAGCTTGTGCCAGCGTTGTGCTACCTGCCAGAAACAAAAGATTTGCAAAATAATTGTGATGACTATGAGTCGCACTGGAATGTCTTTCAACCATCTTCAGATTTACTTTGTGGCGGTGCCCTGATGTAACTGATTGAGGTATATCCTCCTTATTCTGCATTTGTTCTCCTGATGAGTCGAGGCATATCCCACCAGTAGATATGATAGTCTAACAGGTGCAAAAGTCTTGCTGCAGGAATTAATTCCACAATTTGGGATTGTTAGTTCAAGGAACTCACTTTAAGAGTGAGGTAATGCAGTTGCTGTGTACAGCCTTAGGGATTGACCAGAAATGCCGCTGTAGTTACAGACTGGAGGCGTCAGATTGAACAGAGCCATCAAAGCTAAACCAACCAAAGCTTGTACTACTACGTCATTCAAATAGCCAGATGCACTTCCTTTGGTACTAATGAGTATACGATGTACCCTGTGCAAGCGAACGGGATTGTCTCCTAAAAAGGTGCTGATTGAGAGAGCCATGGAAATTACTCTGTTCCTGCAGCTGCCCATGTAAATATCACAGATAACCTGGTTCTCGAGCACTGCAAGGGATTATCTGATGTTGTTGTTCTATCTCTCATCAGGTCTCTCATCAGGTTGATTCTGGTACTCCTGCGGTACAAGAATCTCCAGGACATGATTTGAACCCCCGGCAATTGGGTTTACATCAAGAAACACATTTTCAAATCTTGCTTGCTGATCTGTGGAATAGGATACATGCTTCCCACACCAAGAGGGCTAGACAAAAAGAAGTAAAAACGAAGCCAACATCCATTAAATCCTCGAGTTGTCCCATGTTTGAAGTGGCCGAGGATTCTGAAGAAAAAAAAGACCAGTCCGAGGATCCACAGTCTCCACCAAGTGAGCATCATCCAGAACGAGAACCAGACAAAGGGACTGTTATTCCTGCGACCACTGCGTTACAAACCACTGGATTAAGAATACACATTGACCAGAACAGTGAAAACTCATGGAAAGCAGCTGAAACTAACCTGCCGCGGTCAAAGCTCCAAGAGTCAGAGGGTAGTGTGATATACAGATGTTTCACTTCTGACAGTGAATCAGCCTCATCAAAACCAGAAAAGGCACCTCCAAGGCAAGGATGGAGGCCCAATTGAGGAAGTCTGGCAAAAGACTACAACCACCCGAAAAAGACTATTGACAGCTGAGAAAAGGCCATAGTCAACCAGGGAAGATAGTGAGTTCAAAGAGTCAGAGCAGATTCATCAACCTGGTATTGTGGATGAAACCTGGACTTGACCAGTACCAAGCGACTTAAAAGGGAGAGAAAGGTCAACTCGAAGTATTCAGGCCCAGATTGAACCTACCTTGAAAAAGGCCCCTTTGAGTCTGATGATTGCCTGGCTGACATTAAGGAACCTCCCTAAGATCAAGACAAGCCACACCTAAAGCACATTCAGGCTGATTACTGACAAATGTTGAAAGGATGGTCTGAGAGTCTGGGTAACGTTCAGAAGACAGTAGCTCATTTAGGCCTCTAGCTGATGCATACTAAAAATCCTTGAAGCTTTTGAACTAGGGGTCGAACTTAGAGGACTAACTACCATCATCTGAGATTCAGAGATTTGCTTGATCCAATTTAAGCTAACATGGCACAGTAGTGCTGCAAAATTCTGCTTGGAGGTTTGACAGCTGCCATATCTGTTTCTATGTTTCAATGGCTGTTGGATGTTTATCAATTTGGAGAGGATATTCCTCATGTCCTGCCAATGGGGGTCAATAGCCACTCTTAAGTCTGTGGTCAATACACCCGCACATAAGAGGAAGGTCTGACATTTCCCACAGCATGAGAGTTTTTTCAGTTATGAGTATTATTGAATGCTAGCTGAATAGGTGACAGCTATGGAAGTAGAAAACTGTTGCGTGCACTTACCTTCCAGGCTCCGCAGGTGAGGGAGGAGCCTATTTCCATTCAACTTTGTCCTAGTCCTTTTCTTGCTGCGATTTGTTAAATATCTTTTACCAACATGATTCCATTAAACTGTTCTATTATGCTTTTTATAACCCATTAGAAAATGTGCCAAACGTTACCAGTGCAAATCTGTATCTGTGGGCTACTAAACATGTTTATCGTTCTTATAAAGTGTTTAAGTCAAGGGATAAGCATTAACATAACTAACATGAGCACCGCTAACCAAAGTATGCATGATGTAACCTGTAAAATTAGAAAAGATGAAAGGATATTTGTGGATGAACTGAACGAGAAGAAGAGAATTGATGAAGAGAAGAGTAAAGGAAGACAAACGCAGAACATATTATTGTAAAGGGTAAGGAGACCTTGAAGGAACCACCGCCAAGATTGAGCATTGATGTCACTAAGAAGGGATCTTTATTATTATTATTATTTTTAATCTGTTTATTGGATTTTGCATTAAGAGAACAATTTGTACAACTAACAATATATTCCACAGTTATATAATATTTTGGATGTGGAGCTGATATGCTTCATAAATGCAGTGATATAGTGCATTCAGGCATCAATCACTGAGAGCACAATCACAAGTGGGGTAAAACAGTATGTATTTACTGGCCCATCTATGGGGGCCAACAGCATGTACTACAGAGAAGTGGATAAACAATTCTTGTTATATTTAACACAACATTTAACAAAAGCCCAGACCCCTCTAACCTCACAAATGTCCATCATGATCAGTCAGGAGTACACATGATCATGTTCAGCATGTGTGGAGAGTACTTCAGGACACGAAAGAGCCGCCGTAGATTCAGGGATGTGTTACGGGCTGAATAAAACCTTTTTTGGTCTTGGTGGACAAGTGCCAGGACCAGCGGCATATCCATGTTCAGCAGTGCCAGAAGTCTGTAGCAGCCTAGCTCGGACGGGTCTCTGTTTGGCTTGGGCAATGAGATAAGTATTGCCTCACGGCAAGATGCGGGGAGCCATGAGTCCAAAAGGGCATCCTCTATTGTGACTGTAATTGAGTGGCTAGGAACGGGCAGTAAGCCTTCAACGACTCAGTGGGTAGGCTGCCTGGGGTCCAGCCAGAGGTGAGGGCACATAATGCCTTTTGTAATTCAAAGAGTGTGATAGGTTTGTCAAGTTCCACCCACTGGTCCGGGGTGATGCGGGGCAAGACCACAGCGGAGAGAAATATGCCAATGGCGTTGGGGGGGAACGGTGGAGGCTGACTTGTAAAGTGACTAAGTACACAGATTGCCAGCCACACACTTACTTAAATCCTCTATTTTTGAGGGAACAAACCATAAGAGACTTCCTGGTTCGTTCGGGTATATCACTCAAACCCTTTTATTATTTATTTGTTTTTTGTCTTTTTAAGTATTGATGTATGAAAGGGACACCTTATCGTTTTGTACACCTTATATACAATTATTTACAATTCGCGATTATTTACAACACAAACACATACACATACACATACCTAGTTGTATTATACAAAGTGAAATGCTCTGATATATATACACTCAAATATTCATACTACGATGAAAAAATCATCCGTAATTCCATAAAGACCAGAGTCAAAAGTATAAACTTGATGACAATCATAAATCAATGAACTACAGTTGAATGTAGGCAGTTCAAAAAAGGAAAAATAGACTCCAAATTAATTCATCCAGTCCATTCAACCAGTAAATGGCTAATCTTTTTACGCCAACGCGTTTCGAATCCGGTATGTGAACTCTACGGATTCTCATCAGGGCTCTGTCTTAATACGGGATATCTGCAAGTGTATAAAATAAAACTTGTTTTAGCTACATTTCTGACAGTTTTTTAGCTTCCAACTACATTTAACTCGGATTCCTCATATTACCTGTTGAACCAGCAGCCGCCGGTCAAGGGTAGGGTATTAGTTCTGACGGAGTTTCTTTTCTTTTCGGGATCTAAAAACAAACGCAGGTATCATGACCTGTTCTTGCTCACTTTCTAAGACCAGAATGGGGCACATATGTTATCAACATACCTTACTGGATCATGCTCGTGATCCTACGTTTCCACCAAATGGGAGTTAATTTTCAGTCTTGTATTACAGCCTGAAAATAATGAGAATAACGTTTTACGCGCTTTTTATGCACAGACAGAGAGAGTATGGCACTCGTTGCTCTACTCGGCATACCTGCTCTGAGGGATTCCTCGCTTGGGCTGTTCGTGTTCTAATTGGTTGCAGCGGTAAACGCTTTCTAACCATGTGGGCACCGCTTTCCTCAGTCAGAACTTGAAGGCTAACTTGCCCTATGGCCAACTGCTCCGTATCAGGAGAAACTGCACGGAGTTGTCAGAGTATGAAAGACACGCTGACACATTCTGTCACGAAATGGAAAGCTGTGGTTATCCGAAAAAACTGTTAAAAAACTCATTCAAGCGGGCACGATGTACACCACGCGAATGTTTGCTACAAACAAAATCAAAGGCTGAACTAGACCGGATGGTCTGTGTCACCACATTTGGGCCTGACACAAACAAATTCAGACAAACTGTGTTAAAAAATTGGCACTTACTAGAAAACCTGGACTGTCCATTTCCCCGTCCTCTTTTCGTGTATCGTAAGAACAGGAGCATCGGACAACATCTTGTCCGAGCCGAGATAGCATTACCCAAACCTAAGAGTGACCTATTGTCTCAATGGGGAATGAAACCCATTGAGGGACATCATAAATGTGGGACATGCGTGGCCTGTGGGACTACTGTGGAAGGGAAGGAATTCCAACATGGGAATATTAAGTGGAAACACTTAAGTTTCTCAAATTGTAAAACACGAAATGTTGTGTATGTAGTCATCTGCCCATGTAATAAGATTTACATAGGCAAGACAACACAACAAGTGAATATGCGCATAACGCAACATAAGTCTAGAATCAAGAATAAAGTGCTTACAGCACCTATGGTGGAGCATTGCATTAAAAATAAACACACTGAGAATGACTTAAAGTGGTCAATTCTATATGTTCTGCAACAGTCTAGACCCATTGACCATGATAAACTTCTACTAAAAAAAGAGGCCTACCTTATACTTAAGTTTAATAGCTCACTCAGCGGGCTCAACTCGCTTTCTGAAATATCTAGAGTGTGAGCTTTACCTAGTATAGTGCCTCCAAAAGAAAGGGTTGATGGTAATTGCGCGTATGTTTTCATATGTGGTTTAAATTCACCTTTTTTCACATCTAAATGATAGCCTTCTCTAGCGACCCCACTCTAAGATGGCCGCCAAACAAGTAGCTATAAGTAGGTCAAAAACCACGTAACAACATGGCTGCCAAACTAAGTGAATGAGAGCTTTCTCTAGCGACCCCACTCTAAGATGGCCGCCAAGCAAGTAGCTATAAGTAGGTCCAAAACCATGTTACAACATGGCTGCCAAACTAAGTGAATGAGAGCTAGATACCGAGTCACAGCTTGTTCAAGTAAGTCTAGAGCTAACATGGGTTTGATTTGCCACTAATATTGTAGTAGCCCCAGAAACCTAATAAAACGCTCTTATTTCCTCTAGGGAAAGCGAGCGCAAATAATAAGGACTGAGGAAAGCGGTGCCCACATGGTTAGAAAGCGTTTACCGCTGCAACCAATTAGAACACGAACAGCCCAAGCGAGGAATTCCTCAGAGCAGGTATGCCGAGTAGAGCAACGAGTGCCATACTCTCTCTGTCTGTGCATAAAAAGCGCGTAAAACGTTATTCTCATTATTTTCAGGCTGTAATACAAGACTGACAATTAACTCCCATTTGGTGGAAACGTAGGATCACGAGCATGATCCAGTAAGGTATGTTGATAACATATGTGCCCCATTCTGGTCTTAGAAAGTGAGCAAGAACAGGTCATGATACCTGCGTTTGTTTTTAGATCCCGAAAAGAAAAGAAACTCCGTCAGAACTAATACCCTACCCTTGACCGGCGGCTGCTGGTTCAACAGGTAATATGAGGAATCCGAGTTAAATGTAGTTGGAAGCTAAACAACTGTCAGAAATGTAGCTAAAACAAGTTTTATTTTATACACTTGCAGATATCCCGTATTAAGACAGAGCCCTGATGAGAATCCGTAGAGTTGACATACGGGATTCGAAACGCGTTGGCGTAAAAAGATTAGCCATTTACTGGTTGAATGGACTGGATGAATTAATTTGGAGTCTATTTTTCCTTTTTTGAACTGCCTACATTCAACTGTAGTTCATTGATTTATGATTGTCATCAAGTTTATACTTTTGACTCTGGTCTTTATGGAATTACGGATGATTTTTTCTTCGTAGTATGAATATTTGAGTGTATATATATCAGAGCAATTCACTTTGTATAATACAACTAGGTATGTGTATGTGTTTGTGTTGTAAATAATCGCGAATTGTAAATAATTGTATATAAGGTGTACAAAACGATAAGGTGTCCCTTTCATACATCAATACTTAAAAAGACAAAAAACAAATAAATAATAAAAGGGTTTGAGTGATATACCCGAACGAACCAGGAAGTCTCTTATGGTTTGTTCCCTCAAAAATAGAGGATTTAAGTAAGTGTGTGGCTGGCAATCTGTGTACTTAGTTATATTAATGGTCCAGCTAGCCCCACGTCCCAGGACCTGACTCCCCCATTCTTCAAAAGACTTGTAAAGTGAGGCATAGTGGTTTGTCAGTTTGTTATGTATGTCGGGCAGCATGTAGAGTAGGGTATCAGCAGCCAAGAATAACGTAATGATGGGATGTCTTGGTTGGTCTAGGTGTAGATCTGTCAGCTGTGGCATGAGTTTGAGCTGAATGAATGGTATAATTAAGACAGTGCATCCTCTCCAGTAAGGGGGGGCATGCTCGCATTGGATCTCCGCCAGGCAACAAGCGATCGCCGCATTTCGCACAGTTTGGGTTTCATTATCTAGAAGTATATGTTCTATGCTGGAAATATCTTTTTCTAGCTGCCTATGTATATTCCAATTGACCCCAAAACATTGGTCTATGATGACTATTTTGAATGTATCCAACTCGGCAAGTCTGGTGGTGCTGAATTATTATTTAGTTCACAATAGTCCTCAATGACGATGCCGATAGAGGAGCGAAAAGGAGGATCTTCTAGTGCGGCTGTTTGTAGCCTCTAGATGGGAATGACGGGGGTCTGTGTCCCATGCTAACTGTAGGTACTGAGGGTTATGGTTGGGGTGGGAGCGACCTAAATGATCAACTTTTGTAATAGAGAGGAGTATGCTGGCAGTGCTGACCAACCTATCTATCCGAAGGTGGAGTTGGTGCGGCGAGGAGAAAAAGGAATATACTCTAAAGTTTGTATTTCATGAGCAAAACATGTTAACTAGTTGCCAGTGATTAAGTTAGTTTCGCAATGCATGGGTGCTGGATGTGCAAGGCAGTGGAGGGAATGACCGATCAAGTGCAGTGTTCAGGACACTGTTGGAATCACCCCCTTTTAGCCATTGCACCTCACTCCATCTCACCTCACTACATTGTGCCTGCAACTATATGACGAACATCTAAGCAACCTCTGACAAGGACAGAGTAGCCTTCTGCGTCTACACCTGCCACATCTGCCCTGAAAGGGACTCCTGGCCTGACGCATACCAATACGTCCGAGCATACGAGGAGCAGTTAAATGTAAATGTAGGTATACTTGTAAAGCGCGCTGCCGCCCCATCTCAGGGCATCCTGGCGCTGTTTACCGCTGTGGAACCCTTCCTGGCTTTCCCTGTGAGATGCTCCCTACTGGGCACCCCCAAGGTAAAGCCAGGCATCCCAGCGCTAATGGGGCCGTTGTGGAGATTAAGCAAGCTATTGCCCAGAGTTGCAGAGTGGGACCCATGATTAGAGTAGGCACCTAGGCGAGAATTATCGAGTCCGCGGACATTGAGCCCAAGACTCTGCCGCGTCGGGAATTGAACCCTGGTCCCGGGCCAGACCTCTGCATCAGGGACTGCCGCTTCTAACCACTCTGGGGCGGGACAGAGCGGCGAGAGCGCTCTAGTGTGAGGGATAAAAGGAGCCCCCAGACAGAGTTTTCCGAACTAGCGAGCACTTGGGCAGTGTGTCACCTCACTGCTCAGACACCTATTCGAGGAGAATTGAATTGCCGATTTTTTAATGAACTAAAAGTTTTTAAAATTGTATTGTGTAATTTTGTTGAACTAGCGCATTTTTAAAACACTAATTTGTTATTAGCACACTTGCCTGCTACCTGCATTCACTGTAGCATACACGCGCTCGATACCTGCCGATTCAGGGCAAGGCACCGAGCTTCAGGGAATCTGTGGCGGCCATCTTGGGGCGGGACAGAGCGGCGAGAGCGCTCTAGTGTGAGGGATAAAAGGAAACAGCCCTACTCCGCGATAGCGGACGCGTTTTTGCGGACGCGCCTCGTCTTCGCCGGAGTCTAGCCAGAGTCAGCCCGTCTGTGCCCGTCCGGGCCAGGACGGGACATAGGGCATAAATCTGCGTCCTTCCTACTTTACAGGTATGCTAACAGGCGCTCTACTTAGGGCGTTACGCCCCATTAGTCATGACAACTGTATAATCTTAAATCCGCTACGAGCTGGTGCACAAGCATGCCCGAAATGTACTTTTACTCTGACTAACTACCAGCCCTATCCCGATACCCCACAGGGTACTGTTTTTAAATCTTATCAACGTAGTGAGAGTTCTAATGATTTCATCTTTTATCTGATAAATTGTCGCTCACTACCCCAGCACAAATTAGATATTTTCCACCTATTGACTGAAAATAAGCCCTGCGCCATATTTTTAACTGAGACGTGGCTTCATGATGGATCGGGCCCTGATGTTGCAACCGCCCTCCCCCCGAGCTATGCTATTGCTAGGAGAGATCGGGTAGGCCAGACAGGAGGGGGTATTGCTATTATTTACAGCAGAGATTATGTGTGCAACTTTGAACCTGCAGTTATCCCGAACTGCGAAGCAGCATCTTTTAAAATTACCCTCAGTCCCAATTTTACCTTTTCCGGCTTATTGTTGAATGAATGAATGAAGGGCGATTTATACAAGCGCTACTTTGCCCAGAGGCGTCAAGGCGCAAAAGATGGAATAAAATAGCCAGGTACTGAGTTGAAAAGGAGGTGAGAAAAGGCCTAAGAGTAGGCTTCAGTGAAGAGCAGGGTTTTGAGGCCCTTTCTGAGGAGCAGCAGGGAATCCTGGCCCCTGAGTTCCAGGGGGAGCTCATTCCAAAGTCTGGGAGCTAGTGTGGAAAATGCCTTACCACCCCATCTCGCCTTGGCAACTCGGGGAATAGACAACAGATACTGACCGGAGGAGCGTAGTGCCCTGCCTGGGGTATAGGATGACACTAAAGTCCTGATGCCCTCAGCGCCAGCACCGTGAAGAGCCTTGTGGGTGATGGTCAGAATCTTAAATTTTATTCTGGCATACACCGGGAGCCAGTGAAGGTTTCTCCTGATCCTGGTCCCGGAGGAACGTCTGGGGGCGTTGACAACGAATCTTGCTACTGCGTTCTGGATAACCTGCAGGCGATGGAGTAGTTTAGCGCTCATGCCAAGGTAAAGAGCATTGCAGTAATCCAGTCGCGAGGATAGAAGGGCAACTGCTACCTGTTTCCGGGCATCAGGAGAGAGGTACAGAGTGAGTTTTCTTAGGATTCTTAGGACCCCACAGCAGGTTGCGACAGTTCTACTTACTTGCTTATCAAAAGCGAGTGAGGTGTCAAAAATGACTCCCAGGTTACGGGCAGAAAGGGAAGGCTGGGGACAGGATCCAAGAGTCTGGGGCCACCAATCATCTGACCAGATCTCCTTTTTTCCCCTGAAGATCAGGATCTCCGTTTTCTCCCCATTCCATTTAAGAAAATTTGAGGCCATCCAGCCTGCCACAGCTTCCATACAGTTTCGGAAATTTAGGGCCGTGGTCTGAACAGAGTGGGACAAGGAGACCATAATCTGGGTGTCGTCGGCATATGAGAGTACTTCCAGTCCAAAAGATCTTACCAGTCTTGCAAGTGGGGCCACGTAGATGTTGAACAATGTAGGGCTCAAAGCAGAGCCCTGTGGTACCCCACATTGCAAAGGCATGGCATTGGAAAGGAAGTCACCCAGTTTGACCCTTTGCTCCCGATGGTTAAGAAAAGAAGTGAGGAGGCTGAGAGCCAGCCCCTTCACTCCCGTCTCACTGAGGCGGGCGGCCAGAATGGTGGGGGACAGGGTGTCAAATGCTGCCGTAAGGTTGAGTAGGATCAGAAGAGTGGTCTGACCACTATCGACCTTGGCGCGAATATTATTGACCACCACTGTAAGGGCTGACTCTGTACTATGTGCCTTTCGAAAGCCATGCTGAGATGGATCAAGCAGGCAGGTGTTATCTAGAAAGGCACTAAGGTGGTGGTTTAAATGAGCCTCCAACATCTTAGCTGGAGCGGGAAGAAGAGAAATGGGGCGAAAATTCTTCAGAATCCAAGGAGGCCTTTTTTAAAAGGGGCTTAACGATGGCAGTCTTCCAAGGGGCTGGGAATTCACCACTGGAGATGGCTCTATTCATAACTTCCAGCAAAGGGGGAAGTAGGGTATCCCTGCAATTTTTAAGGATTTTAAGGGGACAGGGATCCAGAGGGGAGCCAGACTTGGTTGCGTCTAGTAATTTGTCCAGTGTCTCAGTCGAGAGAAGAGGGAAGTTGGTCAAAATATCTTTGGAGGCTGAGGGCTGATCTAAGGAGGGATAGGGGACATGGGTAAGATTATGACTCTGGAGAGCAGTATAAATATCCGAGATTTTAGTGTGGAAAAAAGTGGCAATCTGATCGCAGAGTTCTTGAGAAGGTGTTATGGGATCAGGGTGTTGAACCTGGGATAAGTTTTCTACCACCTTAAAGAGATCACCAGGGGAGGAGAGAGATGACGTTAGCTTAGAGAAGTACATTTGTTTTTCGGCTAACACCGCTGCTTTATAGCTCTTAAGGAGGTTTTTATGCTTGATCCGCAAATCGGCATCAAGTTGAGCTCTCCACAGCCTTTCGAGTCTCCTACACTCCTGTCTCTGAAGTCGAAGAGCTTCAGAGTACCAAGGTGCCGACGGACTTTTCCTGGCACAATAATGAAATTTGAGAGGGGCTAAGGTGTCAATAGCCAAAGAAATGGTACTTGCAAGCTCACTGGCCGTGGTGTCAATATCCTGAGAGGGGGGAGGGTTGAAGCTGGCAAGAAAAGGGCCAAGAGATTCGTTGGTCAAACCCCTGTAGCTCCTCTTTAAAACCCAACATTTCCTGTCCGTGTGGGAGGCAGAGAGGGAACCTGGGAGAAATTCCAGAGGAATTGCTGAGTGATCTGACCAGGAAAGGGGTAGAGGGGACCCAATCTCTAGTCTGGGGTCATTAGTGAAAACCCCATCCAAGATATGACCAGCAGAATGTGTAGGGGATAACACTTTTTGGGGAAGATCAAGAGAAGCGAGAGCGTCCAAAAGTGATAAAGTGTCAGCAGAATTGGAATTTTCTAAATGAAAATTAAAATCTCCAAGAATAGTCAGAGAAGGCCTATTAATGAATGGTTCAATTGTTTCAAGTAAGTCGGCTACAAATGGGGACCTAGAGCCCGGGGGTCTGTAGATAAGAATGCCTGCAAAATTTTGTGTAGGGGAAGTATTAAGAGAGAAGAAAAGAGCCTGAAAGGATTTCTGGGGAGAAGGGAGGGGCTCATGTGACAAGTGATAGAATTCTTGTAGACAATACCTATTCCACCCCCTCTGCGGTCTTCTCTATCCTGTCTAACCATGGCATAGCCATTAGGGAGGGCATTAATTAAATCGGGGCCGGAGGAGTCCGAGCCCCACGTTTCGGTGACAAAAACCCAGGGGGGTTTTCTTTCCGAGACGAATTCTCTAAATGCGACGTTGTTACTAACCAGAGAACGAGCGTTGATAAGAAAGCCCACTTCTTTAGGAGGAGGAAGGGGTTCATGTCTCACCCGGGCCCTAGAGGGCTTAGCAACGTGTGCATGGTTAAGCGCGCAGGAGGTGATCGAGCAGCTACAAGTAAAACCAGGGTACAGTTGCTCAGGGGAAAGAGTATGATGGCATGCTTGTCTGGGGGGCTTAAGAGATGTAAGAAGGCCCAGCAGATCCCCAGAGACATCGAAAGATGTGCTGGGGGGTTGAACAGCATGCCAGGCTCCTGGCGACACCTTGGCGCTGACGGGCGCAGACGGGCAGGACTCCGGCTAGAGTCCGGCCCGTCCGCTGCGCGGAAAGGAGGGACGTCCCCTTTTAAGGGCGACTAGAGCGCGTCCGCGCGCTTCAATTCCCCCAATATGGCCGCCAAAACCACGTTCGCCTCCCCGGGGCCGTGCTCTCAGCGTCAATGCTCGGCTGAGAGCGGCCCGGGCAGCGACTGGTCGGGGAAGGTCCTGGGGCAGCAATGCGAAAGGTTACGAGGAGTAACAGAAGCTCCGCGGCAATACTATGCCGTTCTGAAGGCTTTCCAGATCGTACCTACAATGAGCCTAAGTGCGCTTTAAAATCAAGCTGGGCAAGTAGAATAAGTAGTTAAAACAATTACAAAGGCAAGAGAGGGAGGAGAGCCTCCCGGCTAGTCGCCTCAGGAGGGGGAAGGTACGTCAAGCTAAGGCGCGCGTAGGGCTAAGGGACCCCTTTTAAGGGCGACTAGAGCGCGTCCGCGCACTTCAATTCCCCCAATATGGCCGCCAAAACCACGTTCGCCTCCCCGGGGCCGTGCTCTCAGCGTCAATGCTCGGCTGAGAGCGGCCCGGGCAGCGACTGGTCGGGGAAGGTCCTGGGGCAGCAATGCGAAAGGTTACGAGGAGTAACAGAAGCTCCGCGGCAATACTATGCCGTTCTGAAGGCTTTCCAGATCGTACCTACAATGAGCCTAAGTGCGCTTTAAAATCAAGCTGGGCAAGTAGAATAAGTAGTTAAAACAATTACAAAGGCAAGAGAGGGAGGAGAGCCTCCCGGCTAGTCGCCTCAGGAGGGGGAAGGTACGTCAAGCTAAGGCGCGCGTAGGGCTAAGGGACCCCTTTTAAGGGCGACTAGAGCGCGTCCGCGCACTTCAATTCCCCCAATATGGCCGCCAAAACCACGTTCGCCTCCCCGGGGCCGTGCTCTCAGCGTCAATGCTCGGCTGAGAGCGGCCCGGGCAGCGACTGGTCGGGGAAGGTCCTGGGGCAGCAATGCGAAAGGTTACGAGGAGTAACAGAAGCTCCGCGGCAATACTATGCCGTTCTGAAGGCTTTCCAGATCGTACCTACAATGAGCCTTAGTGCGCTTTAAAATCAAGCTGGGCAAGTAGAATAAGTAGTTAAAACAATTACAAAGGCAAGAGAGCGAGGAGAGCCTCCCGGCTAGTCGCCTCAGGAGGGGGAAGGTACGTCAAGCTAAGGTGCGCGTAAGGCTAAGGGACCCCTTTTAAGGGCGACTAGAGCGCGTCCGCGTGCTTCAATTACCCCAATATGGCCACCAAAACCACATTCGCCTCCCCGGGGCCGTGCTCTCAGCGTCAATGCTCGGCTGAGAGCGGCCCGGGCAGCGACTGGTCGGGGAAGGTCCAGGGGCAGCAATGCGAAAGGTTACGAGGAGTAACAGAAGCTCCGCGGCAATACTATGCCGTTCTGAAGGCTTTCCAGATCGTACCTACAATGAGCCTAAGTGCGCTTTAAAATCAAGCTGGGCAAGTAAAATAAGTAGTTAAAACAATTACAAAGGCAAGAGAGCGAGGAGAGCCTCCCGGCTAGTCACCTCAGGAGGGGGAAGGTACGTCAAGCTAAAGTCGACGGTCGATTGTTATATTTTTGGAATGAGATAAAATGTTGGGGTTAACGGATTGTCCTTTTTCAAAAACGCCAGTTCTTGTTTAGTTAATAGGCCCTCTCTTTTCCAATGGTTTAATTCCTTATGTACTGATTCCTTCTGGTTACGGATCTCACTGAAATTACCTTTCCTATAGCAGGATGTATCTGCCAATATAGATTGTTATATCGACCGCCAGGAAATAATCCCTCCTGGTCAGAAAATGTGGCTGATTATATCCTACCTCTCCAGCTGAAAGCCCAAAATTTCACTTTATTAGGAGATTTGAATCTTCATCTAGATGATGATAACAACAAGACCTGCAAAAACCTAATAGATGACCTTATGGTGTTAGATATGACGTTACGAAACAGTGGTCCAACTCACAAAGCTGGACACTTGTTAGACCCCATAATATCAAATCTGAAACAACTTTCATGGCTTAACACCACGCCTGTTCTCTGGTCAGATCATTTTCTACAAAGTTTCGCCATCTCACTTATACCCAAAAAAGGTCCAATTATGACCCCTTCAGAATCTTTTAGAAGAAACTGGAAATCCCTTAATTTAGAGGATCTTAATAATGCTTTGAAGGAAGATCACCCATGTTTAGATGGAGATATGGATAGCATCGCAGAGTCAGCACAAACGTGGTTAACTGGTGCTGTTGACACTTGTCTGCCTTTAGCCCGTTGCAAAGGGAAAGTACATCGCCCTCCCGCTCCCTGGTTCACAGAAGCCCTGAAGAAAGAAAAATCTACCTGCAAAACTCTAGAGAGGCAGTGGCGAAAAAATTACGACCTCTACCAAAAAGAAGTCTACCGAAAAGCCAGAAATTGTTACCATTCAGCATGCATGAAAGCTAAAGCATGCTATGTTACCAACACCATTAACATGGCCGAAAATAAATCCCAGACTCTCTTTAATATGGTAAAAGAGTTAGCTGGTGAGAACTCTAGAGCAGAACCTACCCCTCTCAATACCCAACAATGCCAGGACTTGGCTTCTTTCTTCACGAATAAGATTGAGAATATTGTCTCTAATATTAAAAATGACAGCAGGACCACAGACAAGGAAGGAAACACTGCCCTAGTCCCTAGAGTAAAATGTCATCTCGAAGCCTGGCCTCCCATTAAATTGGACACACTGAAGGAACTATTAAAATCGATTAAATCGGGCTCCCCACGTGACCCTATTCCTATCAGTATCATAAAAAATTTAGAAGACCCTGCTTTGACTTCCATAGCAGAGATATTGAATGTCTCCATAGAGCAGGCCACAGTTCCTGCTCTATGGAAACACGCTATGGTCAGCCCTCTACTTAAAAAACCAGGCGCAGACTCTATGATACTGGCCAATTATCGGCCAATCTCATTACTGCCTGCTTTTTCTAAAATTTTAGAGAGGCATATTCATAAGGCACTTTCAACCTATGTGGAAAACAATGAGCTCCTGCATTTGTCCCAATCTGGTTTCAGGAGTGGCTTTTCTACTGAGACGGCTCTGCTCGGGGTCACAGAAAAGATCAGAGAGCTTATGGATGACGGCCAAACAGTAGCACTGGTCTTGTTAGATCTGAGTGCGGCTTTCGACACCATTTCTCACTCCATACTGCTTGACAGGCTGGGGGAGAAGGGTGTCGAGGGCAAAGCTCTAGAATGGATTAGATCCTACTTATCCCTCCGCACATTCCAGATTTCCTCTTCGGAGGCATGCTCTGAGGTATTCCACTCTCCTCATGGGGTGCCACAGGGATCAATTCTGAGCCCTCTGTTTTTTAATTTGTATCTACGACCACTGGCCAATCTTGTAGAACACTTTGGTCTTAGTTTAATGACCTATGCAGATGACTAGCAAGTCCTGTTTTCACTCTCCAAATCCGACTTGTTTGTCCCCTCTGCATTAAAAGTTGGCCTCCAAGAAATATTTAGTTGGATGTCAGCCAACCAACTCAAATTAAATGGAGATAAGACAGAGGTCCTTCTGCTAGGAAATAGTAAAGACCTCTGGAACGACTCACATTGGCCATCGTCATTAGGCAAACTTCCACCTTCAGCCTCTCAGGTTAGAAACCTTGGAGTCATCATTGATGACAGTCTATCTATGACTCAACAAGCAAACAAAGTGGCAGGTATATGCTTTACCATTCTTAAATGGTTACGAAAAATAGTATGGATGTTGCCGCCCACTACCCAGAAGACCGTGGTCAATGCCTTAGTGACATCTCGGCTTGATTACGGTAACATCTTATATCTGGGTGCAAACAAGGCAGTGATAAAGCGTCTGCAATTAGTGCAGAACGCTGCGGCCAGACTGCTCTGCAAAATCCCTAGATCCGCCAGGATCACTAAACATCTTAGGGAGCTGCATTGGCTTAGGGTTGAAAATCGGATTCGTTTTAAGGCCCTGAGTTATTTATTTAAAATCAAAGCTGGCACTGCCCCTAAATATCTACAGGCCCTTGCTAAACCCTACCTCCCAAATCGCAGTCTCCGTTCAGGCACAGCTGCAAACTTTGTGGTACCAAGGTTCAAACGGGCCAGAATAGGCGGGAGATCTTTTTCCTACCTGGGCCCAACGCTGTGGAACTCACTGCCTATTCATATACGCAAGGAGGAAAGCTATATGAATTTCAGGAAAAGCGTTAAAACTTGGCTATTCAATAAATAAATGCTTTGACTGCTCTCTCTCCAGTGGTATTGTGTTCTTGCAAGTCCGGCGCCGGGAAACCCTTTGTGGGTAGCTGTGCGCCTTACAAGTGCTATAAAATAAATAAATAAATAAATAACCAGTGAGCCACACTTTATAGTATATACCAAGCCTCTCCATTGCTACTGAAGTTTGGTTGCTAAGGGGTGTGTTAAAAGTGTTCCTTGTAATGGCACTATATGTGTCAAGCGGTGTCTGAGGTACGAATAAACAGCAAAACGGCGTGAGGGGGTGTGCATTCCCCACACACTCCAGCTAATAACTTTAGTATGAGCCATGTATGGGTTGGAATAGATTGTGATGATCGTCCAGAAGGGCAACCTGCAAGCTGTGTCTGTGCCGTGCAGGAGTGGGCTGTGGGGCTGGATGCCAGAAAACAGAGAACAACAACCAAGGAGAGACCCAAGAAAAAACAGCGAATACCATCAGAGCACATTAACAAAATGTGTCTGCCCAAACTGCCGAACGGTGGGTAACAAATGCGCCAACACAAGCTGTGAAGTGGGAGCGTGAAGTGAAGGCTTTACAGTCTAGTTGGGCACCCCGTATGTTGAGTATAGGGATGCATAGGCAAGAGTAAGTATATTTCTCCTCGTCTGGCTGCCACAGCAGATTCAAGATAGCTGCAGGGCATTAATGTGGGCTGGCAAGGAAATAAAGAGACAGTTCAGCATTATGTCTGCTGCAAAGAAAAAGGGAAAATAAGAGGAGGATGAGGGCGGGAAGGTTAGGGGAGGAAATACTGACCTCTCGTATTATAGGTTTAATGGATGGCCACAACAAAGATCTACAAGGATACAGTCAAATAATGTCATCGGACGTCTGCGGGGCACACATCTGGGGGAATTGCCAAGTCTGTCTCAGAAGACCAGGTAGCAGTGGAGTTGTCGTCACTGACAGAACCAGTGGATTCGCCAATGGGGTCTGAGTTCTGGGTGTCCGCACAGATTGTGGACGCAATATGCATGGCTAGGCGCCTCTCCTGAAAGGCCTGTTCCAGGTTGGGAACTGTTTTGGATTGAGAAGATAGCGGTGGAAGTCATTTACGTCTACTGAGGTGGGCCTTCAGGGCAGTTTGGCAAGAGTTCAGTGCAGTTTGGCAAGAGTTCTCTAGACCTGCTGACTCTAGCCAGCCCCTGGTGAGTCGAACAAGTGCATCACCCCCTCAGTAACTACACGCAGGCGTGCAGGAACAGGAAGGAATAACTCCAGTCCATTTCGGGAAGGAGCCGCTTAACAATCAAGAAGCAGTTCCTCTGCACCACCACAGTATAGTCTGGAAAGAACATTATGCAGGCGTTGTCAATAGTGATGTCTCAGAGTTTTTGTGTTTTGCATGGAATAAAGTCCCTGTTGTGATAATGAAGCAGATGAAACAGCAGTGGCCTAGGACTGGAACCAGGTGGGGGCCTGCAGGATGGGAAGTGGTGGGCTCGCTCAAGTGCAAAGTAT
This sequence comes from Lissotriton vulgaris, assembly GCF_964263255.1. Taxonomy (NCBI): domain Eukaryota; kingdom Metazoa; phylum Chordata; class Amphibia; order Caudata; family Salamandridae; genus Lissotriton; species Lissotriton vulgaris. The sequence goes on along the minus strand of NC_141686.1, from coordinate 22,104,962 downwards.
TGGGAGAAGGCCATCGGAGGGAGTAAGTTGCGCAGCCAGTGGTCCATGTAGGCAAGCGCATTGTGCCCCTTAACACCCTCCGGAAGGCCAACCACTTGGACATTGTTTCTCCTCAAGCGAACCTCTACTTCTTCTGCCCAGCATTCAGGTTGTGCACAGGGTCCAGCTGGGTCTGTATTGCTGATTCTACCTCTCGGGTTTTCAGTTGAAGTTCAGTTTTCCTGCGTCTCTTTGTCATATGCTCCCTCCTACTCCTTTACCCTACCCCATTAACCTTCTACACTCCATTTATTTCGCCCTCTATGTTCTTTAGATGTTTTCCCATTGAGACCTAGCTATGTGGCCAATGCCCTATGGAGCTACTTGATAGCTATAGAGGAGATGGGTGTGGGGACTTTTCCCTTGACCGTCACCTACCCAGCCGGACTTTGGGCACTTTCCTTAGTCTCTCTGCCGTATCTCCCTCCTACCCCTTTACCCATACGCCCTTCCCCTTTACACTTTACTTATCTCCTCTTCTATACTCTTGTAATGTTTGTCTAGCATGTAAATTGTAACTGATGTAATTTTGTAATTTTGTACAACCTCATGTAAAGCGATCTGATACCTCCGGGTCTAGCCAGCGCTATATAAAACTCTTAAAATAAATAATAAATAAATAAAAGATAAATAAATAACTAGTATAGCAAGATTGCAGTGGTCTACATGAACTCATTTAGGGCCTACTGCAACATTATCAATTTTACTTTCCAGGGAAACATGAGTACTCTCTAGTGAGGCCCAAATGTGTTCAACTGCCTCCAAAACAGTGTCCAGTTTGTCCCCAATAGAGTCAATGTGATTAACGTGGTCCGCCTTGTCAGTACCACCTGTAGCAATTTTTGTGGCAGTGAGTGAGCGAGACGGTGTGCTTTGGGTGCATGAGTGCAGGCAGCCCATTGTTCAGTGCGTGGGTAGAGTCTAAGTGGGAACCCCTGGACATTTCTGGAGTGGGCCCGCTTGCCAGCACCCGCAGACCCCCAAGAGCACTGCATCTTGTGCAGCCCAGTCTGTTCAGTCAATTTCAGAAGGTCACGTCAAGTGAGAAAGGTGGCGGCACCAGCAGCCCAGGATAGGGTAGGAGCATGTGGCTTCCACCCCCAGGGGTCTGAAACCCAGCGAGGGCCGCCACATGGGACCCAACAAGTTCCGCAGCAGAGAGTCAATGTAGGGGTGTGGACTCTGCAGACCGTCTCCCCCCTCCTAGGTCTTTGAGCAATAGGGCCCGCCTGCAGATGCCTTTGAGTGCATTGGGGCGCTGCAGCACAAGCATCTCAGTGCGCCCTGTCAATTCCAGCCTCCAAGTCGCACAACAAGAATGTCCAGAAAGTTAAGAGATTACGCTGGGGCAGGTCCGGCTCCCGACAGCCTGTCATGTGTGCCAGGTGGGCCAAGAGATCAACAGTGGTGCCAGACGAGCAGGGAAGGTGGGTGACCTATAAGGGTAGGAATAGGCTGTCCTGCATCAGCTTATAATGTAGTGTTACTTGTGGCAAGCCCCCAGGGGGCCTCCAATCAGCTGCCTCACGCATGCATGCACACAAGTCCCGGAAGTGCAACATAACAGGGATCCAACAGTAAGGCAGTTCATAGGCTGGCCAAAACATAGGGGGGTGGGGGGAGCTACAGCACCACAGCTTCAGTAACTGCAACCCATCTCAGCAGTTTTCCCAATACTGGTGGCGATGGTGCCTTTATTATGGCGGTCCATCCAGCGTGGTAGGCAGTGCTGATGGTGGAGACTAAGTCCAGGAAAAGAAAAAGGAGGATGAGGAATGGGTAGTTTGTCAGGCCTTTCCCATCCACCAGACAAGCAGCGCGGGCCTTCTGCCACATGGCCAGTCCCCAGAGGAGGAGGCAGCTCCACTGAGATGCGGCAAGGAGCAATCTTAGGCCCAGAGGGGCAGCACCTTCCAGTCAGCTATCCCAGTTCATAGCAGGCCTCTCCCAAAAGCAAGGACCATTTACGACGCTGCCAGACCCAGTGAAGAAGCCAGCAAAATCAAAGTGCAGCAGGCTGCAGTGGGAACCTTACAGGTATCTCCGGTGGCTGCAGGACCCTCAGCGGGGGAGCTGGTCCAGCGTTCACGGTCTCCCAGTCGTCTTCAAAGCAGGGGGGTCAGGTGTTCTCCCGGGGTGTGCAGCAGCAATGCAGCAGTTCAATCGGGCACTGCGTCAAAATCCCCAGCAGTGGATCCATCAGGCCGATGGTGCTGATGTCAAAAGTCAGCAACTGCAGCGTCTCAGGGAATGGAGCAATGTCAGTTGTCCAGTTTTTCTATGTCGATGACATTCATATCGGATTAATGAGGTTTGCAATGCCGAGCATGTTTAGAGTGTGTCCACCCTCTTGGCTGTGAAAGCCATGCCCCCACAAAGAAGGGATCTTCATGTATACTACAGCAACCAGAGGGAAATAAGGCTTTTGGGAAATTGGGATGGAGCAAATGCGAGCACAATTACTTTGTGAAGGGAAAAACATTTTCAAATTTAGTTGTAAGTATTAAAGTCATCTATTATGTGAGTGGTAAGTCTACTTATTTCCAATTGCTGGATAATTGGGGAAGTAGTTGTTATGCAGCTCTAGTTTTTTCTAGAATCTGTCACACTAGACATTTTCCTCGTGAGCAATATATAAGCGAAGCAAGTGCAGTTTTAAAGAACAAGTTACTCACCTTTGGTAACGATATATCTGTAAGAAACAGTAGTTCGTATTAGATTCCTTACCTTAGAATATCCCCAGGCGTCAGACTGGATCCGGAAACTTTCGCGTAGCAGTACCCTTGCGCGTCGGTAGGAGTCGTCTGCGGGTCCGCGTCCGTCGTCGGCGCCGTGATGACGTCATCGGAGTACTTAGATGCTGCCTCCACGCGCTGAAATCAGTTCTTAAACACAGATTTTCCGTGCCAGAAACGCAGAGCCATGTTAAAAACCAACACTGGTGCCATTGAAACTAGGGCCCTGAAAGGGGATGACCTTAATCCTAGATATCAGTTCGCAGAACGGGGAGGATGGGTGGGGCGGTAAGGAATCTAATACTAACTACTGTTTCTTACAGATATATCGTTACCGAAGGTAAGTAACTTGTTCATCTGAAAGAAACAGGTTAGTATTAGAATCCTTACCTTAGAATAGATACCCCAGCAATACCAACCCCGGTGGTGGGTCTGCGAACCAATAATCACACCAGAAACTCCTGGAGGACGGAACGGCCATAGGAGCCATCCCTCCAGACTTGGCTGTCCAGGCAGTAGTGTCTTTCAAACGTGTGCAGAGAGGTCCAAGTAGCTGCCTGACAGATGTCCTGCAGGGGGACTCCCCGGCCTAGGGCAGTGGTAGCCGCCGTGGCCCGAGTGGATTAGGCCCTCAGCCCAACAGGAGGCTCCTTCTTCGCCAAGGAGTAACAAGCCTTGATACACAAGATGACCCACTGAGAGATGGTCCGCTTGTGCACCGCCCGTCCCTTCTTAGTGGCCACGTAACCAACAAAGAGTTGGTCATCCACCCAGAACTGGCGTGTACGATCTATAGTTTGGGTCCAGACGGTGGAGCCGCTCTTCCTCTTTTGAGGGATGCGGTGGCGGAAAGAAGTTGGGCAAGGTGATAGACTGCCCGATGTGGAAGGCTGTGACAACCTTGGGCAGGAAAGAGGGTCTAGTCCGCAACACAACCTTGTCCGGATGGACAGAAATGAAGGAAGCTTTGGATGAAAGAGCCTAGAGCTCACTCACTCTCCTGGCAGAGGTGATGGCAACCAGGAAAGCAGTCTTCAGAGTAAGAAGGCGGAGAGGACAGTTGTGAAGCGGCTCAAAGGGAGCGCACATCAGATAGGTAAGAACAAGTTTCAAGTCCCACTGAGGCATCACAAACGGAACAGGAGGGAACATGTGTGTGATGCCTTTCAGAAAACGAGTTACAAAAGGGGACTTGAACAAAGATGGTTGATCAGGCAACCTTAGAAAGGCTGAAAGGGCAGAAAGGTAGCCCTTGATAGAGCCCAGAGCAGAGCCCTGCATGGCAAGAGAAAGAAGGAAGAGAAGAACCTCAGAAAGAGGGGCAGAGAGAGTATCCACAGCCTTTGTTGTGCACCATGCCACAAATCTGTTCCACCTGCAGGCGTATACTGACTTTGTGGAGGGGCGCCTAGCTGCCACAATGACATTACAGACTTCAGGAGGCAAGTCAAATGGCCTCAACTGGTGCCGCTCAATCTCCAAGCATGGAGGTGGAGACTGGACAGGTTCGGGTGGAGGACCGTCCCCTGCTGCTGCGACAGAAGGTCCTCCTGAAGAGGCAGATGAACCGGGGGATCGACTGACATACTGAGTAACTCGGGATACCAGTACCTTCGTGCCAAGTCCGAAGCCACAAGGATGACTTGGGCCCGGTCGCGTTTGATCTCTGGGCAGAAGTGGTATAGGCGGAAAGGCGTACAACAGGCGTACAACAGACCGCAACACCGGCGGCTGAGTTTGTCCGCCCTGGCGTTCAGAGAACCTGCCAGGTGTTGAACCACCAGGGTCATGCCCTGATGTTCCAGCCATTGCCAGAAGCGCAGAGCCTCCTGGCAGAGGGTCCACGACCCCACCCCACCCTGTTTGTTGCAGTACCACATCGCGGTAGTGTTGTCCGTGAACACCTGCACTACACTCCCCCGGACAGAGGGGAGGAATGCCTTCAGTGCTAGACGAATCGCCCGCAGCTCCAAAAGGTTGATATGGAGCCGGGACTCCGCCGGAGACCAGAGGCCTCTGATCTCCACCTCTCCCATGTGGCCTCCCCAGCCCTGGAGGGACGCATCCGTCACAACTATGTGCTCCTGTTGGGGAAGGGAGAGGGATCTGCCGCTGACCCAATCGCGGTCCGTGAGCCACCAATGCAGCTATCTCGCAGTGCCCTCCGAGATGAGGACATGGTTGGACAGGTTGCCCTGATGCCACCGGGCGTGATGCACCAGAAGGATGCAGGAGGCCATCAGCCCCAGAAGCTGCAGCATCAACCTGACCGAGACTCGGGATACAGGCTGAAAGATCGGAATCAGAGCCTGAATATCCCGAACCCGCTGTTCGGGAGGATAAACCCGAAACTGCGCTGAGTCGAGAACCGCTCTGATGAAGACGAGCTTCTGGGAGGGGCACAGATGTGACTTTGGCACATTGATGTAGAACCCCAGCTGGTGCAGGAGGTCTGCCGCTTTCTGGAGGTGGCTGACGACTGACAGGGGCGAGCCCGCCTTCAACAACCAGTCGTCGAGGTAGGGGAAGTCTGAAACCCCTAACCTGCGCAGATGAGCTGCGACCACCGCCATCACCTTTGTGAACACCCGTGGGGCGCTGGTAAGGCCGAAGGGGAGCACGGTAAACTGAAAGTGCTCGTGGCCTACCGTGAACCGCAGGTAGCGCCGGTGGGCCGGCAGGACGGGATGTGGAAATAAGCGTCCTGCAAGTCCAACGCTTCCATCCAGTCTCCTGGGTCCAGGGCAGCTAAGACCTGAGCCAGTGTCAGCATTTTGAACTTCTCCTTCCGGAGGAAGCCGTTGACGTTCCGTAGATCCAAGATAGGGCGTGGGCCCCCTTTGCCCTTCTTGGGTACCAGAAAGTAGTGGGAGTAGCAACCACACCCTACTTCTGGCCCAGGAACGCGCTTGATGGCCCCCTTGGCCAAGAGGGCCGTAACTTCCTGTTGCAGAAGTCGCAAGTGATCCCCGACACGTGGTGGTATTGCGGTGGCATGGCTGGAGGGGTCGCCTCGAAGGGGAGGGAGTAGCCCCTTTGAACGATTTGCAGCACCCACCTGTCCGATGTGACAGTGCGCCAGTGGAGGAGGTGATGGCGAACCCTGCCCCCCACTGGCATCACATGGGCCTGAAAGCACGGACTAGGATGGTTTTGAGGCGGATGCTGCAGGAGTAGGTGTGGACTGGCCTCCCCGTTGTCTCCAACCGCCTCCACAGCGGTTTCCACGGCCGCCACCGTGTTGGAAATTAGTCTGCGGTGCGTGGTTGGCAGCACGTGTGGGGGTGCCCCTTCCTTGGCCACGAAAGGAGCGAAAGGCACCCGTTTGCTGGCGCGGGGCTGAGAGGCCCAAGGACTTGGCCGCAGCCCTTGAGTCCTTAAAGCGCTCAAGCGCATGGTCGGGGGATCGACTGACATACTGAGTAACTCGGGATACCAGTACCTTCGTGCCAAGTCCGGAGCCACAAGGATGACTTGGGCCCGGTCGCATTTCATCTTCTTCAGCACTCTGGGCAGAAGTGGTATAGGCGGAAAGGCGTACAACAGACCGCAACTCCACTCGCGACGAAAAGCGTCTCCGAGCGAGTGCCGCCTTGGAAATTCCAACGCGCAGAACTGATGACATTGCACGTTCTCTTCGGTGATGAATAGATCTAACCAAGGCACTCCCCACTGCAGAAAGAGACCTTGCACCACGTCCGAGTTCAGACGCCATTCGTGATCCATCATGCACCGGCGGCTGAGTTCGTCCGCCTTGGCGTTCAGAGAACCTGCCAGGTGTTGAACCACCAGGGTCACGCCCTGATGTTCCAGCCATTGCCAGAAGCGCAGAGCCTCCTGGCAGAGGGTCCACACCAAAAAGGCGACGGCCATCAAACGGCATGTCCGTGAGTGTATTCGGGTCAGACTGATTTGAATATGGCCATGTCTAAACTGGGGTCGCTGAGTGAGCTAAAGAATGGTGATGGATTAAACCCAGATCAGTTGACTGGGGGTGAGTGTTTGATTTGCTCAAATACTCCGTCCATCATCCCCTTTTGTATCGCCATGAGTTTGCGGACCTCAACCAGGCATGGCGACGAATCGCCATTGTTGTTGCCATCGCCCTGCCCAGTGAGTTGGTGGTATCCAGCCCACACCGGATGGAATAACGTGCCGCATCTCGAGCCTCCGCAAGGGTTTGGGCGAGTTTAGCCTTGACCTCCGCCGTGCATTATGGCAGCACGTTCGCGACCGCATCCCACAGAGAGTGGGTGTAGCGGCCCAAGAGGCACACAGTGTTGGAAGACCGCAGTCCCAAACTCAGGGAGGAGAATACCTTTTTGCCGTATTGCTCACACCTCTTGGATACCCGATCGGGCGGAGCCGACGGGAATGCGGTCTGGGAGTTGGAGGCCTGGATGACCAGGCTCTCGGGGGTGGGATGGGTGGACAGGAAACGAGGGTCGCCCGGGGCTGGGCGGTGGCGTCTGGCCATGTTCCTATCTACAGGCGGACCTGTAGCGGGCCTGGACCAAGTGCCCAAAAGAACGTCAAAGCAAGGCCTCATTAAACGGCAGCAGAGGCTCAGCCGAGCTTGACTACCCCCCACCACCATGTTTCAGGTCAGTGCCCTCCCTTCTCCGAATCCTCACTACCTGCATGAATTTCCCTCTATTTCCCTGGATACTTTTCTCTCGTTACTTCAGGCTGTCGGTTCTGGCTCCCCTAACGACTGCTGCCCTCCCCAAATCCTGAGAGATGCCTTTATGGCCTGCCCTGGCCCTCCTCTTGACCTTCTAAATCGTTCACTCTCTACAGGCTCTGTCCCCGATGCTTTCAAAAGAGCTGTGGTAGTACCTATTTTTAAAAAAAAACGGTTCTGACCCTGCGGTCCTAGGTAACTACCGACCTATCTCCCTCCTCCCCTATCTGGGGAAGGTCTTGGAGACTTACGTCACTCGTTGCCTGAGCACCTTCATCGAGGAAACTCACTTCCTTGACGACCAACAGGCAGGCTTCAGACCGGCCCACTCCACGGAGGCAGTGGTGGTGGCGGTTATGGATACACTGAGACAGGGGGCAGATAAGAACTTGGCCCAGGCTCTGGTGCTATTAGATCTCTCGGCCGCTTTTGACACGGTCGATCATGACATCTTGGTCGACTGTGTCAGAAATGCGGGCATCTCGGGCCCGGCCCTGTCTTGGATTGTGTCCTTCCTCCAACGCCGCTCCAAATCGGTACAACTGTCCACCTCCTCTGCTCCCCAAACTTCACTTTCCTGCGGTGTTCCCCAGGGTTCTGCTTTGTCCCCTCTTTTGTTTAATCTTTATATGCAGCCCCTTCTAGTTTCTTCGTCAGTTTCTCTTCATCACTCCTCTGTTACCATCTTTAACTATGCAGATGATCTGCAACTCATCTTTCCCATCGACCCCTCCCCTCTCTCTTGCTTCAATTTCCAATCCACTATGCTTACCATCTACGAGTGGATGAACTTCAGCCAGCTGAAGCTCAACCCTAGCAAGATAGAGCTGGTTCTGATCGGTGGGCTTTCACATCCTTGGACTCCCAACTTTTGGCCCCCTGCCCTCGGTCCCCCTCCCTGTCCAGTTAACTCCGTGAAGAGCCTAGGAGTCATTATTTCTAGTGACCTTTCGATGCGGCCGCATATCAACGCTTTTACCTCGGCCTGCTTCTACCATCTTAGCAGAATCGGGAAGATCCGAAGGTTCTTATCACCAGAGGCTCTTACCCTTGTCATCATGGCCCTGGTCACCTCGCGTTTAGACTGTGCCAACTGTCTATATGTGGGGATCCCCGCATACCATCTTCACCGACTTCAACTGGTGCAAAACCAGGCAGCCAGACTAATTTTTCAGCAGCCCAAATACCAACACGTCACGCCGTTGCTGAAAACCCTACACTGGCTCCCGGTTGCGCAACGTGGCATCTTCAAAATGGGATGCACTATTTTCAAATCTTTATCTGCCTCTGCCCCCGCCTTTATTTCTTTTTGTCTGCACCCCCACGTTCCCTCTCGACACCTCAGATCTTCTGCCCACAACCTCTTGATCACTCCTAGGTTCAAACGTAAGAAGCACGGTGGTGCCTGTTTCTCTTTTCTTGCTCCGTCTACCTGGAACTCTTTTCCCCTCTCAATCCGGCTTACACCTGACTATCCTACTTTCCGTAAATTCTTGAAAACTTACCTGTTTCGTCTTGCTCATGACTAGGTGCTTCTACTCTCCTGTGTCCTTCTCCCACTGGTTCTCTGAGCGCCAAGAAACCAATTGGTGTATGTGCGCGGTACCAAATACCTTTAACATAACATAACATAACATAACATAACATAACATAACATAACATAACATGACTGCGGTTTAAGGACCTCAGTGAGGAGGTTAGTCCTCACGGCCGCGACGGGGAGCTCAAGGCCCAAGGCCCTGGCCGCCCGCGTCAACACCACACTGTAGGTTGCCCCCTCCTCCGTAGCCACGGTAGGGGGTGAGACAAAACCAGTGTCTGGTGAAGTGTCCATACATCTGTCCAGTCCTGCTGGGACTGACACTCACGTGTCAGAGGGTCCTCAGACCCCTCCCAATACTCCTCATCACCCATTTCCTGAAAATCAGGGTTGTCAAAGGATGGGGCCGGTTCATTGAAGTAAAACTCTCCAAGCGGCGTCGAAAGCGTCGGGGGGAGTCGGAAGAGCGATGACTTCTCTTCGACTTCTTGTGCTTACTTGACGACTTCGAGCCTGAAGAGTGATGGTGACTCCCGGAGCTATGATGGCTACGACTCTGCGACCGGTCCCTCGACCTCCGTCCGGACCAGGACCTCTCACGGCGCGGGGCCAACTGCCGGAGCTCGAGCTGCTTGCGGGAGCGCTCCGCCTAGCTTTCGATGTCAGGGCTCGGCAGTCAGAACAGGCCTTGTCGTAGTGGTCGACGCCGAGACAGTGAAGGCACCGGCGGTGAGGGTCGGTTACCGACATCAGTCGGTCGCAGTCCTCACAGGGTTTGAAATCTGGCATCCCTACCGGCACCGTTCGGAGTCGAAGACTCGAAAATGATCAAAAGGGATCGTAAAAAGTTTAGTCAAAAAATGACTATGGTACCACTTTTTCCAGATCTGCGCTGCTGGCGTGGAAAAAAGAAGAACTGACATCAGCGCGCGGAGGCGGCGTTTAAGTACTCCGACGACGTCATCACGGCGCCCACGACACCGACGGCGGACGCGGAGCCACAGACGATGCCTACCGACGCGCAAGGGTACTGCTACACAAAAGTTTCCGGATCCAGTCTGACGCCTGGGGATATTCTAAGGTAAGGAATCTAATACTAACCTGTTTCTTTCAGATCAAATTGTTAGTGATATCTTTGGAGCATTCCTACCTTTTATAGGAGTGGTATTAAATGATGTAAAGATTAGGCAGCTGTCCACATTGGTAGATTGGCTTGCTACTAACACATCTGGAGTGCCAACTGTAATCAACAAATAATTGCTTGCCATGAGAGCTATGATTATGTAAAATCACCTTGAACTAGATTTACTTCTTGCAAAGGAATGCAGAGTTTGCCAAGTCATTCACGCTTGGAAATGCTGTATTTACATACCGCACATAGATAAGCAGCTACATTACTAATATTACATATATAACTCATGAACTAACTGATGTGGAAAAGTCAAAAGCGTGGAAGGATTAGGATCTATTGTTGGATCTATTGGAAAAGGTTATGTGAAGATAGGAGAGTTGCTTGGTAGTGTAGGTGGAGGAATTATAAAGTTGCTTTCACTCCTCTCTTGGTTATAATATTAGGCATTGCATGTGTGCTTATTTTCCTGCAATCAATTTTGCAAGAGAATTTCACCAAACAATGGTACGAATTGTGGGTATAAAAAGCTGTCAGCGACAAGAGGAAGAAAGCAAAAAGATACTTGACGTGAAAGGTGAAGAAATGCAAAGCGATCTCTACGACACCTTGGAGGACTTGAGCAAATTCAAGGAGAAGAATCTAAAGTTAATGAATGATGTGCTGTAATAAAGAGATGAAGTGATGATTTAAAAATCATCAAGGGGGGTTGTGGAGGTTTTTCTTTTCTTACTCAGAATGTCTTGGAAATAAGGTGTACGCTAACATAACCTGTGTTTACAGTGTCCTCCATCTTGCATCACTTTTGCAATACACCACGTGACAACTACTGCTATCGTCTCTAGTTCTAAATTAAGAATTGCAAGCTTTACAATAATAATAAACGGAGAGCATTCCCAGAGACATTTTCTGTGGAGGGTGGAGGAATGTTAAAGCTGATTGTTTGTTCCGGTTATCATTAGATTGCAAGAGGGTGAATGAGAAAGCTGTGGACAGAAGGGCAAGGGTGCACATTGCATTGTTTTGGATTACCATCATTTGAACAGTAATGTTCGCACCTTTGCAGTACAGAACACACACAGCACTGCGTTAGTTGATACCATTGGTTTTTAAAAATATATATATTTTTATTTGCATTTTGTGTCAAACAAAAAACAAAAAGAAGCATGTCACATTTGGTTACATTCATGCAGAAATGTACATATCTAATCCACATCACATAGGTTCCCACATCGTCCCCCCTTCGGGCAGTGTGCGCCTGCAGGTCCCATCCATTCACCGCTTTTCGCTGCAGCATCCCAAGTGTGTCCCCCTTCCAACGTGCACAGGGACAAACAGGCTGGCTGTCTTGACTAGAGTGAAATGTGGAACCCCTTAAAAGCCAACTAACCATCACCCAGTCCTCCATCTAGCCCATAATATTTACTCCATTTGCCCCACACCCGGTTGTCCCCAGCAGAATGTTGGTTACCCCATGTAGGGTCTTGGTCTGTAACTTCGGTGGGGCTTAAACTGATAGAAGTGTAACATTCCTTCTACCCCTTGACCCTGTCACTCCCACATAGGTTCCCTGAGAATCTATCCATGTACGTTTCACCTTGTAAGGTGGGGACTTTTTAATCAGGATGGCGACTCCTCTAGAACTAGAGGTGTATCTTGCATGTGCCAGGACCGTATATGCCCCCCTAGCAAGGAACCCGCATTTCGTGCCTTTAAGATGGGTTTCCTGCAGTAGCACCACATCTGGGCGAGCGTGTTTTATGAAGGACGACACCAGCCCTCTTTTAATTTTGTACCCCAGGCCGTTAACATTCCAAGTGAGCACTATCCTCCGGTCCCATCCCGACCGGCTGTTGGGTAGTGGTGGGACACATGCATGAATAATCAGGTAATGCCCTATATGGAGAATGTGGGTAGTTGCACACGCCCTTCAGAATCTGTGACTGCACTTTACCAAAAACACAATGAACCAAACTAAACACTTGAACTGGTTGTAACTCCTCGCCCCCATCCACCACCCCACCTCCCTCCTCCCCATTGTCACACCCCTTGCCAGACACTCAAGTATGCGCATAAGGGTGCAGAGGTCTGTTGCCCACCACAAACCCAACTTATGTTACAAGTTCAAACTCCTGCAGCAACCCCAATAGGTCCTAGAGAAGAAACCCTCCACGAACAGAAAAAAGACAAAAGAAAGGTTAAGAACCAAAAGAGCTGGAAAAGATAAGGAAAAAATGTAACGAAAAGAAGGAAAGCAAGAAAGAGAGAAGGGTAGAGAAAGGGCTATGCCAAGACCAAGTCTGTGGCTACTCACGGTCTCTCGCCTGCGATGTAATGTGGGTCTTCAGCTGCTCCGCAGGGCTAGTAGGTGTAGTAGCAGGGGGGGAATGTCCAATCAACAATCTCCGGTATTGTAGCCTGGTCCCACAGTCAGTCTCACAAGTTCCTATTCATTAGTGCGAGTCAGGGGGTTTCCCCCTGTGATGCCAAAGTTTCTGTTGTTGCGTCCTGCTCCATTGCCACTATTTCAGCCACCAGGGGTGAAGAGAGAGCACATCCTCACCCTCCTCTCCGGATGTACTCTCTCTAGTCTCGGTCTCAATGCCTGGGTCAGGGTGGTCAGAGAGGTGGAGGGTGTGCGAGCCCGCCAAGAGGCGAGAGTCCTAAGAGCGACCACTGCGGCGTTGGATCCGTCCAACACCCCGTGATACATATGGCGCTGTCCCCTGCAGGCGGTCCTTCCGATTGCTCCTGGGTCGCAGTGTTCCTTGAGGACCAGGGGTTCGCGGGGCATTCCCCATCGATGTCTGGCTACGGCGCGATGGGAACACCGGCCGCTCCAGCATGGGTCTCTCCTCAATCCAGTAACACGCTTCCTCCGATGTCTGGAAGAAGTGAGTCCTCCCCATGAATATGACCTTCAGTTTTGCAGGGAATAGAACCATGTATTGAATCTTGTGCTCCCGCAGCTTGCCTTCACCGAGTCAAAAGTACGCCTTTGCTTCTGGACCTCCCTGCTATAATCCGGGGAGATCCTTATACATGCATTTTCGTGTCTGATATCTCCGATTTTTCTGGCCTCTCAGAAAAATGTCTCTCTCAAGGAAATTCAAAAAGTGAGCTATAACGGGACGCAGCTGCGCCCCCCAGGGTGACCAGGCCATCAGCGCCCTGTGCAATCTTTCTATGACAAAGCAAGCAGAGAATGTATTCTTTGGGAATGTGCAGCTGGAACCAGGAATGGAGAAAGTCCAACATATTTGTCTCTTCAAGTCCTTCTCTAAAGCCCACAAATCAAATGTTATTGCAACTTGCTCTATTTTCTGCATCATCTACGCGCCACTGAGGGTCTTTATTTGAGGATTTGAGATCTGCCATACCAGTCGTGGGCATCTGCACGGGCTTGCTTAGGCAACTGTGGAGACTTGTGCCTCTCCTCTCTACTTCTGCACTACAATCAATTGTCACCGCCACTGTCATCTGTCGGCTAGATTATGGCAATGCCCTCTATTTGGGCATTCCCCAGAAGTTCCTCGGGAGATTGCAAGTAGTACAAAATGATGCAGCCAGGCTCATTTTTAGACTCCCTAGGAGAACGCGACCGCTCCATTATTACATAAATTGCACTGGCTGCCCATTGAACAGAGCGTACAATTTAAGAGTCTCTGTATAGCCCACAAGGCTATTCATGGGGATGCACCGAAATATAAAAAAGATTGAGTGAAAAAAAGTACGTTCCCTGCCAGGCTCGACGTTCTTCCGAGGCCTGTAAGCTAGCCTCTCCCAGGTATAATCTTAAAACCAAAGGGACAGAGCATTCTCGGTCCTCCTTCCACAGATCTGGAATGCTCTACCGGGGAATCGGTTCTGCTCTCCTTTAGAAAGCTTTTGAAGACTTACCTGTTTAGAGAGACATTGTCATTGGTTTAAGTGCCACCTCTGCTGTCACTTGACCTTCTTACTTTAGTGACCTGTTCTTTTTCTAGAAGCGCTTAGAGAAACATGGTGATTTGCACTATGTACAAATAAAACAACATAACATAACTTTGCGGAGCTCCTGCAGAGTATCCTCAGCCTCCCCTAATCTGGACTCCGATTCCGGGACCCTGGCCGTCGGGTTCCGCAGGTCCTGTCTCAGAGGCGTCTCCTCCGTGCCCACCTCTCCTATCTTCCCCTCTAGCGCCGTCCTGGAGGACTGGATTGCCTGAAGGAGAATGTCTGTGTAGGTGCGGAAGGCCGGTCACGCCAGCCCCTCAAGGCTCACCTCCAATACAGCAGGGCAGATATATGCGGGGGCAGCCCTCCCGTCACCTACGCAAATTCTGAGGCCCCGGCAGGCCTGCACTGCATGCCAGCTAGTCCGCGCTCAGTTGTGTGCGGGCAGCGCCCCTGCCAGGCCAGCTCTCACATCAGATCAGAGGGGGGCCAAAGGCACAGCTACAGGATGTAGAAGGGCTCCCCGGCAATCGCGCTCAACCAAATCACCACCATAGTTCCCCGCGTCGGGCCAGCTGGATCCCCTTTCCTCCAATCTTTTAGAACGCGACCCCCAGGCCTCGCTACCGGGCGGCGCAGCAACATACAACCGCCCGGCTCACCAGGGGGTCGCAGCTCAGGGCACCGCTCTGCAGTTCTCTTCACAGGTCACAGGCACTCCGCGGCTGGACACTCCCTCCTCATTGAGCCAGTAGGTCGGGAGCTCCGCTTCCACCTGTGTAATGCAGGCCCGCAAGGCCGCGCTGGCTCTAGGCAAAGTATCCTCAGCACAACCCCATCGGGTCCTGGAAGGGACGGAGGCCAAAAGTCCTCTTGATCTGTGTCCCAGGATGTCTGTGGCCTCACAGCGCAGCGCCGGATCCGGGAGCTCGCTGTGCTGTCTCAGCCCTGCGGCGGCGCCGTTTTGACCATACTGGCGCAACCGCTGCTCAAGACCTGGAACAGCCACGGAGGAGTTTGAGGGGGGTCCCGGGTTCCCTCACAAGTGCTGATGGGGTATTTAGCAATGTCTGAAGCGCAAATGCAGGTGTTCTCCGGGCTTATGGACCACCGGATTCTGTGTCGGCTGGTGCTTTCAGCCGGATCTCGGCTAAAGCGCGTCTTACTTGGCCATGTTGTTGGCCACCTAGTTGTTACCATTGTTCGTAAGAAATATATAACAACAATTGATATCTTGAATGAATTTTACAATCACAATTTGGCTCCTGAGAGCCGTGACCTAACCGCATTGAGCGCCCTTGGCAATCACAAAAGTTATACTTGTTTGCCTTTGGGGTATAAGAATAGTCCCAGTGCTTTTGCAGCATGCATAGTGTCGGTTTTGCATGACAATGACCCTGATGATTTCCCTTACGTCGACATCTACTTCAAGGATGATAAATTGATACCGCATCTTGTGCATGTGGACTGCATTATGTTGTCTTTTGAAGACTTGGGGTACAAGTTCAACTTTGCCAAGTTGCATATTGCCTATTTGGCAGTTCTTTTTCTGGGTTACGAACTCCCCAATGAAGGTAGGGTGGTAGCCCCCCACTTTCTGGAGAAATGTGCTCAATTGCAATCTCTATCTACTCTTAAAAAATTACAATTCATGCTGTTTTTTTAAATTTTAGGAGGACCTGCATTCCTGATTATGCCAGGCATATCAAACCCCTTTACTCTTTGATATAACCATCTTTCTCTCCTTCCGGAATATACCGCAATGGTTTGGTCTTTGCAGTCTGATGTGCTTGCGACCAACTTCTTCTTAACATGTGACAATTCTACAAATGTGGTCATAAGGATTGTACCAGGTGTGTTAGGTTTAACTTACTTGACTTTCAATGAGGGGTACACGGTCCCCATTGCATATGTCACATTTGTACACAGCAGCTGAGATGCGTTTCTCTCCTACAGAAAAAAGTTTGACGGCTGTACTGTTGGCGATTCTGAAAGAACACTCTCTGGCTCAGGGTAAACACATTTTCATGGTCTCTCCAGTACCTGCTTTAGAGGTAGTTGCGAAAGCTAGTGTCCGGAACTTTAAAGCCTTCCATCCACTTTGATTACAATGGGCTAGTTCCTTGACGTCGGTTGATGTCAATTTTATCTTTGACCCGTCTTTGCAGACGAAGGAGTTTTTACAATATGAAAAATTTCACACACCTCCTCTGTCATTGCTTCATCTTGATCAGTATGAATGTATAGTTTAGGCTACGCAACCGGCTGTTGGTTCTAAACATGCTTATTCAGTGGCATGCAAAATTATGGCAGGAGAAATTGTAGATGGGGATTTAAATCCTCCTTGGTGCACTCACAGTCTCTTGGTGACTGCACGGCTCAATTCCCGAAGCTACGTGCTTTGGTTTTGGCTCTTGAATTTGCTGATCCAGAGGTTCCTACACTTATCGTGTGCGATTCGTTTTACTATGTACAATCCTTCAATGACAACGTATCCTTTTGAAAACAAAATGATTTCCGTGATTCTAAAGGTAGCGCAATTAAGCTTAAAACGCTTCGGGTTCGGGTGGCCGCTCTTAAGGAACGTTTGCCACTCACACATGTTTTCCATACTTTGGGCCATCAATGTATGGGAGCATTGGTTGATGAAACAGCCAAATCTGCAGTTGCCACTTGTTCTGTAGCAGCAGTCACTAGGTTCATGAATAAAATTGATGATGATATCTTAGCTGCCATTGCAGCAACGAAGGAGGGAACAGAGTTTCCCCAAGGGTTTCCTTCACGTTATACATACCAATTGTCAACAGATCAAATTCTATTTGCTACTATTCCGTCCATTGGTGATCGGCTGATTCCCAACGAGGGCCGCAGACTTTCTTTGATCATCACCACACATGAAGGCATTGCCTCTGTACATGCTGGTGTGAATGTGAATGTTTCTCTTCTACAGCAGCTTTTTTGGTGGTGTGATTTATATCAACAGGCACATAAATATGTTCTTTCTTGTGACATAATTCAACAAATTAAGCATTCTACTGTTGCACGCCCACCACATACTCAGCTGTAGATCTATAATCAGCTGTTTGGCTGTATTTATCTTGATCACTGCGGTCCGTTGACTTCTGACACTGCTTTTAAACACATTTTAGTTGCAGAGGATTCCTGCACTAGGTTCCTTTGGGTCTGGCCTCAATGTAGTGCTGAGGCTCCAACTGTCATTAAGGATTTGAAGTCTTTGTCAGGACATTTGCTTGTTGCACCTTCCATTCTGACCAAGGTCCTCCGTTTGCCTCTAAGGCTTACTGGGAGGCGATGAAGTCTCGGGGGGTGCAGGTGCAATATTCCTCTCCATAGCGGCCCGAGGGCAATTCAGCTGTGGAGCGGATGAACCGTGACTTAAAGCAATCTTTGCCAGCTAGGGTAATGTCTAATCAATTTTTGTTCTTCTCTTTTTATGTTTTGTCTGTTGTATGTTATTGTCTCTGTTACACAGAATAAAATTCCAACGCAATGGAATCTTGATCACACACTAGGATAAAACTGTACTTTTAATTTCTGTCCATTATCCTACACTTTGACTTTTAATCTATGTCCAATTGGCAAAACGAATAAATTCTTTTTTTGATTAAAATGTTTGTGCCAGAACTTAATGGTTTAGGCGTTGTGAGGGCTGCTGCAACCTTTGACGTAGATAACCATTGTGCTGTTACAGGATCTACAAAAAGCTAGTGATTCAAAATTGAGAGCCCAGTTGCCCTCTTCTGCAGATCCAGCGGTGCTGATTACGGTTTAGAGCTGGCTTTCTAAAGTTGGTGATATGGTCAGTGAAAAGGTGGTGAACAAAATAGAATTTGGTCCATCCTACCGTGCACCGGTCAGAGTCCTTCTTTGAAAGGCACCCCCACTTCGATCCTGCCTCCTTTCCCTGGTCGTAAGGAGAATCGTTACATTTCAATCGAACATGTGAAGTTACACCATATGGCCTATACTGAATAGTATGCCACAAAACATTCCATGTCGAGAACTTTCACTGAACCCGATGGCTTCTGTTTATTCGGCTACTCCCCAGCAATTACAAGGGAGATGGAAACTTCAATTGATTTATTACAAGTTTTTCTTTCTACATCCACTGCGGTGGATATTGAGTATGATTCTCCTCCAGTTGAAGTCATAATTCACATTCCTGAGAGTACCATGCCTGAAACATCTGATGCAGCACATCCACTGTTGTTTCAGCTGGGATCCAGTTGTTATTATATGGATTGTTAGAGCTTCTCCTCCGACACATCTTCCTCCTCATCTTCTGTGCAGTAGACCCCTAGCCGTACCAGTGTTTTCATCTCCTTGTTCAAAAAGACTTACTTGGTTCCACCCTGGACATATTTTTGGATGGTGATTACGATGATATTCCTCTTCATGTGGATCGGGTTTGTTACTTTTTCCTGCTCATTAATAACCATTATTTACCTGAACGCTCTGCTGTGAACTTTGTTGATGGAGTTCTGGCCCCTCACACATCGTCCCACATAATTAAAAGAGACCACGCCCTTGCCAATATATCAGCATTCCCTGTTGTTGATAGTATTGTCTGGGTTAAAGTTGCTTTCGATATCCATGGCCCAATGGAAATTTTGAACATTCCATACGTCTTCCGCGTTTCCTTAGGATATGTGGTATGTGGTCCTGCCCAACATCCATTCTGATGACTGGTATTTTCATGCCGTCCATTCGTTATTCTCCGATTTAAAATATGATGCTGCATTTGACACTGAAGATTTATATTTAAATTCAGCAAATTACGAAGTTTTATTTTGTTATCAGCATTATTGCCATCATTTCTTGCACAAGACCAAAAAACAGAGAACCTTTTTAATTATACCTAATGGGAGCATTGCCCAACCCCATTATTGGGAAGTTCGAAGACCCAACAGAGTAATTTTAATATTTTTCTGGTTACAATCTATCTGACCCACCGACCTATTTTTATAAATTGAAGATGTCGCCACAAACTAAATTCATGTTAACACAAACTAAACTAGTTTACTCCATGTCCTTCAGGAAGGGTTTGTCCATGAAGGGTTATGAGCATTGGGAGGACACAATTGAATTACAATCCATTTGGGGTGCTAAAGATTGGCAAGTGCAGGGCAAAAAACCTTTGCATCATGCTTTTTTGATACCGTCTCAAATCTTATTTTTAAAAGACACGTTACAACAGACTAATTGTTTTGGTTTAGCAATGACCAAAAATCTAAATATACCCTCATTTCCATCATTAGCCGCGTATGATACATGGCAAAAACTTACCAACTATACAATTGAAGACCTGGAGGTCGTATTTCTTCCAATATTTATCCATTGGGATGGTTAGTGTGGCCGACAACTTCAAAGGCATGTCAATTTCGTTTTCTGAATACTACAAGGGTTTTACACAAAGTCAACGTGATCCACGTTTCCCACATGCACATACAATGACCACATATTCCGTGGGTAAATTATGCCAAGTGACATTCATTTAAATGATTTTCTTTTAGGACGGGAGGCCCCTTCAAACAAAACTTTTATTTATTCCACATATAATGAAATGTGGAAAGTGTCTCAGATGGAAGCTGCAGTGCGCCTTCGTCAAATTGACCAGGCTAATTTGGAATAAGTTCTTGCAGTTGTCGATAACAGCATTGATACACTGTCTTCCCGTATATATACTTTACATAATATTGTTTCTTCTGTCATTGACATTGTTCAACATGAAGTGTCTGTTTTGTACCATGGTCAAAATCTGTTACGTTCTGTGATGCAGTTTGCTTGGATGTTGCAAACACTCAGAAATGGGAAAGTGCCATGGGATTATTTGAATGCTTCTGAACTCTTTTTACCATTTCATTTGACTGATAAACAGAAATTAATGTCCATGAAAGATGACACATACACATTGTTACATATTGAACAATTAGAACAGTTACCGTTTTCGGTGGCCGAGAATGATTCAGCTGTGTCGTTAATACACAGGGTTATTTCACTTTCGGTCTCACTTTTTCAGTTCACAACATGAATGAAACATTACCCGATTGGTAGATATGAGCCTCTCTGCAATCATTTTATTCACAAATTGTGGTCTTTACCTTTTGCTTACAGATGTCAACGTGCAGAAAAGGAAGTTTTCCTTACAGGGGAGGACTGTGGATCCACTGTAGGACATTCCCTAGTCTGTAAACAGGTTAAGCTACACAGAGCCTGTAACGTTTCGCCCCCTAATTTGGCTTGTTTTTTTATCAGGTACCCCAGTCCCGGCTTTTATTCCCGTATTAACTTTGCTTTCTAACGGTAGTTATCTTATTTTGAATAACCTTGATTGCTGTGGCTTGTGAGCTGGCATCCTGTATATAGTACCAGTTTCTCAAAGAGGTACATGCTGCAGCAATGTTGTATTTCCACCCCTTATTGGGATTGTAGATAGTTCGCTTTGGCCTTCCATTCCGAATTTGAAAACAGATTTCAATAAACTAAGCAGATTTAAAGCGCTATTGTTTCAACAAGAAGACGCTCTCACATCGGCTCGAGAGACCTTTAAATTGCAGCTGGCAAGAACCCAGAGCGAAATAAACTCGCTGCTAAACACAAATCTCCCACTCCATTTTGGGGAATTATTACACCAAATATTTAATAGGAGGGCCTTGCTCACTTTTTAAACTTGTGGGATCCGGCTTTCTTTATTACTTTCAGACTATTTTTAGAGTAACTCTGGTCTTTATTCATTCTATTTTTTCCAGCACCTTCAGAAGGTTTCCCTTGGTGCTCCTGTTAGTTTTTGGCGTGCTGGTTCTCCTATTATTGCTTCGCAATGGATTCTCGATCTGTGGAGCTGCCAAGCCCAGTCCAGTTGCAACTGTACCGTGATCATATGTGGCTGCTCTTTGGTTCTATGCCAGTGGAATATTTTGCCATTGATTACTGCAAATACCGCTATACCTACTTCACATGTGTGCAACCTGTATTTCACTGCCTCTGTTGCCCTTTTCAATGGGCCATGGATGTCTGCTTGTTCAATACCACACATGCTGCCCTGGATTACAATCTGCTAATGGGTCCATTAAAGGCCCTTGACCGGGTATGTGCCAGGGGTATGTGTTTGGTGGGTGACCTTCTGCTCCGATCCACGGCAGACTTGTATACCTGTGCTCTCGCGCACCGCCTCATTGACGGCAGTTTCATGGAGGTTAACGCATGGGGTCCTATTATGCTTCTAACGGCTTCTGCATATGAGGAACATGTGTTTGTTCGACCTACTAAACTGGATGGCATGCATTTTTTCGATGGCAGGAATGGACAACGTCCTGAAGTTCATGGCATTTTGCTTTACCCGCAGCATTTTTTAAATTGAAGTCTAAATATGAATTGTTAGCAATTTTTGAGTACCCAATCAGCCACATTTTCGAACATTAAAACCTGGCAGTACAAGAAAGGTTTTCTTTTGCCCCCAATATTACACAAATTGGCCTACAACAAAGACACTTTGCCTCTGTTTACCTCTGATTTTTTATTCTTACATATGGCTAAAGCCCTGACCAAGGGGAGGTTCTCACATGGCCCATAGGTATGTTGTCATTTTTCACTAACTTGGCATAAGCTCGTTGCAGCTTTCCTGCTGCTTAGCACGTTACTACTTGTCTTTATTTTTTGCAATATTTTCAAAGACTTCTTTCACAAGAGAACTCATCACTGTGTTCTCTCTCTGCATGTTCCTGGGATTTTGATTGACCATTGTGTTCAAGGTCGAAAAACAATGCCCCTTGTTATTTTGTTCTGGCCAGTCCTTAGCCCTTAGACGAAACATACAGATGCAGCTGTTGTTTGGACAGTGTACTTGAGTTTTTAGTGGGGTGCACAAATAGGTAACACACACTTGGAGAGGGACCTTCCCAGGGAGATGAGCCCCCATGATGTAGATCTATAGGCTAAGGTATGGGGTTTGCTGACAAAGCCCGAGATATCTATTATATAATAATATTTCTTCTTAGCAAGTGGAGGGAGGTTAGGCACTATAGTCCTTTCTCCATTGTCTTTTTATGATGACATCTCCCTCCATGATTTATGGACTGACTACTATGCTGACTATATTTATATTCTGCATTGTCCTGCTTGTTTTGGCACGTATACTGCATATTAGGGCATGTTAGTTAAAATAAATATTTTAAACCGTTTTGTGTCTCCGTCAGATCCTATTGTAAACGAGTGCAAGAGACTGAGCAAAAAAGGTGTGTCTAGTTACCGCGATTCCAGACCTGAGAGTGTTTTGTTCTGGGGTGTCTAATCATGTGTTCCTCTGTGAGTGAGTAGGAGGGCATGAGTGAAACTTTGGCTAGTCGGTCCTGGGTTTGTGGGTACTAAGGTGGTAGGAAGACCTGGGAGTGCTGTGTTCTGGGGTGTCTAATCATTTGTTCCTCTGTAAGTGAGTAGGAAGCCACGTGTGACACTATAGTTAGTGGGTCCTAAGTTCGTGGGTACTAAGGTGGTAGGAAGACTGAGGGCCATATGTATCAAGCAAATTCGCATTCGGAAAAGGCCGAAATTTGCAGAATTTCGGCCTTTGCAAATGCGAATTTGCTAAATGGTATGTATGAAGAAAAATCTGGTGCAAAACAAGGAATCGCAAAATTTGCGATTCCTTATTTTGCAATTGCATTTAAGGAATCGCAAATTTTGTGATTCCTTAAATGCAATGTATGAAGAAAAAAAAAATGCAAATTGTCCTTAAGGAATTGCAAATTTTTGCATTTTTCAAAGTGCCATGTGACGCACATACAAGCCCTTAGGACATGTATGTGCGCCACATGTGCACCCATGCTTATTTCAGGGGAATGTGCTTCTGTTGGGCACTTCTGAAAAAAACATTAGAAAGCTACTTACTTACTTTTGAAGCGGAAGGCATCACTCACGCTGTAGCCTATCAGCCCAGCAGCGCTGGTAGAGGCAACATCTTCAAGGACCAACGCAGGACGCCGGCGGCAAGGCGGTAAGGGGCGCGAGGAACCAGCGGGGCTGCGAGTGTGCGGGGACTTCATTTCCCAGAAGTCCCTGCAAGACCAAGGAAGAGCTTCCGGTCCGCTCTCCCTGCTGGCCCGCCCCCGCCCATCAAAGCCAGTTAAAAGCCCTCCTCTTCCTCTACCCTGTGGGACACCTACTTACTTACTTTTGAAGCGGAAGGCATCACTCACGCTGTAGCCTATCAGCCCAGCAGCGCACCGGTCTCCCAGCCCACCTCTCGCCGCACCCGCTTCGCGGGTGCCGCTTCGCTGGTGGGCGCTGGTAGAGGCAACATCTTCAAGGACCAACGCAGGACGCCGGCGGCAAGGCGGTAAGGGGCGCGAGGAACCAGCGGGGCTGCGAGTGTGCGGGGACTTCATTTCCCAGAAGTCCCTGCAAGACCAAGGAAGAGCTTCCGGTACGCTCTCCCTGCTGGCCCGCCCCCTGCCCTTTACGCCCCCTACTTAATAACATCTTACTCCCGCAGCGCGGGACGCAGCACGGGCGAAGACTGGGCAAAGACAGGGCCGTTTGAGGCCGTTCGAGGACGGCAGAGGACGGCCCCGGCCCTGTCACCCTGTACTTTACTTCGTTCCCGCAGGCCCCCACGACTTCTGACGTACATCACTGAGAATCACGATGCGTCCCAAAACTAGAAGCACGTCTAAGAAAGCTACACTGGTGACACAAGTGACCGGTCCTATAGACCTTTTCATATCCAGGGTAAACGACACCATTGATAAGAGTATTATCCTACTGGAGAAAAGAGTCTCCTTGGACCTCATGCAGGCCAAACGATCCTCGCTCGGCTCACTTGCCACCGCAAATTCCCCTGCTCACCAGGTTGCTAATAATTGCTCTTTACCACTGCCACTAACTATCGTTCCTACGATGACTGTTCCAAATTCTGTAGATTTATCCGTAACCCAAACAGACTCTGATCAATCATATGTCAACCTTGAAGCAACCCCAGACTTAGAAGCCTGCCAATCACCGACTGAAAAATTAGACCAGAGTGCCATTAGTAATCCCTTACTACCTGATCCAGTAACGACCTTAGAACCAACAAAAATAAGGAAAAACACCGCCACCCTCCCTAAGGCTATGCCAATTATCAAGGAAAAACCTAAAACAAAAACAAAGAATCATAATCTGATCACGCCCACCCCAAACTCCTCGGCAGGTATCCCCTGTTGGGTGGAAAACATGGTCATGGACCTAAAATCAGACCTCGAAGCTAATATTACAGCACAGATCAAACCCCTAATATCAAAGTTGGACAGACTTACGTCACTAATCAATACGAAATGCAGTTGTAAGGCAAGCGGGAATGGTCCCGCTCCAACGCACGGGGCAAAGGAAATACTTCCAAAAAAAACATCTAGTCTCAAACAAATAACAGGTATAACAAACAAGCCTCACACTTCACCAACCAGAAAAGCGGCAGTAACACAACCCCTAGCTAAAAAAGGGAGTAATCTAGATGCCCCCCAAGACATTCCGGTCGCGGTAGATCTCCCCCCTGCTACACAAATAGGTCCAGCAGGTCAAACTAAAACAAACAACCGACAAACAAAAGGAAATATCACCATTCCAGCAGAGACCCCCTCCCTAGAAAAACCACCAGAACTGAAGACCAAGCAGTCTCGGCCCAAAATAATCAATTTACCCCCGGAAGCTTCTCCCTTCGTGGTGGTGTTAACAGCTGTTCCCCCACTGAAGGAGGGTGTAAGAGAAACTTTCGCGGAGCTGAGGAACAAATGCGCCCAGTGGCTCCAACTCCACAAACCCTTACCCGCTCACATCAGGGGTGATATCTTCTCCGCACGCAGAGGAGATTGGGTTGGCAGAAGCACGAAGGCAATAGCGGGAGATGTCATCAGCATCAAATTTAGGGAGATAGGGGCATCAAATTATATCTGCAATTCACCCAACAGAGGACCAGCCACCCAAATAAATCCCCTTCCCTTGTCCTATTTCCTACCCCCATCTTCAAGGCAAAATTTTCCCTCTCCCGTACTCCCATTAAACACTGGGCCTATAAATTCCTCTGAATACAATATGTATCAATACCAGCAGCACCCACACTTGCCACGATTCCCACAAATTCCACAACAATCAGTTTTCCAGTGGCAACCACCCGCCCAACTTCCTCAACCTATACACCTTGCTACCCAACCACCTGCTCATCCTCCTCAATACCCATATCATACCACCCAACAGTGGTGGCAACCCCAGCAATCCACGCAACACAACACTCACCTATGGCAGCAGCCGCGGCAAGGACGGTTTCCCCCATTCAACCCACTAGGCCTTAATCACCAAGGCAGAGATAGGGACGAATGCAGTGGACAGGAACACTGGAGAAAGTACAGTGACCCCACACGTTGGGATAGCTGGAATGGCATACAATTAGCAAACAGGTATAGCGCCTTGGAGTGCGTCGATTGACTATCACAACCACAAGAACACTCCCAAATCCACACAGACCTATCGGAACCCACGGTCTCCCCATTAGTCCCTCCAGACCCAGAGATTCCTCCAGCCCCAGAGATCTTTAACGAATCAAAAAGAGTAAAAAGCTCAAGGGACAGTCCAACAATCCTGAGCCTGATCTCGTGGAACATCGCTGGACTAAGGACAAAAATAGAGGATGGGACAATCATGCACCACATGCATAATCACCAAATAATATGCATACAGGAGACATGGTCATTACAAGAACATCACCTGCAGGGGTACAAAACGTACTCCTCTCTCGCGCAGTCGGGACACACAGGTAGACCAAAGGGAGGTCTGTGCATCTATGTAGCCAACACTATCCAAAACGCTAAAATAAAGGTTATAGAACTGGCATCTAATTTGCAGATCCTTGGTCTTTTCCTCCAGAAAAAAGAGTCAATGGTTATCATTAATTTTTATAACAACCTGGATGAACTGGACTTTGAGGGAGTCCTGGCCCACCTCCATGAAAAATTAACTACTCTCAGAATGAAACAAGGAGAAAGAGGCCCGGCCGCAATAATATGGGCAGGCGACTTCAATCTTCACGCCTGTACCCAACCAAAAAGAAAATGTCCTGGCATGGTGACAGAAGATGGCCTCTCACTCACCCATTTCTTGCATAACAAAATGGGTAGACAAATGAATGATCTCCTATCCGACCTGGATCTCCAGATAGTAAACACTCTGGACTATGGGGATAACTCACTTGCACCTACTTATATAGGAAGAGGCTACAAAACCACGGTAGACTTCATAATTATATCAACATCCTTACAACTAAGAATAAAAAACTTTGAAGTCAAACCGAATCCTCAAAGTGACCATGCAATATTAACCTTGGAAGTCTCACTAAACTATCAACAATGTTCTCCAGTAATAATAGCCAATGCATTGACCCAGGAAAATATCAATATGGATAAAGCAAACGGGTACTCAATAAAATGGGGAAGGATAAACCCAGAGGAACTCACCAAAGAGTTAATAAGATCAGTCTATCCCCAAATCAAAATTTGTTTGGACATAGCAACTAAGGACGTGGAGCTTCTAAATAACTTTGCCCAAATTATGGACAAACTAAAGGTTTTACTCACAAAAACACAAAAATCCGGTCCATCCCGGCCCAAAGGCTGGTTCAACCAAGAGTGCACTAAGGCTCATACAAAATTGAAGCTAGCCTTAAACAAAAACGAAAGGGATCCCCGCACAATAGCCACCCTCAGAAGTGAATATCACAAAATTAGGAAAAAGAGGAAAGAGGAACTGAAGCAAGCGCTGTGGCATGAACTCCACACCAGTGCCCAAGAAAAAAACTCTCAAGCCTTCTGGAGAATTATAAGAACTCCTTTCTTGGCAGACGACACTTGCCCAAAAATCGAAGCTGCTATAGACGCTGCAACTTGGGTATCACACTTTACCAGCATCTTCCAAAAACCAACCTCTGATCAAGAGACGGAAGAGGAGGAAAAAACATTCCTACCATACCCTATAGACATAAATTTTGAAATCTCTGAGATTCTTGTGGCATTGAACTCAACCAAAAAAGGAAAAGCTCCAGGGCCGGACGGAGTCCCGGCAGACTTTTTTAAACACCAAACAGAACTTTGGGCACCGATTTTAACAAGGGTCTGCACCGCTACGGCAAAATTAGGAATTCTGGAGTCATGGACAAGGTCCATCATGGTGCCGATATTTAAAAAAGGTAACCGTATGGACCCTGCCTGCTATCGCCCAATTTCTTTGCTGGACTCACTGGGAAAAATAGCAGGAAGAGTGATTTTAGAAAGACTTCAGGACTGGGCGGAAGAGAGAGGCATCCTATCCGACCTTCAATTTGGATTTAGAAAAGGACTAGGTACTGTGGAACAAGCCCTAAATTTATCGATAATCTTTGGAAAATATGTGCACGCAAAGAAAGCAAAACTTTACATGACCTACGTAGATTTGTCCGCGGCTTTCGACTGCGTCTCCCACACAAAATTGTGGTCCCTTTTAGCACAGATGGGGGTAGATCCATCACTCCTGAACTTTTTAAGGGAACTCTATTCCAATCCATCCGCAAGAGTCCGCTACGGGACAAAGGGGGAACTGACGGCGTCTTTTAGAGTAGAGCGTGGGGTCAGACAAGGATGTGTCCTGGCACCCTTCCTTTTCTCCCTCTATACCAACAACTTGGAGGTCGAGCTCCTGAAGGGTGCCCGTGATCTTCCACTGGCCAAACATCGCCCGATCCCCGCTCTACTCTACGCGGACGACGCCGTCCTCCTTGCACAAACCCCCCGTGAACTCCAAAGGTCCCTTAATAGATATTCGCAGTTCATGAGAACCCTTGACCTTCATATAAACGTAAAAAAGACTTTCGTAATGAAGGCTGGGGTTGGGAGGAAACAGCAAAACTCCATCTACCTTGGCAGCCAAAAAATAGACTCTACAAATGAATACTGCTATCTGGGAGTCATGATAGATAATAAACTCTCCTGGAAACCAGCAGTAGAAGCCAGAAAACATTGTTTTAAAAGAGCATTAGCCGCATTGGTGTCGTTTACACAAAAACTAGGAAAACGTCCGCCCAGGGAATTGATAACCATATACAAAGCTAAATGTCAATCTACAGCTTTATATGGAGCAGGACTATGGGGCCATACGGATGTCACCTCTCTGCAAATTGCAGAAAACAAGTTTTTCAGATTCCTCTTATCCGCCCCCAAAAGTTCCTCGACTTACGCCTGCCACTTAGAATTGGGGGCACCACATATCGAAGATCTTGCCAAAATTCAACCACTCCTCCTTTGGCGACGTATCTGGGCGTCAGATAAAAACGACATTACAAAAACAATACTGGCGGATGCAATGTCTCTGGACTACGTTTTAAAAATTAAATGGCTGGCCTATATCCGGACCTTTCTCTCTGACCTTGGAATAGAAAAATATTATTCAAACCCCGAAAAAATTGGAGAACTCTCAAAAAATAATTTTAAAAAACGAGCCTTGGACCATCTGGGTAATCTAAGACTACAAATAGAAGCTGGGAAACAGTCGGTGCAGCACGCAATAATGGTTCAATCTACCCTTTTAATGCAGCCCTATTTAAACCTTGACATTGGTACCTTCGAACGATTTCTCCTGATAAGATTCAGACTGAACATATTTCACAAACTGGTAGCTTTCCCAACGCCAAACGTTTGGGACCCAAATCCATTTCCATGTCCATGCGATGGGATATCAGGTCAAACCACCCTTCATACTGTTCTGTTCTGCAAATTTTATCAGGAACACCGCAAACTTTGGTTACTAACTCTTTTAAAATCTTGGGGTCTTAGACAATGCCGAGTAGCCATGTTGAGCTTGCAGCTTTTGGATACCGAAGCCACATGTTACCATGTTCTTAACTTTCTGAAATGTATATATGGACACAGGAAAAACCTTTAATTATAATAGTACTGTATAAATTACCGAAACTCCTTTTTGCTGTTTTTAAGTAATCTGTAATTATATTTCACTGAAGATTTTTTATCTGTACTGCTTTTATGGATCTTTAAAATCCGAATAAAGTTTATTATATTATTATTATTATTAGAAAGCTGCAGGTCCTGCAAAACTCAGCGGCACGCCTTGTGCTCAGACTCCCGCGCAGAGCTCCATCTAAACCTTCCTTGGATGCTCTGCATTGGCTGCCCATCAGAAAGAGGTTAATTTTTAAGGCACTTCTCTGGTGCCATAGGATCATTCATCAGAGAGCACCCTCCTATTTGTCTGACCTAGTCTCCCTTTATGAACCCTCTAGATCTCTACGTTCTAAGGGAACAGGTTTGCTTAAAACCACGCGCCCAAAAAAAGCCAGACTTGGAGGCAGGTCCTTTCGCACTCTTGCGGCCAAGGAGTGGAACACCCTCCCCACGAATATTAGACAGGAAAAAAGCGAAACATCTTTTAGGAAACTTCTAAAAACACATCTTTTCACGAGCTAATTTCTCTGGTTGCTGCCTGTCTCTTCTTCCGCCCAAGTAATACTCTCTCCTAAGCGCGGGGACACGCCGGGAGGCGTCACCAGGCGCTCTATAAACTCCTATAATAATAAATAATAATTATTCTCAATTTGCGATTCTCAAATTGCGAATCGCAAATTGAGAATAACTTCCCATTCATTCCTATGGGCCTCCTGGCCATTAGGAATGAATGGGAGAGTATTCCTTAATTGAGATTCCCAATTTGCTAATCGCAATCAAGGCATCCTAAGAATTCGCAAAAAAAAGCCAATTTGTACATACATACCAATTTGCGATTCTGAAATAGCGATTTCTAAAAAATCACTATTTCAGAATCTCAAATTAGCTTGATGATACATATGGCCCGAGTCCCTACACACCAAGGTCCCATGTCCTGCGCATAGTTCTGTATTTGAGCAGAATCCCTGCAACAATGGTTGACGTGCAAGCGGAAGGTAGAGCACTGTTCAATTCCTTTTTCACTGGCAATGAACAGCAGATGCAAAATGTACAAATTGACAACCTTAATGCCACGGGATGAGGTTATGGTATCACTCTGGTTCCAGTACCACTGAGCAGGTCCAGTCACAGTGTACTCTACTGCCCCTCACACAGCTAACTAATATCCTGATTTACAGTTTGGTGTATGGGTTGCTCCATTACAAATGTGACGGATATCACATCTTCTGTATTAAAAGTGCATTATATCCTATGCCACTTGTAGTAAGTCAGATTAGAAATCTGTCATGTTTATTTTTTTTTTTTAACACATTTTATTGACGTTTGAGTCATGGTCCTCACAAGGTAGGCATGGCAATATTTAGTGGTAGTCAGGAGGAGCATATGGGGATGCTAGACAGCAAGATACAATAATAAAGAGTTCGGTCTCTAGAAATAATTCAAAGTCCTTCACCAGCCCAACCTCATGATCAGAGTCCTACGGAACCGCTGCTCAGCTCCCACAACATGCAGCTCCCTCCCTCTCAAGCTCCCAACATGGGCATGCCTTGCCACATATTTCTCCCCAACATGGGATGCCAACTCTCATTCTATCTCAGTCAGTTTGTCATGCTCAATCAGGGGTATAGCACTGTGCTGTTTAAGGCTCAAGCCTCTGAACTTGCCAAAAGTTATATTTAATGAGGATGTAAGCACCTTTCAGAGTCAAAAACAGCAAGGTGGTCCCCAATGATCTTCCAGGTGAAGGGAGATCAGGGTTCTGCAGGGCATCTACCAATGACTCCCAAGTTCGGGCTACATCATGGTCCCGCTGAGCCTTCCTCAGCTACAACACACTTTCATAACTCACCCATGTCCCATATTCTCGCTTCCAAACCTCCACTTGGGGGGTCCCTGGGAAATTTCCAGTTTCGCATGATCTCTCTCTTTGCTTAAATAAAGGCCAAATCTTGCAACCCACTTGTTGCCTTATTCTTAGCCATGTGCAGGTACCAATGTAGGAGGGAATGGGCAGGCATGCACAGGACTTCTCAATTAGTCACTATCTGTCTAGGAGTGAGATATTCCTTATGAAGTACATAGAAATTAATATGTTTAAACCTGGTGTTCCTGGAAACTTTAGACGTGTTGTAAGATGGTCCTCCAGTCATCTTCCTTGACGGAAATCCCCAGATCCCACTTTAACATTCCTCTAAGAGCCTCCAAGGGTAAGGTCACCTCAATCGTCCTATAAATACAAGTGACCACGTTGAAGGTTCCTGATGACCTAACCAAATATTAGCAACTCTTGGAATGTGTGGGTTCTGATGTGCCCGCTGTATTTGCGGATGGCAGCTGTTACAGCCCCGTAGAGGAGGAACTGGCCCTATGATAAGTCAGTTAAGAGGGACGCAAGAGTTGATGCTCCCGCCTCCAACCAATCCTTCAATAATTTCCAGTTACCTCTGTGCGGTAGTTCTTCCAGGAATGCAAAAGGAATATCCAGAGAGTAAGGTAGTTGAATATGCACTTGTCTCAGACTTTGAGTCCAACAGTGGCGCAACACTCGAAACTCGATGGGGTCAGGGCAGGGTAGCTGGAGAAGTACCCTGATCAAAGTGGGAAGATCAGGTACAGATGGTCCCATTCTCCTCCCAGGGGTAAGGATGCCGGATATCCACTGAGTGACCCATTGCAGTTGTGCCACCAAATAGTATGCTTCGCTGTCGGCAACAGCCAGACCGCCCCCTTCCCTAGCCCACTGCATCATGGACAAAGCCACTCATCTTCGACCCGTACCCAAAAAGAAGTCGGTGATAAGCGTATCAATATTCAGGAATATGGCCTTAGGGGCTCAGACTGGCAACACTGTGAAGAAACAGAGCAGATGGGGTGGCCTATCATTTTCAGTAAAGCTACACGGTCCGCTACCAAAAGGGGAAGAGTTTTCCAAGAATCAGTGGTTAAGCAAAGCGCTCGAACAGCCTGCACCACATTCCCTTCCATCAAGGCCATTAAATCAGGATAAATTTGCACCCCGAGATAGGGCAGGCATCTCATTTTCAGTAAAGCTACACAGTCCGCTACCAAAAGGGGAAGAGTTTTCCAATAATCAGTGGTTGAGCAAAGCGCTCGAACAGCCTGCACCACATTCCCTTCCATCAAGGCCTTTGAATCAGGATAAATTTGCACCCCGAGATAGGGCAGGCATCTCGGCTGCCACCGGAGTGCCTCCATGCTCTTAGGTGGGTCTCTAGACGCAGACCTGGGGAAAAGGTAAGACTTCGTCCAATTAATCTGCAGCCCAGAGAGAGAGCTAAATATCTCCAGCAACTCTGGAACCCCTGCAAGGTCAGTCTCCCCATCCCATAGAAAGAGTAAAATATTGCCAGTGTATAAATCAATATGATGTAGCTGGAGCCCTACTTTAATACCATCATAGGTGTTTACGGTCCTGGCCTGGCAAGCCAGTGACTCCATAGCCATGGTGAAGATGAGCGGTGACAGAGGGCAGCCCTATCTAGTGACGCATTCAACTTATGAGCAAGTTGCTTACCTTCTGTAACGATGTATCTGTAAGAGACATATATTAGTTATAGATTCCTTACCTTAGAATTACCCCCAGGCATAAGACTGGATCCGGAGAATTATCCTGCGCGTCAGTAGGTGGCGTTGATCGACTCGGCGTCCATTGTCGACGTCCTGGTCACAGGATGATGTTGCGATGTTTACTTAAACGCTGCCCCTGTGCATTGACTTTCCACGCCAGAAGCGCAGAGTCATGCAAGACACTGACCACTAGTGCACATAACTAGGGAGTCCCTATCCGTAAAAGTCAGTTCGGAGAACGGTGAGGATGGGTGGGGTGGTAAGGAACCGATAACTAATATATGTCTCTCACAGATACATTGTTACCAAATGTAAGTACGTTGTTCATCTGAAAGAGACCATTAGTTATAGATTCCTTACCTTAGAATAGATAGCCCAGCAATGCCAACCCCGGAGATGGGTCTGCGAACTAAGTTCCCACCAGAAAATCTTGAAGAACAGAAGCTGTCTCTCCGGACTTTGCTATCCAGGCAATAATGTTTGGTGAACATGTGCTAGGATGCCCACGTGGCTGCCTGGCAGAGGTCAATGAGCGGAACTCCACGTCCCAAAGTAGTAGAGGCTGTCGTTCCCCTGGTACAGTGGGCGTGAAGTCCCACTGGAGGTTCCTTTTTCACCAATGAATAGCAGATTTTAATGCATAGGAAAACCCATCGAGAGGTGGTGCGTTTTTGTATGGCCTGACATTTCTTGGCATCCACATAACCAATGAAGAGTTGATCGTCCACCTTGAAATCTTTAGTGTGGTCAAGGTAGGACAGCGCACATTTCGGGTCCAGACGGGGAAGTCTCTCCTCCTCTTTGGAAGGGTGCGGAGGCGGGAAGAAGGTGGGCAAAGGGATGGTCTGACATATATGGAAAGAGGTAACCACTTAGGGTAGAAAAGAGGAGCTAGTGCGAAAGACCACTTTGTCTGATGAACTGCAATAAAAGGAGGCTTTGAGGATAGAGCCAGAAGCTCACTCACCCTGCGAGCAGAGGTGATGGCGAGCAGGAAGGCAGCCTTCAAAGTAAGAAGGTGAAGAGGACAGTTATGTATTGGCTTGCAGGGACCACACATAAGGTAAGCAAGGACAAGATTCAAGTCCCATTGGGGCATTAAGAAAGGAGAAGGAGGAAAGAAATGAGTAATGCCCTTTAGGAATCTATTTACAATAGGGGACTTGAAAAGAGAAGGCTGATCAGGAAGGCGGAGAAAGGCAGATATGGCCAAGAGGTAGACTGTAAGAGTGCCCAAGGCAGAGCCCTGCTGGGCTAAAGAAACAAGAGGACCTCAGAAAGAGATGCAGAGAGAAGATCCACAGCCTTTAGTGTGCACCATGCCACAAATTTGTTCCATCTACAGGTGTATACCGTTTTAGTGGAGGAACGCCTGGCTGCCAAGATGATGTTACATACTTCTGGAGGAAGGTGGAAAGCTGTCAACTGTTGCCGCTCAATCTCCACGCAAGGAGGTGGAGACTGGACAGGTTTGGGTGGAGGACCGTCCCCTACTGCTGCGACAGAAGATCCTCCCAAAGAGGCAGTCTGATTGGAGTATCAATGACCATGATTAAGAGCTTGGGGTACCAGACTCTTCGTACCCAGTCCGGAGCCACAAGAATGACTTGGGCCCGCACGCGCTTGATCTTCTTCAGAACTCTGGGCAGAGGTGGTACAGATGGAAAGCGTACAGGAGGCTGCAATTCCACTTGCGACGAAAAGTGTTGCTGAGTGAGCGACTTGCAAATTCCAATACGCAGAACTGCTGACACTGCGCGTTCTCTTCGATGGCGAACAGATCTAATCAAGGGTCTCTCCACTGCTGAAAAAGATCTTGCACCAGCTCCGAGTGAAGACGCCATTCGTGATCCATTGTCCACAGACGGCTGAGTTCGTCTGACCTGGCTTTCAGAGAACCTGCCAGGTGATGAACCACCAGGGATATGCCCTGATGTTCCAGCCATGTCCAAAGGCGAAGAGCCTCTTGACATAGGGACCACGACCCCACCCTGTCCTGTTTGTTGGTGATGTTGTCTGTGAACACCTGCACTACTCTTCCTTTGACAGAAGGAAGGAATGCCTTCAGTGCAAGACGTATCAACTGGAGCTCCAAAAGGCTGATGTGGAGACCGTACTCCGCCCTGAGACAAGAGACCTCTGATCTCCCCCTCTCCCAGGTGACCGTTCCATCCCAAGAGTGACGTATCCATCACTACTGTCAACTCTGGTTGGGGAAGGGAGAGGGATCTGCCGCTGATCCAATCCTTGTTCTTGAGACAACACTGCGATTGATGTGCAGTCCCCTCCGAGATCTGGATGACGTCAGAAAGATTCCCCTGATGCTGCGCCCAGTGGAATTCAGGACCTACTGCAGGGCACGCATATGCCACCTTGCATGATCCACCAGAGGATGCAGGTGACCATGAGGCCCAGCAGCCTCAGAGTCAATCTCACCAAAATCCGGGATAGAGGTATCATACCCCAACATCCCGTACTCGCTGCTCGGGAGGATAAGCCCGAAAACTGGGCTGTATCCAGAACTGCTCCGCTGAAAAGGAGCTTCTGAGAGGGAGTCAGGTGTGACTTCCGCATGTTGGTAGTGAACCCCAGCAAGTGCAGGCGGCCCGCCGTAGTTTGAAGGTGGGAGACGACAGCCAGGGGTGAGCACGCCTTCAACAGCCAGTTGTCGAGATAGGGGAAGACTGAAATCCCTGATCTGCACAGATGATCTGCGACCACCGCCAACACTTTCGTGAACACCAGAGGGGCGCTGGTAAGGCCAAAGGGGAGCACAGTAAACTGAAAATGCTTGTGGCCTACCGTGAACCAGAGGTAACGCCAGTGTGCTGACAGGACTGGGATATGGAAATTTGCGTCCTGCAAGTCCAATGCTACAATCCAGTCTCTGGGGTCCTTCGGCAGATAGGGCCTGAGCCAACGTGAGCATCTTGAACTTCTTCCGGAGGAAGCAGTTGAGAGCCACAAGGTCTAAGATAGGATGCAGGCCTTTGTCCTTCTTGGGTACCTGAAAGTAGTGGGAGTAGCAACCACGGCCTACTTCTGGCACAGAGACCCTTTCGATAGCTCCCTTGGCCAAGAGAGCTGCAACTTCCTGGCAGAAAAGGACCAAGTGATCCTCCGACAGGCGATGGAAGGATGGTGGCATGGAGGGAGGGTTAGTCTTGAAGGGGAGGAAGCAGTGTGGAAGCACTTGCACAACCATGTCCCACACAGTGTGTGTGTAGTGGCCCAAAAGAGACATGCGGAGTTCACCGACCGAAGTCCCAAGCTGGCGGAAGAAAACCTCTTCCCAAGATGGTCTAGCTCCTCGGATTCCCTATCTGGGGAAGCTGTAGGGAATGCGCATTTTGAGGCTGAGGCCTTTACCACCAAGCTCTTCGGGGGTAGGGTGATGGGAGAGGAAAAGCACGTCACCCGGGGATGGGCTGTGAAGTAGGGCAATCATCCTGTGCACATGCACCCATGTGCTAAGCATGGACCAAGTGCCTTGAAGGATGTCAGTGAGGGCCTCATTAAAAGGCAGCAGGGGCTCCGAAGAGTCTGCTGCCAGCTAAAGCACCTCAGTCAGTATGATTAGCCCTGACAGCCAACGTAGGAAGCTCGAGGCCCAGGGCCTCAGCCGCCCTACGCAACACTACAGTGTAGGAGACCCTGTCCTCCGTAGCCACGGTAGGGGGAGAAAGCATACCAAGGTCTGGGGAGGTATCCAGACAACTGGCATCACCCAACTCCCTATGCAGTCCAGCTCTTCAAGTAGGTCTGTAAGAGGGTCAACAGACCCATCCCAGTCCTCCTCACCCTCTGGCTGCCACTGAGGGCGGTAGGGAACACCAGAGATAAATAGTGGAACAAAAGTACCCTTCGGCACTGGTACCAACGTCAGTCCAGTGCCGTATCCAAGTTAGGGGTGATGCTGGGGTCGACGCCGGCTGGGGGCACAGCCGGCACTGGAATCGGTGCCGGGGAAGGTACAGTGAGGTCGACCGGTACCGAGCTGGATCCAGGCCTGAATCCATGGGGGCCCTGCAGAACCGAGGCTGGAGCTGTAGACATCGAAGGCCTAGAACCCCCAGGTGAGTCCGCTGGGCCCAAAGGCACGCCGGCGGAGTCAGGCTGCCCACAGATGGAGTGGAGGACTTCATAAAATGCACAAAGCTGGGCAGGAGGCGCTCCGGCTCTGTGAAAGGGAAATAAGTGCAGAGTTGTTCCAGTGGGCACGGAGGACAGAGCTGTGGAGCAGCGATGCTCCAGGTCCTGGGTTGCATCGGCCTACGGACAGGTGGAAGGTGAAGAGCGACAATGCTTCTTCGCCTTCTTCTTGTGTTTCAACTTACCCGATGAGTGCGAAGACTTCGATGACGAATGGTGATGGCTTCGTAACCGGTCCTGCGACCTTCCCCTCGACCGGGACCTGGAATGGCGCGGAGTGGACTGCCGGGCCTCCAAAAGCTTTCGGGTTCGCTCCCGCAAAGACTTCAGGTTCAGGACCCGGCAGTCGGAGCACAACTTCGGTTCGTGGTCACGCTCCAGGAACTGACATCAACTTGTGACAGGAGTTAGAGGGCTTGAAACTGGGCCGACGACTGGACATCCCTCGTGCACCAGGAGTCGCAAGACTCAATAAAGATGTCGAAAAAAGTCCAAAAAAGAGTTCGAGAAAAAGTCACTGGGGGCACGGTCTCTCTGGATCTTCTCTGACTGGCGTGGAAAAGAAAGAACTGACGTCAGGCAACAGGGGCAGCGTCTAATTAGACACAGCGACGTCATCCCGGCAACAACGAGGTACGCGTAGTCATCCAACACCACCTACCGACGCGCAGAGGTACTGCTATGAAAGAATTTCTCCAGATCCAGTCTGACGTTCTAAGGTGAGGAATCTATAACTAATGGTCTCTTTCAGATTAGTTGTTATACGAACATTAGCTGCTGCGGTACACATTAGCAAAGGTGCATTTTAGCAAAGGGATAGCAAAGGCCAGGAATGATAAGCAATGTGCACAAACAAAGTGTTTGCCAGTGTTAGATGGAGAGGTCGATGCTGAAGCATGCCAAACTAGGTATGTGAAGCCCCTACACACCAATGTGTTGAATTCCCTAGGTCACCACTAAATAGTCTGACATAAGTATAGAGACCCATAATCTGTAACCCTTTACCTATAGGTCCTACACATTTGCTGTAAAACATGATGATTGTTCCTTTAAATATCCACTTACTTCTATACTCTGCACTCATGCTCGGGAACTGTCTCTTGCTCTCTCAAGGGGCAACTTTACATTGTACAAGTAGAACATCCACCCATGACTGTAGTGTCAGTGCTTTGTGGAGAGACCAGGCTTTGGTGTTGCCCTTGGTTAGCAGCAACCAACCACTCATTGGAGCTGTGCTGTGAGGTTTTAAGGTTTGAAGTCGGCGCACTTTGGCCGCCCTCATCAAATGTTACCAGCTATGAACTCATACATCCATCTAATGGTAAATGTGCATGCCTTTGTACTTGAGGGTGAAATGTTCCCACCAGTGCTTAATGTGAAAAAACAAAATGAATGCCAGCCCTCGTCAGGAGGCCACTGCAGCTGCATCACCCCTTGTCATGTCAGAGCTACCCATGACAATACCAACACAATTGCTAACCATCACATTCCTAAATGTGTGGCAATTCAGCCTATTCCAGGCCGCCAAAGCTATAGGAATGGCTTGTGTGGCAGACATTAGCTATTTTTTAATGCATGTCGAATTAGTAAACAACTATGATTGTAGACATTTCTAAATTAGAACAACAGCGCTACCATGGGGCAGATTGTCATAAGTGCCAGTATGGACAATGAAGTGCTGGTACTAAGCAGCGGAAACCACCGGCTCAAGTTAAGCACTGTTTTCCAGTGCAAGATAAGCCAGAGTCATAGACCTATGTGGGCTCTTAAAGATCAGCGGGAACGAGCAGGACTATTCCTATTTATTACCAGACCATATTCAGTGGTAAAAGATTCCATTCATTTCCGTCTATGGAAAATATACCATATGAAAAATAGGATATAATCCTCACAAAAGAGCAAACACCTATCACAATACCATGGGAATGCCCTTATGCTTCTTACGTGGTTTGCCAAGAGTTTCACTGCCAATGCAAATAACCATGGGTATAAGGGGCAACAGTGTTAGTGCCCCTCATACTCGAAAAGATTCAGAAATAGTCCCCCATAGTTCGCGATTGCTCTGTGGGGTCAGAGTAAAAAAGGCTATAAGTACTTGGCCAAAGCTCATCTATTACAGCATGTGAAAAAGTTAATCACACTGAAGATTAACAAAATACTATTTTATGTCTATCAATACCCCCCTGAAATGTGAGCATTTTCAAGTAAACTAAAAAGTATATGAAATAGCATATGTACATTAGGGTACTTGCTTCTTCACAAAAATAACTCACCTTGATCTGTGTTCTTTATTTTGGATGAAATGCTTATTAAATGGGTGGTTAGGACTTTCCCATGACACTTGCAATCAAGATTAAGAATTAACAGAATTTGATGAGAGAAAGTGAGCGAGGGATCACGATAAGATTTGGTAAGACCACAACTATGGCTAACTGTTAGACCTTACATCTCCTTACATCTTTTGGTGTGTTTTCCCAGTCTTTTTGCTTTCTGACCTCCTGTTTTTGATGGCATACTGGACATAGTTTTACAGCTTTAGTGTGTCTGCACACTTTTTCGCTGCTTTTCAGTGCTAAGGTCCAAGTGCTCTTACTGTAAATTGTGGTATGATGGGTTCCTCATGATTGGCATATTTGATTTACTGGTAAGTCCCTAGTAGAGGTCACTGTGTGTGTCCAGGGCCTGTACATCAAATGCTACTAGTGGGCCTGCAGCACTGACTGTGCCACCCACACAAGTAGCCTTTCAAATGTGACTCAGAACTGTCACTGCAGTGTCTGTGCACGCAGTTTTAAACTGTCATGCCGACCTAGCGAATGCACCCACTTGCAAGGCCTAATCCTTTCCTTTTTATTACATATAACAGTTGGAGCGAGGCACAGAAGAGAATCTTTCCCGTTGTTAATAAGTGTGTAACCTTTGAAATGCTCTCCTGCAGCATGGCTACTTTAGTGAGTGGCAAAATGAGTGCAGCAGCACTTAATTTACAGGACCAGGGACATGTAGGACCATACGCTACGGAATTATTAGTACATTAAATGTGCCAATTAGGTGACTGCCAATTTTACCAAGTTTAAAGGGGAGAGCATACGCACTTTACCACTGGTTAGTAGGACTAAAATGCGTAGAGTCCTATAGCCAACAAAAACAGGTTCAGTTTAAGGATATAAAAATCTGGGGGCATACCACGCAAAAGATGGTTGTTTCCAACATGTGTCCCCATCAACAGAAAGCAGGGAGAACTACCCACCCTCTTCTTCTTATCGACAAGGTAGAAAAACCTGGAAAGACCATCAGCATTACCATGGTCAGTTCAAGAGCATTATTCCACCATAAAGTCCATTCCCTACAGGGAGATGTACCACCTCAACAGTTTTGGAATCTCACCCTGCATTTGCATGAGCCAAATGAGGGGTCTGTGAACTCATAAGTGAGTTCCACGTATTGTCTCAACGTCTTTAGTGCCTAGACAACTTCAAAATGCTTTCCCTCTCAATTGCACTCCACCTCTGTTCCCTGGGCAGTAGCATCCTTCTGATAGAAGGCAACAGGTTGGTCCAGGCACTCATTGTTCAGTTGTGACAAGATAGCCCCAAAGCAATGCTCTGAAGAATCTCTAGACTACAAATTTCCCTGATGCCTTGAGCACTGGTGAATGAATGAATGAAAGTAATTTGTAGTGCGCTACTAATACCCGAAGGTGTCAAGGCGCCTACCAGAACAGGAAGGGCAGGGCCCGACTATAGGTAAGTCCGCACAAAGAGATGAGTTTTAAGTGCATTCCTAAAAAGCTGAAGGGTAGGAAGAGACCTTAGTTCCAGGGGGAGGGCATTCCACCACTTGGGAGCCAGGTTAGAGAAAGCTCTACCACCCCATCTGGTTCTCCGAATACGGGGGACTGAAAGAAGAAGTCTGTTCGAGGAGCGCAGGTCCCTACCGGGGCTATAACGGGACAAGATGGAACCTATTCCAGTGGGGCTGCTTTTTGCTTGTGCATACAGTTTCCTTCAAGGTACCAAACACCTTTTGGCACGCCCCTGTCCAGATCACATTGTTGGGCTACTTCTTGGAAGTCAGC
Source organism: Lissotriton vulgaris (assembly GCF_964263255.1). Lineage (NCBI taxonomy): Eukaryota > Metazoa > Chordata > Amphibia > Caudata > Salamandridae > Lissotriton > Lissotriton vulgaris. The sequence continues at coordinate 22,064,109 of NC_141686.1, read as the reverse complement.
TAAGGAAAGCGAGCGACAAAGCTGCCATACCATACCCTTTATCAAATCTCCTGTAGTATCCGGGAAGGCCTAGGAAGGTTCATCTGGTCTGGGTCTTGGCAGGTTCTCAAGCCTTACTCATCTACATCTTGGGCTGGAGAGGCTGAATCTTGCCTTAACAACTTGGTGGCTCAAGGACACTACTGATCCATGCCCCATATGACACGTACTGGCCCAGATAGTTAGGCCTGCCTGTTACAGGGCCTGTAGTGGTGCAGGTGGTCATACCAACTAGAGGTGAAAACAGCAGGTGGTGCATTGTCATTTAAGTATGCAGCATTGAAGTTTTCAAGCCCAGATGACCATCCTCCGGGAGGAGACAGTGGCATTCATCATCATCACCAAAAAGCTTTATTCGATTTTGTTATAAAAATCATAAAAGCGTACATATAAAAACAGTGTTAAAATAAATACATACATACAGTGACAGTGAGACTACAAATTAAAAGGACATATGCCCAACGTCCGCGTTCCAAAATAAGACATGTTAATGGTACAGTTTATCATTATCGGCTGTGGTAATGCTTAGTGCATTCAAAAGTTGCGACAATTGTGTAATGGTTCGAATCTGGTGGGAGCAGAGAAACTAATGCCACCGGATACACAGACCCCCCTTCCCAGCGGATGGTAATGCTCTTCTGTTGGTCTAAGCAAGGGGATGTTTGGCTTACAAGGGTAAAAGTCAAGTATGTCCCAGGTGCATATAGGGCCATCTCCTTCTTGTGGCAGGCAAGATCTTAAGTACGGGACGATGTTCCTATTTCTGAATTTAACCAGTACCAAGTCCCCGGGAATGTTTTTAGGTAGCGAGCCTAGCCAGTTCACCCTTCTATCGCTCAGGATTCCGTCATCTTGGTCCGATGGTAGGGGTCTATTTTTCCCTAACCAGAATATGACCTTATTTAATAGGTCCTGCTGACTTTCGGCTTTCCCCAAAGCAAGTGGTGGTACTCCTGAGAGAACAGACACATATGGCGCGGCTTCTGGAAAAAGGTGGATACGAGGTGGTCTGTTTAATTCTGGTCTGACCCCAATAGGCCTTGATGGAACAGATTTGAAGGGGACTTTGGGTGCAATTGGAGCTGGATTTTTGGGTGGTTGTAATCTAAGTAGGGCGTTTTTACGTTTAGGGGTTGACTTAGATGTTACTAAGGTTGTAAGTGGCTGGGAACGGTCAACATTATTGCTAGGTGTCAGAATGGTTGTGATTGCATTCTCTAGACCTGAGAGCCTTTCCCCTAAGGAATTAATTTTTTCCACTAGTGGAGAAATGATGGCTTTAACAAGATGCTCGATCTGGGTCAGTAGAGACAACTGGGGGTGGGGTATTGTATCGTCTGATTTATCTGCAGACTCCAGTAGTAGGCAGGTTGTTGACAGGTAAAGTAGGACTTACAGATAGTTTTTGTAGTTTGGAATAGTTCCCTTCGGGATTGTCCTCGTAGTGCTTCCTTTTAGTGGGTAAAGGCCGAGAAAGGGCTAGGTCTTGGATATTATCTTTCATAAGTGAATAGGAAGGATCCCGTAAAATACCGTTAGTATGTAAAGAGCTGGTGCCTTGTATTGGAGAAGGTGATTCCACTACGGCGTACTTGGTGTTGCATATGTTGTTTAATTCGTCCCACAGAGACAGATTTTGCACTCTTACTGGAGTTTGTAGGGGAGATTGCATACTAAGTAGAGAGTGGCAGGGAGAGTTGTAGTCTGTCTCGTGAACAGTAGGCAATGTGCTAGTGCTATTCATGTGATGCTCTTGTAACCCTTGGCACGGCCCCTCTCAGAAGCAATGTTTGTGCCCTCCTTTCGTGACATTATTGAGATGGGTTAAATCAAACCACGAAAATAGTCAGTCAGTAAGTGGAGACACTCTACCTCTTCACACAGAACGATTAAGGGAGAGGGCCCGTCCCGACCCCCTCAGACCACAGAGGGCCACAGAGGGCCCGTCCTTTGCCCGGCGCCCGCCCGCGTCCCGCGTAGCGGGGATTGAGATGGCCTAAATAGTGAGTGGGGGCGTGTCCGTCAACTCAGGCTCCGATGTGTCAGCCCACGAGGCTCCTGGTCCCTGGAGTCCTCGCGGCCTGCCCCAACGTCGATTCCAGCCGGGAATGCCCCAGAGAGTCCTCCAGCTACAACATGCCAAACAAACAATGTCCCAGAGTCAGTGTCACAAGCGGGAGCCGCGAGGAAGTTATCAGGTGAGTGGGGGCGTGTCCGTCAACTCAGGCTCCGGTGTGTCAGCCCGCGAGGCTCCTGGTCCCTGGAGTACTCGCGTCCTGCCCAGACGTCGATTCCAGCCGGGAATGCCCCAGAGAGTCCTCCAGCTACAACATGCCAAACAAACAATGCCCCAGAGTCAGTGTCACGAGCGGTTCCCCAGTGGCATTCATTAGTCCAAAGGCCACCCCTTTAACTTGAAAGTGACCCACTGAGGTAGAGCATGCTGGCTTGTTTCGTATTCACCCCTCAGACATGGTGATCTGCTAATACTCTGACATGAAGTCAATACTACATAGGAATTTGTTAGCCCCCAACCAATCAATGAGCTCATCAGCACTGGGTATAGGGTGAGCATCAGTGTTGATGACTGAATTAAGGCTCCTGTTATCCCCACTGAAGCTGATCTCAGTGGTGGTGCCTAAATTGGCAGCCGGTAAGTGAGGAGAGGTGAACAGCCCCTTCAAGTGGCACCAGTTACTCTGTTGCTCACGGGTCAGGGTAGCAGAGAGGACAACTCCTTTCACTGACCCATATTGTTCCTTGGTAGATAGTAGGTCTGGGACAAGTTCAATCTCCTCCTCACCATCATGTCACCAAGTGCATGGAGCCGTCCGACCTCCCAAATGGGGCTTGAGGCGGTTTAAATGAGGGACCCTTAGGGAGTTCCTGGATGTCTTGAGGTATGTGATCACCCCTTTCCGTTTCTTGACCTCATAGGACCCGAGTCAACCAATCCTTTAAGGACCAGGGCTCCACAAGCTCTATCTCCCACATCTTTTGCCAGGCTGATACTTCACTAGAGTGGCTTCTGGTCATGACTGCATGGCTGGCCTCTAGGTTCTCAGTGGCCTCCTCCCAGAAGCTCTTAATCTGAGACCTGAGGCCCAACATGTAGCTCACTAGATCTCAAGGGGTTTCTTGGGAGCTTGCTCCCATTCAGCCTCAATAAGACTGAGAGATCTACACACAGGGTGGACAAACAGAAGTTCAAAGGCGATGAACACCAGCACCTACTGAGGCACCTTCTTGTAGACAAATAACAGACATGCTAGCAAGAAGTCTCACGAAGCCTCCTGGTAGGTTCAGGTAGGCCTATAATCGTGACTTTCAGGGTCTTGTTAAACCTTTCAACAAACCCATTTGTACGGGGGTTGTATGGAGTGAAGAACTTGTAGATTACCCTACACTCCCCCCCCCCCACACATGGACTTCATGTAAGCAGGCAGGAAGTTGGTGCCTCTGTCACACACACAGGTAAACATCCCCTCTAGTTTAGTGTCCACCGAAGGTGTAGTCACCGACCTTAGAGATATGTGATTAGGGAACCTTGTGTGATGGTCCACCAAGACTAGAATGAACCTGTGGCCTAAGGCAGTCTTGGTGTACAGAGGTCCAACAATGTCAATACCTACCCTTTCAAAAGAGTTCCCACTAGAGGAATGGAAGGAGGGGAGTAGTCTGCTTTAACCCTCACTTGCCACTGACCTGGAAGGTTATGCAGAATCTACAGAAGGCATCTGTCTGCATCCTCATTCAAGGCCAATTGAAGTGGGTGACCAGTCATTCAAAGGTTTTCGCCTGCCCCATATGTCCTGCCAGTGGGATGTCAATGGCCAACTCCATGAGTAAAACCCAGTGATCCTGGGGGACCACCAACACACAGGGTGACCCCGGCTAAGAGATGCCCTCTTTATAGGAGACCATTCTCCCAGTAAATAAGGTGATCACCATAGGTGTTAATTGCCTGCGTGTCAGACTGCCATTACAGGCCCTCAAGAATAAGGCACTCTGCAGAACTCTGCCTGGGATGGCCACCTTTCCGTTTGCCACTTCGCTATCTCAGGTAGGTTTCCCACAGTAGCATGGTCTTCCCCTGTAGGTTTCTGGGCATCACCCCTCAGGATCAGTCTCCTCCTGGACCGTGGGAATTTCTGGGGTTGGGTTTCATACTTCCTTTGCCCTTCGTCCTCTTGGCAGGCACCTGGGACACTTTTTTAAGCTCCCGGTCTACCTGACTCTCCTGGTGAGCTGGCGGGGACCATTTGGTCAGGCAGAACCAGTAAAGCGTTCCCAACATCTCCACGTGAGACCTGAGCACCACCTCTTTTCAGATTGTGTGCTCTAAGTCATTCATTAACAAACAGTTACCACTCATGGCCAGACTCACATCTATCTTTCTCATTCCTTAACAAACAGTTACCACTCATGGCCATACTCACAGCTACCTTTAATGAACCTGAGACCCACCCCATCCTACTGAAAAGGATAAAGTTTCACCTCGTTGTCTGCTGGCACAACCTAGTAGACTACATCAGAGACTACCGGCTCTGAGTACACCAGATCATGCACCAGATCATATCTAACAGTAGTCAGATTTTTGCAAGGGCAGATCCAACTTAAAGTGCCCAAACAGGTGACCTTTATGGCACTTGTGCCAGAAGTAGAGAGAGGACTTCTTTCTATTAAAAACAAAAACAATTCTGTTCAGGATTGGAATGGCATTTTCTCCCCTGAAAACTCTTTGGGGGCAATTAGAGAATTCATGTCCCCCCATCCATTCTTTTGGTGGAGACCATGTCCACCCTTCTGTTGGTCCCCCAAGGTACCTTCTTTGACACTTTGGTGCTAATCCTCCCCAACCTCACTAGGTATCCTAAGCCTGAATCAATCTGGTGTTGGTGCAGCTCTACAAAGCAATGACTGCACATGTGCTTTCTCAAAAATAGATCGCACAGTCCATCATAGCCACTGACTTTGCAGCCCTTCACCCTTCCTGCTGGGTCCTTCCTGAAGTAATCCATGAAATTCACCCAAGACTTGTGAGACCGTTTCTGGTTGTCCTTCTTTGGGGACAAACCTTATTTAGCAAGGTTTCCTTCATGAATTTATACTTCATCCTGTCAACCTTCCCTAGGGCCAGCAGGTTATTCCAACTCAAAGTGGGCGTATGCTTCCAAAGACTCGTGCCTCAATACTCATCCTTTCCACCTCATAGGCCTCAAACCACTTGTCAGCATCGTCCCCTAACATAAAGCTAGGCACCAGATCTTTGTGGGCCCCTTTACCTCCTCAAGGTACCTTTGTGTCTCTGCCACTATCTTCACTGGACAATGTAGACCTCCTGGCTTTCAGTTCTTTCTTGCTCAATTCATTACCAGTAAAGTGTCCTCTCCTCCAGGGCTAGTATTTTATACTCTAAACCTCTTCCACCTTTGCATTTTTCTCCTCTAGGACTCTCGGAGCTTCTGTCTTTATCTCTTCCAACGCCCTGGCTGCGCTGCATCCTCTTCTTCTTCTCCTCCATGGCTAGAGGAGCCAGTTGCAGCCTCAGCTCTCAGTGTTTTTGTCCAGAGCTCTTCAGGGGTCAGTTTCTTGGAGTTTTTTGCTAGCTTTAGCCCCCTATCTGTATACAACTTTCTCAGCTCTGCCAAAGTGAAGCTTTCAATGTTGCTGAGATCCATCTTAGTTCTTGCAAAAATCACAGGCGTAAAATATGATGACAAGAGTGGCATTGAGGTATAAAGAAAAAATAGTCAATTACAAAAATAAAGGAGAATATAAAAACAAAAATTAGTTTTGATTGTAGATTATCACAAAATATATTTTGCTATACACCAATCACTGAGTAGCCCTGCAAACACACTGAATCCCAATGCTGAACATCAATGAAATAAACTGGAGTATTAGTTCAGGGGTGGTGACAACCCACCCCAAATATTAATTACAATCCCTTCAGGGTGACCAACAGAAGTCACTAAATAAACCTGTGCTGTAACCTCTGTTAGCTTGGAACAAAATAAAAACAGGATTAACTTAGAGGCAATGTATAAAGAATGTATGCAGTACTCAAACAGTAAGAAAGAGAAAACAAAACACAAGAAAAATCCCATTAGATTATTTTAATAAATAAAATGACAGTAAAACGACCAAACAAATAAGAACCTGCGATATGGATGTTTAAAGTGTATGGTTCAAAACACTGCCAAAAGCATTAGGAGCCGACCACAGTCATCTGTATGCCCTTGGCAGCGACAAGGGTATGGGTTGAGGTTGACTGCGATAGAGAGCCTGTCTGACACAGGGAATAGGTTTGTCTAGGTAAAAAGTTTTACTTTTGGATTTACTATCCAGATGGAAGTCAAAAATCCTAAGCGGGGCAAGGCAGAAGGCTGGGGTTGAAGAGCGCTCCACCTTGGATAGCCACTGGACAAGTGTTCGGTAAAGCAGTTTTCTTTTGGCGGGAAAGCTCAGAGCAGGAGAAACTTGAATTTCACACCCAGAGAAGGACTCTTGACAGTCGGATACTTTTCATGCCTTCGCCTGGTGGAGATTTCAATCTTCTGGCTTAGTAACATTTGTTGGAGCTTCAATTCTTCCAGTGGGGCAAGGCTTTAGCCGAAGAGGGCTTCACATGGCCGGACAAGTTCTCCACGAAGTGCAGCTGGATTGTATTTGCTGCTGGGCAGAACAACGTAGCAGGAGTAAACTGAATCTTTGGCACAGCGGCAATCACCTTCGTCAGATCTGCTTAACAGATTTGTCCTGGTGGTTCTCAGAGCAAAAGTTTGGTAAAAAGATTATAAGTCTCAGGCTTCAGGAAACTTTAAGAGAATTCCACTTTGACACCAGCCAATGGTCCAGGGCCTTGGACATATAATTAAAAATTGTAATTGTGTGTCTTGTAAAGCGCACTGCTACCCGCACAGCAGGCCTCGTAGCGCTATAGACCGCTGGGGAACCCGTCCTGGCTTTCCCTGTGAGATAGTCCCTCCTGGGAGTCTCCAAGGTGAAACCAGGCATCCCCGGCGTTTGTGAGGGGTCGTTGTGGAGATGAGGCAAGCTTAATGCCCAGAGTTGCCGAGTGTGATACCTGATTAGAGTAGGCACCGAGGCGAGAATTATCAAGTCCGCTGATCCTGGTCCAAGACCCTTGAGGGTCAAGACAGACACTAGCAGAAACCAGCAGCATGGTCTAGGGCAGGTCCAGTTAGAAATGGCCCATAGGGAACCTGAAGGAAAGGCCTCTGGAAACTTTTCATGTCCCAATAGCTCAAACAGGAGATCAGGTGAAAGACTCGGAGTAACTTCTGGAGTTTTGGGTTCAAGGCAAGCAGACCCAGTCTTCATTCAGGTTCTTCAGGCAGCAGGGCAGTCCTTCTTCTGATTCTTTACAGGTCCAAGAGTATTTTGAGAGGTGCAGTGGCAATGCTTCTTTTATGCCCAGTGCCAGCCTCTGAGTGGAGCAAATTCCTGCCTACTCCTAACTAATGCGGTAAGCGTTCCTAGGAATTACCCAACCCTATTTTGCAGCACTTCCTGTGTCTTTTACCATAAACTATCCTACAATGCCGTTCTCTACCTAAATCGAACATGGCAGACCATGGTCCAACCTGGTTAGAGGTCCCTGTGCCTACCCAGAGATGTAGCTATGATAATAGTCACAAGACAAAGGGAGACAGGCCTAGGCATGAGCTACATCTGCCAGTGACAGGGTATGCACCCCTGAAAGTTCAAGAAGGGGGTGATCACAACCTCCCAGGACAGCTTTCTCTAGGAAGCAAAACACCTCACAAAACCCAAGCCTTTTGTCCACTGTCGGGGAGCAATACACAACACCACAGAAGAGCCATCACCAGTTATATGGCAGAAAGGCCCATCTGGCTTAGGCAAAAAAAATGACAACTTTCTAAAAGTGTTTATATTTTTTGGGCTAGCTACTATACCCTTGTAGGGTTGGGTACCATTCTTTTAAGGTAAAGGTGCCTACAGGGGGGTTTATTTTAACATTTAAAAATTTTGTATCAAAATATCACTTATGAGTGCCCAGATACTGGCCTCAAACACATAACTTCTCAAAATCAATTTAAATAATCAAAAGCAAATAAATCAAAACAATGAACAGATGTATTCTTTTTTGTTAGAAATTATAATCAAATCAACAAAATTATGGGTACACAAATTCTCTAACATAAAGGAGTGATAGAGATTAACAGTCATATGGAAAAGTATGCACTTGTCACCCGTGTATTATTTGCACATTTCAGATGCCTATTTACGAAGAAATTTGCCTAAAAATAAGGCAAAGATTTCCTATACAGTCTTCTTTAATAGGCCAAAGTGGTAAACATGTTGATATTTCAGTCTTGCTGTATTGTACATCTATAAGACCATCTTCAGGACAGAGAATTCTTACGTTGAGCAGAGACCCTTTGGAGAGTCGATCAATCAAGAACCATAAATTATGTTGTTCTGTAGATGTGATAAAATCTGTGCTCAGCAATTGCAGCAATGAATCAGCACAACGTTCGGAGAGGTGCAGTAAATTATGCGTCTTTGATTTCGTGCACTGGCGCCGTCAAGGATCAGCGCAAAGGTCGTAAATTTCATATCACAAGGCACCACCGTGAGCGTACTTCATGGTGCTTACCCCGGCAAAGCATTTGTGGCAATTCATTACGGCAATTGTTGAGCACAAATTTTATCACATCTACAGAACTAAAGAGGGAGAACTTCGACACTGATTGAAGACGGATCCAATCAGTGCCAAAGTTCTCCACTCTTTGCCTCCTTAGCTGCAATGTAAGTCAATTTCTCAGAGTTGGGATGTTGATGCATAACTGTAGCTTTTGCCCACAATGCGGTTACTTCCTGTTTAGCATGACAATTGCTTACCCCTTAGGGAGTGTGTTGGAAATAAGGGTGAGCGCAAAATCCGTTCCGCCCGCGGATTTCCGGTAAATCCGCAATCCGTGAACTCCCGCGAATTTACCAAAAATCTGCGAAATCCACGAACGGCGGATTTGGGGGGCAAAAGTTCAAGCCTGTTGAACTTGTAACTATTTTAGGATGGCGCCGGCAAGCTGCCAGCGCCATCCTAAAATAGTTACTAAGTTAGCTTCAACAGGAAGCACTAATAGATAAAATAAAGCAGGTGCTCGAGCACCTGCTTTATTTTATCTATTAGTGCTTCCTGATGAACCTAATTTAGTAACTATTTTAGGATGGCGCTGGCAGCTTGCCGGCGCCATCCTAAAATATTTACAGGATGATGGGCACTGGCAGGCAGCTCACTCAAGGGACCCCTGCGCTCTTCGGTGTGATGGCAAAGTTAATCAGCCCCCCAAAAATGTGAGTTTTGTCGAGGCTGGGCAGGTGTGCGTTCTCCCCATATCTATCGTCGAAAATTAGCTTTGATGCTTGATGGAGGCCTTTGCATTATTGACTTTCACGAGCTCAATCCTTGTGCAGTTCCTGTGACCACGAGCTTCTCTGATCCGTGCCTGTCCTTTTATGCACACAAGAGGCATGTGAACTCGCATATATGCCCCGTCCGTTTGGCTCCTCCCCACACACTAGTGGTGTGCACTGTCTTCTCGCCCTTTACCCACTTGATGGACAGGTCACTCGAGGGACCCCGGCGCTCTTTGGTGTGATGCCAAAGTTAATCAGCCCCCCCCCCCAAAAATGTGTGTTTTGTCGAGGCTGGGTAGGTGTGCGTTCTCCCCTTATCTATCGTCGAAAATTTGCTTTGATGCTTGATGGAGGCCTTTGCATTATTGACTTTCACAACCTCAATCCCTGTGCAGTTCCTGTGACCACGAGCTTCTCTGAACCGTGCCTGTCCTTTTATGCACACAAGAGGCATGTGAACTCGCATATAAGCCCCGTCCGTTTAGCCCCTCCCCACACACTAGTGGTGTGCACCGTCTTCGCGCCCTTTACCCACTTGATGGACAGCTCACTCAAGGGACCCCGGCGCTCTTTGGTGTGATGCCAAAGTTAATCAGCCCCCCCAAAAATGTGTGTTTTGTCGAGGCTGGGTAGGTGTGCGTTCTCCCCATATCTATCGTCGAAAATTAGCTTTGATGCTTGATGGAGGCCTTTGCATTATTGACTTTCATGAGCTCAATCCCTGTGCAGTTCCTGTAACCACAAGCTTCTCTGATCCGTGCCTGTCCTTTTATGCACACAAGAGGCATGTGAACTCGCATATAATCCTCGCCCGTTTGGCCCTGCCCCTCACACTAGCAATGTGCACCGTTTTCCCGCCCGGCCTTTACCCACACAATCCGCAAAATCCGCGAATACGCAGATTTTGCGGATCGCAAATTCGCAAATTGCGAATTCGCAAAATTTGCCCATGCTTAGTTGGAAAGGTCTTCCTGTTTTGTAAGCCTCTAACCTAGTGTGCCCTGAAAACCCTTGGATGTTGATATGGATTTATATTATCTATTACATCTAGGCCTACTTATCTACCGAATATAGAGGACAGGCATGCCCAAGATTGCTTTGAATTCTAAGGATTACTCTACGAAAGCAGATTGAATTAATTACAAATAATGAGGAAAGCTTGGAAGTGTGACATTTCATAATAAAAACTAATGGTTTAAATGTTGTTTCCTTCACTAAGGGTTTTGTCATAGAATGGTTAATGAGTTGCTTTCTGATGTTAATAGATGAAGAGGTAGGGTTATGAAAAGTTGAATATTTTCATACCAAAATATTGGTTTAATTTTAAGTTTTCACTTTTTTTGCTGGCCGTCGGATGTTGGCGGGACAAATATAAACATGTAATACAAAGATTTAATCTTAAATATGAATGTAACACAACCATTATCTACATACAAACTGACATATCTACTTCATACCACTTTGACACACATCGGATGCTGATAGGTAGGCCCTGGTTGCTATAATTTGAAATGTGCATACGCCTTGGAAAAGACAATAGGTTTGAAGTTGGCTACCAGCCTCTTGGCTTCGACAATCTTTTATTAAGATGTTTTTGCAAATCTCTTATAGAAACAGTAAAAAAAGAGCTGACCATGTGTGCACATGCATGTACACATAGACAACTGTATTTGAATGTTTTTGTGATAAAGTCTTACAAAAACATTTGAAAACGGCTGTCCTTGCGTGTGCACATTTGAACACAGACATGTGCCCATCTTTTAATGAGTTGGAGACCCGTTCTCTGAGTTAGTTGTCAATATACGCGCATTATTATTATTATTATTATATTTCTTATATAGCGCCAGAATCGACCCCCGAAGGGGTATCTCCGCGCTTGCCTTGGGAACCCGTCCTGGTTTTTCCCTGTGAGATAGCCCCTACAGGGCATCCCCAAGGTGAAAGCCAGGCATCCCGCCGCGGGGGGCCGTTGTGGAGATTAAGCAAGCTTAATGCCCAGAGTTGCAGAGTGTGAACACATGATTAGGTCAGGCACCGAAGCGAGAATTATCGATTCCATGGACATTTGAGCTCAAGACCCTGCCGCGTCGGGAATTGAACCCTGGTCCCGGGTCTGACCTCTGCTTCAGGGTCTGCCTGCTCTAACCGGTGAGCCACACTTCTCCACTTTTTCGCATGCAAAGGAAGCCATCTTTGAATGAGTAGATACAGAGGCGCAACTAGAGTCAAATTTTAGTGGGGGGGCTAAGAAAAAATTTCGGGGGGGGGGGGGGGGGGGCTGAATCTTTAGGTAATCCGCAGAGTCGAGCTGCAGGGGCTCTTAGAAGGGGTGAAACAACAACAAAGCCCCATTAACATGCACAAGGTATTTTAAAGACCTGTGAAGTGCTCAGCTTCTGCTGTGATCGGGCCCAGGAAGTGTCTCGTCCCGGGCTGCCACACAGGACGGGGGGGAAAAGGGGGGGGGTGGACTTGAAGCCCTTTCAGGCCAATGGGTGTTGTGCGCCTGAGTAGATAGCCCATTAACTAAAAGGGTAGCTGTGAGCAGTGCTTGCATGGGATATGGCACACTGAAAGCAGTAGGGATGGCTTAGGAGCAGTGTCTGAGGAGAGCCACTGGGCCCTATCAAAGTTAAAGAAATAAATATATAAAATTACAAAATGTTTTTCAGAAACACAATGGCCCAGAAGTTCCTGGCAAATAAGGGGAAATATTTCCTTGTAGGTTGCAACCTAATGATACAGCAGACGCTGTCGCTCAGAGAAAATAAGCATTTGCAATGCAATAGGTCTTGCATTTACATTATTTTGAGCTATTGACATTCTAACTGACAATGTTTTTTTTTTTTTAAACATAAATAAAATGCATTGTCTTTTACAATACCAATAGCTTGAATTCTTGTAAATGCCAGACCTATTGCATTGCATTTATACAAGTTTGAGCTATTGGCATTGTATTAGATCGGTCAATATAACATTAAAGCAAATGGCATCCATATCAAACATGGCAAAAAGAGGGAATTATGTGGCATCACTCTTGCAAGACATTATCAATGGAAGGAGTTAAAAGGGTATTCTTCTCTAAGGAAGTGTTCTCGCTGGCGCTGCTGGCATGCCCGGTGTTATGTGGCTGGCTGGGTGTGTTGTTATGTTCCCGGTCAGCCATTGTAGTTAAGGCGCACAGATCTGCTACTGCACAGTCACAGCAAAGGCCTCATTGGAAATGAAAAGCCCCTGTGTGGGGGCAGGTGTGGGGGACCAAAAGTGTAAACAAAATGTGTGCCAATACCCTGTAATCTGAGCATTCCCCGAGTGTTGTTGCCCCTCTCCCACCCAGAGCCCCATTATGCTCCATTCAGGCTGAAAGTGATCGGGCCCTTCCTCGGCACAGAGGCTTGAGGCTGTCCACGGGGCGGCTGAGGGGTTCGGGGATCTCAAAGGCCGCCTTGCGCAAAGCGATCATTTAGGGGGGTGGATGTGTCCATTAAACACGGCCTGCAACGCCTTATCCGTTTTTTTTTTGTTTTTTTTTAAACCTTTATTGCACCTTACAATTTACACAGCCATTGGCCTATAACCCGACCGGGCTGGCCGCCATCATCTCAACATCGTCAATATGCGGTAAAGTCTAAAGCGAATCTTATCGACACTGTTCCGTACATTCCTTTTTTACCGCCACCTAGAAAAGGTACATGCATTCAAGTGTTCAGAAAAAAACAGTGAGGTTTTTGCTTTTTTTTCTTTTTTTTACAGGAACAAAAACAAATCTACAAACTAAAAGAAACACATATCGGTCGTGCATTACGGGTAATTAGATATCATAGCTGCTTAGGGACTTACCCCCCTTGGAATCCCCTGGCCATGGTGTCCAAGCGCCCCCCAACCCCCCATCAGTTGTATGCGGGATCATCCTGGTAACAGACCCACGGGAGCGCCCTCCCCCGGTGCCCGGGATAAGGCCTGAGTGATCTGATGTGAACTAGAACCTAGGGACCTTCCCCCCCCCCCCACCCAGTGGGCACCCCGCGTCCATCTAGCCCACTTCCTCATCATCGTCAGACTCATCCAGTTCCTCCTCTGCTAAGGGATCGCATATGTCTCCCCTGTAAGTATTCCATTTGGACCAAATCTTGTTCCACTTCCCCGGGCATGCCCTATTAGAGTATACTGCACGTTCCGTCACCATGACCCTGTCCATGTTGAGACCCCATTGTGTCGTCGTAGGTGCCTCCTCCGTGCCCCACCTCTGTGCTATGTCTCGTTTGGCAACCATGAATCCCACAGTAACCCATGTTTGATCCTGTCTAGAGACATCCGTCTGCTCCCATACGTTCAGGAGACATCGTCTCGGATCAGGCAGCAGCGAAATCTCCAGTGCCTGAGATATTGTCCGCAGTACTTGTCTCCAGAACTCTTGGATACGTGGGCAGTCCCACACAGTGTAGAAAAAGGTTCCCTCTTCTCCGCATCCTCGAAGACAGAAAGGGTGTTGAATTCTGTGTATGCGGTGGAGCATAGTTCTGGTATAGTAAACCCTGTGTAGGACTTTTAGCTGCACAAGTCTTAATCGAGCCGAGATACCCACCTCCTTAGGAGATGCTATCGCCAGATTCCACTCGTGTTCATCCATCTCCCCGATTTCCTCCTCCCATTGCTCTTTTAGCCTAGTCAGTGGATCCGGTAGGTTGTTGAGTAGTTTACGGTAAATTAAGGAGGTCGCCCTTTCAATCATGTATTCAGTGAGAAGTCGGTCCTCCAGTGGGGATGCCTCCGGTAACACACTATCAGGGGGAATGACCGCCAGCAGTGCATGTCTGATTTGGATGTATCTGTATAGCTCCCTCTCTCCCATGTCATATAGCTCCCTCAATCTATCAAAAGCAACCACCGCGCCACGCTCGCCTTATCCGTTTTTAAAGAGAAAATTATCAAGTGTAGGCCCGCTCTGGTACCAAATGGCGCAATATGAATTGCAAATCCATCCCACGGGCAGAATACGGGGACTCACAGCTATAGAGCTGCTAAGGTTTCAGATTGATATGTGTGACATTTTCATAATTTCAGTGTAATTATGAGTGACATTCCAACAACTATGAGTGACACATTTTCATGAGCAAAATGAAGACGAGGGAAACATAAATATCTGAAATTACCCCCATTTGGGCAACGAGAAACTCTAAGAAGATCTTAAAACTGCAGAAAGGTACCAAGAGAGGAAGGGTACTAGTCTGGTGCCCTTGTAACCCAATTGTACTGTTAAGCAAATGTGTAACTATGATATTAATCAACTTTTTCAGAGGCAGTACTTTATTAAAGTTCTGTGCATATATGCAGACACAGGCAGTTAAATACAAGATATAATACTTACTGGATACAACAGATTGTTATTTGCATTATAAAATAGAGACTAAACTGGCAAAGTCCATATGTTGGGGGAGAGAGTTGGTGACTGATGGTAGCCACACATGCCTAAAAATCTCCCCAGACGCCTAAAATGTCCCCAGATGCTTCTCGGCAATTATGAGAAATTACAAAACAGCTCGCTGGCCTTAGTTTCCATAAGGGGCACGAAATCACACTTTCTTCCGCGATTTTAGTGAGAAACTCATAAGTAAAGTAGAAATTTAAAAATATATATTTTTTTCCTTCTTCTTTACCCAGAGTAATAGTCTCTGTCTCCTACAATGTACAGATAGGGTGTCCACAGCAAGAAAGCTCAGAGGGCTGAGCACTTGCTGGAGTGATGTGTGTATGCCATGAACTGGCCTTCTGGGTTACTTCCCACAGTTTGGCCTGCCAACGTAGACAGGTGTTGGTGGCTGCACTTCAGTAAAGTGGCTTCAGAAGCAGAGTTATACTCTGTGGGTACGTGGCTTGTGCATTATCAGTCACACAACAAGAAACGCTAAACAAACAACACATTATTATTATATTAAATAACGGGGTAAAAGGTAGCTGAATTATAAACCAAAAATCAATAATTACTGCACACACGGGTCACATGCCGGGAGACCGTTTTATAGGTACGAGTGTGACGTAGGTTACATTTTCTGAGATTATAAATACACCAGCGGGGGTGGGGCGGAAGAGACGTCTCTTTTTGTGACCCTTTTACTTTACACATGGACCACCTAGTGGCGTAGGTTTGGTAAATACTGTGTGTTTATCATTGCACACGGGTCACCCTCAGGAGGAGCAGGGGTCTTGTCTGGTTTCTGAACCGGTTATGGCACACGTGGGTTAGAGTGAGTCGGTAAGTGCCTTGTGTGCTGCATGTTTTACAGTTACGGAATAGTATGCAAAATAATTCAATGTTTTACGTCTCACATAATTCAGTCAACTCTGCCACATAATTTGAGCCTCCATTACCTTAGGGTCCCTGGTACCAGATGCAGCATGTGCATGGTGACCTTGATTTTCTGTTTATAATGAGTCGATCAGAGAGGCACACTGCTTGCAATATTAATGCATTAAGCAAAAGCATCTGTGCTGTACCTTTTATCTTTAAACGTACGAACACCCACACTTGTTTGTCATGATAGCTTGTGGGGCGTCATTCTAGCGCCCCTCATCGGATGACTGGGAGAGGAGCCCAGTAGTGCGGATGACTGGAGGAACCAGCTAATCAACGAATCTCGATTAAAACTCTAATTAGCGCTCTGCAACGTGACTCTTATTTTTAAACACAACGGTTACTTTTAAATGGGGTCCTGGGGGTGACACTCGCAGAGTGTTCGCCCCCGGGCTGTTTCGGGTGATGGTACGCTCCTGCATCGTTGTGCTGGCAGGGGGCCGCAGGGATTGGTTAGGAGGTGCGTGGCGCGAGCGCGGGGACACAACGTTCTAAGTGCGCACTTTCTGACGAAGGCGAGGTGGGGTTGGCGAAATTTGGAGCGCCCCCCCCCCTTTTTTTGGTATAATTTCTGTATAACTTTCAGTATTTCTTTGCTAATAATTGTTTTTACATATGCATTAAAGTTCGTTATTGGTGGTAGTCGCATGGACAGGTGGCAGATTTGGAGGAAATCAAGACAGGCAGGAAGGGTTGGGGGCATTAGGAATAGGTTCGGACAGAGGGAAGCAGGGGAGAGAAGTTGGAGTCAAGAGGTAGGCAGGTGATGGAGATAGGCGTTTTGGGAGGAGGTTTAGGCTGAACAAGGTGGGGAAATAGTTGACAGGGGGATATGGCTTAGGGGATGGGGGTGTTAGTTTGGGAAATGTTCATATTATGATCCGTTATGTATTTATATTGTATATTTCCTACCTGTAGAATAAAGCGGCCTTTTACCCCCCTTTGGTCTGGGGTGTGGTTATTGCCTGATGAGTGTTTTATGAGGCACATTTGTAAACATCTGTTGATTGTGGGAATAAAGAACGTGAGGAGGGACATGGGATACAGGTTGACTGAACGCGTGTGACTGCAGTTCTGCAGAAGTAACAGGCCACCCTGACAACTGAAGATAGGTAGCCGGGGCGCTCACTAATTGGAAGAGCTATTATTATAATTGACAAAAACACATTGAAGTAGAGTGAGATACCTCACTCCTGGCACATCTGACTCAGTTTGGACGCAAGCAGCAATTACAGGCCGCCTCATGGCTGCAACAACTCCTGCAGAAAACACTGTCACCGCCAGCCCAGGCATGATGCAGAGACACACACTGAAGTGCGTGGGGTTAGGTCGCGTTTGATCATTCATTTTTTCAGATAAACCCACCAGTGTCATTTGCCACCACACTGCAGCCTTTCAACTTCGCCACGGATCGCACAGCCGCAGGAACTGACGTCCCCCCTCAGCCTATTAACGTGCGGTGTCTGGAATGATTTTTACAAGGTAGCAGCTAGCTCAGTCAGCTCCTCCAAGCATGCCAGGTGGAGCAGTGGGCTTAGCGCACTGCTACTTCAACTTTAGTTTGGCATTGGACGGTGCATGATGTCATATAGCTATTTCGTTTCTATATACTGTGTTAAGTTAGCATGAGCTTATTAAATGTTTAAACGCCATTTTTCCTTTTGCTTCATTTTGCACACGACACATAATTGTTGTTTTAGCTTTTCAACCCAGAAGAGCTTCGTGATTTACTTGAGAAATAATATGTTATTGCTCTGATATCAGTTTTGCTTGGTACACTGTCTGTACAGTGAGTGCTGAAGGCTCCAAGGATAACTCGACACAGTGTTGTTGTGAGGTCTGATCTTCGCACCTCCATAGACATAACACACATGCTGCTGCCAAAATCTGGCTCTAAGCGGGTTTTATATTGTTGTGCTGAAAACACACGAGACACACTTGATGGTGCTTCGCATGCAGAGAGCTGGTGGAAGATGATGTGATCCTCTGCCACTGAGATTTTGAGGTATGGGCCCGCTCTGATAAAACCCAAATGGGACCTTCATAGATATAAAATACTATGATAAATAGGGAGGGTGAGAATTAGGTGTTGTTAATTCCTATTCATTACAGCATCCTAGTATGCTGTCACCATTCGCCTTTTATCGACTAGTAACTATGCTGATAACTTTGTTGCTTATAATATGTTTGCTTGTATTATATAAGATACTGCGTTTGAGAACCCTGCATTAGTAAATAAATATTTCAAATATGCACATGTCCTCATTTACTCCACGTTCTGGTTTGAAATGATTATATAGCGAAAGAGTGTTCATGTGTTCCACGATTCCTGAGGTAATCTAAGTTCATGTTCTGGTTTGTCTAAACATTGGAAGTTTGTTATGACCAATGAGACACTGTAGCTAGCTTGGTAAGGGGATTTTGGGTACTGAGGTGAGTTTTGGGCCATACTAATTCACTGAGGTTCCAGGTCTCTATGCACAGTTCTGTAGGAGAACGGAATTCCCGCTACATGGCCCCCATACATTGTTGGTCTTATATCATGACACTCGAGTAGTATATCATTCAATCCTTAACCCCTTCACTGTCGTTTCCGGAAAACCGTGGTGTCAGAACAAACCTACCTATTTTTGAAATAGGTCTTTTCAAGCTTGAATCTTAACTAAACAGTTTCCTTGAATTACTACCCAGTTGTGCTACAAAGTTTACTTTGTTTTTCGTATTTCCTGTGCTGTCATGACTGCCGTGGACATTCCGCAGCATAGTCGCATTGCGGTGCGAGATCATTTGCGGATGTACAATGTGCCTTTGGAAGGCTTGGCTGTGATCATGGTGGTGAGTGCGGATGCTGCTTACCCTTACGAACCGTTTTATTCGTGGGTGACATTTCCGGAGGTGGACGAGAATTCTGGTGTGTTCCACACGTACACTCCCACAGCTGTACCTAATGAGTATACTCCGTACAGGGCACAGGAGGTTCCTATTGACGTTTGGCAGCATCGAGTTTGGTTTGGTGGCGCCCTACCCCATACTTTGACCGCTCCGAGGTTAGGTCCTTTGTCCATTCCAGGCGCTAGTTGGCCTGTTTTGGCTGGATTTACTCCTCATCCTCTACACGGCAATTGTACCGTGGCTGAACTTCGAAGTCTACATGTAGTCGCAATTGCCGTGATTAGAGCCTTAGTGCATTACATGGGCCGTAATCTTCCAGGTGGAGCCCCAGGGGGTGTGGCGCTTCCGGCCGGACAGGGTGGTTTGAAACTCAGTCCCGTCATGGTCAATGCCGTAATGGGCAAGAAACCCCAGGATAAGGATGATTTTCCTTTCTGGCTTGCCGAGAAATTTGACTAGCTGGAAGCTGTATTTCCTAATACGACTCCTGGTGAAAAATACTGGATTCTAACGCTTAGTTTGCCGAAAGATTTGGCCCCTGAACTCGTTGACTGTGAGACCTGGGGTAAGACTTTTGCAGCGGTCTATGCAATGTGCTACGGCACCCCGTCTATGGCAGTGCTGCCTACGGTCCTTAAACGTGTTCAAGATGATCACGGACCGGAGTCTGAGGTTGAGTTGGGCATGCGCCTGTGTGGCACCTTTGATGTGGTTTGCGATCTCATCCTTGCTAATGTCAAGGGGGATGCAGTGAACTTTCAGGTTGCAAACGCTTTGGTGGCGCTTCCCGATGCCGAGAAACCCCGACAGTTAGCGAAAATTATTGTGGCGGCTTATAAAACCGTGGGTTGCAATAGTAAGGGTCTTAAGCCTTTTTCTGTTAAGGAGAAAAAGCAACCTCAGGGACAAGCTTCGGAAACGGAAGTTCATCCCAAGTCCAAGAAACAGAATTGGCCTAAAAAACAGAAACAGGGAAAGCAACAGCAACAACAACAAACACAGGTTTCTCGCCCTGCGTCTCCGTTGCCTGCGCAATCGGAACGTGATTATGACTTGCGCGACCGCGCAACAAATAATTCTCCTGATCGATTTCAGGTTTCTGATCAACGCTCTCCTCGTTCCTTTCAGGACTCATTGGCCCGACTACCGGTGGTGAAGGGGGCGGCAGGGGTCGGGGTGGCCAACAAGGACGTGACCAGCCCCACCCGAAAAACGGTGCAGACAGGCAGGAAGGCTCGACACCAAAGAGACCGCAGTTTGCAAAGAAGAAAGTTGCGGCCTTAACAGCGCATCGATATGCCACAGATAGCGAGACCGCGGCTTCGGAATCTGACGTGGGCTCTGACTTTGCTGGACAGCGCGGCGGAGATTAACATAGTGAGAGAGGCCCTGCGTCCACTACTGAAGGTGACAGCGACTGATACTTATGTTGTGATCGAAACAGCTGATACAAGAGTTGCTCCCCCTGATAGACTTTTTGAAATTGTCCTGTTAATCGAGGGTGACATACAGCGAACCACAAAAGGGGTATTTTGGGAAAATCTTTCGTCTACATATGACATTTTGCTTTCAGAGGCTGACTGGCCCCCACCTTTTGTTCTCGCAGCTCCGCGAGGGGAGGAGGTAATCCTCCCCAGTTTCGCGAGCACAGTCTCGAAAGAGGATGCGCTGCATTTTGCAGAAGAGTGGGCTCTGGCTCTAGCGTCGGCTGTGTACCGCAATCAATGTGGTTGGGATAAATTGTCCCCATGCCACGAGATTCCTTTACGGTCTCACCCGCAACCTCAACCTCAATATCCCATACGGCGTGAAGCAAAGGCTTCCGTCGCGGCTATCCTTGAACAATTGGAATATCAAGGTGTAATTGAAACATGTGTGTCACCGATGAATAACCCTCTTTTTACTGTGAACAAGCCTGACGGTTCGTATCGTTTGGTATTGGATTACCGGCATTTAAACTCGCATTGCCGTAACTGATTTGATTGATTTGATTTGATTTTTAAATTTGTATAGCGCGCGAATGCCAAAAGGCGTCTTGGCGCTGAGATTCCCACTGACTCCTAAGTATGTAGTTAGGGCTGTTTAGCAAAAAGCCATGTCTTGACTCCCTTTCTAAAGGTTTTCAGGGATGGGCTGTTTTTTAATTCCAGCGGTAATTGGTTCCACATCTTTGCTGTCTGCACTATGAAGCTTCTGCCTCCCCAGTTTGTTCTTCTGTATCTGGGTACTTTTATGAGTTTCCTTTGTCCAGATCTCAGAAGTCTATTTGGCTCATACAGTTGTAGGTGTGTTTTTAGAAATTTTGATCCCGTTCCATTTATTGCCTTGTATGCCAAGCATAGTGACTTGAAATCTATCCTACTTGCAATTGGGAGCCAGTGTAAGCTCTTAAGTTTGTGGCTTACTCTTTCATACTTTGGGATTTCCAGTATCAGCCTTGCTGCTGCATTCTGCAGGCGTTGTAATTTAAGTAGAATTTTCTTCCTTGCTCCAACATATAGACCATTTCCATAATCCAATCTGGATAAGGCCAATGCCGTCACCACCGTTTTCCGAGAGTCATGTGGTATGTAAGGTAATATTTTTCTTATCATTTTCAGGATGTACCAGAGTGATGAAGCTAGTTTGCTTGCTTGTGCGTCAAAAGAGAGGTTGGTATCTAGCATTATTCCTAGGTTTTTTACCTTTTCCGACGAATCTGGGCATCTTCCTATATCTGTGGGCCACCATAAATGTGACCATATGTTTGTGTCGCCACCTAGTATCAGTACTTCACTCTTATCGCCGTTTAATTTTAGACAATTCGTTTGCATCCATTGGCTGATTTTTGTCATGCAGCATTGGAATTTTGCTGCTGTGTCTTGTACCTCTTTGTTTATCGACACCACAATTTGGGTGTCGTCGGCGTAGGATATAGGGGTGAATCCCTCGTTCCTTATTATCTGCGCTAGTGGGGCTACATATAAATTAAAAAGCGTGGGGCTCATCGATGATCCCTGCGGAACTCCGCATGGCAAGCTGAACAGATTAGACTTTGCTTCTCCAGATTCAACTGAGAATGTTCTATTTTCCAAATATGAGGCAGTACAGTACAGAATACTCATGGCTCTGCCCTAGTGAATAGTCTTGTGCGTAAGCGGTTTAAGACCACGCTTGACATTTCCAATGGTTTTTATGCCCATCGATTGGATGGTCTAAGTTCCCAATGGACCTCAAAAGACAGTTTCGGCGTTTGCCTATGGGCTATAAGAATAGTCCTGGGATTTTTACTGCCCGTATAGTCTCTCTTTTGGAGAGAATCGACCCGGATGCTTGCTCGTATGTGGATAACATATATCTCACAGACGACAAACTTTGGGAGCATCTGTATCGAGTCAACGGAATAATTTGTACCTTTGCAAATATGGGTTACAAATTCAACTTAGCAAAATCGCACATTGCAGAGTACACAGTGTTGTTTCTGGGCTACGAGCTCAACAATGAGGGAAAAGGATTGGCTCCTCACTTCCTGGAGAAATGCGCACAACTGCGCGCTCCGACAACACTGAAAAAATAACAATCTTTACTGGGCTTCTTGAATTTCGGGAGAACATACATTCCGGAATATGCCCAGCATATCAAGCCTTTGTATGCTTTGATACAACCATCTTTTTCCAAGTCATGCTGGCTGCCTGAGAATTCAGCTATTCTGCAGTCTTTGCAAGCTGATCTGCTCGCTACTAAATTCTTACTGACTCGTGATAACCAGACCAACCTGGTGATAAGAATTATCCGTGGAACGGTGGGTTTCACGTAACTGACTTTTAATGAAGGAGACACAGTACCTATTGCTTACAAGTCACACTTGTACACCTCGGCTGTATTGCGCTTTTCCACTGTGGAGAAAGTTTTGACGGCTGTGCAGATGGCAATTCTTAAGGAACGTGCCCTGTCAAAGGGAAAGCTCATGTTGGTTGTTACCCCGTGTCCTGCCTTGGAGGCAGTCACGAAAGCCAGTGTACCAAATTGCAAAGCTTTGCACCCTTGGTGGATTCAATGGGCTGCATCCTTGACACCCCAGGATGTCACGTTTATTTTTGACGCCTCGTTACGGTCGCAGGAGTACTTACAGTATGAATTCGTTCATCTGGCTCCTTTAGCAATGCAACCTTTGGAGGATTTCCATTCCATCATTTACACTGATGGTTCGGCGCGGGTTGCGCATGGCTCTAAACATGCCTACGTTTTCGCATGCGCCATTGTGGTCGGTGCCATGGTGAACGATGAGTTCAAGTCCAGTGTTGTGCACACGCAGACACTAAGGGACTGCACCGCACAATTAGCAGAACTTCGTGCTCTGATGCGAGCATTGGAGTACGCTGATCCTAGTGTGACAACCCATATCGTAAGTGATTCTTACTACTGTGTACAGTCTTACAATGAGAACTTGTTCTTTTGGATTCAGAATGACTTTCACGATTCCAAGGGTAGCACAATAAAACATAAGATGATCTGGGTCCGAGTGGCTGAGCTTAAAGAGCAGTTGCCACTTGTGTTTGTGATTCATACTCTCGGCCATCAGCGTGTTGGAGTTCACGCTGTCGGTAACTCGCTTGCTGATGAAGCGGCGAAGTCTGCAGTATCAAAATATTTAGTTGCAGCAGTTACACAGTCCAAAAGTAAAATAGATGATAACAGCTTGGCGGCTGTAGCTGCCACTGAGAAGGGAAGTAAATATCCTACGGGGTTCCCTTCGAAGCACACATACCACTTAAGTCCCGATAAGGTTCCTTATGTGAAAATTCCTGATGTTGGGGAACGGTTGATTCCCAACTTGGATCGCAGGGCTACGTTGATTACAGCGGCGCATGAAGGTGTGGCGTCTGCGCATGCGGGCGTCTCGACCACTGTAACACAGCTACAGCAAAGGTTCTGGTGGCGGGGACTGTACAAACAGACGCGCGATTATGTCCTTCAATGTGACATTTGCCAGCAGATTAAGCCTTCAACTGCGGCGCGTCCGCCACAGACACAGTTGTACATATCTAATAAACCACTGGGTTGCGTTTATTTAGATCACTGCGGTCCTTTTTCTTCTGATACTGCGTATAAGTACATCTTAGTAGCAGTTGATACATGTACACGCTTTGTGTGGGTATGGCTCCATCGCAGCGCTGATCCACGGACTGTCATAAGAGATGTGCGTGTCTTTGTAGGGATTTTTGCCTGTGGTACCTTCCATTCGGATCAGGGTCCGGCTTTCGCCTCTAAGGCGTATAAGGATGCTATGATTTCGTTGGGGGTCCAAGTCAAGTTTTCGTCTCCGTACAGACCTGAGGGTAATAGTGTAGTGGAGCGAATGAACCGTGACTTAAAGCAATCTTTGACAGCACGAGTTATAGGCACTGGCAGAAACTGGTTGGCCCATCTCAATGGCCTGCAGCGTGCTCTAAATAATCTCCCTAGAAGGTCTCTGGGTGGGCAGACCCCATACGAAATGCTCTTTGGTATCAAGATGTATGTCCCTGACCTCGACGGTCTAGACTGCGTGGCCCAAGCCACGACCTTTGACGTAGATGAACATTGCAATGTTTTACAGGATCTACAAAAGACCAGAGACAGTCTTGCAAAGGAACATTTGCCCTCCACATCGGATGATGCGTTGCAGATCCCGGTAGTTGGCTGGCTACCCAAAGTTGGAGAACTGGTTCGAGAGAAGATCGATAACAAGAAAGAATTTGGTCCTTCCTATCGAGCACCGGTTCCCGTACTTGGAGTGAAGGGCACAAGAACAGTCATTTTACCACCACTTCCAGGTCGTAAGGAAAACAGCTTTATCTCTATTGACAATGTCAAGATACACAGGGTGGCCGATTCTTCATAGTATGACACCGGCGGTCTCCTGTCCTTCGATTGTGAGAAATTCTGTTTTGGCCACTACTTCTAATGCTGAGCCAGGAGTGGCCCTCGACATGCCTGCTGTTTCCAATCCTTTATTGAATACTTATCCCGTTAATAACATTGATGACCTAGATTACGCCTATCCTGCTGATTTGTCGATGCCTGATTTACAAACACGTTTGGCCACTACGAGGCCTCCGGGTTGTTTGCGCTTTATAAAATCCGATTAATAATAATAATAATAATCCAGATTCTCATTTGACTCTGTTTCAGTTAATTCGAAAAAACCCTCACGTTTTTCAGTTTATGCTACATTATTTAAAAAACATTTTTTGATCCCTCCTTGGACATATATTTGGCTGGTGCTTTTTTCGGTTTACCTTTTTATGTCAATTGGTTTTGTGTTTTATTTTTTCCGTCTCATCGATGGACACCATGTCGAGGAGAGAACATGCATTCAGCATCTTAATGGTACTTTGGCCCCCCTTTCCTCGTCACATTCAGCACACAGACTGAAGAGAGACTTGAATTTTTTTAACATCACTGCTTGGCCTGTTCTTGATGGGATTGTGTGGGATGCAGTAAAATTTCAAATCCATGGCCCTACTGAAGTGGTTAATGTCCCTAATGTACTCAGAGTGAACATGGGGGATGTGGTGAAACAAAACATACGTTCTGATGATTGGGATGTTCAGGCCGTAGAATCATTATTCTGTGATTTGAAATATTATGCTGCCTTTGATGCTGAGGATTTATATTTAGAATCTGCTAATTAAGGTGAATTATTTTGCTTTCAACATTTTGGTAACCATTTTCTGCATAAAACGAGTTCCAGAAGGGGTACTGTAAATTACACACAGTGGGAACATTGCCCAGCGCCATTACAAGGCAGCTCCAGTACGTTTTTGAAAGAGTACACTTATTTTACCGACTTTAATCAATCAAGTCCTGAGTCCTTTTATTTTAAAATGACACAGAAGTCCATGTCCAAAGTTAGACTTACCGATACTAAATTGTTGTATTCGAAGTCCTTTCTAGACAAATTAGCTGTAGAGGGCTACGAGCTATGGAAGGAAACCATTTACCTTAAATCGGTTTGGGGTTCTAAAAGTTGGCAGGTACAAGGCACTGAGGCTTTGCACCGTGCATGTCTCATCCCAAATCATATGTTGTTTTTAAATTCTACTATTTTCCAGACTAGATGCTTTGGATTGGCTACTTCAAAAAAATTGAATACCCCCACTATTCCTGATTTGGAAGAATATTCCGGTTGGAATAATTTCACACAGTTTTCCATTCGAGAATTGCAAACATTATTGCACAATTCATCCTTTAATGTATCCAATTTGGATCCGAAGGGTTGGCTGATGTGGCACAGAAGCTCTGATTCTTGTCAACGTCGCTTTCTGGGTTTAACTGAAGGTTTTACACAAGTCAGGCCTGATCCCCGTTTTGATACTGATCATTCTGTCACCACTTACTCAGTTGGCAAATTATGTCAGAATTGGCTACAACATTCTACATTAGCTGCAGTTAAATTACATCTATCCAAGTTGACTGATCATGTGGATTTAAATGATTTCATTAAGGGCCCGGCTAGTGGTGGGTCTAAACAGTGGATTTATGCAGTTTACAATGAAATCTGGAAACTTTCACAAATTGGGGCTGCTAAGCGCCTAAGAGCTATTGATCAAGCTAATTTGGAAAAGGTGCTTGCAGTTGTCGATAACAGTATTAACATGCTTTCTTCCCGCATCTACACGTTAAATAATATTGTATCTTCTGTTGTTGATATTGTACATGATGAAGTGTCTGTGTTATACCATGGTCAAAATCAACTGCGTTCTATAATGCAATTTGCGTGGACCCTGCAGACGCTTAAGGCATGTAGAGTGCCCTGGAATTACATGAACGTGTCCTCCCTCTTTGCCCCATTTAATTTGACTGACAAACAGCGCATGCTTTCAATGCGTGACGCTTCCTTTTCCATGTTACACATTGAGAGGTTGGAATCTTTACCGTTCTCTGTAGCTGAGGCCACTGCTGCAACGTGGCTTATCCACGGATTAATCACATTACCATTTGCCTTGTACAAGTTTACTAATTGTAAGCGATATATTGCGATTGGGAGATATGAACCATTAGGTAGCTCATTCCTCCATGAGGCATGGTCGCTTCCATTCATTTATAGGTGTCTGAAAGACGAGAAAGAAGTGTATCTTAATGGGGAAGAATGCACAGAGTCCCCTGACCATTCATTGATATGCAGGCACATCCAGTTACATGGTTCTTGTAATCAGGACCGGCCTAATTTAGCCTGTGTTTTGAAAGGCACTCCGGTTCCCGCAATCGTTCCCACTTTCACAATACTGGCGAACGGTAGTTATTTACTGTTGAATAACGAAGAATGTTGTGGGTTAATTAAAGGTATCACTTATGTGGTAACTGTATCAGAACGTGTTGTCTGTTGCAAAAATGTTCTGTATCCCCCTACGCATGGGAATTCAGATGTTTCCATCTGGCTGCGCATCCCAACCTTGAAGGCAGAGTTCAATGGTATGAGTAGAATAAGAGCCCTTTTGTCTCAAAAAGAGGTGGCTCTGAGTTCAGCCCGAGAAACATTCGTCCTTCACATAGCTAACACGCACACAGAGGTGCAGGCGCTTTTAAATACTGATTTGCTGTTACATTTCAGCAAGCTGGTTCATCAAATCTTTAATGCTTCCTCCACTTCTGGCATTGCTAACTTTTTTAAAATAGTTAGCAGTGGTCTTGTGACTTCATTCGAGAAAATATCTGGAGTCATCCCTGCCTTCTTTCATTCGATATTTTCAAGCCTTTTTGGTGGCTTCCCTGTTTTTCTAGCGTTGGCTGCAGGCGTTTTGGTGATATTTTCTTTTTATTAAGCATGGATGCCCGTCCTGCGTTAGAAGCTGCAGAGCCCCTCCTGCCACTGTTTCGCAACCGGATGCTTGATTACTATGGCACCCTGCCGCTTGCGACTTTAAGCACGGCATTTGGATTATCGTTTCGGTTTTCCTATTTCACATGTGTCCAGCCTGTGTTTCATTGCCTGAGCTGCGATTTCGACTGGGCCCTTGATTTGTGTCTCTGCATGACGGTGTCTCCTGACGTCGATTTTAATCATCAGATGAGCCCCGTAGTTGCTCACGAGTTGGTTTGTTCTGGCGAAAGGATTATGGCCTTGGCAGCGATGCATGGACTAATGGGTCATTGGGACATACTTGCAGCAGGGCATGAGTTCTTGGCACAGAGCTTTCTTGAGAAACCACCGAGTTGTCCTCTGATGATGCTAGAGGATCCAGTGCTGGAGGAGCACGTATGTTCTTTCCCACAACTTAATTTGATGGCTGAACTGTTTTCGGATGACGACAATGATTTCATGTTGGAGGCTGTTGCTGCATATTTTGCATATTCAGTCCTATCCTGAGAAGCCTTGGAGACTTTTGTTATTAAGCACGTACCTGATTGCTTTTTTTGGGGGGTGCTTTTTGCTTACGAACAATTCATTTTCTACACCCAAGGCCTATTGGTTTATACGAAAGTGGAAAAAACAAGGGGAAGTCCCAAGACACTCAGCTAAGAAGAACCCTTTCGTGTATTTACCTATTGTATCTCTGAACGCCAAATAACATCAACGGATGTACAGTCTTATACAATTAACACCATATGTTACATGAATCAAAAATCTTAAACAGTGTGTGAGTTTATAAAAAATGTACAGTTTATTACAAATCAATAAAAACAATGTTACACATCATGATGATAGTGCCAGAAAATCAAGTACAATTTCAATGTAAACATAAAATCATTAAAATACGCAGTTAAAAATGATAAATAAATCACAGTTGTTGGAGTAGTCGACGCAGCGTTTCGGTGTGTAAGGATACCACCTTCTTCAGGACAAACAATTCTATGTAAAAGAACATTACAATTAGATACATATCATAGTTTACGAAACCTAGTACTCTTAAAGACCACATAGTTACTACTTTTTTTAGGCACTTTTTTTAACACACACTTAAGTAGATAATTTCCCTTGATCAAAGGGGACTTCGCATTAGTACATCTTACAGGCATTTGAGATATAACAGGTTAAAAAAATGTGCCTAAAAAAAAGTAGTAACTATGTGGTCTTTAAAAGTACTAGGTTTCGTAAACTATGAAATGTATCTAATTGTAATGTTCTTTTACATAGAATTGTTTGTCCTGAAGAAGGTGGTATCCTTACACACCGAAACGCTGAGTCGACTACTCCAACAACTGTGATTTTTTGATCATTTTTAACTGTGTATTTTAATGATTTTATGTTTACATTGAAATTGTACTTGATTTTCTGGCACTATCATCATGATATGTAACATTGTTTTTATTGATTTGTAATAAACTGTACATTTTTTATAAACTCACACACTGTTTAAGATTTTTGATTCATGTAACATATGGTGTTAATTGTATAAGACTGTACATCCGTTGATGTTATTTGGCGTTCAGAGATACAATAGGTAAATACACGAAAGGGTTCTTCTTAGCTGAGTGTCTAGGGACATCCCCTTGTTTTTTCACTCTCTAGCTCCTTGTCCCAGATTGTACTGAAAAGGAGGCCTCCCTAGCTTTTTTACATACGTTTATACGAAAGTGGGCCTTGTGTTGAAAAGTTTAGACCATTTTATTTGGCCGCTGTATGCCATCATATCTGCTTTTGAAAAATTAGCTTAGCTCATTATTATTGAATTCTGCTTTCATGTTATGCCCCTGTTCTGGTCTTACCTTACCTTAATTTTTGACCGTGCTCGGATCATTGGGGGGGTGGGGGGGGTTGTCATATAGCTATTTCGTTTCTATATACTGTGTTAAGTTAGCATGAGCTTATTAAATGTTTAAACGCCATTTTTCCTCTTGCTTCATTTTGCACACAACACATAATTGTTGTTTTAGCTTTTCAACCCAGAAGAGCTTCGTGATTTACTTGAGAAATAATATGTTATTGCTCTGATATCAGTTTTGCTTGGTACACTGTCTGCACAGTGAGTGCTGAAGGCTCCAAGGATAACTTGACACAGTGTTGTTGTGAGGTCTGATCTTCGCAACTCCATAGACATAACACACATGCTGCTGCCAAAATCTGGCTCTAAGCAGGTTTTATATTGTTGTGCTGAAAACACACGAGACACACTTGATGGTGCTTCGCATGCAGAGAGCTGGTGGAAGATGATGTGATCCTCTGCCATTGAGACTTTGAGGTATGGGCCCGCCCTGCTAAAACCCACATGAGACCTTCATAGATATAAAATACTATGATAAATAGGGAGGGTGAGAATTAGGTGTTGTTAATTCCTATTCATTACAACATCTTAGTATGCTGTCACCATTCGCCTTTATGGACTAGTAACTATGCTGATAACTTTGTTGCTTATAATATGTTTGCTTGTATTATATAAGATACTGCGTTTGGGAACCCTGCATTAGTAAATAAATATTTCAAATATGCACGTGTCCTCATTTACTCCACGTTCTGGTTTGAAATGATTATATAGCGAAAGAGTGTTCATGTGTTCCACGATCCCTGAGGTAATCTAAGTTCATGTTCTGGTTTGTCTAAACATTGGGAGTTTGTTATGACCAATGAGACACTGTAGCTAGCTCGGTAAGGGGATTTTGGGTACTGAGGTGAGTTTTGGGCCATCCTAATTCACTGAGGTTCCAGGTCTCTATGCACAGTTCTGTAGGAGAACGGAATTCCCGCTACAATGATTAGCAGCGCTAGTTCACATGTATCTATTTAAGTTTCTGACGCGGTCAGATGCATGCACGCTTTCCATAGCACAGTTAGCTCGCTCTTGCAGTTCCTTGTTACAGCATGCATGGGGGCGGTCAGGGGTCCCTAATTATGCGTGACTAATCCATTTAGTGCGGTGATGCGGACGCCAGCACTGAAAGGCGATAGCGTCACGCCAGATGCGTGATACTTGACAGAACTGACCCGTTATTCGTAAGCAAAATATAAAGCAAGGTGGAGAGCAGAGAGGCTCCTTCATCACAGAGTGGCAAACCGACAGGCACTTCACAGGGCCGGCGTGGCTGTAGGACAAATTTTCGAGGGGGAGAGAGAGGGGGGGCTTATTGGGGACTGTGAAAACCGCTACAAATAACTGGAATACCTCAATTATTCAAGCACACGACTCAGAGCGCTGTTTTGCCCACTCAAGAATTGCATGGAGGGGGGAGGGGAGAAAGGATACGGACATGATAGATGACAGACACCGTCCATGATGTTTTCAACTAAGTTAAATATGCAGATTTCTCTTTAAAAACTGCATGGAAGGGCGTGGCCAAGATGGTGACCGGGACGGACGTCGCTGTGTGAGGCTCCCGCCCTAAGTCCCCCATCCTGACCGTTTAGCAGCCCTTACTCCCTAAAAGCAAACCCCAGAAAGTGAGCGCTTGATGCCCGGAGCTCCGAAAGCCGATCCCCGCTGCTCCTGGGGCTGGCGAAGTCCCGCGGCAGCCCTGAGTGGACCTTCATTAACGGAGGAGATCTGGCCCGCCATTTTGTTGGGCGAGCCAAGAGGTGATCGCTGGAGGTAGCTGTGTGTCCTCAGTGCAAAGGGGACGGGCCCCGGTGGGCGTCTGATCAGGGGCGACGCTGAGCTTCGGAGGAAGACTCGACTCCCCAGAGCCCGTTCACCGCCAAGGTGAGTTACCGCGAGTGGGAGGCACCGGCGCCGGGTCGCCGCGAAAATCGAGCCCCTGGCTTTTGGGCCTGGACCCGGGGTCGGCTCTGACATAGCAACCTTCCATACAGCGTGGAAGCTCCGGCGGCCTGGGGACGTAGCGGATCAAGCTCCAGTAAAGAGCGAGGTGGCGGCAACCAGCGGCCCGGTGAGAGCGAGCTGGTCGGGGCCAGGGGTCATACCTGGCCGCCTGTTGTGCAGCACTCGAGCCCCCGGCTTGCGGGCCTGAGCTGCGGCTGCGTGGGGGGGGGGGGGCTCACCAAAGACGGTAATCGCCCGGCGGCTGTGACGACGGCGCTGGAGGCGCTGTGCCCCGGCGCCCCCTCCTATTAGTGACTGCTACCTGGGGACAGCGCCTGGGAGCAAACTTGAGCCACACTGCGGTGCGAGACCTGGGAAAGGCGGAGGCCGGCAACGCGGTGGAGGGACCTGGAGCTGGAGACACCCGGGGTGCTGCTCCGAGAGCAAGACGGGCGGGCCCAGGAGCCTCGGAGGAATCGGCTGAGCGCCCTGTGGCAGAGGTGCGGGGCACTGTTTCACACGGCGCTGCACCGGCAAGGGGCACCTGCAAAGAGAGGCGAGGACAGCGGCATACATCAACTCCTGATTTCGGGCCCGTGTGTTGGACCAACCCTGACGCTGAAGCGCGCCATACTGGCTCTGCTCCCTCAGCAGTAGGGAAGACTTTGAGACCCCCTGCAAACAACCCCCCCGGACGTCAAGCCTACGGGGATACGCAGGACAGGGCGCACGATCCCGGATATGTTAGGGAAGAGCGCCCTCAAAGGAGACAAAAGCCCAACGCCCTCGGTGCCACCGAAGATCACCACAGGACCAGATGACGAGGGCGCCCCCATCACTAAATCCTTCCTGGAGATTCTCTTCAACACCTTGAGGGAGGACTTCCAAACATTGAAGCAAGATATGGCCGGGGAGTTCAGGGAGCTGCGCAGAGACGTGGATGGCCTGGGGGAGCGGGTGGCCGCGGTGGAAGAGGCCGACTTGTCCAGAGGTGAGGAGATAGAGCAACTGCAGCAGGAGGTGGTGCGCCTCAAAGAGCAGCAGGTAGACCTTCAGGCACACGCAGAAGACCTTGAAAATAGTTCTTGAAGAAATAATGTACGGGTCCGGGGTGTGCCAATCAAAACGGAAGGGATGGATGTCATTCTCTTCCTGCAGGGCCTATTCAGAGACGTTTTGGATGAGGGAGAGGACTTTGCCATACGCATTGACAGGGCGCACAGGGTGGGCCTGGCGCGCCGGGCGTCCGCTCCCCCGCCGGACATCCTGGCGTTCCTCCCGGACTTCCCGCTGAAAGAACGCATATTGCAGGCAGCCCGCAAAAAACAACCCCTTCTGTACCGGGGCCACTCGGTGTCGCTGTTTCAGGATCTTTTGCCCATAACTCTGCAGAAGAGGAAGACTTTCAAACCGGTCACCGCATTCCTGCGGGACAAAGGGGTTCCGTACTCGTGGGGACACCCATTCCGGATAATCTTCAAATGGAATGGGGCCATACAGCAGTTGCGGTCTCTACAGGACACATGTGCACTTTTGGGGATAGCCTCTGACGAGGAATCTGGAGGGGCCGACACCAAGAGGCGGCATTCGCCCAGGTCTCCATCACAAACTTCGGACGATGGTTGGCAATGAGTAAAGCACCGGAAAGGACCCAAGCGTTCACTGAAACCGGATCCCCAACTGATGGCACAAGAGCAGGCTGCGGCCATCCAAGAGGTATCCAAGGACACAGCGACAGCGGATTGACCCCGTGGACTGCGCATGGCGCCCTGGAAAACCGGTCTTGGCTGAAACTGTGAATGGGGGTTCATTTGCTTCAAGACGAGCAGGTCAGGGGAGGACGGGGGGCCGATGGGATCGCCATCGCCACACACTCCACTGCGTGAAACCTCTGTGGGCCTGAACTGTATCTGGATAGGCCCAGGACTATGGTGAAGTTTGAGTTCCAGTTGGTGTTGGGGACGGGGGAGGTAGATGAGGGGGGTCACTGGGAGGGGGACCACAGTTGGGGGGGGGGAGGGTCTTGGTGGGGGGTGGGGATCAGTTGAAATGGGAAGGGTTGAGGGGGTGCCGTTGGGACGGGGTGGGGTGGGGTGGGATGGCGGGAGGGACTCAGTGTGCCAGGGGGTTCTGTGGGACTGCAATGCTCCCCAATTCGATGTCAGCCTCATCAGGGGAATGTATTTCTATGGCTTATGGCATGTTTGACTTCTTGGGATGGAGTCTAGTTTAAAGGTACTAACCCTTAATGTGAAGGGCTTGAATAACCCGATTAAGCAAAGGGCCGTGATATCATACCTCGAGAACTCTGGGGCGGACATATGTCTATTACAGGAAACCCATCTCTTACCTAAGGACTGGCATGGGATGCGCTTGCGCGCCTTTCCCCAGCAGTTTTTTTCCTCGCTCCCCACAAAGAAAGCGGGGTTGGCTATTTTGGTCTCCAGGCACTTCCGCGGCAGCGTAGGTGACAAGATGGGGGAGATCAAGGGTAGGCTGCTGGCACACACCTTCCTCTTGGGGGGCCAATGTTTCACGATTGTCTCCCTCTACGCCCCGAACTCAGGGCAAGAAACCTTTTTAAAAAGCGCCATTTCAGAGTCACTTTAATCCCCTGCCTCTCTCCTACTCATTGGGGGGGACCTCAATTTAGTAATGGACACAAATATAGATAGGCCGGGTCATCGATACGGGACACTGGCGCCATAACTGCCACTGGTAAAGATTGGTTGCAGGAGAAGGGACTAGTGGATTTGTGGAAGGTCACCCATCCTAAAACGTCACACTTCACATTTTACTCCCACGTCCATCGCACATTCGTCAGGTTAGACCACTACTTGGGCTCTTCTGAACTACTCGCCACTCTTAAAGATGTAAACATTGTCCCGGCGGCATTGTCCGATCACAATGCAGTGGAGCTGACACTACAGGTTCCCAAATCCACCCGACCTCCTGGGGCGTGGCGGCTGCGGAAAGCCCTCTTACAGCGGCCGGAAGTCACCGTGCAACTCCGTACTCTCCTCACTGATTACCTAACTATTAATGATGTCCCCGGGACCTTGGTGTCCGCCCTCTGGGGGGCCTTGAAAGCAGTGGCTCGCGGCGAACTTATCGCCATTGCAGCGGCAGAGGCCAAGGACTGCAAGGTGAAAAGGGACGACCTCACTGCTCGGGTCTCTGAACTGGAGAGGGTCCATAGCCGCACCGGTGCCCCATGGGTTTGGAGACAACTGAAAGCCGTCCGAGCCCAACTAGCCAGCTTAGACACGGATCGTGCAGAATTCGCTGCACTGCGTCTCCGTCACTCATATTACACGGGGGTAACAGAACGGGCCGCTTACTTGCTAGCGTCCTGAAGGCGAAGACTCAACGCTCCAAAATTACTAGCCTTACGGACGACACTGGCCTGGAGGTCACTGGTGACGCCCAAGTCGCAGAGGCATTTAGGACATTTTACGCCACCCTATACAAGGCCGACTCAGTCTCGCCGAAGGATGTTCGTACTTACTTGGACTCAGCGAACGTCACAGAGTTGTCTCAGGACAATGCGGATACCCTAGCCGCCCCTATACGCCTGGATGAAGTACTCGCTGCTATCTCTCGCCTTCGCCCTCTTAAATCCCCGGGACCCGACGGCTTTTCGGCCGGGTTCTATAAGATCTTCGGCCAGATGCTAGCTCCAGTTCTCACCCGGCTTTTCAATTCCTTCGAGGGCCCGAGCTCCATCCCCTCGGATATGCTGGCAGCCGAGATAGTCGTGCTACCCAAGCCGGGTAAAAAACCCACGTGCTACTCCGAGTTTCGGCCTATATCCCTACTTAACCTGGATTTGAAGATCTTCACGGGGGTCCTGGCGGCGCGTCTTGGTCCATGCCTGCCTGAGATTCTGGAACCTGACCAGTCGGGCTTTGTTCCAAATCGCCAATGCAGCGATAACACTAAACGAATACTTCACCTGATCGACAAAGCTCACTTCCAAAACTCGTATTCTGCGTTACTAGCGGTCGACGCGGAGAAAGCGTTCGATCGGGTTGACTGGGCCTACCTCCAACAGGTCCTACAGCGTTTTCGGATAGGGGAACGATTTCAGGCCAGAATTGCGAGCTGCTACCATCACCCTCAAGCTCGAGTCCGCATAGGCGGTCTACGTTCGAACCCTTTTGAGATTCAACGGGGTACGAGGCAGGGGTGCCCTCTCTCGCCCCTCCTATTTGCCCTATATGTAGAGCCCCTTGCGCAAAAAATCCGCGACAACCCTGCTATCCAAGGCATGTCCTTCGGCCGGGAACCTCATGTGATCGGCTTATACGCTGACAATATCATAGCTGCTCTGGACCGTCCGGACTGCTCAATTCCCGCCTTCTTGACAGAGTTGGAATTCTTTGGAGATGTCTCCGGGTTCAAAATCAATAAAGGGAAGTCCCTCATTCTGCCTCTGGGCAGCAATGCCCAATCACAGGCCCCTCCACTGGTCTACGGGGGAGGACTGTCGTCGACCACATGCTTCCCATATCTAGGTGTTACACTTACCGCATCCACGGAGTCTACACTGACCCTCAACTACGCGGCCCTCTCCTCCCAGATCCGGTCCGACCTCCCACGCTGGTCCAAGCAACCTCTCTCCCTGCTAGGACATGTTGCGGCGGTGAAGATGTCAGCCCTGCCTAAAATCCTGTACATTTTCCAGACCCTCCCGGTGCTCCAGCCGGCTAGTACCATCGCGACTTTATAGGCTGCCTTCCACCATTTCATTTGGGAGGGCAAGCGAGCACGCTTACACAAACGATTAACATATAGGAGCACAAACGAAGGGGGCCTCTGGGTCCCCAACCTTTTACAATACTTTCAGGCTGCACAACTTCGATACCTGGTGGACTGGTTCAGGCCAGAGTCTGAGAAGCGCTGGCTATTTCAGGATAGGGCAATGGCCCGTACGTCTCTCTGGAAAATTCCATTCATGATCGACAGCACAGACCACGCTACCTCCTACGGTCCCCCATCACTCGCAGTGTCATGCAGGTCTGGAACGCGGTGGCGGTCAAAAAAAGGTTTACTACCTTCCCCCTCTCCACTTACCCCCATTCTGGACAATCATGACTTCCCGCCGGGCAACGATCCCCAGGCGTTTCCGCAATGGCGCGGCATCAGCTGCCTCTCCGCCGGCCACTTCTTTGACTTGCAGGGTTTTCTTACCCTACCGGACATAATTCAGGGTTACGACGTTGTCTCCCCACATTTATTTCAATACTTCCAGCTTAGGCACTGGCTCACACATCCAGATATTGCCCCCTAGTTGGCAGGCCCATGACGGTCTTTGAGAAATGGCTAGTGACAAAGGAATCAGACAGACATCTCATCACAAAACTTTACAAAATGCTCACACCCCCCGCCCCTTCAGGCAAGACGGCAGGTCAAAAGCGGTGGGAGGCAGAATTGGGTCGGGCCCTATCACCCAAGGAATGGAGCTTTGTGTATTACAGGGCCTCTCACACCAAAGCGGTGGGAGGCAGAATTGGGGCGGGCCCTATCACCCAAGGAATGGAGCTTTGTGTATTACAGGGCCTCTCACACCACTCGAAACCCCGCAGGCAGGGAAGCGGCGACGAAGTTAGCTAAATACTGGCACCTCACACCAGCCCGGCTCAATAAAAGTAATCCTACACATAGCGCGCTATGCTGGAGGGGCTGCGGAGAAAGGGGCACCTTAACTCACCTCCTCTGGGAATGCCGGGAAATCCAGGAATATTGGAAGACAATCCTAGATGATATTGATTCTACATTTGATACTGAAATCCCTAGATTCCCAGCTTATACCATCTTAGGCTTAACCAATGCACTCGCCTTCCCCCTAAAATCTCCCAGAGGCCACCAGATGGGGATTGCTATGCAAGCTGCTACACAACATGTTCTGGGGATGGGGGATTGGGTGGGAAATTTGGTTATGTTTTTTACCTAACCAATTTCATTACCTCACTATAAGGGACATTTGCAAGCCAGGCACTGCACCTTTGTAATGTCAATTACCGATGACCATCTATTTGCTTCACAAAATTTACGTACCTATCTGTCTTGGTGGCTTCTCCTGCCTGATATGCCTCCTTTATACTGTAATATCTACTCCTACTTTTGAAAACAATAAAACAAATTTGAAATTAAAAACTGCATGGAATCACACTGCATTGTATTTGTCTCTAGTGACTTTTGGCCTTCCCTGGCAAGTGCATATTTTGTTTAAAGACATACACACACTCTCCTACTGCAGAGAAATAAAGTGACAGGCAGTAAGTAACTAAACTAAGTGGTATTGGTAAAGAGTTGGTTTCTTGTGTTTGCTTGGATAAAAACAGAAAGCATAAAATAGTATAAAAATAGAGTACCGCGCGCCAAAACCACCATGGGTGCAGCACCCGTAGACACACAATAATAAGCGGTATACATAGATCATTTAACATGTATCACTAAGTACAAAAATACAACTGAAGCAGCATCATGCATTCCCCATGCAGTAACTATTAATGTCTTCTGCTCCGACCCAACGAGTCCTTCCCTCCCCTTCCGAGCCCCCTCCATCCCCGCCCTGCCCATGCTCCTCTGCTGTCCCATCCTGATCGCCTGCTAAAGAAATAAAATAAAGGCGCGGCTCACCAAACTCTTTTTTTCAATATTTTATACTTTTAGAAAGCAGGTAGCATGTTGCCTGTGCCGCGCTGCCTATTTAAAGAATAAAATACTGAAAAAGTAGAGTTTGGCGAGCCGCGCCTTTGTTTGGAGTGAGGAGAGGCTTGCAGAGAGCCCAAAAGGAGTTTGGTGACCGGCGCCCTGTAAAAGAAAGGCGCGGATCGTTAAACTTTATATTTTCAATACGTTATGCTTTTAGTAGGTAGCGCAGCATGGTGTATGTGCTGCGCTGCTTATTAAAAACATAAAATATAATGGTGCTCCGATACTTGATAAATGACACCGATTTTTCAAACTCCAAGAGTTGAAAGCCGACACAGCACAGCGGAGACAAGGCATGCAGGCAGGCAGCACTTACTGTCGGAGGGCGCACTGGGCTCTATGGAGCAACCTCGGGGCACAAATGATTTGGGGCACACTCGCATACAAAACATGCTCAACAAAAGAAAAGGTGGGCTAGCGAGTGATAAAACTCGGGGACGCTTTTATTCACGCTTAAGAACGGTGGTGTCGCGGGTTTCAATTCTGGCAAAGCCAACCCCACATAACAATCGGCACAAGCTCCAAGCCGCTTGCGTGTCCTTGACTTCTGTGCATACATATCGGCCCAAGCCCCAAGCGTATTATATAATTAAAATAAGGTAAGCGCTACACAATAGTTACGACAAAGCAACATAACGGTTATCAGCAAAAAAACATTAGCTAAACGTAACCCAATAGTAAAAGCACAGCCTTCACGCAAGTAATGGTAAAAAAAAAGTGCCAACAGTTATTATAAAACCCACCGTGTCATGCCGCCAGTAAAAGATCCTGGCCGCTTGGGCGGGGCCAAAAGAGGACAGGGTGGTAACCAGGATGGAATAAAAAGCCTCCGCCACAATCAGAAGACACTGTTAAGCATAATCAATGACGCAAAATGATGCACTCCAATGGAAATTACGGGTGGAAACGAAACTCGACTTCTGAAAGTAGATTGATTCCAAGAAGCCGTTGCAGAGCAAGCAACGCATCCGCACTGCAACACTAGGCGAGACCTAAAACACAATGGCTGAAGTGGGCCGCTCCGTGCTGCATGCTGCCGTGGGTGGAAGCAAAATGTTAATAACTCTAAAGCAGACCAGTGGATGAAGAACGCTAACTGAAACCTTTATATGTAAATATATAGTGGTTATATATTTGTCGTACAATCAAAAGGTCTTGGCTAACGCCAGACCCAAAAATGACCATCAGCCCTGCCACCACTTTTTATTAACATTTTAATCAATAGTTTTTCTGTGATTGTTTTAATTCTTTAGAAAAAATAAATCGACAAACGGCTGCCGTGTACATGATTATTCCCCACCATCAATACTCACCAGGATTTTAAATAACCTAACACTGGACTAAATGTAACAAGATTTTGCAGCACTTTCAAACATATCTTGATTGCTGCTTTTGTAAAGTGGTGGAGAAATTAAAATACCTAGTAGAAACATTTCCAGTAAATGCACTTTCTTGTTTCAAAATGTATGCTTTATTTAAAGTCAAGTCCCTGCCTCCTAAAATGTATATATATGTCTTTTAATGGCATTGATGTCTACTGAAGTGGCGAACGTCACTACAAACCATGAACAAAACGTATCACTTAAGACATATGTACACAAATTACCAAGGGCTGCCTCAATGTGTAATCTTGTGACTACAGTGATGACTACTAACTCTCGCTCCTTCCATTTTAGCGAGAAGTTGCTATTCTGTAATACCAGGATTCCGTCTCACTTGTCACTGAAGATGTAATGTTAACCAAAGAATATCATTTAAATATGGACTCTCAAATGAGTTGAAGCACAAAATAAACAATCTTGTAAAAGGACTGTACTAAGGAATATCAAGCATAGGAATTATCGTGGTATCAGAATATTATAAACAGAATATTGAGGGGCAAGGTATCGAATGGTAAATGCGTATAGCGAGAGTATAGATTGACTATTACAAACTCCACATCGATGCACCTTAAAAATATATATATATTGTCAAGGTACATATATGTGGAGTTGGGAATAAAAAAATCTCCTTTCAATATTTCAGCCTTCATATTCTGCTGACAATATTTCATTCCATTGCGATTCCCATCTCGATTCTCCAGGGGCACACTCTATAAAAGTTTCAGTCTTGTAAACGAGCCCTCAATATGGCATTGTACACAGAATGGTGTTTGCTCGAGTTATCATGATACTACAATCAAAGGGAATTTGACACAATGGACCTGATTATGATGGCGGTGGGACCGCCACCGACAGGCCCTCGGTGGCAGCCTCACCGTCATCCAGCACATCGATCCGACTGCCGCATTAGGATACAGGCAGTTGAAGCTTGGCTGTCAGGAGAGGGGAAGACCGCCCCGTTCGACAAGATCAAGGATCCCGTTGGGGCGGCTGTCGGACTCCTATCCCTACAAAGAGGCACCGCCATAGGGATTAGGGTGTCCATTTACAACAACCTATTCATGGTGGTCTGACCAGCATGTACAGGCTGTTGAAAAAGGACTTTGGGAGCCCCA
This sequence comes from Lissotriton vulgaris, assembly GCF_964263255.1. NCBI lineage: Eukaryota > Metazoa > Chordata > Amphibia > Caudata > Salamandridae > Lissotriton > Lissotriton vulgaris. The sequence continues at coordinate 22,023,542 of NC_141686.1, read as the reverse complement.
AGCAGGGCTTTCGTCCCCCATAGGCCACTGTACAGTGGCCCAGGGTGTATCCCTATGCATATCCATGCACCGTGTGCCAGGCACTACCTGGTGCCTGGCAAATGGTGCATGGAACTGCACAAAGTGCCTTTTTCAACAGCAGCTTGTGCTGCAGTCCTTTTTCTGGGCTGCAGGACAAGCCGCTGTTGAAAAATGCATTTTAGGGCAGCCTGCATGGCGGTCCTATCGTAATCTGGCGGTTGGAACCGCCGCAACATTGTCGGACGGACACTTCTCTGATCGCCGTCATAATCAGACCCATAGCGCTTGTTCGCATTGTTATGATTGTTTCTTCACAGATTTCAGAATCAGATTCCCATCTTGCTCCTGCACTTCCATGCCCATTTTCCTCAGCAGCGACCCGTCCGCCAAGCCTTGCCGCTCCATCTGTGCAATGATTGCCTGGTTTTCTTCGTTTTGCTCTGTGAGATTTCGGATGGCGTACACTGCCCACTGGTTCAGAACTGAGAGGAAAGTTAAGGAACATGACCATCTTGTGGCATAGACTGCTGTGATCTGAAACAAGGTACAACAGATGAAATAGAAATACAGTATTAGTATACTACATTAAGCCATGGTACTAGGTGATTTTTGCCTTCAAATCCAGACAGATGAAATCACTTTTCCTGAGGGTACTGTTTATGCAAAAAATTCGACATTCAACGTTTTCTTCTTCCTTCTGGTAGCAACTGAGAAAACCTTAATAACGTGCCAGGGAGATAAAAGAGGCACGGGTGTCCACTGTGACAGGGAAGCCAGAAAATAACTGACTGGCTATTACAGAATAGTCTGCATTTTAGAAACCTGAAGTCAGAACTGCTGGAAAGAGAAAACGAATACATTCGTATAGGACACGCACTGAAAACTGGCTCACATTCAAAGGTTATGATCATTTTGGAAGGGGCTTATATCTCACCAAATATGTCATTCCAGGTCACTGGGGCCTGCATAAGCTTAAGTGTCGCCGAATAGGCTTCAGTCTGAATTAAGGTTCCTACCTCGCTACATTGCATACTAATATAAACCTGCAGGGATTGTGGCAGGTATATTCCAATCGCGATTATTCTTTTAGGACAAATTATAATTAATAATATGAAGAAAACAAACAGAGCAAGTAAGAACAGAGAATGTAGAGGTCACAGAGAGTGTAGAGAACCCATCAGTGATAATTGTTTTGGACCCAGGGCAATCTGCGAGTGGATTGGGGGAGGGGGAGGTGGGGATGGAGTACAGTGTTTATCAGATGAAAAAGTATTTAGAGAAACAAATACATTTTTGATAATGCGGTTTAATAAAAAATTACAATATTAATCACATAGTGATTATACCTCTAAAAATAGTGCAGTGATCAACTACTATTAAGTTGGAAGAACAAACCACACTGGAGCCAAACACTGGTTGAGGTCGAGCAGAACTCCAGGTTCACTTTGGGCACTCTTGAGTTACTATCTTTGTTTCCGAATGCCAAGCAGACCTTTGAAGCAGAGGCTGACAGAGTAATATTGGCATTACTCGCCCACTCGAACCATAGATGAAAGTAAATAACACCGCCCTGAACCTAATCAGTAATCCCAGGTTTTCCAGTATGAACACCAATGGCAGCCAGAAGGCCACACAGGCACACTCACTAATACTCATGCATTCACACACACACCCATTCACAGCATGCACTAACAAATACATTCATATATACATACACAGACGCCCAAATATTAAAAAACATAACGTCTCAGGGAGGGACATGTCTGTGGTTCCAGAAGGGTTGGGACTGCTGCCTCCAGTCATTGGTATACACTACAGTAGGAGCTTTTACTCACGCTCACTGCCAGTTCTTCAACAGCCACCTACCCTCACCCCCACACAAGCACCAATGCTTATACCCCCACTCTACAACACTGGCCACAGCAACACACCACCAACATCCTCTTCATCACAGAGACCTAGCTCAACCCCTTATCGGCTCCCGACATCGCCACAGCAATCCCAGCGGGCTCCAAAGATCACTAGACAGAACTGAGGAGGGCTCACTATCATCTACAAGGAATTCATCAAATGCACAACATCCACAGAGAACAGCATCCCATTCAGGGAACACCTGTACTTTAAACTGCAAATCTCCAAAAATGCCACCCTTAACAGAAACCTCGCTGAACCACCACCTGGACCACAAGCCACCTTTACCAACCACATCCCGAACTTGTTGCTCCACTCACCATCGACTACAGAGCCTAACTTGTCCTTGGAGATCTGAACTTGCACTCAGAAGACCAAAACGATCCCAGGTTCACAGCACTCTTTGAAAGCTTAAGGAACATCAGACTCAGGCAACTTGTCTCAGAATCAATACACACTGCTGGACACACATCATCTATTTCCAAATCAACGCACAAAGTTGGCACCCATACCAGGTTTAGCATTTCAAGACACAGCTGGGGCAACATCACAGAAGCAGGCTCAGTCTCCTCAGCATGCATCAACCTAGCCCTACAGGCAACCGCGACAAGGACACCAACAACTTCAACAACTGGATAAAGAAATTTACGGACTCCGTCGCACTCATCAAACCCAGCAAGCACAGTACATCGAACAAGCAGGCCAGTTGGTACAGAGAAGACCTCTGAGACACCAAACTACACTGTAAACAGCAATTAACATATCGGGGAGAGGATGTGGTCTGACAACTACACTGCTGACTTTGGAGCTGGGAAACCAAGGTTCGAGCCTCGGGGGTCGCGTCCACATCCTGTAATTCTGGGCAAATCACTTAATTTCCCTGTGCCTACCAAAAAAATGAATGTGTCCTTGTGTAACGTAACCGGTGCTCATGTAAAGCGCTCCAATATCTTTGGGTCGAGTTCCCACTATATAAATCCACAAAAACAAAATTAGAACAGGTTTACTTACCTTCAGTAATGCCTTATTTGGTAAAGATTCTATCTAGCCAGTGATTCCTTAGGTCTATGGCAGACAAAATTTGGGCAAGCGTGAGCATATTGAACTTGAGAAGGTGCAGATCAAGGATAGGATGAACTCCGCCGTCCTTCTTTCGCACCAGAAAGTATCATGAATAACAACAATGATCTACTTCTAATGCTACTTTGGAAGGGCACCAAGGAAGCCCTCACGTCCTTTATTGACTGGCTGGACCGCTCGCAGGAACATCTCCGCTTTACAGGCGAATGCAAACAGAACGACCTACCCTTCTTAGATGTCACCATCCATGCTGAGGAAGGTAAACTGGGAACCCGCTTATTTTGAAAACCAACTGAAAGAAACACATTGCTCCAATATGCCAGCTACTACCCCAGAGGACTCAGAGATGGCCTGCCATTTGGACAATTCCTCCGAATCAGGCGTAACTGTAAGTGGTGTCACAACTACTTCAGGGAAGCCGATGTTCTGACTAAAAAACTTATCACCAGAGGATACCCTAAACGACTGGTTTCAAGAGCCCAAAAAAGAGCGTGGTATTGCCACAGAGAGCATCTTCTCTTCAACCAAACCAAACAACCATCAAGGAGAATTCCTTTTGTCTCCAAATTCAATCCTAACAGCAACAAAGTGGCCAAAATAATCAAGAAGAACTGGTCTATCCTCCGACCCGTCCAGGATTAACCTCTCTTCTCATACCAAAGAGGAGATAATTTGTCAACCCATCTGGTGCGAGCTATCACTTGGTCAGAAAAAACAGCGGATCACCACAGCATCACTGCAGCATGGGGTCTGCCACCAGTCCTGGGCCACTTTAAATGGCAGAGTTGCTCAGTGTGTGAACTTACAACCAACACCAAAGTATTCAAATACAAAAACAGAACTCATACCCTTAAAAACAACACCAATCGCAGATCCACCAACGTTATATATGCCATTGAATGTCCATGCAAACTTCTCTACATAGGCCAAACGACACAAACCATCAAAAACAGGATTGTGCAACATAAGAGCCGTATTAATTGCAAAGTGACCACAGCTCCCTTGGTAAACCATTACCTTGAGAAAAATCACAAGGAAACAGACATAAAATGGCAAGTAATTGAACAGCTGACCCTGCCGAAAAGAGGTGACGACATCCGTTCCCTCTTGAATAAGAGTGAATGTCGTTCTTTGTGACTCTGTTAACAATGTACTAAATACCATTGACGAGTGGAACTGCACTATTACCATCTGACTTCCTTTTCTGCCTTCACCCCCTGCCTCTCTGATATAAATGTACCGCCTACAACAACCCCCCCCCCCCCCATTCCTGTATCCTGATAGATAGACTCTATCCCTCCAAACCTTTCTCTTTATGCTACCCATGGATGTTCTATCATGGATTCATAACTTGCATGTGCTTTACTGTAATTCTATTTTTATCCTGATGACATCAGTGTATACACTACCTATGTGCGCTTAATCATGAATTTAAGTACACTTATGCGTGTGCTTTACTGTAATTTCCTTATTGCTATTGTAGTGGAGTGCTGTGGCTCACTGGTTAGAGGCGGCAGACCTGGAAGCAGAGAAGGGCCGGGACCAGGGTTCAATCCCTGACGCGGCAGGGTCGTGGACCAGGGACAACGGACTCGATAATTCTCGCCTCAGTGCCTACTCTAACCAGGGACCACACTCGGCAACTCTGGGCATTAAGCTTGCCTCATCTCTACAACGGCCCCCCACAGACGCCGGGGATGCCTGGTTTCACCTTGGAGATACCCAGAAGGGACCATCTCACAGGGAAAGCCAGGACGGGTTCCCCAGCGGTCTTCAGCGCCAGGACGCTCACGGGCAACAGTGCGCTTTACAAGTCCCACACATTTACATTTACATTTACATTACTATATAGGTAATTGTGTACCACGAGCTTCACTCTCTGCAACCTCGAGCTTCCTGTCTTTTCCTTGCCAGTCCTTGCTCGCCCTTGCACTCTGTGCCAATTTACATGCCTTCGGTCCGGACAGCTTTCTTTCCCGAGCTGCCTCTGTGACATGAGTCCCGCCCCCTTCCTCCCCTTTCCTCTACTCCTATCCCATCAGCTCTACCACACTTAGGTAGTTCTACGTCATCGGGCAGGCCTTTCTGGCCAATCTCTATTTAGCTTTGTTCCTGGGCCACAGATTGCCACAGCAACCCCGGGACAGCGTTTCACTCGCTCGAATTTCCATCGAGGAAAGGTAATACTTCCCGCCGTTTCCTACAGCCTCTTTGACCCGATCACCTTCGGACCCCCTTTTTCGCTGATCCCCTTTCCCCCTTCTTTACAGATTGACTCACCTCGCCTCCCCCATTACGTGGAGATCAACTCCCGCATCGCTCACGGATCACTTGGCTTCGGTTTATTTTTATCCCCTCTAAGTTCCCTTCTGCCTTGCATGCCTGGCTCCTGGTGTACCCGCCCTCCAGATCCTTTTTATCGCTGATTCCCTTTCCCCCTTCTTCACAGATTGACTTACCCGGCCCGCCCATCACGCAGAGATCTACTCTCGCATCTTGAACGGACCACTCGGCTCCGGATTACTCTGCCAAAACCCCCCCGGTAAGTTCCCTTCTGCCCCACATGCCTGGCTCTAGGTATACTCGACCTCCGAGCTCTCCACCCTGAATTGGTTCTCCATCTTGTTTCCCAGCTTACAGGCATTCATGGAATCGAAGATGTAATCTTGGACCGAACAGCCCCCCCCATCCCTGTACCTGTACCTGTATGTCCCTTGAGACATTCACACAGATCCTTGACCCGTGGTACTCCTTCCTTATCATCCATCAGCTGTCAGACGGTGAGCTTTCCATCCCCATTTACTTATTGAGCCCGATGGACCTGCGTCCCTGCCCGTCCTTCATTCTCTCCCTCCCTTCTTTCCCATACAGCACTGCCTTCAGCCCCTCAGTCCTGATGATTATCCTAAGTATTACGGATCGAAATGCCGTCGACTCCCCAGCGAGATTTTAGGCGCTCTTCACTCAGTGGTTTTCAGAAAATGAAAAACGAAAACTGAATTGTTCAATTACCACTCTGTTTTTACGCACTGTATATAATTATTCACATCACACTTTGCGCCGTCCACGCTGCTCTCACTGTCACTTGCGTCGCCGTAGTGCCACTCACTTTTGCACTCGTGCACCTTGTACAATTTTGGGCTGTCACTTGCTATTGACTAATTGCAGTGCTGATACTAACTGTAATTACATTTGTCCTATATGATTTTTGAAATGCTGATATAAATGATGCTTTGAGCACATACGAAAATCAAACTGAGTCTCCTTGCTCTTTTCTGGATAATACTGTATAGATATCCTGTATAATTGTCTACAAATAATACCAGTTGGGATATTGTCTCTTGTATATATCTTTCCACCCCGATCCCAACAAGGTTGATGGGTTTTCACTCCTGTTTCTCTACACAAAAACTACTTCTAATGCAGGCATCCTCTATGGTTCACTTGGCCAAGAGAACCACCTCTTCTTAATGGAGCAATGAGAGATGGTCTCCATCAGCCGATCTTGTGTGGGTGGTGGGGTTGTCAAAAAGGGGAAGGAGTAGCCCCTTTGGACTATTTGGAGTACCCAAAGATCTGAAGTTACTGACCGTCAGTGGGGTTGGTGATGGCATATCCTGCCTCCCAATGAATGACCATGATGGCCTGAGGGGGGACTTAAGATAGAGGCTTGGAGGCAGTGACTGCTAGGGGAGGTGGGGGGTTCGGAGTGGATGTAGGGTGGGTGTGGTTGATTGACCCGACCGCTGGATGCCTGTCCCACGAGGTCGGTGGGACCTGTGCCCTCAACCATGAAAAGGCTAGGAAACCTGCTGGCCGTAGTGGATGGGAGGATATGGGCAAGATTAGACACTCCTTTCATGTCCACGAAAGATGTGGAAGGCAGATTGGGGTTGACAAGGGGCTATACACAAGCCTAAGGATCTGGCTGTAGCCCTGCTGTATTTGCACTGAATCCGCCTTGCCACCAAAAAGGCGATTGCCATCAGAGGGCATGTCCATTAGGGAAGCCTGGACATCCCCTACAAAGACATATGTTCTCAGCCAGACATGTTGCCGCAAGGCCACAGACGATGAAAATCAGCATTTGTATAGGACAGAACTACCTACAAGTCCGCACCCAGATACCATTAAGCAAATAAGCGATACAAAGAAAAGAAAATAGTGGACGGCATCAAGGGAAGCACCAACAGCTCCATGGAGATTTTCTAGATTGCCAAGGATCTCTCCTTGCCTTCAGCCACGGTCAACAACATTGCAGTTGCCAACAACTCTGTGAAAACATATGCAACTTCTTCAACAGTAAAATCACAAACCTCTCCACAGCAACTTCACACAGCAACCCAGCACCAGGAACCTCATAGCTAATATCCACCATCAACCAAGTCGGTCACCTAACTGAATGGACAACCCTCACCAGAAATGACACAGCGGCAATCATATGAACCATCTACTCAGAGGCCACAGCGGAGCCATGCTCCCATCAAATCTAAAAACCAGGAACATCAACAATCAGCACCACCCTGACCCACATCATCAATACCTTCATCACGTTCGCCACTTTGCAGAACTTGCCGAAATAAACGTTATCCCCAGGAAGCCCACAACTTCCGACCCATTTCTCTGCTCCCATATTCAGCCAAAGTGATTGACAAGGCCATGAAAAAGCAACTCAAGACCCATTTAAAACTTCACCATCTTCTAGACAACACTCAACCAGAATTCAGAAAGAGCAATAGCACTGAAACAACACTCATAGCAGCCACCAGCGACATTCAAATCATCCTCAACTGAGGAGACACAGTACCCTCATCCTGTTCGACTTCTCCGTAGGCTTCGAAACAGTCTCCGATAACACCCTCATCTCCTAGAGATTGCCATACAAGGATTTGCTCTCGATTGGATCTGTTCCTTCCTCACTGAAAGAACCCAAAGGGTCAGGCTGACACCCTTCACATCAGAGACCAAGAATATGATATGGGGAGTCCCACAGGTATCATCCCACAGCCTCACTACTTTCAACAGATACATGACACCGCTCACCAATATAACCCAATCATAAGACATCACAACCATCTCCTACGCTGAAGATATTCCACTCATTCTCTCCCTGACGGACAAGACAACCACCATCAGAACCAACTTCACCAACTTCATGATCATGGTAACAAACTTAATGCAAACCAACTGCCTGAAGCACAACTCTGACAAGATGGAAGTAATGGTCTTCGGCAACAAGACCTTCCGGTGGGACTCCACCTGATGGCCGTCAGAGCCATACCAACACAGACCCATAGACTGCACAAGAAAACTAGGGATCATCCTAGATGACAAGCACAACATGACCGCTCAAGTCAAAGCAGTGGATTCCAAATCCAATGCATGCTGCAAAATATTATCAAATGCTTGCCTAAGAACACCAGACGGACTGTCACATAAGCACTCATTACCAACAGGCCATACTACAGCAACAGTCTCTATGCTGGAATCTCCAAACAACCCCACACAGACTCCAGACCATCCAGAACACCAACACAAGACCCCTACTCAACCTCCCACACTGCACCCCACATCAAACCCACCCTCAGTGAGCTTCACTTACTCCCTATTCACAAGTGCAGCCAATTCAAACTTCAAATGGACACACACAAAAAGTCTCATACACTTTCACCAACCTACCAACACACCAAACACCTACTCTATGCCACACTCTCACACATTTCTTGCATTTGCAAAAGCAAAACTGGAGAACACTCATTCTCCTACAATACAATGAAGACCTGGAACGATATTGCTCAAAACATCAGTGCCTCCTACTCACGTCTTGAGTTCCACAAGAAGCTGAAGACCTGGCTCTTTGTATAAGCACCTCTGGGCCATACAGCTACACACCTGCTCAAGCGCCTTGATACACTCTTGGGTGATTAGTGTGCTATACAAACCAACATAACATAAGACCAACCGCAAAGCAAACAAGCACATATTTCCTGTTGAACAAGCATTGGCAATGCCAAGAGGTCTGGCTTATAATAACTAAAAGTGCCTTATGAGTCACTGATGAGTTTAGACACTCAATAAATCAACATACCTCTGTCACTCATCCTTGCATTCATTCATCCATCCACTGACTAACTCTTGCATTGAAAAACAAACAAAGTCTGAAAGAAACGAAAGGGGACCTATAATAGTAAAATCTTCTGATCTTAGGATGATCCTGGACCAAAGTGGCTCTGCTGCTATAGTCCTACTCAAACTTTCAGCAGCATTCAATACAGTGTCACACTCTTGTCTCTTTAACATTAGAGTTTGCAAACAAGCCATTAAATCGCTTCGCTCATTCCTTCCTTCTAAAACACAAGGTGAGGCTCTCCCTCCTTTCCAGAATAATATTCTCCTGTTGTCCTCTAACTTCATGCAGGACTGTTATTCAAGTGTAATCACCTCCAACCTTGAGTAAGGCAGTTCTCTGTATTCAGGAATCATGCCATATATTTTATCATTTACTTGTTGTACAAAAAGTTGCAGCTCATCTAAACCCCAATGGTTTGTCTCAAGCACATATTGCTCTGCATTTCCCAGATCTTCACTTGCTTCCTGTTCAACAACTAGTACTTTTCAAAATGTTGTGATTTGAACACCATGCCTTCAATAATGCAGGTCTGAAGTATCTTGAAAACAAAGTGACAACATATCACCCTGCCCACTTTCTTCATTCATATTTCTATTTTCAAATCACTACACCTTATATCAGTCATTGCGACAGTAGTGACTTCTCCTGTTATTATCTACAGTCAATCGTTGAATTATACATCCGAACTCCAATTACAATCTTTCCAAAAAGAAGTCAAATATATGCCTCTTTCAAAAGATGCAAGTTTTTATGCAGATACATTTATCTTCGGTGCCACTGCCCTTTTAGTGGTAACATCCCTCCTCTACAAAACCTCTAACATAACATATTACACTTGTCTTAAATTTTATAATAAAAGGTTTAGACCTGCAGTCCATGTCATTACTCTTTCGAATTTGGCAGCATGGCACAAAAGTAGACAAGCTTAACTTAGAAACAATGTGTAAGTATTTATGCAGCACTCGACCAGTAATAAAGTGTAAACACAACAATAGAAGCATCCTCAACCACTTTAGATGCAGAGAGGAGTACATTTTAATAAATAAAATGACAAACAATCAGTTAGCAGAACCGGAGATGCAAATGTTTAAAGTTTGAATTAACAATACTGCTCAAAAGCACAAAACTCCAGTCATAGTTATCTGGTTGCACTAGAATTGGTCAAAAGTCAAAAGGTAAGTCCAACTGCGTTGGAGTGCAGGTTACATACAGGGACCAGGTTTGTCCTTATGGAAAGTTTATCTTCTGTTTAAAAATTGTTTATGGAGAAAAAGGGGTTATCGATGAGTGATCGGCAGAGCAAGCTGGATCTGAAACGTGACTCGACGACTTGCTAAGCAGGGGATCCTGGTGCAGTCGTCAACAAAGGCGGGAAAGCTGCAAGTGGGCGAAGTCTGGAGTAAGTGCCCAGGAAGGCCTCAACGCCGATTAGCTTCGAGGTGGCGTCTGTCTCAGAAAAGCTCTCTACATTTTGACTGAGAAACGTTTTTTAAAATATATATATTTTTTGTTTTCAAGTTTATCAACCGATTACTGTACATACATCACCATACATTGGAAAAACATTTGTTACATCGTGTATGATTCAATGATGTTAGAGTTGCGCCGACTCGTATAGTAGATGTTACCCAAGTGTGGTATGCAGGATCTGTTCGTGGTATACTACCATGCCTATGTGAGCGCAGGTGAATCACCCTTAACCATGACGTGTTGTTATTACATTGTTCGTGGCGTGTGAGGACCAACTGTGTGGAGACAACGGATAAACATAACAGAGCATAGAAACAAAATAAAATCAAAATCAGAGCACCCCACCCACCTCCCTGTTCGGATCTTACACATTTCCAAATATGTCTACTGCCTGCGTGCTCATTCCTCATACGGCATTGTGTGTGCATATATGTAAAAAAGAACTGTATGTCTTATAAGTAATTACTGATTTGGCGGTTGGACGCATAGGTGCAGGAGGACAGGCACCTATGATTAACACGACCCGACACAGTGCGGGCATTTAAGGATTACAGCCATTGAAGTGGTTCATGGCCTTTGAGAGTACTTCGAGAGTTATGGTCAGGAGCAGTACTATTGGCTCGCCCTGACAAACATTCTGGGTATTTACTACTTTTTTATATTCACATGCACGTCACACCTTTGTGTATATCCTGGTCCTGATGAAGCGCCAATGACCTCAGTGGCGACAGAGGCGCGAAACATGTCGACCGTTTTTTGACATTTAGGCATAATGTGCCTTTGGAGATTATACTCTAAGTAAGAGATTTTACTTTAGCAGGAGGGTTACTACATCAATATAACCTCTTTTTAAAATTACGCCCTGCTTTTTAAATTCACATTGCACTCATTCATTACCCTCACAAAGGACGAGGAGCATTGCCCGATGATGAAGCATGACACCCCTTGGGGTGTATGAGGGCAACAAGAGGCAAGACATGTGCTTTCCCCTTTTTATGGGTCAGCCCAAACTTAGGACTTTTCTATTTCTTTTAGTCTTACTTATAAGACATACGGTTCTTTTTTGGACCCTATCCTTGGAACAGTGTCCCATATTGGTAGCAATTTAACTTTTGGGAGCATGGACAATGTACCATTAACTGGCTCCTTGGTCCCCTTTCCTTTTTGATAGAAGTGTGTGCATATATGCCATATGTGACAACTGACCAATTATCTCAATTAGTCTGGAACTACGATGCATGTATGTGTTCTCAGTCTGCTGGGTCAGCCGCCGAGGGCCCCCCTACATCGCCTGTGTACTGCTGCCGTTCCGCCAGCATTGCATCTCAACTTGTGGCGATAGGGACCTTTTGTAGGCCTATAGTTTTTTCACATCTGATTGCGACACTTTTCGCTTTGGCCCATGCGAACAAAGAGCGGTGCCATGCCTGCACATGTGGAGGGTCTGGTGCTTTACATTTCCTGGTGATTAACCTCTAGGCTGCCACTATACCTAAATATATGAATCTGGAGGTTACTTTGGTTCTGCTGTATTTGTGTAAAAGGTAAGTCGACCATTCAAAGTGTATCACGTGTTCTGCACAGACATAAAGCATGCATGTCATTTCCCTCCAGTATGTGTGAAGGTGAGTACAGGTCCAAAGCATATGTCTCAGGTCTACATTGAGGGTGGCGCATCTTGGGCAGGCGGAGTTAGTGTGGCTAAAGTATTGGTTCATTTTGGCAGGCGGGAGATGTGCTCTATGAGTAATGTATAATTTAATTTATCGGAACTGCATGTTTCTGGGGATGCACACTAGGCTTTCCAATACCTGAGTCCACTCCGCTTCTGAAAATTGACTGCCACAATCCTGTTCCCAGTTCGCCGGAATGAGTCTGGGCTAATCGCTGTGTGCTGCCTAAGAGAGGTCGTGAACCACCACGTGAGGTGCCTACCCTGACCCATGACGTGTAGGTAATGCATGGTGAGATGCGTCTGTGGCTCAGTTGCAAGGTCGCCCCACTTAACTGTGAGTGTAGTCACTAGCGAGCGGTGCAGAAGGAATTGGCCCGGAGGAAGCCCTTCTTCGTCTACCAATGACATATTTGGGATGAGATTCCCATCGCGATATAGGTCCCCAAGGGATTAAACACCCGCTTCATGGCAATTCCGGAGTTCTGCCGCTGTGAGCACTGACTGGCCTTTGGGGTACCCCTTTAGGGGCAGCGCAAGTGCGTAGGGTGTTATATGTCGAGTTATGTAGAGGCGCCTACGGAAGCACTTATAAGCCACACAAAGCAGCAGGGGCTCCGGAAGCCTTACATTTGCACCAGGGTGAAAGAGCCTGATCAGTTGTGGTAATGAGTAGGGCGTGGGTGGCGGATCGTCGCAATGCCAATTAGCCATCCACCTGGCTATCCACTGCAACTGGGCAGCCAAGTAGTAGAGCTTAAGGCACAGAGCTGCTAAGCCTCCCTAGTATATGGGCAGGTAGAAGTTCTTTATTGCTGCCCTGTGCTGAGCACTGCCCCATTTAAAATCTCTAATCATCTCCAGCGTTTTAAAAAAGGAAGCAGGATGTGTAGCAGCAGATTCGTAAAATAGTATAGGAGCCTCGGAATGGCCACCATTTTTGTAAGTGCTACTCTGCCTATTACGGTGAGCGGGAGCGTGCTCCAGAACCGCTTTTGAGTTCTGATAGCTGTTAGTGCCCTGCCCAGATTACCGTCAAATAGATCTGAGGGTTGTCGATATATTCTTATGCCCAAGTAGCGGAATGTGTCCGCCCTCCTCTGCACCCTCCTCCCATTAAGGATAAGGCCCGGGTCGCGGTTCCCCTCACTGAATGAGCAAATGCTAGATGTATCAGAGTTTACCTTCAGCCCCGAAAGTGGCGCAAAATCACGCAGGATCTGCGCCAGCTGCCAAGGTACATTTTTAATGTAACTAAGATCAACTAAAAGCTCATCTGCATACAGCGGCACCCTATGCGTGATGTCCCCCGAGGAATACCATGACCCACCTGGGTGCATAGTGTCCCCGCAAGTGGCTCTATTGCAAGCGCGAGGAGGGGATAGTGGGCATCCCTGCCTCGTCCCTCTACGCAATGGAGTTGCGCCTAATATGTAGGGGCCCAATTTGACCCTGACGACCGGCTCAGTGTGTAGCAGGCGGGTCAACTGCAAAAATGCATCGCCCAGGTTATATTTCTCAAGTGCCGCAAACTGATAGTCCCATTCCAGGGAATCAAAGTTTTTCTCAAGGTCTAGTATTAGGCTGCCTGCGGCCAAGCGTGCACGGAGTCAGACGCAATCCCAAAGAAACAACGCAAGTTAAGCGAAGTATTATGGGACAGCACAAAGCCGATCCGTGTGTATCAGCGTGGGGACCACCTGCGAGAGCCTGTCCGCCAGGACCTTTGCTAGTATCTTGTAATCAGTATTAAGCAAGGCAAGCGGCCTGAATGAGCCAACTTCTGCAGGGTCTTTATCGGGCTTAAGTATGCACACCAGGTGTGCCTCTCGCAGGGATGGAGGAAGTTGTCGCCCCTCCAAAGCGGTCTCGTACGGGGCATGCAGATGCTGTGTGAGTGACACCTGGTATGCCTTATAATACTCTACCGGCAGCCCATCCAGCGCTGGTGTCTTCCCAGTGGTCAGGGACACAATTGCGTCCCTAATCTCTTCTGGCGAGATCGGCTCATTTAGTAGTTGCCTGTGTGCTAGTGTCGCCTCAGGCAGCTGTATAAGGTCTAAAAACAGCTTTGAGCTTTGCACGCTGCATTGACCCTGGGACTGATATAACTGGCTGTAGTGGTGTGTCCTCATTAACTTCTAGGTATTCAAGGATCACAGTCCCCCGGGATGAATGGAAAGCTGGGTCTTCCAGCGTAGCCAGTTGGAGTCGCCATGTGGGAACCGGGGGATGTCTGCCTCCCAAGCAAGCTGCAGCAGCTGGGGGTTATGATCAGAGTGTGTCCGACCTAGATATTCTATCTTTCGGACAAGGGGGAACAGGACATGTGAACCCACCATACGGTCAAGTCCCACATGGAGCTCGTGTACCGCGGAATAGTAGGAGTAAACCTGTGTGTTGGGGTTAAGGGCATGCCATATGTCTGATAGTGCCCAGTGAGTGACCCAGTCTGCCAGGGCCTGCGCATTAGAAACAGCTGTAGTTCTGTTGAGGGGTGGGAACGATCTGTCTAGATCTACATTAAGCCCTGAGTGGAAGTCCCCCCTAGAAGCCGTGGGATCCCGCTCCACATGGCCAGCACCCCAGTCAGGTTGTCCAAAAAAGAGGTCTGGTCCACGTTTGGGGCATAAATGGAGCATATCAGCAGCATTTGAACATTCAACCGCCCTCGCACAAATGCATACCTGCCTTCCGTGTCTATGGCTTCCTTCTCTCTTGCAAATGGGACCCAAGCCCTCATCCAGATTAAGGCACCCCGCAATGGGCCAAATATTCAGTACCATAGACTTGGCCTCTCCATCTCCTGCACAAGGACTCGATCTCAGCATGTGTGTTTCTTTCAGCTTGCAGTAGAGCGATGCTAGCAGACAAGAGCTGCAGGTAGGAGTATATTGAATATCTATCACCGTGCTGGCTTGTGCATACCACAGCATGTTTCGTGTAACTATATTTTCTTGTAACATGTCTTGACAATACTTTGTTCGGCGCGGCCTAGGGCAAACAAGGCGCGGCAATCCATGTGGTCAGTGGGTGTGCTCGGAGATAACAATACTAAACAAAAAGCATGGGTTTGAACTAGAACATGCATAACTATTAGGGGCGAACTCAAGAGTGACGTTCGTCCAAACTTGGGTGCACAACTTTGGCAACAACTATGCCAGTGTGCTGTCTGGTATGGGTGTGTGTGGTATGCAGCTATCTGAGGTTTGGGAATCCCTAGTGACATTGCTATTAGTATTCTCGGTCAGCCCGCAACTACGGGTGTATGCGAGGCTTGTGTATCGTTGGTCGTGGTGTTGTGTAGATGTTGCATGTGTTAATGAATAGAGTGTCCTTATTGTACATCATGCGTGCAAACTATCAAGTGTCTTAGCAAGATATGTCAGGTTAGCCGCTACATGCATGTTCGTTTCACGTATAAGTTCAGAGGGCCGCTCACAATCATATGATGTCAACTGCCTTGTATTGCTTGACATCTGGTGGGTGTGGTCCATCAAGGCCATAAGATAGGATAGGAAGATGTCGAACCACTGACAGTTATTGATCCAGATGGACTCGGGTCGCGGTCCACTCGCCACACCACGGGCCCAATCGGTGGGGCCACTTGTATTGCATCCTCTCCATTCACCTCTGTTCAGAGTCAGGAGCCGTGGAAACTGAGGTCATACTTTTGGGGCCTCCTTGTCTGCCGCAAAGGTGGCTTCTCCTGCCAGGCTTCCCCGGGGCATCTTCTGTGCATGGCCTGGGCCCTGTCCACAGCCCCGAATCCTCCAACCAGTCCCAGACCTTGGAGGGTGAATCAAAAAAGTCGAATGGACCCTTTGTGACCACTTTCAGTCTAGCTAGGAAGAGCAAGGAGTAGCTGATCTCTAAATTGCGGAGTTGACGCCTCAACGCAATATAGGTACTCCTCCAACACTGCACTTGTGCTGTGTCGTCTGGGAACACCATGATCTGGTGTGGATCCACAGGCTTTAATATCTGCCAGCTTGCGAGTTTCTCGTAATACCAAATCTCTGTCTCTATAATTGAGCAGTTTGAATAGAAATGGACACGTGCGATGCGCCCTATAACCACGAACAGCGGCGACAGTGCACTGGTAGTCAGCAGCTCTCTGAGCCAGCGCTCAACATATTCCACCGGGTTGCACCCCTCTTTTCCTTCCGGGAGTCCCACCATGTGGATATTGTTGTGGCGTGAGCGTCCCTCCACGTCCTTCAGTTTGTCCTCTAATGCATGCATGCACTCTAGCAGGGCTTGTAGGTGCGCAGTGTCACTCTGTGCAACGGGTTTCAGTTCCACTAGGGATTGATCGTGTGAGTGTACCTTTTCTGTCAGCTAATAGTGGTCAGCACGTACCAGGGTAAAGTCTGAGGTGACTTTGTCGATTTTAGACTCCAGAGAGGACCTCGTCTGTTCAAGTGGGGCCCACTGCCGCTGGTACCAAGTCCAGCTTGGTGGAGATTGCTGTGTGTGGTGCCTCTCTCTGACAATGCCCCCCTCCACATGTAAGGGCACTGAGATGCCAGTGCATGCATTGGCCTGTTGTGTGTTCGTGCATAAACGGGCCATTACTAGCTGCTGTGCTTAAGGCATTTTCTGGGAGTTTCCAGCAGCCGCCTTGGCCACGTGGTGCATACTGGTTTGGCTGCAGTTCAGGAGGAGCTATGCCAATTGTCCAGTGATGGCCACTGCGTACGAGCGATGTGTGTGCGTCTCATGTCGTGGCCCCCCAGATAACGGCAGTTATCCATCACAATATCACGCCTCAGCGTTGAGTCATGAACACAAGGTATCTGCTGGCTATCGAGTCATGCGAGGCCCAGCCAGGGCGTGGTATGGGCAGGGCAGGCCGAGGGTTGCAATGCCCGTGGAGCTCCCCAGACGTGACCCAACACTTCTCCCATGGGTCAGACCCACTTTGCTCCGGATTCCACGTGGGGGTATAGCTCGTCGCACCAGGGCCCCCTTGGGAGGATCTCCAGCCCTTGACTTGCACTAGTGGTACTGTCCCCCTTACAAACCACAGCCATGGTCTGTGCCCGATCAAACCCCCGGACCCACGAGGCCATGCTTCAGGTGAGGGTTTAAGCTGTGCTGTCTGCTCTGCCTTTCTAGTGTGCCACCATCCTCCCCCCCCTTTACGCCTTGAGACCCTCACAGGTGAGTAGTGCGCTCTACCAGTGCTCTGATTGATTGAATGATTGATGCATATAGGGCGCTCCACTGACCTGTTACATGAGTCTTCAGCAGTACCAGGACAGCCCAATCCTTCACAAGGCTTCTGCCGGCCTCTTATTCCACTGCCTCGGAGATGATATCCAATGATCTGCGACCCTGCAATGCCACGCAACTGCAGCCTAGGTCGGGAGACCCTGCCACCTGCCCGGCCTCACATTGTCTCTTCGTGCTCTTCACCGCGTTCCTGCGCCTCATCCTCCGTATGTCTCCTGCGGGTAAGGCCAGCGGAGAAGGCACTAAATTCTCTCTTCAGATGCACGGGGCACCTCACTCTACACCACCCTTGCTTGTCGTGTCTTTACAGGGACCGCACTTATTCTGCCCCTGTCCCAGTGGGGAGCAGTCCCACCACCGCTCACGTCATGGCTCCACGTCTCCAGACTAGGCCCTCCATCCTGTCGGGAACCAAGGGCGCAAGGCTCCAGCTCTCCATACACGTGAGCCCCCAGGCGGGGTGCAGACAAAAGCGCCCGCTGGTTCCCTCTAGCCACCAGAACGCGAGGATTCATGGGCTGTGCACCTTATCCGCGCCAGCCTACAGCCCGTTCTACACTCCCCACTGGGACTGGCGCTGATCCATAAGACTTCACCACTGCAGTCGCAGTCACTCCCTCCGGCGATCCGTCACCCTTTTGTTAAGGCCTTAGGCACCCACTCTGCAGCAATCTGCGTGTCCGTTGGTTCTTTAAGCCGAGATTAGCATCTGCCTTTATACGCCAACCTGCTGCCTCATTGTGTGTGTTACGATAGCGAACAATTACAGAGTTTTGTAGGATAATCGAAGTCCGAGCTCTAGAAGCTCGCGTCCGCCATGTTGGCCGGCTAGCCACACCCCTTTGGACAAAGAAACATTTATGCAAGTAAGATCAAACCAGCTAGGTGAGGCCCACCAGAAAGCCATTCAACAGTTTCGGCTACGACGGCGAGCCCAGTCTCCATTGCTTCTCCAGGTAGAAAAGTGGGCAAAAAGTTTCAAAGTCTCAGACCTTGCAGTCTGAGCACAGGAGGACGACACTAGCCAAGGATCTAGGATCTAGCAACACTGCTTGGGGGTTAGGACTCACTCAAACCGGACAGTTTTAGGGAAAGGGCCTCTAGAAGCTTGTTGTGTCTCCCGAGCACAAACAGGAGGTCAGCCAACATACCCTCTGAATCATTTCTTGGTCCTGGTTTCAAGGCAAGCAGGTCCAGTCTTTAAGGGGTGTTCTCAGGAGAGGTCTACAGGGGGCATTCTCTGGCTGGTAAAATAAGTTTAATTCTCAAGTACCAGGAATATCCTGGATTAGGGACACCAAACATTGCATATGGGAACACTGAGCTACTTATTATTGAGTGGAGAGGCATCCATTATTGGGAAACTGCTCTGCACAACTTGCAGTTTTTCCCTTAGAGTTTGATGGTAGTGGGAATTCCCTGATTTCTGGAGGAAGTGGCAATTTCTAACCTGTAGGTTTGGTTGCATAAAGTATATAAATAAGTATAAATGTGTCCACTAAGAAATCCAATTACTCCATAATGGTTGAACCCAACAATGACCTCCTCTCCAAAAACAAAGACATGTTCTGACTCACATTCAATACATATTACCCTGCAAGAAACATAGTCCCACCCAAACAAAATAGTTGGTCCATGAGGTTTTTAAAAACTTGACATCGTTTTTAGCTTGATATAGTTTTTAGCTAGTAAATCATCCTCCCATGTGGTTATACTCAAAACAGTATACCGTTTCTGTGCATAAAGGGTTTGAATGATAAAGCAATTACCATATTTGATGATTGGTATACATGGGTCCACCCAACAATCTTAAGTAGTACTGGTGTTGGATTATTTACAAAATTAAGATGGCTTTCTGAAACGGAAAGTATTAAATATTACTCCAGTAATGGCTTCACCCCAAACTGGAAACATACAATTAGTAGAGGTGGCTTACTCTTAACGCGAGTGAAATGATGCAATAGAATATTGATTTAAGTTGTTTATTGCAAGAATTGAAGAGATCAAGGAAACACATCCAGCTCAAGCTTGTATCTCAATATAATCCGTTCCCCTCTGAAAGATGCCATTCTAAATGACATAACAGCATTCTCAGATTACCTATACACGTTCTAAATTCAATCAATCAATCAATCATCGTATTTATATAGCGCACTACTTACCCAGAGGGTCTCAAGGCGCTGGGGGGGGGGTCCGCTACTGCTCGAACAGCCAGGTCTTGAGTTGCTTCCTGAAGGCGAGGTGGTCCTGGGTCAGGCGGAGGTGGGTGGGGAGGGAGTTCCATGTCTTGGCGGCGAGGTAGGAGAAAGACTGTCCCCCTGTGGTGGCTCTGCAGATGCGGGGGACGGCGGCGAGGGCGTGGCTGGTCGAACGGAGCTGGCGTTTGGGAGCGTAGAAGTTGAGGCGGCTGTTGAGGTATCCTGGGCCTTGGCTGTGTAGGGCTTTGTGTGCGTGGGTGAGGAGACGGAAGGTGATTCTCTTGTTGACCGGGAGCCAATGCAGATCTCTCAGGTGTCCGGAGATGTGGCTGCGACGGGGGATGTCCAGGATGAGTCGTGCTGAGGCGTTCTGGATCCGCTGGAGTCTCTTCTGGAGTTTGGCGGTGGTTCCGGCGTAGAGGGTGTTGCCGTAATCCAGACGGCTGGTGACGAGGGCCTGGGTGACCGTCTTCCTGGTCTCGGTGGGGATCCACCGGAAGATCTTACGTAGCATGCGCAGGATATTGAAGCATGACGAGGAGACAGCGTTGACTTGTCTGGTCATGGAGAGGGAGGAGTCCAAGATGAAGCCCAGGTTGCGTGCGTGGTCTGTTGGTTTGGGTGCGCTGCCTAGGGCGGGGGGCCACCAGGAGTCGTCCCAGGTGGAGGGTGAGGATCCCAGGATGAGGACTTCCGTCTTGTCCGAGTTCAGTTTCAGGCGGCTGTTCTTCATCCATTCGGCTACCTCTTTCATCCCTTCGTGAAGGTTGGCTCTGGCGGTGGCGGGGTCGTTGGTAAGGGAGAGGATCAGCTGGGTGTCGTCGGCGTAGGAGATGATGTTGAGGTTGTGCTGGCGTGCGATGTCTGCGAGGGGGCTCATGTAGATGTTGAAGAGGGTTGGACTGAGTGAGGAGCCTTGAGGGACGCCGCAGATGACTTCGGTGGCTTCAGATCTGAACGGGGGGAGGCGGACTCTCTGTGTTCTTCCGGCGAGGAAGGAGATGATCCACTCCAGTGCCTTCTCCTGGACACCGACGTTGCTGAGGCGTTGTGCTAGGGTGCGATGGCAAACAGTGTCGAAGGCCGCAGATAGGTCGAGGAGGATGAGGGCCGCTGTTTCTCCGTTGTCGAGCACCGCTCGGATGTCATCTGTGACTGCGATCAGGGCGGTCTCGGTGCTGTGGTTGGCCCGGAAGCCAGACTGTGAGGGGTCGAGGGATCCGTTCGTCTCGAGGAAGGCGGCCAGCTGCTTGTTGACGGTCTTCTCGATTACTTTTGCAGGAAATGGGAGCAGCGAGATGGGGCGGTAGTTCTTGAGGTCGGTGGGGTCAGCCGATGGCTTCTTGAGTAGAGCGCTGAGTTCGGCGTGCTTCCAGCTCTCCGGGAAGGTAGCGGTGTCGAAGGACGTGTTGATGATGCCCCGCAGGTGGGGTGCGATGATAGCGTCGGCCTTGTTGAAGACGTGGTGGGGGCAGGGGTCGGTCGGAGATCCGGAGTGGATGGAGTTCATTGTGCGGATGGTGTCTTCCGTGTTGATCGGAGTCCAGGCGCGGAGGGTGGTGGTGGGGGACGGTGGTTCGGCCGTGGTGCTAGTCGGTTGAGTGCTGAAGCTGTTGTGTATGTCCGCGATCTTGTTGTGGAAGTAGGAGGCGAGGGAGTTGCAGAGGTCTTGCGAAGGGGTGATGTCGTTGTTTCCGGCGTTGGGGTTGGAGAGCTCTTTGACGATGTTGAAGAGTTCTTTGCTGTTGTGTGCGTTGTTGTCCAGTCGTTCCTGGAAAGCAGTCTTCTTGGTGGCGCGGATGAGTTGGTGGTGTTTCCGGGTGGCGAGCTTAAGGGCAGTCATGTTGTCCGGTGTTGGGTCTCTGCGCCAGGTTCTCTCTAGGGCTCGGCAGTTCTTCTTGGAGCTCTTGAGTTCGTCGGTGAACCATGGGGCTTTCTTGCTGCCGGGTCATCATAACATGTTAAGAATACAAACACAACACATCCCCCTTTCTCTAAACATAATTTTTTTTTTTAAATGATAAAAATAAAGATACATTTGATAAAAGATTTATCTATTCTCTGTGACATAATCCTTCAACTAAGAAGGAACCATCCTTCTCCTCAATGAATGACGAAGAGAAATAGAATGCTGGGAGGTAGAAGGTACAGGTTCATTTAACATAGTGTCTTTGACAGATGAACTATTTTCACACTGAGTAGCATTTGATACCACTTCATTCTCATCAACCCTCTGAGTAGCACTAGAGACTTTTAAATTTTGAGTTTTTAAACATTCTCCTGAAGGAATCATCCTGACATCTTCCCAATCTAAATCTTCAGGTTTCCATTTGTCACTAGAATTCTTCGGTTGGCATTTAGCAATTCTATTCAAATTCCATACTTTACCATCAGTAACTCTTACTGCATTGTACAAAATTTCCGGTACCTGACATGGCTCAAAAAACTGGAATCACCTTTTTGTACCTTATTGGGTTTTTTGATTCGAACCCAATCACCAACATTAATAATCACCTAGTTAGTGCCATGTTTAGAATCATAATAAGTTTTGCTTTTGTTATGTATATGTTCCAAACGTGATTTCACCATATTTCTAGACCATGGCTCACTCTCATTGGAAAATAACCATGCTGGAATGGGTTTCGAACGCGGATTTCTACCCTTCATGAGTACGAAGGGGGATATCCTGTAAAATCACTAACAGTAATGCGAAAATTCCACACTGTTTTCCCAATCTGAGTAGGCCAATCCAGATTACTCTTCAACGATAACTGAATAGTGTTTTTCAGACCACGATTAAATCTCTCCACTAAACCATTACCTCTTGGATTATAAAGCGATGTGGTTTATGGGTAATTCGTAGTTTCTTAAAGTATGTTGTGGCCTTTATTGACAAAAATTGTACCCCATTGTCGGTAACGATGCAAGAAGGAATACCTTCCACAACAAAAGTTTCATCTAGGAAGGCAAGGACAGAATCAGTGTCAGCTTTACCAACAATCTTAACAACTGGTCATTTAGAAAACAAGTCCATGAGCACAAATAAATAACAATGAGATCTATCAGGGTCCTGAATTGGGCCCATAATGTCAACTGCGACACTTTACAAGGATTATTAGGAGAAAATACGTCTAACATAGGAGGACGGAGTGTATGTAGAGTCTTATCAGCAGATGAACATGAAATACAACTCCTAACACATTTCTCAGTTCGTGAATCACAGCCAGGCCACCAAAAAAATCTCTTAACTAAGGACTTTCAGGTACATGCATCAATCTCGGCATTTGCGATTCCTTAATTGCGATTTTTAAGGAATCGCAATTAAGGAATTGCAAATGCCTATGCATTAAGAAATCGCTAAATAAATTGCGATTCCTTAGAATTCCCTAATTGCGATTAGCATTTTGCGAATCGCAATTAAGGAATCCCTTCCCATTCATTCCTATGGGCCTAGAGGCCCATAGGAATGAATGGGCAGACAATCTCAATTTGCGATTCGCAATTAGCTAATCGCAAATTGAGATTGCGATTTCAAGGGTGCAGGGGTGTCCAAAGGACACCCTGTTGCACCCCTGAAATCAAACAATGCACATATGTTGTGTACACACATGCCCTAAGGGCATGTGTGTGCACCACATGAAAGTTAAAAAAATGCACAAAATTGCATATTTTTAACATTTCGCAAAATTACCATGAGGTCCAACCTCATGGTAATTTTTTCTCTCTAATTGCGAAATCGCAATTTTTTTCAGTTTCATGCATTGCTTTTAAGGAATCGCAAAATTGCGATTCCTTAAAAGCAATCGCACTTTCAAAAATCGCTAAAATAGCGATTTCTTCACTTTTAGGATGATGCATGCCAAATAGTGATTTGGGAATCGCAAACGGCCAAATTTTGCGATTCACACCATTTGCGATTCCTAAATTGCTTGATGCATGTGCCTGATAGCATTTAAGGAATCGCAAAATTGCGATTCCTTAAATGCTATGGCAAAATAAGGAATCGCAAATCTTTGCTATTCCTTATTTTGCGAATATTTCATACATACCAAAACATGCAAAACGGCCTTTTGCGATTAGCAAAGGCCGAAATTCGGCGAATTTCGCCCTTTGCGAATCAAAAAAGGCTTGATACATATGGCCCTTAGTCCTCACAATTCCTGGGTGTCCCTCATGGCACAGTTCAATAATTACTTCACGTATTTTCTCAGGAGGAATTATTCTTTCACCTCTCAAAAGTGTATTATGTGCAACAGATAATTCAGACCTAACCTCCCAAAATGGTCTGTGATTTGAGTTCAACAAGTCTTTTTTTACTGGCCAACCATTTACCGTATAAGAAATGACAGCTTGTAAGGTTTTATCCTTTGTATATTCATTGTCCCATTCTTCCCTACTGAAAGCAGACAACCCTACATCATGTACAAAAGTAATTTGCAATTAATTCCACTCATCAATATCACATTGTTCTAACATGACTGGCATTGTAGACATAAAATCTGTGACCACCTTGCTTTTGCCTGAAACGTAAATTATTTGTAAATTAAATTTTGCATCCTCATAGAAACCCTCGCCAATATAGCTGACGCAGAAATAACTCCTTCAGTAGTTAAGATTTTCACTAATGGTTTATGATCACTACGCAAAGTGCACATTTTCCCCCAAATGAAAGATCTTAAATGCTCTAAGGCCCACGCACAGGCTAAAGCCTCCCTTTCGATAATGGGGTATTTCTCTTCACAAGTAGATAAAGACCTTGAAGCATAAGCAATCACCTTATCTCTCCCACTCTTATCAACTTGTGACAAGACTGCTCCAAGTCCTTTATTACTTGCATCAGTGGTAATTATATTCTCAAGTGAAGGGTCAAAACTGTGAAGGGCCGTAGCCTTGGCAATTGCTTCCTTGATGTTTTTGAAATCTATGTTACATGCATGAGACCACTCAATTGTAGAATTCTTTTTTAAGAATTGGCGAATGTTGTAGGAAATATTAGCAAAATTTGGTACGTATTTAGAACAGAATTCTGCCATCCCCAAGAATGATGTAATATCATCCTTACAGGTTGGCACTGGAGCTTCAGATATAGCAGAAACCAAAGAAGGTTTCGGTTTGGCACCATGTTCATCAATAACATGACCCAGGTATGTCACACTTTTTTGGGCAAATCTGCACTTAGAATGCTCCACAGTAAGACCTTTGCTTTCAAGGATACCAAGAACTTTTCTCAATCTCAATAAATGTTCTTTCTCATCACTTCCAAAAACTAATATGTCGTCTTGGAAAAACTTAACCCCCTGTACATTTTTTAAAAGTTGGAACATCAAACGCTGAAAAACAGCGGCAGCCGAAGCTAACCCGAAAGGCATGCGTTTATATTGAAAACACCCAAAGGGTGTAATAAAAGACGTAAATGTCATTGATTCAGGGGACAAAGAGATCTGATGGTACGCAGATGACAAGTCTATAGTGGAAAACCGCTTGACATTCTCTAGACTGGCAACCATCTCATTAATTTTGGGCAGAGGAAATTTGTCTACCACTATGTTGTTGTTCAAATATCTAAGGTCCACACACCTATTGCTCCGTCTGGCAATGACAATCGGAGAAATCCATTCACTTGCCTCAATAGGTTCGATAATATTGTTAGAAACTAGTTTATCTAATTCCTTACTTACTTCATCCCTAACCAAAATAGGAACATTCCTACACTTGTGTACTTTAGGACAAGCGTTCTGTTTAATGAGGATTTTGTGTTCAAAACCCACCAAATTACCTAAATCTTTACTGAACACTTTAGGAAACTCTTCTAAAATACTCTTAGTGATATCAGTGCTATCATCAACAACCAAAACTTGTTCACGGCTGTTAGGGTCTAGAATGATATGCAGCTGTTTTTGGTCAAACCAACCTAAGACTGGAGAGCCCTTCCTTGCCACATACAATTTACCCCTACACCATCTACCCTTAAATTTGAAAACAAACCAACGGTATCCAAGAAGATCTTTAGCCTCACCTCTGTAACCTTCTGGATGAATATCAGGTTCTAACAATTTTTCACCTACTTTGTGTACGAAAGTAGATTTCCATATTACTTCGTTGATTATAGTATAGGGTGAGCCAGAGTCAGCATAGATTTTAACTTCTACTCCCCCAATATCCATTAAACAAATTGCTTATTCACAACATCCTCATCTCGAATTTTCAACACAAGCTTGTCATGTATGTTCATCCCCAAACTGTTTTCCTCATTTCTATCACAACTATCATCATCTTCCTCCACATCATTTGCAAATGTAACCTTATTTCTTTTCCAGTTGCAAGCTTTGCTAAAATGGCCCTTTAAACCACAATTCATGCATTTCGCTTTCAAAGCTGGGCAACCCTTATAATCAGCTAAGTGTTCCAGACTATTACACCTAAAACACTTCTAAAATTAGTGGAAACTTGAGTGTTTAGCATAAGTAGATTTTGTGCTAGCATAGTTTTTTGAATTAGGTGTGAATTTTTTCTTTTCAGTGACGTTCACTTTGCCAACAACATCAGTAGTGGAAACCAAGTTCTCATGTTTAAGAATATTTGCACACCTACCCGACATTTCTGCTTTGAGCACAAAAGCAAGTATGTCATCTAAAGAAGAATCACAGTTAATCCATATTAGAACATTGGAATGTTGGGGGCTCCATTGAAAACAATGGAGTGCTCTGGGCTTATAATGGCTGGTATGAGCCTGGAGCTCCAACATTCCAATGTTTCTTTGTTCACAGCTCAGTTCAATCTGGTCTAATAAATTCTTCCTGTAGTACACCAAATCGACAATCAAGTGCAAGTTTTTTTAGATCAGCAAGACAATGATCAATATTTTCCTCTTTAAGTTGTTTCCTGGAAAAGAATTTGTATCTACTCACACCAATACAGACCTTGGGTGCAAAATACGTATCCAGATGGAGGAAAGTTAAAGCATAAACATTTAAATCCCCAGGAAAGCAAGGTTTAGTCATATTTTCATATGTTTTTAACCCAACAGGGCCTAATGCATGCAACAATAATCGCTTTTTTAGGGCATGCGACATTTTACCTTCTTCGTCTAATGCATCAATATAATTGCAGAAATACAGTTTCCACTCCAATCATGTGAAGCTAGGTTCTGCACCTGAAACCCAAAATGCTTGTGGAGCACTGATGTTATAATTTGGTTGAGTCATAGTGTTCTACTGAAAGTTCACTTAACATAAAATATTAATATTAATATATGACAGAAAAACTATGAAAATATTATATTAATAATAATATATAACTGAAAAACTATGAAAATATTGGGTTATTGATTACTTCAATGAAGGTAGGAAGCAACAATCTAAAATGCTGAATGATAGATTTAACTTTAAGGAAAAGAATACCACAAACTGCAAATATTTAACTTAAATTGAAGAATGGTGTGCGAATCACCAGAATAAATGTTGCGCCAAGTGTCCAATGCTGACTGATGAAAAGAATGGTGTGCGAATAATATGTTCCGATGTCGCACCAAACGCTCAAAGTTAACTGCTTCCTTGAAGAAAACGTGAGGAAATTGGCTTCAATCTTTATAAAAATGGCTGCTGACGTACGTGACGTACGTAAGATGACATCCGCAAATCACGTTCCCAAATTGCATTGCGTAAGACGTTCAATGTTCCAGTGACAGCCAGCAGTAGAAGAAAGACGAACTTCGGAAATCGAATTGTTCGATGATGTTTACTTCCAAAAGTGGATTGCGTGAGTAACACTGCAAGGATCCAATGGAAGGTAACGTGCAGTTTCTCCAGCGGCAATACACGAAGATGTAAACAAATATGAATATGCACCAAAAGCTACTAAAAACTAATCAGAGGTAGTCCAATCGGGAAACTCACACTTAAGTTCAACAAAATCTCAGTACAACAATGAGTTGACAAACTTGAAATGGATGGTTAAGTTGACAATCTTGAATCCGATGGTTAATAATAATAACACAAACGTAGAATAGCTCACAGTGTTTGCGAAGTAAGGAATCATCGAGACGAGTCCTAGGAAAACGTCAGGACGAAATTCTCGGTACTTCCTTAAAAAGTGTACTTGTAATTCATAAATTCTGCTCAAATTCTGCTCAAGTAGGCTCTGCTCTTCAAAATCCCATCACCAGTGAAATGATGCAATAGAATATTGATTTAAGTTGTTTATTGCAAGAATTGAAGAGCTCAAGGAAACACATCCAGCTCAAGCTTGAATCTCAATATAATCAGTTTACCTCTGAAAGATGCAATTCTAAATGACATAACAGCATTCTCAGATTACCTACACACGTTCTAAATTACATCATAAAATGTTAAGAATGCAAACACAACAGAGAGCCAGCAGTAACTGCTCCAATCTCTTCCATGTCACAGTGGTAGCTTCATGGGACTGAGCTTTAAATCAGCTTCAAACAAAAATCGCCGACTCCTCACAGCCATCAGCAAGGTCCTCTGCTCCTTATGCTGAAGTCATATGTACTAGAGATCATGTCTTTGAATTTTCAGCTTTGACAACCGTGTCCTCACACCAATAGTTAAAAAACAAACATTAAAATAAACTAATTTCTCTTAAACCAATTTAACCTCTTCATGTGCCTTGAGTAATCTATCCCTTTTGTTGCCAAATCTGCCATGATCCAACCTTTCAATATCAGAATTATATTTTCTGATCTTCTCTCTCAGCAAACCAGTCAGTGCCCAATACTTTTGTGTTGAACAAAGTGAGCTGCTACATCAGCTTACTGGTGTGACTCGGCAGAACTCCTTCTATCGCCCTACACGATTATTTTCTTTGTCACAAGTTTAAACTACAAGAAAAACACCTAACTCCACAGACCCAAATTGACTGTCTCTTCACAAAACCCAGAACTATCAGCTAAAAAAAATTAGGAAGGTTCGGCGATTATTAACGCTAGAGGCCACTACCCAGGTTGTGATCGCCACTGTTCTGTCCCATCTAGATTATGCGAACGCCATTTATTTGGGTCTTCCAGTCTTTCTACTCAAGCGTCTCCAGATGGTACAGAACTATGCTGCCAGGATGATACTGAAGCAACCAAGGTGGCAAGCAGCGACCCCCCTTCTTACTAAACTGCACTGGCTCCCGATTACACAACGCTGTGCCTTTAAGGCAGGCTGCATGATTTTTAAATCACTGCATGGCAAAAGCCCCAAGTTCATTAATCAAATAATCACCAGATATGTTTCCCCCCCCGCAACCTTCGCTCACTCCATTTGGGCCTTCTCCAGATCCCCCCGTTCAAGCTGAAACGTTCTGGTGGACGTAGGTTTGCAGCACTTGCCCCCCGCCTATGGAATACCTTGCCACTAGAAATTCGGCTCTGTCAAGATCTTCTACCTTTTCGGAAAGCACTGAAGACTTGGCTTTTCAGACAAGCTTTTTAAATCCTACTTTTTTACCTGTTGTGTTACTGTCAAATTCAGCGCCAAGAAACTAATCAGTGTTAGTGCGCTTAATAAATAATTTAATAACATAACATAACATAACATAACATAGTGCAAACGTCTTACCTTACTGTTCAGAAAAATATGCGCCACATCACCGTCACACCGCTCACGGCTACCCGCATTCATCATTTTCAGCTGCTCATTACTCCCCTCTACCTATTATTACATACAAAGCACTCTGTGCCTCTTCCAATAGATGTCTGACTTGCAACACATTTTGATACCATTTTATTGAGTTTTTAATGCTTTTACACTTTCTATAACTTCACATGACCAATGGTGGAATAATTATCATGAAGGACCAGGCAGAGCAGATTAGAAAATAGTCAGGATACGAATGTGCTGGCCTCATCTATTTGAACAGGGCAATGTATTTTACTCAAAGATCATTGAGATTTTGACGAATAAATGTTAGCTTCGAAGTTGTCTGCTGGACATACTCATAAATCAATCAGCATTTGTATAGAGCAGCACTACCAGCCTTAGGGGTATCTGGACGCTGAGGGTGCTGCGTCTCCGACAAAACAGTCAGGTCTTGAGTGTCTTTCTGAAGTCCGCCAGAGAGGATGCTGCATGGAGGTGGAGGGCAAGGCGTTCCAGTCTTGGCAGCTTAGTAAGAGAAGGAGTGACCCCTGCTGCAGCTGCGAAGGATGTGGAGGGTGTGTGCGAGGGCAAGAGAGGCAGAGCACAGGTGTCTTGCGGGTAGGTGGATGTTCAGTGGATTGTTAATGTAGGATGGTCCTTGGTTGTGTAGAGCCTTGGCTGCGTGCATGAACATCCTGAATTGCAGCTCTTCTGGATGGGTAGCCAGTGGAGGTTTCTGAGGTAGGGTGTGATGCAGGTCCATCTGGGGAGATCCAGAATGAGTCAGGCAGTGGTGTTCTGTATGGTCTTGAGTCTTTTGAGGAGGTGGGTAGAAATTGTGGCATAGAGAGCGTTTCCATAGTTGAGGCGGCTGGTGATAGGGCCTGCGAGACTGTCTTTCTGGTGTTGATTGGAATCCATCTGAAGATTCTGCAGTGCATGCAAAGGGTGTGGAAGTGAGAGGAGGCGACTGTGTTGACTGGTCATTTCATGGTCAGTTGGAGGTCGAGGATGATGCCGAGGTTACGTGCATGGTATGTAGGTTTGAGTGTTGGTCCGATGTTCCGCTGGCCACCAACTGTGGTCCCATGTGAAGGTGTCGTCCTGAAGATCAGTACTTCTGCTTTGTCAGAGTTTAGTTTGAGGCCGCTTTCCCTCATCTATTTGGTTACGTCTGTCCTGGCATTGCAGAAGTTGGTCTTAGCGTTGATGGGGTCCTCAGTGAGCGAGAGTAAGTTGAGTGTCTTCGGCTAAGGAGATTATGTTGAGTCCGTGGGATCTGACGATGTCTGCGGGGGAAGCCATGTAGATGATGAACAAGGTGGGCTTAGGGATGCTCCTTGCGGTATGCCGCACATGATGTCCTAGTGTGCGCAGGTGAAGGGAGGCAGACGGATGCTCTGTGTGCACCCTTAAAGGAAAGTGGCGATCCACCTGAAGGCATTTTGCTGTATACCGACGTTGTGGAGTCTGACGATGAGGGTATGGTGGGATACAGTGTCGAACGCAGAAGAGGAGGATCAGGACTGCAATTTCTCTGCAGTTGAGGAGGGTTCTAATGTCAGCTGTGGCGGCAATCACCACAGTCTTGGTGGTGTGGTTGAAATGGAATCCTGATTGTGAGGCATCCAGTAGGTGGTTAAGTTCCAGGTATTCGGTGAGCTGTTAGTTGATGGCTTTCACAAGTACTTTGGCTGGGTAGGGGAGCAGGGAGATCTGTCAGTAGTTTATTTATTATTATTATTTTTTATTTATTCAATCATCATCAATTCATTATTTCATCATTTCAATGATACAGAAAGCAAAAATCTATATACATTCGGCTTAAAATTATCACTTTGTATTAATATATATCCATATATATTTACAGTTACTATAGAAACAAATATCTTCTTCTGTCCTTATGGTATACGAGATATATCAAAATCTTAGCATTATAAATACATATCCATTCTTGTTGATCTAATCTTAATACAGCTCTAGTCCCATATTTCCCATCATTCATCCTCTCTTGTGGGATCCTCCTAGCTTTTAGTCAAGGAAAAAGTGCAATAAATGCAAAAAAGTGCTCGTAGACTTTCCCAGCTAGTTACTTTCCAGTCTCTGTTTCCATTCCATACCTGGTGCCCAAATACGTTTCCCTAGCTGCTTTGCTTTCTGTCCTTTTTTTCTCATATAATGCCTTCTCTAGACTATATATAGCAAGGAGCCATGATAGCCATTGTTGAAACGTTGGGGGGTTTGGGTCCTTCCATAAAGATGCTATGCAAATTCTGCTAATAGCCATTGCCAGGAATAAAAATTCCTGATGGGCTACAGGACTTCCTTCTCCTACACCCAACACCATTAATTCACTAGTTAGGCTTATCTGGATCCCAAATGCTCTTACCATAAACTGTTCTATTGCCTTTTTAAAGGGATCTAGGATAGTGCATGAGGTAAACATATGGTTCGTACCCGCTTCTGTGCTTTGGCAACGCGGGCACGTTATACCACTTGTACCCCCCCAGCAAGCTATTCTTTTTGGTGTATAATATAGCTCAAAAACAGTTTTGTAATGTTGTGCCTGGAGGTTCGCCACCTTTAGTACTGTGCTTGATAATTTGAGCGAGGTTTCAAACTGATTACCAACTATATTCAATTTTGTTCACCACTTTTCAGTGGTTTTCACCAGATCGTCCTCCTTATACTGGCTCAATTCCTCATATAAGTACTTCCCTTTCAAATATCTTATTACCTCCTTGCTTCTTCAGCAGAGCCGACCTGATCTGCAGGTACTTAAAGAAGTCTCTACGCTCTACATTGTATACATTTTGTGCTCTATCAAAAGCCATTGTTCCTGTATTATCGGTAAGATCCCCAATAGTTTTAACACCTAGCTCGTCCCATCGTCTCATTACATTGTCATGAAACACCTCTGGTAATGAGGGGTTCTTGAATAACGGGGTATAAATGGTTCATTCTCCCGAGTCCTAGCTTTTTCCGAAGCAAGATGGCGTCTGACTGACGGCAGCAACGATCGCTCCCTTTGCCGAAAGAAACTTAACTCATACAAATTGATGTGCTGATATGATTTAAAGATATTGCAATTGATTGGAAACTTACCTCTGATGACAGAGCAATACTACGATGATCTTTTCAAGGCTGCCAAGGAGCGCTTCACAGAAATCCTTATTGCGGCATTGGCGGTGTTGGTGGAGCTGCGGGGGTGTATTTGCGGACACAGAAGGAGAGTCTGCAGAGCCTGCTGAGTCAACGGAATCGGCTGAGGCAGCCAGGATAACAGAGCCCAGAGCGCTGCGAGCAGGTTACTTCCTCGGATTCAGACGGCGGCGGCGAAGCACTCCGAGGCGGTCGGGGTAACTGTAACCGCTAGAATTGCGAGCATGCCACCGAAAACAACCTGCGGAGGGCGGGGGAAAGCTGCATATACGCTGGAACAAGGTGCAGCCCTCCGAAAGGCTTTGGAATCGCAAAAACCAAGGACTCAGGAAAATCTACCTGGAAGGAGGTTGGAAAAGACCCTGGTCTAACTCCAGGTGAGAGCACTGATAGACAAAAAAAGACCGAGTCTGGCAGCTGTAGTAGCAATACATGGGGGAGAGGGCCAAAACCAGGGGACACGAACGCTGGGGGGTCTGAAGAGTATAGCTGGTTTCTTTTCTCCAGTCACCTAGACAGACCTCTATAAAAAGGGCTCACCGGCCCGAGATAAAAATGCTGCCCCTGCTCCAGGGGGCATCGCAACCGGCCCAACCAGCCTTTAATGGGGGAGCGCAGAGAGCTATCACCCCTGGAACACAGTGGGGGGAGGATATGGAAGATAATCAAGGTAGTCTGGACCGAGATAGAGTTGGTGAGAGCACTGATGTCAACCAGCCCCATGAACTTGTCCAGGAGCCCCGACTTTCACAAGAACTTTCCAGGGGAGAAAGTGAGGAGCTGAACAAAAACACTGAGATATCTGCTGATCCAAAAGATGGAGAGCAACTGACCACAAATACGTTAGTACAAGAGATTATGGCTAGCAGTGGCCCCGACGATACTCAGGATTTTGGGGATAAGTTTTATTCAGTTACTGATGGGTCCGAGGCCACTCCCTCTGAGGCCGAAGATAGTTGCGAGGCCGTGCTCTCTAGTTCAATATCCAGCTCTGGGACTGGTATGGGAAACCCATCGAAGGATACAGTAGTAAGAATAAAGAAACTGTCAAGGAAACAGAGAGATTCCCACTCCTTGGAGAAAGCTAGTGGTGAACGCCGTCAGGCTAGCTGAGACGATTCGGACCCAACGCTAAAATGGGATTATTCAGCTACTAGGAGCACGTATTCAGAACATACAGGACGGGTGGTGGCAGGGGCGGACGAAGATTCCCCCTCTCTTCGGACAATACTGGAGTCAATTAAACAGTTTCAGGAAGAGACAAGAATGGATGGAAAAAAGAATAGGCTGGCAACCAAGAATTTACAAGGGGCAGTAAGGAAAGTAGCTAAAATATGTACAGATACTAATACAAGATTGGCCCAATTGGAAGACCGTGCAAGTCTCCTTGAAGACTGCCAGGTGAAAGACTCAGCTAAGTTCACTACCTATGACAAGCAATTCACAGATGTGCAAAGGAAGCTAGAAGATCTCGAAAATCGTCAGAGACTAAATAATCTTAGGATTCTAGGGATCGAAGAAGGGGCAGAAGGCGATGACATCAGGACCTATGCCCCGAAATTAATGAAGGGGGCTTTTCCAGAACTACATCAATGGGATTTGGAAACTGAAATCCAAAGGGTCCACCGCTTTCCTCTAACTCTAAAGAAAAGCCAACCAAGAACTCAGGAGGGGTCATCAAGACCTAGAGCGATCCTAATATATTTTGGGAATTTTCTGCTCAGAGAAGAAGTGTTTTCCAAAGCTCGCCCAAATGCTAAACGCTCTTTTGAGAATCAGTCATTTTTTACCACCCCTGATTACTGTCACACAACAGTTGAGAGATGGTGGTGGTTGAGAGAGCTGGTGGAGCTATGTCGATTGATGGGCCTGCAAGCCTATATAATGAATCCAGCAAGGCTGAAGATCATCTATAATAACTCAAGGGTTTTTACATCCGAAATCCAACATAAGGCCTATATGGACACGCTGAAGCCAGGAAATGCGAAACCCAGTCCCTAATGAAAAAGTGGCTGGCACCATTTGACTTTCTCTCTTTCCTATAGATACTAGTGTAAGAATGTGGGAGCATGCATATAAAAGGGAGGGGGAAGGGGGAAAAGGGAAAAAGGGGGGTGTATCTAGGGCAAACTAGAATACAATACGAGGTTGAGGTGGAGTGTGGGGCGGTAGGGGTAAGGGGTATTCAGCACATCACTCAGGTTAAACTTAGGCAAACAGGCGGCAAAGGTAAGCTGACTTTCAGACTCCATCATAGAGACCTTAAGTCTGCTTGCTTCATTTGGCTGAGTGGGGGGGGGAGGGGAGAGAGGGGGGATGGCAGAGAGGGTGGGGGATATAAGGAGGGAAAAAAATCATCATCATTTATTAAAGATAATCAGATTAAGATACACAGGAAAACAGCAAGAGAAATTAGAAAAATGGTATGCGGATATTCACTATTAATGTATGTGGGCTTAATGATGCGAGCAAACGTAGGAATGTGAAAGAATATTTTAGAACTCTCCGAGCTGATGTCATATGCCTACAGGAAACGCATGTTGAGGCATCACGCAAATTCTTATTGGAACAGTTGGTTTTCAACTTTTAACATGCACCACACAAGGCACTAGGGGGTGTCGATACTTGCTCAGGCTAAGGCTATAATAGCTAAGAAATGCCTTACGGACTCCTACGGCCGCTGGGCTATGGGAGAGTGTCAAACATTAGGACTGAATTTTACCTTATGCTCGACATATGCCCCAACAGTTGATGATCCGATGATATTTAATCAAATCAACACGCAGATGGCAAACTGGCCTCTTCCAATAATAATGTGCGGAGACTTTAATATTAACGGATTAAATGGCTTATGGAAATAAGACCCATAACAAGTTTGTAGGACGAAAGAGGAAACACCATAAGGCTCTAATCTAAATCATGAATGATAATGGGCTTATAGATATATGGGAACAACAAAATGCAGGCGGACGGCAGCACATATTACTCGGCACCACATAAGGCATTAGCACGATTGGATTATTTTCTGGTTTCTCCTACTTTCCTCTCTATCTCAAAAATAAGTAAGCTGCCACGCATAATATCTGATCACAATCCCTTAGTATTAGAGATTCGAATCCCAAACTCTCAGATTCAACCAACCAGCTGGTCATTTGAGCGAGTTTTACTACAAGATACTAAATATGTCGCACACATGGAAGGCTGGCTGAAGGAATTTCTCGAAATAAACAGAGGAACTGCGCAGGCTGGGATAGTTTGGGATGCCCTGAAGGCCGGTATCAGGGGGGAGACCATGAGCTACTCTATAAGATGAAATAAGGCAGAAATGGATAAGAAGATAAGGCTAATTGCCGCATTAGAGGAAGAATTGGTCAGAGTGATCAGCTCTAATCATAGTATAGAAGAGACAGTTCAGAAACTGGCCCTAGCTAAAGCTACGGCAAGGGAATCGATTGCTACAAAAGCTGCCGGAACATTTTTGGCCTGGAAGCAGGATCAATATGAATATAGCTAAAAAGTAGGGCGCATTCTAGCAGTCAAAACTCGACAGGCAACAACTAGAGGGGATATATCAGAGCTGGCCTCAGGCACTGGGGTAACCGCCACCACTCCTAAAGAGATTGGTATGGTGTTTCAGGAATTTTATCAAAATTTATATGACTCAGACGGGGACGCAGGCATAGAGGAAATAGACCACTATCTTGAGTCTGCATTAACCGATAGGTTCTCTACTGAGGACACCGCAGCTATGGAGGCTGGTTTTTCCTTAGAGGAAATCCAGGGGGCAATCAATGATCTACCGGTTGGGAAGGCGGTAGGGCCTGATCTTATCCCCTCAAATTTTATAAGAAACTTTTTCCAGCTTTGAAAGAAGATATCTGTAGACTCATGATCCAAATCCAGAGTGGAGAAGCACCCCCACACTCCTGGGGAGAAGCTCCAATGGTGGTGTTTCTGAAAAAAGGCAAACCCCCAACAGATCCGGGATCATATAGACCAATCAGCCTCATGAACAGCGATACCAAAATAAATTCAAAGATACTAGCTAACCGTTTGAGCTCAGTAATAGTAATAGGGAAGGTAATCTCTCCCAGACAACATAGGTTTATCCCAGGGAGGGGCACTGCAGACCACATGAGAAGAGTGTGTGCCTTATTTGACGGCACAGCAGCCTCATGAGACCATATGGCCCTCATACTGCTTGATGCCGAAAAAGCGCTTGATAAGGTCTCGTGGGGCTTCCTTTGGTCTGCACTAGAAAAAGTAAATGTTGGAAGAAGCTGCATAAGGGCCTTACAGGCATTATACATAAACCCCAAGATTAGACTTCGAGCTATGGGTGAGACGAGCGATGTAATCAGCATTCGGCGGGGAACCCGGCAAGGGTGTACCTGTTCCCCGCTCCTCTTTGCCTTTTATATTGAGTCCTTTATCAGGAGAATAGAGTTGAATAGAAATATCCTGCCAATAACACTGAACGAGTATGAAACTAAAATCTTAGGCTATGCAGATGACTTAGCAATCACGTCTGCAGAACCTGTCTCAGCACTGGTCGAAATAGAACAAGGAGCAGATATCTACGGGGCATTGTCTGGTTATAAATTAAACCAAGGCAAGACACAAATTGTGGCTAATAACAAAATCACACTGGCAGATCAAAGAGTAACAGATTCAGCTACTTACCTTGGAATAATAATGAGATCAGATTTAACAAAACTAGTGGAAAAAAATCTGGCCCCTGAAATCAAAAAATTTAACAAAGATCTAGACAGAATGAGTAATCTGCACCTGACGATAGTAGGCTGCTGTAATATACTAAAAATGATATTCCTCCCAAAAATCTTGTATTTATTTAGGACCATTCCATTGAAATTTAGCAATAATTGGTTTAAAGAGATTGAAGGAGTCGCCAACCGTTTTATCTGGGCACAAGGTAAAACGCGAAGGGCTATTAAATTTATGTCCCTCGCCAGGGATAGAGGGGGCTTGGCAGTGTTGGACCCGGGGTCACCGGTCCGACTAGGGTAGCTTGGCACAAAGTGGAAAGGCCTAACTCCAAGGCAATCGTGTTGTACTTGCGTCACACTCACCACAGTAACTCAGCGCACCTCCACTTAAAAATGACACCACACCGTCTTTTTAGAAAAAGTAGAAAAACTTTCTTTCCTTTGAGATTATTTTTCAGTTGTATCAACAATAACGTTTCATCATTTTAAATACTTCACATTAGATTTCCTGTCTCTCGAAACACAAGTTATTGCATCAGTTCATGTCAGGCTAGTGAACCTTACTCATTTGCATCACTAACAGCAGGTAAAAACGTATATTCATTTCAGGCCAACCCTCATTTGAATTTTAGGAGCGATTAATGTTAATGTTAATGTAAGCCGAACTTTTTGAGCGCACGGCTACCCCAAAAGGTGTCCCGGCGCTTTAGCAAAGAGGCCCGGAGAAACAGGAAAACCAAAGGCATACACACTACAGTTGCCGCGAGTTACTTGGTGAAGAGCAAAGTCTTCAGCTCCTTCCTGAAAGCCAGGAGGTTGTTCGCTTTCCGAAGGGAAAGTGGGAGCTCGTTCCACAAGCAGGCTGTCACGTGTTGGAAGGAGCGACCTCCCATCCGGACACGTTTGACCACAGGCACCTCCATCTTGGCCAGGTCCGCCGACCGCAATGACCTGCGTGGCACATAGAAAGCAGTACGCTTCCTCAGATAGTTAGGGCCAATCGCATGGAGAGCTTTAAACGCCAGAGTGAGGAGTTTAAATCTGATTCTCCCAGAGATTGGCAGCCAGTGCAGCCTAGCCAGGAGCACTGAGGCGCTGGCTCTCCTGGGCAGGCCGTAGATGGCTCTGGCCGCCGAATTCTGAGCAATCTGCAGTCTGGATAACAGATACTTAGGTAGGCCTGCAAAGAGCGCATTTGCATAGTCCAGGCGGGATCCCACAAGCGCCTGGACTACATTCCTACGGTACTGCAGTGAAAGCAGAGGAAGAAATTTCCTAAGCATCTTGAGGATGCTGAAACATTTCCCTGCTAATCCCAGGATGTGTGGACGAAAGGAAAGATCAACGTCAAACACCACTCCGAGATTTTTTACCTGAGTGGATGGTTTCTCTGGGGGGGACATGTCCTGGGGCCACCATGTCTTCCAGCCCGGGTCAGGGTCACAGCCGAAAAAGAGCAGCTCAGACTTGTCTGAGTTGCATTTCAGGCTGTGCCGCTGAAACCACGCAAAGACTGCACTCAGACAGTCCTTAATTCTGCCGCCGTTGAAGACCTCTCCCTTCCTGCAGGTGAACAAAAGCTGGGTGTCATCAGCGTATGAGATGACCCGGGCCCCAAACGCCTCCGCTACCTCCGCTAGAGGGGCCATATATATGTTGAAAATGGTGGGGCTCAAGATAGAACCTTGAGGCACCCCCACCTCCAGCGAAGGCATTTCGGCCGAGAACGGCGGAGCCCAGATCACCTGTCGGCGGTCGGCAAGAAAGGATTGAAACCAGTCCAGCACCGTCCCTTAGGAAGGCCTAGAGGCAAATTACCAGGACACCTCATTAATTTGGTTCACACATTTGGGTAAATCAATTGTCACACAGAGCAGTGCCTAAAAATGGGCAAAGCAGGAATATACATCAAGCTACTCATGCATAAAGTAAATACTGAAAGATCTTCATCCTATGTGGTCATGGCATACATTAACTTTAGCAGAGCATTAACAGTCATGTATTAAATCAGGCAAGAGTACATGAGTCTTAGAAAGTAACCCTGCCGCCTATAGTTTAATTGGCAATGCCCTGATTCCAGGACAGCTTTAAGTCACATGGGAAAAGTACACCTCTCCTGTGGTTTAATAATTAACTCCGGAGTCGTGTTTTCCCCCACCTTTCCCCCTTGACTTAACTCCCTGCTAACTTCTGTCGAAGAAGTTCTTGTACACTGTCCAATGGATGGTGGTTGGAAGGGATTAGAGCTTCCTCGCTTGTACTCTCCTCCTAACACTAGAGGCGAGCCCCCGATGACAAAACCCCCACCGGAGGCAGGGCGCGCCTCCACAACAATTCCTCCTCCTTACTCCGGGCCACTCCCTTCTCAACACTAGGAGCGGAGTTCACGCCGGGGATCAGGCACGCCTCCTCGGCAGCTCCTCCCTCCAGCCAGGGCGCGCCTCCTTTAAGCCTGCCCGCTCCCTCCTGTCAACACCGGGGCGGGACTCTGTTCCGGCGTCCGCTGCTTGGAAACTGCCTCCTCCATGCCGCGCACACCCTGTCAGCGCCGGGACTCCCCTCGTTCTCCTCAGTCCGCGTTCCTCAAAGCCCCGGACTCCTTCCTCTCCCCTCCGCCAGGCGGATCCAGTCGACCAGAGCTCTGCCGGCTCCGATATACCAGAATCCCGCTACCACCTCAGAAGACCCGCCGGGGCAGCAGCGGTGAGGCCACAAGAGCGCGGGGAAATCAGGTCAGTCCGAGGGCACAAAGTGACAGGCTCAGCGGGTTACAGCTGGGCAACTTGGTGACGGGTCAAGCCGGGCGCGGTGTTGCAATTATCACAGAGGACTATTGTACCAAGGTTCAGCCCCTTTCGGAAGGCAGCCCCACTCACCCTCACCAGGCTGGTCAAGTTCTCTTAGGCCTCAATCTGGTCTTCCACTTGTGGCACTTGTTGTATTGTCGTTTTAAGCGTCAATCTCCTCACAGGGCCAGATCAATGGGCTGGGGGTAGCATCACATAAAAGATTAGCAGCCCCTGAAGGCAGTCAACCCTTCCACCATGTGCCAGCCTCCTCACTCCACAGCCTGTACTCCCAGTTGACCTCTCTCCATCTACCACACCTAGCTTCTCCAAAAAGGCCGCCCAACATTTCATCTTATATAGCCTGGGCCCAGAGTGTCCAGAGTGGACCAGAGGGTTCTGGAACCCCTCATGTCACCCTATGGCTCCAAGCTGTGAGGTAAATCTTGAAAGTTGGCAGGCCACCATTTTGTAGAGGATCTCCTACTCTTCCTCCATTTTAAAGGAGCATCTGCGCCTCATTTTTAATTAGTAACAATGGAGCGCCCAGAGACTCAAAAATGGAAGGCAAAAAGGGAAGAAAAATAAGGAGGGACCACCCAAAGGGCTGACGGGTCTAACAGGCAGCACCTGACTTCAGGGCATATTATTGGGCGTCGGTCCTACAATATACGAGGGGGCTACTAGGAGGCTCTACCTCTGATAAATGGAGGGGAGGGGATGGCGTGCCAGATATCTATGAACTTTTAATAACTGAGGCCAATAACTGGCTTCTAATGTTCAGTGAGGTAAGCTATCACAAGAAAGAGAAGTTTAAGACACTTGGCGCAGCAATAATGGTTTGGACCTGTCAGTAGTTTCTGAGGTTGCTGGGGTCATCAGAGGGCTTCTTCAAGAGTGGTCTGGTCTTTGCATGTTTCCATCATCCAGGAAGGTTTATGTGGAGGTGTTAA
Organism: Lissotriton vulgaris; assembly: GCF_964263255.1. Lineage (NCBI taxonomy): Eukaryota > Metazoa > Chordata > Amphibia > Caudata > Salamandridae > Lissotriton > Lissotriton vulgaris. The sequence continues at coordinate 21,982,607 of NC_141686.1, read as the reverse complement.
GGATGCTGGTGAGTTCTGCACTGATTGGGTTGACTTCAAGGTTGAAGAGATCGTAGGGGAAGGGGTCAATGGGAGCCCCGGAGTGGATGGATGACCTGATGGTTGTGGTGGTCTGGGTGACCAGGTGGTTATCATCTGGCTGGTGTTCGCTGGTTGACCATAACTAATTACGATCTAATTGTGGAGACCACAAGCACTTAAAGTTAAGCTGAGCTCTATGACATGTCCATAAAGAGTAAAATATAAAGACAGGTACGTACTGAGACATTGCTCCACATGGGAATCCTAATAAAGTGGCTGCATAACAAATAATAATGTGTAGACGCGTGTAGCAAGCGTTTACAAGTTGTCTCGTATGTCGGCGCAGGAGTATATTATTACCTGAACTCCAATGATCTTCAATGGTCTATCCAGTTGGAATTGTGCACGCGTGCGAATGACAGTCTTGGGAAGCAGTCTCTAGCCCTGAGAAAGCTCACAGAGTGCCTAATCACACCTGTGAAGGGCGGGAATAGTGATGAAAGTGAGATGGCCAGGGGGTTTTCAGTTATCGAGGGTCCTTAACTGAATAATCACCCATGAGCGATATGTGGATCTGGGAGCCATGTGAGTCCACAAGAAATACAACTTGGAAAAATAATAGCAGAGATACTAAAAAGTGTTTCTCCTGAAACCTGGTATAGAAATCAAGTGTTGAAGGAAATAATGAGGTTAAGGTGTATGAAATGGGAGGAGATGTGGTTACATTGTTCTAAGAAAGCGTTCCAGACTTTATTTACGTCATTTTCCTGGGATAATCAATTGAGTGTTCCTGTGCTCAAACCCCCTTATTCAGTAAAATTGTGAATGCTTAGACATGAGCTAAATGCTGATTTAAAGCCCATCGTAAAAGGATTAGACAGTCACACGTTCTTTAAGAATAGATTGTCCTTTGTACACATGTAATATTAAAGGTTTACTTTACGTTAGGTGGATAACAGAGGTGAAAGGGATACCGCAGAAGGATTTTATTTTAAAGTAATGTGGAACGAAGGCATAAAACACACACAAGCACACCATCTCCGCCTTTTGAAAAGCATCAAGAAACAAACTGCAAGGGTTGTCTGATGATGCAAGCGAAGAATTATTTCGCGGTGGTTCAGTGAGGGTAATTCTACAGCTTTAGTGACTGGAGGCAGAGGCTGCAACGATCTTTAGCAATGAGATGTGGGATTATATCAGTACCACCGACACAGAGAGATAAAAAAAATACTTTTTGAGATCACATTTGTGGCTGGACCTTGTGTATTCCGTTAGCACCTCTAAGGTAACATATTGGTATCATTCCTCGTCTACACCAAGTAGGTTATTTTACTAATCTCCATATTAAGCCACATGATGGCATCTATGTTATATCATTACTGGATACTCTCTCAATTCGGGGTTCCAATAAAAACCACTAGTTGAAAGACGCTAGGAGTATTCTCAAGAAAACAAGCCATGAGGAACTATTGTAAAGTGATTAGGTAAGTGGCAGGACACTTCTTTGTAGTTGCAAGATAGGTTTATTAAGAACACAGCAGAGCGCGCACCTCGCCAGCTGACCAGATATCAAACTGACAAGAGTGGAACTCTCAAACAGTACAAGGTAGAATGCACACAGGTATTCTGGGAGGCTGGGGAGGCGGGAACACGAAGGAAGGACTAATGACCACAAGCGGTCATCTTGTGAGGATCACAAGTGTACTACATGAACCATGATCAAACCCAACTTTATTAAAAACTGAGTACACAGGAGATGGTCAAGAACAAAAAATGGCCTGCCGCAGGAGACATTGCTCCAAGATGCTGGATGTGGTACACTAAAATCTTGTTATTTGTCTATCAAGATATCTGAAAATTGTAACCATGCTTGTGATTACTCGTTAAACATGCTGAAACAGTGTAAGTCAAATTTAAGTGGGGAGTGTTCTCAGCCTGCGCCTGCACCTACATGTGCAAAAGGCGTAAATATGAGATTAAAGAGGACAACCATTATTGTAGGAAGGGTACAGTGAATCAGTTGTGCAATGTAGGTTCTTTTTTACGAAATCAGTGAGATACCCCGGCCAAAGCTTGTATATCTTTGTGTACGTCCTGCAGTACTACTTGGTATGGTGGCTTCTTACACATAGTCAGCCTGGTCAATTACCCAGCCATTCTATGCAGGATGAGTAATGTTTCAGAAACAAGGGGCTGCGCCAAATGAGATATATGCTTCCATTTATTAAAAAAGGCATGTTGCATTATTTGTTGTTCATGAATTTCCTATGATCACATTGCTTTTGTTTGTACATTCATTTTGTGTATGCCAAGGCTTGTAGCTAAGGACAATAAAGTGCTCGAAGAAACAGCATCCCTACTTGCATTCACTCATCATGTTAATGAATACCACAAGTGCTCCTTGTCTTCACACTGTGTATTGCTAAAACCTCTGGCTAGATGTGTGTAGCCCTAGACAGACTTAAGTGTCAAAAGGGATTAAGGAAAATCCCAGCTAATATTCACATTACCCTCTTGTTCCCTTTCCAAAGACAGGGAGAGTGAAAATGAAATGTGTTCTAAAGACTCTAATCCGCCAACACTCTAAGCGCTTTATTGTATACTGCGCTTTACAAAGAGAGCTTCTTTGGTTTCCATGGTGACTACAAACAGGAACATGAGCCCGTGTTCTTGAAAAACTAGACAAAGAGAAAAATGCTCTAAGCGTGATAGATCACATTTGATAAGGTTGTCTAGACTTTTAAAACACTGCATTTTCAAAGCGTCAAAATGGATAATACTGCAGAATTAATGGAAGCCTCGTGCCGTACCAGGAATTTCAGCTTAGGAAGTAGACAAAAATTAAAGGTCGACCACTTTTCGATCCCTTTGTACGATTTACTGTGGTTAGAGGGATGGGCCCGTCGCTCCAGGAAACATCGCCTGGCCCTCAATATGTGTTCATAATGAACTCGGAGCCAAGGGGAGTCAAATGCACACTCATCGTTCAGAATGGCCAGGAAAAGGCAGACCCATCCGTAGAGACCTTTGATTAAAACTAATGAAAACAAAGTGAAAATATGATCACTTCACTTGCTCATCTTATGAGAAGGGGCCTTCGCTTAGTTACAGAGTATGCTGAAATGCGGCTGGTTAGTTTACTGATCCAAAAACAAGGCACTAGCTTCTTTTAATCCTCGGAATAATATCGGAATGGCTGATTTTTAATATCAAGGGGAACAATTAAGGACATGCAAAGTTTTTATTAGGTGCGCTTAGTCTTGCAGTTATTGGCCATCCTTAGATTAATGATACGTCCACGCCTTTGCGCATACTTCTACTCACGCAAGTGTTAGATGACTCTAGTAACTCGTAAGCCTTATGGGGGTGAGTATATACTCAACCAACCTTGTTCTCGCGAGGACTCTCACCCTTATCATGCTGGTTACGCACTGCGTGCAAGTGCATACCTTGCTTACATTTCCATCGTGAGTGCTCTTAAACCAGCATTGCCTAGGGTGGAAGAGAAGGGAGGCTCGCCGCTCCAGGCATTGACTGACAAGGTGCCCTAATAGTTAACCAGAGTGGATTAGATAACTCCGCTGGTAATCAAAGGTCGCTGAAAATCCTTAGAGGCAATGTCGCGGTCTGGCCACTAAGTTGACGAATGATAACTGACGGGAGTTTGTGAGGACTTTTGATGTAGTTCGGCTTCCGGACACCTGCTCGACAAATGAGGTTTGTTGCGGGGGTTACTCGTCTTACTCAGCCGTGCTACTCCCTCGCTGGTTGGTTAGGCACGGGCAGGGCTAGCTCCCTGGCTCAAAAGATCTTTGGGGTGTAGCACTGCTGCACAAAGCACCCATTCTGATTTCACACAGGCTTTCCACTTGGTATGGGATGGTGGTTTTATTCTGTGTGTTGTACAGTTTTATAATAACAATTTCACATGCTTTATCAACCCCAACTTTGCACTGCTTTTTATAAAAAAAAATTGACCGCTATAAAGGGGAGTTGCAATCACAGAGGTGTGGGCTGAACGTGATTTTGGCCGGTGATTTAAATGCCAAACTAGGCAGTGAAGCCTCCATTTATGGTGAAAGCCCATTCTGAGCAGACGTGCACCCTGCAGGGACAAGATCAGAGAGGTTATTAAATGTCTCCAGGTTTGATTTGTGTAATGCAATAGAGATCACAGGGGTGACCTGTAACGATATCCCCACCTATGTTTCTGGTGAACGCAAGTCAGTGATTGAATACACTTTTGTCTTTAGGCACTTAGCTTTTCACTGCGTAGCTCTAGCTGCCTGTCTCTGTAGTTAGCATCCGTTAGAGCGCCAAGACGCCTTCGGGCATTCCTGCGCTTTACAAATGGACAAATCAAATCAAATCAAATCCTAGTGCCGCTGCTTTTTGATTGGGCAATTGAGTGGAATATGTTTAGTTATCATAATCCACTGAGTATAGTAGTGGCTACACCAGCAGTGAGGCCATCTGTGTTTCGGGTAGGTGGGGGTGATTTGGGATTAAAAGATAATGGCTGAAGGCGAGTCTGGAGGGGGGGTAAACACGGAAGGGATCATGTCAAAACTCTGTGTAGCCCATCTTTCATTACCTGACCGCTGTTTAATACCCAACCTCGAACCCACACTTTCCGTGGTAGCATTTGAAGAGCTGGTAAGTGGTGAGGGATCTCTTAATGAAATCAGCTACACAGAACTTGACTCGTCACCGTCCTTGGTTTGATGCTAGATGTTGGAAGGTTTTGGAACAACTTCAATGGGCTCTTCAGATTGAACCTGGAGTTCGGAGTGCGGTTTCTGAGCTAAGGACGGAGTATAATCTTGCCCAGATGAGTAGGAAATGTGAATTGCAGCAGGATTCCCGGGCCAACTTGGTTAGGGACGCAAAAGGAGAAATAAAAAAATATTTTGGGTAACCACTAATAATTTTAGCCAGGAATAGAACGACAAAGGCATCACTGCAGGCTAATATTAGTCCGGCACAGTGGTTTACCCATTTTAGGTCTATTTATAACCTTGATGCGCCGAGTATGTCTTGTGTCCCTTCTGCATCTGTGTCTTACCCCCTGGAAATTGACTTTTCCCTGGCTGAAATGATTCACCCATTATTGCCAGCACTGCTAACAAGGCTCCTGGGCCAGAAGGGGTTCCAATGTACTTTAAAAAAAAATCAATCTTGATTTCTGGGCCCCATTGATTACTAATTGTATAATTCAGGCGTACAAATCTGCTTTGCCTCAGCCCTGGAAAACTGCAATCATAGTGCCTGTCTTTAAAAAGGGGAAAAGGTGCGATACACGATGCTACCACCCCATTTCTCTTCTAGGCAGATGGTTTCTTGAACAGGAGTATGACGGTGGCATATTTCCCGGGTATAGGAAAGTGGCTCAGTCGATGGAGGCATTGAGGAGGAGTATTAACACTTCACTGATCAGTAGGAGTCATTTTGTGCAGGCAAGGAAGAGGCAAGTGTCAGCTAAGCCCCCAAGTAGATGGTCTTCATGGTAGCAGCTATTTCGCTGGTGGTGTCGGCGGACCATGAGGTGAGGGTTTGTTCTTCTGTCATTATGGGAAGTTGAGTTGTGACAGTGGCAAGTTGTGGCCGAGGTTTAGAGTTGCTGTATATGCAAGTGATTTTGTTACAGAAGAATTCTGAGAGCTTGTTGCAAAGTTCTTGTGAGAGGGTGATGTTAGAAGCAGCAACAGACAAATCTTTGAAGATGGCGAAGATTTCCTTGATGTTGTTACGTGTCACCGCCAATGTGATCTGCAAGAGATGTGCCCTTGGTGTTCCTTATCAGCTGGTTGTTAGAAATGGGATCCCCGGCTGGCCAGGGCTTTCGCCAAAGTCAGTCAGAGACCACCACTCCTAAGTCAGGGCAAGGGAGTTACACGCCAAGATAACCCCAGCTCACCCTCTAGGTAACGTGGCGCGAGCAGCAAGGCTAAACTTGGAGGCGATATGAGTTAAGTATTTGCGCACGCACCCCAGCAACAACACCCAAGGCCCACCACAAAGGAAACTCAACACAAGGTTATGTAAAAATAGCCTTTGTATTACACCAAAACACATTAGATAAAAACACACACTTTACAATGTGCCAGGGGCACGGGCAGAATTTACAGGGGATATTTACAAGACAGGGCCACCTGGACCACTGTCAGGAATCAGCACTTTTAGAAGTAACACTTTTTAGAAATAGCACTTAGAATGTAAAATTACATTAGCACAAAATAGCACACAACCAGTAATCACTGGTAACCAGGACCCCACTAGCACCACCTGTACTAGGGAGAAAACAACCACCTAAGTATCACAATACCTGTAGGGGTGTAAGAACATAACACATGATGCAATGCATAACATTCATTCAGAGGTGTAAGGAGGGAAAACACATGATGCATCACAATACATTCAGAGGTGTAAGCAAAAATGAACAATTGCGCCAAACTCACGTAAGTCACCACCTGTGACTGTCCCTAGGCCCTCTGGCCTTGTTGGGGCTAGGACGCCCTGTGTCCAATGTCAGGGCCTAAACGTGGCAGTTGCCCACAAAGTGCTGGGCAACTGGGTAGCACAATGATGGGGCCAACACGATGGGGGAGCCTCACAGCCTCTGCAGAATGACTGTCCCCTTGGAGCCTCTCAGGCTCAAAATAACTGATGCCCCTAGAGCCTCTCTGGGCTCTCAAGAAAGGACTGTGGCACTGAGTCTCTCAGGACTCTAAAGCAGCATATGGGCAGGAAACAAAATGCCCTCGCGGGCCTCCCAGGGCTCGTCACCACTTTGCCCCCTGAGCCCCACTGGGCTCTAAGCAAACAAATGCCCCGTCGTTGGAGCCTCGCTGGGCTCGGAACACATGCGGCCCTCAACACTGCCCCCGGAGGTCGCGCTACAGAGAGGGGGCGGGGCGGACACCGGCAATGTGTCCCGACGCCCACCTCTCCTATTTGCAAGCGCCTGCACTCACCGGGTCTCCTGCGGCGGCGGCTGCAGACTTCCTCTGTTGCTCCGGGGCGGAGCGGGCTACGCACTGGGTCCGGAAGAGGCGGGGTGGGCTCTCGTCCTCCTCCTTGATGGCGACGCACCCTCGGCGGGGCTCTCCCAGGGCACAGGAACCCGGCGGGACCAAAAGCACTTCTGGGTCATCCTGTTGTCCCTCTTTCTCCTGGGCAGTACGTGCGGCCGGCGCCCCAGCCGCAATTAGGCCGCCATTTCCACGACGTCCTCGAGGACGCTCCTTCCGTTGCCAGGCAACCCTCCGGCCAGGCTGAATCTCGATAGGCTAGCGGGACAGCCAATGGCAGCGCGGCCCTGCAGACGAGCCCCCAGGCTCCGGGTCGCGCTGCTGAGGCAGGCAGGAACTTCTTCTCGCCGCAATCCGGGGTAGCCTCCCGGGAATTTACAAATATAAGCGAGGTGGCACTCGCTTGGGCGGCAATGTCCCTGGCAGGGTGGGCACCTGCCAGGGGGCTCCCAGATCGGCAAAGAACGGGGCAAATGCCGGGTGGGCACCGGCTCTCACCAATAAAGCGCTCCTAGCGCTAGGAAGAAAATAACGCGCTCTCAAGCGCTAGAGGCCCAAACAAAGCGCTCCCAGGCGCTAGGAGCCAACAAGCCCAGCAAAAGTCCTCCTAGGCAGGCAGGGGGCAGGGCTGGGCCCAGAGCCAGCACACTGGGTCTCCAGGCAGGGAGACACTCCAAGTGGCGGTCCTCTGGCCCAGCAGCAGCAACAGCAGCCCCCTCAGGATCCTGGAACAAGAACTGTTTCAGTGGGGACACAGCCCCATTTTTATACACCAAATCCTTTGTTCTGGCACAGGGTGGGGGCAGACCCAGTCGCAGCTGGTCCTTGAGTACCCTTGATGGCCCAACCACCCCTTTCTTTCACTGGCAGGGCTAGGGTCATCAGTCACACCACAGGGGGGCGGAGCCAGCATTGTCTGGGGAAAACCCAGCCTCACTCAGGCCACAGGTACACTCCTCCCCAGCCATCAGCATGCTAATCTCCCACTCACCACCGGGCAGACCCATCCAGCCTTCCTGGAGCCAGGCTCAACAGCCAGCTCCAGCCAATCACACGCCAGGCATATTTTATATTACTATGCCAACTCCTAGAAGTAGCACTTCTACATATGACACACTCATGCAACACACACCATTGCGAAGCATTCACTCTCACGAGTTCGCACATATCAATCAATCAATCAATCAAAGACATTTATAGAGCGCACTACTTACCCGTAGGGTCTCAAGGCGCTAAGGGGGGGGGGGGGGGGGGGGTGCCGTTACTGCTCGAACAGCCAGGTCTTGAGCTTCTTCCTGAAGGAGAGGTGGTCTTGGGTCAGGCGCAGGTCGGCCGGGAGGGAGTTCCAGGTCTTGGTGGCCAGGTAGGAGAAGGACCTTCCTCCAGTGGTCGCTCTACGGATGCGTGGGACGGCGGCGAGGGCGTGGCTGGCGGAACGGAGGTGGCGTTTGGGAGCGTAGAAGTTGATCCGGTTGTTGAGGTAGCTCGGGCCTTGATCGTGTAGGGCTTTGTGTGCGTGGGTGAGGAGACGGAAGGTGATTCTTTTGTTGACGGGGAGCCAGTGCAGGTCTCTCAGGTGTCCGGAGATGTGGCTGTTTCGTGGGATGTCGAGGATGAGTCTGGCTGAAGTGTTCTGGATCCGCTGGAGTCTCTTCTGGAGCTTGGCGGTGGTTCCGGCGTAGAGGGCGTTGCCGTAGTCCAGTCGGCTGGTGACGAGGGCCTGGGTGACGGTCTTCCTGGTCTCCGTGGGGATCCACCAGAAGATCTTCCGTAGCATGCGCAGGATGTTAAAGCACGACGAGGAGACGGCGTTGACTTGTCTGGTCATGGAGAGGGAGGAGTCCAGGATGAAGCCCAGGTTGCGTGCGTGGTTCGTCGGTTTGGGTGCGGTGCCCAGGGCGGGGGGCATATCAGATTCGAACCTGTACACCCCACGCATCAGGAACTACCAGGGACACATACATTCCCCATGCATTCCTATGGGAGGGCAGGCCTATCTCATCACATGCACTCAGAGTGCGCACGCACTTTCCACTGGGACACAGTGAAAGTGCGCAGAACCCAAAAATCACCATCACCAGGTCACCATTACAAGCAAAAAGTCTAGGGGTGAACCTGCCATAAGGGCCAAGTCCAACACAACCCCCTTCCAGCCAAAACGCAGGGGAGAACAATCACCACCGTGATGGACTTCCCTGCTTGGGGCGATAGAACACGGACGCGGGCCCGCAACTGCAGGGACACCCTCCTGTTCTACGCCACGGTGAACCCATGGGATTCCTTCTCAACACACTGTCTGGACCAACTGGGCTACCCCACTGGTACTCCCGAGCTGTCCGCGGCCAGGACCAGGCCCTGGGCCACCCAGGTGCCACCGGTCCTTGCCAATTCGCAGAGCGGGGGGTAGTAACCCCTGGCACATAGTAGCCATTCTCCACTCTTCCTGTCTGCAAGACAGGACTAGACTGCCACTGGTTCTCCAGCCTAGGGCCTACAACCTCAGGCGGACCAGGAGTCTCAGGGAAGGCTCTCCTCCCCCTACCTCTTCTTCTAGGGTTCCTCCTCCTCCTGCGAGGGGTACTCTTACAACGCCACTCCAACCCAGGGCTTATCCCCTCAGGCTGCACCGGGGTCAGAGGTGGGCTTTCCCACCCTCTGCACCCCCTTCCAGAAGTCTGCCCTCTCCCAACTGGAGAAGTTCCTCTGGAAGAAGAACCGGTCAGGACACTAGTTACAGTCGTCCTACCCTTGAGGTCAGGCTGACCCTGAACCTGGCCTCCCAACCTCCGGTCTAAAACCTTTGGCGGAATATTTGCCTGGCACTCCAGGACTTCTGGGGACTCACACACAATCCCCCTGAGGCTGACACATGACCCATGTGTCGTGTGACTGTCTGCCTGGCGCAGATCTCCCGCCTCCTGTCCACCTGACAGTGCGCAAAGATCCCTCAGCACAGAAGTGGCGCCACCCGGGTCCCCCCAAGAAGATCTAGCCCAACTGGCTAGTCTCTGGTCCACTAGTGCATCCACTGGGAAACTCATCCCCCAATCACTTCTCACTTCGGACTTCTGTGCACTCCCCCCTGGAGTAGCATAGCCGGACACTGGAACCCCTGGAGCTCTAGTTACAGACGCTCCAGGTTCCCTAGACACTAGGAGATCCTCCTCAAGTGTACTAACAGGACAGCCTAGGTCCCTAACCTGGTGTTCCCTCAAGAAACCACCCAGGTTCTGAGATAGGGTTTTGGGCCTCTGGGGACTCTCAGCCTCCCACTGACTCCTGCTCCACTGAGCCAGGTAGTCAGCCCCTCCACCCCTCTCACTATACTGGGACCTAGCTGGGCTACACTGAGCCTCTTCCACCACGCTGGGATGGAAGATACCTATACCACTACTGTTGGACTCACTCACTAGGGACTCTAAAGAACCTCTGGTGCCTTCCCAGCGGTCTGCTTCATCTGCAAGCTCACATGCATCAGACAATCCACACCCCAACAGGTGTGTGCGCAGCCCTGGAGAACAACAACTGAGCAGGTGCTCCTTGACAATCAGCTCAAACAAGACATCAAAATCATCTTTCGTGTGAACCTTTACCCAATCAAACAGTGTATCACAACATTCATCCTCAAATTCCACCCAAGACTGGTGAGACAGCTTCCTACTGTCCCTGAACTTCACCCTTAACTCCTCCTCTGGGGAAACAGGTACCAGACTGGGGGAACTGGGACTGGGATTTCCTACACTGAGATTTAAATAGCTGCCACCACTGGACTCAACCCTCCCCGGGGAATCCAGACAAGCAACACTGCGCGCAGGGGATAGTCTACCCTCCAGAGCTACTTCGCCTCTGGTGGAGGCCCTCTCAGCCTCCTCTATCCTTTCCTGCGCTAAGACCCTCTCAGTCTCTAGCTGTTGCTTCTTAACCTCCAGCTGTTGCTTTCTAACGCCCAGCTGTGCCATAGCCTGGGCATGCTCTAACTTGAGCTTCTCTAAAGCCAGATGGTGCTCCCTTTCTCTCCTCCTATCCTCCAACTCCTCTGGGGACAAGTAAAGGGATGAGGCGCTGCCTCCTACGCTGGACTCAGCAAGGGACTCCCTATCTATGGGGTCCTCACTATCTGCTGGCGTCCCTGTGCTATCATTTTCTTCCTCTTCTCCTGAATCTTCAGGGCTCCCCACAGACCCACCACCCTCATGGTGTGAGACCCGGGCCCTTTCCTCACTGCGCTCAAGATCCCACTGACCCTTTTGCCATAGGATCAGGCTGCTCCTAAGTTCGGACTGAGTGTCTGACTCATCCACCCCTATGTCTCTCTCTTCACAGAACCTTACCAACTCTCCCATACTGTATCCAAACAGATCACAGAAATCAAAAGCAGGCTCCATTCTGGCGGACGTTCTGGTGAAAAGATTACACAGGGAACCTAGGGGTCTGGGCTTAACACAGGAGTACACAATTCACAAAGGTTCAGCAAGTTCCCTCTCCCAGAGAACTCACACTCACTTGCCTAGTGCCACACACCATTCATTCACACACAACCCCCCCTCGGACTGGTAAGGCAGTTTCTACCACCCCTGATTCCTCAACCTGACCACACGTGACACAGGTACCAAACTCTGGGCGCGGGGCAGGGGAATAAATGTACTTGACACAATTGCACAATGATACCTTTTGGAGAAGAAAATAATGGAACTTCAAAAACAATAATCCCCTAAAATGTGGTCATCTAAAATGCAGAGTTTTGTAGTGTGGCCTGTCGCCACTGTGGTACAACGCAAACACAAATCCTTATCCTCACCGCTGCGTCCAATGTTAGAAATGGGATCCCCGGCTGGCCAGGGCTTTCGCCAAAGTCAGTCAGAGACCACCACTCCTAAGTCAGGGCAAGGGAGTTACACGCCAAGATAACCCCAGCTCACCCTCTAGGTAACGTGGCGCGAGCAGCAAGGCTAAACTTGGGGGCGATATGAGTTAAGTATTTGCGCACGCACCCCAGCAACAACACCCAAGGCCCACCACAAAGGAAACTCAACACAAGGTTATGTAAAAATAGCCTTTGTATTACACCAAAACACATTAGATAAAAACACACACTTTACAATGTGCCAGGGGCACGGGCAGAATTTACAGGGGATATTTACAAGACAGGGCCACCTGGACCACTGTCAGGAATCAGCACTTTTAGAAGTAACACTTTTTAGAAATAGCACTTAGAATGTAAAATTACATTAGCACAAAATAGCACACAACCAGTAATCACTGGTAACCAGGACCCCACTAGCACCACCTGTACTAGGGAGAAAACAACCACCTAAGTATCACAATACCTGTAGGGGTGTAAGAACATAACACATGATGCAATGCATAACATTCATTCAGAGGTGTAAGGAGGGAAAACACATGATGCATCACAATACATTCAGAGGTGTAAGCAAAAATGAACAATTGCGCCAAACTCACATAAGTCACCACCTGTGACTGTCCCTAGGCCCTCTGGCCTTGTTGGGGCTAGGACGCCCTGTGTCCAATGTCAGGGCCTAAACGTGGCAGTTGCCCACAAAGTGCTGGGCAACTGGGTAGCACAATGATGGGGCCAACACGATGGGGGAGCCTCACAGCCTCTGCAGAATGACTGTCCCCTTGGAGCCTCTCAGGCTCAAAATAACTGATGCCCCTAGAGCCTCTCTGGGCTCTCAAGAAAGGACTGTGGCACTGAGTCTCTCAGGACTCTAAAGCAGCATATGGGCAGGAAACAAAATGCCCTCGCGGGCCTCCCAGGGCTCGTCACCACTTTGCCCCCTGAGCCCCACTGGGCTCTAAGCAAAGAAATGCCCCGTCGTTGGAGCCTCGCTGGGCTCGGAACACATGCGGCCCTCAACACTGCCCCCGGAGGTCGCGCTACAGAGAGGGGGCGGGGCGGACACCGGCAATGTGTCCCGACGCCCACCTCTCCTATTTGCAAGCGCCTGCACTCACCGGGTCTCCTGCGGCGGCGGCTGCAGACTTCCTCTGTTGCTCCGGGGCGGAGCGGGCTACGCACTGGGTCCGGAAGAGGCGGGGTGGGCTCTCGTCCTACTCCTTGATGGTGACGCACCCTCGGCGGGGCTCTCCCAGGGCACAGGAACCCGGCGGGACCAAAAGCACTTCTGGGTCGTCCTGTTGACTCTCTTCCTCCTGGGCAGTACGTGCGGCCGGCGCCCCAGCCGCAATTAGGCCGCCATTTCCACGACGTCCTCGAGGACGCTCCTTCCGTTGCCAGGCAACCCTCCGGCCAGGCTGAATCTCGATAGGCTAGCGGGACAGCCAATGGCAGCGCGGCCCTGCAGACGAGCCCCCAGGCTCCGGGTCGCGCTGCTGAGGCAGGCAGGAACTTCTTCTCGCCGCAATCCGGGGTAGCCTCCCGGGAATTTACAAATATAAGCGAGGTGGCACTCGCTTGGGCGGCAATGTCCCTGGCAGGGTGGGCACCTGCCAGGGGGCTCCCAGATCGGCAAAGAACGGGGCAAATGCCGGGTGGGCACCGGCTCTCACCAATAAAGCGCTCCTAGAGCTAGGAAGAAAATAACGCGCTCTCAAGCGCTAGAGGCCCAAACAAAGCGCTCCCAGGCGCTTGGGGCCAACAAGCCCAGCAAAAGTCCTCCTAGGCAGGCAGGGGGCAGGGCTGGGCCCAGAGCCAGCACACTGGGTCTCCAGGCAGGGAGACACTCCAAGTGGCGGTCCTCTGGCCCAGCAGCAGCAACAGCAGCCCCCTCAGGATCCTGGAACAAGAACTGTTTCAGTGGGGACACAGCCCCATTTTTATACACCAAATCCTTTGTTCTGGCACAGGGTGGGGGCAGACCCAGTCGCAGCTGGTCCTTGAGTACCCTTGATGGCCCAACCACCCCTTTCTTTCACTGGCAGGGCTAGGGTCATCAGTCACACCACAGGGGGGCGGAGCCAGCATTGTCTGGGGAAAACCCAGCCTCACTCAGGCCACAGGTACACTCATCCCCAGCCATCAGCATGCTAATCTCCCACTCACCACCGGGCAGACCCATCCAGCCTTCCTGGAGCCAGGCTCAACAGCCAGCTCCAGCCAATCACACGCCAGGCATATTTTATATTACTATGCCAACTCCTAGAAGTAGCACTTCTACATATGACACACTCATGCAACACACACCATTGCGAAGCATTCACTCTCACGAGTTCGCACATATCAGATTCGAACCTGTACACCCCACGCATCAGGAACTACCAGGGACACATACATTCCCCATGCATTCCTATGGGAGGGCAGGCCTATCTCATCACATGCACTCAGAGTGCGCACGCACTTTCCACTGGGACACAGTGAAAGTGCGCAGAACCCAAAAATCACCATCACCAGGTCACCATTACAAGCAAAAAGTCTAGGGGTGAACCTGCCATAAGGGCCAAGTCCAACACTGGTGTTAGTGTTTTAGTGCTGATTTAAAGAGGTCTTTATCTGTGGTGTCTTGATGTATTCTCCATTTGAGAGACAGTTTCTTGCAGTGGCGTTTCGACAGCCTGAGTCCCTCTGGGTACCAGCTGGCAAGCAGCTGGGTTCTTGATGTTGGGTTGCACTTGTGGGGAGCCAGGGTGTTGGTACATGCAGTAGTCCAGCTGTTGCGGTATTTGATGGCTTTTAGCAAGTTGCTGGTGTTCTCTGGCCGGTGAACAGAAAGGGCAGAAGTCCACTACACTTCTGTGATGCTTTTCTTGCTGCTTCGGAAGGTTCTGGTGCTGGTAGGTGTTTGATGGTGCGGAATAGGTATTTGGACACTGACGAGGGCGTGGTCTGTCCAGGTCATAGTTGCTGGCTTGTCAACGCTGATGATGCTGATTAAGGACAAAATGGGGCCCATGGATGTCCGGTGGTGTGGATGAGTTTGGTAGGAAGCTGGGTGAGGCCAAGGTTTCCCAAGTTTTCTAGATGGTGAGAAGAGTTTGGTTCAGGGTGGATATTCCTGGCATGTGATAGTGATGCATAAGCTTGGAAGTTAGATGTTGTGCACATGGGGCAGAAGTGCATGTGAGTTATTGATGAAAAGGGATTCAAAATATTCTCCTAACAATTTTCATTTAAAAACACGTTTAATATAACAATGGGTTCCAACTACAAAGTGTCAACGAGTAAGATTGATGAGAGAGATCTAGCTCCTCAAAGTCAATTTCTTAAGAGCCAGACACACAAGATCTGTGATGCTGACAAGGGATGAAAGATTCTACAAGGGAACTGCTGTTGAGAGTCCAAGAGAACACACCAGGTTTGTATGCCCAGCAGTTATCAACTGGATGTAGATAAAGCAGGGGATTTCTACGTAAACAGATCCATGTTAATCACCTCTACGGCCAATACTAATGAATTTCTTCAACTATTCAGAAGGTGGTTGAAACTGAAAAATGCTTACAAAACCAAACATGATACCACTCCAGAGAAGTCAATGGATTCTTGTCATTCTCCTGCGTCATGATCAATATGTCACAGGTCTAGCACCAAAATTAAATGGTAGTCTTTGGTTCTGTACTTCACAAAGTGAGCTTAGACTCTGTCATGTCGATGATCAAGAACAAGAGGTGAAATATAGAAAATATGTCAGAATTATATGACAAAAGCTGAGAAACTGAACTGGGACGGACAACTGTTTCTTCATTTATGCTTACACTTGAGGGACAGGGGCGAATGAGGGAACATTCATTTACACTTTCTGTGAATGCCCTCTTATAGCTGGATACGGGACCACTATCATCAACAAACTAGAAGCAATCATGGAGATGGCCATCCCCACAGCACTGCAATTGTTCCTGTTGAGCGCCTGCACAATGTCGATCTAAGCCAGGCCCATCTCCTGTTTTATAACTTAGGATACATAAGTAGGACATAAGTCTGAGGTGGGGTGGGCAACAATTGCCAACTAAATAGAAATGGATCCTGGCGATGGACCTGTGTATGGAGGAGAGAGAGAGCAGCCTATACTGGCAGAGGTCGCCCAGGGAAGATTGATAGGGTCTGGGGCTGATGGATAGAGTATTATGGTCTGGGAAAGGAGGGTCAGGGTGTGAAAAATAAATACAAACTTGGTGAACATTATCGGCGCCATCTTGCCCCTTTCCAGGCCCATTCGTGCGCGTAAGCGGCAGCCATTTTGAGCACCATGGCCTCCCTGCCCCTCACTAATAGCCAGCGCGTCTCTCTCTCTCTTAACCTCGCAAGCATTCCCCCGCACGCTGACAACCCCCCCCCCGCTCTCTCATGCCTTGGGTCATAAACCCCTCTCCAGCGCAGCTTCACCACGGAACCCCATCCTGTTCCCAGCGCGACACCTCCCTTCATTCCTTTCATGGCCTCAAACCCTTTTGATGCAAACCCCCTTTTCCTGTGTCCCCGTTTGTCTTCCTCGTTCCCAGGCTGCCACCTGACCCTGCGGATACTGTTTATTACCCCGTACAGTAGGAAGCTTCCCCTCCCCATCAAAAGACCCCCGAACCGATCAAAGCCCCCACCCCATGAGATCCGATCAACCCCACGCATTCCGTGAATCGGCGGAATGCCCTGCTGTGCGACCACCATCACCTGTTGTGACCGGGGTGGGGAATCCAACTGTAAATGTATGTGGGAACGGGTCTGGAGGGGAGATTCCGAGGATGTTCTTTCAAGTAGTAAAATATTACGAGAATGTGTTATGTGCAATAAAGGTCGTAAACTCTAGTATAAGAGGCCCGGCCTCAGAGATGTGGTTAGAGCACCTCGTGACGATACTTGCTGTCTGAATTGATGTGTTCTCCTCCGGAGAGAATAAAATCCTCGTTTCCCGCCTTCCAGTCTCCAGCGCCTGCTTCTTCATTGATTAATATTGGTGGGTCATAGAGGCGATACCGCCGGGCAACATAAAAGGGTCTTTGGTTACCGGTTGTCTTTGGAACCCTTTTTAACAATTGGCGTCCCAAACGTGGGGCCCATCAGCGACTCGTGGATCCAGTGGGAGAGGTCCTGACGACAGAGTGAACGACTGCAACGATCGGAAGGTACCCTGTCCGATAGACCCTTGTCTGACAGCCGATCATCCGAACTTCACTGGTTCCGAACAGACCTCTCCCGAGTGATCTGCGGTCCTGACTGGGAACCATCAGGAGTGCCACGAGAAGTACGAAGAGAAGAGGACGATCGGGCGCTGGATTCGGAAGACGAGAAACTGTCCATGCGGTCCGGGTAAGGTCGTGTAAACACGACGAAATTGCGATAGTGATAGATAATTGGAAGTAATTGATAATTGTTGTGAAAATACTAGTATTACTCTTTGTTAATTTATTGGAGATTCGCTGTCTGCAAACGGAGAAACAACAGGCTCTCCCTTTATAAACAGCGAAGGATAGGTACGCACCCGTCGGACCTATTTTCCCCCTCCCCATTGAACAATTGCCCCCCCCCCCCATTGATTAATTGTTATAGAT
This sequence comes from Lissotriton vulgaris, assembly GCF_964263255.1. Lineage (NCBI taxonomy): Eukaryota > Metazoa > Chordata > Amphibia > Caudata > Salamandridae > Lissotriton > Lissotriton vulgaris. The sequence goes on along the minus strand of NC_141686.1, from coordinate 21,965,097 downwards.
CGTTTTCTGGAGATTCTCTGTCTACAAACAGGGAAGATTAGGTCCCCTCTTTGCAGATAGTGAAAGGGTAGGTGACGCGAACCTTCGCGAGCCTACTTATTCTCCCCATTGACCATATTGATTTTTTATTTTTGACCTAACATTGATTAACTGTTATAGATTGTTTTCTGGAGATTCTCTGTCTGAAAACAGGGAAGATTAGGTCCCCTCTTTACAGATAGTGAAAGGGTAGGTGACGCGAACCTTTGCGAGCCTACTTATTCTCCCCATTGACCATATTGATTTTTTATTTTTGACCTAACGTTGATCGATTGCTCAGAATTGGTTCATGAGGTATTCACTACGTGCAAACAACGTAGAATAGAAATATTCTGTCTAGTCTTTGCGCGCAGTGATAAGATAGGTAGTGCTGACTATTATCCCATTGTGATCCGTCATGCCTGTCTTCTCCCCACTGGTCAGTAGCCTGTTTAACCCGGACCGCTTATTAGAGATGAACCATCCGGCTCCGCTGGAAGGCACCCCTAATAAGGACATGTTCATGAAGCATGGATTAATTGCTATAGCCTATAGTGAGCTGTGGCATAAATATACGAAAAGGGATCGAGAAAGACAGTGGCCACTGAGAGGATCCTTTGATCTCGACAAAATAGAAACAGTAGAAATAGCCCTTCGTAGGAATGAAACAACACCTATTATGCTCGATAGTCTCGGTATGTGGCGCAAAGAAGCCACGCAACGAAGGGAAAGCGACGAATTTAGAAAAGGTGAAGGGACACGACGGACAAACCTCCAAACGTCTAGTAGGCAAAGGGAAGGGCCAGCGATGGCACAGCCCCGAGGAGTAGACATGAAAAGCGAATGGTGTAAGGGGATGTGCCGACAAGCCAACCCCGGAACACAACGACCTGAAGGTAATCCCCCGACATTACGCACAGGACGGACAGATTTAAAACAAAACCAATGTGCTTTCTGTAAATGTCTTGGACACTGGAAAGCCCAATGCCCGACTCTGCAAAGCATAGGTAAGAATGAAGGGGTGACAGAAAGGACGGACCGACAGAAAGGAAAAAGACGTGAGATAAAAACCAATCAGACTAGTGCAGACAGAACAGACAGGACCACCCCGTTCGATTATGCTCGGTGGCACAGATTTCGTCAGACAGATTTTAACGACATGTTGGAGTTCTGGGACTGATTGCTCTCTGTTGCTCCCCCACTCTGAAAAACAAACACAACTGCAGGTCAGTGTAAACAACCCCCCCCGTTAGAGAAAAGATTCAAGAAAGCCAAGCGTCTATTATATAACTTAGGATTTAATTACGGTAAAACACACAACCAACAGTAAATAGAATAACTAGTAGAACTCTCTAAAAGGCAAACTTGACTAATAGGAAAAATACAAAACATGTTATGCTCACTCCGGAAGTCCTCGAAATGTAACAGTTCGATGGTCCCGCCCATCCGAAACACATAGCACGTGTGGGGCGGGGCCTGCCAGCAACCATGAGCCCAAAAAGAGATTGCTGGCGAGAAGGTACTGGAGACCCCACACAGCGGGCAATGAAATGGTCTTCCCATATTGCCCTTCCAGGGATGGCGTCCCCCGGACCGCGAGTAGGGAGGGGGCGGATGAAAATGACCCCCTCCCTCATATCTCCTGGTCCGGCCATCACGAATTCCTCCATCGAACGGATGCAGGGTGGGCAGGGAGGAAGAGGCGACGCGGACGAGCCTCTTCCACCTCCACAGGTAGGAGGCTTCCCTGCCCTGGCCCGACGCCGATGTCCTCCAGCCGGGCGACGGCCATATACCTACGCTGCACAGGAAATATAATGTCCGGCTGGTATATTTCCGTAGTACAGGACATACAATGTCCGACGGGCATATTTCCGGAGTACCGGATGTACAGTGGTCCCCCAAGAGTCGGAATCAGGGGTGTAGGGTGGTCATCATGTGCGCCCCTGATTCCAAGAGACGGCGTAGGATGCACCGGGAGAGGAAGACGGCACGGTGAGCCTCCCTCACCTCCCCAGATGAAGGCTCCACTGCTGCACCCTGGCGCCCCGAACCAAAATGTCCTGCTCCAACCGCATGATGCTCTGTTTTTCGCCATCACAAGAAGTTTTCCTCCGCTCCTGATGGATACGGCAAAGGTTGCTGCAGGGCCTCAAAATGGCGTCTGGGCCCTCGAAAGGCGGGTCTAGGCCGCTGGAGTAACTTTGTCCGAAATTGCAACTCGGGCGCTTGCCCACCTGGGCGCAAGCCCCCACCATCGACAAAACATCCCCTCGACTTTGAAGATTCTACCAAAGTCCCAAGAGCCCTCGGCCCCTTCAGGCTTCCGGTGAGGAACAGCTGCATTGATCTCAAATGAAATAACCACGGCACAGCAACAAGATGGCGGTGCTCTCGTGTCTGCATCAGCTTCCGTCTGAACCACCCAGGAACATTATGGGCTAACGAACTCGAGCAAGTTCCGGCTGAACATCAACATGACCCGGTAAGAGAGACTTTACCCCCTCCCTCTCTTGATTGACGGTCCACACCACCAGCCCCTTTGTTAGCACAGTTTTCTTTTGGACTACCGAAAGGGACTCTGGTCCAACCGCCAATTGTCGGGGATATTTTGCCCCTGATGCTACTTCCGGACTAAACCGGCCTCGCCCAAAATGGCGCTGGTATCAATGGAACTTACGGGTGCCTCATGGTGTTCCTTAGCTAATGAAACTTGATGTACTAAGATATATATGTATATATATATGAACCATTGCGCACTCAATGTTAAAGGGAGGAGGGTGCACTTGGCAAACATTTAAGAAGAGGTTCTGTAAAAATGTTGATTTCAATGAACAATTTATTTTTGATATTTGTTGTAACTGATACATAACGTCGCTCATGATGCACGCCCGCGGTTTGCATTTAGGAAATGTGATTACGATGAGCTTGACTGTGTTTCCATCTATGAACTGAAATGCCCCTGATTCCTTCGTCACGCAATGAAATGTTTTTGGTTACTTACAAATAATTAATTAGACCTTTTTACATGTTCTTGTACTACAAAATAACCCCCTACTGTATGTGCTTCCATCGACGACATGTCAGGCCAAAATATGAATTGCGCTCTCACCTTTTACGTACTGAATAACTCTACAAATAAAAGTCTTAGAAGCTATGGATAGGCTCCGCGTACTTTTGTAAATACGGGTATCGGTGGGAGGGTTTTTCTGTGCGCAACTGTTCTGCTCTCTTTTTAAGGTTATCCGAGAAATGGTTGTTCGGCCCTGGGTTGATGGTCAAAACGAAGGTATGATACGCTGCTTATGAAGAAGGACCTCGACTTCAGAGAATGGGTAAAGTAAAATGGTGTGATTGATAAATTGCTATAAGGATATGGTGGTCGAAGGTACTAAGGTACAGGGTTGAACGAAGAACTGGTATGCCTTAAGAACATCACAGCTTTGGGAATGATTTTGGGACCCCGATGACCGGATACATCTACGAAACCGGGTACCTCGCGCTAGGCACCTCTGATTCCTCTTTTTAGCGTTTTTCACTACACACGATCCTTAACGCCATCCTCGAACCTCCCCATGAACCACCTATCACATTGCCTGCCCCCATGACTTTAAGAAACCAGAACCCTAAGGGATTATATCCCGAAGAGACAAGTACGAGTATGTGGTAAGTAAAGGATTTTCGTGCCCTTACATTTGATGTGTTCGAATGTTGTCCCCCTACCTCCCCTTTTTCTCCCCCTTTTTCCCTCTGCAGGTTACATTAGAATCCCGATTAGAGTATCATAAGGGATCTGGAACCACGTCACGCCCGATGCATGAAGACGGACTAGCGCTACAAAATGGCACAACAAGGATGCTCTCACGACCTTTTTACCAAATCTAACGCTTTTCTGTCCCAAAACTGCATGCTTCCCACCTCCTAACACAGACCCGAAACGTCTAACGTTGGGTAACGCACTGAATAGCCCAAACAATACACGGTCATTCTCTATGTCACACGTGTACTGTTCGGCCTATTGTCTCTCTCTCTCTCTCTCTCTCTCTCTCTCTCTCTCTCTTTCTCTCACTCACTCTTCCACCCCTCCACACTTTCCCTCTTCCTAGCAACTGGCACCTAATTGGCGAACCTGGTGCACCTCCTGATTGGCCCCAAATACCACAAGTATTTGTGCAAATCTGTCCTAAATAAAATTGTATTGGTACCACGTTACTACCTCTCCTTTTCTACTAAAATATGGATGAAATTTAAATTGGCCGATAGGAAAGGGACAGGTAAGACGACTAAGGTTCCCTAAATTTGACCCACTCTCAGGGAACTCTTTGTCAGTGGCTCCTATGATAAAAATGTGTCTGTGGTGATGCGACCATCCCCATTGAAAATTGTCTCCGTACCCCAAGCTGTAAGAAATGATCGAGACACCCCCATCTACCCAAAATGCCCCCAGTTTGGTATCCATCAGATCCCTCCTTCCCCGAGGATAAGTTTAATAATTATTGCAAACCACCCCTCCCGAGTTTTTGTAGTAACCAGGTTGCGAGGATTTATATAGAAAGTTAGAAGGATGTGTGCAAAGTTGAAAATTAGATTGAAAAACGAAAGAACTTGTTGCAGTAGGCATGGTTGAAAATAAGATGTTTTTATGTAATGCAGACTCGTTTAGCCTATGTTCATCCCTCAGAAGGATGCTTATCAGACTATGGTGAATAGCACGTTGCACTTTTTGTAAAATACAAGGCCCTGAAGACTAGCCTAGCCTTGCAAGACTCGTACTAGGGAAATGGGTCTCTACCAGAGGAACTGACATCTACTATAATAGACGTATGCAATAAATGAGTACCAGACCTCGTACCTATTACAAATGAACGTAATAATCATCAAAGCGCCAAAGAATTAGCCGACAAAAGGAAGTTGTAAGGAATCCAGCAAACCCATCATCAATTGTTTATACGGTAGCCGCAAAACAATCTCAAATGTAGCGAGTGCTTACCCCTGCTGCTTGGTGTTGGGAGAGAAATAGACTTATGTAATTACCTTCTTCTGCAAAATCTCTAAAGACTGTCTTTTCAACACTCATTTAAGGATATCACTGTCGGAGGAGAAAGAGACCGGATGTGGGAGCACGCGGCCTGACTGCGGATTGTGGAACATCAGCGACGGAGGCCGAGGCGAGACCCCAGCAGTAAGGAGACGCCGGACGGGGCATTGTTTCAGACAAAGCTAAGGAAAGGGCTGACCTGAAGCCCCTGCTATGTGATCAACGTGTGCCAAAAGCCCCCGCTCTCTGAACATGGTTGCGGACTCGTCTGTCGCAAACTCTCCGCCTCCCCCTGATCTGTTCCCGACTTGGCCTTGCTCCATCCCCTCTTCCTCCGACCTACCATAAGGACTGTTCACACCCGCACCTTTCCACCCGAACTCCCAAGTTCCTCCAAATCCTACTGAGCTACCCAGAGAAGAGTACTCCCTACGTCAAAAGGGAGGGAGCTCCGACTAAGTAGACCACGAACTGTGTTAAATCCCAGAACGGTGACCTAGAACTCCACCAAGGGTCGCCCCCGAAGAAAAGATAAACAAAGTCTGTGGTTCTGCCCGCTACCAAGCACCTTGGAGATGATGGAAGCAACAGGAAATGCCCACCACAGAGACTCAAGAAACGAACTGATCTTACAATTACCCCCAACGACTCGATCCACATGAACATTTCTGTTGATAGGTAATCCAGGTGTTCAACAGTGCCGACAGAAGACGACAAAAGGACAACGAAGAACTCTGATATTTTTACTGTATCTCCTTTCTCTCCCAATCACCATTGGACTGACTATGCACCCACCGTATACAAAAAGGACTTATTTATATGATAATTTACCAGTTCTTATTCTATGATCTGTACCCAACGCCCTCGCTAGGTGATTCTAGTCTGATATTGCATTACGATGACTTTTTCCTGCAACCAACTTAACAATGAACTCGCCTACTGACTGATGAGATTTTTTTATATGATGTTTATAATGTGATGTTTACGTACAGTTCTTTCACCCAAGTCCCCTCTCCCTTACTTATGATCACTGCATATAGGGGTAGATAGGAAATAGGCCAGCAAGATGTCTTGGAAATGTTAAAGGGAGGACTGTGAAAAATAAATACAAACTTGGTGAACATTATCGGCGCCATCTTGCCCCTTTCCAGGCCCATTCGTGCGCGTAAGCGGCAGCCATTTTGAGCACCATGGCCTCCCTGCCCCTCACTAATAGCCAGCGCGTCTCTCTCTCTCTTAACCTCGCAAGCATTCCCCCGCACGCTGACAACCCCCCCCCCCGCTCTCTCATGCCTTGGGTCATAAACCCCTCTCCAGCGCAGCTTCACCACGGAACCCCATCCTGTTCCCAGCGCGACACCTCCCTTCATTCCTTTCATGGCCTCAAACCCTTTTGATGCAAACCCCCTTTTCCTGTGTCCCCGTTTGTCTTCCTCGTTCCCAGGCTGCCACCTGACCCTGCGGATACTGTTTATTACCCCGTACAGTAGGAAGCTTCCCCTCCCCATCAAAAGACCCCCGAACCGATCAAAGCCCCCACCCCATGAGATCCGATCAACCCCACGCATTCCGTGAATCGGCGGAATGCCCTGCTGTGCGACCACCATCACCTGTTGTGACCGGGGTGGGGAATCCAACTGTAAATGTATGTGGGAACGGGTCTGGAGGGGAGATTCCGAGGATGTTCTTTCAAGTAGTAAAATATTACGAGAATGTGTTATGTGCAATAAAGGTCGTAAACTCTAGTATAAGAGGCCCGGCCTCAGAGATGTGGTTAGAGCACCTCGTGACGATACTTGCTGTCTGAATTGATGTGTTCTCCTCCGGAGAGAATAAAATCCTCGTTTCCCGCCTTCCAGTCTCCAGCGCCTGCTTCTTCATTGATTAATATTGGTGGGTCATAGAGGCGATACCGCCGGGCAACATAAAAGGGTCTTTGGTTACCGGTTGTCTTTGGAACCCTTTTTAACAAGGGCACATACCCTGAAGCTTGATATCACTCCGCTAACTGCAGGGCGAGGACCCCACATATCAACAAGTCCACCTTGGGTAGAATCAGGGAAGAAGACAAAGGAAGGGAGGGAGGTTGGGAGGGAGTGCCTTATTGAAACCATGCAAGAAGATTAAGACATTGTGTACTAATGTACATGTTGAAAGATGGAAAAGGTAAACCACTGTATCAATGTGGAGGTCACTTGCAAGTTTTGAGAAGCACAATAAAAAGATTTATTTAAAAAAGATATGAGGGACAGATGACGAGAGAGAAATAGGAGTTGAAGAGTGCTGGCACATAACAGAGTTAGCGCTCTCCATCCTTCTTTGATAAAGGTGAGCGTCAGATGCAGCGGACAACCAAGAGTTTGTCAAGTATGTCCTGTTTGAACAAGAAGAGTGCATTTATTAAAGGGCAGAATGTGACTGAATGAATCCTAGGCTCCTACATGAAAATTTAGAGCATGAACTACTAGTGTCTGTAAAAGGTGCAGAACCAGGAGAGATGGACGCTGAAGTTGTAGAAAGCCGTGCCAGTGTCCTTATTTCGGAGCAGTCATAGGACGCAATCCAAATGCTAATGGTCTCAGATGAGAAGACAACAAAAACTGAGAATTTACCTAACAACCATGAACTGATGTGGGAACACCTGCACATTTTGCAGAGGTCGCCAAGCATACCTCCATGGTACCGAACACTAACTGCTGCCAACCTAAGCCATACATATTTGTAGCAAAGGCCTAAAGGTGAAATGCTCTGAAATACAGCGCCAAACTAGTACGCTAACCAACACCAGTGATAACTGAGGCTCATTGGTCGCCCACACCAGAAAGCCATGTCTCATGCCCGCTCATGCAAACCAACACGCAGCGGGCTTGACCATACATTTCTTAGGGACAAAACATCCAGGTGTATTTTACTCATGTTGCAACGTGTGCCAATAGAAGTTTAATCTGCTGAACATCAGCAATTAAGGTTGGTATCTCGCTAAGAGTAACAATGGGCAGCGGCCATAAAATGTTTACCCAGGTGTTTTAGACAGTACGTTCTGTTACACAGATCACATCACTCATTCCCTCACCCCTTTTTATTAAGCTTTTCAACGTACCGACCTGCATACCTTGTTACACTAAGGTCTTATCTTCAAATTAAAACATTTTGCAGGAATATGGTTTTCAAAGCAACAAATCACACCGTCTTCTGCGCTCTGTTTACTGATGAAATAAGAGAAGGAAAAAGCATGAATGCTAAACTGCAAGCAAGTCTGTGCTTCCCTGAGGGCTACGTGATCTACAACTGCACAATGACGGGAAACTGCCATTACAACGCAGCTGTTTCCACACACGCCATTACAAGCCAAGCGTTACAACGCATGCCTCATTACAACGCGTAGACTTTCCTACGTATATGCTTTTACCACGCATGCCTTTACAACGAATTTCGTTGGAAAGGTATGTATGGTAAAGGTATGTATGGTAAAGGCATATGGGTAATAAAAAAAATGCATATGCGCGGAAAGTTATAATACTGTAGAAATGTCATTAGAGAAAACAATCGACGCTAGGGGCGCATGTTTACACCCAGTTGGGCCTGTTGACGTAAGAGGTCACATTCGGACATGATGAACCCTGGGCAGCACCTTCTATACATCTTTGAGTAGGTTCTGTTTTGATAAACTGGACCCACATAATAAAAATAAATAAACATTATAGTTGAGTAAGTAAAAACACGAATTGACAAAGCCAACAGGTCTCAGCTCTGATATGCTGGGATGGGCGTTGCCCATGTTCTTTTCCAATTGCATGCGTGCACGCGCCTCAACAAGTAAGCGCAGGCATGACTTGCAGCTTTGGAATGGGTTTTATATTAAAGTGCACGCATGAATTTTTGACACACAAGCGTGTCATAAACTCATGCATGTGTCATAACGAAGAGGGCCATTTAAGTTACAGATTTAACATAGGTAATTTAACATGCAGAACAATTACATAAAACAAATCGCCTGAAACGAAAAAAATGTACTTACATAGTCCTAATCCTAATAAAAACGAGTGCAGCAAAGCGCCGGAGGCTAAAAGTCTAGGGAGTATCACGCCAATTATATCAGGTCTAACGCATACCATCAATGTTGAATTTCAGGGATGTTATGTTTTTGTGTTAACAGAAAATTGTGCAAAATGCTTCCTTTTGAAATGGAGACTCAGATCCTTGGTTTTAGAAATTCGTGGCAGTGACCCCTGACGAAGGGCGCCTGAGCCCGAAATGCATTGGGTTTAGGAATAAACACTGCCTTTTTAATGAACCCTGCATCAATCATGTTCTTACGAGAGGAGGTCCGGAGGGGCACAATTTGAACAGAAGAAATCTGGGAAGATGGCATTCAAAACCACGTGTGAAGTATAAAAGTCGATGTTTAAGCAAAGAGAGGAGTAAAACATTTTGATTAATGAATTACATGGATTATTGAGGAGAAAATAATTAAAGCCACAATGGCGCAAGCTCGCAGTGCGATTGGTTGGGGCGAGATGGCGCCCCATTATGTAATTTTGTGTTAACAGAACCATAACTAACTACACACTGTAAGTTTTTGGTAATTTCAGTTTTTTTTTATATAGTATTGCATTTACCTCCTAATTTCAATTCCATGCTGCATACGAAGATTGGCAGGGGATGGGGCAGGCACTGCACTCAACCTTCTTTGCACACTGTCTTTGATCATGTGCATCAGCTTTCGGCTATGTCCATCGACCAACTATCCATAAATGTACCCTCGCCTTTAACCCCTCCCAGATCTGCATGGAACCTGAAGTTTGCAATGGTATTTCATACTTACATATTAAACAGTGCCAACGATCTGTGCACCTCTCTTAATGGATCTGCTCAAAATTGGACATCCCAACGGAAAGCTGAACTTGCTAAATGTATGCCACATTTTGGGTAGAGTCTTTGTGCAAAATGTATTAGCAAATGAACACTTTTTTGATTCCCCCTTGGTATGTGTACCTGGACCCGCATGAATTAAAAAAAAAGTAAGCTAAACATGTTAAGTCCCAGGCAAATTTCAAGTAGATTCAGCAAACTAGTTACTAGCAAATCACAAATATTTTGCCTGTTCCCTGATTGATTCTGCACGAAAGCTATAACATCAATGCTGCGTTTAATGTGCTAACTGTCTGCCACATTTCATGCACATACATCACACAGCAACAATGTTATAGTAAATGAAAATGGTATGCCATCCCTTATTTATTTATTTTTATTTTGTGTATTTTGTAAAGCACACAGCTGCCCCCAACGGGGCGTCCCGGCGCTGATAAATCTGGGAAGAGGGGGCGTAGGAACAGAAGAGTACATTAAATGGAAAAGAGGTGGGTCTTCAGAGACTTTCAGAATGCCGATTCTGTTTGGCTGGCACGTAGGGCGACCGGAAGCTTGTTTCAACACTGAGTGGTGCAAACCTCGAATGTTTTCCCTCCAACACGAGTTCGTTTGAATCTGGGGGTTGCTAGGAGAAGTAGGGAGCTAGAGCGCAATGTCCTGGTATTGGCATATGGCCGCAGAGTGCCTTTCAAATGGGCCGAACCATTGCCCTTAGAAGCACAAAAAGCCAAAGTCATGGCCTTGAATACACATCTCTTAGCTATGGGTAGCCAATGCAGTTTACGGAGGTGTGGGGAGATGTGATGTCTGGCAGGAATTCTCTCCACCAGCCGGGCAGCAGCATTTTGGGCCGTCTGTAGTTTATGACATAGGCCTGCTGTGATACCAAGATAAAGTGCGTTGGCGTAGTCGAGATGAGATGTTATCAATGCTTGGACCACAGTCTTACGGCAGTCCACCGGCAGATAGTAAATAAGCCGGTTGATAGTCTTGGTCTTTGCAAAGCAGGATGCTGCTACTGTTTGAACCTGGGCATTGAAACTAAGGTGATTATCCCAACGCACTCCCAAATTTCTCACAGAGTCTTTGGGTGTGGGGGCTTGGCTCAGATCCTCAGGCCACCAGAGGCTGGAATCCATAGGGGATGGTGAGTTAAAAAACAGGATCTCCGTCTTTTCTGCATTGAGTCGGAGGGAGTTGGAGTCCATCCAACTGGAGATGTCCCTGAGACAGGAGTTCAACGGATCAAAGGCAGAGGCAGAAGGTGCATCAAAGGTAAAAAGTAGCTGAATGTCGTCAGCATAAGAGGTGGATTTAATTCCAGTTTGCGCAATCGGTTTAGCCAGGGGGGTGAAATGAACATTGAACAAAAGCGGGCTCAGGGATGAGCCCTGTGGGACTCCCCATTTGAGTGGTCTAGCGGAGGAGGTATAAGGAGAGGTATATACCTGCTGTGTGCGGTCGCATAGATAAGAAGAAAGCCACTTCAGCACAACACCGCCTATACCCAGATCCCCCAGCCTTCTCAGCAAGATCTTATGAGAGACGGTGTCAAATGCCGCTGAGAGATCTAGAAGCACTAACACCGCCCTCGACCCCCGGTCCAGCGTCCATCTCACCGAGTCGGCCATTTCGATAAAGGCCGACTCCGTGCTGTGGCCCGACCGAAAGCCGTGCTGAGAGTCATGTAGGAACCCCGTTGGATTCGATGTAATTCGCAAGCTGGGAGTTTACCAAATTTTCCAGGATCTTAGCTGGAGCGGGCAGAAGAGAAATGGGCCTGTAGTTACTTGGGTTGTCAGGGTCTAAATTGGGCTTCTTCAGAATGGGGACCAGGGAAGCATGATTCCATTTGGCGGGGAATCTACCCGTTCTCAAGGATTCATTCCAAATGTGGTTCAGATAGGGATTGAGCAGGGGTGCCAGTTTTTTATATTGTTTGGCTGGCCACGGGTCATTTGGAGAACCAGATTTGCATTTGAGTCATTCTACCATGGAGTCGGCTTCAGAAATATCTGCAAATTCTAGCAAAACGGACGGCAGTGGCGTGTAAGTAGTGAATTCCTCCTCTGATCCTTCTCTGTTAGAAATAGGGAAGGAGGTGTAGATGTTAGACCCCTTAGACAGAGTGGTATAACATTTATTAAACCAAGAGAAAACTAATGCAGTTTTTACGGAGATTTGTCACACAAAGTCAAAGGTAATATGAAACAAATATTTTTCGGAACATTCCCCTGTTTTATTTCCTCTGCTCCAAATGATGAACCTGCATGAATATGAAAATACCAAGGGTAGGCTAAACCAGCTAAGTATCGGCCAAATGATATGCATTTTGTAAGAAATTGTGACTGAATGAGTTAAATGTCACAGGAGAAATGAAGCATATATTATTCACTGCTAAGGTGACAATTTAAAACATGACTGCAGGACTTCCACCAGTAACCTAGCTAGCAAGGTTTAAACTGCCATTTGATCTGCCCAAATAATCCCTTTTGGACAGGCCTAAACCCACGTAAAAAAAAAATAAGCCACCCATTAGTAAGCTGTTAATTTCATGTTAGACCGGTCAGCCTCAGGGAGGTCTTCCACAAACATTGGAATTGTAATGAAAAATTCTCACTGATGGTAAAGTTGGGTTTTAAATTACAATTTTGAAAATGTCCCTTTTAGATAGTTGGCATTTCTCTTCCTTAGCTATTTAGTCCTTGCAGCCTGACTCTGGGTGTAGCTGACAGTTGGACTTTGTGTATTCCTCTTAGACAGTCACACACAATACAGAGCGTATTTGTGCCTGGAAGGGCCATCAGTGACAGGATGGGAGGGCAGAGCTGGGCACAGCCCTACTTACACTTGAATAGGCTGTGGCCTACACAACTCAAAACAAAGGGCTACATACCTCCTGCAGTTAGTCTGTAGTCAGGGCGGGAGAGGCAGGAAACCTTTTCACTTTGAAGGAAACCTCTAGAAGCGTTCTACAACTTCAAAGGAGGGACCTGGTATAAACAGTGGACCTAAGACACCAACTTTTCAGTACACTCCTGAACCTATGGAGACTCTGCCAAGAAGGACTGCTGTGCTGCTGAAAGAACTGTCATTCATTACGTTTTGTTCTTTTTTTCTAAATTGGTGCTTGTGTTGTATTTTCGCTTTATTATTGTTTGAAGAGCTGCATTAATACTTTACACAATGCTTCTAAGTTAAGCCTGACTGCTCTGTGGCAAGCTACTAAAAGGTTGAGCACAGGTGAATGTGGGGTCTGCTTGTGACTTTACCTTGAGAAGAATTGTGTTTGCTACTTGAGAAGGGTTTCATCCGGGCGCATGGTATTTAAAAGTAAAGTAAAACATGCCCTTACAGTGACAAGGGTATTTTCATTGTAGCGGGGTTCGCTGTTTCATAGGAAAGCAACAAGAGTTAATATTAAATTGAAATAATGTTATCTCTGCATAGGAGCCCGCTAAATAGTTCCTTATTGTTTTTAAAATATTTATTATAAATCCAATTCATTGGTAAATAAGGATTTGTACTCAATATTTTACAAATTGTACTTTTTAAAAATCACCTTTTGCCTACCTAAAGCCTCTAAAAATCCATTTGCATGAGCTTCCAATTGTCACATAGGAGATGGATAGCTCCTTGATAAGGTGCAAATTTGCTCTGAAAGCTAAGACAAAAGACTTAGGTGTGGTGAGGTATATCGTTCCTCTAAAAGAATGGCTATATAGGAAGTGCCCATGAACTTAATTATCTTCAAAAGTGGCTTACCCTGTAACAGACAAATGGAGCTAACACCTTGGCCTGCCCTTCTTTTTTCCCATTACCAGCCAGGAATAATCTCAGTGGAAGAGAAGTGGCCCCCAGATGAGGATTTGAGTGACCACTGAGGAGGGTTTGCTCATCTACCCGGCCACAACTCTGGGGTGGGCACAGGAACTCTGCTCAAGGGAAGAACAGTTCTGCCATTTTGCTTTTGCTTTTGCTGTGAGATTGTTTGCAGTAGGGCACACAATAACTGCTGCAAAAGTAGGTAGGGTTACCCCTGGAAACCTTTTCCCTATTGGTTGGGGAGGGGGCAGGGGTTAACCCCACCTCCAGGACAGTGCCAGGAATATATGTAGCACCTTTGGGCCCCATGTTCAGAACAGTACTGGACCTGTGGAAGATAGTAGAAGGAATTACCCACTGTTGAGACTTGTGAGGAGAGCTCTAGTGGCTGGACTTTCTACCCCTTGCACCCGGGACAAAGAAGTGGGCTCCAAGGGCCATTTCACTGACCCCCTATTAAGTTACAGGGACAAAAAAGCGGCAAGAAGCAAACTTTCTTGGAAGAGCCCATCTGACCAGTTCCCACTAGACCTACCAAGGACCCTGCTGGCGGCTTCTGCCGGGATGGGTGCTGAACCCCAAGTACAGTTCTTGAGTTCCTGCAAACCTTAGTCTGTGTCAGAGTGTACTCCTGCCTAACCCGAAGACTTGTGATTTGGTAACCCATTGCCTGTGTTCAACCATGACACTCAGGGTAGGGGTACACATCCATCGCCATGTGAGGGACTTTTTTCCGTCCCAAAGTGGACTCAGTCCTCCTCCTAGCTACAGGCTCAATTACTATGAAACGGAAGGCTTCTTCCTTACCCGGCATATCTGGATGGCGCGATATAGTGGTTCATTAGGCTGATATAGAAGCACTCTTGTTGCGTACAGTAAAGGCGAGGAAACTGTACAATCATTCAATTATCGCCTCATGGGATGAGCTGATAATTACTTTTAAAGAAACCACAAGAGTCGCCATTGAGAGGTTTGTCTACACACCCTCACACATTCACAGAACACACTCTGTTACACTAGGTGCATTGTCCTGTTCTCCATCTTACTTCAAGTCCCTTTAAAGATGCATACATTTACTGTAAGCCACTCGATCCACCCAGTGATCACTCCGCATTTGTTCAATCTCATGTCAATTAACCAGGGTGGTCGTTGTTTTATATAGTTAAATATGGTTGGGCTTACTTTTTATTTGTACACACTGCAATACTATATTAGCAAAAGGGTTCTGATTGCAACTGTAAGCTCAAACTATGGTTGCACTGACCCTGTTTTGCTACTATAATCATATACTGTGCGTTGTATTACTTTTGTATTTCTTAGCATTACAATCTAAATAAAATAGTTTCAAAACATTACAGTGGTTTAAAAGTATAATGTTACATTCATGCAGAGAATGCAAACCTCTTTACTGATGCTCTACATTATCCTTTCATTTTGAGCCAATCTTGAGCATTGCGCCAAGAAGGCCTTGCTTTTATAAGAAAAGTATTTTTCGATGGCAAAAATATATTTGCTAAGAATAGTTTGTAGTAAAGACTTCATACATATTCTCTTCAGATTGAATTCCTCTTCACCACTGTACCCACTAAAGTATTTTATGACAATGTATGGTGAGTGCCAGGGATTAAAAGGTACCTCATAAGTAACAACTCATGATGTACTGAACTTTCATTTTGTCTGTCATGTCACTGTCACCGACTCAGGAGAGGACTACATTTATTTTATTTTATTTTATTTAATGCGATTTTATATAGCGCGAACTTTACCCGAAGGTGTCTGAGCGCTTTACATAAGAACCAGTTGCAAAACATAAAGACTAAAGATTACATGCGTTACATAAAAGACACAAACAGAAAAAATTGCAAATGTACAAGATGTAAAGTCACACAAGGAAGAGATACACACAGAAAGAAAAATTGCAAATTTACAAATAGTAAAGTCACTCAAGGAAGAGATACAAATGGATATACTCTAAGAGTCACATAGGAATGGTAGAGAGTACAAAGGTCTACTGCATATACTAGGGATTAGAGTTATCTCTATATACATAGGAAGGGATATGAATGTATATACTCTAAGAGTCACATAGGAATGGTAGAGAGTACAAAGGTATACTGCATATACTAGTTTTTAGAGTTATCTCTATATACATAGGGAAGGGATACAAATGGATATACTCTAAGAGTCACATAGGAATGGTAGAGAGTACAAAGGTCTACTGCATATACTAGTGATTAGAGTTATCTCTATAAACAGAAAAGCAGAGTTCCAGGGAGGGTGGGAGGGACACATAGGTATGGAGAAAAGGCAAATCAGAAAAGCGAAGAAACATTTGAGGATCGTCATGGGGGAAACAAGGGAAAAGGGTTAAAGGATGAGAGAATGGGCAAGATGGCGGGTCAGGGTCCAGAGAAAAGCGGCTGAGAGCAGCAGCAAAATGGCGGCCAGGACAAAAGAAAAAGTAAAGAAGTCCAGGAGAGTCCATGGAGTAGTTTCTTTCCTTCGAATGTGGCTGCAGGGCTGCTGCCTGCATCTGGTTTTTAGAGTTTCAATGCTTTTCTTTTGTACGTATACTCTTGTACTGTAATTTCTGAGGTGACAGCAACCCTAAAGAGCCCACTCTCCACATCTTTATTTTGGATAGGAGAGTCATTGGTGTTCAGTTGTTGCCAACATCAATTCAAATAGAACCAGAGCCTATAATGCGATGAGTATTAACCCTGGTATACAAAACGTCATCACACTGCAAGGCAATGCAATGATTATTTATTGTAGAAGTTAGACAGTGTGGATTTAGTCATTTGCTACACTAAGAGGTTACAAAAAGAAAAAAAAGGATATATCTACACCAAGTCAAAATCTAGTACTAGAGATGGCCTGAAATGATTTATCAGGACTTCCACAAAAGAGAACACTATTAGCGCATGGACAGACGAGCACTGTTGCCCCTCACTCTTATCTGTCCTTCCCACAATAACATGCCTGCTGGGAGAGTAAGATGCTGCTGAGGGCTTGCAGTTGACGTTATGGATAGCATCCTATGAAACTGCAGGGCTGAACCACTCTGACACTTCGAATGAACATGCTCCTTGAAGGTTACTGCTGCCTGCTGAGGTGATTAACAGCTGTTAAATACCCACCTAAAAGTCAAGTACCCTTGTCAAAAGCATGGATGGATGTTAAGAGAAAATTGCATAGCAACAAGGGGTTAAAAAGGCAACTAAAATCCATTCTCTCAGCCACTGCTTCCACCTGTTGTCATGTGACACCTGCCCTTCTTAGATTCATGCCCTACTCCACGATTTCACTGAGCCTAGAATACATGCAAAAAACATTACATAATGTCGGAGACTACCTTAATAATCAGAATGAAAACGCATAGGTCATATAGCATGACATACAGACTGATCCTTATAGACAGCTTCCGCTCAGTCTTTTGCGTGTAGAGTACAGCTCCTCTTCATTTATGCAGTTTTATACAGACCAGCATTCGTCACTGAAGTGGCCTCCTAGGGCTTCAAAAGCCAGTCTGGTAGCTGCAGTTGTGTGAAAGGCGAGAGGCGCTCTGGGCTGTTCCTTGGTGTTGCTGGTGCTGAATAGTGGACACAGGACCCTGAAAGCAGCGAGGATCACTTGGGGGACTTTGGTTCGTGCGGGACTGCGAGTCCCAGGGCTGATTGCGGCGCTCAACCGGCGGCACCTGAGACTCTTCCCGCCCCGCCTCCCTGAACTTCTTCACGACTCGCGGCCCCCGCTTCGCGGGAGCCGCTCGAAGTCGTAGTGAAAGGCGAGAGGCGCTCTGGGCTGTTCCTTGGTGTTGCTGGTGCTGAATAGCGGACACAGGACCCTGAAAGCAGCGAGGATCACTTGGGGAACTTTGGTTCGTGCGGGACTGCGAGTCCCAGGGCTGATTGCGGCGCTCAACCGGCGGCACCTGAGACTCTTCCCGAACCGTCTCCTCCTATTTAGCTACTTCCATTACCGCGCTCGCGGGACGGTGACGGGCTAAGCCCGGGCCAAGGGTGGGCCCGTTGTAGCCCGTTCGAGCCCGATGGAGACTGGACCGGGCCACCCCTCTGAGCCCATTTCTTCTGTGCAATTATACTGTATGCCTGAAAGTTCCATCTAGGCGGAGATCTAGACAAGCCGGTATCCAGGCATTATGGCTTCAAGGGAGACGAGGAGTAAAGCAACAGCCACGTCCACCATGGCTACAGGTACTTTGGATAATTTCCTTATTAGAGCTAATACTGCTGTAAGCAATGAAGTGGCGGCCCTGGAAAGACAGCTAGCAGATGGCCTTGAAAATATTAGCCGGTCTTCTACAGGACTAGCTGCAAATACTACCTCTATGGAGACATTGGATGTTTCTCATCTCTCTCTCCTGGATAGTATTGATCAAACTATTGAGTCTGTTTTACAACAGTTAAGGTCCTCCTCAACCATACAACGTGATTCTCACCGGACACTTTCTGACGCTGTACCATTGACACCATCTGACCCAGCCCTGATAAGGACCGAGGGAAGCAAACTAAATTTGTCTCATGCACGGGGTCTTCGAGATGGTGTTGTTTCCAAAAGAAAAAGAACTAGACTACCCAAGGGCACAAAAAGGGCGAAACTGGACCAAGTTTCCAGTGTCGCTGTTGACATCCCTGTTATAAAGGAACCCTCTTCTCCCGCAATCGATAATGAAACTGTCACTCCAATACAGCCTTCTGAATTACCAGTGCCAGGGCAGGCTGCTACGTTTGTTTTCGGAGAGGGGGCTTGTGGGGGGAGAGGGGGACAAGTCTTTATCATTTATTTCTAATCTTTTGCAGAAGCTTTTAGACCCCGTCTTGAAGAGGTTGGATCGTATTGTCACTAGATTGAAGTTAATTGAAACTGTGACAGAGGGCACGAGGGAAAAGATAAGAACTTTGGGAAGTAGCTTAGGTGTAACCACAAAGAAAGGGGGTAGCTCTTCCACCTCCAACCCAGTTACTACCACAACTACAAACATTACTAAACCAACGGTATTAAATGTACCAACAGTCAGTACCGTAAGTACTGCCCCCATGCCTCTCCCAAGGCAAGCCGCACCTATCCCTCAAGTGCGGAAATCAAAGTTGCCTGCACCAAAAATCCCACAGACAAATGGAAAAATGCCACCCAGGATTGGCGATTGCTCTGCTCAGAATGTTCCTACTCTAAACCGGCCGCATACAGTTAATCTCCCTCCTGAGGCGGCAGAACATACTGTAATTCTGGCCGGAGTGCCGGAGCTCTCAAACTCTGCATTGGAACCTTTTGATTCCCTAAAAAATGAAGTGATTAGTTAGTTAAACATCCATAGGCCCCTGCAACCACATATTAGAAGTGAAATATTAATGGTTACACATTGGGTGGGATACACAACTAAGAAAATCAAGGGTGATTGTATTTTGGTAACCTTTAGGGACTCGCAGATTGTTTCCCACATAACTAATTGGCTGGGCAACCCTGGAAACACCATCATCCAACTGTTACCATTGTCCTTTTTCTACCCCCCAAGAAATTACAATCCGCACCCTAGGGTGAATGATGGTTGGATAAGGGTGGGATTTGCGATTGATGGTACAAGGTATAGGCCAGTACGGCACAATATGCCAACGCAGAGTAACTATACCCATCCTAATAGGTATAGCTGTCTTGAGGAGGTAGATTGACTGCAGCGGGTTAAATGTATTGTAGGTAGTGATGACCTGGCGCCCATCACACATGAGTTGGGTACACTGGTGGACATGGTCGACAATAGAAATCCTCTCTCTTATCACTCTCTTAATGACCAGTTAAGTACTTCAACTATAGAACCCCCCTCATATCCCCCTAATATTACCCCCAACCCCCATGTATTAAAAATTCTTTCCTGGATTATAGCCGGTCCATGTAATAAATTGGCTTGCCCCTACTGCGGGTCATACATAGACTCAAACGATATATCTGCTTATTCCAGGAAACTTGGGCACGGGGGGACAAATATCGTTTAGGTTTTGCTTCATTTTCAATTGCTGCAAAATGGGCGGGGAAAGGTCGCCCTTCTGGGGGCCTAACGATTTTGGTAGCAACTCACTTGAGATGCAAAGTCAAATCTGTTGATACAGCCTCAGATGACGTCCAGTGTGTAATTTTAGAGTGGCTGAATGGTTTCAGATTGGCACTGGTTAACATTTACTCTAGGCCGGTGAGCGTTGCATCCGTATCTGAAACCATTGAAGAACTATCCTCTTTCTTAACCAACATCCCAGAGGGTGCCACGTTTGTGGTGGGTGGTGATTTCAACTTCCATTTTGAACCACTGGACGGGCTGCTAGATGGTGTAAATCAGGAGGAGGACGATGTTTGGAAAATTCCAGAAGTGACAGGTCCTTTAGTAAAAGCATGGACCCCTCTAGCTGTACAAATTACCTCACTGACTATGACCCACTCGATCAGGGCATGTAATGGGCGTACAAAGTCTGATAATCCACCTGCCTTCACTTTTAACCAGACGGGAAGGAGGGCACGCCTTGACTATATTTTTGTGGAGTGCAGGGCCTGGGACAGAATATTAGACTTTAGGGTCATAGACAGGGGGGAAAGTGATCATAACCCGTTTATCCTAGATTTTAAAATTCCGGGTGCCGCCAAGGGCACCGAATTATTGCAACTTGCCATACCTAATATGTCTACCCTGTCAAGTAATAGACGCAGGGTAAGATGGAATAAGCTGGCTAAAAACTCTAACGGGTTAGCTAAATTGTACACTCAGGTAATCCCAATACTAGAGGATGTAGCCGTCCTTATTGAACAGCACTCAGCGAACTATTCTCATGAAAAGTTGCGAGAGCTTCACAATGCACTAATAACTATCCTCACTGAAATTTTAAATCCCCTTGGTTCAAGTACTGGTGGGGCTCTAAGGAAACCATCCTGGTATAATAAGGCTTGTAGACAGGCGAAAAGTGAGCTGCTAGTAGCACTCAAGCATGATAATAATAGGGACCTTGTAAAAGCCAGGAGGCAAGCTTATCGGAACCTCATATTCCATGCTAAGACCGAATGGGAGAGCGAGAGATGGGCAAATCTAATGTCGGCTCTTGCGGTTAAAGACGCACGTAAGTTCTGGCAAATTGTGAGCACTGGCTCACTTGAGCCAGAGCAGGCAGTAGCTCCTAATATTGCCGCTGAGGTATGGGAAGAACACTTTGCTGGACTGTACAAGGAGGACTTGCCTAGTACGATTCTCCCCTTGCCAGATGTCCTGATTCTAATTTACAGGAGCTAAGGTTCACCTTAACTGAGGTCCGAGCGGCTATAGCTAAGCTCCTAGCGGGTAAAGCTCCAGGGCTGGATAAGGTCCCGGGGGACCTTTATAAACAGGAACCGGAGATTTGGGCCCCATATCTCCTAATAATTTTTAATGCAGTTCTCGGGGGGATGGCTCCTCCAAATACTTTGCTGGGAGCCGAGTTGGTCCCTATCTTCAAGAAGGGGTCACCTCTCCTCCCAGCCAACTATAGGCCAATTAGCCTGATAGATGTATCACAGAAACTCTTTACTAGGCTGATTCTGGATCGCATTTTAGATTGGGTTGAGGAGTCAGAAATCTTAAGTGACTATCAAGCAGGTTTTAGAAGGAATGTATCCACCACCGACCAGATTTTCAGGTTAAACATGCTTTTCTGGAAAACGGTCAAAGTCCAGGGCGGTTCGCTTTACACTGTTTTCGTTGACTTCCGTGCGGCCTTTGATTTGGCCCCACGGGGGAAACTTTGGAGTGTATGGAGGCATTTAGGTATTCCATCTCCCCTTTTAGATATTTTAATACGTCTCCACTCACAGAATTTCGCAAGGGTCAGGTGTGGGAATCAAGGCAATTTGTCATCTAGCTTCTCCGTTGGCAGAGGGGTAAGGCAGGGTTGCGTTTTGGTGCCAACCCTGTTTTGCCTCTATGTCAACGGAGTGATCACCCACCTGAATAAGGTCCCAAATAGAGACGCTCCAAGGCACGCAGGTACAGGGATCTCCGCGATTATGTTCGCGGATGATACCCTGTTGTTGGCTAAGACCCCAATGGGTATTCAGCGAGTCTTGGATGCTTTTGTCTCGTTTTGCCATGACCGGGGATTAGAAATAAACACTTCCAAAACGAAATTCATGATTTTTAATCCACCGAAAACATCCCGCCCTAATCCTGCTATAAGTGGTGTTCGTTTGGAGAGAGTGCAAACTTTTGAATATTTGGGACTAACTCTTAATGAGAATATGACTTGGGCACAACATCAGACCAAAACCCAATTAAAACTCTCGCAAAAAGCAGGGGGATCCTTAAACTCCTAAAACAAACTATTTCAAAACCTATTTCTCCCCCACTTGAAATTTACAAAATGCAAGCGCGGGGAGCGGTGACCTATGGTGGGGAACTGTGGGGACACAGTTGCCATCAAGCAATCGTTACTACGTAAAATAGGTTTCTTAGGCAGTTGGTATCCCTGCCTCCTAGTACGCCCCTACTCCCCCTTAAGATGGACTTGGGACTTAGATCAATCAAGGAAGAACTGGGACTCAAGCCCCTTACTTTTTGGAGGCGTCTTTGGGTTACCCTGAACTCGTCAGTTACAGGCGTGAGCTTGTAGAACTGTTAAAAGCTCCCAACGTCTGGAATCTTTCCTGGCTGAAATATATCAGGCAGGAATTTGACAGGTTAGGTTGCTCCCCATTATGGTCTAATCCTGAAGAAGTGTGTAGGGGCATATCTCGAAGGGAGTTAGTTAGTCTGTTTTACGATCAAAAATTGTTGGCCTGTTTATCAAATGCCCAAACTGGAACAATAACGAGATCATTCCTGGTTCTAAAAGATCACTATAAACTGGAGACTGCCTTTGCCATCATCAGCCTTAATGGTCATAGGAAGCTATACCTCCAGTGGAGATATGACTCCCTACCAATAAGAGCTCTGACCTCTCGTTGGCACCCTAACGCCCCCAGGAACTGCCCTGCGTGTGGGGCTGAATTAGAGACAGAGTTACACACGATCTTTTTCTGTCCTTCCTACAAGGCTTCTAGGAAGAAGTGGATCATCCCCATCTGCAGAAACATGGGCATTAGGGAGTGTTTTCGCTCTTACCGAATATTAAAAACAGACTTATCACCAATAATTGTTTTTGCGGTCACGAAATTCCTGGCTGCCATGTGGAATACCAGAAGGAAGTATCTGGTAAATTGTGATGAAATCTAACTGTGCAACTGCTGAGGTGATATATGGGGGGAGGTGACCCGAGGTGTCTTCAGGTGATTGGCCTTTGATCTTAAACCAATGGTTTTACTGAATGAATTGTATGGTTTCTGTACCTTTGTATTTGTAATAATTGTAATGTTTTATGATTAATTTTATTATGTACACTTTTATGACATTTTTCTTGTCGAAATAAAGACGAAATGAAATGGATTAACCTATGGAGGACCTCTGTGGATGGAATCCGTTCGACTTTCTTCAGTCCGAAGGAGTGTGGTGAGGTGAGGTCATCTCCATGGTGATGCTTCTGGTGGTCAGTGGAGTAGTGCTCTTCTATTCTAACCCTAATGAGGCTGATATATCTAATTGTTCCTCCCTGCAGAGTATTCAGCAGTGGATGTTCTGGTCTAGTAAACCTCTACAAAACTTTATCCAGCCAGGACAATCTTATCCAGTGATATGTGGGTCCACAAGTATGTTGTGTTCCTCAATATCAATGTGGAAGAGCGCCCTTATGTAAGATCTGGGCTGATACACAGAAAACAACACTGCATAGGTAGTTGTCTCGCTCGGTAGACCTTTCAGAGCATGGAAAGTGTCACAAGCAGCACTACCAACAGAGCAAAAAGGTTGAGTCTCTTTGGTGTGAAGTATCGTGGCTCTACCGCCTGTGGCTAAGTGTGCCAGTTGGTTAGAGATAGATTCACTGCGGCTGCAACCAAATGTATTAGTCTACGTTGAGTCGCCATGATACAGCACAACTTAGAGAAACGAATACCTTACAAGCAGAAAGATTACAGGTTTTTATTTCGCTTACATATGCTCTACTTACTCATTTGCCCTAGAAGTAATTCTGCTAATGTGCTATTTAGTGCTTGCCACTACCGTGTGGTGCCGATGACCCATAGATCATTACAAGGAGAATTGGCAAGCCAAGCCACGTTATACATTTAAACACGTTGTTGTTTCAAAATAAATGCAACCTACCCTTTTTAGAATACAAAGATACATTTTTAATGTTTGGGAGACAGAGCTCATGAAAGGTTCTGTATTAGAAATACAAGGAATCAAGTTCGAAAATACGTGCACAGAGCAGGTTGTGGATTGAGAGTGTAAGCTTGAAACACACCATCAAAGTAACTCGTCTAAACAGTGTAAGCTTCAAACCAACTAAACCTGTGCACTGCTTATCATATAACGAATATTTTAAAACCGCTCTCTTACCACAGAGGCTAAATGGCGGAGGACTTTGTTTATTGGCAGAACAATTTTCCAAATTAATAGATGGGAGCGTGGAGAGAGACAAAGGACAACACCTCAGAGAATACTGAAAAACTAGTGAGGTTCAATACTTAGAAAGAAGCGGCACACCAGGGGCAAATCAACACATACTGTATGAATAATTCAGTATATATAGGGTCAACTATCTAGACCTAGAAGTGAGTGAGGGACGTATCTGCACGCAACTTTACCGCAAGCCTACCGGCGGCAATAGCGTTTTACACGCTTCTAGCGGCCATCCTCGTAAACTGATCAATAACATCCCGTACGGGGAGTTTTTGCGGTTAAAGCGTAATTGCAGCCATAACACTCACTTCGAGAAAGCAGCTGGTGAATGCATGGAACGATTCCTAACTAGAGGTTACAGCTTTTCCCTTTTGCAAGACACCCTAAAAAGGGTCAGAAAAATATCACGTGCTAGTCTTTTTGCCAAGAAGCAAGGCCCTGATACTGAAGGTAAATTTCGCATCATAACACCATACGCAGCCGACTCATTTAAATTGCGATCTATTCTGTCCAAACACTGGTACATCTTAAAATCGGATCAGATCGTAGGGGCTGATATTCCCAACACCCCACTGATCACATTCAGAAAGGCCAGATCCCTTAGAGATCAAATGGTTCATAGCTACTTACCACCTATGAAAAAATCACTAGGAACCCTGAAAGACGCCAAAGGCTTTTTTCCTTGT